>NC_059145.1:14531051-15826551 GCF_020740605.2 Lemur catta | reverse complement strand
GTCATTAAAAGGTTATTTAACTTTAAAATTAACAAATACTTTTCATTTGTTGAAATTATTAAGTGCATAGTAATTGGATTTTTATAAAATAATGTACATTTTTAAGTATATCTAATTGAAGTTTCTTGAATGCAGCCATATTTGATTATAACTAAATTAATGCGGCCTTTCAACATGAAAAGGTTCCCCACCCTTGGTCTATTTTCTTGCTATGAATTAAGTAAAGTTTGGCGAGTATTTAATGAGTCTTGTTGCTGGATGCAGTGAGGACTACAAAATATAAGACATGTTTTCTGCCCTTAATGAACATCTTAAAGGAGGCACATGTGTACATATGACATATAATAAAGTTTTGTAATCACAATAAGCATTGAATCAAGACTTGCCAAAACTAACCAAAAGGAGAAAGTGAGATTATATATATAGGTAAGCTTCTTTGAAAAATTTTAAACACAAGCCGTGCATGCTGTCTAGGGTCACAGAATTTTAGAGCTTGAAGAAATACTAGAAATCAGCCCATCCATGAAAGCAACATATGAGTCATCTGATCTAGTCACCACAGTTTAAGATAAAGACCTGAGCCCAAGAGAACTTAGTGAGATTCTCAATGTCACCTGACTCAGGGGAAGTGACAGATCCAGAGAGCAAACTCCATCTTCTGACTCTGGATCCAGGATAAATATATAATATCCCAAGAGGTTGAGCAGAGCTTGAAGGATATTAATATCATATGTGGGTGTGTTAGATGCCATGCTAGAGAGGGCAGAAGGAAAGGTACTCTCTGTGTGGCCATGTCTAACTAAAATTAAAGACAGTTCCATTATACAAGGGAAAAATAAGAAGGAAATAGACAATAGAGGAAAATTAGGAGTTAGCCACAGAGTTCTGGCTAAAACAGAAAAAAAAGAAGTGTCATGAGATCAAAACACATGAAATTGCTGATTTTTATAGGTAAATAATCCCTGAATATTGATGATTACATACGGTAGAACCTAGTACATTGCTGCATACAGAAAAGTCAAGAAAACAAAATGGATTTATTTACACCTCATCCCTCATCTAACCCCATTTTCTTTTTGTTTTTGTTTGGCATCTCTATAACCAGGGCGATTAGAGGCAAAATCATAAGGAGGTGTTTCTATGAATGACTATGTAAATTACGTAAGGGGGCAGAGCCCAGACTGTCAGCTGGAAATGACAACATGGGCTACAGAAGAGGAGAAAGGGGCAGTCTTCCTATGTCTGTGTGGAACCCGACGTCAGGAGGAAGCTCTTGACGTGGATGTTCTCATCTCAGACACGGATGTTCTCTTGCTGGCCTGTGGCAGCACTGGTGGCAGCACCAAGTGGCTTTAAATAGAGAATATTTTTCAGTGTGCAGCTGAAATAGTAGACAAATCAAAGTAAATGCTAGCAGTTCAAAAGTACTTAATGGGGACTCTGCAATGGGTGGAGCGTCCTTCAAGAGTATGAGAGGGCAAGAGACATTGTGTTTGGATTGCTACTCTCATTGCTAACACATCCGCATCTGCATATTGGAATGTATTCAAATTCTCTCCCTCTCCCCCTGCCCCCTCACCTACACACCCCTACTTACACAAGACACGAAGGAGATACACCCAAAGGTTGGTATTGTGAGATTATAAGTTTTCAATCCTTTTTCTTGACAGTGTGGTCTATATTTTACGTAGTAAATATATAGTACTTTTAATCTTAAACTATACATATTAAGGTTTTTAAAGATTTTTACCTACTATTACAGGATATTTTTGAATTCTAATTTGTAAGATATAAAAGTTGTATGGTTAAGACTATCCTAACATCTGAATTTCTGTTCTGATCTGAATGCCACTGTATCCTGATAGTAGGGAACATAGTTAGAATATTACACCTGCCTAGTACATTTATGATTTTATTGCTGATATATATTCTCCATGTTAATATGCAGGAAACATTATTACTGCTGTATTTTATAAATAATGCTCTTATATGTGGTAATGTTTAGCTGGGATGTATGAACTTGGAAAATATTGTAGTTTTTTATTTTTCTTCTTCCTAAATGCTGCTTTTGGAGCTTTATAAAGTTCTCAATTACATTTTATTTTAACATTCACTACATGTAAATAGGGGAAAGCACAAGAAAGCCAATTAGAAAGGTTCTGTTATATTTACAGAATGCTTGCTGCTCTTGTTTGCTTGCTATTTCAACACCTTACTCTGGTAAACCATGAAGGTTTATCCACTTATTCAACAAATATATATAATAAGCACCTATTATGAGCAAGAAATAATGGCCTTTACTGCAAAAGATTTATATTTAGGTGGAATTCTAGCTGTCTAGAACAATGAGAAGCTGCATAGTGTGCTAGTTAAGAAGGCAGAACCCAAGTAAGTTTACCTAGTTTCAAATATTAGCTTCACCATTTACAGATGTTGTGTGTACTTGGACAAATTACTAAACCTCTATGTCTCTCAGTTTGCTTATCTGTAAAATGAGGATAATAATGTTACCTCTATGCTTGGGTTGTTACGGACAATGAATGAAATAAATTATATATCTTGCAAATAATGAAAGCTATATTGTCAGTGTTTTGGTCCCTAATAGACTTAAATTTTTGTTGAAATTTATACAGACCTACCTCATTATCCACAAGAAATACTGTTGATTGGAGAAATGAATTTAGAGAGTCATGGCACTTCAGATCTGGAAGAGAATTCACTGTTTATTTAATGGAACTCCACCATCGTACAAATGAGAGCACAAAAACAGAGTTACAAAGTCAAATAACATAAGTTTCTGAGCTTGATTAAATCCAGTTTTATAACTTTATGACCAATATTCTTTGAGTAGATGTCAATTGCATATCCATTCATTAATTCTACCAACATTTATTAAATAGCACTTTCTTTATGGTAAGCACTATGCTAAATGCAGATGACACTAGGACAAATCAGATGGGCTACATACTCTAAAAGTTCACAGTCTATCAGACTGAACATGTGAATGGAACAGAGTGTTGTATGTGGTCTGATAAAATGTGTATTGGTGATAGTATAATGTGGTAATGGTAGTATAATGGAGACAGTGAACAATCTATCTAGGAACTGCAGAAAGGTTTATACAAGATATAACTCTTGATCATGAATGTTGAATAGTTTTATGTGTCTCAAACATTATAGAGGAAGAGGAAAGTATTTAGTAAAAGATAAATATGAAATAGTGAGTGACCCAATAGTGACAGGCCTTGTATTCCATGATGTATAGTTTAGTTTTTTTCCCTAAACTAATCAGAAGGGAATAAAATAAATGGAAAAGAAATGACTATTCAAAGATATAATAGAAGAAGTAACGTCATATAAAGAAGAAATAATGGGTTCAAATTACAAAGATTTACTGTACACAAGACAAAATGAGTGAATGGAGATGGAAATCAGAAAAACAACCTTCATAACATCATTCTATTTCAAGGACCAAGAAAATGTCCTACAGACAGAAGACAGGGCAGAAAAAAATTAAAGTGATAAAAAAGGAATGGGTTATCATGATCCTACAGCTCTTCAATAGTAAGGCTACAAAACAAGAGGCTAGGTCTGCAGAGTTATGGGTGAAAGATTGATCAACAAATACTATATTCAAAGATATTACCATTAAAGTCTGAAGACAAAACAAAAACAAATCTTGGATACAGAAAAGTTCAGGAAATAAACTAGGTGGCACTCCTAAAAAAAATTACCTAAGGGCAAATTTCAGATAATCCAAGAATGAATCAAAATAAAGAACACAGGAGCAGAGTAGCAGCAAAAGAAAAAAAGAAAAAAAAATAGCAGCAAAATTGAAAAAAAGAAAATATTGAAAGTGAAACGTGAATATTGAAAATATTGAAAAGTGAAAAAGCTTTTAAAAATTAAAGCAAAATAAATAGAAAATTCCATGTAAATGACATCTATAAATATGGATATGTAATGGTTTGTATTTTAATGAACCTAAAAACCATAATATTTACATATAATAAAATAATCAAATAAATACATAAAGTAGATCCCACATCATTCCAGAAAAACTGGTAGTTCGACAACCCTGGAGTGGATGGGTGGGGTGGGGTGGAGGGGAGTCGTCCTGACATTGATAGAGATATATAATTGTAATAATTTGTAAAATTAAAAACAGGCTTGGTACTGTTGAAGGAAGACAAGACTACTACTGAATAGATAAAATAAAACTGAATTTATTGCTTTTATCATAAAGAAGTATATTGATGGTCAGACAGAGTCTCTAGGGTTTTTGGTAAGCAGGAAGTTGAGAGGTTGGTGGATTTTTAGAAGTGTAAGGATTTGACATCATCTATAAAAGCCTGATGACTTGTGTGAGATTGCTTTTGATTACTTGCATTCAAAGGCGTGTATATTGGAGTAAATCTGTTTCTGATTGGCTGATTTTTGGTGGCAAGGGTCTGTCACTGAAAGGTTGTCACTGATTGGCTGTGAATGTCATTGATGGATTGAATAGCTTTAAAACTGATTTTGATGCTCCTTGTACCATGAACAACCAAAGAATTCATCTTTTCTTAAGTTTGTGGGAACTTTTAATTCTCAGTATCTACCAGGCTATTAAAGGGAAAAAAACAAGTGAGATTGAAAATCTTAAAAATATCAAGAAACCATATAAACAGAAAACACAAAATAAGATGACAGATCAAATATTTGTTACTTTCATTGGTAATCAGATAAACATTCTTATTAAGAGAAAATTATTCTCATCAGCAGGGAAGCTCCAATTCTGGAAACAGCAGAAAAGCTTGTATTGGATTAATCCTGTGACCATTAACATGTATAAATTCTTCATATAATATTAAAATAAATTGCCTAAAGCAACTGACAGACAAACAAAAACAGGCAGAAACTGTAGAGAACTTTTGAGAGAAAGAATGCCTCTTTTAAACAGCTTTTTCCTCAAAGACATTTCCTAGTTTCCTGTGACAGAATGAGATAGAGTCCAAATAGAAAACAGCTTTCCTGGGCTGAAGAGACAGAAGTCAGGGTTTGGGGTTACTAGAATAGCTGGATATTAGAGATAACATCTCAAAAGTAGGCAGCTGCAGAGGGGAGAAACATCACACTCTGCATGCAATTCCCTCAAATCCTTGGACAATATTTTAAAATAGGAATGCAGAGGAAAGATTTTAGAATCCTGTAAGAAAGCAGCAGCTAGGAGGCAGAGATTTCAGCAGTTGCCAGGTGCTAGGAAGACAGCTTACAAACCAAGTTCTGTCAAGTCAGTACAGCTTGGTGAGCACGGTGGGCTTTCCCTTTCCACCTCAGCAGGGCTGTGTCTTATAAGTCAGCCCACGAGTAAGAATGATACACTTTATGATTATGAATAAAATCAAAATATACTCATCATAATCAAGCCTAAAACCAAAGCTCTGTAGGATCAAGGTCATCTCCCAGTAATTTAACTGCCTGCAAGAATCAAACTCAATATCTTTAAAGGCAGGTAAGATCCAGAGGCTCCACATTGCCCAATATAGAATAAAAAATTACTGTGCATACAAAGCATGAGAAAAATATGACCTATAATCTGAAGGATAAAAGCAGTTAGTAGAAGCAAATCAACAGATGTCCCAGATGTAGAACTCTTTAGCTATATAAATGTTTAAAATTTTGGCCAGGCACAGTAGCTCACTCCTGTAATCCTCACATTCTGGGAGGCCGAGGTGAGAGGATCACTTGAGGTCAGGAGTTTGAGACCAGCCTGAGCAAGAGTGAGACCCCATCTCTACTAAAAACAAAAAAAGTTAGCCAGGCGTCATGGTGTGTGTCTGTAGTCCCAGCTACTTGGGAGGCTGAGACAGGAGGATTGCTTGAGCCCAGGAGTTCAAGACCAGCCTGCGCAAGAGCGTAGACCCCATCTCTACTAAAAATAGAAAGAAATTAGCTGGACAACTAAAAATATATAAAAAAAATTAGCCAGGCATGGGGGTGCATGCCTGTAGTCCCAGCAACTCAGGAAGCTGAGGTAGGAGGATCACTTGAGCCCAGGAGTTTGAGGTTGCTGTGAGCTAGGCTGATGCCACAGCACTTTTACCCAGGCAACAGAGTGAGACTCTGTCTTACCAAAAAAAAAAATTTTTTTTTACAAGAGAAGATTACAGAATTGATAAAAACAATGAGAAACATTGAGAACATAGAGAAATGACACTATCAAAAAGCCAAGTAATATTCTAAAATTTTAAAAATACAATATTTTTTAAAAAAAATATTGAATGAACTTAACAGAAATTGGCCACAGAAAAAGAAAGGATGTGAGAATTAACAGAGGTAATTAGGAATTAAACACAGAAAATAAAGATTGAAAGAAAATTAGCAGAGCTTCAGTGATACGTAAGATAATATCAACCTAACATATGTGTAACTGGAATTGGAGAAGGAGAGGAGAGAAAGAATGGCACAGAAAGAATATGTGAAGAAATAATGGCTGAATATTACCCAAATTCAGTGAAAAACATAAATTTAAAGATTTAAGAAATTCAGTAAACCCAAGCAGGAGAAATAAAAAGGAAAACAAATAAAAGCACATCAAAAGTGAAAATGCTGAACAGAAAAGATAAAGAGAGAATATTAAAAGCATCCAGCAATAAAAGAAATATTACGTGTTTTTTGTTCTTAGTACAACAGGCATAAAAATAGTGGTTATCTTTTCATCAGAAACAAAAGAGTCCAGAAGACAGTACAATAATACCTTTAAATTACTGACAGAAATAAAAAAATTTTTCAACCTACTATTCTACATGTAGCAAAAATAACCTTCAAGAAAAGGTGAAATATATTGTTTTCTTTTCTTTCTTTTTTTTTTCCAAGAAACCATAGAAAAGAGATAAATGAATATATTGTAAGATAAAACCTGGGAGAATTTTCATCAGCATAAAAGAAATCCTAAATAAAGTGTTTTAACTGAAAAAATAATACCAGATGAAAAATCATATCTACTGAAAGGAATGAATAGGACCATAAATAAACATAGGTAGAAATTTAAATGACTAGTTTTTCTTATTTTGAAATTGCATATATATAATATATTCTGAAGTTTTATAACATGTAAAAGTAATATAAATTACAATTGCACAAAGGAAGAAGTGGGAATAATAGAATAATAATTTTTATTATAACTGATATGTGAAGTCGTATATTAATTCATAGTCGTCTGTGATAAATGAAGCCATAACCCCTCCAAAAAAAAGAATAGTTAAAAAGCCATTTGAAGAAATAGCCTATAATCATAAAAAATACTCAATTCATCCAAAGAAGGCAGAAAAAGAGGAACAAAGAACAAAAGGGATAAATAGAAAAACTCACTGTTCATCAAAATTGCACTTAATATAAATGGACAAAACATTCTTATCAAAAGGTAGAGACTATCAGAGTGGATAGAAATAGCAGGAACCATCTATAAGTTATTTATAAGACATAGAATTTAAATATAGAGAGACAAAAAAATTAGAAGTAAAAGAATGAAAAAGTATATACAATGAAAACACTAAGAACATTGGTGTGGTTTCAGTCATAGCAGACAAAGTCAACTTCAGGATAAAGAAAATCTTTTCATAATGATAAAAGGGCCAACTACACAAGAAGGCATGGCAATTCTAAATGCACATGCAATTCAGATTGTGCAAACTGGCAGAACTAAAGGGAGACATAATAAACAAACCTATACTTATATATGGAGGTTTTCACACTCTTTTCTCTGTTATTGATAAAACAAATAGACAAGAAAATAAGATAGAAAGGCCAGAAAAGATTTAAACACCATTATCAACCAATAACTTAATTGATATTTATTTAAGTCATAGACAAGACATGACATTTGAAGGTTTTGGATGCAAGACTTTACTAGGTTTATAATGAAGAAAGGGTACTCAGAAATACGGGGAATAAAACTGGAAAGATACAAAAGCATGAATGTGCTGGCACAGTAAGGGAACAGGCTCAAATGTACAGTTAACAAGACTGGAGATAAATCTGGAAAAGTAGACTAAGATCTCTGTAGAATTTGGCATTAGAGAACCATTGGCAATTTTTAAGGAAGGAGAAGGCCATGGGCAGATCTCTGTTAGGGAAGTCTGGAGGAATAATTCAAGGAGGAAAAGATAAAAACAAATAAATTTCACAATACATATTCTCAATATGGATTATTTATCAAGAGAGACCACTGACAGGACCATAAAACATCAAAGCATTTCAAAGGATGAAAGCATACAGAGTTTGTTCTCTAATGATAAATGTTCTCCAATAATAAATTAAAAATCAATAGCAAGCATATATATATCCCCAAATATTTGGAAATTAAGCAAAATACTTCTAAATATCCATTAGATAAAAGAAAATATTGCAAGGAAAGTTAAAATACAAAACTTTTTTTTAGAACAAACATGAAGAACCAATAAGATACTTGACACCACTCATCATCAAGGTTAGGCAAAGTGAAACCACAAGATACCATTCCCCAGTCACTACAATGTCCACTTAAAAAAAAAAAAATTGCCAACAACAAATGTCTAGGATGTAGGGAAGGGGTTCTTAAACTTTTTTGGCTTAGAATAACTTTATACTCATAAAAGTTACGGAAAACTCCAAAGAGCTTTCCAGAATAGGGGTTTTATCTAGTTTTGTTTTACCATACTATAAACTTAACAGAAACATTTTTTAAATATCTGCATTCAAAATTTTACATTTAAAATGTTGCATTTAACAATGAACCCAGTAAATATTAAAATTGACAATGCATTTTTTGAAAAATAACTTTATTTTCCAAAATAAAAATAATCTTTAGTGACAAGAATATAGAGAAGCTGGATTCTCATATTGTTTCTTCACTCAATCTATTGGGAAAAGTTGTGTTGGTTGGGGTAGGTGAAGAAAATCCATCCTCAAGCAGATATGTAGTTAGAAAAGGAGGGAGTATTTTTAAAAAGCCTTTTTAGCTAATACAGATATTCTCTTATACTACGTCAAAACATAAAAAGTGGTAATACCTTACAAGTTAGTTACAATGTGGATTATGAAACCATATTGTAGTGGGCTAAATGGTAGCCACCAATAAGATCTATCCACCCCATGATCCCAGGAAACTGTGAATATTACTTTATATGCCAAAGGGTGCAATGGGCAAAAAAAGCTTATCCTGAATCAACCAAGTGGGCTCTAAATGCAATCACATGAGACAGAGGGAGTTTTCAGACAGAGAGGAGGAGGCAGTGTGACCACAGAGGCAGAGATGAAGTGATGTGGCCACCAACCTAGGAATGCCTGAAGCCACCAGAAGCTGGAAGAAGAAAGCAAATTAATCTCCCCTAAAGTCTTCAGAGGGAGCATGAACCTGCCACACCTTAATTTTGGATATCAGGACTGCAGACTTGAGAGAGAATAAATGTTATTTGAAACCACAAAGTTGATGGTAATTTGTTGCAGCCGCCCTAGGAAACTAAAACGCAAGTCAGTAAACTTTTCACATTCAGTTACATTAGAATCCATTGTTCTGTCTTCAACTTTGATTAGATCTTTCACTCAAGCATGATTTTCATAATATCATACAGTTTGTTGCAAAATATTGGTTTACTAAGTTATTCAGATCTTCCAATGTTGACACATTTCATTGTGCAACATCAAAAGCCACATGTAATAATATCACCACTCTTATCAGACACATCTTTAAATATTGGGCAGCTGGTAGATACAGGTTTTTCAAAACTGAAATATTTGCTTGAGGGTTCAACTTTTATCACTGGTAACACGTATAGTCAGTTGTTTTCCTTGAAGTGGCAAACTTACTTAATTTTTGAAAAATGTCTAACAAATAACCAATCTGAATAACCACAGTTGTTTCTTTAAATAAAAATGGTGTTCCGTGGAAAAAGCAGCCAACTTCACTCACAAAGTGCTTTTTTGTCAAGATAACCATTATACTCCAGAATGCAACAGCAGTGATGTATGTGTACTTCCCATTTCGTCACAAAGAATATTAAAAATAAGTGGACACAGGGTTACAATTTAGTAAAATTAGAAAATTTTACTGCTTCGTGAAGGGCACTCTTAATGTGATACTAACATGTTTTTTATTTTTTCTTTCTTCTTTTTCTTTTCACACTGTGAGTACATGACAGTGAAGAAAATAATGACTATCAGTAGTTTGTTGCCACTGGTTTGCTTATGCTAAAATGCCAGCAGATTTATTTTCACCCACGATTTGTTTCATCAAGGCAAATGTTAACATGGAAGAAAAGATAAAAACCATCTTAGTATTACCATGAAAATAATTCTGGCCTTTCTGACCCCTTAGAAGTGTTTCAGGAGCCCCCAGGAGCACACATGCTCCACTCCAGTAATGGCTAAGGTAGAGCAACTGGTTCCGTTGCAGATGAAATTGAAAACGGTAGAAGCACTTTGGACACCTCTGTGACATTTTCATAAATTTTAAATACTTACCTACCTTATGATTTAGCAATTCTACCCTGAGTAATATAGCCAAAAGAAATGAGGGCTTCTGTCCACAAAAGATTTACCTATGGACATACATAGTAGCCTCTTATTCATAATAACCAAACACTAGAAACAACCTAAATGCCCAACAACAGGAGAACAGGTTTAAAAATTATGGTATATCTGCACAATGCAATGCTTCTCAAAAATCAACAAAATTAATTCTGATACAAGCAACAAAACAGATGAATCTTGAAAACACTATTTTGAGTGACATAAGCTAGACAGCCTATGGCTACGTTGGTATGGTTACATTTATATAAAGGTAAATGATAGGAAGAATTAGTCTGTGATTATAAAATCCGAAGAGCAGTTTTTCCAGGAAGTGGTTTGACTGGGAAAGGATGTGAGAAGAAAGGTTCTATAGTGAGGAAAATGTTCTTTATCTTCACTGACATATTGGTTACACATCAAACTCACCACACTACATTTAAGCAATGTGTGTTTCACTGTAAGTCATACTTTAATACAGTTCTGATTTCTTAAAGTTATTCCTAGATATAGTCTAAAATAAGTATACTCACATATACATATGTAAAAATAAACAAACTACGTACAGTCAACAAGATACATGGCTCAAACAAAGTGGCCTGGAGAGACTAGAAGGAAAAAGATCGGCAAATAGATACAATAAAAAGAAAGCAGGGATCTGAATAATAGTATCAAAGTAGAGTTCCAGGTATGCTTTTCAGTAGACAAAGATGCTCTTTGTTATGAAATGTACAATACACAACAAACACAAAACTGTGGTGAGACTTTAGATGCTTAATAACCTAATGTCTAAATATAAAAGTTAAACACTTAGACATATAAGAAGAAATAGAAACATAGTCATGGAATTTTTAATATAACCTTTCAGCTTTTTACAGATGAAATAGACAAATATATGCATACATATAATATATATAGCTCATACTAATGCATACTAAAAACACAAGCTACAGTGTATGAAAAGTAGAGATAGTAGCAAAACTTTAAGCATTTAACCTAAGATTTAAATATTTAAAATGCATAGTTTAGAAATATATGATAGCCAGAAACACAAACTTAATTGAAAATTTTTAACATAGTCTTTGATAGAGCAAGTAAACAAAAAACGGGTCTGAGTAATATATTAATAGGTTTATTTTATGCATAACTGTATTTCAAATCCTAACTCCTGTATAAGTACTGCTCCTTCTTTTCAAGTGCCAATGGAACATTTAAAATGATTGTTCATATATCAAGCCATAAAGAAAACACCAATAAATCCTTAAAAGTAGAAA
Source organism: Lemur catta (assembly GCF_020740605.2). Classification (NCBI taxonomy): domain Eukaryota; kingdom Metazoa; phylum Chordata; class Mammalia; order Primates; family Lemuridae; genus Lemur; species Lemur catta. Next base: position 15,814,750 of record NC_059145.1, on the reverse strand, counting down.
TAAATCCATCCACATCCACTGCAATTTACTACTATACAACTACAAACTAATAATAAAAGTTATATCTTAACTTGATTTATTTTAAGATATACACCTCCAAAGCAATTTTCAAAATAAACAACATGCTCCTGCTTCTGTGCATTGCAGTTATTACACAACTCAAAACACAAATTTCGGAAAAATATTATATCTAAAAAACAAAATTATTCAATTCAAGAAGACAAAATAGCATTCATCATTGGCATTAGAATTATATATCTTTGCTGAGCACGGTGGCTTACACTGCAATCCTAGCACTTTGGGAGGCCGAGGTGGGAGGATTGCTTGAGGCCAGAAGTTCCAGATCAGCCTGAGCAAGACCAAGACCAGGTCTCTACAAAAAATAGAAAAATTAGCCAGTCTTGGTGGCAAGCACCTGTAGTCCCAGCTACTCAGGAGGCTGAGGCAGGAGATTTGCTTGATCCCAGGAGTTTAAGGTTGCAGTGAGCTATGATGACGCCACTGCAGTCTACCCAGAGCAACAGAGAGAGATCCTAGTTAAAATCATTAGACTACCTAACTCTGTGAATCTTCTATCAACTTTTAACCAAAATATTTTAAAGACATTGCAAATAATTAATGCTCAATTTTTAAAATTCTAAGATAGGAAGTCATTTTTTTTATTTCAGCATCTTACAGGGGTACAAATGTTAAGGTTACATATATTGACTTTGCCCTACTTGAGTCAGAGTTTCAAGCATGTCCATCCCCCAGATGCTGCACACCACACCCATTAGGTATGAATATACCCATCCTCTCCTCTCCCCCTCACCTGCCCGAGACCCAGTGAATGTCACTACTATATATGCACACTAAGTGCTGATTAGTTAATACCAATTTGATGGTGAATACATGAAGCGTTTGTTTTTCCATTCTTGTGATACTTCACTTAATAGAATGGGCTCCAGTACTATCCAAGATAATACAAGAGGTGCTAGATCACCATTGTTTTTTTGTGGCTGACTAGAACTCAAGGGAAAAATATACCACATTTTATTAATCCACTCATGTATTGATGGGCACTTGGGTTGTTTCCACATCTTTGCAATTGTAAATTGTGCTACTATAAACATTCTAGTGTAGATGTCTTCTTTACAGAAAGCCTTTTTTTCCTTTGGGTAGATGCCCAGTAATGGGATTGCTGGATCAAATGGTAGTTCTACTTTAGCTCTTTGAGGTATCTCCACAGAGGTTGTGCTAGTGTATGAATGCTCCCACCAGTAGTGTATGAATGTTCCTATCTCTCTGCATGCACACTAACATTTATTGTTTGGGGTCTTTTTGATAAAGGCCATTCTCACTGGAGATAAGTAATATCTCATTGTGGTTTTGATTTGCATTTCCCTGATGATTAGAGATGTTGAGCATTTTTTCATATGTTTGTTGGCTATTATTCTGTCTTCTTTTGAAATTTTCTGTTCATGTGCTTTGCTCCCTTTTAATGGGGTTGTTTGATTTTTTTCTTGCTGATTTTCTGTGTTCTATATAGATTCTAGTTATCAGCCCTTTATCAGATGGATAGCATGTGAATATTTCTCCCATTCTGTAGGTTGTCTGTTTGATCTCATGATAGTTTCCTTGGCTGTGCAGAAGTTTTTTAATTTGATCAGGTCCCATTTATTTCTTTTTGTTGTTGCTGTGATTGCCTTTGGGGTCTTCTTCATAAATTCTTTTCTTAGGCCAATGTCTGTAAGAGTTTTTCCAACATTTTGTTCTAGAATTCTTATAGTTTCATGCCATAGGTTTAAGTCTGTTATCCATGAGTTGATTTTTGTGAGAGGTGAGAGGTGAAAGGTGTGGATCTTGTTTCAGTCTTCTACATGTGGCTATCCAATTTTCCCAGCACCATTTATTGAATAAGGATTCTTGTCCCCAGAGTATGTTTTTGTCTGCTTTGTCAAAGATTAGATGGCTATATGAGGATGGTTTTATATCTGGATTCTCAGTTCTGTTCCACTGGTCTGTGTCCCTGCACTTGTGCCAATACCAAGCTGTTTTAATAACCACAGCCTTGTAGTATAGTTTGAAGTCTGATAAATTACCTCCCATTTTGTTCTTATTGCCTAAAATTGCTTTTGCTAAACGGGATCTTCTCTGGTTCCATACAAAGTGTAAAATTATTTTTTCTATATCTGTGAAAAATGATGTTGATAATTTAATAGGGATTGCATTGAATCTGTAGATCACTTTGGGTAGTATAGACATTTTAACAATGTTGATTCTGCTGATCCACGAGCATAGTATGGTTTTCCACCTTTTTATGTGCTCTGCAATTTCCTTCCTCAGTGTTTCATAGTTCTCCCTGTAGAGGTCTTTTACCTCCTTAGTTAAATATATTCCTAGGTATTTTATTTTCTTTGTTGCTGTTGTGAAGGGTATTGAGTCTTTGATTTGGTTCTCAGTTTGACAGTTATTGGCATATATGAATGCCTCTGATTTGTGTGTATTGAATTTGTATCCTGAGACTTTACTAAATTCATTTATCAATTCCAGGAGTCTCTGGGTTGAATCCTTGGGGTTTTCTAGATATAATATCATATCATCAGCAAAGAGTGAGAGTTTGATCTCTTCTGTCCCCATTTGGACACCCTTGATTCTGCTCTCTTGCCTGATTGCTTTTGCAAGGACTTCCAGCACTATGTTGAATAGCAGTGGGGACAGTTGGCAACCTTGTCTGGTACTAGTTCTGAGTGGAAATGCTTTCAATTTTTCCCCATTCAGTATGATGTTGGCTGTGGGCTTGTCATATATGGCTTGTATCATTTTTAAGTAGGCCCCATCTATGCCTATTTTGTTAAGCATTCGTATCATAAAAGGGTGTTGAATTTTGTCAAATGCTTTATCTACATCTATTGAGAGGATAACATGGTCTTTGTTTTTACTTCTATTTATGTGTTGAATTACATTTATAGATTTGTGTATATTGAACCATCCCTGCATCTCTGGGATGAAGATCACTTGGCCATGATGGATGATTTTTTTGATAAGCACCTGAATTCAGTTTGCTAGGATTTTGTTGAGAATTTTTGCATCTATATTTATAAGGGATATTGGTCTATAGTTTTCTTTTTTGTTGTGTCCTTTCCTGGTTTTGGTATCAGGGTGATGTTGGCTTCATAAAATATGTTGGGGAGGATTCCTTCCTTCTCAATGTTGTGGAATAACTTCTACAGGATAGGCACCCATTCTTCTTTGTAGGTCTGGTAAAATTCTGGTATGAAACCATCTGGTCCAGGATTTTTCTTTTCAGAAAGGTTTTTATTTTTGCTTCAATTTCAGTACTTGATATTGTTCTGTTCAGGAATTCTATTTCTTCTTAACTGAGCCTAGGTAGGCTGTGTGTTTCTAAGATTTTTGTCCATTTTCTCCATGTTTTCAAGTTTATGTGCATAGAGGTTTTTGTAGTATTCATAGATGATATTTTGTATTTGCATGGTATCAGCTGTAATTTCTCCTTTTTCATTCCTTATTGAGCTTATTAGAGTCCTTTCTTTTCTGTTTCTCATTAATCTAGCAAGAGGCTTGTCAATTTTGTTTATTTTTTCAAAGAACAAAAATATGGAATGTTTCACAAATTTGCATGTCATCCTTGTGCAGGGGCCATGCTAATCTTCTCTGTATCGTTTCAATTTTAATATATGTGCTGCCAAAACAAGCACAGAAAGTCAATTTATTGCCAGGGACTGAAGTTTAGTTTAGATCCAAATTATAGCTCCAAAAATTCACAGGTCTAGAATGAAGGATAAAAGTCATATTCACTTATGACCTACCAATTCTATGATGGCCTGAAAGTAATGAAGACCGTTTTATCTTCCTTTACTACCTGTCCTCCTTAGTTAAAAAAATATGTGATCTCTACCAACAGGCAAGCAAGACTTAGTTGTTGTCTCTCTAATGCACAAACCACAATGTGAAATAGCCAGAGAGCTTCTACAAGCATTCAGTAACATTAAAAAAAAAATTATAAATGACTCTTCAAGAGAGGGAATTTGTGACAGTGTTTTAAATAGTGAGAAGTGAAATCTTATAAATACAGTGCTGGGCAGCATATAGGGTGAGTTAGAAAAGTTTTACTTATGTATAACATATCAGGGAGCCGGCTTAGGGAGAACAGGGAGAAGATCTCATCTCAGTCCAAAACAATAGTATTTGAAGAATTAGAAGCTCTGCACTTAAATTTCCAGGAGCAAATGGCAGACTATCTTGCTGTTCCATTGTTTGTGGATGTGTCAGCAGTAAAAAAAGGCCAATGTGGTGTCTGTGAAAACAAAATACTGCCATGTACACACACACGCAAAAAGAAGCTTGACCTAAAACTCACAGAAAAGAAGGCCCCCAGTAATGATTTACTAAAGGATCAAAAGTATTGTTAGATAAAACTGGCATCTTCTTTTGGCTGCAGGTAGCCTGTTTGGATTCTATGAAAGAATAGTAGCAAGATTTTCAGAAAAAAGGATGACATGAAACAAATGATGGGAGAAAGCTTTCAGGGAAATGATCTATACAATAGTGGAATTTGAGTTGGAAGCTGAACAAAATAAAATTTGCAGTGTGGAAAACAAAATCAGCAATTTGGAGAACCATCTTAAAAAGATCCACAAGAATGCATTGAATTTGGACAAAGAGATTTAAAACAAATATTCATTAAAAATAAAGTGAAAGATACTAAGTATGAGTGATGGTTAATGGCCTTAAAAATCTAAAAAACTACACTTGTTTCCAAGGTGGAAATAAAACAACAAGAACATTTGAAAAAGTTAGCAAATTATAACAGTTTATGAAATGATAACATTTGATAAATGATATCATTAAAGAAAACCTAGATGTGCTGAGGAAAGGCCCTAAATCACAGATTGAGATGAAACAATTTATAAAGAGAACACCTACTAAAATAAATAGTTGCAAAATTTTTGAATTAGATTATTTTTGCTTTTGTTTTTAAAATTTCATTTAAAAAACATTTAAACCTAGAAAGTCACAAGAATAATACGATTAATTCCTATATACCCTTGAGCAATTTTTACCTTTTTTAACATCTGCTATCTGTTGTGTTCTCTCTCTCTCTCTCTTTCTCTTCCCTCTAAAAATAAGATGATTCATTCCCTCATAACGAAAGGGAAATGATCAAATTTAGGAAATTTAACATTGATAAAACAAATGATAAAATTTTTATTTAATTTCACCAATTGCCCTTTATAGAACTTTTTCACCCATTAAGACCTGCTCTAGCATCATGCATGGCATTTAGTTGTCATGGTTCTTTAGTCTTTAATCTGGAAAAGTTTGTGATTATTTTCTTGTATTTTATGGCATTGACATTTGAATACCACAGGTCCATTGTTTTATGGAATGTTTCTCAGTTTGACTTTGGCTGCTGGTTTCCTCATGATCAGTGTCAGGGGATACACTTTTGACAGGAATAATATGTGAGTGATGCATGTCCTTCTCAATACATCACATCAAGATGTGAACATTGTCAATTTTTCCCATTACTAGTAATGTTAACTTTGACCTCCTGGTTAGATCCAAAGTAGAATCTCTCAGATTTCTTAACTTTAAAGTTATCATTTTCCATTTTTGATTCATAAGTAATCTGTGCATCAGTATTTGAGACTGTATAAATACTGTCTTAATTAAAGTAATTAAAAATATGTTCAATGATGCAGGTATTTATTGTTTCCTATGATAATTATACGATGACTGCAAAATAATGATTCACAATTTTCTCACCACTTCTATATTTATTGGTTGTCATTCTACTGTAAGGAATGGGTACTCCCCACCCCCATTTACTTAATTTATTTACTTACTTATGTATTTATTTGTCAGTAGTTTCACAGATCATTTTTATTTAGAGATGATAATCCTTTATTCTTATTCGTGTTTATGTTCACATGCTCCTAGAGTAGCCCAAGTTTGGATACTTTCAGACTACCTCTTTGCTGTTTGACTATTTACTTGCTATTTATAAATTTTATGCATGCTCTCATGCCAAAGTTGTAATATTTTTAGTAGTAACACGTTTTTAGCTTTGAGGAAATCTAATTTATCTTTGCTTCTTTTATGTATTTTTTATTTCTGTATCCTAAGACATATTTGCCTATGCACAAGTCACAAAAGTTTTCTCCTATATAAATAAAAACTTTATGGTTTTTGTTTTTATGTTTAAGTCAATGATACATTTCAAATTAATTTTTGCATGTAGTGTGAAGTGGGGTCTAGGTATATTGTTTTCCTAAAGGATATGAATTTTTCCAATACCATTTATTAAGACCTTTTTTTTTCCTATTGATTTATTTCTTGTCTTTGTAAAAAAATATCAAATGGAAATGTCTCCATTTCTCAGTTCCGTATTCTATTACTTTAACCTTTTTATTAATCCTATGCAATAAAATAATGATTTGATTACTGTATATTATAGTTAATCTTGAAGTTATGTAGTATATGTCTTGCAACTTTGTTCATCTTTCTCAAGATTGCTTTGGATAGTCTAAGTCTTTAACATTTCCATATGAATTTTTAAATCTTGCTGGGTTTTGATAGGGATTGCATGGAATCTGCAGATCGATTTGAGGTAAAACTGACAATGTTTAGTTTTCTAATCCATTAGCATGGTATATTTCTCTATTTCTTTGAGTATTCTTAATTCTTTTCAGTAGACGACTAAACTGAATACCATACATTTTTTGTTAAACTTGTAGATGGCATCTAAAATGTCAATTTGTCTCTTTCATCCTTAGCTGACCCACTAGCAATGTGCTTTACACATTCATGGTTCACAGTTCAGCCTGAGACGGGGTGGGGGGAGTTAATACACAGATTTGACGGCTTCCCATTTCTCTCTCCTTTCCAGGACCACCTTCTGACTTCTGAGGGGAAGTGGTGGCTTCAAACTCTACCCTCCAGTCCTTCTTGCCACGGGGACTGCAGGTTTTCTGTTGGAGCCGTAACTCCCAGTGTGACACTGACCCCGCCCAGCCCTCAACTAAAAACTGTAAACTCCAGAACCTCACCCTGTGCTCTTTCCTTTTCCCACATGTCAATTCCCCTCTGGAATCTCACTGCATTTGCTCTCTCCCCAGTGTTTTCACATAGTTGATTGTATTTTGTCTAGAGTTTATGGTTAGCAGGAGTATTTGTCCTACTCCAGCTTACTGGGCACTTGCCTCATGAATTTCCTTTTGAATGATGACCTTATAAACACACAGATGGGAAACGTAAGCAGTTGTCTAACCACAAATGAAAACAAAGTCAGGTGGCCTCAGGCTTCTCTTCTACAAAACAAATGCCAGAAAAGATTGTATTTAGCTACTGAATTTTTGGAGAATACATAAACCTAAAACTTTGCATCGAGTCTTATGTTCCCTGGATGGCAGCGACCTTAAAGTGTTCTTTGATATACATGGACATTGAAATATACCTACCAAAGACACTCTTAGGAAAAAATCACGAGCGTCTGCCTATCAAAGTGTGGGGCAAGGAATAGGATCATCAATGTCACTTGGAAGGTTGTTAGAATGCAGAATTTCAGGCACTCTCCTAGACCTAGTGAATCACAATCTCAGTTTTTAAAATATCTCCAAATACTTCATATGCACTTTAAATTTGAGAAGCACTACTCTAGCTATTCCAGGATATGAATACTAAATCACAGTTTTTAAATATTATGATTTATTTGCCCAATGTAGAAGACACATCAACAAAATAACCTGAAATGCAAAGATGATCACAAAGATATCCCTTGATGCAATATTTATCATAAAAATTGAGAAAAACAAGAACGGCATTAGGAAAAATGATATACAGTCACTGAACTTTTAGTTACAAAGTCTGTAACAATATGGTAAAATATTTGCTATGTCATACTGAACTGTAAACAGGAAACAGAGCAGTGTTTGCAATAACATCTCAATACCAGAAACAGATAATAATCCACAGAAAAAAAATCAAATGAAAATATTGCTGACACAGAACAGTGATCTTTCTCCTCCAATTTCTTCATATACATTTATACTTTCCAAATATCCATGCATTTTAAAATAAAAAAAAATACGTTTTAAGTAACTGAGGAAATTTTATCAACGGAGAATTGCAGAGTAGTGGTTTTGAATATATCTTATCAATCCACTTACTTCGTGGAGATTTTATCACTCTGCCTTGGATGCTTCCTTTCTAGCCCAAAGGCATAGTACACATATGATTCAATGTTACACAAAATAATCACCAAGAGAGCTAGTGACTGAAGCATTCTAGGCTTTTCTCAATTGCTTTGTGATAAAGAGTGAATTCTACAGCCACTCTGTGTGGCATCGCTCATATTTGGGTAATAATGTAAAGTTTAATGTAAACAACATAGACATGTTATAAAAATTAATGAGCCTAAGATCCATGAAACTCTTAGAGCTTGAAGATGGAAAAGAACTGTGTAAGCAAATGCAGCAAAGCTATGGCATGTAAGTCCCAGGGCTGTAGAAATTTTCCTTTTTAAAATTATTTCTGAAACCTCTCAAAAGCCAGGGTAAGTTTGTGCTGTGCCCCGGGGAGCATTCCTGGGTGCACTCCTTATCCTTGGGAGTTTATAATCTTAGGTATATATTAAGGATTATGCTTATGCGGTTTGTGGTTTATGCCTGATTTTTTAACCGTATTTTCTAAGGACATATCATTGCTAATTTTTGTTGTGACAACAAACACAGTGGAAGCCTTTTCTCTAGTCTTCTATTCCTTTCTTCCTCTGAATCATTGACATCAATTACACCCTACCCCATTGTCAATTACAATTATTGCTTGCTGCTATTCAAGTCCAAATGATCTAATTGTCATCAATTTGCAGTTCCAATTACTTGGTCACATCCTTGCCTTAAGGTACCTCATCTCACTGGCAGCTGTGAAGTTGGCAGGAAGGCGGAATTTTACAGGATTTTTCTTAATATTAATACAAAAGGATGCATGACTGTTACTGGTTCATATTATTGTGATACTCCCAGTTGTTTCACAGTCCCTTTGCAGTCATCAGATGTTTTCACAACATAACTAAAACCACATAGCTAGCTTTTATCCTGAGAAGCCTTCTGGCCTGTTTCATGGGTATTAACCATATAACTGCCAAGCCCATTTCTAAAGGAGACCACAATGCTTCGTGTTTAAGAGAACCAGATTTGGAATCGGGCTGACCTGGGTTACATTTGGCATTTCCATTTATTAGCTATGTGACCTAAGAAAAATTAGTTCACCTCTCTGTGCCTCAGTTTCTTTATTCTTTCTGTTCTCCTGAAATGCCAAATTCTTTCATGGCCTAGGGCCTTTCAAGTTGCTGCTGTTTCCCTCTCATTACTCAGACCACAGCTCAAATGTCCCCGTCTCAGACCTTTTCCCAAGAATTCTCTCCAGTGTAGCTTCTCTTCTCACCCCACTCAACCCTCGTCGTGCTCTATTCTACTCTGTATTAGTCAGCCTTCTTCAGAGAAACACAGAGGATATGTGCGTGTATTTGTGTGCGTGTGTGTGTCTGTGGGTGTGTACAGAGAGATTTATCATAAGGAATTAAGCCATAATTAGGGAGGTTAATAAGTCTAAAATCTACAGTATGGCCCAGCAGCCTGGAGACCTAGAAGGGCCAATGGTACAGATGCAGGTCAAAAGCAATCTGCTAGAGACTTCTCTCGTGCTCAGGGAGGTTGGTCATTTTGTTTTATTCAGGCCTTCTACCGATTGGGTGAAGACCATCCACGTTAAGGAGGGCTCACTGTTTTACTTTTAAAAGTTCACCAACTTAAATATGAATCTCACCCCAAATGCCTTCCAAGTTGACATATACAATTAACCATCACAACTGTCCTCTTTCTTTTCTTCAGAGATATCTGAAAATCTCTAAGTGATAAGAAACACATCAGTATCTCAAATAATCTTATGAATTTCTTTACTTTTGGCCCTTGCCATTCACTTCTCATAAAAATACCATGAAAGCAGAGACCTTATATATCTTTTTAAATCTGATATCCCATGATGACTACATTGAATGTTATCAAGGATATAGTAGATGCTCAATAAACCTTTTGAGCAAAGAAATATAAAGTGGGATGATAATTTTGGCTACTTCAAGTGTTGTTGTATTTTTATTAGGTTTTTCAAACCTCTTAGTAAAATATGTGGTGCATATTAAATACTTGCAAAATGTCAGCATTTGGGGACACACACATAAACACACCCCCCCGCAACACTCATGAAGAGTAGTTATACGTGTGTGTGTGTGTGTGTGTATGCATTCTGATTAGTAGGATACATATATGAGATTTCTGGGGACTAAACAATAGAGGGCAAGCTTATTGGCAGGCTTTTAAGGTAGAGAAATACACTGGATTGGTTTTCTAGTTATATACTAGTATGTCTATCTTAAGAATATGTAAGGGAACTTAGAGGTATTCTCCCCAAGTGTGTGTGTGTGAGGGGATATGGTGTGTAAGCCATAGACATATTCTTCAAATGTTAAGTGTAATATTTAAAATAAACAAGTTAATTTTGTTCTTATTGAAGTAGAAGAGGTAGTAAGCCTATCAACTGTACATTTTCCCCCAATCCTATCTATTTCTCAGAAATATCCCCAGAGCAAGTAGAGGTCATAAACCACTGATCTAATCTCACCCTCCCATTTTCCAATGAGGAAACTAAGGCTCTGAAAAGGTTAAGACTTGCCAAGGTGACCCATAATTGGTGAATGTGTGAGGATTATATCCAGAACATCTAAATCACACACTAGAGCTCTTTCCATTATAACTAGGCGTGAGCCTGATATTTGTGTGCAGATACACTTTGTTCATTCATTCAACAAGTATCTAGTGAACATTCTTTCTGTACCAGGCTCTGAGCTTAGGGATAGAGTAGTGAACCGGCAGCCATCATCCTTCTTCTCAAGGTGCTTTCAATCTTTTGGGGAGTGAGTCATTAAAACAAATCACACATAAAATAATTTAATTAAATTCAGGAGAAGGAAAGTAGCAGGAGATTCAAGGTCAGTGGCAGCCTGAAGTTGATTTCTGAATCCATTTCCCTTGCCACAATATTGCATAACAAAATATAACCATAACCTCCTGTTGGGGCTTTACGGCAATTCCAATGCATCTGATATGTCACACTCTCAGGAAGGAGGTTGAAGTGCAAGGTGCCGTTGTTTGCAGTGTCAGAAGAAATACTGGATAGTTGAAAGCACAAAGAATTTACATAGTTTTTGTTTCTTAGGCCATGCAGGTCTCTGCTGATTCATTGACTATCGCATATTCAGAAAGTGCTTATGGTTACTAAGGACAAAAATTCTATTGTTCCAGAACCACAAATAGGCTCTCAGAAAATTAGGTAAGATTTTTAAGTCCTTCAGTATTCTCCTGCTGTCCTTGGGCATATGGGAAATCCCTCTACTGTTCCCACTCGATTCTGAGGTCTTAGGGGATTTGTGAGAGGAACAGGTTCTTAGAGATCCAAAACAGAATCATTTCTGCTGTTCGACACCAATGACTTACTCCTCAGTATGTTATTGGTGTGGAAGGGGATTTGGAATAAACATGCCACCACAGGGGCTGCTTGTGGGGTCCCTTTGTAACAGAGGGAATGGCCTGAAAAAAAGACAAAAAAAAATTTCTTTCTCTTTGAAACTCCCCCCTCTCTTTCTGGGAACTGTGGACTGGCCTGCATCCCTGCCTCAGGCAGGTAGTAGGGAGTGGCAGGGGAAGGTCTTTTGTTCTTTATGTTACAAGAGATAACTCAGCCATCCCAGGCCCTGGCACTGGCCTCCCAGGTATACAGAAGTCACAGCCTTTGTCTCTTGCAGAGATGGGATGATTAGAACCATTAACCACCATAGCCTAGAACTGAGGGCCCTCCCTTTAAAAGCTCTGCATTTCTACTTATGTTCAGGAATTTGGATTTTGAGATGAGAAAATCTACCATTTTCCTCCTTTGCCATCAAAATAATAAACTTCTCTTTCCTTCTCCTCGATCTACTTGTTATTGTTCTTCTGATGTGATCTCAAGGACAAGTGTTGAACTTTTGGTAACACCTTGGATACTCCCAGTCTACCTGAAGTTTCTTCCATCTCTTACCATTGCCCTCTACCAGGAAGACGCCCAAGAGAAACTGGAGTGGGGTGGCCCTTCCCTGGGGGACCCACCACTAGACATCTTCATTTCATCTCTAATTCACCTCTTATCCCAACCCCTGGAATACATAACATTTTATTTAGCGGGGAGGGTTTTGGAGGGTTTTGTTATTACTGACAACTTATGATAATTTATTGTTTCAAAATTTTTCTTTGTGCCGTCTGTTTCTCCTGGGTCTAGGCTAAATGTTTGATTCTGCTATTTGTAGAATCTGTTTGGCCATCCCTTCTCTGGGTCACCCTTTCTCTCAGGAAACAAACGTGGATTAGCTGCCTTGATAGTGAAGAACAAGTGGGACACAGATTCTCCGGGTTTGTAAAAAGAAAATGAAAATATCAGGAACTCCCTTCTCCCAACTCCTTATACAAAAAAGAAAGGAAAGTCCTGAGGCACTTGTGAAGAACAAGCCCACAGATCACTAATTAAGAAAATTCCTTACTGGCCTCCTATAAGCAAGGACATGCACATTGTCACTTTAGGTCTGCAGGCTACGTCTAGCTTTCAAAACTAAAGTCTGTTCGATTCCATGCTAATAATGAATTACAATTTTTTCTTCATAGATACAGAACAGAGATGACATAGCATCAGACATGATTCCACCTACCCAGGGACATCTATGCAACTGATGCTTCCTTCACTCCCTTTTTCTCTTCCAACATTTGCCTTATCTCATGTAAAGTGTAGATTTTCCTGGGTCTCATAAGAATGTAACCATTTTGTCTCACTCTCCTTCCTTTTTCTTTTTTTCTTTGCCTTTAAATACTGAAACTTCCAATTTTCTCTTTGAAAAAACAGCCACAGGTGTATCTGCAGTTTGTGCTTTTTTCAGATACAACTTTAACTCTGGCTTAAAAAACTGTCAATTGAGATTTTTGCCTCAGTCACTTAGTTTCAGTCCACAGATGACTATACACTAAAATTCTTTTCCCAATATATATAACATTTGATAAACATAGGGAGAAAAAGTCTGATTCTGCCAAGAGTTCATAAGAAGCATACTATTCCACCATAAACAAGTAGACATGCTAGAAACAAAATACAAAAATTTTTTAATAGGAGTGTCTGAGTATTGTGCATTGTAGATACTAATTCTTAAATGAGTATCTAGTGGTATTAGTGGAGAGGAGGGAAACAGAAAAGACAGGTGGAAAAATAGGACAGGTGAATTGAATAGTGAGCCAAGACAAATGTGCTGCACAAATGAAAATTATGGGAGAGCACAAATCTGACATTAAAAAAAAAAGTTGCCAAAGAATGGGCTTTTCAATAACTGATTCTGGGACAACTGACTATTAATATGGAGAAAAAAGAAAAACTACATCTCTGTTCTTACACCATACACAAATATAAATTCTAGACAGATTAAAGGCTTAACTTTCAAAAGAAAAGCTTTAAAACTTTCAAAAGAGAATATAAAAACATATTTACAACAGGCAAAAAAAGAACAAACATGAAAAAGATGAGAAATTTGACTACATTAAAATTAAAGATACCATAAACAGAGTAAGAAGTACAAGCTACATACTAGAGGAGATATTTGTAATGCAAATAAGCAAGAAATGATTTATATCTAGAACAGTGAACAAAATAACAAATGCAAATGACCCAATAGAAAAATGAGCAAAGGATATTTCATGAAATGGTAAACCAAATCACCTATAAACATATAAATAGATACATATTCTCAATAATATTCAAAGGAGCCAAAATGAAAATTAGGTATCATTTCATGCCCAGATTGGCAAAAATGAAAATATCTGACCATGCCAGTTATTAGTGAGAATGCAGGAAAATATGAGACACTCATGCTTTGTTAGTGACAGTGTCAAATGGTGTGGCTAATTTAGAAAATAATTTGATACCAAGTGAATTGAAAATGCATTTATACCATAACCCAGTGAAGGAAATCAAAATATTTTACCCCAAAATATATTTCTTTGATGTATTTTGAGATGGCTGGTCAGAGAGCCAGCAAATAGAAGTAGCCCCACAAAATTGTCTTTTGTGGGAGAAATTTACATCTGCAAAAATCTACATTGATACAGCAAGGCCTTCCCTTGTCTGGATCTAGGAAAGATTAACTGAGATTCTGACACCTTTAAAAAGTCTGAAATAGTTACCATCTATTCTTTCTGAGTATTGCTACCTGTGAGTTTTCATCTACATCATAAGACCACCTTTGCTCAGCCAGGCCTCCTCTTCTTGTCCTCCCATAACCTGTGTTGCCACTATAACCCAATTTACCACCATAACATGGTTTTGGCTGTGCTCTGAGCCCTCGTTTTTTCTGTAACCTCAATGTGGTATATAAGCTTCTACACCTCATTAGGGGATTGAGGTAATTACTCTGTGATTCTATCTGTGTACATGTTAATACATTTTTATGCCTTTTCTCCAGTGAATCTGCCTTTTGTTGAGTTAATTTTTCAATGAAACTTCAGAGGGTGAAGAAGAAGATTCCCTTTGCTCCTACACCAGGAAGTATATGTTTAGGTGTTTCCCCTAAAGCAACGTTTGCACAAGAGCTTGAAGCGACACAAACAAGGATGTTCATTTTAGCACCTTTTGTCACAGCAGAATAATTTACACAACCTAAAAGTCTATTAACAAGAGGTGAGTAAATATCATTTAGTTGCACAACTGAAAAATACACAGGTATTAAAGTAAATGAACAAGATTACACGAATTAAAAAGGGTAAATATCAAAAATATAATGAGAAGGAGAAATGCAAATTAAAAAGTGTGTGCAATGTGATGCCAGTGCTGTAAATTTTAAAAATACACAAATGATAGCATATATTGATTATGAATATGTACATATGTAGTAAAGTTACCAAAACATATGTGGAGACGCTACATACCAAGAAGCAGATTCTAAGATTTCTGCCATGGACAGGTCCATTCTGAGAAGGTGCAGGGAGAGAGACGTGGAGAGGGGAGGCTATGGGCCTGAGGTTTTAGCGAATCTATGATGCTTTATTTCTCTTCAAGCACAAAGGGATATGAAGCAAATATAGAAGAATATTAGCAAACCTAGTATCTGGACAGTGGATATAAATGGACTTGTATTTTCATTTTAATTTAATAAAACTTTAATAGCACTTACTATATGCCAGACACTGTATTGCGTACTTAGCATGTATTGACTCATTTAATCTTCATTCTCTTTCTCTGTATGTATGAAATAGTTCATATTTAAACATTTTTATTAAACTAAAAAAATAAATAAATCCATCAGGTTATATACCAAGCATGATTTCCTAAAATGAGCAGAAATTTGAGGGTAAGAAGAGATTATAATTTTTATTTTCTACCCTTGTATACTTCTGAAGCATTACAATTAGCTTATATTTCTTTGTAGTTTAAAAACATTAAAAAATTAATGTAATTATAATTACAATAAGCATCACTGAGTGTTTAAACATTCAAAGAGAGATAAAGAACACATCTTGAAAGAAAATCAGAAAAGAAAGTAGGCCTGGCCAGACCCTATTGTCTGAAGGAAAGTGAGGAGTTGCAAGACTAGTATAAAAAGGCAATCGAAGATGGCATGACATCAGAGGTAGACGCAAACTCTATAAATGTGGACAGGTCCACATTCCATAAAAAGACTGACTAGTCATTTGTGTTGTACTTATTACCAAAAGGAAAGAAAAGCCATTAAGCAGAATGTCTGACAAGAAATGGAGTTTAGAAATTTCTAGAAGTCTAGGAGGGTAGAAGTGATTTCACGGAGCAATCTTTTATATTTTGCCAAGGAACTCAAAATAGGCCCACTGGGACTGTGGCCTGGGATCCAGCCGCGCTAGAAACCTAGATTGTCTTGCCCTCCAGAATTCCTCCTAAATGACACGTTCACAAGGGAACAGAGTCGACAAAATCTTTCATTCCCAGCCCTGTGGTAATGATGCTTGGACTCCCACTGAGCCGATGTGAAGTGGAAACTTTGAGAAGGAAATCTGTTAGTGTCAATTAAGCAACAAAGCAGCCAAACTTACATGACAATGTGTGTGAGCCTGTCGAACGCATTCCCCCCTAATGAGGTGGTCCTGGTTAAAGCATTAATTACTCTTTTTAGGTCTTGTGTTGCAATGATAACAATATCCCCCACAGAAATGCTTCCTCCTGGTCCAGGTAGGGTGTATCTCTGAGACAAGCAGAAATAATAACAGCATTCTTCTTAGACTACCAAGAGATACACAACAGTATTTACGTGATTTGAATTCCAGGGGGATATTTTTCAAAGTCTCTTTACTAGTTTGTATTCCTCATTGAATAGGAATTTGGGGATTGACAGTCACCATTACGTACCCTCTTGTTAGCCTGTCCAGCATCTATTCTCCCTCTCTCCTACCACCACACTAACAGAACCCACTTATATTCAGGTGTTTAGGTCTTACCCACTTAGCCCATGTGCTTCAGAGCAACTGCCACCTGCTATAGCCCGACCCTCACCCCTCCACCCTACTGGGCTCCATACATAGGCTTGTTTGGTCTAAGGAAGTGCTATAGGCATTTAGCCCCAAATTCATTCTTCTATTAATATATGCGCCATCAGGGGTATAGAAGCCTACAAATGACATTTCTTAGACTATCATGTAAGTTGGTTATTGCCGTTAAGAGGCACTGGATGGGAAATAAAAGAGAGTAGGGAGGAAAAAGTTGTCTCCCTGTTTCCGGTTCTGGCAAATGAACCAGCAGCTGTGGGAACCCACAGATAACTATAGATTCTAGCAGGAGGAGTGGGACACATGTTGCCTGTTTTTTGTGTGTGTGTGTGTGTTTGTTTTGCTTTTGTGTGTGTGTTCTTAGATATGTATGCCTTTTTTAATTTATGCAAAGATTTAATGATTTTAAAGATAGAGCTAATATCCTGCTTGGCAAAGATTTTTGTATTTTATTTCAAAGTATTACAGGGGTACAGTGACTCAAAAAAAAGTCTCAAACATTTAATAGAACACCTGAGAAATTTAGGGAGAACTATTTTTTTCTTGTTCTGTTCTGGGGGACTTTTGAGAATTTAAAACCTAATTTTTTTGGCATTTTATCCGGAAATACTTATCACACTAATGGCTAGAATTTCTTTCCAGGCATCCTTCAACGTCCAAGGTTACTCTTCTCGTCTATTTCTCTCTCTGAAGCATCTCCTTAATCCTATCAGTCATTAATATTCTTGATTTTACTTCCTAAGTCTTCTTCCATTCATTCACCTCCATCCCAGCCATAGGGTTTTTGCTAGCCAACTTCATGTCAGCCTGGAACTTGCCCTCTTCCTAACTCATCTCTGGCTTGATAATTGTTCTACCAGCATAGCTCAGGTCATATGCTCATTCAATTCCCCACTGTCTTTATATCAAAGGCAAGGCCAAACTCATTGATAATCAGGCTCCAACTTGCCTTTCTGCTCTTATTTCTCTTTTTCGTGACCTCTTCCCAGTTATAATCTTTTTATGGCCTATGTTTAACTGGAAGAATGTTCATCTTTCCTCAAACAACGTATTTACATTTATACCTCTGTGCCAAGTCCAATATTCTGTTTTCTGGAAAGCTCATTTTACTATACCTAATGAAATATCACTCATTTATATATTCAAAATACAGGTATTTAAAACCTTCTAGGCCGGGCACAGTAGCTCACGCCTGTAATCCTAGCACTCTGGGAGGCCGAGGCGGGTGGATCGCTCAAGGTCAGGAGTTCGAGACCAGCCTGAGCGAGACCCCATCTCTACTAAAAATAGAAATAAAAATTATCTGGACAACTAAAAATATATATACAAAAAATTAGATGGGCATGGTGGCGCATGCCTGTAGTCCCAGCTACTCGGGAGGCTGAGGCAGTAGGATTGCTTAAGCCCAGGAGTTTGAGGTTGCTGTGAGCTAGGCTGACGCCATGGCGCTCACTCTAGCCCGGGCAACAGAGCAAGACTCTGTCTCAAAAAAATAAAAAAATAAAAATAAAATAAATAAATAAAACCTTCTATGTGCTGAACACAGTTCAAGGCACTGGGCATTCAAAACTATATGTGCTCATGCATAACTCCGTGGAGAATATATAAATGTACACAATTAAATGTAGTGTCCTAAGTACTACCATAGCGTTGTGTTTGAATCTCTATGGAAGCATGGATGAGAGGGTAACTTGTCTTTCAAAATTAAATTTTAATACTTTCACATCCTTGGAAGTATGTATTCAAAATGTCAGACAAAATTTACTATACCCATTTCTGCATTCTCATAGATTTATACAAACATAAAGCATTTCCCACTGTGCTAGAGTTTTAGGAGGAAATAGCACACTCTAAGAATCAGTCTCCTCATCTGAAAATGGAAACAATAATAGTATATACCCGATGGAGGTGCTGTGAGGATGAAATAAAGCGATCCATCAAAAGTACGCTAAATAGCATCCACCATATAACAAAGTCAGTGTTCTGTACATCTTGCATAGTGTTATCTATTTACACTATAAACTGCTCAAAGATGAGAGTGTATTATATTAATTTTGCATTCCCTACCCTTATGCTGGAGCCCCCAGGGAAGAGGTGGGATAAAAGAATGAACAAATGAATGAATGAATGGCTCCATAAGGCACACAGAGCAAGCCTATTTAAACTGGGCCGGCTACATTGTTCTGTGTCTGAACTATTGACATTTTATTTTAGTGTGAGAGTCCTTTTCCCATTAATCAACTCTTACAGTAGAAAATGACTCTGACTTCAGGGACTGCTTGCGGGGGAGAATGTTAACAGACCTTTCAGTAGCTGCTGTTTCCTTGTTGCCCATTGATGGATCAAGAGCTAATTCCCAAACTATTTTCAAGCCAACCTGGTAAGTACATAATATTTACTCAAGCGACACTAAGCCATTTGGCGTGATTTCAACAGTAAAAAAAGGGCACTTTGAGAGAGGACTTGTGGTATAAATGGGGTTGGCTCATAATTGTATGGGTGATGCCTCTGTTCATCTCCTGATAGGAAAGCTAGGAAATCGTTTTTTAGAACTAGCTCTGTTTAATATTTTTCTCATTCTTTCTGCCATCCTCATTTCAGATCTGAATGACAGTATAATCAGACAGAACTGAAGTATAATCCCAGCAGAGGAGGGGTAGAGGTGATTAGGCCGTATAGGTAAAGCAAATGAATTCTAGTTCATCCAAGAAAAAAAAAAAAATGTTCAGACTACAAGGCAATGACCACATTTTTCCCCCAAGCAGTGGAAGGCTTGTCAGTGACAAAGGTCAGCTTAGGTTTATTTTCTGAGTCCATTTTCTTGCATCCATAAAGGAGAAACTCTGAGAAGGAGTTCTTATATTCTGCTCACCATGGCTTTCAAAGGATGATTCCACCTTTTAAAACCCATCTTTCTGGTTAGTGGAAAAGTTTCACCTTCTGTAGGCACCCACATAAGACAGCACTTACTTTTCCATGTTTGGGAAACAGAGAAATGGTTTTAAATTATAGCTTTTTAAAATTTCAAACAGGATTGTAACTTTTCTGAAATAGGGCAAACACTCCATTGTATTTATTTATGTGTCACACCATATTAATTCCACTGGTGCAGGTAATAGTGAAAAATCACTTGTCCAAAATGACTATTGCATTGAATCCAAAGAATAAAAATAGGGGCCTGGAAATGGGAGGTGACATGATCGGGCCGCAACACTGGAGTGGAAAAGGACACAAAGAGCTCAGAAGCAAAATGTGGAGGAGTAACTGGGAGGGTCATGTTACATGTTTACTCCAATCGCATAGAAAGAGCTCATAAAGGTTTATGACAAGCCAATATACATGATGATGAACTGCTTAAGGATCTCAAATCAGTCATAACAATATTATTTGAGAGCTACCTAAAGATGGATAAGATTCTCACTTTTAAAATTTTATTTAAAATAAAATTTTATTTTATTTTATTGTGCTAATTATAAATGCTTCAGGATGTATCTTCAAAAGATAAGGATTTTTTTAAAAAAAACATACCCATAATAGTATTATAAAACCTCAAAGACAATATTTCATCAATAATTCCAAACAGCTAGTCAGTGTTCAAATGTTCCCAACTGTCTAATATTTTTTTACAAATTTGTTTGCATCAGGATCCAAAGAATGTCCATACATTATGGTGGATTCATAGGTGCCTATGTCTTTTCCATACCTTTTATTCTATAGGTTATTTTTCCAATTCTTTTTGTTTCCCTACCAAAGATCCTGGTTGTTGGTCCTGAAGTGAAGAAAAGTGCCTGGTACATAGTGAAGATTAATAAGTATTTGTAGGATAAAGGATAAAGGACACAGAAAAAATATCTTCTACTGCCCTGCTTGTGTTTGGAACATAATTCTTTCCAGAATGATCACCTTTTGGTTTTTCCCTTTCACCTTCCTGCAGCCTCTCATTGGGCTCATTTACTCTGTTCTACAAACAGCAAAGATAAAGGACGCCCATTCATGCGAGCTCACCAACGTGCGGGGCCGGGAATCCCTTCTCCGTGCTCCTTTCAAGCTGTCAGCCTCTCATAATTCACTGAATAAACCACTTTGTGTTTTCCTTCCCAAATGAGGACACTGTGAGCAACTTGAGGGAAGTAACCATACTTAATCGATCTCCTTATCTCCAGCCCCTACAACATTTTCCATCACAGAGCATACGCTCAATGAATGTTTTTGTTGTTGATCAAAATTACAACTAATGTCAACTCATGGTGACAGATTTAAAGATTAAGAAGAAAAGGCCATAGAAATCACTGACCAAGGCTAGCATTTTCCTTTCATGTGTAGACTCTAGTTTTTCACGGGCCCCTATCCAGTCACCAATTAAGTGTTGCTTCTTTGAACCACTGTATGCTTTCAGTAAAGAATGGATATGATTCCTTTTGGACCTGTGTGCATGCAGCAATTTTCCAGTGCATTTTAATTAATTAACTCCAATTTTAGTTTTGAGCAAACGATAGTACTATGGAAGGTAGAAGAAAATATGTTCCCAGAGTGAACATCAGTACTGGTGCCTCAGAGGAAAGAGCCCAGCTACAATTGCAGTTCTAAATTGGAGTTTGCTACAGGACTGTGCAGGAGTAAAAATAAATTTGGAATCTGAGAAGAAAGACTACGATTCCATTTCTGATCAATAGTGAAGAGCCCTGCCAAATCACAGCGAAGGAGTTAAGTTACTGTTTTTAAATATATTCCTTCTCTCCAGTCATTGCTCTAAGGGAGAGGCTAGTGCTAGTGGTGCAAAGTAGGACATATTTTAAAGTGACAGGGCAATCTTCCACTGGCCTCCCATGCTCCAGCTGCAACCTTCTGTCCCACTAAAGTAGGATCGATTATAAAACTCTAAGTAGCACTTTAACTTTCTCAACTGAGGATCCGATATACGTACTTATATCCCAATTGATGTTTAGATTTCTAAAAATCTAAAGCTTCAAGGCACAACTTTTATTTATGGTCAGCTAACCTGAAGGGTGAAAATAGAAATAGAGAACCTACCAGATGACAAAAATGGGGAGGTGGTACAGATTCTAGGAAGCACAGAGCAAAAAATTAGGTAGCTGAGCTGCTTAGAGAAAGGTGGCAAAAAGCGAATTGGGATTCAACCTGGGAAAGTAAATACTAATGGACTTGAACATGAAGATCTGGAAAAAATAAGTATTTAGTGGTAGGAGGTTAATTGAAAAGGGGATGACCTAAAAACCCCTTTGGATGCTAATGGAGCTATGCACCATTTGTTGGTCTTCTGTTTTTCCTCCCAAATATCTGTTTTGTCTCTTGTTCCTGGTTTCCAGAACTAAATTTTAGCCCAAGATGGAGATATATTCATAGTCATATCAAATATATGTATATCAACTCATAATCTACCAATTCCTCAAATAACATTTATAGTATAAAATACAAAATTAATGGGATCCAACTCTTGTTGATTCAATCTGGTTGTAGAATAGATAGCCTATTAATAAATTTACCTAATTTTTACTATATTGGGATGAATAATTTCCCCAGAATTAGAATGCAATAAAAAAATCCTCTGAAAAATAAATCAAAATAAATTATGGTCAATAAATTATGACCATCATTATTCATTTAAATGCCATTTTAAAGCAATCCAATAGTATCTAGAGCAAAGGTTATAGCAGATGCTGTCAGGGCATCCCCCATTTCCTACACCACTGAATGTTTCCTGTATCTCTCTGCCTAAAGACCCAGTCTGCCCAGAAAGCTCACTTGGACCCCTCATGGTAGGACTGAAGTACCAAGGACTAATGTCCCCAAGAGCAACCATCAACTAGTGACATATGGGAAGATGTGGGTAAATACCCAAACTTCATTGCCCTCAGTGGGAAAATGCTATAGTGTGTTCCACAGTTTATCAGCGTGCCCAGTGTGGTGGAGTTGGAATTGCCCACAACCTCTATACACCTTGATTGGCTTTCCCACCTCCCATGTCTCTCTTCCCCACTCTTATCTCAAGATCTGCTTTAGGGATCTGCAAACTCAGGCAATGTTCTCAACGTTTTTATGGATTCCCGTCAGAAATGATAACTCACTATGGTTAAAATAGTCCCTCCCTGGCTCCATTCATTCACATACAAATGTCATATTTTTTACACCAGCATTAGTATCTGACTATGACTTACCCTATAACTTCTCTACATCAGTTTAAAATTGATTCACTTTTTTATTTAGTCTCAAACAAGTTAAAATTATGCATGAAATCACAACATGATAGTAATATATTTTTCTAATACATAAAATTATATTTTAATGTTTCCTCATGTGTCATATAAAATGATGTTATATAGCATGCCTTGCAAAACACTGAGCTATAGTGTAGATAAGAAATATGCATGCTTTTCCTATCACTGACCCATAACACCACAGTTGAGAATTGTTAAAGTATAATCTATCACATTTTTTACTAGACCCTGCCTTGGAGTGTTAGAGAATTCCACGCTTCTTATCGGATGATTTTATCTGGACTGAAAGCGACCGTTTTGAGTTATGAGCTTCTACCCAGCAGGAACCCTACCTGGCAGGTTTCTTTCACATTAGCATCTGGTATAATGGCACCAAAAGGGAAAAATAAACGGGGTGGTTATAGTAGGAATTGGCAGTCGTTTTATGACCATAGAAATTCATTAAGAACATATAAGTTGCAAAAAGAAAGAGAATGCAGATATTTTGGGTCAGTAGTCAAAGAATAAATTATCTTCTGCTATTATCTAGCCTTTTCACTTTTTGCAAAGAGAGTTTTGTGTTTGAAAATATATCGTTCTTCAAACCACAACTCAGGACCCAGAGCTCATAAAAACACTTCATAAAAGAGAATTAATATGTCTTTTTTTTTTTTTTAAATAAAGGGGCACTCCAAATTTCTTTTAAGTGGAAAAATTTGTTTCTGGGGACATGTTGCTTGTTATCAACAAATTTAATTTATCTAATTCATGAAAGAATATATGGCTAAATGTCTGGAGACTTGTGTGTGTGCATACACATGTGTGTATGTGTGTGTGAGAAAGAGAGAGGGAAGGACAGAGATAGAGAGACAGACGGAGAGAGAGAGAGAGAGAGAGAGAGAGAGAGAGAGAGAGAATGAGACCTACTTAGAATGATGAGACAGCCTCCACTGAAGTCACTATGCATTCAGATCTAGAGAGATAAGCACAGACAGGATATGAAATTGTATAGATTATGAACATCTCTGGTTGATTAAATGGAATGGGAATACGTTTTCCCTTTCATATTGGAAGAGGCTTAACATTAAAAAACTAATCTTTTCTGAGATAAAGTTCATTAACACAATGATTATTCATTTGGCTTTTATAATGATATTGCTGCTTAATCACCAGAACATTGCTTCCTGTGCTCCGTGGGAACCAGCAGGAAACATTTGAAGAGCAAGTCTTGCTGCTAATGTGACGGGAGAGGGAATAGTATTCTCACTGCTCTTCATTTTAAAGTACAGCACATTCCTGCTCAGAAGTCTAAAACCTCTTGTCCGACAGCATGAGCTTTAAACCCCACATTAAACACAGAATAAAATTATATAACCCTGAAAGCTAAATCTTTGCCTCAGGTCTGCTGTTTCTCTCTGGATTACACATAAAGGTTCTCAGGGGGACATTTTCATTACCAACCAAGATTTGAGATGGTTTGATCTTGGTACTTGCAGATACCATAGTACCAAATTCAGCAGCTCATTTGAATGTCTAGCTCAGTAAATAAAGACATGAACAAGATAGGACCAAACTATAAATCTTTAAAACTACATCCTCCCTGATGCAAGTTCAACTCACGGTGAGTCCCTAAACCTACAGAGTGGTCTCTTTGCAATGGAATCTGAATGAAAATATAATCATAAGATGTTACAAGGAAACACAATTATCGCAATTTTTTTCATTCACTGAAGATTCTTTTGAATGTAGGAATTGATAAACTTTCTGTAGGGAGTTAATTTATAAACAATGTAGAAAATGCATAATTATCCACCAATATGTATGGCACAGTGTAGCAACAGTAGTCAGGGCTATAAGTTCAAAGCAATGGAAATCAACTTTGGATGATTTCAGTAGAGAATGAATATGGATGGATATTAGGTAACTCACAAAATCATCCAGTGACTCAACTTCATAAGCTGGGCAGAAACAAAGAATGTCAGTAGTGGTTAGGACTAACACCAATGGTTTCACACATGAAACCATTTAAATGGGGACTGGGCTTCTGATGAACATTGGACTTTCCAGTGCACACTGGATGCCCATCTACAACCATCCCAGCAATGTAACATGACTGCCCTTAAGGCTGTCACTGACCACCAAAATGTTCCCTTCTGCCTCTGCTTCCTCAATTTGAGAGCTGGAGAACCCATCTCTGGAGTAGGTACATCTGCCTGGCAAAACACTGTAACATGCTCAGGCCCTTGCAGCCCAAAAGACCAAGTGATCACTGGCTTGGCCAAAACTCCCAAGATGGTGAACTTCCCCAAGATTAAGAGTTTAGATCGTTGTCAGCCAAAAAAATGACATATCTCCGTTACCCACCACCGGATAAACCCAACACAGTTACACATCCATAACAAGGAAATGGTTAGAACATATCTTTACATGATTGAGGACTTATTATTAATTCAACTAGATCATTCAAAGCTGGGTTTACAACTTCTCAAGGAGCATAATTTGCTGGTCCAAGTTCTGGCCATATGTTTATGACAGAAGCTAAACAATGTTCCCTAACCAATCGCCTAACTCTCCTGGCCTGCTTCAAATGCCCATAGCTTTTGAGCTAAGCCATCAGAGTTGCAGAAAGAAAGAAAAAAGAGAAGAGGTAGAGGTGGCATAGGAGATTGTTAAAGGACGTCTCCTAGGCTTTAGGTATGCCTTTACAGCGTTAACACATTTAAACAGGGGACATTTTATTAATAGAAAGTGGGGCTGGGAAGGGAGCAGGTGTCTGTGAAGTGTGTTGCTCCCCATCTGATCATATCCAAGGGACTTCCCAGTCTCAGTAACTGAACCAAAATGATTCGGGAATTCATAAAGAAACCTGGTATCAGGGATATGTACTCTCATTATGATGTTCCATTTCATTATTTTGCAAAACCTGGTGAATATATGACTCCCACAGAGATCAGACCTGAAAAACTCACACAGAGACAAGAGCACATGGGCTGAAAATCAGACAGAGGTCACTAGTAGAATGTGAGAAGCTATGTTTTGACATTTGTCAAATGTTAACAAAAACAATCCACATT
This sequence comes from Lemur catta, assembly GCF_020740605.2. Taxonomy (NCBI): domain Eukaryota; kingdom Metazoa; phylum Chordata; class Mammalia; order Primates; family Lemuridae; genus Lemur; species Lemur catta. Next base: position 15,788,824 of record NC_059145.1, on the reverse strand, counting down.
AATCTTACATGTATGGATAGTAAAAAGTAACAGCAGGAGCAAATAGGACATGGATAATCCAAAACATAAGCTAATGTAAAAATCAATTCATATTTGGTTAGTGGATACCTTGTGTAATTTTTGCAACATCTATCTGCTCTTATGTTTTCTTCTGCTAATGTTATAATTGGGTTCAACTCCCCCTGATTACAACCTAATTGACCGATGATGCGCAATTAAATGTTTTCAGTGAATGATGATTAAAAATTTTTTCACAAGTAGCAGAAATCTTATCCAGGTACAAATATGTTGGAGTATATACTGGTGCAAATTATAGAGAGTCTCTTGACTAAGAAAATCTTTTGGGCAGGGAAATATCTGAAATAAACAGCCAGCAGTGTTGGAAAAGTGTATGTATTAGAAGACTTGGGAACATTGTGTTTGGTGATAAGGAAACACTAAATTTAACAGGAATTTTGATGAGAATTTTAGCTGGGAAACAGGATGTTATTTGGGTAAGGACAGAGCCCCCCCACCAAGCTTGTCTGAGGCTAGGATTGCGTGCAGAAGCCGCAGTTCCAGCCCTGGTTCCAGACTCTTCTGTGGAAGATACTGCAGCACCCAGGGCTGACTTCAGCACCGCATGCCTGCTGGATGCTCAATAACTGTGGAAGACGATGAGCTTCCATACTGATTGTTCCAGTCATATCCAGACCCCCAGATGATAAGAAATGGAACAGCGTCATCACCTGAGTTGAAAGGACAAATGGAGCTGACTGCAGCAGGATTTGCGTGTTGTATCTGTATTCTCCTTTCCATGGAATCTCCCTTTGCAAATAACATCCGTAGGAAATCTTCTGCCCATGATTTCAGATTGACTAAACTTCTGAAATCAGAAACACAGCCTGATTCTGCTCCTGACTCCCCCGTGGAATACTTGTACGACTCCAGGGCAAATCACTTAATCTTTCTTGGTCTCAATGACTGTGTTTGCTTAATGAATGGTCAGTGGGAGACAAGATCATTGAAGACCCCTTGCAGCCATATGAATTGGAAGAGCAGCATTGTGTCATTTCATGTAATATACATTTTTCATTCAGGAGTATGATATTTTAGACTTAAACTATACTCACAAGAGTTTTAGATCAGACCAAAGCAAGGAATTTTTAAGATGCATCTAGAAGTCCTGCACTTAAGGTCCTAAGACAAATCACATCACTATCCCAAAATATTATATGAGTATACCTGTCTATCCTAAAAAGCAGGTAACTAAACTAGATGAACTCCTGAGATCCCAACCAGATCTTCAAATCTCTGTATTGCTTTTCTTTATATAAAGGGAACTGTTTATCTTCTCTGACTTTTGCATTTAAAATTATTTTGGGCTAATATCCTTCCATTGCCATTAGAAGCCATTAGAAACTCCAATTTTTATTTGTAAGTTACATATGTGGAATAATTCAATGAAAACTGTTAATACTGTAGAAAGCAGTAGTAGATAAGACAAACACATGTGTTTAACGGATTCACTGTTCAATGGAGTATCAGAGCTATCAGAACCATGGAAGTCTAAAGCCATCATCACGTCCTTACCCTTTCTGTATCCTCATAGTGAGGATAAGCTGAGAATTATGTTGGATGTTTGCAATATGGTAAATCTTGGTCCTAGGAAGGCAGGTGTTTTTGGTAATAAGATAGAAGTAAAAGTGTCTTAATTCTCAGCTTATCGATAAAAGTCTCCTGAGGAATTTAAAGACTGTAATTAAGGCCAATTAGAAAACCTTAACTTTCATTCTTTGTGAAAACCAAAAAATGATAACATATGTACACTGTAAGACATTTGGAAAGTCGGGCATAAATGCCAGCACATGTTATGCCGTCATTTCATAGGAAGTTTATCCTATGTCATTTGATCTGAGGTTAAAATCTCAGCTGTCATATTGCAAACCTGCTGTGTGCAAAACACTATGATAGGAAAGATATTGGGTTGGCATCAAAGAAACACCTAGGTTTGGAGAGGCTTAAGGTCTAGTAGAAAAGAATGGAAATTCAAGTCAAGGTTTCCTGAGATCTTTTCCAGCTCACCTTGATGTGTGAGCAATCCTGCCTCCTTTGGATTCTTGACACATGAGGCTGTCACATAGATTTTTGTTGTTGTTTTACTTTGTCTAAATTATCAAGTCATTTGCAGCAGGTGGGTCAGTCCCTTTAAGCCTCTTCACACTGTCACTTTATTAAAGAGGCCTTCCCTGACTGTGCCATAAATTAGCAAAACTCATTACTTGCTTAGCCCTGCTTTTTCTCCAGGCTCCTATCACCATCAGATAAACTATGAATTTGCTTTTTGATTTTTTTTTCCTGTTTTCTGTTTCCTCACTCTAGAATATGAATCCTACGAGTCCATGAACTTCTGTTTTATTCACTATTCTCAGTTACTAGAATAGTAATTGATACCAAAAATTGCATTATAAATATTTGCTGAAGAAATAAATGTATGAATGAATGAATAAATATATCTGTATTTCTTGGCATGGATGAAATGTACTAAAATATTCAAAGCAATATTCTGATGTAGGATTTCAAGTTAATTTATTTTCAATTCTTTTGTACTTTCATAATAAGCACATTTTATTTCTATAATCAATTTTTTTTAAGTATTCTTATTTTAAAAAGAATAAGGATCACTGCTCTGACATGAAATAGAATGACACAGAATGACCCACAGAGAGATTCATACTTGTTCAATTTCTAATCATTTTCAGAGAAAATAATTCCAGCTTCTTGACCAAAGTAACCTATTCCAGCATTCAACCTCTCATTATAAAGAAAATCCTTTTTTAGGTCATGTGAATTTTCTGTTTTATTTGCCATGTAATATGTCCCTTTGGTCTTTGATAATAGAGATAATCCCATTACAAGAAAAGACTCCAACCATTTATATACTCCAAAAAATGTTGATACAATGTGGGATATGCATATATGTTAAAACCACTCAATAGTCAATAGTAGGGAAGGGTGTGGAGAATGGGGAAAAGGAGTTTTAATTCAAAGAAAAATATCATGCATATGCTAGGCAAAATAATCTTTTAAAGTTATATGGATTAATAAACAAGAAGTTATGGGATTTTCTCACAAGTTTAAGAACTGGTCTATACTATAGTAGATAAAACTTACTGAATTTACTTGGTAACACAGAAATGTATATATTTACAGAATAAAAAAGATGATGTCTGTATCTTTGCCTCCATCTTCAAGGAAGATAATGGTGATTATTCATAATACTATTAATATTTTAGTTCAAGCAGAACAGGGATATTAGTTAATTATACAATTACTATATTTTTACCACTTACTTTTCTAAAGTAGTGACAGCTTAGTGTTTGAATTGTACATACTCTCAAATCAAAATAAAATATTACTCAAAGAAATTACATCATTTTTCCTTCCTTAAGAATTTTATTTTAACTGGTGTATTCCTCATAGAATGCTAAAACACTATGATAGGAAGGATGAATAATACACACACATATATATGAGTGTGTGTATATATCTCCAGTTGATTTTAATATCTTATTAAAAGGGATGGCTAAAATCTATAGAAAGGCAGATCTCTATATCGATATATCTGTATCAAGCCATGTATAGATCTACATATATATAAAATCCATATTACATTTTTAAGAAGAAAACAAACTTTGAGTAACCCATACATAGATTGTAGTATTTTCTTCAGTATCTCAAATAGTATAAAACATTGCAAGTTCAGTCATTAGAATATATAGGGAATAAATGCTAGAAAAAAGACATGGGGAAATTATATGATTATATGCAAATGGTTGATATAGCTAAGTTCTAAACTAAATGATTTCACACTGTGCTATGCCTAAATATCTGAGTAAATAACTGAAGCTTTATAGCAGAGAGTCAAATGCAAATTATCCATGATGCTTTTTGATTTTGTATTTTAAAGTCAGAACGGCATGAGTCCAACTTTTAAATTAGCAATATTTTTCTCACACATTCAACAATTTTGTGAGTTATTTACACATGAAGAAGTTATTCTAAACATCTATAACCACCAAATGGGTATTTATGGTTTTTTTCTTAATCTATCTTTTCTTTTGCTAATAGGTTTTAAAAATCAAAACTGGTTGGATGACAAATACTTCCTGCTTAAGATTTAGAGTTCAGATTTGCAAATGATTTTCAAAAGCATTTGACTGTACATGGTTTTAGCTGATAAAAACCACTTACAACACAGTCTTCCAAATACTATATTTTACACCTCTATCACTAAGACTTGCCCCATTGAATGTAGATTTTTTCATGTGTAACAGAAAAGTACAAAATATACATATGAACACTGAATCATTCTTTCAATTATTTATTGTATTGAAATCAGGAGAGGTAGGTTTGAATCTTCACTCACTCCCCACTAACTAGCTATGTTACAGCCAACAATTCATTCTCTTTCTCTAAAGCTGGACACGTGTCCTGTGAATGATGGCAAGAAATGAGATCTACCTTAATCATTGCTTTGAGGATTAGATAAAATAGCATAGGCAAACCATCTAGAATATCTGTCTGCACTTAGTCATTCAAAACAATTTTAATCCTTTTCTCTTTCGAGTCTTCTCCCCCAACCATAATTTATAATCATGTGGATCTTGGCCAAATTACCCATTTTTTTGAGCCTCAATTTGTTTATTGGTAAAATGACAATTTTACATGCCTTTCTATGCAATATTAGGGTCAAATGAGCTGGGGGAAAGTATATATATTTTTATATGCATATGTGTGTATACATGAAAATGCTCTGAAAAGTATGGAAATAGTCTAAGTATTTATGTCATTGTACCAGAAGATTTTTAAAGTAATTAATTCAGATTCTATAATCCTTCAAATTTTATATTATTTTTGTAAAACTTGCTATTTTTGGAAATTTATTTTTAAATAGGTCAACTATTTTCTGTAAGCTCACATTTACTTGGGGACGTTAGTTTGTACTTTATTACTCTACCTTAATACAACATCTTTGGGGCATTTAGGTGTTTTGTCTACTGTATTAGAACTTCATGACCATGTGCTTAATATTGCTATCTCAATAGACTCTCATTTCTTTAGTTTCTTCCACGCTCTCAGTGAACATACATTACTTCAATCAGATGGCCTGAAAAAGTATGTACCACATGGCTGCATCAGCACAGATGTTTGCACTTCTGGAAACACAATGTATGTGTGTAAACTGCATGAACATATTGTATACGTGTGTATGTTCATAGGCATCCATGCATTATTTCACGTACACATTTATTATATCAGTATGTTAAGACTTAAGACTGTTGGGGTTCAAATACTGGCTCTGTGACCAGTTGCGTTACCTTAGGTAAATGCTTACCCCCTCTTTCTCTCAGTTCTCTCTTCTGCAAAAGGGAATAGTAATAGTACCTAACTTACAGGGTATTGTGAGAAATAAATACTTTAATACATGTGTAGCACTGAGGACAATGTGTGGGTGGCTTGCAGCTTCCATCTGTATTAGCTGTTATAATTACCAAGCACCTAATTATGCCAGGAGCTCTCCTCCACATAGTGAGCAAAGCTGACAAACCTCCTGCTCTTGTGATGCTTACAGTCCAGCGGGCAGGGTGGAAAGGTACATAAAACTAACACGTTTAAAAAATGAGATCATTTCGATAATAAGTGCTATGAGGGAGAAACATTAACACAGTCACACATAGTGATGAAGAGCTACTCTAGCTAGCCTGGTTTGCAAAGGCTTCTCTAAGGATATGAGGCTTGAGTTGACTTCTGCAAGACAAGCAAGCACCAGTCCTGAAGAGTTTCTCCAATGTTTTCTTTTAGTAGCTTCATGGTTTCAGGTCTTACATTTAAGTCTTTAATCCATTTGAGTTGATTTTTGTATATGGTCAGGATAGTCTGCTCATGGTTACCCAGTTTTCTCAGCACCATTTAAATCATGGCTATACATGGGCACAAAGAGATGTAAAGGACATTGGAAACCAAGAAGTGGGGAGGCTGAGAGAAGGGTGAGGGATAAAAACTTACCTATTGGGTACAATGAACACTGTCCTGGTGACAGGCACACTAACAGCCCTGACTTCAGCATTATACAAAGTATCCACGTACAAAAACATTTGTACTCTCTTCATATTTTGAAATTTAAAAAATAAAAATAAAATCAATGAAAAAATAAAAATTTTTAAAAGGAAGGAACCAGTCCTGAAATAATCTGGTCAAAAACAACCCAGGGAAAGGGAGAAGCATATTCAAAAAATCATAAAGCAAGAATAAGTCTCCGAGTCCAAGAATCAGAACGGAGGCCATGGTGACTGAATGAAGCAACCAATGGATAAACTAACAAGAAAAGACTGGGTCATGCCAAGACTTGTAAGCCGCGGTTAGAAGTTTAAATTACGTTGCAAGTAGAATCTATTATATGTTTTCATCTGAATATAAATACTTTTCCTTGCCATGGGAAACCTGTATTAAATAGGATCCAATATGGATCTGTTGTACATCTGCATGTGACAGTGATCCTGCGGCAGGGACGTCCCTGTGTAGTATCATTTTTTGCTTCTAGGCTGTGACATGTCTTGGAGTGAGTCATCCGGGGAAACTGTCAATAGTTCTTTCCACATAAAGCTGAATCTCCTGCAGAAAATTCTCCCAGCATCTTAAGATATTGTAGTCTGAATGTGATTTAAACTCTTTTTTCAGACCTATAGATCAACAGGGTGTGTGCCATTTGCCAAAATGACAACAGCATTAAAATATTGCTATTATTGGTATTAATAGCTCTAATAATATCTACCTGATGACTTCAATGCTGAATTACCCCAGGGCTAGTGAGAAGTAATGAGCTAAAATGATCATAAACTCCTTTTCAAATATTTCAGGTAACGCTAAATTATTACAAATGGCAGGGTAGATGTTGCACATGCCCTGTGGAACAACTGGTGCCAGCCAGATGAGAGGGAGAGGAAAGCAACATTAGCTTTGGAAGTCGCATCGGGGGATCTGGGGCTCAGCCCTCCCTGAAGTGTAGTTTCAAAATCAGTATTATTAATATTAGGTCCACTATCAAAAATGAAATGGGAATAATTTCCCTAGGGATAGGGAAGTGAGAAGATGTGCCATTCTAAACCTGAACAATGCCTTATTATGTTTCCCTGGCTGTTCTTATCATCTTCAGCAATTCTTCTCACCTGCCAAACAGCATGGCCAAGGTGTCATCACCACATGGACCCATAACCACCAGCTCAGCAGCCAGTTACTAAAGGGAAAGCACAATAGTACCTGATTCAAAGACAGGAACAAAAAGCTCTCTGCCTGCTAGATATGAGAATGGAACAAATAAGCTTTCAGAGATTAGGATACTGAAAACCTGGAGCCTTGGTCTAAGCAAAACTAATTCCTAGCTTTGGGAATCTTCTAAAGTTCTCTGTAAAATAAAAATAGTAATGCCCACATAATCCATGCAGTTCTAGTGGAAATTTAAAGAGGTAATGTATGTAAAGACCCTCCTCGACTAGTAAATTGCCAAGTGTTTTTAAATATGAATTGTTTATATGGAATAGCGTTCAAGAGTCATGCAGTCCATACTTCCAGTGCCAGCTGTCTTGTGGGTTAGATCTGTGACATTAGACAGGTCACATCACTTCTCTCAGTCTCAATTTTCTTATGAGAAAATGAGAGAAAAAAATGGTACATGAACCGTAAAGTTGTAAGAATTTAATGGAATATATAGCACCTAGCACATATGAGCCCGGCTTATTTTATGCAATGGGAAGACTGCTGCAACTTCTTCTTCTTCTTGTTATGGCTGTGATCTGGAGTCTTAAGGCAGAGAGGTACAGCATCCTGGTGGCTGGCTGCTTCGGCATCAACTTTTAGAGCATGAGAGCTCAAATTTAAATATGCATTAAAAATGCAAGAATTCCCAAAAGTCCTGATTTTTTTGTCTGCAGGAGCCTAAGAATCTTCCCTTTTAAAATGTATCATAAGGGATTCTGGTGTTTAAGAAATAAGGTCTTAAATACCGAACTTCACTTTCTACATCCCTTTTAAATCTTTCGAAGCTGACTCCTCATCCTCAGAATGTATTTCAGAGAAAGGCTTGGCACCCACGATTGAGTGCGATTGGCATTCTCACTATTAACTCCAGAAACTTCATCTAGAACTTGTTTCTGCAATTCGTGCACATTTTTAGCTTGCGGCTATCACGACTGAAGCACAAAACCTACCAACTTGAAAGCTTTCTGAAATTCTCTGAAGACAAGGCCTCTGATTCATTAGAAGGTAAAAATTGATGGCTCTTTCACAAAAGGGCACCGGGAGAAAGGCCAAGAGGGACATACATTTGCACAGAGTTTTGTTTAAAGAAAAAGAGAAAGACCAAAAATAATGAATGTCAGCATCATGTGTTCTCCACCCTTGCAGCTTTTGGCTATGCTTTGTTTATTGGTAACAAGAATGCCTGAGAGGGGAAGACAGCATAGAGATGTCTGCTTGGCATGAATATGATAAAGTTTCACCTCCGGGGAAGGCAATCGTGGCTCAGGTAACTTTGTGTAGGCAATGAGAGCAGTAGTGGACCCCCAAGTTCTTGCAGTTTCCCTCTCCCACTACTGTAATGGATTGAGGGTGAACATTGCAAATCTGCTCACGGGGATTAAAGTACTAACATGTTGGTATCATCTAGTGTTGAGGTAAAAAGTTCTCTTCTACTTACTTTTTTTTTTTTTTTAACTGCAGCTAACATTAGTTTGTCATTTAATCATTTTTTTCTAGCACATTTATTTTTGGGTCTCAGTGACTCAGTGACTTTGATGTGTTCCTGAACTCAGCTGGGCATGCTCTCTAACCAGACTCAGCAGGTGACTGTACCCTTAGACTAAAGATAGGCACCGAGCCCCAGCCACTGTGTCCTGCTGTTCACTGCAGCCAGGATGCCGCTCTGCTGTCTGCTCTGAGTATTCCCAAGGCTAAAGCTCTGCTTCTGAAACTATGAGGGTGGCAGGCTGGGCTTGAGCTGGCTTTAGTGTTGGACAGAACAGGGTTAGTGTCCTGAATCTGCCTCACGCTAGCCATATGACCAAGAGCAAGACATGAGTTTCTCTGAGTCTCAGGTTGTTCATCTATAAAATGTAATAATAATGATACCTAATTCATAGGGTTGACAAATGCCTTTACAATATTACTAGTAAAAATGTATATTGGTGACTATTAGAAGTGTCAATACTACTAAGCATCTAGAAGTGCTGGTTAAAAGTGTGTCCTCCAGAGCTCTCTCTACCCAGGATAGGATTAGGACCTCTGTGAGTGATTTCTATTCACAGTATAGTTTCAGGGCACTTGTTTAATATTTTCCACTGACATATCTCCCACATTTAGAACAGTTCTAGGCATACAGTAGGCAGTCAATAAACAACAGATAAATAATAACTAGTTAATGAACGCACATTAGTATTCACAGTTCCTTTCCCTTCTTGTCTGTGATTGCCCTGTCGCAGTTTGCTAGACCCCAAGAATTCAGATATCCTTTGTGTTTGTGAATCACATATATTACATATACCTTAACACCAGCAGACGTGAATTCTTTTGTGTTCTTCCTATTCCTTCACTGCAGTCATATTTATCTCCTTTACAACCACCTACAATCCTAAGAGGATGGCCTTAAGGGGTTATCATCCCATTTCACATAAAAAGAAACAAAGGCTCGGAAATGAAAGTGTCTTGCCTAGGCTTACACCTCGTTGGAGTTCACACCCAGGGTTCTAACCCTGGCAGCCTCTCTTCAGTATCTGTCCTTAATGACTCCGCAAACCACGATGTATACTGCCTCCTTCAGTGAGGTCATCCATGAAACGGACGTTGCTTTTTACTACCAAAACAAACACAAAAACACTGTAAGTCTCTCTGCTGTCCAGTCACTTATTCACTGAGCATATCATGAGGAAGTACTATTAATATTTATCCAGATAGTCACAGATCTATTTCAGTCTAACAGATATTTATTGAGCCCCACTAGAAGTGTACACGATATGCACGGTTTCTCTCTTTGCTGACCTTGAGCTCTGGTAGGCAGTGTGGTGGCATTGATGGAACCACTTATCAGTAGCCTTTTTCTATATGAAGGACAGTGCCATTGGGGTGGTGCTATGCTAACATCATTTATTACCTTCATTTTGAAGAAAACGTGTCACATTTTCAGAGAATTTCCAAGAATAATGCAAAGGAATCCCAAATAACCGTCACTCACATCACGCATCCAAGTTTCACCCAATACCCCAGTGATCCCTTTTATGTTAGCAGTAAGAGTCCAATCCCAGATCACAATGGCACCCAATTGTTTTCTCTCTATCGTCCCTTCCATCTGGAACATTCCTCAGTTTTGACTGAGGTACTTGGGAAGATGACAAGCCAGTCATTCTAGAGAATGCCTCTCAATTTGGGTTTATCTGATGGTTCCACATCATTACACCCAAATTATGCATTTTGGCTGCAATATTACAAAAGAGACACCAATTTCTTTTCATCAAAACATATTGGACGGCACACAGGTATTGATTTGTCCCAGTACTGGTAATGTTAACTTTGCTCACTCAATTAATATGGTGTCTACCAGGCTTCACTTCTGTAGGGTTACCCACTCTATTTATAGGGAATAAATGTTCTTGTGGGTAGAAGCTTTGAGAGTATGTGAAATTGCATTCCTCATACCTTTTTTACTCACTGATTTTCATATCCATTGCCAGTTCTTCTCTGAATTAATTTTTTTTTTTCTGAGAGTGGTCACATGGAGATTTTCTAATTCTGTCATTCCTTCTACCTTTACTAGTTAGCACTCTTCCCTAAAAAAAGAACTTTATCTCCATTCCTTTTATGTATTTACATCATGTAGCACTATTTATTCAATGGATTATAAGCCACTGCTATCATTATTTTGTAGTGGTGCTGGTGGTGGTTGCTCAAATTGTCCCAGGTTTGACTAGTGGCTGTACTTTCAATCTGGCTTCTGTGCCCTTTTGACACGTCCCCACCATTCTTTAGACAAGTCCTGACTTTAGGACACAACACAGTGCTGCAGGTCATTTTATTCTTTCTCTGCTGCAGCCCTGGAATCAGCCATTCCTCCAGGGCTGATTGGAATCAAGCCACTCCTCCCTGGTTCTTTTTCGAGGATAATGGTTTTAAGAAAACAAGACATAGGTACCAAGTAGGCTCATTGCTACTGGGACATTGCTCTACCCCAGCTCTCCTGTGTGCACTAGATCTACACTGTGTCTATATTTACTTCTGTAGCTACAGGTATTGAAAACAGGAATTCACACCAATAGTTTCATCCCAATCCAATGAAAAAGGGTTTGTCTTCACTTTTTCCATTTCCATATTTGCATTTCCCTCCTCCAACAGTGAGAAAACCAGCCCCCATTATCTTTCATTCAATGTGTCAGCCCAATCTGCCAACCCCACCAGGCTGTCCCTCTTCTGGTGGGACTTAACACGGGATGACCGCTGCCCCAATCTGATACTCCCCTCACATGGGTCCAAACCTGCTGCCTTCCAAGAAGGGAACAAGAAAAGGAGGGAAGAGGTAGGGATGGAACAATATTACTGGGTTTTTGTTTGTTTGTTTGTTTGTTTGTTTTTTAGGTAATACTAATGTTTCCAGTGATGCAGACAAATAAAAAACCTAAAGGGTAAAACCTCCCTGACTGCTAATCTGGCCTGCCGCAGACATTACCTAGTAAAGGATTGGAAGTCAGTAATCCCTTCTTTGCCTTGCAGGCTCTGTAAGGAGCTTTATGTGGGATGACTAATAGGAAAATAAAGCATATCATTCTCCCAAGAGTCTCCAAAATGCTTAAAAGCACAAGTGGTAAGGGAGGATAAATTATAAAACAAATTTATTATGATCTGGTAAATCATCTGATTTGAGTATACTAATTATATGAAAATCAATTTGTTCCAATAGTTTTCAATAGCATCTTTAAACAACAGGGGAAAGGCAGAGAGAGTACAAGGGGTTGCCTTCAGAGGCATAATTGGGCAGCTGTAATTAACTACACACCACATAAAGGGCCCTTCACTACATAATTATGTTTGTAATTATTCCTCTTGCTCTTTAATTTTAAGTGAGAAAGTACAAGTGTTGGAAAGTAAAGTGGTAAACATGAAAGTTAGGCTTGGAAAATGGATTTGAGCTTTACATTTGGGGAGTAGGGAGTTAGGTAATCAGGGTTTTGTTTTGATTTTTGAGACAAACAGGAACCTTAGACTCTCTTGGTCAACTAATTGGCACAAATTAAAAGAAAATCTGTTTGAGTTGTGTGTCTGCTTACAAACCACCTGTTTTTCCCTCTTTTTTATTTTTTAAATGAAACAAGCAGCTCTTGTTTAAAGTGAACCAGACGGCTCCCTGGTGCAATTGTCTCTTGAGAGAAGAGAAACAAGATTCTTCAAGAAAATGAAAATGTTTCATGCCTCCCTTTCATCTTCTGAAAGGTTGCTTTTAAAAGTTAACTCCTAAAGAGAAACAGATGTGTCCAGAAATTAAGTATTCAAAACCAGGCCAGGAGAAATTCTCTATGCCTGGTATAGCTATGGAAGAGGTGGCTTTAGTTGCTGAAACAATCTCTAAGAATTATGTTTAAGGGGACCAAGGGTAGACAGGAGAGGGAGGGATGGGGCTAAGAGCTCTTTCGTGTAGTTTTGTTTTCAGTTACAGTGACCTTGACAGATTGTGTTAAGACAAAACACCTGCTTCTTTTTATTGATAGTCCTATTATGACATACTGATAAATATATAGAAAAAATGTGGGGTTTTTTGTTCTGGTTTTTGCTTTCTTTGTCTGAACAAATGAGGTTGATAGCAAATATATTTTTCTTTTTATTCTGGAGCTATTTTTTTTCTTTCTTTCTTCCTTTCTTTCTTTCTCTTTCTTTTCTTTCTTTTTTTTCCTCTTTTTCTCTTTTCTTTTTATCTTTTATTTTCTTTTTCTTTTTTCCTCTCTCTAATCTTTCAGCCAATGCCCCCTGGAAAAAAGTCAGACCACAATTTTCACTGGGATTTTGGTCACTTCCAAATGAGATACCTTAAAAGCTAAATCAAAAAGTATACACATATGAGAAAATAATCAGAAAAATACATGAGTCAAGAATCTGAATGATTATACAAAAGTTTTGTTTGTTTGTTTGTTTTTAAAGAGAGAAAAAGAGAGAGAGAGAGAGGTCTCACTATGTTGCCCAGGCTGGATAAGAACTCCTGGGCTGAAGCAATCTTCCCACCTCTTCCTCCTGAGTAGCTGGGATTACAGGCACATGCCACTGTGCTTGGCACTTAATGCTTTTCTAACTGCATTCCACTAAAACAGTTCATCTACTTCATCATGTCCTATGTCATATAAGAAAAGCAATAATCCATTCAATAACAGTTTAAAAGACCTTCTTTCACCTATTCCTTTATATGTAGGTATTTCCAAATGTCCCATATACTTTTCTCTACCTCCTGGCTTCTTTCCTCCACTCTGCATCTCTTGTTTCAATTGAGCTCACTTCCATTCATGGGCTTTCAACTGCACACTGGTTAGTTCTGTATTATGGTGACCTCTCATCCAAACATACCCAATGTAAGTCCCCTTTAGGAAAGTGCATCTTTCCTGAATTCACCAATGGTGAATGGAAGCATGAAGTTTTATTTTCTTTTCATCTCCTTTTAATTCCTATACAATTTTCAAAAACTCTTTTTTCAGCTTTTTTAGATGATTCCTGCTGCTTTTGCCCCAGTTATATCCCTAATCATCTCAAGAATACTTACAATCTTATCTCTTCTGTTTTATATCTACCTATTATCTATGTAATTTTGTCAAGCTATTCAAATTCTCTGGGCCACAATCTTCATCAGTGAAATTGACTTCATAGTAACTCTCTATATTATATATGAATGCAACCAGCTTCAAGAAAAACATTTGCTTATATAAATATGAAGTTGGTTGTTCCTACAACGCATCTCTCAGTTGTCAAATCAACTCTCACATTGTTGTGAAAGGTGTTTATTTTTCCCTAAAAGACGAATGTGGTTATTTTTTTCAACTGCCAAAAATATCCTAATTTTATACTAAAGTAAAAGCATACTTCTTTGCTTTCCTAGGACATAATCTAGTACATATTTCCAAGCATTCTGTGATGTAACATCAAAAAACTAGCGCTTGATGAACATTCTTCTCCATTCCTTATTTGTTCAATCTAGAATGCCTTTCATTCCCACCCCTACTTTGACATCTATTTGTGCATAATTTATCCTTCAACCTCCAACTCAAAAGATAATTCCTCCATAAGAACTTTTCCTACCCCTGAGCACTCATTTTTGATCACTCATATTTTTGTATTCCCATGATGTATCAATTATACCTTTACTTAAGTCTTCCTAATATTAAGTTAAATAAAATCTAATGTTATATAAAATTAAAACATGTGATATCATTATAGTATAATATGATATGAAATATACTGTCTCCTACTTGATTCTAAGCTTCTTAAGAAGGTATTTCATTCACTGAGCTATAATCCACAAAACTTTGCACATATAGTCACTCAGTAAATATTTGCTGAATCATTAATATTGTATACATCTTCCAATATGATAATGTGGAATTATAATGCCTATCTCATGTTTCTAAGAGTAAGAAAATTTTGAAACAAAGATACTTTCACATTAATTAATTGACTTGCTTTATTCTTGAAGCCTGCATAGTATTTATCATTATCATTGTTGGTAACAACTAATATTATAGAATGCTTAAAATGTGCCAGGCATGCACTGTGATTTCATGTTTTTATTATTAAAATCTGAACCATAGTTCAACAACCAAGAAGTAAATAAAAGCTATCTAAACTTTTGCCACAATCAGAAAGGAATGCCAAAGGGAAAATACATTTACAATGAAAAGCAAAATTTAAAAGTTCTATTTTTCCCACATTCTCACTCTTAATATCTCACACAACCCCTAGAGATGCTCCCCAAATACTTTTCTCCCCCAAGGCAAGGTCTAGAGTCCATCTCTCCACGTCAGCCCAGGCAAGCTCCTTCATCAATTTCATGCCCATTTTCCATCTGTGTGATCTTGAGCAAGTTCTTTAAACTCACTGTGATACAATTTTCTCAACTGTATAGTGAGAATGGCTACCAGTGGTACTTAGCAATGAACCCAGCTGCAGAAAAGCTAATCCATTGCTGAAACAAATTTGGGTATCGATTTCTCCCATAACAAGCCTGATGGTAGGGGTGGTTGGCCTTGGTTTGGGAACTCAACAATGTCAGGGCCTCTGCTCTGTAATTTTCTGGACCATTCTCTCATTGTCACAGAGGGTTGCTTCAGCTTCAGCCACCATGTGCATATTTAAGGTAAGGGAAGAGGACAAGGATGACGAGGGATCGCACCGGTAACTAAAGTAAAAGCTTTCCCCCAAATTCTCCACTGACACCCTTTACACATCGCCATCCAGACTTGCTGCCAGGGAAGTTCACAAAGTGAGTAATTTGTTTGGCAACATTGCCCCAAACAAAACCGGGATGTTCTTAATGAGAGAAACTGGAGAATAGGGTAGTGTGTAGACAACTAATAGTGTCTCCCACACTACCCTTAGGGTTGCCGTGAAGGCAAACGAACTAACAATGCCTCTCACTCAGTGTCTACAGGAATGCCTGGCAAATACTAAGGATCCTCCTTCCTTCCACCTGCTTTCACTTACGCTCAATTTTCTGCCATAAGTAATCTTTTGCTCTTCTAAATGTAGATCTCCTCGCCTTATCTGTTTCCCTGGTTCACAATAAGGCCTAGAATGGACAGGAGACGGCACGGAGAGTCCTACAAGTCCTCCTGTATCAGGAAGAGCAAAACGAGAATTTTGAAAACTGTTACTGTTCTGTTTCTGTCACACACTCAGAGAAAAAAAATGGCCTAGGAACCAGCAGTTTAAAATGCTTGCTTATCTAATACCGTTAGCCGGCAGATCAGAGTTAAAATTTGTCCTTCCCCAGTGGCAAGGTGAGGTAAAGATGTGCATAATAAGACATATTAAGGTCATCAGCAGTGCTTCTAAACTTTGAAAATAAAAGCTTTTTGAAGGCTATAATTAATAAGCACTATATTAATTAGGGCACTTCAATCTTCAAGGTTCCATTCTTTAACTCAAGTGACTCTTTGATGTGGAAGATCAGGGGAATTCTCCCTATTTTTTTATTGTAAATTCCAGCTCAGCAAAATGGTTGTCTGTCACTACATGATCACCTTATTATTAAAATCTCTTTTAATAAAATCAGACTATCTAGTGTCAACTAAAACCAAATCTCCTATAGTTTTCCAAGCCCGTGCTTCCTTTTTCATTCAGAATTGATGCCACTTGATCCTCGTCTGTGGAAACAATATTAAGAACCTCTAGCTAAATACATGAATGAGCCACCATCAATTGAAACATACTGATAACAGGGTTATGATCCCAATTCAGATAACTGGGCTTTGGTCTTATTCCTCAGACCAAAGTCCTGCCCAATAAAGAGTTCTAAAAACTGGGTCATTTTTTTGTGATTCTTCCATTCAGGATGCACAGCTTTTCTCACCTGTCTAGAATAAGTATCTGGAGTTTTCTAAGATTATGTCCAGTCCTCGTATTTACCAGGTTAGCCATGGGGACAGAGTCCTGGTGTCCAACCAGCCCTGCCACTTGCTGCTGAACATCTCAGAGACCAAGCACCAGCTCAGAGATTTTCTGGCTGGCTCTGACCAAAGTAGCCAATTGAAACTCATCACCCCATTGTGAACAAAATTAAAAATTGGAAAAAATACATGAAATGACTGTTTGAAAGCACTGGACAGCAAACAATATAAGGGTTATAAATTCTCGAGACAAAAGAACCATAGCTTTCCCTTCAGGGCATTTTCTGAAACCAAACCACAGGGGAATAGAATACAAAGAAGCAGTGTTGAGGGGTAGAGGACATAGATTAGAATTAGCGATGCTGATGGGACTAGCACGTGGAGGTGTGGTACTAGTGGGGAAAATGACACATAGAAGGAATAACAAAAATTTAAGTAAATATTTACTTTGGGTTGATTAATTTCAGAAGTTTATGTATACAGTGGGAATTCTTGAAATATTAGCACAAAACAGCATCCACAATGTTGAAAATACAATAAAAGTTATTATTGTATGTGCAATGATGCATGAGTCATTGGATAAGTTTTATACTGGACACAGCAGAAGAGGAGATTAATAAACTCAATGACGTAAGTCAATAGAAATATTCCAACGGAAGCCCCAAAAAGGAAAAAAATTGATGAAAACATGGATGAAACAGTGAGAGAGATGTGGGCCATGGTGAAATGGCCAAAAATATATGTCATCAAAATGAAAAAAATGGGAGAAAAAGAATATAAGAGATACTTGAAAATAATAGCTGAGGATATTCCAAATGCAGTTAAAGTTGGCAGCATAAGTTACAAGAAGTTCAGTAAAAGACAAGCAAGACAAATACAAAGACTATCACACCTAGGCACATTATAGTCAAATTGTTGAAAACTAAATATAAAAAAAGTTTTTAAAGTGGCCTAAGAAATAGAGGAAAATACATTACTTTCAGGGAACCACAAGGATAATTATTGCTTTTCAGCACAAATTATGGAAACACAAAGGCAATAAAATGACAACTGCAAAATAATGAAAGAAAAAAAAAATGCCAACCTCTAATAAAATATCAATCAAAAACAAAGGTGAAATAAAGTTCTATCAAACAAAAGGTGAAAGTGCAGAAATATAAATATATGCGTAAATATAAAAGTCCATAGACCCTCTAAAGCAGAGGTCAGCAAAGTTTTTCTGAACAGCCAAACAGTCAATATTTCAGGCTTTGCAGACCACACAGTCTCTATCACAACTACTCGACCACTACCATTGTAGTATGAAACAGCCATAGATGATATAGAAATGAATAGGCATAACTGTTGTCTTAGTTTGTGTTGCTACAAAAAAAATATTTGGGAGTGGATTATTTATGAAGAACAGAAATTTGTTTTCTCACAGTTCTGGAGGCTGGGGAGTCCACAAGCAAGGTGCTGGCAGGTTGAGTTGTATGGTGAGGGGTGCATCTTCCCAAGGGGAGGAACTCTGTGTCCTCAGATGGCAGAAGGTGGAAGACCTTCCCACTCACAAGCGAGGAGCCCTCTGGGCCTAATCACCTCTTAAAGGCCCACCCTTAATACTACCACACTGGCAACACCTGAATTTTGGAGCGGCCGCGTTTAAAGCATAGCAGCTGTGTTCCAATACAACAATAAAAGCAGGTGGCATTCCACAGACTGTTGTTTGCCAGCCCCTCAAATAAATAACAATGTTTTCTTGGGCTGATGACAAATAGAGATAAAATATACAACAAAAATAGCAAAAAAAAAAAATGTGGAAGAGGGTAAATGGAGTTTAACTGCTATAATGTTCTTGCATTGCCTGACATGTGGTAAAAACACTAATTTCAAGTAGACTATACTAAGTTAAAGATATATTTTATAATTTCTAGCATAAACACAAAAATGTTAGCAAACATGCTTATAGAGAAGAAAAAATAAAATAACAAATAATATCGACTAATATAAAAGAATGCAGGATAGGGAGATGTGTCGGTTAACTATTGCTGCACAAACTTTAGTGGCTCAAAACAAATATTTTATTTAGCTCATGATTCTTTAGATTGGCCAGTTTGGCCTTCTGGTCTGGACTGCCTAAACTAGTATCTGCTGGGCTCTTTCACTGTAGTCATCTGATGGATTTGCCAGTTCTGTTTGATATAATTGGCCTCAGCTTACATGTGTGATCAGTATCCCAGTTTGTTTCAGGAAGCCTCGCTGGGGTGGTCCCTCTCTGCTCTCTGTGGCCTCTCACTTCCCTGGGGGCTAGTCCACTTTACAAAGTGGTCTCAAGATTTAAAAGAACAGCAGTAGTAAACCCCCAATACATAAGCACTTTTAGAGTCTCTGGTAGATAAAAATTGCTATAATCTCCCCAGCCAAAGCAAAAAGAATTAAAAAAAAATAAAGTTTTAAAAAATAGATTAGTTATGACAAAAAAAATACAAATAGCATTTGATAGTAATCTTAACCGTGATAGAAGTCTTAAACTGTACTGCATCGGTAGTTAACATTACTAAAATATAAGCTTTATCCAACCAAGAAATGACTGGAGAAATCACAGCAGATAGACCGATACTGAGTATTTCATGCATTTAGTTGTAGGGCTAAGACTAAAGCAAGAAAGTGGTCACAGGTGAAAAATTACAACCAACTTTGTATACTATTCTGACAAAGGAGAAAGATGGCAACTAAAGAAATGGGAGGAGAAGGGAAAGAGGATGAGAAATTAAAATGCTCACTGATTATTATTTAGGTAATAGGTAAGAGTAAAAGCATACAAATTACAACAGACCAAATAGAAAAAGACTACATTAGACTAAAAGGTTGAGGGCATCATAAAAGGTATTAATATAAATGTAATTTCTAAATTAGAAATAGAAACCTACCTAAATATCAAAAGAAATTTTAAAAAGAAGACATAAGAAATGGAGAAATACAGTAAAGCATACAAATAACATGCATAAATACATAATGTACACAGTAATTACCAGTGTAAGACATATGACGGAATTGAGGCCGAATATATTAAGAAAAAATATAGAGGAAGCAAATGTATATTATACAAAATAAGAAATGACAAGGGGAAATGCATATTATACAGATGAAATTTAAAAATCATAAAAAGACTACTTTGCATCCCTTTGTGTACAAAAATTTGAAAACCCAGATGAAAGACAATACTTCTTAGGAAAATATAGTTCAACAAAAGGGTAAACAAACCAATTTCCATAGAAGAAACAGAAATAGTACCAATGCTATATAAATTCTTACAGAACATAAAATATAAAAGAAATCAACCAAGTTCTTTTTATGAAGCTGTTATAACATTAATTATGTAAACACGATAATGAAAAACAGAAAAAAGAAAACTATAGATTAAAATCACGTATGGATAACAAAGTCAAAATTGTAAATGAAATATCAGTATCGAGGCTTCACTGCACATTAGGGGAATAATACACAATAACCAAGTTGGTTTTATATTAGAAATGCAAAGATATATTTCAATATTAGGAAATCCATTAATTTACCATATTAATATGCCTACTAGGAAATGTAGGCTTATCTCGATAGATGCTGAAAAACCTTTTGATAACATAAACCGCCAGTTATTAATAAAAACTCTTGAGAAAATATGAATGATTGGCTGTATCAACAAGATAATCAAATATGTACTTGAATACTAAAGCAAACATCTTATTTAATCTGAAAACATTAGATTCATTCTCACTAAGTCCACTATTATATAAAATTGTTCTGGAGGTTTTACCAGAAGCAATTATAAAAGAGGAAACAATTACAGGCATAAGAATTGGAAGAAAAAAATAATAAAACTAATCTCTATTAGCAAATGCCATGATAGACTTTAAAATAAGAATTATTCTGAGATCAAGAGATCTATTGTATAACATAATGACTATAGATAATAACAATGTAAAAATCATGTATCACTTAATGATGGAGATACATTCCAAGAAATGCATCATTAGGCAATCTCATCATTGTGCAAACATCATGAAGTGTACTTACATAAACCTAGATGGTACAGCCTACCTGGTACACACCTAGGCTATATTCTGTGGTCTACTGCTCCCAGACTACAAACTGGTACAGCAGGTTAGTATACTGAATACTGTAAGCAATTGTTAACATAATGGTAAGGATTTGTGCTAAACATAGAAAAGGTACAGTAAAAATATGGGATAAAAGATTTAAAAATGATACAACTGTATAGGGCACTTACCATGAATGGAGCTTATAGGACTGGAAGTTGCTCTGGGTGAGTCAGTGAGTGAGTGGTGAGTGAATGCGAAGGCCAGGACATTACTGTGCACTACCATAGACTTTATAAAAAACACTGGACACTTAGGCTATACTACATTTATAAAAATATCTTCTTTCTTCAATAATAAATTAACCTTAGCTTACTATAACTTTTATGCCTTACAAACTTTTCAATGTTTTAAACTTTTTGACTCTTCATAATACTACTTAGTTAAAACAAATACCTTGTACAACTGTACAAAAATATTTTCTTTCTTTATATCCTTATTATATAAGCTTTTTTCTATTACATTTCTTTTTTTTATTTTTTTAAACTTTTCTGTTAAAGTAAGACACAAACTCAACTTTAGTCTAGGTCTACACAGGGTCAGGATCATCAATATCACTGTCTTCTACCTGCACATTTTGTCCCACTGGAAGGTCTTCAGAGGCAATAACACGTAAGGAGCTGTCATTTCCTGTGATATTATACCAATGCCTTCTTCTGGATACCTCCTGAAGGGCCTGCTTGAGGCTGTTTTACAGTTAACTTTTTTCTCAGTAGAAGTACACTCTAAAACAATGATCAAAAGTATAGTACAGTAAATACATAAACCAGTAACATAATTGTTTATTATCATTATCAAATGTTAGGTACTGTGCATAACTGTATGTGCCAGACTTTTATACGACTGGCAGTGTGCTAGGTTCGTTTACATCAGCATCACCACAAACACATGAGTAATTCATTGTGCGACAACGTTATGACGGCTACAGGGCCACTGGGTGATAGAAAGTTTTCAGCATCATTATAATATTATGACACTACCATTGTGTATGTAGTTCATGGGAAACTGAAACATCTTTATGTGGTACATCCCTGTATTGTATTCTTGAAAGTTGACAAGAGAGGTTTTAAGTGTTCTCACTGTAAAGAATGTGTTATATATTAATATATTAATATATGAAAGAATATTGTTAATATGTGAGATAATGGATATGCTAATTAGCTCCATTTAGCCATTGAACAATGTGTTACCAATAACATGTCTTACACAATAAATATATACAATATTTGTTTGTCAATTTAAATAAATAAAGAAATAGATGTAAAAAAAATAATGATTTTGAGGGAGAAAGAATATTTCCTAATGGCAAAATGCTCAATTTAACAGGAATATAATACAATCCTAAATGCATACGGACCCAATAATAAATTTGAAGCATTTGTACATTTCAATGATTTGTGAACAGGTATACATTAGAGGAAATTAAAAATTTATGAAGCATAAATATACAAAACTGGCAGAAAAGAGAAAAATTCACAATCCTAGTTGGTGGTTTTAAATTTCCTATTTAAACAACGATTATAACAAGTAGACAAAAAAAATCTGTAAGGATGCACTGTATAAGACTTGAACATGATTAACTGAACTGACCTAATGCTACACCTAGCAACTATAGATTATGTACATATTATTTTCAAGAGCACATAGATAATTTAGAAAAATAGACTATGTTCTCGTGAATAAGGCAAGCCTCAAGAACTTTCAAAAGACTGAAATCACACTGTGCATATTCACTAAGTAAATTACCACGGTGTTGAACTCAGTAACAGAAAGATATCTGAAAATCCTCAAACGTCGAAAATTAAACAACACACTTCCAAATAACCTATTATGCATGGAAGAAATTGCCATGGATATTTCAAACTATTTTGAGATGAAAGATAATGAAAATATGATTTATCCAACTATGTGGAATGTATATAAGGCCATGCATAGAGAAAAACGGATAGCTTTGCAGGCATATACAGGTGCTCCTCAACTTACGATGGGGTCGCATCCTGATAAAACCACTGTAAGTCGAAAATAATCATGAGTCGAAAATGAATTCGGCACACTAACCTACCAAACATCATAGCTCAGCCTGGCCTGCCTTAAATGTGCTCAGAACCCTTTCTGTTGCCTAGAGTTGGGCAGCACAGCACATTGTAAAGTACGGGTTTTTTACCCTCCTGATCCAGTGGCTGACAGAGAGACGCTCTTCCCTGGTGCAGCACAGCATCATAAGAGTACCACACCACATATCATCAGTTCAGGAAAAGACCAAAATTCAAAATTTGATGTACAGTTTCACTAAACACAGATCACTTTCACACCACCCTACAGTTGAAAAATCCTTAGTTGCACCATTGTAAGTTGGGGACCATCTGTATTTAAAATGAAGGGTTAAAATTCAGGTACCTTAGATTTCTAACTCATATAGCTAGAAAAGAATAGCAAATTAATCCTAAAGAAATAGAATGAGGAAAAATAATACACACTTAAGAGCACAAATCCATGAAATAGAAAATGCACGTATGATTAAAAAAAAAAAAAGTAACAAACCCAAAAATTCATTCTTTGAAAAGATTATCTATTGCCATTCTCCAGGCAGGAATGATGAGTCAGAGAACACAAATTACACAGATCTGCAAGGGAAAAGAAATAAAACATCACCACGTATAATACTGACTTCAAAAAAAGTAAAAGCATATTTGAAATTGCAGAGGAAGGCACATAAAGAAATATTCTGGGGTAATTGTCACGGTTAATGTCTTGATCTAGATGGGAGTTACAGGTGCATACCTATGTAAAAATGTATCAAGCCTTAGAATTCGGACTTGTACACTTTACTCGATGTAAGTTAGACCTCAATTATTTTTAAGCAGGAACTGTCTCAATAGATCCCATATTTCTTTATATCACAATTATTGTATTAATACCTGTATCATGGTAACCTGCTGGGAAACCAGTTATGTCTCTTGTGGCTTCTTGGTATTGCAGGCATGTCTGCCTTAATTATCTGTACTCTGAATGCTCTGCCTTTCGTGAGTTACTGAACAACTTTCTATCACCTGTACCTGGGTTCACCCCCAATCCTGTATCACCTTGAGCAGTCCTTTCTAGCTTGGCCAGTGATAAGACTCCTTAAGGGATATATATATATATATATAATATATAGATCACCTCTGGCAAGTCATACTCAGTGGGTTTCAGTTGCAGTCTGTAATCTTTCTTTTTTTTTATTTCTATGAAGAGTTCCAGTGATTCTTATCTTCAGCCAATTTTGGAAGCAGCACCCTAGGTGGTATGATTAATTACTGGTATGATTAATTACCATCTCCTGACTTGTCCCACTTCCTCACCTCCCTTTCTGACTAGGTCTAGCAGGCATCCTACTTATTTTCAAGACTAAAAGTTTGAAAAGAGGTCAGAGAAAACATTCAAGATAATTTCAGTGATATTAAAAGTTAAAGGGAAATAGTTTTATTGATGAACTTGTGTGGTTTTTCACCTTCAATGGAGTTAAGAGCTGTGATAGGAAGAAGTAGAAGTCTTTGATGATTTTAACGTTAAGAAAAAACACTGATACACAACCAATTTGGGGTTCAGCATAGTATCAAGCACTTAACATATGTAGTTTTCTCCAGTTTGAAGAATGCTACCACCGTTATACCTACACTTACGTAGTGGTGTTATGTGTTAGTTCACGGTTTTGCAACATCTGTGATGAGGTTCTCAAGAACTGTGCAAATATCTGGGTTTTTTATCCCTCCATTTTCATGCAGAAATAAAAAGTGGAAAAAGGGGAAAACATAGATTAAAAAAATGAACCCTATTGGTATTATTTCTGTTGGGGATATGGATTTTTCACCCATTTGACATTTATTTAACACATACTATGTACAAAGCACTGTGTAAGGCTATGGTTTCACAGCAGTAAATAAGAAAAACATAATCCTTTTCTTACTATAATCTCTACTAGAATTTACGGCAGAGGATAGAGGAGAGATTTTTCTTAAGTTTATATATTTGAATATCAACATGATAAGTTATACTACGGAGAAGTTCCAGATACAACGATGAGATGTCTAACAGAGGGAAGGAAGCTAGTTTAGCAGTCACTCAAAGTTCTCCATGGAAGGTCATGTATTTTACCCCCTGATTTGTACTTTGTTTTT
This sequence comes from Lemur catta, assembly GCF_020740605.2. Taxonomy (NCBI): domain Eukaryota; kingdom Metazoa; phylum Chordata; class Mammalia; order Primates; family Lemuridae; genus Lemur; species Lemur catta. The sequence continues at coordinate 15,763,870 of NC_059145.1, read as the reverse complement.
TATTTCCAAATGAATGAATGGACTATATTTTTCACAAAAGAAATTTGTTAAAAAACCAGAGGTTTTCAGTGACATATTGTGATTTGATTCTCTCAGGGACATGTCAGTTAATATACAAGGGCAACTACCAAAGCGGAAATATTTTAAGTGTCACTGTGATTCTGCTACCATTGCTAGCAAAGCCAGCTCTTCTCTTCTTTCTGTTTTTAAACAAGTACCCAACTGTAGTTAGTTTCTTTGCAGACAGACAATAGAAATAGATATGAAAACTTTAAAAAAAGAGAATGAGTATATCTAGGTAGGCGTATGTGTGATTTTTTTTTTTCATTTTTATTGGCTCTGTTCAAAATACGTGACTCTAGAGAACATCAGAAATAGCATAGTTGATCAGACAATACCATTTCTGTTTCTACGTGAACCTGAGGAGATAAGCTACATTTTTTTTTACATTTCCAACGAGACACAGGGCTTCTATAAAAATATATGCCTATAAGTAATATCCAGAAAGAAAGAAAGGCTCGTTAGCATTTTCTCTTGGGCAGTGGTCATTGGTTTCATTTTTTCAGGCTGTTTTGGGGTAGGTTATACATCATATCCAAGATCTATGTATGTTTTTGATAAATGCTAAGATTGGTCAAGATTTTATTTTTTAACTACTGCTTCCATCAACAGAAACCTATATCCATACACAATTCTTTTGGAGAAAGAAGACATGTATCCTTTGTATTGAATTTAACTTTCAAAGGCAGAACTCTAGCATGACTTAGAATGTGGACATGGGCCTGGAAGCTTGTGATAGTTTTCATGAAAAGGTGAAGTTCAAATTTACATGGCTGCTACCTATCAAAGGCAAAGAAAAGTGACCAGTGACCTGAAAACTCCTTTCATGTCCTGTAACGGAATCCAGAGCTCCCAGGAGGATATATGCCCAGGTTGTTACATTAATGCATCAGTGTAGCTAGTAAATTTATTTATTCACCGAGTAAAGAGCACCGTATTCTGGGTGCAGTGCTAGGAAATATGAAGACAATTGAGAATGAAAGAAACTCAAGTCTCTGCCATGATAGAACTTATATTCTGGTCAGAGATGGAAAATAATACACTAAATAAAGAAACACATATATTATAAGAATGTGGATGGGTGTTACAGAGGAAACAAAGGCAATACAGTGATAGATGCCATTGGTGTGGAGAGGGAGTATCACATAGAAAGGAAAGGTTAGGTAAGGTCTCTCATATGCAGTGATATTTAATTAAATATTTGAAAAAGTAAGAAGCGAAGCCAGCCATGGGAATAACAGGGGAAATGTGTCACAGCCATTTGCTGAGATCACAAGACAGGAAAGAGCTCTGTGGTTCTGAGGCTCATTGAGATCAGCGTGTTTGGAGTGTGGGTGTGAGAGGAAGGACAAATAGAAGGTCAAGTGGAGAAGTGATCAGGAGCCAGACCATTTGGAGCCTCTTGATTTTACACAGTGTACTGGAAATAAACCACAACCGACCCTTGAACAACACGGCTTTGAACTGCTTGAGTCCACTTATATGTGGATTTTCTTCTGCCTCTGCCACCCCTGAGACAGCAAGACCAACCCCTCCCCTTCTCCTCCTCCTCGGCCTACTCAACGTAAAGACAACGAGGATGAAGACCCTTATCATGATTCACTTCCACTTAATGAATAGTAAATATATTTTCTCTTTCTCATGATTTTCTTACTAACATTTTATTTCTTCTAGCTCACTCTATTATAAGAATACAGTATGTAATGCATATAACATACGAGATATGTGTTAATCAACTGTTCATGCTATTGCTAAGGCTTCTCGTCAACAGCAGATTATCAGTAGTTAAGTAGTTAAGTTTTATTCGTGGATTTTCGACTGCACGGGAGGTTGGCGCCCCTGCATTGTTCAAGGAGTCAGCTATATATAAAAACTTAGCTGTTAGAGATATGTAGAAGATAAAAATTTAAAAAAAGATTATAGATATGTAGGTTTTTAAAACTAAGAAACATGATACTAGACCTGTCAGTTCCATCAAAGAAGAAGCACCACCAGGATCACCAGGACTTAAGGATAGAGATTAGACCTTACAAAATTATTAGAACTGCTTAAGAAAGCTATGTAAGGTTGTTGCCTTTGTGTCGGGTGTTGAGCTTAAACTGAGGGAGGGGAAAGACAAACTGGAACCTTTCTCACTCGTCCTACACTGCCACCAACTTTGATGATGTAGGTAACCTGTTGGTGGGTGATCTTCACTGCAGAGCTGTGTGCACATCCGGCTCAAAACTCAAAAAAGCCAAAGGAGAAGAGTTGTCAGGAGCTGGAGGAGTTGAGGGTCTGGGTGCACCCTACACCAAGATGAGCCAGAAAGTCAGCCACAACATCCTCAGGTGGCCTGGTGGCAGATCCCTAGGCTGGCCACCAGACCCTAAAGATGGCCTGGCAGCTGCTCCACTTCCGCCTCCCAAATCTCCCATGAATCTCTCTTATTCCAACCCGGAACCACACAAGGAAAGAAATTTTGAGAGTGTACCTATTGTATTAAGTTTAGCTAAATTGATGCAGAACAAAGCTGTTGCAATAAAGGTAACAAAAAATCTGCTATGAAAATCACTTATAGTGATATGACTCATTGAACCTTTTTGTGGTGGCAGTAGTGGTTGTTATGTGTGAGCGTGTCTGATTTGAAGAGTTTGTTTTGGTGAAAAGAGATCTGATCCTCACCCACTCTTTGTTCTCTCTTCTTGTTTTACTGAATGACAAATTCTCATATCTATCCATATAAACTTTTGTTTTGATAATCTGCGGTGTGGTTAATAACCTAAAATTTTACTTTTCTAACAACTTCACATTGAGCAATATACAGCTCCAAGAAATAGATGTGAAAATTAAAAATGGAAATTGTGGAGGACTATGAGTATGTTCCTAATTGCATGATATTCAGGAACACACAGAAATAGATTCTGAAAGATTCTCAGAGCTAGAGGAATCTACAGACCCAGTGGATTTCAAATAATGTTTGTCATGGGAGATCAAAGGACTCTTTTATGCAGAGCATTAAAATAAAGAGTGAGAAAAAGCCTAACAGTAGCTTTGATGGAGGCAGGAATAAGAGCTTGAGTAACACCTCTCCTTTGACCTTCTGTAGTCCTGAGAGGGCTCCAGGGAATAAAACAGGACATGGATGTAAGAGATCTCTGGAGGCTGCCTCTGTCTCATTCTTCCCTCCTTCAAAGCAAGACTCAGCACCTCTGTTATAGCCCCAAGATAAATGCATCCACACAGCTCATAAATGGGAAATGGAAGTTTCCCTGAAGATTCTGAGAGGAGCCTGGGAAGAATGTTAGTTAGTCCTGTTGCCACACCATATGGCAACAGTGCATTAAAATACTCTTTTAAATATTTTTTTCCTCCGGAGTTTCTCTCCGCCATATATTTCTTTCACCATCACCAACATACCACTTCTCGCAATTTCTTTTTTCTCCTGAATAATAACTCAGTGAAAGAAATGCATTCAGTTGGTTTGAGCTCCCCTTTTAAATAATAACAGCTACCATTTGCTGAGTGCTTAGTAGGTTCCAGGCACTGTGAAAATTGCTTCACATGCACAACCGCTTTTTAGTCCCAAAACAACTCTAGTACGAAGTTACTATTATTATCTCCTATTTTACAGTCAGGGAAATTGAGGCAAAGAAAGGTTACCTAACTTGTCCAAGGCCTTTCAGGTAATAAGTGATAGAGACAGGGTACACATCCCAGGCTGACATGTCCTAAGAAAGACAATTGCCAATGGATATAGTATTGTCATTCAATCAGAACTTTAACAGACCTCATGCCCCACCAACCCAAGATGTACCAAGTATTTCCCAAACAAAACCAGTTACCTCCTGGGTGTTGGGGAAGAAGAGGATCATAATGCCTCCAGAAGAAAACACGATGTTCTTTATGATGTGACAGCTGTTTGAAACCCACTAGTTCTTCTGATGCTCGTATTTGTAAAAGCCAAAACTTCTATTCCGCAAGTCATCAGCAACCATCCATTGAACTGAATTATACCATGGCAGACTGTATTTTCTAAAGACGCTCACAAAAAATCTCCCATCCCACAAGCTGCTACTATAATACAATGTGACTTTGACATGCTTTCCATTAAGAGATAGGGTTTATGTTCCCTCCGCTTGAATCCAGGTGGGCTTGTGATGACAGTGAATGCAAAGCTATTTGTCTTTCACGGCTAGTTTCTACCTGACTCTCTTGGTGTACTCACTCTTGGTAATCAGCAACTATTCTGTGAAGAAACCCAAACTAGCCCACACAGAGATCACCTGAAGAGGCCATGTGTAGGTGGTCTAGCCAAGAGTCCAGTTGGCAGCCAAATCAACAGCCAGATGCATGAGTGAAGATACCTCTGGATGATTTCTGTCCTGAGCGTTTGAGTCACCCCCAGCCTTTGAGACTTCCCAGCTGAGGCCCCCAACATCACGGTGCAGAAACAAGAAATACAGCTACACCCTGTCCAAACCCCTGACCCACAGACCCATCAGCACGATACTATGAGTGATTTATGCCACTAAGTTTTGGTGTGGCTTGCTATATAGCAATAATAACTGGAACCTACAGTGAGGAACCAGGTTTAATGAAGAAGTAAGCTCTCAGAAGTCCTGGAACACACACTCAGAATGTTCTCAAAAATATTCATTGAATTTGACTGCAGCATAGCAACCAAGCCAGCATCATCATCTCAGTAGCACTCTGCCTGCCACACCACCGTGCTTTCTCCAATTAGGCCTAAAAGTAATAAAAATTTTTTTTTAAAAAAAGGAAATTCTGCTATACTAGCTATTAAAATCCATGGTAACCAGAACTTTTAAATGTATATAATATATGCTGGAAAGTTCTTGGAAATAGTTTGTTCTCATGAATAAGTTAAAAACTCTTCCAAATATTTAATTCATACTTTCAAAGTATTTCTTGACTTTTTGTTCCCACTCTACATGCCTCCTACATTGATTTAGCACTCTGTATTCTATATATTCTTTCTTCTCCAGTCGAGAAGTTTCATTCTGCTTTACTTTCTGGCTTCTGTAAGAAATAGGTATAGCGAATATACGTTTTCAAACCTGGCATGCTTCTGGGTAACAGATTCTGCCGAAGCACCCCATCCCCACCGAGAATGACTCTTTCATGGCACTGCTTCGGAAATCATTTTTTACACTTGTAAAAAGGTAAATACTATCTGGTTCCCCATCCAAGTTATGACGGTATTCTAATTAGCTGGGTCCATATTAGCCATGTAGGATTCTGTTCCATATTCCCTGCCATATTCTACTATTTCTGAGCAAACAGCAATTGTGCCAATGTCTTGAGTAGTGTCACTCTAAAACTGAAATGGTTCCAGTTTCCTTAATATCATCACCAAATGTCTTATTAATTAATTAATGTTGCTGTGAATAATACAGTCCTAGTGTTGTTAAACCAGGCAAAAAGCAGTAGGTGGGCGACAGCAGCAACGGCTCCAGCTGACCGGAGTATCTGCCAATGAGCTAGACGGAGAAGGTGAGCCTTCTCCAGTGCACATTGGAACAAAGTAGGCAGCAAAATAAAATACTAATAATTCACAATCGGGGGCAACTTCTCTGGTTGAACTCTTTGGAGATGTGATGCTCCTCTGGTTGTTAAAGAGGGCTTTTTTTTTTTTTTTTTTTTTTTTTTTCACATAAAGCCCAAGTTTTCTGCCTACTGGTAATCTCCTGAGAGAATTGCCCGTGTGCCTTGTGTTTGTTTTAAAGCACCTTTCAGAATTTGGGAGTAAATGTAATTCATTGGACAGGCCACACAATGAATAGGTTTCGCAGTCTGCTCTGTCAGCTTTATGATGCTGGAAGGAAAGGTGGAACAAGAAGAGTGAGTATTTCGGACAAAATAGAGTGAGTAATAAGAGAACAACAAAGCCATCGCTGTTGAAAAGAGCTTTTGCTCAAGAGTATTGAACAACAAACTTATTTTTCCCCCCTCATCCAGTCCAGGTGAGCACAGTCTGAGAAGACAGTCATCGCTTCAAATGATTGATGTTATTTCTTGGAGTTTGTCACCATTACCATAAGTATGATCTGGACTACTTTGTTTGCTCAGCGGTTCCCAGTCTTGCTCGTCTTGCCTGGAACCAAGCGCACCGAGAGGTGCACAGATCATAGGAGCCATCCATCAACCGCCTGACGGAGCCCCAAATGCAGGGCTCCCCCTCCCCAGTCATCAATCTCCATTGTCCTGGCAGGAAGGTGACATGCAAAAGCGGAAGCGCATGCCACACTCTCCGGCTGTCAGGTGCAGCAGTGCTTTCCGAGGAGGCTGGCTTCCTGTAATTGATTGGAGATCCCTGGTTTTCATCCGGGGCGTGATGTGCAAGAGGATTCGGAAATGTTGCTGGCATTTTTCAGTATCTACTTCGTGAAAGGCGCAATGCCACTTCTTTACATATATTGCCATTCTATTTAAAGCTTGCAATAATGCTGTGAAGTAGATACTTTTATTTCCCACTTTACAGATAAGGAAACTGAGGTTCAAGATCATAAATAATTTGCCAAAGGCTAATCAGCTCCTAGGGTTGGGGTGTAGAAAATGATTTCCGAAAATATGGCCCTCGGGCATGTTTATGTTAGATCCACCTTACTTTTCTGACTGACAGAGTAAAGCAAATGCAACAATAAAAACGGGTACATAATTAACATATATTGGTGGGAGACAGAATTCTTTATGAGTTAACCCCATTTGATGAGCGCTTTTGAAAATTGAAGGGCCTCAGAAACAAGGCCCCTCTAACCTTGCCTTCTCCCCATCGACCCCCCAGATGTAAGGGCCTCTCACTGAGATTTCCTTATTGGACCAAGAAAGCATCTTACCAAAAGAAACACAAACACCTTCTGTTCCCTCACTGTTACCTCATTATCTATTGCAGAAAAGAAAGCTGAAGAATATAATTGCACCTGGATGGACTTTGACAAGATAATGCCTTCCTCTTGGGGGCATTCAAATTCCCAAGAGAATCATTTCTTAGTTAGTATCTGTCTCCCCAGTCCATTCATTCTCCCTAAAAACCATTTACTGCCCCTCAAAATAATTGTCTACTTTTCTGTCTCCTCCCTCCCCTATGAAAAAGGGCATATAAGCTTCTGTACCCCATTGGAGGACTGGAATAATCAGTCTGTGATTCTCCCCTGTGCACTAGTAATGAAACTCCAAACTCAAAGACTACAGGGATCTCGCCAGTTTTTGCTCACCAATGTGTAGCCTGGTGCCTGGCACACCACAGGCACTCGATATTTGTTGAGTGATGAATGAATTAATAAGTAAATGAACAAATAAAGTGGCAAAACAAGCATTTATCCCTAGGGCTCTGATTCCAAAGTTTATGTTAGATCCACATTACTTTTCTAACTGACAAAGTAAAGCAAATGCAACAAGAAAAAATGGTACATAATTAACATATTGGGGGGGAAATAGAATTCTTTATGAGTTAACCCCATTTGACGAACTTTTTGAGTTTTATGCCTTTCTGTTGTGCAGAGCAAGTACACGATTCATCAGTTTTTGTTTTTTATCTTTAATGTTGTTGTTTTTCTATATGTGGTGCTTTGGCTCGCTGTTAGACATCTGGGCAGAAGACTTGAGCTAATGTTGTAAGTAAAACATTTAAATTAAAACTTCAAATATCTCCTCAACTTATAATTAAATGTACCATATGGTTCTATTTTACTGAAAGTTGGAGCCTAATTTAATGTTTTCTTTTTCAGCAACAAATTTTATTGGCTCGTTCTCAATCATTTTTATGTCATAAAAACAATTACTACCAAGGCAATATTTTGAGATTATTAGACAGAAACAATCTCTTACCTGGGGATAAAAATATTGTTTTTGATGTGGCTATGTCATTATTTTAACTCATCTGGGAATAAAAAAATAATTGCTTAGCTTCACAATTGTGTCATTGTAGGAAAGGTTCACACTTTTCTCTAAGTTTCATCATCCTACTTCCTATTTAATTTGAATGCAATCTGAGACAAAATGCTGATTTTTGCACATTTGAACACATATAGTTGAGCATCATTTGGGGTGTGTTAAAAATGTCCAGTAAGCAAATTACAAATACAAGGCCAGCTTCCATCATTTGAAAAATTTTCTATCTTCTCCTCAACTTTCCTAAATAAGGAAAATGGGATGTGGAGAGGGTTAATTAATATTTAAAGAGAGTAGTCTTTTAAAGAGGCAATTCCAATTTTCTGTCCAGTTTCCTTCTAGGTCTGTGGACATGTTCAATGGCTACCATCAACTTAAAAATTCTTAACAAGCTATTTGATTAAAAAATGTGAGTCATAGTTTTTAATCTTCCCCACCAAATATAGTATATGTACAATTGTTCTGCCAGACATTATTGGTCACTGGCTACATGAGTATGTGCCAATATGCTATATTGCCTAAACTCAACCATTATTCGTTTTCATTTTTAGAGCAATGCAATCTCTGCCCTTCAGAAACACTATGAGAGGCAAACACTTTCAAGAGTGTAGTAACCCTGAAAGGGAGAAGGTTAATACTGTATTGGCAGCTCCAGTAAGACATTATTTTGCACAAGGAAGGATTCATTTAAAGGAGATACTTATACTTCTTGATAAACACTAGGGTTTAAAGTGGTTAAATAATTTGTCATATATCCACATTTTTGAATCCTACAGAGATGTGAAAAAAAAAAAAAACCTGAAGTAGACCAAAATCCAGGTAGTGACATGGAATGACTGCTAAAACATATGAAGTAAAAAAGGCAAGTTATATTCACCCCCCAAAATATTTCAGTGCTTACTATGTACCAAGCATTCCTCTCACTTCTGGTTACATCCGAGAATCAACAAAGTCTCTTCTCTCATAGATTCTGTTATAATCTCAAGTTATGTCAAAAAGAACAAAATGATCTATGTACATATACATAAATTTATTCATATAACTGAGTAGAAAAGAAGCCCTGGAAGAATACATACATGTAGCTTAACTGTTTGCTTCTGGAGAGCAAAGTATGAAAGAGGACACAGTGAAGGAAGGCATTGTGTTTGTTGGGCACAATTGCAAGAAGAGTTGAACACAAAATCAGCGCTAGCAGCCTGTCAAAGTTTGCAAGGAATATGTCTTGAGACTTCCCGTATCCCCGAATCTGCCAACATAGTTAAGTTTCTCTTGAATCATGGATCCACGGAGAGTCACACGCAGAACCCACAGTGTGTAATATCATATCCCTAGTTTGATGCCATTTCAGTTTTCATTGTTTTATATCTCAGTTGCTGGACCTGAAAAAAAGAAAGCAAGAAAGAAAGACTGTCATCTTGAGAGGGTGGCAACACTGGCAGTGAGAAAGACGACCCACAAAGCTAAACAGATATGTGGTTGTCTGGCTGTCGGCCAGTTTTGCTGCTGGATAAATAACTGGCTTTACACATCAGCCTTGTAAATGGTGATAAGAATAATTTAGATTTGCACCTCAACAGAATGACAAATTACTACATATCAGGGATCACTCAGGAATAGTGAAATTATAAATGCTGGAACTGCCATGTCATGTGTCCACTCTTAAAATTAAAAAAAAAAAAAAAAAGAAAAGAAAAGACGAAGAAGAAGAAAAAAAAAATCAAAGCAGATGGTGTCTGGAAAGTGCATCAGTTCTGACTCTGATGGGCTTCTGAAAGGCTTTTGCAGGGCCTGGCAATAGGGTGGAAGTGTGCGGGTGCGATCAATAAATAGTCGGGTAGAAAAGCAAGCTGAAAAATGGAAACCCATGCCAATCCCACAGATGATGTTGCTAAACCACTCCATGTGTGAGAACACCTTCATGTCAGTGCTGGAAAGGAAAACCTCTGGATTCCTGGCCTGTGATGTTCCTTTTCGACCTTTTGTCTTGGCATTGTTGTAGAGAAGCATAGGGAAGAAGATTAGGTGGCAGTGGTAAGCTTCCTGTGGACCTAATTAATACCAAACTCTTTCTAGCAGGCCAGTGGTCTGTACCTGGAGCTTGTTGCCCTAGTGTGTGCAGTGGTCATCCCTCCATATCAGACAAGTCTGTCTCAGTGCTTTGAACAAGGAAATATTCAACAGCCTTGGTGAAAAGTCATCTGTCCACTTCATGAGGCCAACCCAGGACACAGAGTCCTCTGATCAGTGAGTAGAGCTACTTTGCGTATGGGGGGGAGCTTTATTTAAATATCCAAAATATAACATGTTCCTAGTTGTCTTATGTCAAAATAAAAGCAGTCGAACTGTTTCCTAAAACTCAAAGATACCATTTAGCCACCTTACTAATTTGCCTTTACAGGGGTCAGGGACATATGTTTATTTCCTCACTTAAACCATTATCATAGATTCATTTTAATTTTTTGATAATTTTTCAGAGGTTGCTTTTGAGCTGTGGGGTTAAGTTAACAGCATTTTTTAAAACTGATTTTACAATAGTATCTTAATGATAGTATATGGACAACTGGAAAACTAAATGCAAAGCATTTCAAAGGTATTTGAGCATGTTAGGAAAATAGCAATAAATGGCAGTTTAAATACTCATTTGGTGTAGTATCAAAACTGATTGGGGCTTTCCAAAAGGAATACCAGATTTTAAAATATCACTTATTTCTTCATTTAGCCCTGTCAGTTGTTCCATGCTGTTCCCAGTATACAAGAGAATTATTTACCAGTAACACACGGTCAAATATGCGAGTGTCTCCTAATACTTTTTATTCACATTATCAGCTCCAACAATTTGATGAGTTCCCAGCCACTCCCAAGTAGATAAGATCAGAGAAATGGAAGATCTATTACATACTTTGTTAATATGTGAAGTGTAGATGTGTAGGTCTGTGATCAAAATAGGCTAGCAAGTCACAGCACTGCACTATTGTGAAAACCTAGAATATGCCATTAAAATACCTCTTTGTGGCTCAATAGGTCTATGTGCTTTCTTATTCCATTTCAGATATCAGATCCTTTATGTACAAACACCTTTCACACAGCACACTTTCTATCTTCTAGACACATGAAACATTGCTCACCTTATACATTTTCTTATATCTAATACTTTTCCCACAAAAAGCTCCAAAGTAATTTTTCAAAAGGTTTGAATTTTTTGTTCTTCTTGGCTTAGTAGAAAAAAATCTTTATAGCATGTGAAAAATAACAAGTCTAATAAATTATTAAAAGGTCCTTAATGTTTAATGATGTAAGACCCCAAGAAATGACATCTCCTTAATATTCTAATATAAACTATCAGGACCATACACTTGCAAGAAAATGATAGTAAATCTTTTTGAATATTTCTTTCTAAGACTTGACAGAATATTAATAGGGTATTTCATTTCATTTGTTTAAAAAAATTCAGAACATTAAGTGAGAGTTTCCCCTTCAACTACTAAAAATGTCTCAACAGCAATGATAATATTATTGCTCTTAACATAAAGGAGAATTTTAAATCACTTTATCTTTGTATTTATACAAAGATAACATCACCATTAATGAACAAAGTAACTCAGGAAATAAAACTCATTATATTTCCTTGATGTGACTAGGTTCCTGAGAGGAGTAATACATATTTGTTACAAATCATAAAACAGATTGTCTTTGTTAAACATTTTTCACGAACTTGTAGTGAATTAAACTAAATATCTTCATTTTTAATTAAGATGAGAAATCAGACAATTTCCTCAAAACTTAAGACCCCTGCTAAAATGACAAGATTCACTTTGGGCATCCATTGATTAAAATTGCCAGAACATCTTTTACAACTTCTATTTTCCGTTTGCCCATCAAAATAGATAAAAGTGTACAAAATAAAATAAAACAAAATGTCAGCCACCTTGACATATTTGTGTCCTATGTTGAACAACATTCTTTTTCCATAAGATCCTCTGATTGAATTTAATCATTGGAAAATAATTTGTCAAGGGAAGTTTGTGCATAATTATATTTAAGTAGCAGATACTTTCCCCTTTAGATTCATACAATTATTTAACAATATATTTCCATATTTAAAATGGTTCAGTGTGTCAAAAGGTTAGGCTTGCTGAACAATGACTTTTCAGGAGCATTTTGTAATGCCATATTTTTCAATTAAACAATCATGTATTATTATAAGTGCTAATTTTGTTTAACACGCCATGATAAGTAAAGATAGGCAAAAGTGAAACATAGCTATGAAGATGAACAAGACCCAGTCCTGGCCCCAACATAAAAAGTGTTTTTTAAATGGGTTAATTCTAAGAAGAATTACAATGGCTGCAAATTCAATTCTCTAATCAAATAGAATTTCAAAATGTAAATTCAATTTCCTTTAAGCCGCGTGTATGCTTAACAATTTGTGAAGCACCCTGCTAGTTCTGTAGCTTGTTAGCTAACTTTCTTGAAATTAAGACTTTGTCAGAGAAACATCTGTACTCTCTCTTTGGTCCTGTCCATGCTTCCCATGAACTATGGAATAAAAGTATTAATACAGTGGTGGTGATGATCGATTGATTCAGCACATATTTATTGAGCACCTACTGTGTTCCAGAAATGTGGTGTTCAGTTTTCAATTAAGTCATTTGCAATCCAGGATCTCTCTACCAATAATTAACTGTTTGAAATTAAAAATACATCGGCACACACAGGATATCCTGTTGTTGCTGGCTGTATTCTCTTCAAATTAGTGAACATTTGAATATAGCTATATTTCACTGAAATAATAAATTCCAATTCTTGTGTTATTGCAAATTATATCATTTGATAAACCAATCTTTGGTGGGAAGGATGTGAATTAGATTAAGTTGAGGAATGAATCAGTTTGCAGTAGGAGGCTCAAGATTATTTGAATAAATTATTGATATTGTTTCTGATCAAATAGTTGTGATTATTACATCAGGCTGTTAGAATTGTTCCGATGTTACTATCTCATGAACTTCACTGTATCCAAATCTAGCTACTATCCAGTATTCTCCTTTAATATACTATAATGTGTCTTTTCCTCTTTTTCAGAATCTATGTTTTGTCCCAGTGTGAATATGATCTAAGGATCAATTTTATTACTCAAGCCCTTTTTTCATTTTAACTGCTTAATTAAATCATCATGAAGTGCACTGTTTTCCTGTGAGAATAAGATCCATTTCCTTAGCCTTTCTCCTCAACATACTAAATCTCCAAAATAGCCACCTTCTCAGTGTTTCCTACACTGTACTTTTTCCAAATCTATTTTCTTTTTCTTAAGGAATTCCATAATGACCAATCCAATACTTCCTCTAGGTGAGGTCAAATTGGTAACAATGCCACTTCCTGGATTTATTACTTATTGTGCTAGAAACATAACCAAGAGAGTTCCTCCTTTTTTCAGTGCCAGCTTAGTTTGCATTGCATACTTTGGGACTTTTCCCACAATCTGATTTTAGGTTACTTTCTTTTGGGGGGGTGGAAGGAAGGGGGCCATAAACTGACTTTCCTGTTGAATGTCTTGCTCTAAGCCTGTTTACACTGTGTTATAAATATGCCTGCTGTTTTTTGGCCCAGTAATCAAGTGGTACAAATTCATAGTTCCCCTGAAGTCACCATTTCTCATTAAGAAAAAAGAATAACCTAAACAAAATTAGATGACAACATTGGACAGTACAGTATTAGTTTCATTTCTGAAGGAATGACAGGGTGTTTTATTTGTTTATTTTTGGACTCTGTATTTCTTAAGCTTTATTTACATAAACTTAATTACCAAGTTTGGTCAAAAACAAACAAACAATATAAATAAAAACAAATCAGCCATTTCAGGGAAAAATCTGAGACAAACGAGTAGTAAATTATATGTAAATACAATACAATCTTTTTGTGTCCTATATTCATAGACATTTTTAATCTATATAATCTAGAAAAATGTAGTCTCAAAGGAATTTCTTTAATGATAGAAATGTTCTATATCGTCACTTTTCAATGTGGTAGCCACAAGCCACATGTGGCTGTTGAGTACATGAAATGTGGCTGGTGTGCATGAGGAACTCAATTGGTAGTTTCATTTTATTTTAATTAATTTAAATTTAAATGGCAATGTGTGGCTAGTGCTACTATACTGGAAAACACCAGTCAAGAATACCACCATAATGAGTAATTCTGGAATTATTTACTATTTAAATTATAGTTTTGAGGGGGGTTTTTGTTTGCCTTACAAAGAGTCATTCTCTTAATAATTCTTTAATATAATCACAATAGTCCATTTATTCTAAGCATTCCTGTTTCTTGAAAAGGATGACTGTCTAACCAAGTGTGATGGTTTGTGGCTGAAGTCCCAGGTACTCAGCAGGCTGAGGTGAGAGGATCTCTTGACCCAGGAGTTCTAGGATGAAGGGTGCTATGATCAAGCTTCCCACTAGCCACTGCACTCCAGCCTGGGCAACATTGCAAAAGCCCATCTCTTAAAAAAAAAAAATAAAAATAAAAATAAAAAAAGGATATTTACACATCTATCGTATCAGAGCTGGATTGTATCAATAAATTCTCATAGCAACCCTCAAAAGTAAGTATTCCTTTAAACATATATTACAGCTAAGGAAATGAAGGTTTAGAAAAGTACTTTTCCTAAAGTCACACAGCTATAATATGGCAGGACCTGTTTGGAATCCGTATATTTCTAATTCCAAGTTGTAAGATTCTAACAAATCTAATATATATTTTTAACTGCTTGCTATGTCCCAGACTTTGCTTTGTAGACTATCAACAAGACAGAAATGAAATAAAAAATATTTCCACTGACACTAAGGTGAAGTAATATGCAAATACTATCAACAGCTCTTTTATAGTAAACCAATCCGAAGGTCTAAACATAAACCCATAAACTCAACAGATACACACACATACTCAAAGTCTGAAAAATAAGCACTTTTTAGGACTTTATTTCTTAAAAGTCTTTTTAGTTTAAAAACACTTCTCAATTTAAAAAATTTTGAAACAACTTTTAAGTACATGAATGAGCTGGCAAGAAAGTAGGGAAAATCTCCCACTGCTCAAAAAGACAAAAGCGCATTGGTCTATGTCTCTATTATTGTGCCAGTGATATGCTGTTTCGGGTATTCCTCCCTTCCAGACAGGTAGCACTCTGATTACTAGAACTAAGGCAAACTTGGATTTATGGAGCCATTTAGTGCCAGAAAGGAGGCAATGACCTAGCAGGAAAAAAAAAAAAAGAAGAAAAAGAAAGAAAATCAAGAGGTAAATTACCAAGAATCTCCAAGCAAACATACCTATTAAAAAACAAAACAAGCCAGAGCAAAATGAATGGAATAAATAACTAATCCTTCAGTGCAAAGACAAAGATGTATATCCCCAAAAAAGCAACAAATTAACACATGCAACCAGAGGAAAATCACTTAACCCCAAAGGAAAAGAGGAAGAAAGGAAGAGAAGACTTACAAAACAACCAGAAAATAAGCAATAAAATGGCAGTAGTAAGTCCTTACTTATCAATAATAACACTGAATGTAAATGGACTCAATTCCCCAATTAAAAGTTGTAGAGTGGTTGAATAGATAAAGACACAAGACCCAACTATATGTTGCCTGAAAGATACCTACCTCACCTGGAAACAAACACATAGACTGAAAGTGTAGGTGTGGGAAAAGATACTCCATGCAAGTAGAAACAAACAAACAAAAAGAGCAGAAGTAGCTATACTTACATCAGGTAAAAGAGTGTATAAATCAAAGACTATAAAAAGAGACAAAGACAGTCACTCTATAATGATAATGGGGTCAAATCAGTAAGAGGCTATGATAATTATAAATATCTACACACTCAACACCAGAGCTCCCAAGTATATAAAGCAAACATTAATAGATCAAAAGGGAGAGATAGACTGCAATACAATAATACCAGGGGACTTCAATACCCCTTTCTCAAGAATGAACAGATCATCCAGAAAATCAACAAAGAAACATTGGAGTTAAACTACACACTAGGCCAAATAGGCCTAATTGACATTTACAAACATTTCACTCAACTACTGCAGAATACACATTTTTTTCAAAAACACATGGAACATTCTCCTGAATAGATCAAATCTTAGGCTACAAAACAAGTTTTAACAAATTCAAAAATGAAGAAGTAATAACAGTACTTTTTCTGACCATAATGGAATAAAACCAGAAATCAATAGCAAGTGAAATCTCAGAAAGTACATAAACATGGAAATTAACCACCATGCTGCTGAATAACCAATGAGTCAATGAAGAAATTAAGAAGGTTATTTAAAAATTTCTTGAAAAAAATGAAAATGGAAATACAACATACCAGAATCCATGACATATAGAAAAAAGCAGTATTAACAGAGAAGTTTATAGCAATAAACACTTACATTAAAAAAGTAAAAGGACTTCAAATAAACAACCTAACCAGGTACCTCAAAGAACTAGAAAAGTGAGAACAAACCAAACCCAAAGTCAGTAGAAGGAAAGAAATACAATAATAAAGATCAGAGTGTAAATAAATGAAACTGAGACTTAAAAAAAAAAAGAAAACAACAGAAGATTAACAAAAAGAACAGCTGACTGTTTGAAAGATAAACAAAATCGATGAACCTTTAGCTAGACTAAGAAAAAAAGAGTGACAACTCCACTAAAATCAGAAGTAAACCAGGGGATCTAAAAACTGAGACCACAGAAATACCAAGAAGCATTAGAGAACATTATGCACAACTATATGTCAACAAATTAGAAAACCTAGAAGAAAAATAATAAAGACCATATATGACAAATCCACAGTTAACATCATGCTATTAAAAGAGAAAAAAATTGAAAGCCTTTACTCTAAGATCTGGAGCAAGGTGAGGATGCCCACTTTCTCCGCTTTTATTCAACATAATACTTGAAGTCCTGGCCAGAGCAATTAGGCAAGAAAAAGAAATGAGGAACATTCAAATTGAACAGGAAGATGTCAGATTAGACTTGCTTGCTGGAAACATGATTTTATACTTAGAAAAACCTAAGAACACCACCAAAAACCTATTAGAACTGACAAATGAATTCAATAAAGTTGCAGGATACAAAATTAACATACAAAAATCAGTAGCATTTATATACATCAGCAACAAGCAATCTAAAAGAAACCAAGAAAGTAATCCCATTTACAATAACTGCAAAGACTATAAAATACTTAGGAATCAATTTAACCAAAGAAGTGAAAGACTGCTACAAGGAAACATATAAAACACGGATAAAAGAAATTGAAGAGGACAAAAAAAAGTGAAAAGATATTTCATGCTCCTAGATTGGAAGAATTAATATTAAAATGGCAATTCTACCCAAAGTAATTCACAGATTCAATGCAATTCCTATCAAAATGCCAATGATATTCTTCACAGAAATAGAAAAAACAATCCTAAAATTTATTTGGAATCACAGAAGCACCAAATAACTAAAGCAATCCTGAGTGAAAAGAACAAAGCTAAAAGTATCACACAACCAACTTTAAAATATACTACAAAGCTGTAGTAACCAAATCAGCATGATACTGGCATAAAAACAGAGACATAGACCAAGGTACAGAATAGAGAACCCAGATATAATTCCATGCATTTATAGCCAACTCATCTTTAACTAAGGCACCAAGAACATAGAATGGGGAAAGGACAGTAGTTTTTATAAGATGCTTGGGAAACTAGATATCCATATGCAAAAGAATGAAACTGGACCCCTAGCTGTCACCATAAACAAAAATCAACCCAAAATGAACTAAAGACTTAAATGTAAGACATGAAACCATTAGAAGAAAACATCAGGGAAATGTTCCAGGACATTAGTCTGGGCAAAGATTCTTTTGTGTAAGACCTCTAAATCATGGGCATCCAAAGCAAAAATAGACAAATGGGATTGCATCAAGCTAAAAAGCTTCTGTGTAACAAACAAAAAAAATCATAAAAGGAAGAGACAACCCGCAGAATCAGAGAAAATATTTGCAATTTACCCATCTAACGAGGGATTAATGACCAGAATATATGAGGAGCTCAAGCAGCTCAATACCAAAAAACCAAATAATCTGATTAAATAATCAACAAAAGATCTGAACATTTTTCAAAATAAGACATACAAATGGTTAAGAGGCATATGAGAAAATGCTCAACATCATTAATCATCTGAGAAATGCAAATCAAAAACCACAGTGAGATATCCTCTCACCTCAGTTAAAATGGCTTTTATCAAAAAGACAATAACGCACGCTGGTGAGGATGTGGACAAAGGGGAACCCTCGTATACTGTTATGGTGGGTATGTAAATTATTATAATAAGGCCACTATGGAAAACTGTATAAAGATTCATTAAAAAACTAAAAATAGACCTACCATATGATCCAACAATTCCCTTACTAGGTATGTATCCAAAAAACGGCAATTAACATATTGAGATATCTGTATTGCCATGTTTATTGCAGCACTGTTCACAAAAGCCAAAATACACAGTCAACCTAAGTATCCGTCAAAGGATGAATGGATAAAGAAACTATGATGTATATACATAATGGAATATTATTCAACCACAACAAAGAAAGAAATCGGTGACAGCAAGTGCTGTGGTTGCCTAGGGATCGTGTCCCCGAGATGCTGCGGAGCTGGAGCCCTCTGTGGTTGTGCGACGATGTTGGGCTCTGGCCTGTCCAGGTTTCAAGGGAATGGTCCCGAGGATGGTCCAGGGATCCTCAGAGTGGAGGGAGGACAACCAGGCTAAAGAAACCTTGTCTGGCCTCCAGGACGCAATTCACGCCTGCCTTGTGGGCGTGTATGTGAGTCTCCATGAAAGTTGTGTGCCCTGTGACCTGAAGGGCTGGACTGCCTCTGTGCCCGTGGGCTGCTCTGTTCCCAGAGGGGCCTCCTTGCAGGGAACAGAACCCCGCAGCCTCAGGAGCTGCCTGTGTGAGTGTGTGTGCCTCCGTTGTGTGAGTGATTCTGTGCAAGTGTTACATGATTGTGTGTGTGTGTGTGTGTGTGTGTGTGTGTGTGTGTGTGTGTTGTTCCTGTGTGGTGTCTGGTTGGAGGAATGTCCCGTGTGCCTTAGCGGGGCTTTTTTCAAGCCAGCTTTCCCTCCTGTGAGCCCTCCCTGTGTTTCTGCTTGGGCTACATGACCAGGTGAAGTCTGCTTTCCTTGTGGTTCCTGTTTGGGTTGTCAAGGCCTGGGTGATCTGGGGGCTGCTGCGGACTGTCTGGGGTAGGAATAACCTCCCCAAGAAGAGGGGTCACTTTTCCCAATGTAAGAAGACCACATCACAGATGACGACAGAAACCTCAGGATGAACTCATTCTAGGCATTCAGGTGAGGTGCAGACAGAGACTTCAATGAAAGTGATGTTACCTCCATTCCTCTTTTTCCCTGATGGTCCCATCTACCCTCACCATGGCCCAGTGATTGAGAAGCAGACAATATTGTGAGGACACTGTGTTTCACTCAAACTGCAGCCTTTCTGGCTACATCACCCATTTTGCTCCCCTTCCCGCATCCACATCCACACGGCAGTTGGGAGCGATTTCTCCTGGGTGGGCTCCAGCCTATACTGGGGTCCTCCATCCTTTCTTGTCCTCAGTCTTTTTCATGAACCTAGACTTTTCTTCTCCTGAGTCAATATCATCAGCAGAAAACCTTGCCCAGTTCATGGAGGACAATATTCTTGGGGATCCCTTTCAAGGGGGTTTCCTTCTCCGTACTTCCTTCTTACTAACTGAGCAGCTGTGACTATCACACAGATCTGGGTTTCCACGCCTTCTGCCAACAAGGGAACCCTTGATCCCAACGCCCAGTCAGATATCTGTATGATTCACATAGGATTGGATGTAGCCCACCATGGCTAGCCTTTGCCTTATAATAAATGTGTTGTTTTATTTCGAGAATAAAAAATAAAAAAAGAATGAAATCCTGTCATTTGCAGCAATGTGGATGGAACTTGAAATGTTAAGTGGAACTAGAAATATGTTAAGTGAAACAAGCTTAGCACAGAAAGATGAATATCACATGTTCCCACTCATGTGGGAACTAGAAAAGTGGATCTCGTGAGATAAATTGGCAGTTACTAGAGGCAAGAAAGGGAAGGGTGGAGGGGTATGAAGAGAGGCTGCTAAATGGACACGAATATACAGTTAGATAGAAGAAATAAAACCTAGTATTTGATAGACCAGTAGGATGACTATAGTTTACAATAATCTACCCTGCATTTTAAAATAGCTAGAAGAGAATAATTATTAAATATTAATACAATGTTTCTAGCATAAAGAAAAGACAAATATTTAAAGTAGTGGGAATCCCAATTACACTGATTTGATCTTTACAAATTATGTGAATATATTAAATGATTACATGTAGCCCCCTAATATGTACATCTATTATGTATCAATAAAAATGATAATTTTTTAAAAAGGGAAAAAAGATACTAAGATATAAATAAAAATTGAAATATAACATCTTCAGTAATCCTGATATTCAATATCTTTAAATTAAATTATACATCTAGGTAACACTAGTGAAAATCAAAATGGATTTTTTATGAAAATTCAGTAAATTTATATGAAAGAGTAAAGGGTCACAAATAGCCAAGACAATTTCAAAGAAAACATACATGGTGAAAAGATTTACCCAATCAAATCAAGACTTATTATAAAGCTATAAGCAATTAAGAGGTCTGGTACCCATGCAGGGAAATACAAATTAACCAACAGAGCAAAATAAAGACTCTGGAAATAGACCAAAGCCTAGTTAGAAACTCGACAAAATGACAGGGAGAGTGTTGCAGATCAATGGGTAATGACAGGACTGAGGAGAAAAAAAGGTGGGGGATTGAATTCCTACTTCAACCATACACAAAATCAATTTCAGATAACATACATTTCTTAGATATAAAAGCAAACTATAAAACCCTCAGAACAAAATATAAAGAAAATCTTCATGACATTGAAGCTAGGGAAAGATGTCCTGAATGGTACATAAAGCAATAAAATTTAAGGATGCATTTGAAAATATTTTACTTCATCAACAAACACCATAAATTTAACAACTAGGATGAGATAATTACACCACATCTAAGAAACAAAGGACTGGTATCCAGGATACATAAAGAACTCCTACAAGTCAGTTAAAAAAAAAAATACAACCAATTAGAAAAATAGGCAAATGCCACCAACAGAAGTGGAAGACACAGAGGGGACAAACATGGAGGAAGAGTGAACATAGGAAAGTATAGCCAATCTCATTCATAACTGTGGAAAGATAAATCAAGCCCACAATGAGATATCACACTGTATTAACATGAACTGCAATGGCAGAGAGAAAGAAGTTTGACAATAGAAAGTGTGGGCAAGGATATTAATCAGTGGCAACTCAACTGCTGGAGGCAGAGTAAACTGGTACAATCACATCAAAAACCATTTGGCCTTATTGTGATGTGGAACATTCACATTCCTCCCAGCAATTCCACTCATTGCTTTATACTTAAGAAATTTGCAGTCATGTGCACCAGGAGACAATTCATACGATGAGCTATTTCATTAAAGATTATTATGGGAGTTATGAGAATTAAGTGAATCACTAGGTGGAAAAAAGCATCAGAGGTTTTGTCTTGGGTGACAATCTCTGAGAAAGCCAATGTTTTGTGGTACGTTAAGGAAACTGGTGAATTTGGGAAAATATACTAGTCAATTATTTGCACAGAAAAGGGACATGTTTATTTGCTCTCTCGCATAGCACACTATATCCTGCTACCAGAGTGAAAGAAAGGTAAACTTTCTGGAGTTGTCAACCTAGTACCCTTGCAATTCAACTTTTAAAACAACATAACATTATGTTAAAGGAAGTTATCCCACAAGGTACACATGAGAAGAAAAGGGTGGGTTGGAATACTGTGTGACCAGTAAGAATTTGTAAGTTTTGTAGTATAAGCAGTGGTTCCAGAGACCTCAGAGCGGCCAAGGAACAATCCAGCTAAATTTTAATTTTAGCTTCTTGGGGACAAAAGAATGATTATCAGGAGAACACAGAAAAGATGAGGAAAGGGGAAAGTGGATGGGAACAATGCCTGTGAAATGTAAGGCTTGAAGTGAGGAGGAAAGAGGAGCAGGTGCAAGCTCTCTGTGTCACCCCCAAATCACCTGAAAGCAATGGAGCCACATGACTGTGGCTTTTTTTCCTTCTTGCCTCTGATGCTCACTTTATGAAAGAGAACAGAAAGCCTCTGGTGTTCAGAAGCTTGGAACCCGTAATTCCACAAGTTCTAAGAAGAGATGGGAATGCCTTCTTATTAATCCAAAATACTGCAGTCTAACTGGCCTCCAAATATAACTTAATTAACATGAATGCAAAATTGTTTGTAGCTAAAGTTTACATGTATTATATTAGCAAATTTAAAAGCATGCTTGAGAATAATGCAGAACGCTTTTAAGATAGTAATCACCTCTGAGGATTTTGGAAAAGAGGAAGCTAGAACTCTAACTCCTAGAATATATACACATATGCATACATACATGGAAGGAAGAAAGGAAGGAAGGAAGGAAGGAAGGAAGGAAGGAAGGAAGGAAGGAAGGAAGGAAGGAAGGAAGGAAGGAAGGAAGGAAGGAAGGAAGGAAGGAGAGAGGGAGAGAGATATTAGATAGGAAAAAAACAGTAATGATAAGATGTCTACTTACAAGAGAACAAAAGTTCAGGTGAAGGCTAAGGGATGTTTAGTGACCTGACTCTTAGAAATAATGACTGCTTTCAATTACAATTATGTTTCTTGATTTGCTAGTAATTAATAGAGATGAACCTTCGGTGAGTTTTTATAATCAATGTAAAACAAAGATTAATAAATGATAGCTCCACCTGGAAAACTGAATGGCATAAACATTTACCCATCTGCTCTCTAAAATTCCTTCATTATCATTTCCTCTTTCTAAATTGTAACAATATTTCCTTATTTTTCAATATAAAAGTTAATTGCCTTTATCAACTCAGTAATGTCATGTGCCCTACTGTTAAAAACACAATGAAATAACCAAATGGAACACCTTGAGGAAACTTTTCCATTGTCATATGAACATATGAGCAATTTTGCCATATTAGTAGTATCAAAATTATTGAAACTATTTTCCTTGTTTCCAAAATTATACCATGCAACTTTGCAATTTGAGGGTCTCTCTTTTAAGTATAGGTATACTTATAATTAATATATATTTCTCCATAGTTTTGAACTTTGAGGATGACCAAATAGTTCAAATGTAGTAATTTATTCCTCGACCTTTGTACATTGATTCGTATCTCCCTATCGGGATTCTTCCCTCTGCCTTTACTTTCCAGATGTTCCATATGATTCAAGGCCTGGTCCAAGTCCCCACAACTCAGACTGAAATGTCCTTTCTATGGTCAGAACTCATTAATATGTATTATATCTACCATATATTTGGTCTTATGCATGTATTTCATAGAGATATCCTTTCTACTTTAATTTTCAACTATTATGTACTTCTGCTCAGTTTTAATGTTAGTGTTCATATCTCATCTCCCTCAATAGACATGATTTCAAAATGCAGTTTTCCTAATGGACTCCAAACTGAAGCAAAAGATATAAGACCTTCCCTCAGATCTTTAGGTAAATGATATGTAATTCTACTAGCTTTCACTTTTTACACAATAGAACTAAAGAGTTCTTACTAGTATAACCTACTAAATACATTATTAAATGTAACTAAGGTTTGGTATTCATAAACCAAAACTGGTATATTGCTAGGGCTCACTGAAGACTCTAATTCAATATTCTGTTAACTTTGATTGTCACATGGCACTTGGCAACATTTGCAATAATAAGTGTTGGAATTCCAGTGATGCTGGAGAATGCTTTGTTATGATTATGTTATTAATGTTGTCTTGAGTGAATGTTTTCATTTTCTGCCATTCTCGGTTCTTCATTATATATCAAGTAATAAATACATCATTATCAATTTAGTTTTTTATGATTTTTAAAATTAATCCTAATATGTGTTACATATTTCCATTAAGGGGCTTTTAGCATAACATTTTCCAATAACTATACTTGAGATACATAATGCATTACAGTTCAAAACAGAAATAATTCATATCCAGTTCCTGGAACAAATACATATGTAATACCATTTCCCCTCCCAATTTTTTTGGGGTGGAAATACTCTATTGCATATCCTGTGAATTTGTAGCATTTTAATAACTTCCAATATACTACCAAAGTTAAGCATAATAAAAATATTGGGCTATGTTTACCTTATAGGCTTAATTTATATTTAAAACATGTGTATATACACACACATTCTTTTCTCATCAAAATATAAAAGAAAATTTCTGTCTGTTTCTAGCAACAAAAGTATAACAATTTATTTGTTCTTCTCCAATTCTTTGCTACTCATAAGTCTATTTTTGACTGGAAAGCTCATCAGACCTTTTGTTCTGGGGTGGGAATCACAAAAAAAGTTTGAGAGTCCTGTATACCAAATTATAAGAGGAGACTATACTTTAGGACAGGAACTAACTAAGTTGCTTTCTTGATAATATATAAAAATATACCATGGCCATTATTAGGTTCTCCCAGAATGGTGCTGGAGATTCAATGTGATCCCAAGCATTTGAACAATAATTGCCCATTTAATATTATATTATTAATGAAAACTAATTCTACATTTTAAAGACTGAGAATCAAAACATAATTTTTTTACAGATACAAATGCACTTATTATGCAGGAAAACTGTAGATTTTGATGGGCTTGAGTGGTTAGGTCACATATGGCAAATGAATGGCGTGGTTTAATGTTTCCCATAGAAACAGGAAATAACAATAGTTTAGATCATCCTCATTTGTCTTTTGTAAATTATTAATATATTCTAAATTTATGTTATATGTATATACTAAGGGATTTAAGGTGAAATTTTTTACAAAAATAAGAAAAAGCCTTTGCATTCTAAACATGATAAGATCTCTTATACATATCAAAGTCACAGATCTACTTAGTAGTTGGAGCAAAAGGAAAGTGGTTCATATGTTCATTCACTCACAAAATGGGTAGCAGAAACACTTTAAGTATTGCAGATTAGGTCTAATTTTCAAATGAAAATGAGAGAAAGTAAAGGTGCAGCATCCCAGGGAGAAGTGCATTTCTACCTGGTGCGTTTTACCAATTAATGCTAATTGGCTTCATTAAAACTCTGGCACACTTGAGAATCACCTAGAGAGCTTGTTAATACAGATTCCTGACACCCAGCCTCCAAAATGCAGAAGGTCTTGGGTGGAGCCCCAAATTTTCATTTCTAACATGCTTCCCGCTGATGGTGATGTTCCTGGTCAAAGGACCACACAGAAGTAGCATTTTTAAGTCCACTGACATGCAGATATCATCAAACAGATGTTTTGTAAGAAACACTTGCCTTGGCCATGCAGAACAACATGATGATTAATTAATAGTGATTGCTGTTTTCAAAGATATTATTCCTGTGTAATTCAAAAGTAAAAGATGACCATTTGTGGGAGCATAAAATAATAGACCCGAAAGAAAATAGTCAAGTTCTCATTTGAGAATCTGATGTTATCAAAATTAAGTTTTCCGACCCACACACTTTCAACATACATTATTAAGTATTTAATAACTACAGTGACTATTTGGAGGTGGAACATGTTATGCATTCTCTAGGGTGGTATAAACTAGAAGTAAACGCTCAGATAAATTTGGCCAGATTTTAGAGACAATTTGGTAAATGTGATACTTTTTAGAATTTAACAATTCTATCTTTTAAAAGAAAGGGGGAAACGAACCATCAAATAGTTGGTTCTAGCATCTAGTTCACGTTTTTCCTGGAAAATGGCACCAATAGCAGCTTCCTCAGTATTATGTTAGGGCTCTGTTTTAAGTTTTGTAGATAGAAGGAAAGAGTGCCACCTACTGAATAAACCGAATGATTACTCGAGCACAAGGGACACGTCTTGGCTGCCCTGACTTAACCTTCTTAACACCTGAGAAAAAAATTGGTGCGGATCTATCCATAAGACAGTAATAAAAAAATGCCCAGAAGTCATAGCCAGTTGGATTTAGACCCTTCAAAACTAAAAGACCCTAAGCTGTTCATGTGTTTATTTAATAAATCATGAGTTATAATTACACAGGACATTGTGATGCCCACCTGTTTATTCAAGATGAGAAGAGAGATGAAAATTGTGACCAAATTCTTCTGAATCTGAAGAAGCAGGCTAGGAGTAAGCAACCTAATAAAAATGCATTCTGTTTATATTTTACTCAAAATTGCGAATACCCTAGTCTCGCCAACCAGGAGAGGGTTTGTAGTATTCTATTCGAATTTAAACTAATTCAATCTTTCAGATCCTCCAAATCATTCATTAATTTGTGAGATTTAGTAAAAACAAAATTCCTTGCCTAAAAATATGCATCCACATATATGAAAGACAGTATAAAATACCTTTCAAGATCCCAGATTCTAGAAAGAGCGCGTGGGTGCAAATCCAAGACCTGCCATTTATTATACTAGCTTATCTGGCCTTGCACAGTTATTTGTACCTCAGTTTGCTAATCTGTAAAATATGGATGGTAATCTCATAGAGTTATTTTGAAGGAAATGAGATAATAAAGTGCAAGTACCATGAGTAAATGCTCAATAAATATAAGTTGCCACTAACATTTATTGGAAATCTCTTAAAAGTTATGAAAAAAAAAAACCTTGAAGAAATTCTTAAGGGCACACAGCCAAATAATAGGACAAGTGAAAGTCAAACTCAGGTGTAATTCAATTTTGGGAATAGAATAAAATTTTTAAAAGCTTTCTTCCACATTACATACAAAGTTACTAACACTAAATGCAATAGTCTTTTCATAAAAACATTGAAGACACATCGTCAATTCAGTTGGAGAAGCTCTTAACCACTTAATATGCTTACTTTATATGATCAAAATTAACACAATTTTATAAGAAACTAAACTATTTGTGCCCTAAATGTTTCTTGCACAGGGCTACTCTTTCAAATGCTGAAAGTCAAACTGGGTGACTTAATGTTTTCTGCTTGAATTTTCGTGTTTCCTTAGTTTGTGGGGCTTCGTTTGCTTTGTTTTTAATTAAATTATGCTATATGATATTCTACTCTGTTAAGCTGAAAATTCATTAGATAAATTATAGGAATTACTTTACTATTTCATAAACAATCATATTCAGAAACTGGGAGATAATTTTAAAATGGAAGTTCTAATCTTCAGTATAAATAATTGCTGGCTGCCAACAATACAGGTGCTTTCTAAAAAAAGATCAAGAAATTTTAGTAATCCACTCATGAATTGACAGGCACTTGGGTTGTTTCCAGATCCTTGCAATAGTGACTTGTGCTGCCATAAATATTATTTAGTCATGAAAAAGAAGGAAATTTTGTCATTTGCAGAAACATGGATAGATCTGGAGGACATTATTTTAAGTGAAATAAACCAGGCACAGAAAGAAAAATATTTCATTTTCATACTCATATATGGGACCTAAGAAAAAAATTGATCTCAAGGAAGTAGTGAATAGAATGGTGGCTACTAGAGATTGGTAAGGGTGGTGGGAAGGGGTAATGAAGAGATGTTGGTGAAGGGATAATTCTGTTAAATAGAAGGAAGAAGTTCTGATGTTCAGTGGTACAATGGGGCAACTATAGTTGACAATAGTTTATTGTATTTCAGAATAGCTAGAAGTTTTCAAATGCTCCCAACATAAAGCAAAGATGAATGTTTCAGGTGAATCATGTCCCAGTTACCCTGATTTGATCATTGTATGTTGTGTGCTTGTATCAAGATGTAACATGTACTCCATGAATATGTACAATTATTATGTATGAATAAAAAAATGAAAAATAAAAAAACCTCCTCAAAATAAAAACTACATATGAAAATTAGACCAAAAAGAGATCAAGAAATATAATATACAACAGCAATTAATATATTTATTAGATTTCTGGCTACCTTACGTAAATCACTGTACCTTCTGATTTATTCTTTGTTGCCTGTAACTTACTTTAACATACATCAGCATAGGCTGTGTGTGTGTGTGTGTGTGTGTGTGTGTGTGTGTGTGTGTGTTTTCATCTATACCTAGAGACTGTTATCTAAATGAGCAATACAGTCTCCAGGTGGTTAGCTAACATTTAAATGGCTTCCTCCAATCAAGTCACACACCAGAGACAGATAGCTTTGACAAGTAGTATTTTATGTCTAATTACCATGTTAATTCTCACTTAGGGTACTATGGTGGCCTTTCATTGGTAAAATTGGTAGAATTCAACTTAAGTGGATTGTCAGGAAATATTGTAGAGATATTCCCACCCTTGAACAACGAGTCATTGTTCTATACCAAGAACAATGTCCTAAGCTTGATGCATAAATGCTGATTATGAAAGCTTTTGTTACCCTGCTGTGACTAGATGATTAAGACTAGATGCCATGAGAAGATTGTTATGAACATGATGTCATGCAAGGAGCGGATGGAACATCTAAATACACAGAGAGCTAGGACTTCACTGACCTTTCAGGAAAGGTGGGATGGCGATTGTTTTGCCTGTCTGCTGTAAATATTTGAATATGCAACAGTTCAGTCGGAGGCTTCCTTTCATACCTGAAAAAGAGGTTGAGGAGGGTAAGACTATTATGGGGTCTCACCTATTTCTAACAGTCAGAAAATATGAATTTTTACCATTGAGAACCTAGTATTTATGAATTTCCAAACTGGATTAGGGCAATTAACAACACTGTGTTACACACCCCAATGTGCAACTATTTGAGATTTAGGTTCTTGGGAGAGTTTCAATAACCTGGATTTTTTTTTCATAATTAAATTTTTACTGATTAAGCTGAACTGGCAATCTGATAGACAGTTTTAGTACTGAATGCTGTAAGAAGTCTAAGTTGGCACTTTGAGGAGAAAAGAGTTATGTTTTTATCATGTATTCTCAGTTGGGTTGATTTGGCTCACTGACAATATCTTTGAGTTTTAACCTAATCTTGGTTTTATTTAAGATTGTGAGTTTTATGTTCTGAGAGATGAAATGCTTCAACATCAGCTTTGTTCCTCAGTAACTACATCATCTTCCCAAAATACCTTAACTGATGGTTCTTCCAGTCATTTTATAGTTACTTGGTGATTATTTTCCCTTTGACCTAAGGAAGAACAAGGGGGAGAGAAAGCAGGGAGAGGGGAGAGAGAGAGAGACAGAGAGAGAGAGAGAGATATTAGGATAAGATATAAACATGTCTAGGTGTCAATATGAAGTTGGATACTGATTGAGAAACAAACTGAATTAAAGAAAGTATGGAGGCTGAGGGGCAAGGATCACTTGAGGCCAGGAGTTCAAGACCAGTCTGGGCAACATAGTGAGACCCTGTGTCTAAAAATAATATAAATAAATAAAATAAGCCCTGCATGGTGGCACATGCTTGTAGTCCCGGTTACTAAGGAGGCTGAGGCAGGCGGATCACTTGAACCCAGGAGTTGGAGGCTGCAATGAGCTATGATGAGACCACTGCAATCTAGCATGGGCAACAGAGTGAGACTTATCTCTAAAAAGAAAAAAAGTAAAAAGGAAGTATGGCTTCTCCCCTTCTCTCCCCCGTGTATATAGGCTTTCTTAGAAGCTAAGGATACTGATTCTGTTCTTCATTGGATATACAAAATAATGGCACCTTATAGCTATCATAATTTGCAAAGTAATTTAATCTGCATAATCTGACTTGTTTTTCGTAATCCTCTAATGAGGACCTTCAAAAGATTATTCCTGTTTCTAATTTATAAGAGGAAACTAAGTTACTGTTTCACTTGCCTATATGGCAGAGCTGGATCTTATATCGAACTTTTCTGAATCTACCCCAGGCTTCTTGATCTATTATGTATGAACTGATATTGAAATACCTTCAGGAACTTTACGGCTCTGTTGTTGAGCTAGCCATAATTCCAGCGTTTTGGATTCATTGAAGAGATAAATTATCACGCCTTATTGCAATTCAAGATTCTATTCTGTTTCTGAGTGGACTTGAAGTTTTTCTGGCTTAATAATATTACTTCTATGTAAATTTTGTTTACATTGCTAGAGTTAACAATTTAGAAATGGCCACAAAGAACCCCATAAGTCAAATCATTTGTACACACAAAATTGTATCTATTATTTTATGTATCGCATGTCCTGGCAACTGCCATTTCATGGTTGTTCAGCTGAAAAAAAAAAACAAAAAAAACACATACTACTGATACAAAATACATCACTCTTTGGATGCCTTCACCTGTCAAATTAAACTTTTTAAAGATAGCAGTGTTTGTCTTTAATTAGGGTGTTCTGTGTGTCACCTGGTGTGGAGCCCTTCTGCTAAGGTCATGAGGAATAACATCACGATGAAATGTGCAAAGCACTAGTAGGTACGCTGATTCCATTCATGGCCCATAGAAGTCTTTGTTTTAATGTATCAACATGTTGTTTTCCTTCTATTAAGAAATTGTTATATCCACTATTTCATCCCCAGAGGTTTTTAGCCCTTTTCATATGACTATGGAATCTGTGATGGATTACACAAAAAAAGTGCCCCTGAAGTCCGCTATTTAATTGAAATTCTTTTGTTTTTGTTTCAAAATCAGGATAGAAACCTGAATTTTCTCAGATTACCCTTTCCCCTCATTTCCCAACCACCTTCCAATCAGACACAGGAAAGGATTTTATTTAAAAAATTTAAAAGACAGTTAATATTCAGACTTCTAATAACTTGCAGCATTCTGTTATATATAGCAAATGACTTCACCTTTCAGAGCCCAGGTTTCCTTATTTCCTCATGTTAGTTGGATCTGAATCTCATTCATCTTTATAATTGGATTTTTTTTCTTTTTTCCCTGGGGCAACCTCGGGTGGAAAAAAAAAAAAATAGGAATACAGTTGCTAATCCAGGTCATATGAGGGCAGGCCTTCTGTGTCCCTACACAGGAGAGCTTTGTCCGTAATTGAGGGCTGCTGACACAGAGAAACCCAGCATAATGGATGTGAACTGCCTGGGTTTGAATCCCTGCTCCACCACTTACCATCTGAGTGACCTTGGGCCAGATCTGTGCTTCCATTTTCTCATCTCTAGCAAGGGTATAACAATAATGTTTGCTTCATAGAAATGTTGCATAGAATAAAATGTTTTAAAATATATAACTAGCAGTCACATAAAGTGCTTAGAACAATTATTTGGCCCATAGTAAGTATTTAATTAATGTTAGCTAGTAATGCTATCATTGTCACTTTTCCACTGTTGAATTTTCTGTGTTTATTAGACTTTATTTTCTAAACTGCCCATGATATGGCCTATTTTGACACCATTGGGAGTGCTGCCATCTTCTCAAATAGAAAGCAATTGAGAACAATTCAGAATAAATTAGACCTCTGAAGATGTCAACCTCTTCATGGGAGACTCATTTTCAAAAGCTGCTACCTCTAGGGCACTGCTGCCAGGGAAAGAGGCATTCTTTGAAAACCTATTATATTTGTATTCACATGTTCATTTTCTTTTAAAATGTCTATTCAAATATTAAGAAGAATTTTGTGTAAACATCATCAATTTAATGGGTCACGTTCATTACAAGATGGAAAGTACTTCAACCGCAAGAAAAGCATGAATTTCTTCACCCAGTTTTTGCCAACACAGTGTGGCATAATGCCTAAGTGCACAGGGTTTGGTATCCAGCTGCCTGGGTTCAAACCTTGGCTTTGCAGTTTTCCAACAGGGTCACTTCAGTTTCATCATCTGGAAAATGGGGATAATAGTAGAAGTTACCTGTCTTCAGAGTTATTGCAAGGAGAGGATTCAAGAAAAGCACTTAACCCAGGGTCTGGAACACAGCAAGCTGTCAATATTTAGTGGCTATGCTTATGAAAGGATAACTTATGCTGTGCCAAATCTCAGTGAGTACTACTGATTCCTGGTCTAATTAGGGGAATACACCAATCAGGCCACTGTACTGGAAAGATGAGACATTGAGACATTCTATCATGAAATTAATTTATTTTATGGATTAAAAAGAAAAAAGAAGTCCTAAGGACTGAGATGAGTTGTCCAAGGATTGCAGTAACTATAATTTGACCACAAGTAAAATGATTTTCACCTATTCCATTCCACTGCTACCTTCATGAACACATGCAGGTTGGGTACATGTAATGCAACCTTATCTGATTTATGTCAGCTGTCTTAAACTGCCATCCCGGCCCTCAATTGTGACAGTGAACCATAAATGTTAGACAAAAACTAACTTAAGAAAAGAAAAGGAGATATATCTGAACTTCCAATGTAGTCATTTTTCCAATTTTAAAAATCAGGAAACCTGTACCAAAATTTTGTGTACATTCTTTTCTACGATGATTCAAAAAAATCATGATATATGATTCAAAACACGGTTGTCACACATGGATGGTTGATATAAGGTTCCAAGAGTCAGTAACTAGACTTTAATGAAAAGAAGATTTAGATTTTTTGACACTGCCTTTAAGTTTTAAAAGCACAAAGTGAAAGAACTCTTTAGATCTATGCTGTTCAATATAGTAGCCACTAGCCAAGTGTTAATTTAAATTTAATGTTAAATCAATTAAATTTTAAAAACTTAAAAAGTAAGTTCCTCAGGTGAACTAGCCACATTTCAAGTTCTCAATAACCACACGTGGCCAGTGGCTACCATACTGACCAGGGCAGGTGGACATTTCCATCATCACAGGAAGTCCTATTGAATAGGTGCTTCTCTAGAGCATCTAAGAAGTCCTCATAATTATAGTGTGTAGAGTAGGCTGTTCAATGGCCAGAGAAGTATTTTCACAAAATGCAAAAATGTGCTTGAACAGATGATAAATAAGAAAATGGCCTGAACTCTCAAGAGAATTTAGTCAATTCCAAGGCATTTACTATGCAACAAAGAATCTATAATTTGTGATGTGGGAAAGAGCCCCCAGAAGAAAAACAGAACCTGCAAACTCTAAAGGGAAATAAAAAAGGAAAACATTAAACTAATTCTGATGGAGGCTCACCTGATTTTCTAATTTATTTATAAGCATCTTTGAAGTGTTTTTCACTTTCAGCATCACAACAGGGGCTTTTCCAATCAATATTTATGTTACTTACAGTACACTTGGAAAACAGGTAACACTTTCAAACGCTGATATATGTGGAAGACGTGTTGGCTCAAGACTGAGTCTATCCGTGGAAAATGTCCATGTTGATATAATTCTACCAGTCACCATGATGAATTTTAAACAGAAGATACATTTTTATCTGCTTAGATTTTATTTTGGCAGTAAAATATCTAATGATTATTCAATTTGGTCTGAAGTATAAAATATCATTAGGAACTCTGCCTGCACAAGTGCTTTAAAATTTAATCTTACCTCTGACTATTGCTCTTTAGCATGGATTAAACTAATTAATATCAGTAGTTTCCAACTTTGAAGTCAGGAAGGAAGAATTGGCATTTTGACCTCCCAACTCTAACCTTTGACAGTAATGATAATTCTTACATCTGAATTGTGTTTTAGAGTTCGTAAAATGCTTTTGGGCAAAGTATTTTCATATAAAGCAGCTCATTTGCTCCTGAGACAGTCTCATGAAACAGACAGGGGAGTTTTTAGCATTCTTAACTTAGAAATGTGGAAACTGGTGTTTATAGAATTAAGTAATGTGTCCCAAAGACTCACAGTGATGAGTGGAAATCATCTTAGTTTAGTGTTATTTCTGCTACACTATGCTGCCTTCCTAAGCATCTTGTAACCTACACCTGTTGCTACCGCCAGATTTTACACCAGGCTGGGAAGGAGGGTAAAGGGGAAGGGGAAAGAAGAGGAGAGGAAATGGGCACAAATGAGAAATGAGAAACAATTTATGCCCTGAAAAATGATTATCTTGGAGTTGATTTCTAGTTTTATTCCACTGTTGTCAGAGAAGATACATGGTATGATTTCTATTTTTTTTTATTTGTTGAGACATGTTTTGTGGCCTAAGACATGATCAGTTTTGGAGAATGTTCCATGTGCTGATAAGAACAATGCATATTCAATAGTTTTGGGGTAAAATATTCTGTAAATGTCTGTTAAGCTAATTTATTCTAGAGGTCCATTTAATTCTAGTGTTTCATTATTTATTTTCTTCTTGGATGATCTGTACAGTCCTGTCAATGGGTGTTGAAGTTCATGGCAATTATGAGGCTGCTGTTTATCACTTTGTTTAGATCTAGTAGGGTTTCCTTTATAAATCTAGACACTCCTATGTTAGGTGCATAAATATTTAGGATTGTTATGTATTCTTCTTGAATTGCTTCTTTTACCATTATATAATGACCATCTTTGTCTTTCTTTACTACCACTTAATTAAAGTCAATTTTATCTGATACGAGCATGCTATACCTCCTTTCCTTCGATTTCCCTTTGCATGGAATATTTTTTGTATCCCACACCTGGAGTCTGTATGAGTCTTTGTGGATTGGATGTGTTTCCTGGAGACAGCAGATACTTTAGTTGTATTTTGTCATCTATTCAGCCAGCCTGTGTCTCTTGAGTGGCCCATTCAGACCATACATGTTGATTGTTAGAATTGATATGTGGGATGCTGTTCTGTTCATCCTGTTAGATAGTACCTTATTGTTTTGTTTTACCTCTTAAGCTATTGTTTTATATTAGCTCTGAGCTTTAGCTTTTGGGTTGTTTGCTGATCCATGCATAATGTGGTTCTGAATATTTCCTGCAGGGCAGGTCTAGTCTTGATAAATTTCCTCAATGTCTACTTTCTGAAAAAGCTTTTATTCTCCTTCATATGTGAAACTCAGGATACAAAATTCTAGGCTAGCAGTTGTTTAAACACTCAATTCTACACAAAGTCATGGAAATTAAACAACCTGCTGCTGAATGATTATTAGGTTAATAATGAAATTAAGATGGAAATCAAAAGATTCCACAAACTGAATGACAAAGGGGAAACTAGCTACCAAAATCTATGGGATTCAGCAAAAGCAGTCCTAAGGGGAGAATTTATAGCCTTGAATGCCTACAGCAAAACAATAAGACGATTACCAATTAAAAATCTAATGACATGTCTCAAGGAACTCGAAAAGGAAGAGCAAACCAAATCCAAATCCAGCAATAGAAAAGAACTAACTAAGGTCAGAGTAAAACAAAACAGAATGGAAAAAAAAAATACAAAAGATCAATGAAAAAAAAAGTTGATTCTTAGAAAAGATAAACAAAACTGATAGACCTCTTGCTAGATTAACCAGAAATAGAAGAGAAAGGACTCAAACAGGCTCAATAAGAAATGAAAAAGGAGATATTACAGCTGATAACACAGAAATGCAAAATATCATCTGTGAATACTATGAAAATCTCTGTACATAAACTCAAAAATGTAGAGGAAATAGACAGATTTCTGGAAACATATAACCTCTCGAGACTCAATCAGGAAGAAATAAAACTCCTAAACAGACCAATAACGAGCAATGAGATTGAAGCAGCAATGAAAAATATTCCAAAAACAAAAAGCCCCTGATCAGATGGATTCACAGCTGAATTCCAGGCCTATGAAGAAGAGTGGGCACCCATGCTGCATAAATTATTACATAACATTGAGAAGGAGAGGACCCTCCCCAATGTATTGTACAAAGCCAGTATCCCCTTGATACCAAAGCCGGGAAAGGACAAACCAAAAAAAAGAAAAGAAAAGAAAACTACAGAAACAATGTTCCCTATGAATATAGATGCAAAAATCCTCAATAAAATACCAGCAAACCAAATTCAATAGCACATAAAGAGAATAATACACCATGACTAAGTCGGCTTCATCCCAAGGATACATGGATGGTTCACTATATGGAAATCAATAAATGTGATTCACCACATAAACAGAAGCAAAAACAAAGACCATATTGTCATCTCAATAGATGCATAAAAGACATGCAACAAAATTCAGCACCCTTTCATGATATTAATAAAAACCCTCTACAAACTAAGCATAGAGGGAGCATATCTCAGGATTATAAAAGCCATATATGACAAACACACAGCCAACATCATATTGAATGGGGAAAAGTTGAAGGCATTCCCACTCAAAACTAGAACAAGACAAAGGTACTACTCACTGTCACCACTTCTGTTCAATACGGTGCTGAATGTCCTAGCAAGAGTAATCAGGCATGAGAAAGAAATAAAGGGTATCCAAATTGGGAAAGAGGAGGCTGAGCTATCATTTTTTCTTGACATGATCTTATATCTAGAAAACCCCAAAGATTCCACTAAGAGATTTCTGGAATTCATAAATATATTCAGCAAAGTCTCAGGTTACAAAATCAATGTACACAAATCAGTAGCATTCCCTATACACCAATAACAGTCAAGCTGAGAGTCAAATCAAAGACTCAATACCCTTCACAATAGCTACAAAGAAAATAAAATAACTAAGAATACACTTAACCAAGGAGCTAAAAGATCTCTACAAAGAGAACTACAAATAACTAAGGAAAGAAATCAGATGACACAAGCAAATGGAAAAATATCATGCTCATGGATTGGCAGAATCAATATAGTTAAAATGTTCATACTAACCAAATAACCAAAGTTATTTACAGATCCAATGCAATCCCCATCCAAATACCATCATATTTCACAGATTTGGAAAAAAATAATTCTGTGCTTCATTTGAAACCAGAAAAAAGGCTGAATAGCCAAAGCAATATTAAGTAAAAAGACCAAATCTGGAAGCATCACATTGCCAGACTTCAAACTATACAACGAGGCTATAGTAACCAAAACAGCATGGTATTGGCACAAAATAGAGACATAGACCAATAGGACAGAACAGAGAACCCAGATATAAAACCACCCACATATAGCCAACTGATCTTTGACAAAGCAGAAAACAATATACACTGGAGAAAAGAAGCCCTATTCAATAAACGGTGCTGGGAAAACTGGATGGCCAAATGCAGAAGAATGAAACAGGATCCATATCTCTCACCACTCACAAAAATTAATTCAAGATGTATCACAGACTTAAATCTAAGACATGAAACCATAAGAATTCTAGAAGAAAATGTTGGAAAAACTCTTCTAGATATCAGCCTAGGCAAAGAATTTATGAAGAAGACCCCAATGGCAATCACAGCAACAGCAAAAATAAATAAATTGGACTTGATTAAATTAAAAAGCATCTGTCAGCCAAGGAAATAATCAACAGAGCAAATAGACAATCTACAGAATGGGAGAAAATATTCACAAGTTATACGTAGATAAAGGGCTAAAAACCAGAATCTACAAAGAATTCAAGCAGATCAGCATGGAAAAAAAAACAACCCCATTAAAAATTTGGCTAAAGACATGAACAGAAGCTTTTCAAAAGAAGATACACACATGGCCAATAAACATATGAAAAAATGCTCAACGTCACTAATTATCAGGGAAATGCAAATTAAAACCACAATGAGATATCACCTAACCCCAATGAGAATAACTTTTCTTAAAAAGTCCAAAAAATGCTGGTGTGGATGCAGAGAGAAAGGGATGCTTATATGCTCTTGGTGGGACTGCAAACTAGTAAAACCTTTGTGGAAAACAGTATGGAGATTTCACAAAGAACTAAAAGTAGACCTACCATTTGATTCAGCAATCCCACTACTGGGTATTTACTTAAAGGAAAAGAAGTCATTTTATCAGAAAGATACCTGCTCTTGAATGTTTATTGCAGAACAATTCACAATTGCAGAGATGTGGAATCAACCCAAGTGCCCATCAATTCATACGTGGATTAACAAAATATGGTATATGTATACTATGGAATACTACTAACCCATGAAGAAGGATAGATTATGGCCTTTTGTGACAATTTGGATGGAATTGGAGACCATTATCCTAAGTGAAGTATCTCAAGAATGGAAAAACAAATACCATGTGTACTTGCTATTAGACTGGAACAAACTGATGAGCATACACATGCACAGAGGGAAGTAAAACTCAGTGAAAATCAAGCAGTGGGGAGGGGGAGGAGGGAACGGGTAAAAACCTACCTAACAGGTACAATGAACACTATCTAGTGATGGGCACACTTATAACTCTGACTGAAGCATAACAAAATTGATACATGTAAACAAAAACATTTGTACCCCTGCAATATTTTTAAATTAAAAAAAATGTCAATAAGGAGTCAATACTAAATGCAACACATTACCCCAGACCTGTTCCCAGCACAGAGAAAGGACATTAGGTAAAAATTAAGGAAATCTGAAAAAAGCATGGACTCCAGGTAACAAATGAACCATAACAACGTAAGATGTTAATAATAGGGAAAATTGGGTGTGGGCTGTATGGGAATTCTCAGTACTACCTTTGCAATTTTTTTGTTAATCTAAAACTTGTCTAAAATAAAAAGTTTATTTAAAAAAGGATAATTAGTAGGAGGATATATCCAAGATCCCTCAAGGTTTACAGTGCTCTGTATTGGCTCTGCTGCACTCGGCTCTGCTTGGATGATGGGAAGGAGTTTCTAGTACAACTTATGATGTTTCATTAGATGATGCAACAGGGTAGATTTGTCGAACGACAGCCTACGGGCCACGTCCAGCTTATCTCCTCTTTTTATAAATACAATTTTATTGGAACATGGCCATGCCCATTCATTTACATATTATCACTGGCTCTTTTGTGCTCCCATCAGCAGAAGTGAGGAATTATGACAGACTACGTAGCCCACAAAGCCTAAAATATTTACTATCCAAATCTTGAAAAAGTTTGTCAAACGCTAGAATAGAAGCTCAGATTCTCTGGTTTTCTGCAACAGTTCTTCATTGAGTGCCTAGCATGTGCCCAGAATTCTTCTATGCAGTGTAGACACAATGATGATCAAGACAGATTCTGCCTATTATGGAACTTGTCTTCCAGAAAAATGGAATGATAAAAAATAAACAAATAGTTCCACCAACAAATTATGCAAGGTTATGTCCAATAGCTCTAAGTACTGCAAAGAAAATAAAATGAATATAATTGATATAGAGAGTGATGTTGGGGGTTAAAACAGCTTGTTTAGATTGAATGCACAAGGTAGGCCTCTCTGAGATAGGTCCTGAATGGTGAGAAGGAATCAGCTATGTAAAGATAAAGGGAACAGCATTCTAGGTAGAGGGCCTAGAAGGGCAAAAGTCATAAATCAGAAACAAGCTTAGAGTTTACAGCAAGGATATTTTTAAGACTCTTCTAGACTTTAAGCCCTTCCAAAATTAAATATGTCAAAATAAAAATAAATCAACAGCCCCCATTCCTATGTATTTATTTATATTTATTGCCATAAACTTTTTGAAAGAATTTTTTCAATGGGAATAGCCAGGAGTTTCATATTCCATGGGGACTTTGCTAATGAAAATATTTATTATTTTAAGTACATTCACCACAGGAAAAGAACAGCACTAAATGTTATTTATCACAAGATTATTTGGCATGTTACATTTTCTTTTAAGCCTTAAAAAAATAATTCCTTCCTTATCCATGCTAAAGAAAGGAAGCTGCAAAATCTTGGCTACTGTGTTGTATAGCAGATATCTGGAATTTACTCATCTCTTATCTCATGTAACTATAACTTAATACCTATTGAAAAATGACTTCCCATGTACAGTGTTTTTTTATATCCAATTATACTCAATAAATCTGGGGGTGTGAAGAAGCCTGGCTACTAACAGACCAACTTGTAATATGAACCAGTTCCCTTTCTCAGCTGGACATGGAAAGGAAGGAACCAGAATGTTTCCCAAAATATGATTCACGGGGTAACAGTTCTCAATAGTGTAATTAGGTATTACATGGCAAAGCTGAATGATATTGGTAAAATAAAATTTCTTTACAATAGTACTTCTTAGGAGCCTTACTATGCTAACACAAATGGTGAGTCAACAAGCTTTTAAGGCGTACAAAACATCTAATGGATAAAGGCTCTGGAGAATACTTTTTTTAATGTGGCTTTTGAGATTATCATTCGCTGCTTTGGATAATCAAATGAAATCTGATATTCTTTTTACTTTGGTCAGATATATAACCAAATATGTCATATTTGGTATGTTACAAAATTCCAGAAACCTGTTCACTGAAAATAAGCCTGTTCCTTTAGCATGCAAAAAAAAAAAAAAAAAATCACCAGGAGGCGTTTTTAAATACATTGATTTCTAGACTCTCCTCCTGGAGTTTCTGATTCAGTAGCTCTAGGTGAGGTCTCAGAATTTGTGTTTCTAATAAATGTCCACGTGATGCTGCTGCTGGTCAGGGATTGTACTTTGATAACCACTAATCCAGATGTAATTTCAATTTCTTGTCACGTGCATATGGACAACTGAAGGTAACTGGAATCACTAGGAGTTGTGATGTGTCAGCAATTTTAGCATCTCAATTTCTTTAGGACAAAGTTCATTTTCCCCTGTAAAATGTTGATGATCAGAATATGCATTAGTTGCTATAAATCACCCATATCAGAGGTAGTGTAAAAGACACACAAAAAAACAGAGATGACCCATGACATTAAGGGCCAGCATCTTCACTTTAGGTCCACAATCTGTGTCATTTATTCTCCTTAGACATCCTCAGTTATGGTCCATTGAGGCCTTCACTGTTACTAAGGTGAAGGTGGTGTCAAGTCCCCCTCCAGCTCTCTCATCTCTAGGACATACACCGTGCTGTCAACGTGTAGAGTTCAGAGAGGCCAGTGGTTGTTTGCCCCCTAACCCCAACCTCAGCCAACAGGCTGCATTCAGCCTCTCGTTTTCCCTTGCCATATTATTTCTGCTGAGTTATGAACTGCTTCTATCTCAGTCATTATATACATATGGTCATATACATATATAAATATATGTTCATATGAACATATAAATAGATGTGTATATACATATATCACATCACCTAACTACAGGATACATTCTGAGAAATGTGTCATTAGGCGATTTCCTCATTGTGCGAACATTATAGAGAGTATATACACAAACCTAGATGGCAGAGCCTACTACACACCTAGCCAGCATGGTATAGCCTGTGGCTCCTAGGCTACAAACCTGCACAGTGTGTGACTATACTGCACACTGTAGGCAATTGTAACACAATGGCAAGGACAT
The DNA here is from genome assembly GCF_020740605.2 of Lemur catta. NCBI lineage: Eukaryota > Metazoa > Chordata > Mammalia > Primates > Lemuridae > Lemur > Lemur catta. The sequence goes on along the minus strand of NC_059145.1, from coordinate 15,722,723 downwards.
TCATACACATAGAAAATGTACAGTAAAATATGGTACAAAGGAGAAAAAATGGTACACCAGTATAGGGCACTTACCACAAATGGGGTGCTTTTAGGACTAGAAGTTGTTTTGAGTGAGTCAGGAAGTAAGTGGAGAGCGAACGTGAAGGCCTTGGACATTATTCTACACTACTGTAGACTTTATAAACACTGTACATTTAGGCTACACTAAATTTTTTTTCTTTTATCAATAATAAATTAATCTTGGCTTACTGTAATGTTTTACTTTATAAACTTTGTAATTTTTTCGATTTTTTGACTTCTTCGTAATAATAGTTTAAAAGACAAACACATTAGACAGCTCTACAAAAATATTTTCCTTCTTTTTATCCATATTCTATAAGCTTTCTTCCATTTATAAAATTATGTATGTATTTATTGTTTACTTTTAAAATTTTGTTTAAAATGAAGACACACGCACATTAGCCCCAGCCTACACAGGGTCAGGATCATCAATATCACTGTCTTTCACTTCCACATCTTGTCCCCCTGGAAGGTCTTCAAGGCAATCAACATGCATAGAGCTGTTATCTCCTATGATAACAATGCCTTCTTCTGGAATACCTCCTAAAGGACCTGCCTAAGGCTGTTTTACAGTTAACTTGTTTTTTTTTTATTTTCATTTTTATTTTTTTTATTTTTTATTTTATTTTATTTTTTATTTCAGCTTATTATGGGTGTACAAAAGTTCAGGCTATATATATTACCCATACCCCTCCATCCCCCCAAGTCTGAAAATGCAAGCGTGTCCATTCCCCAGACAGTGCACATTGCACTCATCATGTAGGTACACATCCATCCCCTCCCCCTACCCCCCACCTCAGTCCGGTACTCAATTGGTGTTATTCCCAAATGTACACTTAGGTGATGATCAGGGAAACCAATTTGCTGGTGAGTACATGTGGTGCTTGTTTTTCCATTCTTGGGATACTTCACTTAATAGAATGGGTTCCAACTCTCTCCAGGAGAACAAAAGAGATTCTATATCACCGTTATTTCTTATAGCTGAGTAATACTCCATGGTATCCATATACCACATTTTAATAAGTGGAAAGAGTACATTCTAAAATAATGATAAAAAGTATAGCTTAGTAAATACATAAATCAGTAACATAGCTGTTTATTATAATTGTCAAGTATTATATACCATACATAATAATATGTGTTATACTTTTATATGACTGACAGTGCAGTAGGTTTGTTTACACCAGCATCACCATAAACATATTAGTAAAGCATTGCTCTATGACATTATGACAGCTATGATGTCACTAGGAGATAGGAATTTTTCAGCTCCATTATAATCTTATGGAACCATTGTCATATATACAGTCCATGTTGACCGAAATGTCATTTTACAGTGCATGACTGTGCATTCCTTATGGTAAGGCATTCTTGTTCATTTGAGAATATTTTTAAAATACAGAAAAGTATAAGCAAAACAAAACAAGACAAAAAACCTTGCAAATTAAAATCATCCATAATCCCAAAACCCAGAAAAAACCACAATTAACATTTTTGTGTATTCTCTTCTAATTGTTATTTTGACTGAAATATATGTTAAGTTGGAAATGTTTTTACGTTTATTGTTCATTTCTCTTTTTTCTAGAAATTGTTTCTTACTGTCTTTCACCTATTTTTTCCATTTATTGTATTTATCTTAATTTTTAGATTTCTAAAAATCAAAGAAATCTGTCTTCTAATTTTTTTTTCTTTTTTTTTTTTTTTTTGAGACTGAGTCTCACTCTGTTGCCCAGGCTAGAGTGCCATGGCATCAGCCTAGCTCACAGCAACCTCAAACTCCTGGGCTCAAGCGATCCTTCTGCCTCAGTCTCCCGAGTAGGAGAGCTAGGATTATAGGCGTGAGCCACCACTCCCGGCCAGCCTTTAATTTTTATATTGTTTTTACTTTCTCCCAACTTATTTATGGGTTGCCAATATTCGATCATGTTGAAGTACAAAAATAGTGAATATCATATGGCTCAAGCTAATTTTTATCTTTTGATTCTGTCATGTTTGTGATGTTCAGAAGTCTTAAATTTTCACATAGTTAAATCTCTCTATTTTTTCCTTTATGATTTTCCCCCCAGTGTTTTAATAATTAAAGCTAACCATCCAAGGTCATTTTAATGTTCACTTTTATGTTCTTTTTTTTGTTTTATTATATCAGTTTTATATCTAGTCAAATAGATAGCTCCAGGGAACACTAACTTGACATTCTTATCAAAATGTATTCTTTTCCTTAACACCATTTGTTGAATATTCTCCATCTTTCTTATGCTTGTTTTAGGATATCAATTATGGATTAAAACTCTTATATAGTTTATGAAGATCTTACTTATATAAACATTTATTTCATTTATTCTCTGTCCTATTTATGTTTTTATATTATGTGCCTGGTATGATGCTATTTTAATTATGAAAGCTTTATGAGACTGTAATACATAATTGGTAGGACAAAGTTTCCCTTATTAGTCCTTGTCAAATTAGATCTATTTCATTTATATTTTTATTCTTTTTCCTTTGCTATATATTTTCCAGAAGTAAATCTATATTGTGAAAAGATCTTTTTCATCTCTTCTAATATTTTTCCTTTCTACTTTATCTGAAATAGTTTTCCACTGCCTTGTTAGTGTGTGTGCTGCTGGGTAAATTGCTTTCATTCTTTAATTTTTCATATTTTAGCATAATTTTATTATTGTTATTTTCACTGTGTGTGGTTTATATAACTACGTATTTGATTACAAACCAAATTCAATTGTGTTCATCTTCTAATATTATAGAAGAGTTAAATCCTTTCACACTTAGTTTCATAAGTGAATTTTGTCTTATGCTTTGTGGAATTTGCCTGTTTTGTGCTTTTTTCTATAGAAAAAAATTTTTGTTAATATTCAAGGATTGGAAGTAATTCTTTCAGTCTTAAATCCTTAAATAGTTGCTTTTTGTTTTCATGATAATCTCCAATAATTAATCTTTCTTTATTTCAGGAAATTATTTTCTTTTATTTCTTTCCTATCTGTTCATAAAAGATGAGAAATTTAGTATGCTGTACTTCTCTGTCTTTTTAAAACTTACTCCTATTGATTTGAGAAGATTTGGTTTTAGACCCAAATTATTGTTATTAAATTATTATTACATTGAGCATCTATTTCATCAAATATTCTTGACATTACAACTTTTGAAATAATTATTTCAATGGTTTTCAAAATTCATCATTAAATCTCTTAGATTGTAATTCTGGAGCTTTAAAATTTCACTCATTTCTCAAAATCTAAATTTATTTTAAAGAAAGACATATACATGGTGTACATTTTTAAGCATCTCCGTATCTGAGAATGTCCACCTGTTGCCTGAATACATGGAGGAATATTTGTCTTACCTTCACAGGTCTCAAATTTACCACATCAAAATTCTAAGGACAGCCCGGGCGCGGTGGCTCACGCCTGTAATCCTAGCACTCTGGGAGGCCAAGGCTGGTGGATCGCTCGAGGTCAGGAGTTCGAGACCAGCTTGAGCAAGAGCTGAGACCCTGTCTCTACTAAAAATAGAAAGAAATTATCTGGCCAACTAAAAATATATATACAAAAAAATTAGCTGGGCATGGTGGCGCATGCCTGTAGTCCCAGCTACTCGGGTAGCTGAGGCAGTGGAATCGCTTAAGCCCAGGAGTTTGAGGTTGCTGTGAGCTAGGCTGATGCCAAGGCACTCTAGCCCGGGCAACAAAGTGAGACTCTGTCTCAAAAACAAAAATTCTAAGGACATTGTTCAATTGTCTTTATGCAATTAATATTGCAGTAGAGAAGTCTGAGGCTAATTCAAGTTGTTCCTCTATGGTTAACCTGCTTCATTGCCTGGATGCTTGTAAAAATGTTTATATTAATTTTTCTAATTAGAATTCTTGCCTTGGTTGGGTACTTTTAATTTCACTTTCTGGGAATATTATGGAGCATTTTTTATTTGAAGACTCATAGTTTTATCAGATGTGGAAATTTTCATCTTTTTTTTTCATTTCATGATTACTTCCGTTCCAATTGTTCTGATTTCTTCTTTAAGAAAACCCCATATACTCATTTTAGATTTCCATTCTCTAACTTCCATATACTTTATTTTTTCTCCAATAGGTTTCCTTTAATCACTTTGTCTTTCTCCTTTGTTCTCAGGCATGACATCTCAATTTTGTGTTATGCGTGAATGGTTTTATTTGCTGCAATAGTAGTTCTTATCTTTACTGCCTCTGATGCAAATTTTAATTATGCTTTTGCAATCTAATTTACTATATATACTTCCTCATCTTGATCAACTTTTTAACTTCTCAGCCTTTGGTCTATGTGTCTCATCTTATTTCATTGTCTGTCCATTTCCTTTTTGTTTCATATCTGATCCAATGTACTCTCAAAACTTGCTGCTCATGTATGCATAGACACCATCTTTTGTTGCATATGGTGTTTAATTCAAGCTGAAATATTTTTAACATTTTCTTCTGGGTTTTTTAATAAATCATTTTCTAAAAATACTCTTTAAATTATCCATCAGAATGATGTCTTAGTTTCTCTTTTCCTGTATGGCAATTAAATTTTAATAGGACACATGTTGTTTTATTTCATTTCTTGTATGCGTGGAGATTTACCTATTTACAGTGTTCACCAATCAGCAGGATGCCCTTGGCCACTGCTACTGTTCACTTGATCATAAATCTAATCCTCTTCTCAGATATATATATGAAAAGCAAATTAATGTACACAGGTCTTGGCCCAATTTCCAGGGTCTTTTCTGTTCGAATTAAAAGGGGTGTCTTTCATCTCACACTCTGGAGTTCTTACTCTCTAACCGAAAGCAGTACATGAAAATCTACTGCATGTATTGCTCCCGCATCTTTTCCACTTTCTGACTCAAACCACACTGCTTTATTTCTGAGACCTACACTTCCCGGGATACAATGCGTCTCTGTGTAAAATCTCTCATATTCGCGCATCCTACTCCGTCGTGTGTCGTGTTGTTGCAACAGAAACATGATTAAGAGCGTTGCGCACCATCTGGGGAATGGCCATGCTTGAATGTTCTGACTCGGGGGGATGGGGTGGGGGGAGGGGATGGAGGTATAACTACATGATGAGTGCGATGCGCACTGTCTGGGGAATGGACACGCTTGAAGCTCTGACTCGGGGGGATGGGCGGGACATGGGCAGTGTATGTGGCCTGAACTTTTGTAACCCCATGATAATAAGCTGAAATAAAAAAAAAAAAAGTTAAATGTTTAAAATGTTAAAATTCACTGTATAGAATGGTCACATTAAACAAAGGTAAAAATATGAAATGCATTAAAAAAAAGATTACACATAAAAGCAACTGCTATATAATATAATAATAGAGGAAAGGGGTGGTGGCTCTAAGATCCTAGGAGTTAGATACAGGGAGCAGACTCTATAGCAAAGAGAAAAAGCAAAAGAGCAAAATAAAGAGAGAAGAGGCCCCAAGGAAAACAAAGTGTCCTCTATCTTTTTTCAGTAGTTTGAGGCTATTCTCTTTTGCGAAACCACCTTTTTATTCCTCTCCATCGCATTCCATCAGCTTTATAGTTAGTGGAAATTCCTCTCATTTTCTAGCAATAGGCTGTCTGTCAGTCTTAATTTTTTGTGATGTTGTGAGTTTTCCTGTGTCTTAATAGCTATTTTAGAGGGCAGTTGGTAGAGACTGTCTCAGGGATGACTAGCCAGATGCCATTTTAAACCAAAGCCTATGGTTAGTTATAACCACTGGGAAGACAATTGCCCATGTCATAAGATAACATCATTGTTGATTCTTCCCATTCTGGGTTGATGTGAGCCATAGCAGTATTATTTGTTTTCAGCATCATATATTGAGCAAAAGAAATTATGTAAACTCCTTGATTCTCAATATAAGTTCCCCCCAAATCAAGTTTTGCATTGATTTAAGATTATTTTGTATGTTGCATAACCCAAAATAATATTGGCTCAAAGTAGATATTTCCATTTACTAATTTAAGATAGAAAAAAATGCATATTACTACTATTAGATTTGGGTTTTTTTGTGTCCCTTTATGATGTCAAAACAGTTGATTTCATTCCATCTTTAAATTGTCTTCCATACATTTAAAGATTCACCAATGCAGTGGTTCTAAAACAGTATTGTGAATAATTTTTACAGGAGGAACTCATAAAAATATTCAGATTCCCAGACAGTACCTTTATGGCTATAGATTGAGTAGGACCACAGCATCTTCATTTGCAGTGGGCACATACAAATGATACTAATGCAGTGGTCCAGTTATTCTTTGAAGAATGTTGATGAGTTTCAGGTGTGTGGTTAAGGTGAGATTTCTCTTTTCTTATTTGCCTTGACATACTACAGTCTCAGAAATGTGTAACTAATCTCCTACATTAACGACTCTCTTCCTTGAACTAGATTTTTATTGCTCTTGCTAGATTTAAGAACAATATGACTGTCACTTCCAAAATTTGTGAACGCATAGCTCAGCTATCTCCTCGTTGACTGTGAGATTTAACGTGATTTGTTCTAATAGAAAAAAAAATCTTTCCAAAATACTCCCAAATGAGTGTTATTAACTATCAAGGTTAAGTATATTAAATGCTAATTATCTGATAAACATAAAATGCATGATGAGATAGGAAGGGCAGTGGACTTAAGAGTCAGGATAAATAAGTCAAGATCCATCAATGTAACCTTGAGCCCATTATCTAATCTAAATCTCCATTTCTTCATCTGTCAAATAAGGCTAATCCCACCCACTTTAGTAGCTCAATGGATATTAAAAAGGCCACACGATACGTGTATGTGAAAGTGCTTTGTAAACCCAAAACACTGCACACATGAAAAACACTGTGCTAAATGAAACGTACTTTACCTCCCCACCTACACAGCATCAACAGAAGTTTCAGCAATTCTGTTCTTTCCCTGAAAACCAAATAATCATATGGATTTATTGAAGATTATACCAAGAATAAAAACTAGGCATCCAACATACAATAAAGAAATGTCTTTGCTTTTCTACTTTTCAGTTAAATTTGTTGGTATTTAATACTCCAAAAGTATAATATGAGTTTTTCTGAAACTATTAAACTTGAATGCTGCTGTTTCCTAGATAGGATGAATTCATTAGTCTAATAGAATACTACAGGTAACATTTACCCCTTAGTAATTTTTTCCACTAATTCCATGCACAATATTTCATTCTTTCAATACGACTTTAATGACTTGTAGACTTTTACTCAGGTACTTCCTAATTAAGTATATTTGTAATAGCTGTAGTTTTTATTATCAAATCAGTCTTGACTCAGATGTTAGGCTGATAGTTGTTTTTTAATTGCTTAAATTTTTTTATTTAATTAGCTTTAGGTGGCAGAACAGATGGTCTGCGAATCCATCGGTGCTATACCTGTGTGATTATATACTTTGGTTCTGTTTAATGGGGTGACTCTTCTAAATTTTCTCATTAAACAGCACTCTTGGTTTCTCATTTTTTCCCTCAATTTGTGTCAAGGATAATGTGAAATAAACATGAATTTTTTCAAGTTGTAATCTTGGCCAAACTCATAATCAAATATGATTGTTTTGTTTTGTTTTGTTTTTGAGACAGACTCTCGCTCTGTCACCCGGGCTAAAGTACCATGGCGTCAGCCTAGCTCACGGCAACCTCAAATTCCTAGGCTCAAGTGATCCTCCTGTCTCAACCTCCCAAGTAGCCGGGACTACAGGCCTGCACCACCATACCTGGCTAATTTTTTCTGTTTTTAGTAGAGACAGGGTCTCGGCCTTGCTCAGGCTGGTCTTGAACTCCTGCTCTCAAGTGATCTTCCTGCCTCAACCTCCCAGAGTGCTAGGATTACAGGCATGAACCACTGCACCCAGATAGTTTTAATTCTGATAAACTTAGGTTCATAAATTTAAGCTTGTGACACCCAATAACATTAACTCAGTACAAGAGGAATCTTTCTTCAACCATCAGGATACAATAAAACGATTATTTTAAAAATTTTGGTAAGCACATAATATACATGCTGAACTCCACATAAATCATGAATCAAAATAAACAGTGCCCTGCCCCTTTGCTCTCAAGGGGCTTACAGTGCAGGGCAGTGGAGGGAGGGCTGGATATTAAACTAATCATCACACTGCTGATCAAATAATTACAAACTATAATAAAGAGTCTGAAGAAAAACATATGATCACGTGAGTAAAGAAACCTAAACAATAATGGATTTTCAGAGAAGACTTGTTTAAGGAAGCAGCATTTAAGCTGAGATTTGAAGGATGAATATCAATAAATTCTGTTAACGAAGAAAGGTAGGAAGAATATTCAGACACAAAAGGCATAGCATGTGTAAAAAGTATAATATGAGAGCATGTAGTACATGGAGGAAGGCCAGAGTGGCTGAAGCAGAGAAAGTAAGGGGAAGAATTTGTAAGTTGAGGCTTAAAAGATTGAAATAGCCAAACATTTCTTGTTAGAATAAAACTTTTAAGCAATATCTTAAGAGTAGAGCAAAGCTTTTAGATTTTTTTAAAAGAGGGGTAATATGACCATAATTGCTTATGAAAAGATAACTTGGTTGATTTCAACATGCAAATTGAGCTAAGGTGATATGTACAAACATATCAAAATGCTGGGTAAATATGCCAGGTGCAGTAGCCTGTGCCTATAGCCCCAGTTACATGGGAGTCTAAGGTGGGAGGATTGCATATCAGGAGTTCGAGTCTAGCCAGGGCAACATAGTAAGACCCCATTTCTTAAAAAAAAAAAGTGTATAAATGTACAGCAAACTTCTAAAGCATAAAGAAAAACATATGGGCTGGGTGCAGTGGCTCAGGCCTATAATCCCAGCACTTTGAGAGGCTGAGGCTGGAGGAGGATCTCTTGAAGCTAGGAGTTTGAGACCAGCCTGAATAACATAGTGAGACCCCTACCTCTACAAAAAAATTAAAAATTAGCCAAATGTCATGGCATGTGCCTGTAGTGCCAGCTACTTGGGAAGCTGGAGGCAGAAGGATCACTCACGCCCAGAATTTCAAGGTTACAGTGAGCTATGATCATGCCACAGCACTCCAGCCTGTATGACTGAGTGAGACCCAGTGTCCAAAAACAAAAGCAAACAAAGAAAAAATTATCCAAGAGCCAATAAAGAAGAAAGATTTCCTTATAGACACATAAGAGAAAGAGTAGCTGAGTAAAGAACTTAAAACAACAATATCCAAACATGAACCAAGGAATTGGAGATCTTCCTTAAGTCTGTCTGAGTCACAGAGCTGGAATTTGCATATATGCAGAAATCAGGGCCATTGGAAGCCCTGTCCTCCAGGTAAAAGGGCCTAGAAAAATTCTAGTATCTGCACAAAGAAACTATAGACTGGGTACGGTAGCTCATGCCTTTAATCTCAGCACTTTGGGAGGCTGAGGTGGGAGGATCTCTTGAGGCCAGGAGTTTGAGACAAGCTGGATAACATAGCAAGACCCTGTCTCTACAAAAAATTTAAAAAAATTAGCCAGGCATGGTGGCACATGCTTGCAGTCCCAGCTACTCGGGAGGCTGAGGCAGGAAGATTGCTTAAGCCCAGGAGTTTTAGGTTACCGTGAGCTATGATTAGCCCACTGTGCTCCAGCCTGGACAACCAAGTGGGATCTTGTGTCTACAGAAAGCAAAGGAAGGAGAGAAGGAAGGAAGGAAGGAAGGAAGGAAGGAAGGAAGGAAGGAAGGGAGGGAGGGAGGGAGGGAGGGAGGGAGGAAGGAAGGAAGGAAGGAAGGAAGGAAGGAAGGAAGGAAGGAAATAAGAAATAATGCAAAACCACTTATCAGAGATACTTGCACAAATACTTCGATACTTAAAAGTCCCATGATAAAAAATACAGTCTCAACTTAAAAGGAACTTAATTTTTAAAAAATAAATAAATAACCCCTCATGAAGATTAATGCAACAAACTGAACAATAAGAACTTAGACAAGAGGATAATTTGAAAAAGATAGTAAGATGAGAATGTTTAAATTTTTAAATTATAGAAGGAGTCAAAGTCTTGACAAAACAATAGAACATCACGGAGAAATAACAGATATATTTGAAAATGAATGAAATATAATTTCCAAAATAAAAAACATTATTAAATTTAAAATTTTTAAATCTTTAAAGAACAGATTATACATTGTAGAAGAGAGGATTTTGAACTAGAAGATATGTTACAGAGGAAAAGTAAAAATGGAAAATATGACAAATGCAAAGAGAATAGATAAGTAGAGATACCAAAGAGAAATAAAAGACAGAATAAAGGAGAATAAAAATACTTGGAGAGATAATTGCTATGAATTTTCTAGATTCTTTCTTTTTCTTTTTTTTGACTTTTTATTTCAGCTCATCATGGGGGTACATAAGTTCAGGTTATATACATTGTCCCTGTCCCGCCCATCCCCCTGAGTCAGAGCCTCAAGCGTGTCCATTCTCCAGACAGTGTGCCTGGCACTGACCATGTAGTCATACCTCCATCCCCTGAGTCAGCACCTTCAAGCATGACCATTCCCCAGAGGGTGTGCAACGCACTCATTCTTTCTTATGTACAAAAGAAGGAATGTTTGTTTTGATGAAGAACACCAAAGCTAGATTAAAACAAATGAAAATCAATAACATAAAAAGTATACCATAGTGAGTCTGAACAATATTAAAGATAAAAGATGACTCCTTGGTTTTTGGCTTGCCCAACATGGTAGATGGTGGGACCATTGACAAAGACAGAGAACAATGAAAGCAGAGGAGATTAGGGCTGGTAAGGTCAGTCTTGAACTTATTTTATTTATTTATTTATTTATTGCCTTAAAGCTAGTCATGTGAAAAAATCTAGTGAGCAATTGAATACATAAGTATGGATCTGAAAGCGGAAGTCTGGGCTGGAGATATTTGGCTCTCACATAAATAGATGTTAAATGAAGTTGTTTGTATGGGTAAGACTGCCCAGGAAAAGGACTGAGATAAAGTTCAGGACTTTCTGCAACTACATAGAATGACTGATAGAAAGAGACACACCTGCAAAAAATAAACAAAAAAAAAAAAATAGAAGGATTGTCAGCGTGTTAGAAGAAAATCCAAGAGAATATATTCCCCCCCAAAACAAACCAAATCTAAGACCATCTCTATGCATATTTTATACATTTATTTAAGAATAAATATGTTATGTTATACATCATTTTAATATGCATTTCTTGCTTTATTTTTTTTGCTAATGACTTATTACTTGCTGTTTATTTTATATTTATTTTACACTATGGAAATGATGTTAGGCAGAAAGCAAACTTGAGCGATTTTCTTATTCAAGTTCAAAATGGGTTGTGAAGCAGGAGAGACCACTGGCAACATCAACAACGCATTTGGCTCAGGAACTGCTAAGGAACAGCGCAGTGGTGGTGCAAGAAGTTTTCCAAAGCAGATGAGAGCCTTGAAGATGAGGAGAGCAGTGGCTGGCCCATCAGAAGTTGACAATGACCAGCTGAGAGCAATCAACAAAGCTGATCCTCTTACAACTACATGAGAAATTGCCACAGAACTCAACGTCCATTGTACGGTTGTTCGGCATTTGAAGCAAATTGGAAAGGTGAAAAAGCTTGATAAGTGGGTGTTTCATGAGAAGACTAAAACTCAAAAAAATCATCATTTTCAAGTGTCATCTTCTCTTATTGTATGCAACAACAGTGAGCCATTTCTCGATTGGATTGTGATATGGGACCAAAAGTGGATTTTCTACACAACTGGCAATGACCAGCTCAGTGGTTGGACCGAGAAGAAGCTCCAAAGCACATCCCAAAGCCAAACTTGCACCAAAAAAAGGTCATGGGCACTGTTTGGTGATCTGCTGCCAGTTTGATCCACTACAGCTTTCTGAATCCTTGCAAAACCATTACATCTGAGAAATATGCCCAGCAAATTGATGAGATGCACCAAAAACTGCAACACCTGCAACCAGTATTGGTCACCAGAAAGGGCCAAATTCTTCTCCATGACAACGCCTGACCACAGGTCACAAAATGAATGCTTCAAAAGTTGAACAAACTGGGCTACGAAGTTTTGTCTCATCTGCCATATTCACCTGACCTCTCGCTAACCAACTACCACTTCTTCAAGCATCTCGACAACTTTTTGCAGGGAAAATGCTTCCACAACCAGCAAGATGCAGAAAACTCTTTCCAAGATTTCATGCAATCCTGAAGCATGGATTTGTGTGCTTACAGGAATAAACAAATTTATTTTTGTTGCCAAAAATGTGTTGACTGTAATGATTCCTATTTTGATTAATGAAGATATGCTTGATCCTAGTTATATTTAAAATTCACGGTCTGAAACCACAATTACTTTTACACCAACCTAATAATATCATATTAGTCTGACATTCTTTTCCTAACATTAAATGTTAACATTGACACACATTTTAAAATATATTATCATATGTAGACATCAGGATCCTTCAGAAATAATGGGTATAACATATGTTCCCTTTATTTCACTAGAGGTTTTAGTCACTCTTATCCTCTAAACTAGGGATCTGCAAACTTTTTCTGTAAAAGGCCAGATAGTGAATATTCTAGGTTTTAGGGACCATGAGGTCTCTGTCACAAGCACTCAACTCTGCCACTGTACCATGAAGGCAGCCCTAGACGATACTTAAATAATGAGGATAACTATATTCCAATAAAACTTTGTTTACAAAAAATAAGCAGCAAGCCCGAGAATCTAAATACGTGACAGTTTCAGGATTTGCTATACGACAGACTCCGAACTGTTTCTAATCTTTTTTTATTGTATATAAGTAACATTTGCCTGCACAGGATTTGTTTTCATTTCCCATATTTCTGTGAGGTAAAGAAAAAAAATTCTGTTTTTTACCAAGATAAGCTAGATAAAATATTATTAAATGCAAACAATGTGCTAGGAAAATATAGGTTTAATTAGAAAATATCCAACTGCAAACTACAGAAAGGGTAACAAGAGAATATAAATAGCAATTTTTCAATTAAGGAGTATGGCTTATATATGCCAAAAGGGAAATCACATAGAAAATCAATCTGATAAGAGAAGGGAAAGTGTAAAAAAATTCATGATCTGTGTAATAAAACTAAAGTGCCTTTTTTTTTTAATTCCAAGACATTCACATAAATACTTGTGAACAATTCTGTGGGGGGAAAATAATAATAACAGAGGATATATCCCCTAAAATAAAAATGCATGTTCATGCACCCACAGGCATGCACATGCATGCACACACACTACTATAGTTTGTAGCTATATAGTGGCTTACATTTTCTATAGAATACATCTCAAACTTAAAAACAAAAAATGTTGGTTATGTAATTATTTTAAAATGAATATGTAAGAAAAAGACTAAATATATTAACATATCCTGTTTTGTCTCCCTGAAACAACTAGAGTACTTACAGTCTTTTTTAAAAAAAACAAACTGACTTTCAGGAAGATGGAATAAACATACATTTCTCTATTCCCGCCACTCAGTACAATTAATATCCTGCTAATTATATATGTAACAAAGAAAAGGAGACTCAAGGGTGGAGAGAAAAAGGCAGACCAGCTAGGGAGCTCAGGACCCAAGTAACAAATGCGAGTTTTCCGGGTTTTCTTTTTGCCTCATATATTCCAGACTTTGGGCTAAAAAGAAGTTCACAACCTGCAAACATACAGAGGTGCAGACAAAAAACAAAAACAAAAACAAACCTCCTCAAAAGCCTGCTTTCTCTAGCCAAAGGTCCAGGAAAGAGACAGCCTAGCAGGAGAGAAAACTTTTGTACAATAACTGCCTAACTCCAGTCAAACACCATAAAATAAAGTGTGGCCTCACCCACACCAGCACCCCAACACCCGTCCCCACTACCACTACCAGGGTGGCATCAAAGAGGGCTGAGTAGAGCTTGGACTTTCATTCCCACCACAAAGTAGAAAGCTCACTGCTCTCCAACCCCTGCAATATCAGTTCAGACCACGTGGGGAGTTAAGACATCTACCTCCACCCAGCAATAGTAAATAGTCTCTCCTCTCATTGGCAAGTGGTATTGGAGGAGGCTACCTCCTTGTGTTTTTAGTGGAGCCTATGTGGAGAGCATTGAGGAGGCACTCCTACCCCTCCCAGCCAGGGAGGTATCAGAAGAGGCCTCAAGGAGAGCCGACCATACCACCTCCACTCCCTTGGGCATCAACAGAGACCAGGTGGGGAACCTAGACTTCTAGTCCCACCTGATTGTATTGAGAAAACACCACCCTTTTCCTACTAGTACAGTATCAGAGGAAACCAGCTAAAGCGGAGGTTTAAATAAGATCATGTCTTATAACCTAATAAAAATATGTCAATGTTTCAGTTGAATATCACTCAAGAACCAAAAAGATCCCAAACTGAAGACAATCAGTATATGTTGACTCCTAGAAAACAGAGTTGTTAAAATTACCCAACAAAGACTTCAAAGAAGCCATCACAAAAATGTTCCATGGAGCAATTATGATTATACTTGAAGCAAATAAAACAATAGAAAATCTCAACAAAGAAATAGAAAGTCTCTACAAAGAAATAGAAGACTTAAAGAAGAACCAAATGAAATTTTAGAACCATTAAATACAATAATTGAGTTAAAAACTCAGTAGATGGGCTCAACAGCCAGGATAGAAAGGACAAAGAAAATGATCAATGAACAGAAAGGTAGAGCATTAGATATGACCCCATCTAACAATAGAGAAAATAGATTGGGTACAAAATGAACAGAGTTCCTAGTGAAAAGCCAACCCCAAAGATTACATACTATGTGATTCCATTTATATAACATTCTTGAGATGACACAATTATTTAAATGAAGGAAAAATGTAGTGGTTGCCAGAAGTCATGGGTGGTGTTGGGAAGGAGGGGAGGTAGGTAGGTGTGACTATAAAAGGATCCTTCTGGTGATGGATAGGTACCTTGGCTTGTATCAGCGTCAAAATTCCAGTGATTATAATGTAATGCTATAGTCTGTAAGATCTTACCATTGGGGAAAACTCAGTAAAGATTAAACAGGTTTTATCAATTATTTCCTACAAATATATATGAATCTGCAACTATCTCAAAACAAAAATTTTAATAAAAATTAACTGATTCTTAAACAATACACAAGTTCAATACAATATCTACTAAAAAAAATTCTGATGGCATTTTTTGCACAATGGGAAAATTTAACCTAAAATTCATATGTAATTTCAAGAGAACCAGAATAGCCAAAACAGTGTAGTACTGATATAAGGGTAGGTATATAGACCAATGGCTAGGGTTGAGAACCCAGAATAAAAACTCACATCAATAAACCTTCAACTGATTTTTGACAAGGTTGCCAAGACCACATACTGGGGAAAGTACCATTTTTCAAAACAAAAACAAAAATAAACTGATTGTGTCACTGTGTTGCTTATAACTCTTCCATGGCTTCTCAGCATGGTAGGATAAACTAAAACTACTCCATTTGAAACAGGCTCTGCATTTCTGGCCCCAGTGACTTCTCTGGCCTCCCCAAAAGCCTTTCTTCCCACCTCTTCCCACCACAACAGCCACCTAGCACTTACTGTCTGCCAACCTCACTCCGGCTGCCAGCCTTCCACTTGTGCCATTCCCTACACTTGGAAGAGGATTGCCCCTCTCATATCTTCCTATCTCTAGTCAGAATTCATTTATCTTCATGCAGTTATGGTGTGAAGATTTGCTGCTGTTAGAATATTGTTACCAAAGACTAATTCAAACTAAGTAATCCTTATTTAGTGGCCTTATGTATTTCATTTGTAACATGGCACAGTTACAATTTTTAAAATATATCTGTGATCATGTGACTAATATTTGTCCTCTTTCCCAAGAATTCCAGATCCATGAAGGCAAAAATCATGTCAGGTATATTCACCACTGAATCCCCAAACTAGCGCTATGGTGGGTGTGTTATTAATAATAAATATTAATGGAGTTAACGAACATAGTTCTTATTATTTTATGCAATACTCTTCTCTAAGAAATCATGTGCCATATCCAAGAACCCTAAGAAGTCAAATAAAGTTGTCTGATGCAAGAGCAGATAACTTTGAATTGCACATTGATAACAGAGTCCACATTCAACATCTCACTGACCCAATACTCTAGATTACTTGTCTGCATTATATAACTAACCTTGCATATTTCAATAAATATATTTGCTATTAATAAATATAGCAACAGATGGTATTTGAGTGATTAATATGTTTTAAGTACTTTTATCACTTAAGCAAATATTATCTACTTACTTTATAGACAAGGAAAATTAAATTTAGGGATACTGAAGTTTGGTATTAAATTATATTTTAGTTTTAGTAACTACTGTATATATTAAAGTAACACAGTTCATTCCTTATAGGTATGTGGCTAAAATAAACATGTTTACTGAAAAGCAGAATCTTGGGGTTTTAAAACTGTGATAATGTACAAAGACACTGGTTTAAAAAAAGCCTGTGAACATTCTAAGATTAAAACATTATTTTTATGTAAGAAATAATATTTATTATTTATAATAATATCACAGACTATTCATTCCTTATTGATCTTTCCTTTATCACAATGCACCTGAGTAAAATAGATTTTTTTCATATTGCACTGGGTAAAAATTTTAGAGAAATAGACTTGATCCTACATGTGTAAAACCAGAGTTGTATTAGTAATTTTATGTCTGATTTTAAGTTATTACGTCACTGTGGAGTAATCTTTAATTTTTTTGTATCCCATAGTACACCATCAAAATATTTCAAGATAATTCTTTTCTATTCACAAAGACATGAGGATATAAGATTCCTTATTTATCTCAAACAGTACCCAATTTATGGTATCTTCAGATACTTTTTCCAACTTAATTCAGCAAAAAATGTGTTTTCCCCCAAGCCGTTTCACTCGTTCTGCTAGGGAAAATAGCCTCTTTTTAAACAGGAATTCTCAGCAGAACTGTTAAGTAAGCACAGCTTGTAGATTAGACTTGAGCTCCATGAAAAATACAAAAATCAGCTACTAATAATTAGCAGCCTCACACAAGCTTTGTAGACTCTGCTTTGAGTCTCATCTAATTGTATCTAATCCCACATCAGTAGGCTTCCCAAGCTTTTGCCTAATGAAAGATTTTATCATAAGTCCATCAAAATGGACTGTGAGAGAGTTATTTCCTATCTTTCTCATCCCTCCAAAGCATTTTAATTCTTTACCACTTTTTAAAATGCTATTTTGCTTAGTTCTTCTTGATAGTTTTGGAAGTGATAACCACTAGCCAAATTAGACAACAGCAGGAGCTAAGAAAACTAAGTGCTCAGTAAATATCCCAGGTGATATATTGATTATTGAGGTCTTAATTATTCTGCACCTAACTACTGCATTTTCCTTCCAGATTTTCCAGAAATTGTAAAATCTTTAAAATAATTTTCTATGGAGGAAATGATTTCATTTAAGTATGACTTATTGTGAAAATCCTGTAATGTTATTATGCTTCTATTTTAATATTTTAATATTTTTTAAAATTTAATAACCTTAATCATATTTTGTATTTTTAATAAATACATAGTGGATTCTAGCATAGGGTAAATGGACATAGGGTTGTCTAAAATAGGAAAAAAACTAATTTAGAAGGAGCATAATTTAGGAATCTGGTTATAATCCAATTTCTAGATAGCAATCTTTAATCTTATAATTATTTTTCTTTCAATTATTGCTTGAAGATTTGCTATTATTGTGGGATATTGAGACCATAACAGTAACTCAGAAAATAACCCATGGGTTGTAGAGAATTATTTAATGCTCTATAGTGAAGATTTGACTTATAGGAAAAAAATACAATAAAACACAATCACCATATTACTTAATTCATTGTGCCAACAAATTTTAGGATATTGAGAACTAAGCTTTCAGAGGTACAATGGTAATATATCTGAATATCCAAAATTTTAAAATTTGATTATATAACAGATGGATTCCATTATTTTTTTAAATTGCAGATACATTTGTTTTGTTTCTCCCAGTGGAGATTTTTGAGTATTTAATTAAAGGCCTCATTGCCCCATCATTAAATTCAAAGAAGCATATCTAATGTGAACACTTAAATGTAATGTCACTCATTAGTCTTTAATGAAGAGAAACTTATTCTTTCTCTAAAGAACAGCTGTAAAAATAGTATCTGTCACCTACAAAATTATATATTCTGAATATTATTAATGTGCATTTAATGACTTTGAAATATGTCTTTGCAACAGTTACAATGCATGTTTCTTTCTTTTTGGCTTAATCTGTAAAAGAGGTTAACTGAAGTCAGAAAGCCTGGAATTCTCATACACCTCAGGACACCAGGCTGGAGCAGAAGCTGAATTTTCCCAGATACCTATAACAGATCTGGCTTGAAACCATTTGGCTATCTATACCACATGTTCTCTTCCTGGTCCTGTACCTTGATAGCAGATTTCATGATGCCTCGGCCATAAAAATCTGTCATTAGACAGTTAAAATTCATCTGGAGCTCTTTTTCCTAGGATCTAGTCAACAAGAAAATTGATTTTAATGTTTGTGCTATTTCCTGACTCTGCAAGATGCAACTCAGAATACAGTTCAGTGAACTGCAGTTGATTCACTAGTGTCTTATCACCATCATCATCACCATTACTATTATCCTTACCACATCATCACAATCACCACTAGCTCTGTCATTCCTGAAAAATGTATTTAGACATTCTATGTATTTGACTATTGGGCCATGGTAGTTCCCTAAATCTACTCCTATCTTTTTTTTTAAGACAAAGAAAGTGCTAATTAGTTCTGAGGATTCTCAGCAAAATATTTAGATAAATTTTTTTAAAGGCCATCAATTATCCACACCTATCCAAATTTCCATATGTCTGATAAATTAAACATATATTTTTTATAAAATGTTTTAGATTTTATCTAGATTTAGTATCAAATAGGTACAGTTCATCTATGTTCTCAAGTATATTACTACCTTGTTGAAACGCAACCCATCATTAAGCAAAATTCAGTATGAAGTGCCTCCTTAAAGTGCATCCAAGATGCTTTAATTACAGAAGCACCTAAAATATTTCATCATAGACACATTTGCACACCTAATGGTTTCATGGCATAACTCCAAGAATAACAAAATAACATTGTTCTATTGATTTACTTCCAATAGAATATTTTCAACTAATATTTGTAATGCTATGTTCTAGATGAAAAATAATAGAGTCTCACATTTGTGTATATATTTCCCAAAGTAGTGCTATGTTCTAGGTGAAAAATAATATAGAGTCTCACATTTGTACATATATTTCCCAAATATAATTATGTCTTCCTCCTGACATTAGGGAAATATTGTTCTTTATACTCTTAATACTTCATATTTTTTTCTTACAACAGGAATGTGAACTACAATAACACAAAGCGAGAGTGTTACTTCTGGAACTACTACCAACATTCAACAAAGGTCTAGATGCTGTGTCATACATGGCTCTTATAACCCAACCACCTTTTATTAATATAATTCCCCCATCTGGCACAAGAATACATGTAGGGGATACACAAAGACATTTATTGCCAGTCACAGTGGCTCCCAACTCTAGTCCCAGCTACTGGGGAGACAGAGGCACTAGGATCACCTAAGCCCACAAGTTCAAGGTTATAGTGAGGTATGATCAGGGCACTTTGACCAAGGCAAAAGAGTGAAACTCTGTCTCAAAATAAGTAAATAAATAAATCATATAGAATTTTTAGAAAATCTTTTTGTACAGAATTGATAACTTTAACTAATTGGATCAAAATTCAACTAAGTAGTACATTCTAGGTTGCTAAAAATGATGAGAACATAGTCAAAACTATTGACCTAGGGGCTCTGCAATAGGAAGATGTTTGATAGGAAGACTATGATGAGTTTGTGTTGCTTGAAGACCTGAATCTGTGCTGTCACAGCCAAGGCTCTTCATTTGCAGATGATAGAAATCCAATTCAAACTGACTTGACTTTGTTATGTGAAGTCTAGGGACAGTCTTTAGGCTTAGCTGGATCCAGAAGCTCAAACAATGTATAACCTAAATCTTTGTACCCCCATAATATTCTGAAATTTAAAGATAAAAATGAATTTCATACTAAATTTAAATAAAAACGAATTATAATCAGCAAGACTTCTCTCCTTTAATAAGCCCTGCAACCGGAGGCCTACATTCAGCAATCTCACTAGAAAGAAATCCTCCTTCCCAAAAGTTCCAGAGTTCCAGCAAAACTTGCAGGGTTGATTCTTATTCCCCAAACTTGGGACACTCAAATTAGGACTCTGACTAAGGCTGGCTAGGTCACAGGAGTATCCTAGGAGGCGGGGATTTGATCAGCCCCATGTGAACTGGAGGACAGAAAGTAAAGGGTGGTCTCAGAAACAGAATCCGAAGAGCTATCACTGAAGGAGGGAGACATGGAGGCTGATCAAAACCATGCGCCACACCTCGCATGAAATAAAATATACTGCAGATGGATATTCTTGTTTTTACAAAGGTTTTCCAGCTAAAATACCAAATGGAGCCCATAAAATAAGAAAACATGTCATCCATCGTCTACAGAAACTTTTCACATCTAAAATTTTCAGAAATTCAGTTTCCCTTTAGTTACATTTTCATATCAACAGTATGAATTATGTCTTTGGAAACCTTGGTTGCCCTGCTGTATTGACTAAAAAGAGCAAATAACTCATGTGAAATAGCCTTCCTCTCTCTCCGTCCTTCTGTGCTCTATATCTCTATATGCATATAGATCATATATATAATGCATTTCAATTCTTCTCAGAGTGCCCATTAAGGACAGTGAGTATATATGGTACCACTTGAAAGAGCTCAGTAAATTTATTGAACTTTTCACTTGGCCTAATTCATTTTCCGTCACTTCCTCAGTGCTGCTCCAATAATGAATGTGTGTGCACATAGAATCTTTGCATGTGTAAACATCTCCCCGACACCTCTTATGTGTGGAAATTGCTTTACATTTGTATGCATTTCCTCCTCTCCTGCTCTCTTTCCTCATTTATCTCCAAACATAATCTCCACCTGGGCTCTGCTCTGCAAGCTTATTCTTGAGTCTTTGCCATTTGTAAATGGACCCTGTTTCTTCATAAGCTCACTATTTTCTCTTTCTTTCCCCACACCATCAAATTTCTTTAGAGATAGTCTACTCTCAGTGTCTCTGTTATCTCTAATCTCATTTATTTTAAAAATCTACCTTGCAGTCTGTTTTTTGGGCCCACTTATTCTACAGAGACTGCAGTCTTGTTAACACTGATTAAAAATGATCTAAGTATGATGCCTTCATCTCTGAGATAATGTAATACTGTAACAACAATTGTAACGGTAACTAACATTAATGGAACACGGGGGCCAGGCACCATGCTAAATTTTGTTTACAAGAATTATCTCAATATCTCCTTTAATTTTCACAAGACCCCCAAAAGGTAGACCCTATTTTGAATCTCCAAAGAATATTAATCCTCAGACATTGGAAGTGAATTGTCCAGTGGTGGCATGGCCAGGTTCAATCCTGAGTCTCTTGATCCACTGTATTTGGTGCCTGTGTTTTCTCTTAGTCCATTCTCTCCTAATATCCTCCTTTCTACCAGCTCTCTGGTTCTACCCCTCTACAGAAGATGTAATCTTAGAAATTAACAGTGATAACAAATCGCCAAGTACAATGATTATTCTCTGTCCCGACCTCCCTACTTTTGTAATTAAAAAACGATGACATTTCTTATCTCTGTTACATATCATTTCCCCTTAAGACCATAAGGAGTACAGGGGCCAATTCCTTTGTATATCCAGCCTCAAGCACAATGTCTTGCACATAGTAGACTCTCAGTAAATGTTTGATAAAGGAATAAAGTGAATCAGGACTTTTTATCATGTATCATACAGCGTGGTAGGGTCTCAATATCTGAGGTTGGCTATTTGTAAAGACTTCTCAGTCTCAGCATTAATTTCTGTGTCTTGGCACTAATTCTTGATTTACTCATCAGACACCAGTGTGTGATGAGTGTGCCAATACTTATTTTACATAGGAGGCAACTTATTTTTTAAAAAAATATGTAAACCTGGTGGTATCATTCTGCTAGCATTCTGCTATGATTGAAGTAGCATTTTGGGAAATCTCATAAAGAAAATAATACAGGATTTAATGAGAGGGAAAAATATTCTTCTTAGCAACTAGGGAAATACTTTTAAAATGACAGTTTACAATCTCTTGGGTAACCAATATCAGTAAGATTTGGAGTATGCTATAAGACTCAAAGTAATTTCGTTCATGTCAGAGATGTGACTTATTACTCAAGATCTACCTGGTATATCATTCTCTCCTACTCACTGACTTACTGTAAGTTTATCAGCTACACTTAGGAGCTTGATCTTGGTTTCTACTTAAAACACACTGCAAGTCTTAACACTCAGAGGAAAGCACCCTGCAATCTGAGCAGCCACATTTTCCATTAATCCAAAGTTACCTTGATCTTGCTCAGATTCATAAGTCAAATGGAAGTCAAGAACGGAAGAGGAAGGAAAGAAATCAGAAACAGTTTCACGTTGAACTAACTTCTAAGGTACTTTTTTTTTCCTTGATTAATAAAGTCTTTATAACTCAAATTCCTTTCTACCCAGATCAAGGCCTTATTGAGCTGTAAAATTCTTGACACCCACTGGTTCCATTTTCCATGGTACCATATTGATATGCCCCATTATGCCACATACACCTGCCATATTAAAATTCACATTTGCTTCAGATTAGAAATTTTAAAAAGCCAGAAGAAAAAGAACTTTAAGTCATGTTGCAAAACTATGGCTGAATCAAGGATGTATTATTATTCATGATTAACTCATTTGTGCATTTGTGCACAGTTTTATCAAATTGTATGCCTTCAACCTAAATGTGCCAATTCCATTTTGGAGAGAGCTCTCATCATTGAAGTGAAAATAAGAGAAACCACTTTATACATGCACTGCTGAATAAACAAGCCCTTGTTTCAAAATTATTCCTTAACAGCTTCTGCTTCCAATTCTCACACTCACCCTCTGCATTAGCAATATGACCCATTTACTAATCATTAACAGGTGTGTAGCCAGTGTGATGATGCTTGCCATTGTAATGAATCATCTAGCCTCTGAAATGTGAATGAAGCAAGGTATTCCATTCTCTTTATCAAGGATTGGCATAGGCACTGTACTTATAAAGTTCAAGCTTAGCAGTTCTAGAAAAGTTAGAAGTATTTCCTATCATCTAACTTAAACTTTTGTTTTTCATAACATTGCTACAATGCTTCAGCGTCCACAACCATAGATGACATAGGATATAGGTGTACCAAGTTGGCACCAGTTTTATGGATGTGTTACTCAGAAATCTAGAAGTGCATGTTACTCAATCCATCCGCAAAATATTAAGCACACTGCAGTATATGCACAGTGTAAAGATCCCCCCACAATGGAATTGAAGTTTTGGGGGGAAGATGGTAATACACATACAAAAAAAGAAACACAGTAACAACACTAGGTAATAGATTAAGTTTTGCGAAGTGATATGGAAACTGTTGCTACTGGAATTCATAGGAAAAAGAGCCAGCATCATATATGTAGTAACAAAAAACAGACAGAGTCCAAAGTAAGACTTGAAGTACAGGTCAGGCCATGATTCATGAAAAGAGAATATCGTAGACACAGGAAACAGGGCAAACAAAGGAAACAGTTGGAAATCATTCTAACAGCTAACTTTCATTGAGTGTTGAGTCTGTGCCAGGCATTGTACTAAATGTTTTATGTGTAAACTCATTCAGGAGGAAATTAGAGATATAGTTGAAAAAGCTTTAAACAACAGTCAATAAGGTGGTCCAGGTTTTATTCCTGGTTCTACCACTATGCAATCTTCTACCACACTAAGATCTTTCCCTCTGTAGGCCTCAGTTTTTTTATTTAGCAAATAAATAGTATGCACTGGGAAATCCTGAAGGTTCGTCCTGCTTCAAATTCTATGTGAAAATGTCAACACAGGAAAAACGATTTACTATCAAAATGAAAATGGATTGAAAATGACTGTTAGGCATCAGGGACTTTAGTACAAAGATACCAGGTTCATTCAGTTGTTGAATACTATGTTCAAGAAATTTTGCCATTTCATTTGTGTACATTTGAATTTTGTAAAAACTGAGGTCCTGATCAACACTTATTTATGACTTTACATAAGGGTAACCCATCCCTATGCCTATAAAGACCAAGCAGGTATTGTAAGTGAATAAATAAAATTGCATAGTGACCATGGCCATCTGGAGAGTGCATATTCTGTCTAAACAAGGAAGTTACTACCAGTTCCTGCCAATTGTCGGTGCTATGGAAATGACGCTGTGTTCTCTGCTTTGCAATAATTAAGAGAGGATTCAGAAGGACGAAAACAGCAATCATTATTAAGCTGTTCAGACATTCTAGGTTCTAGTCTACATCCTCATATGACTCTCAAACAAGGCTGGAGATACATCTTGTGGTGCCATTTCAGTTAAGAGGAATTTGAAGCTCACAGAAGTTAAGCAACTCACCCAAATTTCTTACTAACACTAAGAAAGGGAGAAAATAATATCAAATTTCAAACTCAGGACAATCTGGCTGTATCGTGCTTTCTTTTCCAATATCCAATGCAGCCTGGTGAGGCTGCATTTAAGTATAATAAGTTTGGCCATCTTTCTCATCTTTAATTATATTAAATTCTTGAATGAAATCCAGCAGTCTAGGTTCATGCCAAAGCAAAGGAAATGGATATAATATTAAAATATATCACATTAAAGTGAAGAGGTGGCAAGGCAATGAGAAAGAATAAACCTCAGTTCTGTGGTCCCTGTGGTGAGATAACAGACATCCATAGGCACTGTGCTGTTCAACCTATTATCAACATCTACTTCCTGTACCTCCAGTTGCTTTTTCTGCCTAGGTGCAATCACTTATCTGCTCTTACCTCAGTGTTGTTCGGGATTTTTCATTTATTTCTATCCGAAACGTCGGCTTAGACCAGATCAGAGTCTTGGCCTCAAGGTACCCTTTTTGTGCTGATGTTTAGTACTTACGTCTCTGAATCCTAGTAATTGCATATTCCTTAATCTTCATTTTATTTTTCTGGTTTCCAGGTCCACTTCTCATGCCAGTCCCTGGTCACTGCATACCCTCCCACCTAGCCAGCC
This sequence comes from Lemur catta, assembly GCF_020740605.2. Lineage (NCBI taxonomy): Eukaryota > Metazoa > Chordata > Mammalia > Primates > Lemuridae > Lemur > Lemur catta. The sequence goes on along the minus strand of NC_059145.1, from coordinate 15,697,435 downwards.
CCTGTCAATCTTGTCCATGACCTCTGTATAATAACTTCTATCCAACAGCTACCCAGTCTAAACGAATTCCAACTGCAGGAGACTCTCAAGTGTCAGTAGCTTGTACCGAAGCCTTTAATGTGATAAACATTTTAATTTTCAAGACATATTGGGGAACAGTCTCCAACATGTGTGTGAAGTTAATTCATCGTTAAAATATTGAATCTTTTCTTTTTTCTCATCTCCAGTATAGTGAAGGGCTTTATAGAATCCAAACCAGCCCACCTGTTAAACATCTTCAGCAGTCTGCTACTGGGAGCTGATTTTCAGGGCTGTAACAACTTTATAATTTGAGCAACTTTAATAAAGATTCTTACCTTGGCAGATACCAGCTTTTTGCTTCAATTTCATACCAGGCTGTTCTGACAGTTTGTTTGTTGAAATTTTTGCCCTTTATTTGGTCCCCAGTGATTTCTTGTTTCATGAGATCCTCTAGATTACTAACAGCTGTTTATCATGTGAAATTCTTATATAATTAAGACTTTACCCTTCTACACCATGGATTCTCAAACCTGGACTGTGTTAACTTGTTCTGTACTTTGGAGAAAGTTTTTTCAGTGTCATTTCTCATGCATGCTCTAAAATAAAGAGCTACTTAATGGTCAATGATATCCCATAGGCCATAAATATTAATATGAGTGCCATTAGTTAGAGTGGAATGCACTCATCTGTGAATGTTTTTAAAGAATATAAATGCTAATTTATTTTTGCATTAGAGGATGTATTCTTAGCATTTGGAATCATTTTTGCTTAATTGGTTTCAGCTATTCTCACATAAATAAATGAATAAATGAAACTCCCATTTGCTAGCCCCCAGTGAAACAAGAGAAGCTAACTTCTGGCACCTTTCTAAACCTTGTCACTGATTACTACACTCACAGCCATCCAATTAACGAGAAGAACCCTTTGGGTCGACACAACATGGCTTTGATGTAGAATTGTAGACAGAATGCGTGCAGCTTGTTTCTTCCAGAAAATATCTCATTAGACATAATTAAGACACACAAAAAGGAGGTACTCAAATTCTATAGCTTACTGCCAACCAAATATCTCAACCATTCACAAATAAATCTCAGTCAGTGGCTAAGTTAATTCACCAGTCAGTTTAATGCAACTGGGATTATCTTGGAATTAGCAGTTTGGAGTTGCTGTGCTCTCCCCCATGGAAAGCTTCCAAAGTCAAAACCAAATAACAACAAATAAGAAACTATTTTATGGAAGGCATATCTAGTTAATTTTTTGACAAAAAATAAATTAGTCATTTTGTGAGGTCTGATGATTAACTAAAAAAACACAAAGAGAAAGTTTAAAGCATTAAAAAGCATAGATTTGGGCTCAGGATTCAGTATGACTATGGCACAAGGAAGTTAATCAATTTAGATTTTGTAGGCTGCCTTTCAAACACAATAGCAGACATTATTATTATTTTTTTTTTTTTTGAGACAGAGTCTTGCTGTGTTGCCCGGGCTAGAGTGAGTGCCCTGGCATCAGCCTAGCTCACAGCAACCTCAAACTCCTGGGCTTAAGTGATCCTACTGCCTCAGCCTCCCGAGTAGCTGGGACTACAGGCATGCGCCACCATGCCCGGCTAATTTTTTCTATATATATATTTTAGTTGGCCAGATAATTCCTTTCTATTTTTAGTAGAGATGAGGTCTCGCTCTTGCTGAGGCTGGTCTTGAACTCCTGACCTCAAGCAATCCACCCGCCTCGGCCTCCCAGAGTGCTAGGATTACAGGCATGAGCCACCACGCCCGGCCATCAGCAGACATTATTTTTAAAAGATATTATCCAAATATCATACATGCATTCAATAATATAACTAAAAAAACTTTATTGCCAGGCATGAATTGGCAGTTTTGAGGATATGAAGAGGTTTTAAGATACAGTTCTTAACTTTGGGCCTTCAGAGAATTAATAAGTTCCCTTGCGGAGCCTCTCTGTGATTCTTCATCTATTTCAGTATTCTGTCTCTTGCTACAAACATGTGGGTACCAAGTTCAACAACTGCTATTGCTGGCTATTTGTCATGACTAGTGAACTGACAATTGATCACAAGAAACTCTAGGATAACAGAATAAATGAAAGTTTGACTTTGCTTATCTAAAATATCGATGCATTATTGAGTAAGTACTGTGTGGCAAATGTTGTACTATACACTAGTCCTTATGTTAGCCCAGGTAGCTAATCTGTGTCTTATAAGTGCCATCAGTTCTTTCTCACAAATGTGGACACTTGGTCTCAGAGAGATAATACAACTTGCCCAAGCAGCAGCTAACAGGTAGTAGAGACATGTTTTGAAGCTAAGCAATTTATCTCTAGAGCTTAAGTTCTTAATACTGTTCCAGTTGAACTCCAGGCATTAGTATAAGTAAACAAAATCATCTGAGTCAGACTGGTAAAGTAAATTAATGGCTAATTGCTCTGCTCAAAATAGAGAAATAAGCTCAATAAATTCCATATATCCTTCCATTTGTTTAAGATTTCACCAGGAGAAAATAGCTTCCAAGGCTAACCTCAAGTGATATGCAAAATAAGTTTCTTTCCTTTTTAAAAAACAAAAAAAGTTTTCTGTTTTAGCATAAAGACCCCCAGATTTTTACAGAGTAGTCATTGCAGAATATTTAGTGCTCACCAATTATTTCATGTATTCCCCTACATTTCCCAGCCTGCCTTGCATTTGTGCTAGAGCCATGGATCTAGGTTTACCAATGACACATTTTATGTCTGGGCTGAGATAGTTCATTCATTCCTCTTTCCTGTGGTATCCTTAGACTCCATTTCAGATGACATAGCTACAAGATATAGAAGGAATACTTACCTGGCAGCAGAGATACCATGATCACAAAGATGGTTTTCCCAGGACGAGGCGTATCTATTGCACAAGATACAGAAGGGCTGCCCAGAATGCACTGGAATTAGAATGTAAGTAAACTCTGATTGTGTTGACTAAGATTTGGGGATCATTGTTACTGCATTATAGCCTAACCAAATCTTACTAATAGTAAAGTTTAATTGTCTGTGGGTTAAAAATAAAGATAAGTACCCTTCCATGCATGTCTTTTTGGTCACCTTGGAGACACGCTTCCTTGGAAGGCAGAGCTTGTTTTGTGTGTTAAGCATGAGCAGGATGCCCAGTTCCAGCATGATCTAGTGCCAACTAGCAGCATGCACAGCCCTCTGGGACCTCAGTACAAAGAAATTGGAGATAATGATGCATGCCTTGTTAGGGACTTGGCTCATTGTTCCTGGTAGCCATTAGTAGGTTGGTGGGCAGAAGTCATTCTGCTCACCCATAATGAAAGGGGTGTGTAAATTTTCCATGGTGGTCACCATTGTCTCTGTGTGTTGAGGCAAGTCATAAAAAGCTGCACGCTCTTTGGCAGAATTCCAGAAAGACCACAGACATTTGTTCAGACTCTTTGGCAAGGATTGCTTTATATTAAAATTTTGCCATAAACAATGTCAAAGGAAAGGCAAGGTATGTTACCATCATTTTTTCTTCTTTCCTAAAAGGAAAATATATCTCCTTTTAAATATGGGATATTCTAGATCCCATCACTTTCACCAATCTGGTATAAAGTTAACATTTAAATGAAATTCAGTACCATCTAATCTCCTGCGATGCACTGCATCAGAATCAAATGTGTACATATTTAAGGAAGAAAGTTTAAAGTCTGTCTCCTGGGTTTTATGTTATAAGCTGGGAATGTATTAGAAGAATCTGGGAAAGCCAAGCCCCGTCCTCTTGTTTTTAAAGACCCAAAATTATATCTCACAATTACACACACACACATGCACACACACACACACACAAATTAAGGATTTCAACTTAGAAGGTTTCTGAACATCTCAGATTTTCTGGCTACAAATAAATTCTCCCTCAGACAAATAGTACATAAAATTAAAGAAAATATTAAATGCCAAATAACAGTGGCATCAGCCAATCTGAGATCCTCTATACTGAGAATTTGTCATTATGCCTTTCAAATTATCTCCAAATCCCACCTGCTTTCAGATCCTCAGAAGCTGGCTCTCTGTTTTGCTATGATTGCTCAATAGAAAATAAACAGATGGGGCTGAAAAAAATCCAGAAATACAAATGGGGTAGAAACTGCCTCGGGCTTTTGAACAGCATCAAAGTAAGTTGTATTTTTTTTTATTTTTCCTGTTTGACAAACAAATCTCCTGGAACACAAATCATTATATGGTTTTACTCTAAACCACCATCAAATATGTTTGCTTTTGCTTTGTTTCTCTTGAAATTCATAGCTAATTTGGGAGTTTATTTCTTTAATTCTGATGAGCGAATGATCCATGATTGGTATTTGAAAAGTATATTAAACTGGGGTGGGGGGCAAATCTGTGTAAGACACTAAGATGTATAGATTCCCTTATTTCATCAGTGAAGAACTTCAGGGGCACTAATCTCATTAATTAAATTGCTTTCAAATAAAGGCCATGTCCACTGACAGCTGACAGAGATAAATTATGCACAGGATAGATTTCAGTTTTCGTGCATGTATTTGACCTTTATGTGTGGACTTCCACATACAGGAGTTTAAGTTAAACGTATTTCTTATTTCCAATCCTCTATTTTCTACCTGCTTTTTTGTTTGCAGAACTTCATCAGATAACTTTAAGTATAAGACCTCAAGCGGGAAACGGAAAGGCAAAGATGCTAAATGCTACGGCTTGAAAAGGATGGAGCTTGCAGTTGTACAGGTTTATTCTGAACAAGGCACCGGGCCAAGGACATAAATGAAGACTTAAATCCAACCTGAGGTTTGCTCTCCAAGCCCCAAACCTGCAATGCTACATTAGTCTAGACTAGTATGTTATTTTTTTTTATTTTTTTAATTATTATGGGAACATAACAGTTGCATATCTTAATGGGGTACATGGATGTTTTGATGCAGGCATACAATACAAATCAATCAAATCAGGGTAATGGAGGTGTCCACCACCTCAGGCATTTATCATTGCTTCATGTTAGGAACATTCCAATTCTACTCTTTTAGTTATTTTAAAGTATACTCTGACTTATTGTTGATTATAGTGGCTTTGTTGGGCTATCAAGTATTATTCATTCTGTCTAACTAGCTCACTATGTTTTTGCACTCATTAACCATCCCCACTTCATCTACACACACACACCCGCCCCCACTATTCTTCCCAGCCTCTGGTAACCATCATTCTACTCACTGTCTCCATAAGAGCAATTGTTTTTAATATTTAGCTCCCACATATGAATGAGAACATGTGAGATTTATCTTTCTGTGCTTGGCTTATTTCACCTAACATAATGCTCTCCAGTTCTATCCATGTTGTTGAAAATGGAAGGATTTCATTCTCTTTGTGGCTATATAATATTCCATTGTGCATATGTACCACAATTTCTTTATCTATTCATCTGTTGATGGACACATGTGTTGATTCCAAAACTCAGCTACTGTAAATAGTACTACAATAAACATGGGAGGGTAGATATCTTTTCGATAAACTGAATTCCCCTCCTTTGAATATATACCCAGAAGTGGGATTTCTGGGTCACATGGTAGTTCCATTTTCAGTTCATTGAGCAGACTCCATGCTGTGCTCCATAGCGGCTGCACTAATTTACATTCTTACCAACAGTGTACCAGTGTTCCCCTTTCTCCATATCCTCACCAGCATTCGTTATTGCCCATCTTTTGGATAAGAGCCATTTTAAGTGGGGTGAGATGATATCTCATTGTAGTTTTGATTCGCATTTCTCTGATGACTAATGATGTTGAACATTTTTCATATACCTGTTGGCCATTTGTATGTCTTCTTTTGAGAAATGTCTATTCAGATCCTGTGTCTATTTTTTAATCAGATTATTTGATTTCTTCCTATTGAGTTGTCTGAGCTCCTTATATATTCCAGTTATAAGTCCCTTGTCAGATGGGTAGTTTGCAAGCATTTTCTCCCATTCTGTGGGTTATCTTTTCCCTTTGCTGTGCAGAAACTTTTTAGCTTGATGTGATCCCATTTGTCCAATTTTGCTTTGGCTGCCTGTGCTTTGGGGGTATTACTCAAAAACTCCTTGTAAAGCTGCATGGATGTAAATACAAATACATAAAGAGGATAGATAAGGCTTACTCTCCTGCCCACAAAAATACCAGAAGTTAATTCTTTTAAACATTTTTGTGTAAGGCATTGTACTAAGCAATTCCGATGCATTATCATTTAACTCCCATAACAACCTTCTGGGGTAGGCACAGCTTTACCTCCACTTTACAAGCTGAGGCTTGGAAGGACCATGTAACTTTCCAAGGAAAAGCAGCTACTATATGGTAGAGCAAAAATTTGACCCCAGTCTGTCCGATTCTGACATCTTTACCCTTAACCATATTCTATCAAATACAAACTGATAAAAGAGAATTGTATAATGATAATAGTTAGCAAGATCATTTTCTCTATATGATTATTGCCAAATGATTTTCAAAAAAAAATAACTTCTAAAATATATTTTTTGAAAAAACAAAAATGCCTCCCTGTCTTCACAAGTTTTTCTTTGATGTGGATTTATGAACAATTTACCTAGGAGAAATATGAAATGCTCTAAGAGCTAAAAGAGACTTTTTAGAGGGGAAAAATACACTATTTCACAGAAAAATCTTTCTAAAGCCATGTCCTTTCAAGGAAATGGTATCCTATCAATTCTTAGGACAGGTGAACTTTATAAAACTAGAGATTAATTGTACATAAGTCTTTCATTATCTAATCAATTTTAAATAAAAAGTATATTGATGTAATTATTCTTATAATTTTAGCATGGATAACTAATATTTGCTTCATATATAATCATAAAATTTGCAAATAAAACAATGTTAGCATTTCATCAACTTATTGAAACGGAGAAGACTGAAATAGTTCCCAAAGTACGGACCATGACATATGGGCAAAAGAATCACCTGAGTGCATGCTAAAAATGTATCTTTTTGAGCCTTATTATTGACAAACTAATCAGAATTAATGAACTCAGGATCTAGAAATCTCCATTTTTAACACACTTAGCACGTGATTCTTACAGAATCTTGAGGTTAAGAACTTCTTAGAGATAGAAGTTCTGGCTCAGAGACTCATTATCTGTATCAATTACTTGTTTTTATAGATGGAAAGACAAACCCATGTTGGTTTAGCTACTTTCCAAAGCTCACACAGCTGGTTTTCCTATTTACCTTTCTCTGTATCTTCCAGAATTTTGATGGGCTTCATCAATGAAAAAACCCTAAGGACTTTTTTTCACCCAGCAAGGGAAGATGAATCAGAGACTAGGTTAAGTGTTCCAGAGAGAGGAAAAAAAATTAGTAAATTTTTGTGTTAAGATATAACCACACTGAAGCTTGCTATGCTTCTACTCATTTCTAAATTCTGCCTTAATGTTCTATCAAATCTAAACTGTAAGCCAGAGACAGGTTGTGGATAGAACAGTGCCTTCCTCAAGGACCTATTTCCAAATGGCATTTATGTACAATAGGCCACGATTGTCAGTGAATATGGAAATATACAAATAAAATTCGTCAGTTGCCTCCAACTCTGATTGTCTTAATGATTGATGTCAGGCTTTCCCAAATCTAAGGAGTAAGATCACTTTCCCATTGATTGACTAACAGGCCAAGAGGCACAACTGTAGCAAAATTTTGCCAGGCCACATTTCATTTACCTGTCTGGTATAGAACTGGTATTGAACTGTTGTAGAAATGGCCCTGAAGATTTGAGATTTGTTAGTCAGACTTACACACCAGGATGAGAACACACCAATCATTTCTCTACCAGTTGAGAAAATGAAGTCTAAAAAGTAGAAGGAGGCTTTGAAATCACTTGACAAATTCCTTAATTTTATAGAGAGAAAAATCAAAAGCCCTCCAAAGTCAAATAATTTATGCAGAGTCACATGGCAATATGGGACAATAGGCAGATCTGGGACAATGATAATAGTATCAATTTTAATTCAGACATGATTCTAGGTATTTTCTATGCCATTAGTTCATTAAACTTCAACATTCCATTAGCAAGGAGGAAAATGTAACTTTGCCTATGATCACATATCTAGTGTACACAGAAGCTGAGCTCTAAACTGTTATATTAGAACCATGGTGCTGAGACCTACACCTAACTTCTCCTGTACCATGCTGCTCTCACACCCCACAATTTCTAGTATACTGGTTTAGTGCCCCTTCTTCAATCAAACTCTCGAAGTTGAATTGATTTTGTATCTCAAATCTGGGTTCATCAAGGCTTTGAGAAACACTATTGCCAGGCTGCTAGATGTCAACAAATGAAAAATGTGCGATGGGTTTATAAAGCCAGTCGAGGAGAGTTCTGCACTCCAAAATGTCACTGCTGTCATTTAGATGATTAGCGGACTTGCAGAGTAACTGGAAGTTTGGGACCCACTTGAAGCATTGGTTCTCTTGGGAATAGAAGAGGGAAATGAGATCAGGATGTCTCCTAAATGGCTATTTTTATAGCAAAGGTCTTTGATAATAAGATAAATGGAGATGAGTAGACAAGGGAGAGAGAGAGAGAGAGAGAGAGAGCACTAGCTAAAAGGAAGAGAAGGCCAGAATACCAGAGTAATAAACCAATAAAGTTTCTGGAGAAAGTACATATATGCTTGCAATGGAGACTCCAAGGGAGACTCATGTACTTCCTCGTACAAAAGGACAGCTGCAGTATATTTGCTGCTTTTATAGGATCAGTAGCCATTAACAGGAGCCTAAAATACAGAGAGGATCTGCTGCAAGCTGCCTGCTAAAACAAACAACCATCCTGTGGCTGACATACCTGTATAACAAAAATAATACTGGCAGTAGATGCTAAAGGAAACTACCGGGACACCAGCCTGGTAAATACAAGTGAGGTACAAGTATGATTCTTGTACTGGTAAGAATGATTGTGATTGCTGTTGTTATCATTATTATTTAGTTATTTATTAATATTATTAATATTTCACGCATTTTAAATGTTAAAAATGTTTGGGACCTCATGGCAAATATAAGTTTTGCACAGATTTTAGTAGTGGGATCTAATACCGTGTGCATGCTCTGATTAAAAACCAAACTGCATATATAAAGACCAGACTTTCATATCAACAGTCATCTGTCATCCATATGAAGGTGGCCAGTGAAGAGATAACACCCAGAAAAGTTGGATAAAATTGCAACAAGTGGCTGGAATAAGATGCAAAAAGTCATAAAGGCAGGAAAATGAAGGGTGCACACAGAGATAAAAGCAATTTGGCAGAAGAATGTAGCACATGGAGGGAGTTTCAAAGAGATCAGACTGTGGATAGGTTGGTGGGGCAGGGGCAGACTGCATTCATTCACTGAGTGATGGGTGAGTTAGTGACAGTTTTGAAGCAGAAGCTTAGTAGACATGAAGCATCCAATTAGCCAGCAACTGCCAATCTAAGCCTTTGGGAATAAAGAGATATAAAGTTTTATCAGCACTAAAATAAGACAGAAATCTGAAGGAATTTTCTCCACCATAAGTGGTAACAGCACCATATAGCATCATAAAATGTTAGGGAGAAATTTACAAAGTCCTTGTCTTCAAAGGTGAATAATTTCTACCTACCAGGAGGTTAGTCATCACCATCCACCTTCCCTTCCTCTCTCCTCCTAACTCTCTACATCAGCTACTTTTTCAGCAGTTAGGACTACTCTACTACTTCATTTCTCACCTCAAAAGCTCCTTGTATACCCCTTCAAATACCAGGAATGCAAAATGGCGGAGGGAGTGGAAGATAGCAGTGGTGGTGCGCATGGTGTTCTAGGATAAATTGCTGGTAGTGGGAAGAGGGACAAGAGGGGAGTGACCAGAGAGTTGCAAATCTGAAGAAGCTTTAGATTCCCTTCCACTCTTCTAACAAAACAAAAACTAAGCACCTCTTCAAATTAACAAGGAATATAATTACTTCTACATTGTCACATGGTCAGGTAACATCATATATGTCTTCTCAAACGATGACTAGACACCTGTAGTTTGACTAGAGGTTTTATAAAACTGTCAGGCTTCCATTTGAAAGGAAGATTTAGCAGCAGCCACATGAAATGAAACAACAAAAAATCCACCACTTCATTTTTATTTTGTGAGACAAACAACTTCTCACTGAAAGGTAAATATCATATAGAGAGAAACAAAAAGGGGGATCTCAGAAAAGATTCTGTGCCATTAAAAAGGATAATTTAACATTCATAATGTATTTTAAAAGCATGTCATAGAGGAAAAGAAAATATTAAACAATTACCTTTATGTTCTAAATAGTCTTTAAAGAAGTATTAAATACCAAAAACAAGAGATTAGAGGTGACATGAAGTCACAATTTGGATGTATACTTTGCTGATTGAGATAAGAAAAATCACAAGGAAACTAAAGGCACAATAACAAGACTGACGCCACTAAGGAGTTAAACTGACATTGCAAAAAATGTAATCATTGGCAGAAGGTTATGAGATGCTTTTCTAGAACAGAGGAAAAGGATAAAAGAGTGAAAATGACAACAGAAAAGTTGTAGATAGCCAGGACTGAGAACGGGGAGTCAACTTTCAGGTAATGAGTGTTTCTAACCCATGCAAACAGATTCAAATAGGATTCAAAGAATGCTTTCCTTAGGTTTTCTTGACCTTTCCAATTAAAAACCATCATTAAATTTTAATTATTCATTGAATTATGTTGCTATTGACTCAGAGAGTAAGATTAGTGGAATAGAAGAAAAATCTGAAAAATAGTCCCCCCAAAATACAGGTTAATTGTGTGATAAAACTGGGATTCCAGCTCAGTGAAAATAAGATGGATTATTGCTACAAGTGAGTATTTACAAAAAGTTCAAGTTAGATGCATATAATGTCTTAGCCCATTTGAACTACTATAACAAAAATACCATAGACTGGGTGGCTTTAAAGAGCAGAAATATATTTCTTACAGTTCTGGAATCTAGGAGGTCCCAAATCAAAATGCTGGCAGATTTGGTGTCTGGTGAAGGCCCACTTCCCGACTCAGAGACAGCTGTCTTTTAGCTGTAACTTCATATGGCAGAAGGAGCAAAGGAGCTCTCTGGGATCTCTTTTATAAGGACACTAATCTCATTCATGAAGGCTCCACCTTCATGATCTAATCACCTCCCAAAGACCTTACCTTCAAATACCACTACATTGGGTGTTAGAATTTAACATACCAAATTTGGAGGGGACAAAAACATTCCATTTACTGCATATAATACCACATGCAAAAATACAGTAGGTAATACAACAGATGGATTTAAAATTTTAATTTTAAAAAATGAAATTATCTATGAACTAATAGAAAAATATGTGAATAATTCTGTTATATCATATGTTGAAGGCACACCTAAACATAAAAGCACTGAAAGATAATACAAACAAAAGTATGATTAGATTTGGCTACCCAGTTATCAAACGATCTCTCTTTCCCTTGGACATCCAAATATTTTGAAAGTGTTGTCTGTATTTTCAAGCTTTACTGACTGGATACTTTCTCCTTAGGACACTGAATCCTGACTTCCACCCCAATAAATTCAATATAATAGCACTTGCTAAGGTCATCAATAACCAATAGCCTACTGGTAATCAGTGAAAAATGCCACAATCTTCTTATGAATTTCTTGTAATATTTGACACATTTTACCATTCCCTGTCTCTTAAAACTTTCATTGGTTTTGGTGACCTAGAATTCCCCTTGCTTTCCTTCCACTTAGTGCCTCAACTAGCATGTATAGAGCTTTTTTCAAAATTGGAAAAATGTAACAATGCCATGCTAAGGCACAAAGCATGGTGCGTGGGATTTTCACTCACCCCTTTGAGCAAATGATCTTGTATATTCAGCATGCTCAACTGTACGTGACAGCCCTCTTCCTGTACTTCTTTGAGCTCATTCCCCTTTGTGGATTTCTAACTACACTACTTTCTTCTACAGTAATGTAATTTGATAATCACAATATTTTAAATGCAAGGGTTTTTTTCTGATTTTTAGACTTAAGCTATATGCAAAGCATTGAGGACTTAATTATAATTATAAAACAGCATTTAAATCCCATAAGCCATGAAAATGTGAAAAAGAAGAGTATAACTAACAAAAGTTAAAAAGGTAGGTAAAAGGGATAAGTGCACTAATTTACTCATATTTCATAGTTGGAAGTCAATAGATATTGTGTGAAAAGTTATTACATATAAAAAAGAAAGGGGTAACTATATTATATGGAGTTACAATGACAACCATCAGAAAAATAAAAAACTAAAACTAAAAATTCAAACCAGCAGTTGCTTCTGGGAAGTAAAACGGGAGGTGGAGAGGAAGAGTGAAATTTCTACTTTTTATTTTACGCTGTTCTATACTGTTTAATTTTTTTTAACCGCACATTACATCTTTAATAAACAAAGTGCATATATCCAGTTCTGATATTTATGAAAGAAAAGAAAGAAGGTTAGATCAGTTGACCTTTAAGTCTTCTTTTATCCGCAGGTCCGATTTTGTTATCAGAAGCACAATTTAGAAAGATAAATCTTATAGCAGCGTGTAGGATGGATTGCAAGGGAGAGAGAGAGAAGTGGGGAAGCCAATTACTGGTTATTATAGTAAAGAAGGTAGGAAAGTAATGAGGATCTGAACTGACATGTAGGCAGCAGGAATAGAAACAGGGTTAAAGATGTGAAGCCTTTGTGGAGGTAGAATGTATGTAATTTGGAAATTGATTGGATAGATGCACAGGGTTAGGGAGAAGGAGGTATTAAATTGCTATAAGGTTTCAAGTCATTGTAATTATAAGACTAGTATTAGCTGAAATAAGAGAGTCCAAAGTAGAGGGAATATTCCAAAGGCTAGACCGAGCTTGGGTGAGGGAAGATTGTAATTATGAGAAGCGCCTTAGTCATTAGCGGATGGGGATTTAGGAGAGCATGGTGCTGGTCAAAAGAAATTTATGCAGGCTTTTGTTGAAGAGCTTGACTCCCACTCTCCAGCTAGGGAGGGTCGGAGATCATTTCTGAATGGGTAGGAGTTTATTTGTAACTTGATGTGGTCTGAGCTGAGAACATCAAAACAAAAACAACAAAAATATTGTATTAGAGGAAACAAAAAGTATTGAATTTTGAGATATTTCCCCTGCATTACTCTTTAGAATTGATCTTATTATGCACAACATAAAAATAAATAATAATGGCATCTAACTAGAAAAGCCTTTCAGACACTGCATAGGTTACGAAAGTAATTGCTCCTAAAGGATATCTCGTCGTATCAGAAATACATTCCTAAGGCAAATAAATGGATGAATATTAAAAATACACAAGTACATCTGTAACAGTTACCTTTTCTTACTTTTCTTAAGGCGCCAAAATTGCAAGAAGAACTGCATTTCCTAATTTCACGGAAGTAAATTAGACTATCTCCTGGGGACATGAATTCATAGCCATCCACTTTATTTGGATGATTTTTTTATATATATTTATACCTGCCTCTCTCTATGGAACAGATGCAAGATTTTTTTAATATATCATTAAAAATTGTAGTTAATTCAAAATAAGGAAATAGGGCAAGATAATGCCAGCTGCTATTATAAATGAAAACTGAAATCTCAGTGGATTAGCACAATAGAAATTTATTTCTCTCTCAAGTGAAGGTCACTGAAGCAGGAGTAGAAACCTACTCCAAGCAGTTTTTCAAGGATCGAGGGTGCCAGGGCTTTACCATCTTCCACACACTCCTTGCAAAGTCTCCCGAAGTGCTGGCTTCCCTATCAGCAGATAAGAGACAAGAAAGATGGGATTGCCCAGAGAGTTTTTATGCACCAGGCCTGGAAGTGACACACATCACTTCTGCTTATATTCCTTTGGAATAAACTTAGTCATATGACCACAACAAACTGCAACAGACGCTGGAAAATAAAGTCGCACTATACGCCCCAAGGGAAAAGAAAGTAAAATCTTTTTGGTAAATAGCTAGCCAGTCTCTGCCACAGTTCACCCTGCTGATCATGAAATACCTGGTTTACTCTTCATCCACACATAGAATTTACCCATCTTCTTCCCAAGTCCCATCCAGTCTCTGCAGGTAGCTCAGCTGCTGAGATCTCTGGATGAAGCACACATAGCTCCATAAGCACTCGATATGGTTCTTCATGGGTTGAAAGAACAAAGTATTTGCACCCACTGCAGTGCATGCATGTGCGCACGCACACACACACACACACACACACACACACTATATTAAAGGGAGAAGCAGCAATGAGATAATCTCAAAATCCCTTTAGAAAAGGGCAAAGCAGGTGACATATAGCAGTCACTGGTTCATAGAATTGTGAAACCCTGGTGGACACCTCTGCCCCGGCAGTGGGGTCAGTTTCTTAATTAGATCTTGATTCTGCTTTCTTGAAGCCAGGGAGATTGTCATTGTTTTCTATATACTCTCACTCTGCCTCTAGTCAGTTTTTTCACGCTTTTTGTTATGACTGGCCACATCTGAAGTGGGGGATGAGAAGGGTGCTCTTCTAGGGTCTGCTCATGTCCACAAGGTGCTTTTCTGCCCATCTTCAGTCTTAAGAAGTCAAATTTATATATTTTTTTTAATCTAGGCTTGTGGGTTTTTGTAAAAATACAATACCTTCAAAATCTTAGTAGGTATCTAATTTATTGGCTTTCAGTCAATTCGGTGTTCTGATAGCCAAACAATGTTTTTTTCTGAGAAATAGTTTTCAAGTGTGTGGGGTTTTGGGGTTTTTGTTGCTGTTGTTGTTGTTTGGTTTGGTTTGTTTCCTCTCTCTTGCAAATAAATGTTAGCTATCTTGAGAACTTCTGTAACAGTTTAACTGGAAGCCCCAGCCCAACTGTACTTTGCTACAAGGTTGAATCTAAAAAGACCTTTGTCACTCAGAGGTTTTTTCAATCTTATTTCCCATTTGGCATCTAGAACCATCAACTTTTCCAAGTCTTGCAAAACCTCAAATTTATGGACACATTTTATCCTCTCTCATTCCTTGTGCAAAGCAGCTAATTATTATTCAACCTGATCTCCATCTTCTAATACCATGTTTTGCTCAACCATTGGCAACCAATAGTCACCAACAATGCTCTTTTTCCATCCTTTTTCTTATAGCCAAAGGCTTTGTATGTATGTTATCTCCCTTCTGAGTTATCACAGGCAAACAAATGTTTTGCCTCTGAGAAACTGGAATTCCTGTCTTTCTTACCTGTGACATCAGTTCTTTTGTCACCCACTAATTAACTGCTGAGCAAAGGGCAACCTTGGAAAGAATGTCGTGAAGATGGCAGAGCCTCTGTCACCCTGGGATCCTGAATGTCTAAGTGAAACAGAACTCCCTGCACTGTAATTTTTGTTACGGCAACACCCAATGTCTGTTTCCAGTCTGTTAATTAACGTGATCGTAATGGCTGTAACCGATAAACTCCAAAGCCTTGGTGGCTCTGTACATTAGGAGCTTATTTTTTGCTCATATAAGGTATAACTGTTGGCAGGGGGTGGGAGAGCAGGGTTGAAAGAAGCTTGACTCTCTTCAGTACGTACCTTCCAAGATGCCCCTAGCCCTTGTTAGTCAGCAGGCAGTTTGGGGAAGGGAGAGAAGATGAGCAGTGTGCAGCCAGGCCTGAACATAGCCCACGTCACTTGTACCTACATTCCCTCCATTACAATCAGTTATGTGGACCCAACTACCTTTAAGAAAGGCTGGCAAATGTGGCCTAATTGTGCTCGCAGTAGGAAGGGAAAATAGGAAAAGGGTATAGCCTCTGCCGCAGATGCTAAATGGTTGCTGTGATAGAGCATTTCTATTGGGTCTGAGCTTCCCAACTGCCAGGGTGAAAATTAAGCATGTTAAAAAGACAAGGCATATTGTCCCTTAGGGGAGAAGATGGTTTTTCTAGAAATAAATTCCAAAGGGTGGGGGGAGGGGATGGAGGTATGACTACATGGTGAGTACCAGGCACACTGTCTGGGGAATGGACACGCTTGAGGCTCTGACTCAGAGGGATGGGCGGGACATGGGTAATATATATAACCTGAGCTTTTGTACTCCCATAATAAGCTGAAATAAAAAAAAAGAAAAAGAATGTTCTTCCTAACATGGAAACTTGCATAGAGACTGTGAAATGATGTAACAGACAATGCTTTCGACGAGACCCTTAAAATCAATTTACTAGTGCTTTTCATATATTTCACATAGCATTAAGTAGTAATTTAAGAAGAAGTTTCCCCTTATTTTTAGGAGCCAGGATCCCCATTTTAAGAAGGATGTACAGTATCTTATGGTGGCTCTGTTGGCCTTGGAGAATAGCCTTGTCCCCTAATTGTTCTTCTCTAATCTCTTCTCTAAAGAGAATGAAATGCTGTAACGCTTTTTATCTGAATGCAAAAAAAAAAAAAAAAAAAGAATTTCCTTGAGCCTCATTTGGAGAGATCTATGATGGATACCATCCTGAAATCAACAATTTCCAGCTGTGCCATTGACAACTCTGCTAGCATAAATAAACATTCTTTCCTGACTCTGACCCCAACCATTGGGTAAAAAGACTCAGTGACACACAAGTGCTCAGAAGCTGTCGCTGAAGATGCATTGCAGCATCAAGAAAAGAACTTGTATTTTGGAATCACAGAGTCATGGGCTTGAAACTGAGCTCTGCCCCAAGATAGTTGTGTGCTTTTTGGCGACTTACTCCACTATTTCAAGCACCAAGTTTCTCATCTATAAAATGGGGATATCAACAATAGCACTGCCCCTGTGGTCTATAAGTACCAAATGAGTTCCGTGCATGTAAACAACTCAGCACAAGGGTTGGCAAAGAGAAGGGTACTCGACAAAGACAAGCTATCATTATGAATATAAGTTATTTATTACTGTACGAAACATGTGAGAGCCTAGCAGAGTGATTGGAGCATGATACCTACCAAACAGATGTTAAACCCCTTTGACAGCCTTCCCTGTCTTAGCTGGCCATGTGTGACCACACGGATCTGTTTCCACAATATATCTTTATACATAAATAGTATATCTCCAAACCACACCAAATAGCTTTTGAATTTATAATAAGAAACACAAACAAGAGAGTGAACTTTATCTAAAATTTCAATTTAAGGAAGGAATTGAAGTGTCTAAATTCTTACAAATGAAGACAACAATTGTCATTTTTGAGTATAGTTCATGGAAGAAGATGACAGAAGATTGCGCAATTACACAAACCAATCTTATCAATGGTTACAATAAAAGCATGTCCCAAAGTTATTTAATATATGTTTCTTTTATAATTCCATGATACTTCAGGAGATAACCTGTTAGTACAATAAAATCAGCATTCTTGGTCTGAGATACAATTTTATTTGCCCATGGATATGTGTAAAACTAACATAATCATAGTCTATTTTTTTTCCTATCAGAGTCTATTGGATTGATCCCACTGTTCTTGCAGTTCTTTGAAAAGCCATAGGTAAGAGTTAAAATATGTCAAACATTTACCATTCGCCACACCCAATTATTAAGCCACATGTTATGTTCTAGTAGGACATTACATGGATGATTTATGTATTGTTCCATTTTATAATTTTAATTACATTAGCATATTTATTATTGATTTATTTTGCCATTTTAGTAAAAGGGACTTTCTTACCCACTTTCTGACATGCACGTCCCAGAAATAACGCGGAAAAAAAGTTTTAACCAAGATGGCAAGAACTGTTGGGTTTCTAACTTCTATATAAACATACCCAAAATAGTTGTTCTTTCTTAATTCATTCAGTATTTTAAGACACACATCCAAGGTAGATATTTATTTATTCCTTTTACTTCAAATAAGATATATGTGTTTATCCAAAATATCCAAAGTTTATTTTTAAAATTTTAAGTTTTCTTATTTCAAATAATTTCTGTTACCAGTTTGAGTAATTTGAATATTAATCTCCCAAATTTATGAAATGAAACACTAAGAACTTTCTCTTCATGATGTGAAAGAAGAACCTAAATGAAATAATTCTTTTCTCACCATATGAGAAAGTTGCTAGCCAAGGAAGAATTATAAAAAAATCAGATCTTTTATGGGCCTATTGTGATTCACTAATATGTGGTAATAAATCAAAATATTAATAAAGATCGTGGTTAACAGAAAGACTTTAAAATCATATAAACTTGGGATGAAAGCAAAGTCTCACTACTAAACAGCTATGTGACCTACCTAGGTAATACACTTGATATCTCTGAACTTCATTTCCCTTACCTATAAAATGGAAAATCACACTATCTATCACAGATATGCGCACTGTTCCCCTAATATCCATGAGCTCTCTTGTAATTTCTGCCCCTTGTTTTTTGCCAGGGCCATGGGATAAGTTAAACAATGGGCTCTTCTGGGTCACTTCTGGGTTAAAGTATTTAAGAGCAGATAAAAGTATTTAAGAACAGATAGCAACTCTCCAGATTTCAGGACTTGGGAGGCACATATTGAAACAGTGGCATCACAAAATTGAAGCAGCCTGAATGTCTGAGTCACAGCATGCTAGAGAGTTTCTCTGAAGGTTCACCAGACCCCATATCAGAATTTGTTGTGTTAAACCCTGAGATTTGGGGGGTTATATGTTGATGTAGCGTAGAAATAAATGATCTTGTAATTTGATTTGAGTACTAAATAACATAATGATATGAAGTAGTGTCACAAATTCTAACACATAGTATGACTTCAATAAGTGATGTCAGATAGTAGTAGTAGTCTTTGTACAATCTTTCTACAGTGTCCCTTTGAAATCATCAGAAGCAAATATCACCATCACACTTTACAAGAGATGAAACTGAGGCTCTTTGATTCCAAGGGCCTTACTTGGACAGGGCTATGATAGGGCTAGAGTTCAAAGCCAGTGACCCGCTTCCTGAGCATTGCTTTTCCTGCTACTGTAATACGATGACAATAGTCAGGGTTTTCTGCATCATTACCACAGTGCGTTAGAAATTAACTTCCAGCATGTCTGGCTTTAACTGTCTTCCAACAAATAATAACACATGCTCATGTTGAACATCTCAGCAGACCAAAATATCTGAGCATAGAAAATACTCAACATAGGAAACAGCCCTTTTGTGGTATTTCAGAGAGGCATCCAATTAATAAACTTGTTAATATTCTTGTATAGTACAAGGTATTGTCTCAGCTATATTTGCCATCCAAAGACTTATTAAAAAATATTTTGTGTTTGTCGAGTTCCAAAAATTGTCCTGGGGAATAGACAATCTGTTTACTGGGGCTTTTTTGTTTTCTTTTTTCCCCACTCACAATTACCTGATTGCTCAGGAAACTTTTTCTTGGAGTATTTCTCCCTAAATAGCATGTCTGGGTCAGAACAATTACAGTGGTTAATTGCCAATGAAGAGCCTTTTAAGCAACTGAATGAATTTTGAGAAATAAGTGTTTTCTAGGTGCACGGGGTTCAAATATGCTGAAACTGCAGCCTGCATTGTTCCAGGCTGTTATTTTTGGTCCACTGAATAACAGCTGCTGCATATGGTGGTTGTTGAGTTTTCTGCTAAAGATCCACTTACTGGCACAAATAGTAAATGTTTGCATGTGCTATTTTGATACATCTCCTGTGAGGCTCCATTTCCACATTTAAATATGGATCACATATGGTGAATCAAAATAACTTTTTGTATGTAAAGCATATGTCCAATGAGTAAATCAAAGAGACATAGTCTACGGCACTGTCGTGTTCCATATGTCTTCTATATGGGTTAAAATTTAATGGCAAATAATATCACCAAAACCGTATAAGAAAAAGTTTAGTTTCTTAGTTATAACACTAGCAACTGGCAGCAACAAGGATAGGCATATACAATGATAGTATGTATAATAAATTCTATTATTCAAAATTTAATTAATATAAAGACTATATAAAATTATACTAATACAAAAATAATGAGGATAAAATATATCATTAAAATACTGCAATAAACTTCAATTCTTAACAACTATAACATTCAGAAACACAATAGCTCCCTGAATCTGTGACTTGACTTTATAAAAATAAAGTAATTAAGATATTTAGGTCTCAGATGCTGGACACCATGTCAAGAGGTGCTTTAGATATGGATTCGCTATTCAGAATATTTACAATCTGGTAGGATCAATATGACGTGTAGACAAATAACTGTAGTTATGTGCCATTTAAGAACAGGAATACATTCTGAGAAATGTGTCATTGGGCAACTTCGTCATTGTGCAAACATCATAGCGTGTACCTAACAAAACTAGGTGGTATAGCCTACAAAACACCAAGGCTGTATGGTATACTATAGCCTATTGCTCCTAGGCTACAAACCTGTACATGTTACCGTACCGAATACTGTAGGCAATGGTAAGTATTTGTGTATTTAAACATGTCTAAACATAGAAAAGGTACAGTAAAAATATGGTATAAAAGATTAAAATAGTGGCACCCCAGTATAGAGTACTTACCATGACTGTGGACCTTTCAGGACTGGGAGTTGCTCTGGGTGAGTCAGTGAGTGAGTGGTGAGTGCATGTGAAGGCCCGGGACGTCACTGTGCACTGCTGTGGACTTTATAATCGCTGTACACATGAGCTACACTGCAGTATAAAAATATATTTTTCTTTCTTCAATAACAAATTAACCTTAGCTTGCTGTAACTTTTTCACTTTATGAACTTTAATTCGTTAAACTTTTTCACTCTTGTAATAACACTTAGCTTAAAAGACAAGCACTTTGTATAGCTGTGCAAAAATACTTTTTTTTATATCCGTATTTAATAAGGCTTTTTCTATTTAAAATTTTGTTTTTACTTGTAAAATTTTTGTTAAAAACTAAGACACAAACACATTCAGCCTGCTGCCTCAGCCTACACAGGGTCAGGATCATGAATATCACTGTCTTCCTCCACATCTTATCCTGCTGGAAAGTCTTCAGGGGCAATAACACGCATGAAGCTGTCATCTCCTGTGATAACAATGCCTTCTTCTAGAACACCTCCTGAAGGATCTGCCTGAGGCTGTTTTATAGTTACTTTTTTTTATAAGTCAAAGAAGTACACTTTTAAAAAAACAACAGAAAGTATAGCATAGTAAATATAATACATAAACCAGTAACAGTAGTTTATTATTATTATCAAGTATCATGTACTGTAAATAATTGTATGTGCTACACTTTTATACAACTGGCAGTGCAGTATATCTGTTCACACCAGCATCATCACAAAGACTTGAGTAATGCATCGCTCTTGAATGTTACGACAGCTGCAATGTCATTACGCAATAAGAACTTTTCAGGTCCCTTATAATCTTACGAGATCACCATTGTATATGAGGTCTGTCATTGACAGAGACTTAGTTATGCAGTGCAGGATTCTACAGTAAGGAAGGAAGAAGCGGAGCCTCCATAATGGAATTGATAGGTTTATAAAAAGGGGAAGAGAGACCAGAACTCACTTGTTCTCTTGTGCCTTTCTCCCCCGATTCCCCCTACCATGGGGGGACACAGCAAGAAATGGCCATCTGCAGGCCAAGGGGAACGCTCTCACCAGGAAACTGAATTGGCTGGTACCTCAATCTTGGACTTACCAGCCTCCAGACCTGTGAGAAATAAATTCCTGTTGTTTAATCCAGTCTCTGGTATTCTGTTATAGCAGCCCAAGCAAACTAATACTGTGGGTAAATTCAAAAAAGCCACATGGTTTTGTTTATGTGCCATACCTCTCTGGTTGGTATCTAATAGTTTGCTTCCATGACTCTGAAACACCATAAGATCCCACAAATGAATCAAAATTAAATTATGTTCTGTTCGGGATTTTGTTTTTACTGTATTTCATTTTTTAATTTGTTTTCAAATACTCTAAAGCTGAAAACTATGTATGGTTTATGTGATAACTGAGTAAAATAGAGTATTTAATTAAACAGAACCCCTCATTCCCCAAGCTTTAGGGGATTTACTTATAATTTCATTATATAAATCCTGCTGATATCTCATAGCAAAACTATGAAGAACATCTTAATATTGTTCTCTCTAGTACTCAAAATAATGAGACAATGACTAATTAAGGTTATATCTCCACTGTTCACAAAATTTTTAAGCTGAAGTAGATATATCAAATAGGTTGATACATTTAAAATAAACACTCTTCAGTGCAGTACATATTTGAAAGAAGCCTCATTTAAACAGGGAATCCTAAACATAACACAGTTTGCTTGTAAATACTCCATTTATTTCACTAATATGGTTGGTAACGATACACTTTGTAATGAATACCAAGGGTAAGTTAAATACTATGGAATTTGTTACCAAAACTTTTATATTCTCATTATAACCTGTTAAATCACATTAATCAAATTAAATTAATTAAATCATATTAAATAAATGTTAATAAAATACGTTACAATGTAAATTTCTGAGCATCTATTTTAACAACTATTATTCCGTTGTATGGATATAACATAGTTCATTTTCACAAATCTCTGTTCATGGCCTTGTGGATTTCTCCCAGCATTTTATTATAAATGAAAAGCTAAATTATCATTCTTATTTATATACAAATCTTTGCTTATTGATGTGAGCATATATTTATCTTGGATAAATTCCTGGCTGGCAATTTGCTATGTCAAATTCACATGTCATGATGTTAAAATTTATAGAGACAACATTGGTGAGCAAACATGTAACTTTGTCAGTAACTGAATTCAACTTAGCTCATGAATTACCATTTCAAATTACTGAAAATAATTACATTTATTAGTTCAAAGTGTATTGGTCACCTCTTGTTTAAAAACTCAGTCACTTTTGGGTAAGTATTCACTTAACTGTGGAATTCTCCCTCTTTCCCTCCTCTTTCCATAGGGGACTATGACTCTGCATTAGACAGTCTAAGTTCTTAGAGTTGGGACAGGGGATTTTCCATCATCTTAGACTCAGCTCCATGTGCTGCCTTTAATCCTTGTTGCCTCTGCTGAGGTGGATGTTCATGCTTAGTCTTAGGACGCCAGCTTCTGTCCTTCCTGTCTCCCTCTGCACACCTGGTCTAAACTTGAGACTTCTTGTTATCCAATGGCTTTCTCACTATTTCCATACTGATCACTGTGTAGCTCAGGGACTTCCAGCTGCTTTTTCCACACCTGACAGAAAGTTTTTAAACTGCATTCAGGTCAAGAAATCTCGCACAATCATTACTTTTCTAGTACTACTCAGGTGTCATGATGCTTCAGTCTTGTGCTGGATGCAGGTCTAGTTTACGAGAGGTTGCCCATCTTCCATGATATAAGCTCCTCTGCACTGAGATGTCCCTCCAAGCTATTCAGAAAAGAGTTAGAATAGAGTTACCCTTCTTAGGCACCCATTAACATCCGTACTCTCATCTCATCCTCTCTGAATCTCTTGTTTCTTCTAGTCAAAATCTTACTCATACTGAGCAGGAAGAAAATGATGACACTGTGCATTTTCCCTCTCCTGTAGCTTATAGTATAAATTCTTTGCTCACTCTTAAAACCTTCTCTTGATATTTTTTAAGCTGATATTTTGAAATTCTGAGATAAAGCTATTTTTCTCTCCAAGGCCCAATGCTTGCGAGTCAAGTGGCCTTTAAAATCTCCAAGCATGATTCTAATTAAATGTTAGTAGGTTAGTTATCTATTTTGAAAAGTCATATATTTACATAAATTTCAGAAAATAAAAAAATGAGTAATGATTTAGAAAATAAAAGCATTTATAAAAATGGTTAGTTGGTTACCTTGGAAGGTGAGTATTGTAATGATAAAAAATTTTCTATTTCATGTGTATTTAAGAACTGCTTAATATATTATGAGTTAAATTATTGATATCATAGATGAATAATTCCATAGTCTATTTAAGGAAATGGCTCAACAATGAAGAACATCATTGTCAGGACCATGGCGTTTTTAATCTTCAACTTAGTAGAAGGGCTTTTTTTTACCATCAATGGAAGAAAAAAACAGAGAGGCCTTTACAATGATATAATTGAATGAAGGGAAATAAAGAGTTACAAATTTCTCTGGATTTGAGAGATTTCATACAAAATGCACTGTCAATTTGTAAAAAAACCACATTGTCTTCCCCAGAAGTTTCTTATTGATAGGAAATAGGTTATTCCTATTTACGAAACAGTCTCAGTGAGTCCTCATTATTGGAGAATTTATCTGAGCCCAGGCCTTATAGCTACTATGTAAGAATAAAGTGATTATTACACAGTATTCACTGCCTAATGAATAGGCCATTTATAAAATTAACCTCCATTCAACCTTCCTTTACAGCTTGGTATGTCTATGACCATTATTGATGACTTTGTAGGTCAACCTACTAAGACATAGTAAACAATTACAAATATTGTACAAGACACAGGATATCACGAAGTCATGGCAGTTAATTCTCATATAATTCTCTATAATTATAATTCTTGTAATTATAGAGAATTAATCAATTACAGGTAAATCCATTGATGATATAGCAGAGTTAGACAGCTAAAAACAAAGAGAAAATTAATGAAGACAGAGACACAACAAATTCAAGTAAGAATGCTTTCAACCTCAGGGGATTAAAAGGAGTGAAATTTATGAAAATCTTGGGATGCCCACAAATTGTTTTTCAAAAATTAGCCTCACTATGATCTTGCCAGGCTAGTTAAATGAGAAGCAGGGAATATCATACTGTGTTATCTATATTGTTAGAAAACTAATATGAGACAATCAGAAACCAACATTTGATAAGGTTTTTGTCCTCCCTAAGAAATTAACACATAATCAGAATTAGAATCTACATTTTGTTAAATGAGATAAAATGTATTTGTTTTTATAAATTTTAGTTTTATGTATTTAAGAAAAAAAATCTCAATCCCACTTTATTTTTTATCCTAAACACCAATGAAGTATTGATTTGCATTTTAAATGGATTTCCTTCAACATCTTTTCCCCAGTACCAATTACAGGGAACACTGTGCCAATGAAGCTAAACTTAAACTATTTTTCCAAAATTCCTTTCCCTGAATGTCCCCAGGACGTGGCTGTGCGCAAGAGACATTTCACACAAAATGTGGAAGGTGAAAGTGAGACAGGACCTATATATTTTGTTATGTTTTGGAGGTCGTTGCTGGGCTCCAGGTACCACGGATGCTCACAGGTGTTGTCATTGATTTGCTAGCTCACCTTGTTGGCATGGAGCAGACATGATTCAAGCATGTCCTTGAAAATTTCATTTTTCCTCATGGGTTGCAGCTTGTCTTTCCTATTATCCACACGTGGGTTTACTTCCCAACTGCCAGTATGGTGGGTCTACGATGATGTAAGTCTCAATAGTAGATACAGAGGCAACAGCCTGTATAGACTGCCCAAATAACTTCCACAGTCATACCAGATTTAACTAGGATGCATCCCATATCACTCCTAGCAATTCTGTTCTTTGATAGAATCATGAACTATACACTATGATATTCTCAGACAATGAGAATCTTCTATTAGATATATAAAAGAAAATAGAATATTCAATATGCATCTCACGTCAGCAGCAGTTTTTCTTTGACCCTAGTTTCTAATCAATGGTATGGATCTAGAAAAAAAAGGATTGCCATAAATTTTAAAATTATAAGAAATTGTCAATGAAATAAATTCAGACTTTGAGTCAGAATATTTATGTTCAAATCATAGCCCTAACACTTAGAGTGCACATTTGAGTAAGAATGCTCTGAATTTTTCAATAAAATGAGAATAGGAGCTAAAAGAAAAAAAAAAAAAGCTTGCCTTGTCCTCTTCATAGAGAATTATGAACATGAA
This sequence comes from Lemur catta, assembly GCF_020740605.2. NCBI lineage: Eukaryota > Metazoa > Chordata > Mammalia > Primates > Lemuridae > Lemur > Lemur catta. The sequence continues at coordinate 15,671,582 of NC_059145.1, read as the reverse complement.
ATTAGATAAAACTTTCTTAAAACACACACAGAACCTTGCATGCACACACACACATGCACACTCACACCACAATACCCATTTGGATTGTCTTAATGCATGACTAAATATGTAGTCATGAAGTTATATACTTTGCACATTACTAAGCATTTGATATGAATTACATTAGTCAGACATACTCACTCTGTAAATCATTCAACATTTGTGAGTCCATTTCCATGTTAAGAAAAAAAAGTAAATAATATCTGTCCCCATACTTCATGATAAAACTGTAAGATTGAACTTGACATAGTATATGAAATTGTAAACTAGTAAGTATTCTATGAGAAATATATCAAGATAGTTTTAGTCCTGCAAGTGTTATTGGAATGCATGTGTGTATCTTTCTACTGATGTACAGAGTACACACATGGAGACCACAATTGATAATTTCTGTATAACTCTCACCTAGCTGGGGCAATTTATTTTTATCAAGGCATTAGACCTATTCTTTGTCCCATTCTATTGATTTCTCCAGTCTTTTAGTCAGTTCACTACTTGCCTTTTCCAAAGAATCTAGGATAGCAGGAGTCAATGCTCCAAGCCACCCAAACTGTTACCAGTTAAATCTACTTTAGAATGAGTAAACATTTGTACAACAAATGGTGAGATGAGGAATGGGGTTAGATTTTCCTTACCATCCCTCACCTCAATCAACACAAGTAATTGAAAACTGACTCATGTAAAAGCAAGGTAAAGAATGAAGCTAGATCCTGGACAGAACCAAGATCTGGTTTTCAGTTGTTGAATCATATGATGATCGTGAATAGAGAGCTATAGTCGTGTAGTGCAAGTGTCATTTCTTGTAATTTTACTGAAAGGAAGTAGTTTATCTTTCATTCCTGTTAACTAGAACTCTCTTCCAAAGATGCTAAATAATTGTGAGACTTCTTGAGAAAGAGGCAGATGAAAACTCTTTTGTGAATATAAATTTTTTTCAAACACAATTGTTATTTACTTTATCAACTTCCACCGTGGGGGAAGCGAATAGGCACCCTCTCTGTGAACTGATCACCTTGTCATGAAAGCTAATGAGGTAGGAACCACATTAGTTTTAGTCAACTTCTATCCCTATTAATGAACACAAAACATTGGGAATCATTGATCATGCATTTCCTATGTGCCAAACACTATGTTAAGAAACTCATTGGGAGTATATAACTTAATCCCAACATAGCACATGCCGCAATAGAATCATCTAATTTTGCAGATAAGGAAACAGTGATTTAGAGAGGGTTTCTGGGCCTCCCCAATGGTATACAGCTATAGGGTTGTCAGATAAAATACATAACACCCAAATAAAATAGAATTTCAGAAAAATGGCAAATAATTTTTAAGTATAATGTCCAGGATATTTAGTATAAGTATTTATAAAATAAAAATTGCACTGGACCAGTTAAACAGCCAAGAAAGACTTTATTTGTGACTATTGCAATGAAGAGAGAGACTAAATCCAATTGGGTTGAAACAAAAGGCAGGAGACTTTTAAGTGCTGGGTGAGCTACTGGAAAAGTACTGGAGGATATTGGGAGGAGGTTGGTCAATGTGAGTAGGCCATCTGTGTTTGCTAATTGCTGCTTATCAAAATTAGGCCCCCCATCTTCTCACAGCAAGTGGGAGATAGGAAGCCTATCTTTCTTGATTACATTTCAAAGGGATGGCTCCCACATCCTTGAAAAAGACATTTATTGGTTGTAGAAGATTTATATATCAAAGAGACAGAGAAATAATTTACAATTGCAAGTTTCCTAAAGTAAATGCTCTAAGAAAAGTTATGTCAAGGGCCAAGAATCAGGAAGAAAACTGTCTAAAGTTTAGTAAAGCTGAGGACAGTGTTAAGGCTGCCTAAGTCATGTCCCAGTAATGCACAGGACATAAGTATACTAAAAAAATTTCACTGTTAACCAAATTTAACTGGGTGTTCTGTATTTTATCTGCCAATTCTAGCTGCCCTATATAGCTACCAAGTTGTAGAGCCAGTTGTCTGTGTTGTTATCTACTCCTGAATTCCTCCCTGGCACATAAAAGATTTTGATTCAGCATTTGATAAATAAAGAAAGTCTTCAGGTTCTATTTCTGTTTCCTATTAATTTATTAACTATACCCATGTGTGTTCATTGCTTGCCTTTGTATAGATAGAATATGGGGATTATTGCCAAGAGGTATTAGGAGGTATGTCCCAAACCTAAATCAAAGCATGCCCGGCTGCTTCAAGGATTATATAGGGAAGAAATGTTTTCACTACTTCTCTATCTGCACTTACAGCTGTACTGTGTTGCCTTAACACAGAAGAGAACACAGCAGTTCTTGAAGCCTCTGAACCATTAAATTATGTGCCCAAAGGAAAGCCACTTCTGGAGATGTTCACTTTTTAGATTCCATTTTTCATACATGACTAAGGCTTTACTTGTGAGAAAATTTGCCCTTTCTTTCTTCAGAAGATTAAAACTCTACAAAACAAAAAAGAATCCATCAAACTAACACAAATTCCACCTTAAATTTTTGTCCTTCTGTTTATTGCATACAAGGTGATTCTCATCAAAGAATTATGCTTTAGCAGAACAGAATCCATCACTTAGATTTTTTGTGCATTTATCAATAATAATATTTGAGATTTTTCAAATGCTTTTTCAACAACTGTACAGATTATAAAATAATTTTATCGTTAAATCTCTTATCAAGCTGAATCATATTAATAAATTTCCCAATATTAAACCATCCTTGCATTCCTGAAATAATCCATACTTGGTTATAATGTAGTATTGTTTGCATGAGCAGCTTAATTAGAATGATAAATGTTTTATTTGGAATTTTTAATCAATAACAATAATGAATGAGATTAGGGTTTTTAGTATAATCTTTGTCAGGTTTTTGTATCAATAGTATAATCAGTCCATAAAAATATTTTGTAAATTTACCCTTATTTCATACATGCTGTAATAAATTAAATAGCATTAAGATTCTTCAAAGATTTGAGTAAACCTCCTATGTGACCATCTGGGCTTGAGGCTTTTGAGTAGAGTCTTCTTGGTAGCATTCAACATTTCAAATTTTTAAAAAAAGATCAATTTGGGTTTTTAAAAAATCTCTTGATAAATTATATTTCTCTATAAAATGATATACTTCATCTAGGCTTCTAAACTTATTTTCAAAAATAAGCATATTAATTTTTAATTATTTTTTAAAAATTTTCTTTTCTTCTAAATTTATTTTTCCTCATCATTTCTTATTTTGTAAATTTTCACTCCCTTTCCTTTTTTTTATTAAACTAGTTAATGGTTTATTTTCTTGTTCTCCTCCCAAAGTCTATTTGCATATTACTTCTATTGTTTTAAGTTTGTACAATAATTTATTTTTGCATTTATCTTAACTACAGATTCCTTACTTAGACATTCCTTTACTTTATTTTCTTTTTTTTAAACTTTTTGAATCTTATGCTTAATTTATTTGTCTTCATTCTTTCTTTTTTAAAAAAAATAATATATTTTAAGGTTTTAAGTTTTCCTCTGAGCATGGTGTCCCATAGGTTCTGAGAGGTATTGTATAATATTTATTTTTATTCTTCTCTATAAATATTCTTCAGTTTGGTTTTTCTTCTTTGAACTAAGAATTGTTTGAGAGAGAGAGAGTATTTAAATTCCTGGTTAAAATTATCTTTTATTTTTTGGACTTATTATTTTTGTCATAGTTTTCCTGCACCAAACATATTCAGGGATTATTGTCTGTATTATTTCTCCTTTTATAAATTTATTGAAGTTTACTTATGGCCTAATATTTGGCCAACTTTTAGGAATGTTCCATTTGCTCATAAAATAAGGTATTTTTATCTTTGTAGGAAAAGGAAGATTATTTATACATTGTCAGTAAGCTCAGCCTTTTAAATTATGTTTCTTAGGCCATTACTACAAACCGTTTGGTCCTACCCAAAATTTATATGTTGTGAAAGCTAATCTTCACTGTGATGGTATTTGGAGGTGGGGCCATTGGGAGGTGATTAGCTTATGGGGGTGGCTAATGAATGGGATTAGCACCCTTATAAAAGAGGCCCCAGAGTGTTCCCTTCCCCCTTCCACCACGTGAGGACAAAGCAAAAAGACAGCTGCATATAAACCAGGAAGTGCCCCCACTAGATGCCAAATCTGCAGGCATCTTGTTCTTGGACTTCCCTACCCTCCAGAACTGTAAGAAATAAAATTTCTGTTGTTTATAAGCCAACCAGTCTACAGTATTCTGTTATAGCAGCCCTAACAAACCAAGACACCCATCAATACTTGTAGTTTGTCAACTTGATTTGCCACGATCTGAGTATACTAGTCCTCCACTACTGTGTTTCCATTTCTCTTTATATTTTTATAATTTTCTCAAGAATAACTTTGAAATCATGAACAACCAGCCAATTTACGTTCATAAGGTATAGATATAGATGCAGCCACATGTTTATGTTATGTGCAACACTTATGATAGAGTGTAATATTTCTAAATTTTGTTTTATTTTCTTCAAATTGTAATGTGTATATTATGAGGTAGAGAGACTGAATAGAGTAAAACCATGTCATTCTCACTGTTGTACTGATTGTTTGACAGACAGCAAAGCTTTTCTGCCCCTAGTATAATAGAAAAATCCCAGCAGGACTTTTCAAACACTTCCATGCAACCGGGAGCTGATTTTCATAGGACCTGAACTTTTTTATAGCACTTTTGCAAAAAAATTAGCTTTTACATCAGTAATCTAAATATGAAACCCTGCAACATTGTAATGTTTTCTTAGTATGTAAAAAGTAGGCTCACACTCCTCACATGACTTCTGTACAGAAGAAAAAAGAGAGAAACCAATGTCCTTCCTGACAGTCAAAAATGAAGTAGCCACTAGACTGAGGACTCAAATCATTCTGAAGAATTCAGTGCATCCTCCTGCTATTTGGCCTGTCCATCTCCAAATAAAAAGTGCGTAAGTGGAGTTTTTCATTTCTTTTTATTATGATTGCTACTTTTCCCTAAAATCAAACTAATATGTATCCAATATCTTAAAATTATTAGCTCCTTCTTCAGAGCCACAGTAGCTCAATCTGTGTTACTTCCCTGTTTTAAGCTTTCTTTTTTTCTAAGTAAACTTATTCCATAAAATCTCTCTTTATGTCTTCATATTTCAGCTTCCATACCAATTCTCTCAGGAGACATATCAAAGGGTTTTATATCCTGTTATTTTCCCCATGACCAAGTCTCCTTCTTGTATGATATTTGCTCCCACTTAAACATTCCCACGATAAATGCTAAACTCCTTGAAGGAAAGGAACATGCATTTAAGCCTGGGGACTAGAACATTCTTTTATCCCAGTGAAACAAGAAAGGAAAAAATACATTGTTTTTACAATTATATGTATTGGCTATTAATATTATATTCACAAATTTTCACACTAGAAGAAAGATATCATTAAATTCAATCCATTTACCTTAAAGTTGACAGAATTGATCCTCACAGAATTGATCCTTAAGAAAAGGAAATGATTTTCTTAATACCTAAAACCACTGTATCATTGTTCAATAGCCAACTTCATTGAGAAAAGAAAATAATATTTCTACTCATCATTTATATTATTCCTGCATAAGGATAACTTCCCAACTTTGACCTCATTGCTTCAGTCATTTGAGCTACCGATCAAGACAGGAGCCAGTTGTATTTTTTGTAGTTCTGACCACTGAGCTTCCCTCTAAATGGGGAGTGGCATGAGAAAGGAGTTGCATTTGTATAAATAATGTACATTAACGGTATACATGCTGCTAAGAAAATGCTCATGCTTTCAAACTATGCTGCCTGGAGAGCACAGGTGGGATTTGTGGATTAGCTATTTAAATATTTATAAAGCTATTTAGGCATATTTTATTTATTACAAAAATGTTTATACTATAATTATTTCAAGAATTAAGCTTCCACATGCCATCAGAGGCTTAAACTAAAATCTAATTATTCTCAATCACATCCTCCTAATGCTAGGTCTTGTCCAAGTTGAAAAGGGTGAGAAAAGTTCTTCAATGGTATTTTTTGCCATTAACCTATTGATCTAGCAAAACAATCGATCAAATCATATTTTCAAAGCAACTTCTATGTAAAATCATAGTAGAGTTGTGTTAGGGATTCCAACATATCACAGTAGTAAACATGTTTACCAGGTACAAATGTCTAGGAGCTGGTGTACATTAACTCATTTAGCACTCAAAATAATTCTTGAGGTAGGTCTTATTATCTCCACTGTACAGATGAGGAAACTTTCACTGAATTCTATGAGCTCAAAGTTAATTTGAAGGCATAGGTTTTTCCTGTAAGTACAGCCAAAAACTTTTGATAAATGTCAAAGTAGGATTGAGAATCAATTCAAAAGAAATTAGTGGGAATTAGAAGAATACATTACACAGCTGAATGATGAAAATACAAAGAAATCAGACATCAGTAAAGTAGTGAATTGCGGACCATATTTAGTCCTCCAATACCTATTATGTAACTCACATTTGGAGAAATATAATTAACTCCCAACATTAAATAACCAGTAGACGTCACATAAAATTCCAGATTTCTGGCTTCTCTTACAAGACAAAACAACAAAAAAATTAGGCGAGCTAGAAATCCTTGCGTCATGGTCTCAAATGGCCACAATCAGCTGGGTCTAAGTACCGTTTACATCTTTTAGATGAGTATTTGCTTTCCAATTTACCATAGTCATCACTGCTCTCTAATATCTCTTAGAGCCATCCTGACTCCCTCAGATATTTTACCCCCCGGCTGATGAAGTCAAATGTCCTAAATGTGTATTATTTTCTCATCACTAATGGTTGAGAGTAAGTTCTTCCAGATGAATTTTGTTATCAGACACATTAAATGAATATACTATCATTTTCCACGTCCAGAAGCTAATAGTTGCTTTTAAAGGAGAGTAACAGGAATAGCTCAGAGCAGGCCTTCTTCGGTTATCTTTTTCTTTCCTTTTTCTCCAAGCATATTCTTAATTTCTTTTGCTTTTCTTCTAACACGAAGCATTCTATTTGGGCTGAGGTTTGTTTTTGTTTGTTTGTTTGTTTGTTTTCAGAGTGGAGGAGGGTGGGACACCATTCAAACAATTTTGAAGGAAATGAGTGAAAAATTAAAAATAAGTTAACAATCATAGTTTCTATTATTTTCATTTTTCATGAGTAAAATAACCTTTCAACAGCTCTCTTTGGTAATTTTCTTTCTGTTTTCTACTTTCCTCTCTTTTCTGGCCTCCAGCAGAGAAACACGATTCTGGGCCCTGAAAATCAGTATGACCAGCCTTAAACCCAATCAGATGACATGCTGCTTGATCCTCTAACTGTGCATGTAAATCAGAGACCACAGGCAGACACAATCCTTTCTCTATACGGACCACTGGACAGAAGAGTTCAGGAATTTTAAATTTCAAGCCTGTTGATCTCAGGAAGTTCCTACTGTGTATCACAGTCACATATACCTGTCACAATACACTTCTTTTCCTCAGTCTATTTAGGAAATTTTCTCTGTGCATTGGCCCTCAAAATTTCTCATTTTGTGCTGCTGGTATGGTGTCTTGTTGATTCTTTATTGAGTTATTATAAGGCAGAAGAGAATACAGGAGCCAGCCGGTTATCAGGGATTTCTGTGATCTCTCTTATAAAATTTCAAGTTTTATTTTCTCCTCTTAACTTTTTTTTTTTCTTGCCATTTATGTTTAGCACCAAAAAAGATAGAAAACATGCCTTTAAAAGATGAAATTGCGGGTGAACATTTTTAGGAGGGTAAAAGCACATGAGGAAAGAGTTGACATGGCTTATTTTGAAAGTGTGAATCACACGCTGGAACCGTGATGCCACCAAACAAACCATGGAAATACACCTTTGGAGGTGAAAATATGATTTTAAGGAATGTGATAATAGTTTCTATAGAACACACAGAAAATATCATTGAAATTTTGTTATTCCTTTTATTTCTCACTACAAATATTAGAAAATTGAAAATGAGACCTTGTCATAAAAAACAAAATTGATATCAACCTTTGAAGTTTTTGTTAAAATTCAATCTCAGAATTCTCCTGGAAAAAGACATCTACCACCATGCCCATTTCCAAGTTAAGTACCGCAAGTGAGTGACCTTAGAGTAGTGAATGGGCGGGGTTTTCTGCCTATGTGGAATGAGAGCAATGGTTCTCACACTTGGCTGGATATCACATGGGAGCTGAAAAAGTACTGATACCTGGGTCCCCACACAGGTATCGCCGTATCATTGTTCTGGAGGGTAGCCTGTGCGTCACAATTTACGAAAGCTCCCAAGTGATTCAAATTTCAAACATGTTTGTGAACTATCAAGAAGAGGAAATGGTTGTAAAAATAGTGGGAAAAAGTATAAAGGAGTAACAGAAGGACAGAAATCAGAGTCCCTCTATTCTTTTTGAAACAAGTCATCACACATACAGGAAAAAGGGAAGACGTAATTTTCTTCTCCATAGAAAAGATAAACACTGGAAAGCATGCATGATTTCCACTAATTGAATCCTTTGTACAAAACAAAAATGGCAACTTCATATTGTTCAACCTACTCAATAATTGGCCAACAATTATAGATATATTCAACAATGGTAAAATGTATAGCAATATAAAGGAAATTATATTACTGATCAAGTATGCTAATGTATATAAAATATCTAATTGCGTATCTTTACATTTCTTATTGTTTCCCAGTTTACTAAATGCTTGTATGCGTAGTATCTTATTTGTCTCAGTAATTCTACATGGGACAGTGAGGAGTTATCTTGATTTCACAGGTGAAGATACTGAGGCCAAGAAAGTTAAGTGACATTCCAAAGGTGACACATGCTTGAGGTAGAGCCCAGAAAGACAGTCCAATGTTGCCATGAATAAACCTTGATTTCTTAATCCAGCTATTTCTTGTCTTTGAGCGCTATTGACCGTTTGTATCATACTGACCCCAGCTGGGACTTAGAGGCATTTACGTGTTCTTAAAACAACTCTCCTGAAAGCTTTCTGAGAGTAGGATGAAGGTGCTGTGGCTAAATGTACAGAAAAGATGGCTCTGTCCTCCATGAACCCAGGACAGAGCCACTTCTGTAATCTTTTGAGTAGAGAGAAAAGATAACTTAAAGAGAAAAAATACACTGAGAGTCATAATAGAATATGCTTTGTTCCAGATTCTCTACATGGTATAGTAATGACATTTAATATCTGACCTCCTAAATAAGCTTTTCCCCATTTAACAGAGGAAGAAACTGAGACTCAGAAACTTGTGTAACTAAGTTCCATACTCTTTCTATAATTCTAGAGGCATTAAAAAACCAACACCAAACAAGCAAACAAAAAACTTTCTTGAGAATTAGTAGTCCTGAGTTATAATCTTGGCTCTGCCACCAACTTATTATATGATCCTTGAAAAAAAAAAAAAAACACTTTCTCCTTTTCTAAACATCAAGTCTTTAAGGTCTCATCTAACTAAAATTATGTAAGTATGTGAGCTATAGTTAAAAATACAATTCTAAAATGCTTAGAACTTGGATTTTGATTATATAATGCAGCAGGCATTTGCTCTCTGCCATCTCTCATCTATTCCAACTTAGTCGGGTCCAAGGTCCTCAATTTTCCTCCAGGGAACCACTGCCTCTTTCAATGTCAGTGTAAGAAGTTTTGGCAGGATTGCCTCCATCCCTGGCCTCCTGACGTGACATGTGACTTCATCCTCATCAATCATATTACTCTTTACCATGGTAATTCATAGAGAGGAAGTAACCCAATTCCAGTCAAAATGATCAGGGCCAAGACTAATTTTTTTCCAAATTAGTGAAAGAGAAGCTTGTTTCCTTTCTTGCTGGACTTGGGAGCAGAATGACATAGGCCTGGAGCTGCTGGTGGCCATTTAGCTATTTGGTGGAGCTTGATATTTAAACTAATGGGGTGCAGAGCTGAGCAATGGTGGTGAAGTATGACCTGTCAATATTGTTTGAATTCTTAAATCAAGATTTTCCTAAAACTTTCAGTGATATGAGAAATAATTTCCTCTTTTGTTTAAGTTAATTTGCTTTGATTTTCTATCACTTGGAACTCAAAAATTGACTATTCTAGCCAATAGTCATACACCAAGCACATCCTTTTATTTATTTATTTTTTTTTTTTTGAGACAGAGTCTCGCTTTGTTGCCCATGCTAGAGTGAGTGCCGTGGCGTCCGTCAGCCTAGCTCACAGCAACCTCAAACTCCTGGGCTTAAGTGATCCTACTGCCTCAGCCTCCCGAGTAGCTGGGACTACAGGTATGTGCCACCATGCCTGGCTAATTTTTTTCTATATATATTTTTAGTTGGCCAGATAATTTCTTTCTATTTTTAGTAGAGATGGGGTCTCGCTCTTGCTCAGGCTGGTCTCGAACTCCTGACCTCAAGCGATCCACCCGCCTCGGCCTCCCAGAGTGCTAGGATTACAGGCGTGAGCCACTGCACCCGGCCCAAGCACATCCTTTATTGGCACACACAGAGACTCTTGAGCGATTTAAAAGATAGCACATTGGGTGACAGAAAAGAGACACTGGGTGATTATTATGGGTTTAGAGCACCGATGCCTTTGTCACAAAGCACTCAATTTAATCTGAGTTCTAGCAAAGCAGAAGACTCATTAGAAAGCCTTTGGTTACAAATGAAAGAATGTCTCTTTCAAATAAGATTAAACAATAGGGGTCGTTAATGACACCGGTAACTGTAAGCACTAAAGGTTCATCAAGATCAAGCAGACCAACAATATTGCAAAGATCCAATTTATTTCTATATTTCTGCTGCACCCTGGGCAATGGCTGTTTCATCTTAACACTGTGATAAAATGGCCACCAGCAGCTACAAAAGCCATAAACTACTTTGTTCTCTTCCTACCAGTCAAGAAAACACTTTTCCCTATTACTCTCTTAAAAATGTAAGGAAGCTGCTTTCTCAGAAGCCCTCATTAAATGTCTGCTCATAACTAATTGGCCCTCCTTGGTTCCTGTGCCCTGAAGCTGTACCTGTGGCCCTGGGAATTGTATGTGCTGATTGGCTTAGGCTGGGTGTGGGTTTGGCTTCACCAGAAACACAAAGGGTAAGTGAGGGGACAGAGGGACTGAACATCATGACCACAATCCGGATGCTACTGCCAAGCTGATAAGGTGGTCAGACACCGGGTGGTGACAAATTACAGATGTTAACCACAGTGTCAAATGACCAAACGGTTTACAGCAGATTAGACATGAATGGAGATGACTTGGGCTCCACGTCCGTGGGCTATATGTTTGTGCCAAACTGATTAATTTCCACACTTTCCAAGTGGGGGAGGGTATGTGGAAAAACCCTAATGAAGAAAGTTATGTTGAATAAAGAACAGAATGAGGCCAGTTGGACCAAGTGGTCTCGCCACTCCATTTCAGAAGGCTCTCTTCAAAGCCACTTATAAAATCTGGATTAATTCTAATGGATACAACTGGAAGGAGAATGAAACTCTCTGTATATAGTGAAGCCAAGCAGTGTCCAGGAATGAAGATTTCTGTGATACTGAGCATTTCAGTTTAAACACAAATACATGCAGTTCAGTGTGCAAGTTAACCACAAAACATAGGATTTGTTTTCATGAAGCGTGCAAAATTGTATGAGGCTGCACTGTAGTTTCACATTTTCAGTTCTCCCTGTAATTTATGTATTCATTCAGCAAGTATTTAGTAGTCCCTCTATGTGCCAGGAACTCTTCTACTCCCTAATTTATAGCAGTGGGTCCATAGGCCGAACTCTGCATTAAGCCCTACAAAATTATCTTACTTAATTCTTATTAAAGTTGTTTTAGAGTAGGCGATTGTATTATCCAGCACTCTTGTTGCATATCTAGACTCTGGATAAAGTAAGCAGAAAAGAATTAATTGAAAAGATATTAGGAAGCTAAAAAAAATAGACAGTATGCAGAGAACTGATGTTGAAGAAGGAAGCAAGAGATCTCCAGTGTCACAGGCGGTAAGAATCACAACAATTTTCTAGAAGCAATGAGTTCTCAATAGACCATTAAAGCTTTTTGCAACAAATGCCTTATAATTTTCCAAAAAAAGTCACTTACTCAAGAAAGAAAGCATCTGATTAGCCAAGTCAAAATTATGTGGAGGGAAAAGGAGAAGAATCTGGCCCCTTCTGATTCTAAAGTAGGATAGATAAGATTTTCCATCAAAAAACTAGTACAATCAAGTATTCCTCCAACGTGAGCTAGGAAGGAGTACTAGTAGTATGAGGGTTTGCATGCAGGCCAGCCAAAATCTAATAAATGTCCACACCAAAATTATTAGCTCTACTCTACAGATAAGAAATCAGAGGTTCAGACAAGATGAGTCATAAATTCTTTTATTCTCATATTCTCTAATAGTTAACAAATCAGCAATTGCACCCATATTGTGAGGCTAGTTTATAATGTGTATGAATTCCTGGGATTGGGATTTATTTCTGTTTGGTATCCTGCTGTATTTCATCTTAGTTTTTAACTTTTATAATTTTAAGTCATAATGTAAGAAATCAATTGGATTCATTAAAAAGTCATTGATAAGTGACTCTCAAGTTTATGTTTCCACATACCTTTGCTTAATAAGGTACTTCTAAAGCCATATGAGTCATTAATCAACAGGATTATCAAATGTTTAGCATATTTAAACCTCAATGGATCGACAAGGCATGAGTTAGAACCAACATGGACACCATTTATTGTGAAATATTTAATTTTCAGTTCTGATTCAAAAATATTTATTGATTCATTCTTTAAGAGTAAGTTGAATGTGTGCAGCATTGTACTTGATACTATTAATACAGTGAATTAATAGTTAAAATTTTGGTTGCTGGTGACATAAACCCAACCCATACTAGCTAAAGCAAAATAAAGAAGAAATCAAAAATGTAATGTTTTGACTAGTTTAACGAACCTGTGGCTGGGGCATAAATGGAGCCAGCCTTGGAATACTATGGGATACCGTAACACCAGGGACTCCAATATGTCAGACCTGTCCCTCCCTTTTTCTCTCTCCTCTCTCTGCCCCCCCCCACTTTATACTATATCTTCCCTTTATACTCTATCTTATCCCTGATTATGCATATTGATCTCATTCCCTCAGGCCAGCTGGATCCAGGGCATTAGATAATTTTGGGATTATATCCATATAACCTACCAACCAAGAAGAAAAACAGTATGTTCCTCACCATCTCCAGAAAAAATGTTAAACATATAAATCACTATTAATTACAATTAAGGTGAATGCTACTCAGAAATATGAGTATTTTTAAAAAAGCATTTCATATAGATAGAAAAGGATTCTTCCAAGAAAATGATACCTGAGGTGACATGTAAAAAAAAGAGTAGAAGTTAACTAGATGAAAGGTGTGAGAAGTTCCTAGGCAGTGGGAAAAAGGGGAAAAAATGGAAAGTATAATTAAAGCCCAAAAATATGCTTTAGAGAATCCAGATTAGATGGTTGAAATATAGAAAAGTATCTTGGAAAATCTTTAATAAGATTTTTTTAAAACTTCTAAGGGTGTGTGATAGCTAATATTTTATTCTCCTCATTACATAATTTCTTAATCCAATTACTCTCTATAGAAGAAGCACTGGGCCAGGATCAGAAGAACTACTTCTGACACTACCTGTACTGGATGATCTCAAGCAGATTATTTTTCTTCTGGTATCTCCATTTTCTCCTCTTTATATGAAGGAGCTTGGATTGGACTAAGAGGTCATTCCTGAGAGTCAGTGTCTCATGCCCATGGTGGAAGCTTTGAGGCCAGTAAAGAGCTTAATTTGGGGTGAGGGCAGAATGGGATTAAGAGTTAGCCCTGTGGCATGCCATTTGATAAAAGGCACTAAAACTTCACAAGAGTCATTAAAAAAATATATTACCTGGAAATATGAGATGAAGGAAACAAACATTTATGTAACAGAATCATGGTCAGGAAAAGTTCCTTTGAAAGGACTCTTTGGATGAGTCACCCAGGGTAGGGGTGAGGCCTCCAAGGAACGTGCTCATCAAAGAGCAGCCTCCAAGCTGTCTTCTAAGGAAAGTTAGTCTGGGTAACTGGGTAGTTTTGTTTTTCTGATTAGGGTCTACTACTCTGTTGCCAAAAGGGAATTGTTCAGAAAAATAAAATAGAGGCTAAAAAAGCCTAACAGTCGTGGTCCTCCATCACCATCTATTAACCTACACACCTCAGATTTATCTTCTAAAACACTGAAAACATATTTGCTGCATATTGGTTTGAAGGGTTGCCAAAATATTCTGGCTGTCCAGAATACATGCAGGCGTTGGTACAGTTCTAGGTGAGGAAGAACACCTTTTCCATTACCGAAATTCGTGCCACTGTACTCCACCTAAGGTCGAAGATAGAGGTGAGGCCAATCTTGACGCTCTTTAAATGCTTGCCAAGGAAATTTAACATCAGATGCTGGCACAAACTTGTGAGTTTCTGGTAAAGTGTGACATCATTCAGCGTCTATTGCTTTTATACAGTAGAGGTGCTGCCATAGACACCCCCTAACAAGAGAATGTTGAGACAGCCCCTGATTCTGACAGGCAGACAAAGGAAGGCTGTGAGCAGGGCACGGACTGTGAACTTTGGAATGAAATTTGACAGCTCCATGCAGTAATATTTAACCAGGAGAGTGAGCGGCTGATGGTGTGATCGTATGTTTCTGGGGACACTGGTAGACATGGAAGTGGAATATCAGTATTCATCTTTGCTAAAAGAACAGCAGATTCAGGGTGTACGTAGGCTCCTCAGAGGCAGTGGTTGTAAGTATCATTTATTCTATCATATGCTTTCTGGAGAGGAACACATACAGACTAATTTGGTTGTTCGTTGCAATGAAAAGAGTCATCAGGATGCATTTTTAATCCAAACAGATCTCTTGTGCAATTATTTTCCAAAGACATAGTCTAATGACACAAACTAAACAGAATCTATAGCTAATTTTCGAATCAGTAGAGAATACTGAGATTTCAGGCATCTTTACTTAGTTCCACTTTCCTGTATAAATAGAGAAAAGTGAAGCTGTAGTGTGGTGTTCTTTGTCTGTTTTGTTTTTAACTTTGAAGGAAAGATTGAAATTTATTTTAGATAATATCTGTATTCTTATTGGTCCACAAAATAATTTTATTTTCCTTTGTTTTTGGAAAATTATCTCTTTAATTATTACACTATCCCAATCCTTTTTTCCAGGAGAGAATATTCTGATAAGGAATATTCTAGACTACTAGCAGAACTAGGCTGATTCCTTTGATGCTGTTTTTATTCTCGATAAAGCTGCTTTTGCTTATTTTAGGCCTTGTTTTTACTTTTCTTTACTTTTCTTCAATGGAGGTAGCTCCGTTCCTAATTCACTGACATCATATGGAAAATTGAAATAATAAAATTTTCAGTCATCTGTACATTTACTAGGAAAAAAGGAGAATTTCTCTTATTATCTTTAAGATCAGAGACTGGATTTTGCCTCTATCAGTTCTTCATGCAGCGTTTTGTATTGTGTAAACAACAAGTAAATCCTTGATGAAGACGATGGTAATAATCATGATGATTATCAGAATAAAAACAAGTAAAAGTATGGACAGTCACTTTCTAAACTGTACATCTTTATAAAAGAAAAAGGTACAATGTTGAAATGGATCTGAGTTGCCATGAATAATTATAGATTACTATTAGCGATGCTAATATTATCCAGATAGGTATGCAGTGATCTGACTTCCATCACCTCATTTTGCAAGGATTTCAAGATAAATGTGTGCCACCTTGAGTTATTTAGAACAAAAGATAAATGGAGACTCGTCAGCATTTTAGCAACCTCAATATTATTAAAGTTGTTAAAACAGTTCAATACAAATTTAAAAGCAACTAAATCTGCTATATTTATAAGCCCAAATGCTGCCTTTTAAAAATTGCATACATAATGTTGGTTTTATTTACAAAGGTCAAAAGAGGGACAGATTTAGTTCCTGAACTTGTTGATTAACAGTTTGAGGAATAAAATAACTAGAATATGTTACACACAAAAGTCATAGTCATTTGAATGTATAATCTGTATATTAGCATCATTAACATATTCACATTTTCATGCCGTCTGATGTGTGCCAAAGAATTATAAATTGGTCTCTCAAAAAACTACCCAAGCGTATTCCACAGAAAAGCAATGCAAGAGGTGGAGAGGAAACCAAAGGTCAAAATAAAGTGTTTCTGTCAAATGGAGCCAGAATGTCTCAAAGCACTAGATTTGCAACCAGATAATCTGAGCTAAATGCTTGAAAATTAATGCAGATGGAAGGACTGTGAATGCTGTGAGGAGCATGAGATTCCACCTGTGATGCTCTCACATTACTGTTTTTGATATTTAAAAAGTTAAAGTGCTACAGAGGTACCTCATTAACACACATGACTCCTTGGCCCCTCAAAGAATGCCTAATGCTAAAAAAGAATACCATGGAAAGACACATACCTAAATAGTCAAAGATAGCTAGGTGAATGGAGGCCATGGAACCTCTCAAGATCCTAGCAGCTGCAGGAATCTGATCCACTTGGACGCTTCTCGGTGGTCCCCGGGGCTAGAGTGTTGTGACGTCAGCCTAGCTCACAGCAACCTCCAACTCCTGGGCTCAAGCGATTCTCAGCCTCAGGCACACACTGCCACACTCAGCTAATTTTTTCTATTTTTAGTAGAGACGGGTCTCATTCTTGCTCAGGCTGCTCTCGAAATCTTGACCTTGGGTGATCCTCCTGCCTCTGCCTCCCAGAATGCTAGGATTACAGGCCTGAGCCACGGTGCCAGGCCTTGAACAATTCTTTTATGGACAATTACATGGCAAATCAATGGAGATTTCATGGCTTGGTTACAGCTGCCATTAAAACAAAAGATTGTTGAGTCTGGGTCTTAGCTAAGAACTCTAATGTGTGCATATTTGCCTATACTTGTAAGTGTAAGCCCACTTTCTGTACTGGCAGACACTAACAGTGGAGCCTGCTGACCACCGGACAGATTAACGAATGATTAGAATTGTTACTAAAAATATAAAAAATATTGTTAATGAATTTTTTAAAATCTCACAGAGCACAGTAGGGCCTCCCAGCTCAGTCACATTGTTGTGGTTCAGCCTAGCAAGTAGTACTTTTTAGTGTCAGGGTTCTCTATGAGAGTTTTAAACATATTTGTGTGGTGGTAAAAGGCTCTGGTAAAAACAATCATCATCAATAAATAATTAAGCCACTGCCTAGATTACAGAAGTCAACACGGTCATAATCAAATGCAAACATGATAGAGGTATATTATCCATGGGCGCTCACCCAGATTCATTCAGGACCTCTCAGCAGTCAGGAGAGACCAAGCACATTTTTACTTTCTGACATCCCTGGTATCATAAAAATTAGGAAACACCAAACAAAAATTATTAAATGTTTCAAATATTTTCATTTAACAAATGAATGTCTGATGAAGGTCTTTGTTTCGATTCTGTCAGTATTTCTGGGACTACAGATAATACCTTATTTGTAGATAAGATCAGAAATTTCACTTTGAGCCACTGCCCTATTGTGATTGCCAGGCTTCCCTTGTGATATGGGATTTGCTTTTCAGATATGAGAGTGGGGGTTAGAATAATAGCCAAATACCTTATGCAAATATCGTTATATAGGGAGGAGTGATAGACAAATAGAAAATACTGTTTGAAAGTTTAAAAAAAAAAGTCAAGGGTGGAGAAGAGGAATAAATATTTAAAGTATTGAAAGCTTAATATTTGAGCATGACTTCTCACTTTTAATTATTCTCTAAAGAATATCTTACATTCTAGTCATTGGAGTACACGTCCTACTGCCAGAAGCCAAGGGCAGTGTGTTAAGCACATAAAACAAATAAGTACTCGAGTTACAAAGATGAACAAAAGAGCATGAACCCATAACATTGTCCTAGAAGTGCCTGGTGTGTTGTCGATGCTCAAAAAATATTTTTATATAAATGAATGAATGAATGAATGAGTAAATGTTAGTCTTATTACAATGTTAGGTAGCAAGGTGATTTCGGTTATAGTATTTTGTAGCCCATGACTCCTTTTCTTTTTCTTAAGTTGGAGAATCTTCAATCCAGGCTGAATGTCTAATGTTTTATCTCTTATATATTTTTTTCTGCTTAGCGGGCAGTTCTTGGTTTGTTGGCCTGAAGTATTATAAGAGGAGCCTTTCAGTAGTAGTCTGGGACTGTAGCTTTCATGAGATATGTAACCAAAGCATGAACTCTTGCTAAGGGCATGTATTGCATGAACCCTCTCCTTGAATCCAGTGCTTGGTAAATACTATTCAACTTTCAAAACACAGTGAGCCAAGACCACATCTTTGCAGTCCTTCACTGCTTGTAGTGATGACCCAGCTATTATTCAGGTATGGGTCTCATTAGTCTCATGGGCCCCTGAAGATATATTTCCCTAATTCTTGATGTGTTTAAATGACTTTGCAGATGCATAAAACCTCAAGTAATTTAGTCAAAATGGAAGTTCATTTACTCTGGTGCCCCTATGCCAACATAGTCTGTGGGAAGAGTATATTCAAGCTACAGCCCTGACATAAAGCATCCACACATATAATATTTTAACAGACTTGAATATCTAGAATCAAACTGTCTCATTGTTTGATTGAATTGAACCTTTTATTTTCTCCTTCCTCTATTCAAATTAGATACCAACAACTCTGATCCTTCATTCCTTAGAACAAAGCCAACCAAATGCCTAATTCTTTGAGCTTTCATGTTTGAATATATTCAATGGTAATAAAATAACCAGAAAAATTAAATCCTGTTCTATCATATTTTCTTCACAAAAAGTGCTTATATTTTGAGGTCAATTAAACAGTGACCTCTGTTACCACAGGGTCTTCAACACAGAAATGAATCTATTATATATACCTCATTTAATTACTTTATGGTCTACAGTATGCACAGGGAGAGATAAAATTCTGTACATACTGAGAAGTAGTCTTTTAGCAAACCTAAGACTGGTTTCAGTGAGCTTAGAGACTTCTCTTATAACAGCAGTAAAGAAATCAGTTATATAGGCCACAGTAAAATATACTTATTTAGCACAAAACAGTAGGAAACGGGGTGGCAGTGATTCACCTTGACTACAAGGAATGATTTCGGAAAACATAGAAATGATAAGTAAGGAAGTTTTATTTGAAAGCATTTAAGAAGCAATTATAGACAATGAAGAGTAAAAAACTAAATGATAAAATAAGTACTTGAAAGCTTATGAATAACAAATAAGGCTTATTCAGGTAATAATAGGTTGCAGCAAAGTTGCTAGAGTATAGTATTCTGTCAATATTAAGGAGAAGGACAAATACATTCATGCTTAGCTATTTGAAGAATAAATCCATGTGTGTATTTTTATCACTCCTCCAAAAGAATAAAAGAGTGCACTTAGTAAGCAAGTTAGGGTTTTATGGTCCTAATCAGGGTCAAATTTTAGCAATAAGTCAACATCTAAGGCACACAAAAGGGCCCTGCACAGCAATAACATTAGTTAAAAATGTGAAATTCTCCTGAGCTGGTACAATTTCCCAACAAAGACATTATGCTTAAATTGTATTCAGAGCTTAAATTACTAAGGCTAAACAGCAACTGCTTCTAGCAAAGGTTGTTTCATGATATCTTGGGTTGTAAATTTCTCCAAAAGAAGGTTTGTAATATGATTATTTTCTTTTTCTTTTTCTTCATGGCCATAAAGGCTGCCCACAAAAACATGGACATGGATAAAGTTGATGAGTTAATGCAGGACATTGCTGACCAGCAGGAACTTGCAGAGGGAGTTCAACAGCAATTTCAAAACCCATAGAGTTTGGAGAAGAGTTTGATGAGGATGAACTCATGGTTGAATTAGAAGAACTAGAACAGGAGGAGCTAGACAAGAATCTGCTTGGAAATCAGTGGACCCGAAAGAGTCCCACTACCAAGTGTTCCCTCTATAGCTCTACCATCAAAACCCGCCAAGAAGGAGGAAGAGGAAGACAATGACATGAAGGAATTAGAGAAAGGGGCTGGATCCATGTAACTGGGCCAGTGTGAGCAGGCCAGACTCTGGTGGCCTGCACAGTGGGCAGGTGCGTCTGTGTGCAGGGCAGGCAGGTTCCATTTCTCTCCATTCTCACTTCAAAGCAGTAGGGTCACAGTGTTGCTCACTGCTCACTCTCTGCATAGCATGGTCTGTACCCGATGGGATGGGTAGGGGTAAGGGGGCAGGTGGGGTGGGAGGTGTCTGCTGTTTATAATATTGAATTTCTGTAAAATAAGCTGTATTTGCAAATCCAAATGCTTTTTTTTTTTTTTTGCAATAGAGAGTATACTTTTCATTGACCTAAAAATGGACAAAAATATTCTTAAGTAATTACTTTAAAACTAGCTAAGGGAATGTGCTGCTTTTGACTTGTAGATCTAGAATTACCATAATTTAAGAGGTTTTAGGACAGTCAGAGAAATAATATTGTTTCAGAACACAGTGCCATAAAATAAAATCAGATGCTATGTGTTGTTACTTCCCTAGTGCTTTTTTTTTTTTTTTTTTGAGACAGAGTCTCGCTCTGTTGCCCAGGCTAGAGTGAGTGCCGTGGCGTCAGCGTAGCTCACAGCATTCTCAAATTCCTGGGCCTAAGCGATCCTACTGCCTCAGCCTCCCCAGTTGCTGGGACTACAGGCATGCACCACCATGCCCGGCTAATGTTTCCTATGTATATTATTAGTTGGCCAGATAATTTCTTTCTATTTTTAGTAGAGACAGGGTCTCGTTCTTGCTCAGGCTGGTCTCGAACTCCTGACCTTGAGCGATCCACCCGCCTCTGCCTCCCAGAGTGCTAGGATTACAGGCGTGAATCATTGCGCCCGGCCCCTAGTGCTTTAATTATAAGAACATCTTTTACCCAAAGAGTTCAAGTTGTAACTGTATGCACTTTGGTTCATAAGTTTTTGGAAGGTGGTAAGTAAACTGAAACCACAGAATGGTCTGACATAGAGGTGGTGAGTCCAGAGTTTCAGTAATCTTCTCTAACCACAGCCCAGTTTATTCTTCATGTCTAAGTTAATGTTATTGAAGAACAAGTTGAATAGCATTAAAGAATGGTTTTCACTTCCAGACTAAACTGTTTCCTAAATTAGATAGCTGTTATTATATATTGCCATTAA
The DNA here is from genome assembly GCF_020740605.2 of Lemur catta. Taxonomy (NCBI): domain Eukaryota; kingdom Metazoa; phylum Chordata; class Mammalia; order Primates; family Lemuridae; genus Lemur; species Lemur catta. Next base: position 15,650,324 of record NC_059145.1, on the reverse strand, counting down.
TAATCTTAACCATGACATAAGCTGAAAAGCTAGTTCCATTTTACTCAGTGTGCAACAAACACACTTGTAATTCCGGATATAGACTAAATGCATAATAAATGTTATGAGGTTAAAGAGACTTGAGAATTCACTAACTGTTGTGTTTCCCAAAGTCTGTACCTTCTTGAGCCTCTGCAAAAGGGAGCAGGTCAAAGAAGCCCACTAGTGGTGACTTCTTGATTCCTTCCTGTAAAGATTTTATCAAACATTAAACTCAACCCACATTACACAGTAAATAAATTTTAAATAACTTTATAACTTTGTTTCTGCAATTGTGTGGACGTGAAAAACTCATTTAATTTATTGCCTATGATTTCTCAGCAATCATAATGCATACGCAAGAATTCTTGCAAAGTGAGAAAAGTCTAATCCACAAAATGTTTTCCTAAGTGACAGACAAGATGTTTAGGGATAGTGAAGTTGAGAAAATACGTTTGGAAGACATTTAATCAAATATTTATTAATTTTTATTTGAGGTTTTTTTTGTTTTGTTTTGTTTTGTGTTTTTTTACTTTTGGGAAAATATATCTAATTGTTCTGAAGGTGCTGAAAGGTTGAAGGCCCTAAAAACTCTAGGTCCCAAAGGATAAAACAGCTCCATTTTCACCCCTTCTTTAACTAGAGCAGATCAAATTTGAACAATTTTACACATTGGACATCTGCTAAAAAAAACAATATTGGGAGTTGGCAATCCACTGATACAGAACTTTTTAGCCTCCCAAATGTGGAAACATAGTAACATAAACCCACTATTTTGAGAAGAGAATTCAGGAAATCAGAAATATGGAATCTTTTAAGAAAGAAATCAGCTTATTTTTAGGGAAAATGACAAAGCTCTCACCTGGACATTTCATTTATTTGGATTCAATGCAGTAAACTGCCTTTGCTTCAGAATGTGTATATCTTTGGGATTTGAATTCTGGCTAGCTTAATTACTTGGGCTATTTTTTTAAAAATCCAATTCAGGCTTATTCCACTATACTATATATACTATGTTCTTTCTCATGAAGTTTCAGCTCCCTGAGTCTCCTGACATCTAAAGTCTGAGAAGGGAAAACCGATCTAAGATGAGTATGAGGCACATTTTTATCTCTATTAGAATATATATTCTAGTGCCATATTTCGTAAAAAAATAAATGCTGTCAAATATATCTTCAATAATTGCGAGAAGTCATAAAACACACCTAGTACAGGATATAGTAGTAGTTGATAAAATGAACCTATGATAATCATATAAGACACAAATGATTTCCAAATGAACTCTTCCTTCTTTCTCATCTTGAATAAAGACTTTTATTTAATACCCCTCTCAAATTCTGCATGAAAACCTGAAATATGGCTTTGAAAAATCTGAATCCCTGATTATATTAAAATAATATGCCTATACTTATTAAATGTAAATTAAGTCCTTTCTAGTGTAAGACAAGATCATTCAGAGAGTCTACAATTTTTTATACTCAAAATTCCAGCACTCAAAATTACCAGGCATGTTAGGAAAGAAAACCAAATGACCAAACCTAAGGGGGAAAAAAAAACCAGACTCAGGGTGATTGATATATTGGGAATGTCAGATACAGAATTTATCATAATGATAATTGGAAAGGGAGAAATTATGCTTCCATTAAAGAAACAGTATGTCATACCCATTCAATTCCCCTTCAGATAACAATTATAAATCCATTTAAGACAGGAATCACAACACGTAGACTCTATTGACCTGAACTATCCCTGAAGGCACATACCAGTTCGCTATGACACGGGAGAATATGTGAAGTATTGTATAAAGAGGTAGGGCTGAGAAGACAGGGATTCAAATTCAGGGCTACCAGGTTGGCTTGAAATTGAGAAAAAAATTCCCTAAAAGAAGTCCAAGGTGGAAAGTTTTAAATATGAGTGTAGATTCACCTCAAATACTTGGCTGAATCCTAAACTGCAGATGTACAGGGCAAAAATTTTCTTTTAAATCATAAAGCAACATGTGGGTGTCTAAATAGCTAAGCAAAGCTTTCAACAGATGCCCGGATGCTAGGGAGAGAGTTTTGAGGTAAAATCTTAAGGTTAAGGAACACATACAAGGACAAACAACATTGCCTTGGAACTAATAACAAACTGAAATAAACCCATCTTAACAACTCTAAAACTAAGATTCAATATGATTAAAGTGAACTGCCAATAAATTGCTTCCTTCCAGAGTAAAACTCAACACTCTCTAAAGGAAAATAGCAAAATAAAAAATGGCCAAAATACACCATCCACAATACACAGCAAAAACTAAAATTTTCTAGACTTACAAAGAAGCAAAGAGCTATGACCCATAACCAAGAGAAAAAAGGAATCAATAGAGACATATACACAGACAATCCGTATGTTAGAATTTATAGACCAAAACTTCAAAGCAACTATTATAAACAGATTAAATCATACACACAGGCATGGATAGACAGAATGAGGGAAGGAATGGAGAATTTCAAGACAAAATGGAAAGTTGAAGAAAGAGTATAACAGGATCTCTAAAACTAAAAAGTGCAATATCAAAAATGCAAATTCATTGGATGTGCTTAATAGAACACTAAACAGAGAAAAGATCAATGAACTCAAGGCCAAGCCAGTAGAAATTATTTTACAAGGGAAAAAAATGGTTTAAAAATTGGAACAGCTTTTCAACAAATAGGACTGGAAAATCTGACATCCACATGTCAAAAATGGATCTAAACATTGACTTTATACCTTTAACAAAAACTAACTCAAAATGGATCATAGAACTAAATGAAAAACTGTAAAACTCTTAGATGATAACATAGGAGAAAATCTACGTGACCCTGAGTTTGCCAATGACTTTTTATATACAATAGCAAAAGTGCAATTTATGAAAGAAAAACTGAAAGTTGGAATTCAGTAAAGTTAAATACTTAACTCTGCGAAGACACTGTTAAAACAATGAGAAAAGACAAGCAAAAGACTAAGAGAAAAATCTTTGTGAAACACATACCTGATTATAAAACTGGTGTCAAATATTAGAAAGTCTTAAAACACAACAAAAGAAAACAAACAATGCAGTCAAAGAAGATCAAAAGATCTCACCAAAGAAAATAAACTGATGACAAATAAACATATTACAAGATATTCAACATCTTATGCCTTTAGAAAATCACAAACTAAAATACCCATGAGATACCACTACACACCTATTTGAATGGCTATAATTCAAAACACTGACAACCCCAAAGTTTGGTGAGGATGCAGAGCAACAGGAACTCTCATTCGTTACTGGCGGGAATGCAAAATGCTACAGCCACTCTGGAAGGCAGTCTGGTGGTTTCTTATAAAACTAAACACTCTTTTTAGCACAGACTCAGCAATCATGCTTCTTGGTATTTACCCAAATGAGACAAAAACATATATCTACCAAAACCCACAAATACTTTATTCATAATTGCCAAAATTTGGAAACAATCAAGATGATCTTTAATAGTTGAATAGATAAACAAATTAATACTTCCAGATAATGGAATATTAGCAATAAAAACAATGACCTATCAAGCCACAAAAAGACAAGGAGGAAACTTAAATGCATATTGCTAAGTGAAAGAAGCCAATCTGAAAGTCTTCGTACTGCAAGGTTTTGATTATATGACATTCTGGAAAAGACAAAACTGCGGAGACAGTAAAAAGATCAGTGGCTTCCAGGGAAGGATGAAGAGGTGGAGCAGAACATATTCTCAGGGCAGTGAAACTACATTGTATGATTTTGTGATGGTGGATACTTATCTGATACCTTTCTCAAAACCCATCAAATGTACAACACCAAAAGTGAACCTTAATGTAAACTATGAGTTTTAGCTAATTATGTATCAGTATTGGCTCACCATTTATAATAAATGTATCACACTAATGCAAGATGTTAATTAATCGGGAGACTGTGTGTGTGTGTGTATTGGGGGACGTTGGTAACATGGGGACTGTCTGTAGTTTTCACTCAATTTTTCTGTAAACTTAAGACTGCACTAAAAAATGTTTATTAATTTTAAAAAGTAGAAGAGAACACCTGAACTGTGGGACAGTATCACATAATCTAATATGCATATAAAAGGAGTCTGGGAGCAGGGAGAGATAGAGCGATAAGACAGAAGAAATATTTGAAGAGACAATGCTGAACACTTTCCAAATTTGAAGAAAGTCATCAGTCCCAAACCCAAGAAGGACAGAACATAACAAGCAGAATAATTTCAAATAATACTATCTATAGGCATATCACAGTCAAATTGCTAAAAACTAAGAATATGAAAACAAATCTTCAAAAGCAGCCAGCAAGGAAAACAAAACCAACCAACCAACCAAGAGGAAAGAAACACCACTTTCAGAGGTCCAGGATGAATTATAAATGACTTCTTATTAGAAACAGTAAAAACAGAAGACAAGGAATTACTCTTCAAAGTATGAAAAAGTCAACCTAGAAGTCATCCTAGAATTCTAAGTGTTCAACAATAAAAGCATATAAGAAATTTCCAGAGAAGTAAGATTTGATAGCATTTGTTTCCAAGAGACCCACACTAAAAGACTTTTTTTCAGGCTAAAGTAATGATTGTCTTATATGGTTAAATATTACACTTTAAAAATAGTGTTTAGAAAACTATTCTCTGTTTAAGCAAATATAAAAAATATATTGTGGGTTTTCAAACATATGTAAAAGTGATATCCATGACAAAAAAAGCACAGCTAAAAAGCCAATAGAAGAGGTAAAATGAAATACGGAAAACAATTTCAAATCCAAAATAAGGCAGGAAAAAAAGGAACAAACAAAGATGGGTCAAATAGAACACAAATGGCAAGATGGTATATTTAAGTTAACTAGATATATAACCACATATGGTGCAAGTAGATTACATTCCAATTCAAAGACAGAGATTGCTCAAGTGAATTTTTTTTAAATGCCTAATCTGCTCTGAGTGGGGTATGAAATCCTCCAGTTCTCAAGATCCAGGTAAAGACTCACTGTTTCAGGGAAGGGATACAAGCAAAATCCATCTCCCCAGGGTAAGGGGCAGAAGCTGTCTCACACATAGAATCTTGCCTGGCTACCACGGGGAAGTTGGGCAGGAATACTGAGAAAGCCCAAACCTGTGCCCTGGGCTCACAGAATCTGCCTAATAAATGAATATTCAATGGTGATGAGGTTTTCTGTCCTTTATTTCACAGGCGACAGTTTGTTAGATATTTTCAAGAAGATTTAGAGTGCTAATATAGTCTGAATTTCACAAATTTTCTTGAAACTGCTGTTTTTTCTAAATTGGAACTTTTTTTGTGTTTATGCAAGACATTTTGAACAAGTTTTAATAAGGCATTTAAGCATCTCTTCCTTTTTCTAAAATACATGACTCTTTAACAATTGGAAAGAAATCATAACTTTTTATCACAATTTCAAGTTCAGAGCTAGATAATGAAGTTAAACAAGGATATTCTTCCTTTAAAATTTCTAGGTAGATGATGTCTTCATATCTCAATTAAAATTTCTTTGCATTCTTTGAGTGGAAAAACTTTAGGAGTTTCTTATAATTGCTTAGATTGACTTTTCCTAGTCTTTAAATTCAGTCTTGCCTTATAATTAAGATTTCAATTACATTTGTGGTTTACATTTAAAAACCTATAAAGTATATTTTTTCCTTAGTAAGAAGTATGCACTGGTTTTCTTTAGAAGCATTTGGAAATCTTAACCATAAAAGCAAATAGCTGATTTTTTTAGAAGAACATGAATAAGCTATATATTTTACGCAAGAAGTAACATTGGGAGATATATGTATAAAATATCAAACTTCCATTTGTCTAAATAAGTTTCCTGAAATAATCTGTAGTTTTGGATATATTGAAGAGAGAGAAAGCACATAGTTTTAGGGAAAGTGCTTGAATGGAAGTCACTTGATCTGGCTTTGTTTCCTGACTCTATCACTAAGCAGCTGGGCGACCCTGTATATCTCAGCTTTTCCTCTGTACAGTTAAGGGTTTGGGTTGTATTATCTCTCTGGTTTCCTTCACACCTGCCATTCTTTATGCATGCCAGAGTTACTCTATTTCTGACTATTCAGTTGTCTTATTCTACACTTAACCCCTCTGCCCTGTCTTTTATGGAAGGTGTCCAGCCCTATAAGTAGAACCTCTTAAACTTTCATTTGAAGATTCCTATTACAGAATAAATCCCTAGCCCCACTCCTATAGCTACAGTTTAGGAGGTATGAGGTAGGGCCCAGTTTATGAATTTTTAACCATCATGCCAGGCCATTCTGATTTAGTGGTCACAGATACAAAGAGCCTGAAAGCTGAGAATTTTTTTTTTTAAGTAATCTTTATAAGCCAGCCAAGAAAAGTCTAGAGGCTATATTATGTCAATGGACATGGAAAGAATTAGATTGACTGGGGACATATTTATGAAATCTACCACAATAATCTTTCAATGTCATCAATATGTTGAAAGAGGTAATGGAGGAAGAGAGAGGAATCAACTTGAAGATCATGTTTTTGGCTTGGGCAGCTAGACAGACAGTAAGGCCTTTCACTCCGAGGGCTACTAAGGAGTATGAACAAATGGGGAGTGAGTTAGGAGAATAGTCAAGAACATTGGCAAGTGTTGGACAGTCTTGCCTATGAAACATCCATGCAGACTTGTTCTGAAGACAAATGGACATGCAGGTCCAGTTCCCAAGAGAAAGGTTTAGATCGAAGATAGAGATTTGATATTTTTCCACATACAGGTAGTAATTGAGGTCTCAAGAGAGGGTTTTTAGTCCAAGAAAAAAATGACTAAGCTATAAGAAAGTTCTTTTTAGAGGACTTAAATAGCATGTATACATATAAGGAAGTAGATATCCATATTTAATGTGCATGAAGATCACGTGGGTGCTTTTGAAGTTTCCAAAGGCCTTACTAAAAGAGATTCATGTTTTCTTAAACGGAGCTGGACTTTGGAGTCTGATTTTTAACAAGCACCTCATGTGATTTGAGGATAGGGATCCTTAACCACACTTGGAAAGACACTGAATTGTAAACTCAAGAAGCAGATATTTTCCATTACAAAGACAGATGAATAAATAGGTGTGTTTATACATAAATACACGTTTATTCTATAGAATTTGCATATGATAAATTTAATTACTCTTGCATGTCATAGATTAAATAGAAATAAAAGTCATCTGTATTGGTAAACTTTAGTAAGTTTCTTCTCACTATTAGAACTGAGAACTGAGAACTGAGAAAGGGAAAGCATCCTTGATGTCCTAGTTGTCTCCACATCTTTGCTTCCCAGTGTTTTACTGGGTGCTTAGCACATAAATGCTTAATAAATATTAATTGAACTAAATTATAAGAATAAAGTTCTTGGCAGATGTTGCTTTTTTTCCTTTTCTGTTTTTTATAGATATCTGTAATTCCAAAAAAAATGAGCATTACTGAATTGGAAACCCTAGTACTGTAAATATGTCAATTCCCTTCAATCTTCCATTTATTAGATGTGTGAACATGGTTAAACTTTCTAAGCAGTAAAATAGGATAATAATAGAAACTACTAGGACATCCACTTTTGTCAAGGTAATTCAGACCACCCATCCCACTGATATCAAATTGAGTAATGTCTTTTTAAAAATATGCTTGCAGGCATCAGAGAGCTAACAAGGCAATGAAGATAAACTTTAAGTGAAAGCCAGGAAAGCAAGAATGTACTTGGGGGCTGTTGTTTCTCTAAGGAAGGCCATTTCTAATTCTGGAAGAGGGGTTGAAAGACAGGGAAAATTATCCATGCTATTAACAGCCTCATGGAGTAATCTGTGTATCTAGGTCTGCAAAAAATGCATCTTGGTAAACCTACCATTCTGTGAGTTAGGATCATGCCAGGCTATGCTTTAGGAATAGTGATCCCTACAAAAGAATTAAGGTAAACTGAGATCAATATTTCCTCTAGCTACCTATCAGAATCAAGCATAAATACAATCTAAAAAGACCACGTCATCTTGGGTCTCAAATTATTTCTACCACTTTTCAGATAAAGTGTCCCACACTGAATCAGAAATAAGCAGTCACGTGAGGAGGAAAGATCACATGCATGAAAAGCAGAGAGTATACAACAGAAATAGGAACTGATTCATAAAGTTTCTAGATAATGGAGTTATTAGAATCAGACTTTAAAATAACTAAGGTATTACAGACTAAAAAAAAATAAGATTAGGAACTTCTACCAAATTGAATTGAAAACACAAAAAATGGAGTTACAAACTCATTGGCCAATATGAAAGCAGATTAGAGATACCTGGAGAGAAAAATAGTAAATTAAATTACAGATCAGGAGAAAATATCCATATTAAATATTAAAAGCCAAAAGAAAAAAAGAAGAAAAAATACAGAGGAGAGGGTAATAAACAAGAATAGGCTGGGCCCAGTGGCTCACACCTGTAATCCTATTATTCTGGGAGGCCCAGGCAGGAGGATGGCTTGAGGTCAGGAGGTGGAGACCACCCTGGGCAACATAGGGAGCCCCTGTCTCTACAAAAAATAGAAAAATTAACCAGATGTGGTGGCGCATATCTCTGATCCCATTACTTGGGAGGCTGAGGCAGGAGGATCGCTTAAGCCTAGGAGTTTGAGGTTGCAATGAGCTATTCTCATGCCACTGCCTTCATGCCCAGGTAACAAAGTGAGACCTTGTCTCAAAACAAACAAACAAACAAACAAACAAACAAACAAAAACATAGGAAATAGAGTAAGAAGATGTAACATATAAGTCATCAGAGTTCAAAAGGAAACTATAGAAAGAATCAGGCAGAAGAAATATTTGAAGTTATGATGCATGAGACTTTTATAAAATTTAAAAAAGATACTAAATCACAGATTACCAATGACATGATAGATTACAAAAAAAATTGGCCAGAAATTCCTCCCCTCCCTAAATGAAAACCATTTGGCAATGAGACCTCATTGCTTATCCTGTCAAGAAGTGAAGTGTATTACTTCATCCCCTTGAATTTGGTCTGGCCTTGTGATTTGCTTTGACTGGTAAGAAAGAAGGTAGAAGACGTCTGAGTGTGGGATTTCTGAGCATAGACCTCAAGAAGCCTTGGAACTTCAGCTTCCACTCTCTTTCTGCCTATAGACTTCCATGTGAAGAAACCGAGTCTATCCTCCTTGAGGATGAGAGGCCGTGTGAAGAGAGGGTCCCAATGAACAGCCAGCACCAATTATGAGGCATATGACTATGCAGCCCCAGTTGAGCAATCAAGTGATTGCAGCTGTATCAGTCACTGCAGGGAGGACAAATTTAGGACCATCCAGTTGAATCCAACCCAAACTGCTGACCCACAGAATCATGAGAGAATACATTGATTATTGTCTTAAGGCATTGCACTTTGGGGTAGTTTATTAAGCAGCAACAGAAAACTGATACCAAAATTAATATTTAAAAGTAACTTCACTGCTGTATAAAAACATAAAACTCATGCCAGTGGCCTTGAGATTTGATGTTAAGTGAAGCCTGGAAAATTGTGGAGGAAATTCACAATGTGACCAGGAATGACAATGAGGAGGCTACAATGACCTGTGTAATTCAGTGCCAGGAGAAACTATAACCTGAAGTAACTTGGAAGATAGAAAATGTGTTTGATGAATTTGTGGCTCTACATAAGGCAATCTGTAAGAGTCTTGGCAGTGTCAGTTTTTGAGCAGAATTTAGAGGAAATATAAAGGGCCTAGGATTTGCAGCCTTGCAAAATAAAACTGTTTGTCATCCCTCATCCTTCCAGCTGGCAAAATACTCTCAATGTAAGAATTGGTCTCAGAGTAAAGGTCAGATCATGAGTGTCGCTCTAAGATGCTTTAGTAGAACCTCAGAAAGATTTAAGAAGGGGACTAGTAGACTATTAGTCAGACGAAAGAATTTTAAGACTGTTGCCTTCCAGCTGCCTGACATGACCAAAGTAGAGACAGATCTGTCTTGAAAATAAGTGTGCACGTGGCTTTGTGGATTTGGCGTATTACTCAGTAAGGTTTAAAGGAAATCCCAAAGTTTTTAAAAGAATTGTATTAAAAAACAAAGGGCTATTAGCCTGATCTAAAAGGGACTGAGACTATCCAGGCTGTTCAATATAAACGGTGGCCTCTGAGCTGGTAACTTTCTATGGCAAGAAGAATGATGAGAAATATATTTAGCTGCAAAATGGACCATTTCACATTGAAAAGGAATGATTATTCAAAGGGTAAAGCTAAGAGCCTTAGACAACAATAGACTAAAGATCTATGCCTAGGGAGCATAAATGGGTCATAATCAAGGAGCATTCTCTGCATCTGAAGGAGGAGAAACTAACAATATGCATGTGCCTATTAAAAAAAATCTATGGTCCAATGAATGCTATGTGCTTCCCAATCTTCCGCTTTTGAACAGGAGTTTCTATTAGGTTACCCTATCCTGTCTCACCATTGTATTCTGGGTATATGGAAGAATTTAACTTGTCTTTTGAGTTCAGAAGAAATGCCACACAAAAGGAGCTATACTTTGGAACCCTTATCATGATCTAGCCTGGTTGCAAACCACAAGATCTGAAACTATGAGCTTGATGCTGCAATTAGACAAGAATTTTGGTAGTCATCAGAATTTATGAGCATATTTTGCATGTGAGAGGAATGTGAATAATTTGTGACCACGTGACATATTGTGGTAAATTAACAATATTAGCCCCAAGTTTCTCCCATTCATATATGCACACCCCTTTGCAATATATTTCCATTCTTTTCATCAAGAGGTGGAGTTTATTTCCTCGTCGTTTTGAATCCAGATTTGTCTTATGACTTTGTTGACCAAAACAATGTAACAGAAGTTATATTTAGGGACTTCTGAGCAAGGTGCTGGCCGGGCGCGGTGGCTCACCCCTGTAATCCTAGCACTCTGGGAGGCTGAGGCGGGTGGATCGTTGGAGCTCAGGAGTTCAAGACCAGCCTGAGCAAGAGTGAGACCTCATCTCTACTAAAAATAGAAAGAAATTATATGGACAACTACAAATATATACAGAAAAAATTAGGCGGGCATGGTGGCACATGCCTGTATTCCCAGCTACTCGGGAGGCTGAGGCAGGAGGATTGCTTAAGCCCAGGAGTTTGAGGTTGCTGTGAGCTGGGCTGACACCACGGCACTCTAGCCTGGGCAAAAGAGTGAGACTCTGCCTCAAAACAAAAGAAAAGTTATGAGCAAGGTGTTAAGAGGTTTTGCAGCTTCACTGCACAAAAGTGAGTGAAGAAGCTAGCCTCCTTAAGAATAAGAAACTACATGAAGAATGTCCAACTGAGGTCTCACATGTAACACAAGGCATGAGAAAAAAGGCATCTTAAAATAGCCAGCTCCAGTTAAGCTGCCAGACCACATTAGTAAGACGGGTAGGACCAACAGAAGAATCAATCCAAATTGCTGAGACACAAAATCTGAGCAAATAAAGGTATCATTTTAAGCCCTTAATATTTGGGATTTTTTATATTGTAATTGATACAACTGTAAGCAAAGCCAATATATTCTCTACAAACAAAAAAAAAAAAAGTAAATTTTCAGACAAGTAACATATGAGAGAACTCCTTAACAGATCCTCAATATAGGCAATTCTAAATGAGCCTAGATAAAAGATAAAAATGCAGGAAAAATGAAGGGAGCCAAAGGGTAACTATGCCAGTATATAAACGAGTAATGACTACAAAATAGTGATACTGCTAAGGTAGATTAGATAGATACATAGGAAACAGGTAGAAGATAGATAAAGAGAGCAGGGAAAAGAAAGATTTAAAAATCACAGTACTGATAGCAATAAGTTTGGAGGGAGAAACGTGAAGTTAAAGTGTTCTAAGTTTCTTGAATTATTGGAGAAATGGTAAAAGTACAGGAGAACATTAAACTTAATATGTCAAGGTTGCATTTGCAATCTCTAGGGTGCTAGGGTGACGTCCTTCTTTATTTTTTTTTTTCTTTTTTCTTTTTTGAAACAGAGTCTCACTTGGTTGCCCCAGGTAGAATGCAGTGGCATCATGATAGCTTATTGCAACCTCAAACTCCTGGGCTCAAGCAATCTTCCTGCCTCAGCCTCCCAAGTAGCCAGGACTACAGGTGTGCGTCTACATGTCCAGCTAATTTTTCTATTTTTTGTAGAATGAGGTCTCCACTCTTGCTCAGGCTGGTCTCAAACCTCCTGACCTCAAGTGATGCTCCCACCTCAGCCTCCCAAAGTTCTAGGATTACAGTCATGAGCACCACACAGAGCCTAGAGTGATTTCTAAAAGAAAAATAAAAGAGGGGCTAACTATCCAACTAATAAAAGGAGAAAATTATTGATAAAAACAATTCAAGAGAAGACAAAAACAAAGAAGGGAAGAAAAGAACAGAAAACAGGCAGGACAAATAATGTGGTAGGCTTACACATACATATGTTAGTACTATAATTACACCTGATGTAAATGGAAAAATCACTCCACTTAAAAGATAAAAATTGTCAAAGTGGAATTAAAAAAATAAAATAAAACCCAGCTATTATTAGTTGCAAAAAACATACCTTAAATAAAATAATAGAAAATGATTATTAGAAGTCAGGAGGGTGCTTATCTTTAAGGAGGAAGAAGGAGTAGTAATTAGGAGAAGATATAAGGGAGCTATCAGGTTGCTGGCGATGTTCTAAGTCTTGATATATTTACTGGTTGCACAAGTGTTCAATTTGTAACAATATTCGTTCCTTCAAACCTTGTGTTGAAATTTGATCCCCAATGTTGGAGGTGAGGCCTAATGGGAGGCCTTTGAGTCATGGGGCAGATCCCGCATAAATGGCTTGATGTTGTCCTCACAGTAATGAGGAAGTTCTCACTCTATTAGTTATCCTGAGATCTGGTTGTTGCAAAAAGCCTGGCGTCTTCCTCCTCCTCTCTCTCTCTTGCCTCCTCTCTCTTGCCATTGTGATCTCTCACATGCTACGTCCGCTTCGCCTTCTGCCATGAGTGGGAGGGGTCTGAGGCCCTCACCAGAAATAGATGCTGTCGCCAGGCCATGCTTCTTGTACAGCCGGCAGAACCAGGAGCCAAATATACCTCTCTTGTTTATAAATTACTCAGCCTCCGGTATACCTTTATAACAACACAAACAGACTAAGACACATACATATCACTTACCTTATAGACGTCTCATAAGGATCAATTGATATAGGGAATGTAAAGACTAAACATTATTTGATACATCAAAAGTGTAAATAAATATATATCAGGTATTATAATCATTATTATTTTTCTATTGCATACACAATCCAAATAATAATATCAATAATTTTTTACCTGATAAATGCATTCTATTAATAATATTTATTTTGAGGAATCAGCCAACAAAATTAAAGAAGAATTCACAATGAAAGAAGAATGAAAAGGTTTACTTGGCCTAACAAAGATTGAAAAATATATATATATATATAATAATTAGTAAGAATAATACTGGTATATCTCTAAAGAATATAATGAATAAATGTGTGTATATATATAAATGCATGTTATATTTTATCAAATAATAAATTAGCATTTCATATTTGTTGAAAAACAGATGTTAGAAAAATAGAATGTGCAGCACTTGATGTCATTTTTATTTCAGCAGCAAATAACTTATTACATGATCCCCTAACCCTTCCTTCTACTGCCCCTGCTACTGTTTCATCAGTTGGCTTTCACGGTATTCTCATGAGAGCAATTATACTCTTAAATTGTTAGGAGCACTCTTCCAAGAGTTAGTCACCCTTTTATTTCATACTTATTCTTCCTCAAAGCAGGATCTTTGAGTGAAATGTTTCCAGCCCAAGTGCTATTTCTTCAATTTATTCCCTTTAGTATCTTGTTTGTATTCTTTTACATTAACACATTTTTCACAAAATTCAAAATATACCCTTATTTCTTTTGTAAAAGTAAAATTGATAATGTTAAGGTTGAACTGCCATATATAATGATATTGGCACAACTGGCTAACCATTTAGTAAACAAAAACAATATTTAAAAAAACAAATAAAAATCACCCACAAAGTAAAATTAATGCCAGAAGAATTAAAGACAAGTATTTTAAAAATAAAAGCATGAATATGGTAGGAGAAATATGGGTGTGTATTTATGATCCTTTGAAATTAGAACAGTTTTTTTGGTACCAGCTTTATTGAGATATAATTTACATACCATGCACTTGGTTTTTAGTATAGTCTCATAGCTGTGCAACCATTATCAAAATAAATTTTGGAATTTTTTCATCACCCCAAAATAAACCCTATATCCTTTATCACTCTCCTATCTCCCTATCTTCCAACTCCCCAGGCCTAAGTGTCCAGTTACCTACTTTCTGTATCTATAGATTATCCTTTCTGATTATTTTATATGAATGGACTCATATAAGATGTGGTGTCATGACTGCCTTCTTTAAGTTAGCATAAGGTTTACGAAGTGCATCCATGATGTATCATGTATCATTAATTCATTCTTTTTTATGGCCAAATAATATTCAATTTTATGAATATACCACATTTTGTTTACTTGTTCATCATTTGATGAATATTTAGGTCTTTTCCACTTTTTAACTATTTTGAATAATACTGCTCTGAATATTCATATACAAGAGGTTTTTTTTTAGTTCTTGTACTTTTCAACCCCAGAAATTCCATTAGACTCTGTTAAAAATATTTCTCTTTATTGACATTCTCTGTTTGAAATGCCAATGTCATCATGTCGTCCTTTACTTCTTTAATCAGTCTTTTCTTTAATACTGTCATAATATTTATAATGGTTACTTTGAAGTTTTTTTGTTTCCTGTTAAATCTGACACCTGGTTTCTTTCACAGGTAGCTTCTGTTACCTGCATCTTTTGTTGTTGTTGTTGTATGGGTCACATTTTCTCATTTGTTTGCAGATCTCATAATTTTTTGTTGAGAACTGGGTGTTTTAGATAATATATTGTTACAAATCTGAGGAGTCATTCCCTCTTGCCTCAAGGGTTTATTGTTGTTTGCTTGTTTATTTGTATAGTCACTTGCTGGGCTATTATAATGAAGTCTATTTCCCTCACACCGTGAAGACTCTGATTTTGCTCCTCAGAGGGTGCAGGTTGGCTTTTAGAAGGGTTATCTTCCACTCCTTTTAGAAGAGTTATCTTCTACTCCTTTTAGAAGGGTTATCTTCTACTCTTTTTCCATGATTACACCCAGCTGTTAAGCTCTACTAATTCCCAACTGATTGATCCATTGTTTTTAACAATACCCCAGGGCATAAATGGCTCCCTAGACTGAGACCAATCTAATTAAATTTTGACTTCCTTTATGGGGTAATTTTGAGATCAATGTCTGAGTTTCGTTCTGACCCAAAGAAGGCTCTTCTTAGCTTTCTTTTTCCCTGGTTTCCTCTGGTAAGCTTACTGGTTTGTGGCCTAGTTTATATCCCTCACGAAGCTACCATCCTTTTCTTAATTGCTTTCCACCAAAATCTCCTTTGTTTTTGAGAGCATCCTTAGGATTGAATGTCTCCATACTCTTTTTCAGGTAGAGTCAGGGATTTCTTTTTTTCCTTATGGCCAACTCTCCTTCTGGACAAAATTTCTGAGCCATGGTTTTGGATCTCATTGCAGGGACAGTGGGATGCTTCTGAGTGACACCCTCGATTTAAAAGGGATGTTGGTGGGGGCAGTAGCCTCCTCTAGTCTAGGCTTATCTCTCTTCACACAGAACCTCCACCTTACAAATAAACTGGAGTGAAGGCAATTGGGGCCCTAATATTTTCAGCCTGCTATGCTACAGGAAGAGCCTCTCTACTCTATGAGTGGAGCTGGATGGAAGAAGGTAGCCCTGGTCTCTTGGCCATACTACCTAGTATTTAGCCTCTGCAACAGGTAACTGTAGAGAGGATAAGAAATGCTAAAGGTATGCTCCTCCCCAAAAGATACTATAGTCCCTCTACTGGGAGCCCTGAAGGGGCGGAAGTGCTGTGGTCCTGGCTGTGCTCACCTGGAGAGGAGTCACGCTGAGCTGGTAGGAGAAGGTCATAGTTCAAATGCTACAGACTCTCACTATTCTTGCTGAGTTTTAGCAGATTTTCTTGAATAAATATTTCTTTATGAACAACATAGCAAGACCTTGTCTCTACACACACACACACACACAAATTAGCCCAGCATGGTGGCACACACCTGTAGTCCCAGTTACTTGGGAGGCTGAAGCAGGAGGATCTGCTTAAGTCCAGGAGTTTGAGGTTGCAGTGAGCTATGACGATGCCACTGCATCACTGCATTCTAGCTGGGGCAACAGAGTAAGACCCTGTTCGGAAAAAAAAAAGTATTTCTTCATTTGATGTATGCCCTTGTCAATGGAAAAGAAGCTGAACTCTGTAAAATAATTTTAAAGAGATTTATTCTAAGTCAAATTTGAGGACCAAGACCTGGAGCCATGCCCAAGAAGCCTTGAGCAAGTGGACTCGCTGTGGTTGGGTTACAGTTTGGTTTTATACATCTCAGGGAGACAGGAGTTACAGATAAGTCATAAATCAATACGTGGAAGGCATGCATTGGTTTGGTCTGAAAAGGTGAGCCATCTTGAAGGAGGGGGGCTTATAGGTTATACATGAATTTAAAGATTCTTTAATTTGTAATTGGTTCAAGTAATTGGTTAAAGACATGAAGCTTTGTCTAAATAAAGGCTAGGAATGTTTTAAGATGAGGAGGTCTGTTAATCATAGACAAGCCATCAGACATATATTTGTTGTGTAAATTGAGGACCTGCAGGTTTGTCTTGCATACCCTTAGGCCTATTAATGAGTTGCAAACGATGTCTCCAAGAAGGGAGTAGGGTATGATATGGTAAGTCTGACCTCCCTCCTCCTGGCAGACAATTTAGTTTTAGGATATCCCCTTGGCCAAGAGGGGGTCCATTCAGTCAGCCGGTGGGGGGAGCCTTAAGATTTTAAGTTCACACCCTTAAAACTGCTTCTATAGACTTTAAATGTGTGTGTGTGTGTGTGTGTGTGTGTGTGTGTGTTTAAATAATTTTCACGTCAAGTTATGCCTGTTTTGCTGGGGAATGGATCTGTTGAACTCATTACATTGCCCTTCCAGATGTCAAACCTAAGAATATATTTTAAAAATATGACATCAAAGATTGAAATGTAAGAAACACTAATAAATATAATTATATAAAAATGTAAAATAGATCTAAATTTCTAAAGTTAAAGGAAAATAGAAAATTTGCAACAGAGAAAAGCTTACTATCTTAAATATACTGAAAATTTTGACAAATCTCTAGGGCAAAAAATAAACACTCAAATAAATAAATGAACAAAGAACACAAAGAGGTAATTCATAAAATGCATATAACACATAAAGTTACAAAAAATCTTTAATCTCAGTAATAAAAGAAATGAAAAATGAAAAACATTTTATGTCCACAAATTAGAAAAGATGTAAATAAAATTATAATATGCATTTAGCAAGTATGCAAGGAACTGAAAAAAACTGTGATGAAAGAGTGAATTGACACAAACTTTGGCAAAATGAATAGATATTATAGTTAACATGTGTATAAATTTCCATGTTGCATTTAATTTAATTAAAACTGTTATCTAGTGTGACATATGGCTGATGGTTGTGTGTGTGTTTTTGAGTGTGTTGGTTTTAACCTATACTAGTGCTGCTGTTGGGTAACATTTGCAGTTCCCTAATCAGGAATACATATGCCAGAGGTAGGAATTACAGTTAGCATCTGTAAACCTCTTATCAAAAACTCCGCAGGAGGGGGCCGGGCACAGTGTCTCACGCCTGTAATCGTAGCACTCTGGGAGGCCGAGGTGGGAGGATCATTTGAGCTCAGCAGTTCGAGACCAGCCTTAGCAAGAGCGAGACCCCGTCTCTACTAAAAATAGAAAGAAATTATATGGACAACTAAAAATATATATAGAAAAAATTAGCTGGGCATGGTGGCGCATGGCTGTAGTCCCAGCTACTTGGGAGGCTGAGGCAGTAGGATTGCTTGAGCCCAGGTGTTTGAGGTTGCTGTGAGCTAGGCTGATGCCATGGCACTCTAGCCTGGGCAAAAGAGTGAGACTCTGTCTCAAAAAAAAAACAAAAAAAACAAAAAAAACCTCCCCAGGAATTAAATTAACTTTATTTATTAATACTATCAAGGATCTATTGCATAGAATATAAGGAGAGAAGCTTTGCTAATTGGCATAACTGAAGGTAGCAATGATTATTATTACTGATGAATGATCATTTTCACTAGTGAAATGAGTGGTGCTTAAGATAAGGGTTTGGCTAGAAATACGGCACAGTGAGTTTTGCCCTTGCAGAGTATAGTATGAGAATCTGGTCAGCCAAATAGCCCAGTATTCTTAGAAATGACGCTCTATGCTTATAATTCCAATTAGTTCTGTGTTGAGAAATTTCCAGAGGATTTTGTTACCTGACTCCAACTAAGACTTTAATTCAGTCTTGTTCTTTCAACATTCTTGCCTCTAGTGAATGTTTCATTTAAAGCACTACTGGAAAACCTATAACAACAGAGTTGAGACTTTATTGAGCTTACAGTTTGAATGACCTGATTTTTTTGTTTGTTTGTTTATTTTGTTAATGTCTGCTATGTTGTTATATGTGAAGATTTTATCCTTGAATCTTCTTTTATTATAATTTACTATCTTATTTTGAGGGTATTGGGAATGAGGCATAGACCCCTCACCTACGCCTTCACCTCCTCTAATTGTTTAAGATTATGGATATCTACCAAAAAGAATCTTATAATTAAGAATGAGCAAAATGACAATATTTTTTGACCCAGTAGTTCAAATTCTAGGAATTTGTTCTAAGGAAATAATTAAGGATGTGTGTAAAATTTAACTTTACTATATTTATCAATGAGTTATTTGTCA
Source organism: Lemur catta (assembly GCF_020740605.2). Taxonomy (NCBI): domain Eukaryota; kingdom Metazoa; phylum Chordata; class Mammalia; order Primates; family Lemuridae; genus Lemur; species Lemur catta. The sequence goes on along the minus strand of NC_059145.1, from coordinate 15,631,367 downwards.
TAGCAGAACACAAGCAATTTAAATGCTCAACAATAGGGAACTGATTAACTTGTAGAACATTCTAAAATGGAATATTAAGCAGTTTTTAAAAATTAGGGCCTAGAAAACTATTTAGTGATAGGAAAATATCAGGTCACGTTGGATCTGAGGAAAATGATATTAACATAATATGCAAAAAACAAAAATATTTTAAAAATATACAATTATGGTAATGTAAATATACTATCAATTGTTTAGGATAAAATTAAAAGATATATGATTTGATGAATTCTTTAATTTCTTTGTAACTCCAAATACCAGGGCTTAATAAAGAGCGGATTATGAACCATCTACATCAAAATCACTTGGCTTGTTTGTAAAATGCCCATACCAGAATATCTTCAGGGAAGTATAAATTATCCATTGCTGTGTAAATGAATTACCAGGACACATAGGGACTTAAAACAACAAGCATTAATTACTCAATGCTTTTATTGGTCCGGAGTCTAGGTACTGCTTATTATGCTTGATGGGATGTTTCTGGCTAACCCTCTCTCATGAAGTCACAATCAAGCCCTTGGCCAGTGATTCAATCGCCTCAAGGCTTTACTGGGACTGGGGAACCTGCTCCTTGCTATAGCTGTTGGTAAGCTTCAAAATACCTCAGAACATCTACTTCACATCTTATTCACAGGAGTGCAGGCAGGCCTTGGTTAGTTGCCATGTGGGCCTTTCTGTAGGCTGAGTGTCTTCACAACATGGTAGCTGGCGCTCTGAGAGAGAGATACAGACAACACCCAAGCCACAGTCTTTAAGTAATCCCATTTTGGAGGTGACATCCATCATTTCAGTGAATCAATAAGTCTAGCCCACATTTAAAAGGAAAGGAATTAAATAAGGGCACAAATGCCAGAAGGCATGGATCACAGGGGTGGGGGTGGGAGGAGTGGGCATCTTACATGCCTCCTAACATGGGCTGAGTCCCCCAAATCTGAATTTTTAAGAATATACTCAAAGGATTCATATATAAATCATTTACTTTCAAAGTCCTAATAATAGAGTAAAAAATTTGATAGGTAGAATTTGACTGACTCATTTTAGCCCATAGATTGATTTCCTCTGAATCTGGCCTTCTGAGCAGATAATAGTCAGTCTTTGTTTCTCATCAAAGTTCATGTTGTTCTTGGGGCCAAGATCAGAACTCCGGTTTTTTCAATTTCTAAAAAGACACACTTCTCACTTCACTAAGCTCTCTCTTTTTTTAACCCTTTACTTTAGTTCTTGAAACTATCCTTCTTTGTGAAAAGCTGCATGAATTACAAAGTTGAAGAGCAACAACAAAATCACCAAAATCCACTTTGGAAATAAACACAAACCACTTGAGGTCTGCAATAAATAGAAACAAACAAACAAAAAATCCCATGTGATTATAGTATATAATTTATTTGAGGAAGGTGGAGGAAGACAAATAGTATGAAAGGTATCTTTTCTTCTCACAATAATGTATTCCTAAAATGATTGTGTGTAAATTGACTATCTATAAATTGAATCATGTAAGATATGGGCCGAGGTGGCTAGCCATTTAAAGGAGACATTTGATACAGTTGATCCTCATTATTTGGAGATCCGTATTTTGTGAATTTGCCCATTTGCGTAAATTTATTTGTAACCCCAAAGTCGATGCTTGAGGCACTTGAGTAGACACTTGTAGACAGAGAGCAATTAAAAATGTGAGTCACCCAATGCCCACGCTCCCAGCTGAGATCAAATAAGGTGATGCCCTGTCTTCTTGTTCAGTTCTCATACTGTTAAGAAATCTCCCTTTTTGCAGCATATCTAGTGCCATGATTTTCCAATTTTTATGGGGTTTTTGTTTATTGGTGATTTTGCTGTTTAAAATGGCCTCACGCAGAGTGCTGGAGAGCTGTCTAGTGTTCCTAAGCACAAAAAAGCTGTGATGTGTCTTACAGAGAACATACACGTATTAGGTAAATTGTGTTGAGGCAAGTGTTACAGTGCTGCAAACCGTGAGTTCAGTGTTAAGCAATCAACAATATATATTTAAAGAAGGTGTCTTTATTGGTTATAAAAAAATCTTGTCACCCAGAGGCTCTCAGGAACCTAACCCTCTTTTTTCCCTAGGATTAATTCAGTGTTTGCCATGACTTTATAGAACCTAACTAGTGAGAACAATGAAAATCAACCATAAATATTTTTGCAAAGTAAAGACCTTTGGAACTATTACGTTTAGGTTTTGTATAAATAATCCAATAAAATCTGGAAAAAGCGTGGATGACAGAAAAGCTGACTGAGTCCTAATTCCACTTTATTATGCTTAAATTCAGTGGGAGTCTCATAGTCCTGTTGATAAAGGAATCTTGGCGGGGGCTTCAGGTTTCTACTTTACTTTGACTCTATTTGTCAGTCTGTATCACAACCTTCATGGCAATTAACTGTGCTTTTGTGTGCTAATTATCATTATCCCACTATGTGGCCATTATTATTCTGATGTCCTTAGTTCGAAGCTCAAATTTCAATCAGTCACCTAAAACAATTGCATAGGAGGGAGCTCTGGAAGGCTGGTCTCAAAGTCCTTACCTGAGTTCTATTTTATTGTACTCCATTTCAAATCTCAACACAAGGTTATTTTTGACACAATTTTTTATAAAACTACTGCTTTAGTGACTTGATTAAAGCAAATTTGAAGCTATGTTTAAAAAATGGGGATGGGATATGGGTAAATGGTGCTTTATAACTGAAGATCTATTCAGGTCTACACAGTAAAAATAAATAAGAACAACTAATTATAAGACTATCTGATGGAGTCAACCCTGCCATTGGATGACCTTATTCAAGTCATGTAGAACAAAGAGGGTAGTGTTTATGAGTTTGTTTCAATCCCACCGGATGCCAGAAGTAAGGAGAAAATCAAATCAAATCAGATGCGATCAGAAGAGACATATTTCTTTTTCTGTGATACTCTTCCTCTTTCCACCTCTTACATTAAATCCACATCCACTAAATCCCCAGGATGTTTGGAGAAGGAATAAGAGGGGGAGGGGAGGAAGGGACTGAGAGATGCCTGTTTTGGAGTTCACAGAACTGTTGCATGCTGAGTAAAATCTGATAAAGTATTCCATCCATGTCTCCAAAAAGTCAAAAGCATTTTCAGCGCTGATTTCCCTTAAGAGTTATCAGACCTCATTCAATCGGTTTAATGAGTGTAAGAGGCGACCTTGTGTCCACACAGATACTTCCATATTAAAAGACCTGGAGGTAAAACTTCACATATGTCCCTAAATAGACATTTTAGAGGGTGTGGTGGGGCTTCCTGCAGCTCTCTGCTGAGGTACTATTCAGTCTAAAAGGGCAGGAGAAATTTTTCACTGCATTATCACGATGATTATTTCCAAATTACATGAGCACCAGTAATTCATCCATGCACTGATACAGAGGTGGGTCTCAGTGGAGTGGTATTGAGCTTGATGCTGGCATCGTTAATTGATTCGTTTGGAATATTTCCCCCAGAGAATCCCAATCACAGGTTCTCTGAGCAAGAAACTGACACCCAGCTGGGGTCCCGGATATGTGGGGATACACATGTGAGGATGTTGTCCTCAAAATAAACCATTTCCATCTCCTGGCAGGGGATGATTCTATTAGGAATACTCCCCAATCCTGGGAGCTTCAGTGAGAGGCTCTCTTTTCTGGCAGAGGTGGCAGCTGAGCATGGCTTCTTCCCTGCAGGATGGAAAAAAGGGACTGGATTATTGGTTGCATTTTAAACTAGTGGCTATTATGCTGGGGGAAATTTTGGGGAAGTGCTGATCAAGCTTAGCATTTGATCAGAGGGGGCATGTTGGTGAAAAGAAAAAATGCCTCCCAACTTAATGTTTGACTCACATCCCCTCAACACAATTGAAATCTTTCTCCAGATACACAATGTCTGTTTTCCCAACTCCATGGTGAACTGTGTGTGGAGCAAGTCTTGGTCATGCTTAGTTTCCTAGCACCTACTAATACAATGCCTAGCATATAGTAAGTACAGACTAAAGGTTAAGGAGAAGGATGAAACAAAACATTTATATTTAAAGTTTAGAAATACAGGTAAGGGACTTTGCTTGAAAGCTTCATAAAACTTTGAAAATTGCTTTAATTTGTAGTCTCAGTGGGAGAATGTGACAACCTACTTTATTCACTTTATTCTTTGTTCTCTGAAATTTTGTGTCCAGTCTAAAATACCACCTTTCCCCTGAATGTGTTAAGAGTATGCATATACACACAGGGATATTTTCTGGAGAACTTCTGGGTAGTCATTTTTAAAATACATTTTTACTGAAAATTATATATATATATTTACTTTTAATTGACTAGTTGAAGAAAAATAATCAATCTAAAAAATGTCACAGTACAGGTAGTGTAAGTCATGGTTCTGGCAGGAGCACAAAAGCCTTCAAACTGAGTGGAAGCCATTCATCTTAAGAAGTTATTTACCATGGAAAACACTCACAGCAACCAACATTCCAGTTTTATAAATTGCCATTATTAGAGAAACAGATGTGACAAGGAGGGGGGAAAAGGTTTAAAATATCTCTTCAGGTTTAGATAATCAGAAAATCTGGAAAACAAACAAACAAAGCAAAACAACACTCCTTTCTTTGGCATTAATCTCAGCAATCCTGAGAGCCATGGAATTTCAAGGGGTGAAAATTTGACCCCAACAATACCGATCACTACGTCTGGATTTGCCCACTTCTTGAATGGGAATTTTAAAAAATTAATTAATTAGAAAACAGAAGACAGAACACGAAGCAAAACTGACACTGTGTGAACTAACAAGACTGCTGCATATATTTGTAGGAGTTGGATGTTTGTTTGCTTACTACAGTAGTTTAAAAATAGTTTTCCAGTTAACATCTTTTCCACATAATGGAGATGTCAGGGTAGGTTTCCATGATTGTGTAAATGGTCGGAAGTTGTTTATGCAGCGCTGAACTGCTGAGTGATGAGCAAAACCCTTGGGGCTTTTTCCCAGAGAGAGAAGCCCAGGTTCCTCCTGGGGTTGCTGGAAATGCATTCCAGATGAGTTCTACTGGGTTAGCTTTCCTCTGCCTGTCAGAGTCACTTTGCACAGTCCCAGTGAGGGGCTGTGGCATCCCTGCCAATCTCTACGGTTACCCTGAGGTTTGGAGTCGGGGTGAAGGGAGCCATTTCTGCAAGGAAACAGTAGATTTACCGTAGAATGTCCGTGGTAACGTCATCGCCTAAAGCACATGTTTTGAATAACAAGGCTTTCAATATGCCCCCACACACCACAAATTGGTCCTTGTACCTATTTTATCGCAACCGTGTCGTCTCGCACACACACATTCCAGCTTGAAAGCACGTTGTATCGGTGAGTCTCCCGGTCCGCAGCGCTGCCTCTATGGCCAGTGTCCCCCGCATAGGGACAGGCAGGTAAAACCTTTCGAAAGCCCCCTCTTCAGGCTTCTTAAATCCAGCGCCGCCCGCCCACTCCCAATCCCTGGCTCCGCACTTCGCAGCCCAGAGCAGAAATATCTGTTTCCCTGGCCAGGGCGCCGTAACCATGTCCGTCATTCCGCGTCTCTCGGAGGCCGGAGGTTTGGGTACCTGGACAGGTCGCGCCTCCTTGTGCCCCGACACCCAGGTTGCAAAGGAAGGCGACATCGCCTCAGTGTCTCCCTGGCCGCCAAAGCAGCATCCTCTGCAGCAACCGTCCACGCCCCTGCACGGGAACCAGGTCGACGGCCTCCACCGGCCCGGGGTTCCGGCGAGGCGCCCTCACCGAGTTTCGCGCGTGGGGACTGGGGGGCCGCCTGCTCCGGGCAAGGCCTGGCAGGTGCTGCACCCCGGCGGGCGCCTTCTTCAGCCGCGCACTGAGCATGCCCAGCCCGGCGGCGCGCGGGCTCCCGCCCTCCCCGTCCTCTCCCCTCCCCGCGTCTCCCCTTCCCCGCGTCTCCCCCTCCCCGCGTCTCCCCTCCCCGTCCTCTCCCGCTCCCCGCGTCTCCCCTCCCCGCGTCTCCCCTCCCCGCGTCTCCCCTCCCCGCGCGTCTCCCCTCCCCGTCCTCTCCCGCTCCCCGCGTCTCCCCTCCCCGCGTCTCCCCTCCCCGCGTCTCCCCTCCCCGCGTCTCTCCTCCCCGCGCGTCTCCCCCTCCCCGTCCTCTCCCGCTCCCCGCGTCTCCCCTCCCCGCGTCTCCCCCTCCCCGCGCGTCTCCCCCTCCCCGTCCTCTCCCGCTCCCCGCGTCTCCCCTCCCCGCGTCTCCCCTCCCCGCGCGTCTCCCCCTCCCCGTCCTCTCCCGCTCCCCGCGTCTCCCCCTCCCCGCGTCTCCCCTCCCCGCGCGTCTCCCCCTCCCCGTCCTCTCCCGCTCCCCGCGTCTCCCCCTCCCCGCGCGTCTCCTCCTCCCCGTCCTCTCCCCTCCCCGCGTCTCCCCTCCCCGCGGCAGAGGAGCCCGCAGCCCGAACTCCGGCGCGCCGGGTTTTTCGAGCGGCCGCGAGCGCCGGGAGGGGAGGGGAGCGCCGCACCAGACAGAGCACTGGGTTCGACACCGGGATTGGTCGCAAGTAGGCAGCTTTCGCCACTACGCCGGGACCCTCGGACTGTGCCGACGCCGCACCCGAGGCTCCAGCCGGCCCAGCGCTCAGGTGCGGAGGTAAGTGAGGCGCGAGCCGTCCGGTCAGCTCCAGCGTGGGCGCGCGCTGCCCCGGGGTCCCCGGCTTGCGGGTCTGGGGAGAGGGCACGGTCCTCGCAGGCTGCCGGAAGGACAGGGGGCTTCTCGGGGCTCTGCCTTGTGCAGGGCTGGACAGCTGCTCTGGGGCCGACCACCCTGAGCCGGGCAGTCCTGTAGGTCGCAGCAGCGGGCGCTGAGCGCCCTGAGCCCGGGAGGAGGCAGGGCCCCGACGACGCGACAGTCACCCCACGGCGACCCTTCTTCTCCTTTTTAATAAGAAAATAAGTTTGTTGCGCTGCGAGGCAGCCACAAAACAAGGAACCCAGAGCCCGGAATGCTTCGGGGGAAACCCTTAAAATCGGCTGCTCCAGCTGGCTCGGGCTATCTGTCCCCGTCGGTGCTCCCTTGCCCCGGGCGCACGGTTCTTGGCGGGCGTTTTCCTCTGATAGTTACCCGGGGTTCCCATAGCCCGGCTGCGGCCCACAGTAGAGGAAGGCGAAGTTGGGCTGAGGTTTGAAGAGATTTGGGACTAAGGGAACAAGAACCCATAGCTGTGATGGAGGGAGACGCGTTGACGGGAACAGACTCTCATTTCGGGAGTGTCCACCGTGCGCCGGGCTCGGTGCCGAGCGCCGGGGGCACAGAGGCGAACCGTCTCGATCAGGTTCCCGCTCTTGTGGAAAGTACCTGGTTTCTGCTGAGGGAGCCTATGGGGGTGGCATTCATTTCCAGCAACTTCTGGGTGGGGGGGATATCCATTTTCTTTTGAGAGGCAGAGGCAGCCACCTCGCCTCCTCCCCGGACTCTGACTGCGAGACGTGCGCCGGGGCACCGCGGACGCCAGTCGGCCCGCTCGCTCCCCTGGAACGCAGGGCTCCAAACCTCCGTGCCTTTCCTCTCTTTGCGCTTCGTGTGTACATTTTACTATTTATGAAAGGTGCGGAGGTGAGGGTAGGAGGACGTGGGTTCCTGAATCTTTCTGCACCAGTAAGGGAGTCTGGTGCGGGAAAACCTTGTGCAGCACAGCGGAGCTCCTGAGAGGAGGCGGCTTCAAGCAACGGGAAGATGAGGCTGTTGGTCGCTGCCAGGGGTCTCCGGATTTGGAGCGACAAGGCTCGCGGAGGTCGTGTAGGGCGAATCAATGTGACCGATCCCCTGGGGTGTGTGGTCAGCGTGCAGGAGGGTGCGCTGGCTCTTGATGTGTGTTGGAGATTTGTTTTTAAGGAGGACTTCCTGAGGGAAATGTTCGTGGAACTTTTAATAGTTTTCCTACTGGAATCAACATAAGGGCGGGGACATGTTTGTCAGAATAACGGTGTCATTTAATTGCAGGGGAAGCTCCTGCAGTTTACTGTGGTGGGAGCTGGATATTACAAGGAATAACGCCACGTACCTGGTTTGTTTGGACACCTACATAGAATAATTTGGAACGTACTTGTAATTTTTTGCATTTGAAGTTTATGGTTTATGTCCTTTAGGGAGTAGGGTAAAGACTGTATAGGTTTTCCTGCAAGCAGGTCCACACAGTAGCGTTTCAAGTCGGGCGGATTAGCAAGTTTGTTCGCTCTTTTCTGTCTCTCTCTCTTCCCAAGTGGGTGAAAAAGAACAGCGTGCATCACGAAGGCAGACACCTTGCGGTGATTTTGGTGGCATTCGTGAGAAAATTCTCATTTTACGCATAAGTTTATTCTTGCTGTGTTCATCTTGATTTCATTCAAGACTTTGTGGGAATCTCTGCAATGGGTGACTGGAGTAGATAAGATTGCTAAGGATCAAAAACAAGTCCCATGAGAATATTATTTTTGCTACCTTATAAAATGGCTATCGATTGGTTTGTTTAAACTGGCTTCAACTGTCCTGTCTTGTTGAGGAGTGATCATAATGATAAGCCTCATTATTTTTCAGTCTGAACCCTGTGAGGGTGCTGGGATGGGAAAACTGACCTTTTTAATTAGGGGCCAAGATTCTAAGAGAAGTGAATTGTTTAAGGCTGCATCAGAGCCACATGGATATTTCAACAGAGGTAGATTTCTTTATTTGTAGCCTTTATGACAGTACTTTTCAGTTTCTTTGACTTGGAGGACATTCAAGTCAGTTGGGAGTCAGTTCAGCAACTCTTTTCATAGTCATTTCATATTGGCAGGTGATTAAGAGTGATTAGTGAACAAACCTTTCAAATGCTGTTGGATTTTTTTTTATCATCCACTTATTTTACCTACGTCTTTCTCCTCCTTTTTGTTCAGAAATAGGTCTTCTGATTTTTTCCCCTCTAGGCACTAAATCTTTTGGCTGCAGTTTTTCTTATGAAATGTACACAGGGTACCTGTTACTTCAATTTAGGTCTTACAGAATAAAAGTAACCTGACTGTTTAAGCTTCTAGCAGAACATTCCCCTTTATAGTTGTGACTTTTCTACAAAAGTTTGTCTGACAATGGTTTTAACTTGTTGAAGTCTTCTTTGTTATGTCTGAAGACAGAAACAACATACATTAGTTTCAATCTCTCTTTTTATCTAAAGGAATTTGTCTTTTGTAAAACTTGCTTTCATATGATTTTAATTGAATTGATCCATTTCATATGATAGGCAAGGGGATGTCTCTGCACACTGATTTGTTATTTTTGTGATTTTGTTTTCCATAATGAAATGTTTTAAGTTTGGTGAAGGAAGCAAGGAAGCAGGATTTACTGCCTAGATTAATTCATATTCGTATTTTTATTATTTACCATCAGAACAAAATCTGACCACACGTCAATAAAATTTATTTATGCATTAAAGATATATACTCTTATATGATATGTTACTTATAAAACACAGAAAAATAAACTAAATGATGAATAAAGCAAAAATTATGAAACAGAAGTTCTACTGTTGTTTTTATGTATTCCAGTGGATTGTATTGCACAGCCCCTGAGGTGTGTACCCCACTTTGGTGATTACTGCTGGTTGGAGATTGTCTTCTCTCCTTACCTCTGCTCTGCTATTGTCTGATTCTGGGTGGTTACAAAACTGCTACAATTCTGTCTCCTGTAACAGATAGAGTAAGCTCAACTGTTTCCCTGTCATGGACTCATATGTGGAAGGAATGAGGTATAAGAGATGAATGTGCTTGGGAGGCATCGTCCTTAATCTCCCAAAGTGGATGTATAAATGATGAATAAACAGTGAAGATTTAGTTTAAGGACTAAAGTACCACTGGTCAGGAAGTGAAGAAACCAAGGAGTAAATGAGTGAGGAAAGGAAGGACACTTTCCGCATTGTAGTATTGTGTGGAGGCTAGAAAAGTCACGGATATTGAAGCAGATTGATCCAAATCTGGCCCTAGCTTTTATTACATTCACAATATTAGTCAAGATACTTCCTTAATTTCTATAAGCCTTAGTTTCCTTATCTATAAAATTGGGATAACATCTATTTCAAGACGTCGTGATAGGGATTAAACATGAGAGGATAGGTACAAAACTTGGCTCTATTAGATTGGATCATTTAACAGCTATAAAAAAATGAATCTAAAAATATACTGCCTCAGATGTGAAATGCATTTATTTCTCATTTGTGTGAACTCCCAAAATGTGTGATCATGGCAGCACTCCTTCAAGGTGCGATTCAGAGACCCTGCCTTCATCCATTCTGTGTCCTTGCCATCTTCAGCAGGGTCACCGTGCTTATCTGCCTCATCCCATTGGAAAGAGGACTTGGCAAGATGTTAATTGCCCAGATCTGGAAGTGGAACATATTACTTTTGCTTGAATTCCACTGGCCAGAACTCAGTTCCATGTGGGTGTATCTTGCTATAAGGGAGGCTGGGAAATGTAGTCTAGCTGTGTTAGCCAAGAAGGAAAAGAAATGGTTGGGGGAACAGCCAGCATTCTTGGACATTCTATTACTATGTGTGATATTTCCACCACGTTTAATAATTGTGACTTGCTTTTCTTTCCCCACCCTCTGTTTTTCCTGGCAGAAAAACTGGAACAGATGTAAGAAATAAAATAATAGTAGAAGCAGCTAATACATCTATAGTGGTTACAATTTTTAAGATACTTCTCTGAGCACTTTGCCCTCCTAGATTGGTATTATTCATATCTCTATTGTACATAGGCAAAGAGAAATTAAGTCGTTTGTTCAACATAGCTAGTAAGTGGCAAACTTGGGATATGAACCGAGTTTTCTGACTCTAGAAATGAGTTTTTTTTTTTTTTCTAGCTGCTCTGTACTACTTTTTTTGTTCTTTCTTCAATATTTTTCTTATTTAAGCCATTGGACCATGTTTTCTGTTTGTCTATATTAAAAAAGTAAGGAAAATTAAAAAATCCTAAAGAAGAAAAAATATCACATCTAATCTTAAACATACTGCAGTGGAATTAGAGATGATGTAGATTTATCTTGAATACCTAGCAGAATCAGGAGCAGATATTTAAACAATGCTCTTTCATTTCTCATAAACAAATTGTCATGATCTATGCCCTAAATTATTACCTTTCTCTTAAGCTTCCATTGTAGGAGTCTTGTGCTCCTACTTTCCTGCAGCAATATGTGAGGATAAAGTCCTCCCCATTTCTCAGCAAAATCAAGCATCCTTCCTGGTAAATACACAGCTAAAATAGTCTCTGCTGACTTTTCTTTTGATAAGGCTTTGCTCTTTATCAATATCACCAACCCTCAAGAAAGGAAACTCTCCTGTTCTCTCAGTTTTGCAAAATTTTTTTTTTCTTTTTGATATTTCCTGCATGACTAAAGGGACCTGTATCCATAACCCTAGTAGCTTCTAAAAGAAAATGATCCCTCTTGTTCTCATCTTGTTGTCTTGTCCCACTTACATTAGAGAATCTGCCTCATCTCACCTTTCTTATGTATTTGTCTTTTATAAAAATGCCTATTATGGTTTTGGTTCCCAGTGGCTGCAGTGGAAATGTGAAGTGTTCAACAGCAAGAGAATACTTTTTGCCAAGACAATTCTTTTTCCAACATTAGTTATTTTTTTCATCTTGTTCAGGATGTGTTTTTGGCATCTTCACAATTAATGGTGCATATCTTCTTACCATGGAGGTAGGCATATATACTGTATCAGTCACCTCTTTTCCAAAAGTCCCTGTTCATTTCCACCTGACTTTCTCTGAACCTCATGACATAAGAAATCTGCTTTATTTTCCTCTAACTCTTTTTTTTCCCCAATTTTCCTCACTTCCATGCCATTTATGTATATGTATGTGTATGTGTGTATTTTTTTTTCAAGCCCCTTCTATGATTTATTTCATGTGGTTGGAGGAACAGAGATGTTTTAACACACTGTTTTCAGACTCGCAACAAGCCATGTTCCATAGGGAATTTTAACAAGCTAAGAAGAGCTGCTGTAACAAACTCCAAATTTTCAATGACTTAAACGTAACTTTTTACATCTTTTTTATATTACCTTAAGATTATTATTTTTTAATTTCAGAATATTACAGAGGTAAAAACATTTTGGTTACATATATTGCTGATGTGGGGTAGTTCAGTTTTCACAGCATAGTTTCTGATTGAGTGACTTTCCACACGGTCATTCAAAAAATCAAGTTCCTTATACTCTGTGGTTTTGTCCTCTGCTGTGTCCCTAGAGTCCTCATCATTCCAAGGTAAAGAGTGTGAGGAGGGAAATTATCCAGAGAGGTCTTCCAGGAGGTGGTTACAGGCCCAGCTTGGGAATGGTTATTGTGGCTTCTGCCTACACTCTGTTGGGCTGAACCCAGTCACTTGCGCATTCTTTGCTGCCAGGGAGGCTGAGAAGTGGAGTCTAGCTGAATGCCTCAGAGAAAAGGAAGGAGTTTGGCAAGTAACTAGCCAGTCTCTGTCACAGGTTTTCAATGAGTGCATGTGAGAATATCAGCTAATTCTCTATTTTTCTCTCTAAGGATGGGAAAAGGAGAATATAGATACTGGTTATTTGCCTGATAAATACCCATTCCCTTTCTTCCTTTTAACTTTGGCCTCTATTACTATCCCATTCTTAGTGCATATGGTCTGGGTGGGACTCAGTTTCCTACTTAAGGATTAGATGGTGCAAACTGGGTCTTAGCTAAGAAGAACACTGATACTCCCTGTCCACAATAATTGCTTCCAGAAGAGAGCAAACATGAAGCTCATAGAACCACTGTGGAACAGTGAGATGATTTGCTGCTTCTCAGTGGCTCTAACTGGGCTGCATGCATGCCCCTGAACCAATTCCCGTGGACAAGGCAACTGGAACCAGGGAGGATGTCAGCCTGCCCCTGAGGCAGCTGCCCTGCCACCAAACAGAGAACTGAGAACTGCTACGGGTCACCACATGTTACATGAGACTGAAGCCAACAGAAGGGAAAGCCGGGGTGCAATGGAGGAAAACTAGGTCGGTCCTTTTGCATTATTTAAGCCCATTAATCCAGCTATGCCTAAGCCATGTTTACCTGGTAATTTTATAGGTCTTTGAATTCATAAATTACCCTTTGACTTAAGCTGGTTTGGGTTGGATTTTTATCACTTAAAGTCAATACTAATTTATTATGTCGAGGCGAAAAGAAGAAAGAATTCTAGATGGGAGGGGGGATCTTGTTGGTTTTTTTTTCCCCTGAGCTCATTTTATGTGTTGCTTTGGTTGTGTGTTTAACAATTCCCCTCCCTTGGAATAAATCAGACTTCAGTCAAGAAACATTTGACTTCCCCCTACCCAGGCACATGCATACCTCACTAAATCATAAACCCAAAGGCTGTGTTTTTCCCAAAGCATATTGCTCTTTATAGAGTTATGGAAGGGAAATGGAGGTAAAACCACATCGTCAGGCATAATTCACTCTTCCTAGATTTCCTGTGGTCCCTCCTAGATGGTGCTTTCCTATCTAGCTTCACTTCCCCACTCCTTTCCTCCCTTAGGCCTGCAGCCCATCTGCACCAATCCAGTCACCAATCCTGGAACTTGCCATAAGATTTTTTTTTCCCATGCCTTTGTTTACATTGCCTCTGTGTTTGGTCTACTCTTGCTGTCCTTTTCTACTGTGTTTATTACAGTTTGCACAATGCCCAACTCAAATGTCACTCTGCTAAGCCTCTTTCAATACTACTGAGGCATAAAGAATGGCTCCCGCCTTTGTACATACTCCCATTGTGCTTGTTTCCATGCCACTGATGTAATGTCTATCATGAGAATGACCAACCCTCCTGTTTTCCCCAGGATTGAGGGGTTCCCAGGATGCTGGACATACAGTTTTAAAACCAAGAAAGTCCTGAGCAAACCAGGATAAATTTGTTGCCCTGCCTTCTACATTGTAATAGCTCTTATTTCACATGTCATTCAGTACAATGTGAGTTCTTTGAGACAGTAGATAAGAGCTTGAAATTTGGAGTCAGAATCCTTACCAGTCCTAAATCTGTTTTATGTTAGCTACATGATTGTTGAGCAAGTTTTCTACCTTTTCTAGGTTTCGGTTGGTTTCATCATCTGTATGATGGGGTAATCTGTATTTTGTAGGGTTCAGATAATTAAAAGGCATAATAAATTAAATGACTTAGTTGAGTGATGGGCACATCTATAAAATAGGGTTGTACCTTAATACACAAGAATTTTGTGACGATTGTATGAAGTACTCCATGCAAAGTATAAGTAGCGTAATGCCTAAAGCGTAGTAAGCATCCACTAAACAGTTTTGTTACTGATCATTGTTATTCACCTTTAAGTATTTCTTGCCTAAAACATGGCAGGTGCCAAAAATACAATTAAACTTAGAGAATACGTATTCATGGAGCATTCATTAGTGATGTTACCCAGAGTTTGTGATAAGTGGAGCAAACAAGTCAGTGAGAGTGATTAGGAAATATTTGTGATAAATTATTTTGTCTTTGAAACTTGAAAAATCAGGATTAGTTCCTTTTTAGACAACGTTCATTTTATTTTTTCTTGCTTATTTAAGTCACAGCCAACAATTTTTATGGTTTGGAAAGAGAAAATGTTTTCCATATTTGGGCAGGGTCAATTTCAGCTCATGACCCTTAAAATGCCTATTTTTCACTATTAATTAAATAAAGGTGGTGTGTTTTGGGGAAGGGAATTGGTGTGTGAATAAATGAGGGTTAGGTATAGTAGAATCACTACTGATTCCATAGTGATTTTGAGTTTTAAAAAAATGCATACAAAATTTTCTTTATTCTTACCACAGAAAAAATATACTTTCTACCTTTGGGCTGAATCTTTGTATATAAAAATATTTTGTACCCTGAACAATTGCACTACTATAAATATTGAGTATTCATGTTGCCTATGCCTTTCAGGTTTGCCATGGAAATTTCCAGCAAGGACAGGTGTTGCGTGTGTGTTTATGCTGATATGGGTCCAGTTTGGACAAGAAGGAAATCAAACAAAAAAAAATGATATGACTCAAATCACCAAGTATGTTTTATAAGGCTTGATTCTGGGCACACTGCCATCATTTCAAGTTGTGCAAATTTATATTGTCATCTGTAATATGACGGCTCTTCAACTGTCACATATAAATATGAATATTTTTGTCTTTAGTCACTCCTTTCATTAGCTATTAGCTAGTTATTGATTCTAGACTCCTTGCAGATTAGTAAATTAATTGGGAGTCCAAGCACTATTGTTGCAGTATTAATTGGCTGAATGATATCCTTATAGATACCATGATTACCTAAGTCACATGTCTAATTCCTAGTAAAAATTATAGTACAAACATAGTCATGTTAGTGTTCTTGGATTTAAGTAATTGTACATGGGGAGTTGTCTTGAATATAATAATAGTTTTTTATTTAATTGAAATCCCTATAAAATATATTCCTTTCTTGCTTAAACAGGTGACTAAATATAATTTACTTTGTGATGACACAGTATCATCATGACAAACATAGTATAGTAGTTTAGACAAGAGCATGGGCCTTTCAATCAGACAGACCTGGTTTGAATCCTTGTTCTGCCTCTTGTCAGCTGTGGTCTCAAACTTATTCTTACCCTCTTCAAGGCTGTTTTTTTAAATTTGTAAGATGAAGTTAATCATCCCCACCTTGCAGAGATGCTGTGAACAAATGTTTTGAGTTAAAGACATTAGTGCAGTGTGCACAGCACATTCTAGAGCACTAAGTAAGTTAGCCCAATACTGTGATCTTTACAATTTATACAGAACATAGTATTTATAGATGTTTTCTATATTTGTTGAAACAGTGAATGTTGCCACATTCCTGTGACACTGGTCTGTGCGACAGGATCCCGTCAAGTGTGCTGAGAAGTTGTTACCTATGCTGGTGACCCCTGTCTGCTTTCTGCTCCTTTTCAGATTGTCATATATGATCCCTTGCTTTGGTGAACTTGCCTTTTCTACTTGCTGTTTCTTACTGTTTGTAACCTGAAAAAATCAAATATGCAATCTGTTCAAACTGCATTCATAATAAGAGTGAATATAGATTCTGAATGAGGCTCTAAAGGGCTCTGTTTTTTCTTTATTCTACCTCCCACCCTTTTTTGTGAGAGAATAGTGGTATGTATGTTTCACATCCATTTTTACTGTTCTCAGTTTCACCTTCCCCACTTCCTGAATGAGGTACTAAGTGGTAAGATGTTACCATACTATAGCAGAAATAGAAAATAACTTGCTTTGATAATATTGTGACATGTCTTTGTGGTAGGCATTGCAGCAGAATCGTGTTTGTGAAGATTCCTCTGTTATAGTTGTGGAATGTTGGCTATCCCACCTGCTGTACAATAAACTTCATTCAGAAGTCTGTGCTTGGAATACAACATGGTCTTTACTGTATAAAGAAATTCCTTTTATTTTTTTTTTCAGCACATTTCAATGTTTCACTTACCAGTTACTAGAATCTAACTTCAACTTCCTAGTATTTTCGTTTTTGATCCTAATAGCCGGTATTCCAGATACCACTATAGTTCTAGATATAATTAAGGTGGTTGTCACATGCATGTGTATGCACCGTGTAACATGAGTTTATTGTGAATTCATAGTTCCATTAATTCCACTAAATTGTTTCATTGGTAGCAAGTTAACATTATATTATAGTTTATATTATGTGCTATAACTGAAATGAATACTTTTTAAAACATTACTGTTATTAGAAAAGAATCTTTTTCTATTAATGAATTTTTATAAAGTTTAGTAGGTTTCTTAGAATGTGGCTCCTTCAATCAGTATATTAAGATAAACTCTTAAGAAAAGAAACATAATATTATACGCTCTCCAAAATAATGAATCCCATGTTTTGAATTGGGATTTAGTCTCCACAGATGGAAAACACTATTTTATGTGAGGTAAAGGAAAGGCTGTAGTCAGACTTGGTGTTCAGAATGACTTGATGATTCAAATCCTGGCTCTACTACTAGTGTATTTGGTACGTACTAATGTATATTAATGTTGGTATGTAACATTAGAGCAAGTTATTTAACCTCTCTTAGCCTCATTTTTCTCATGCATATAATAAAGGTGTTCCTGCAGGGTTGTAAAGAATGAAATGAGTTGATTGTACGTACACGTAGCCTAGTGCCAGGCACATAATTAGACCATCTCTAAAAATGCAGAGTTTATCATTATGATCTTACTCTTTTGAGCACTCTTTTGATTCATTTGTTCAATATGACACCTGCATTGTGGATGAAATAATGTGGATGTTAGGATTTACAAACTTGAGATTTCCTTCTTTTAAACTACTCAATAAAATGATTTATGTTTGCTCCTGTGCCTTTATCCGCAGGATAGACAATGCAATCTCGCCTCGCTGTGTGGAGCCAGAGGAAGGCAACATTTCCATAGTGCGTTGTTTTATGGTTGACTATTACTGCGAGCCACTGTATCAGAACTGAGATGAGATTAGCACTATTTGAGATTTCATTTTGGAGAAATGGTTTTGGCTATGGTCAAGAATCTTATTTATTAGAAAGAATGAATTACTGAATAGGCTCTCATCTGTATTCTTTCTACTTCAGCTATAGCCCATCTTGCTATCCTGCAAAAGAAATGCTGACATGTGACAGAGTAGAAATATGAAAATGTTTCAAGTTGCTTTCAGTCAAATGTGATTGAAATTTTATAAAAGATTTACACTTTTTTTATTTGTAATACTGACAGTACTGGGAAATGAATTTCTGTTTACACTGGAGAGTAGCAGTCAGTTTTTGGGTGCTTTGAATTTTAAAACTTAGGAAACAGAACAGTGATGACTGGTATAATATTAATATCCATGCAAGGAGTTTTACATATTTGAGGAGGAACTAGTTAATGTTATTTTACTTCCTGTGTGTTTTTACAGCCTTTCAAGGCTAACAAACTTAGTAAGTTTGTTTTGAATGTTTCTTTTTTTACATCCTTATATGTAGGTTTTTTATCTATTTCATGGAATTCAGAGAATGTTTATCACAAATTATTTTGCTCAGAGTTCATTTAACCTCATACTACTTAGATGTCTTAATTATTATACTTTTATATTTTTCTATGTTTCTAGCACATACAATGAGAATTTACTGTTTGCCAATGTGTTTTATTTTTTTCTCCTGCTAAATTACTAAACTAACTCACATCAATATCTTAATTCCCGGAGAGAGATCTCCATCCATTTACTTATGTCCTATAGCATCTGACTTATGGCTCTGTTATGGAAATTGGCCTGAATACAGGCTTATCATCATACATGCCCCGGTATTCTCTGCTGTTGTATTATTTCCAGGATGTACTGTGTACTACAGTTTCTAAGTGATTCTTCTGAGCACCAGACCTAGTATTCATGAAAGTCTTACAATATACACTTGCAATGGAAAGGATGGTAGAAAACCAGGCATTTCTGCTTTTTTAGTTTTTTAGATATTAGAAAGAGCTACAGAAACATAATTACGTAACTCACCACTCCCAATTGCCTAAATTACCTGGATTGAGCAACTGAGGACGGTGGAAGGGCTGTTTCCCTCTAATATCTGAATGTAATATAACGAATTGCCCTTTAGAAGGGACTATTTGAATTTGCTGTTGATCCTTGATATTAGGCACCCTGCATTTCTGTGACTGAAAACATGCATTTTGGTTGGGCCTAGGTGCACAGTCTAAGTACACAGTCTATCGTTCAGAACAGAATATCATTCATATAAGAAATTTGCTCATTGCCTTGATGTCATTGTAGTCCATAGATTGCCATCTTCAAGGAGCTTGTGAGAAATGTGAAATTTGATCCTTACCCCAGACCCACTGTTTCAGAATCTTAATTTTATTAAGTGATTTGTGTACACATTAAAGATTGATAGACATTGATTTGCATAGTATTCTTAACTAATTGAACCCACTGATTCCATGCTACTAGGCCTCAATGTCAAGCATATATACAACATGCTTAATTGTATAGTAAGGACCCAACACTTTAGGATTGAAGATAGGTATGGTAGGTTATGGCCAAAGGATGATCAGAGTCTATATAGCTTAAGATACACACACACACACACACACACACACACACACATTTTCCAAAATACAGGTATAACATAGTCAACATGAACAGAATAGAATAGACACTGCTTTGGAAATCACTGGAGGGAGGCTTTATCATTTAGTGGGAGTATGTTCTTATCACTTTTCTGCTTGAAGCCCTTAATGGTGAAATAGCACTAGCTATTCTTCCTTTTTTTTTTTTTTTTTTGAGACAGAGTCTCACTCTGTTGCCCAGGCTAGAGTGCCATGACATCAGCCTAGCTCACAGCACCCTCAAACTCCTGGGCTCAAGCAATCCTCCTGCCTCAACCTCCCGAGTCGCTGGGACTGCAGGCATGTGCCACCATGTCCAGCTAATTTTTTCTATATATATTTTTAGTTGTCCATATAATTTCTTTCTATTTTTAGTAGAGACAGGGTCTTGCTCTGCTCAGGCTGCTCTCGAACTCCTGACCCTGAGCGATCCTCTCTCCTCGGCCTCCCAGAGTGCTAGGATTACAAGCGTGAGCCACCACGCCCGGCCTAGCTATTCTTCCTTATGCTGAAGGTCAGGAGCCCCAGGTACCACATCTACCATGTTACCCATCTATGTGATTGGTCACCCTTTAGTGAGTTCCTACATAGCCAGTATTAAGGATAGACTTCTGGCATATACATGTGCTCTCAAAGACCTCTTGAGAAAAATCATGTTACATGTGTTCTCAAGGAGCTCTTTCCTTGTTATAAAAAGAAAATTAAAATTACACTGTGATGCAGGATATAATGGTGAAAGTTGCATAGAGATGATTGGGAGGAATTGATAATTGAGATAACATGGAAAGATGAGTAGAGTTTTCAGACTGGATTTGGAAAGAGCACTTAAGAAAGAGGGTATGGTGTGTATAGTGGCCAGGGAGACATGAGGGAAAATGGCATGTTCAGAGAATGGCAAAGGTGTGAGTGGACCTTAGGGATGTGGGAAGGTAGCAGCAGGGTCTTTGATTACACAGTTTCATCGACAAGAATGTGAATGTTGCTCCCAGAGTTGGGCAGCCAATAAGCAATGACAGTGTGATTATTGCATCATGGAATTGTGCAAAGTAGTATCTCTAGCATGTGGGACAAAGTGGGGAATATGAGGAAATTGGGCCATATTCTTTATGCCACAGAAAGCCATTACAAGATTTTAAAGGGCTGAAGTGACATCAGATTGTTAAATTTGAAAGATCCATCTGAATTCAATATGGAAAGCTGAATGATGGATTGGGGGTGGTGTGTGGAGCAGCATCTATAAGCTGTCTAAGCTTTGAGATGTATGCCTGACCTATGGTTAGTTATTTCCTATTCTGGCTCACATTAATTATGTGGGATAACAGTAAACTGAATACAAAAGTGCATTTGCATTTTATATATAAAATATTTATACCTGTTTAATGTATTTCATATTTAAATCCAATATGCAAAGGGATTAACAAGTAATTTGGGGCTTAAATTAGACAACCAAAAAAATAAGCAAACAACAAAGGTTATTATGCATATAATGAAAATAAAAGCATCTCACAAGGTAATTAAGTATTTTTATATTGTAGTATGAGAAGACTTATCTCATGCAGGCTATAGGTTTTTAAATGCACAATTTCAGTTGAGTACAAGTCACTTTTTTTTTTTGCATTTTAAAACATTTGGATGTCAGAGGTTTACATGGCAAGATATCAAGTGCTCATCTGCTATCCAATATATTTTCTGGCTTCATTCCATATTTCTCTCCTGTGACTGAGGTGCATTCCTTTGCTGATAACATTTGCTGTTCTTAGACATTATTAAAGGGAAACTAATGTTGTTTGACAACATTTCAAGTAGTAGCCACTGATATTGTAGTGCATTTTTTTTTTTTTTCTAATTTCACAGGAACAAGTTTCCTTTTCTAACAGCAAAATCTCTTACACCGTTGTGGTCTTGTTGGATGACAAAACCTGAGCCCACCCTCCTGCTAGGAAGTGGACCAGAAGACCATTCTGGAGAGCCTTCAGCCAGGCTCTTCTCACTCCTCTCGTATACCAAAGGTGGGGGCATGTGGCCTCACTTGTGGTTATCAGACCCTCTCCTCATATGTAGGATCTTGAGATTAATAACACAAGGATGAAGAAATGGGCAGTAGGATGTATTCCTTTTGCTGTGTCAGTGTTTTGGTCACGTTGTCCAGTGGTATCTGCTATTGGAGATTTTGGGAGCCACTTGGTCCTCTAGTTCTCTCTTCTATACCATGAGCTTCCCACATCCTATTTATAGTCTCCTTTTGCTTAGGTTCCCAGACTTGGTTATTCTTGCTTGCAACCAAAGAATTAAAAAGAGAAATGGAGGTGCTTCCAGTTAACACTGTTTATTCTCTGTTAGGAACTTTCACAGTGCAGACATACAGGTTACTTTTTTAGGGTGTATCAGTTATTAGCTTGAGGCCTGTTCAGTATTTTGGAAAATTAATCCCCTTGGACAGCCTATGGAATTTTCCTCAGTTTACAGTAAGTAAATATTCTCATAGTATTGATCTGCAGAATCGGGGAAGATACCTGGACATTTGGTGTGTAAATTTCTCTACCTCTCCTGGTTTTCTGGGTTTGCTGTATAGTTTTATTCAAAAGAAGTTCTAACATTTCATATAACCACAGCTTCCAAGTTGCTTCTTTAAAAGCTTGTGCCTTCTCCGAGTAGTTCACATCACCCCGTACCTCCTGATGTTTCATAAGATCGCCACCTGAAAGTTCCCTTCATGGTCTAGCCAATACTTTGTCTTTTCTGCAAATATGTTTCTAGAGGCTCTGCTATCACAGTACTGAGCAGACATTTAGCTTTTTGTGCCCAGCCTGGAAACTTGTTGTCGTTAACTCTGGGAACCATAAGTGTTGGTATTTATGCAGTAAGACTTAAATCTTTCTCTAGGATGTCTTATAATAGCCTGAGCATAAAAGTCTCTGAATTTAACTTGGGCTTGACATTCATAATTGGGTTGGACCCCAGTCCTGATGTTCTTTGAATACTCTTTCATACATAGTCATCACCACTAAATTCTTACTGAGCTTCTGTTAGAAGCAGAGCATTGCAGGAGGCCTCATGGTGGATATAAAGATCCATTCCATGTCCTCAGCTTGGAAGCAGAAGAGGAGGGACATGTTTATTGGACTGAATATAAACTCTCTGGGGTAATTGCGACAAAATATGGTCCTCAGAAAAACCTGGGAACTTCAGAAGAAAATAAAGATATACAAGCACTATTCTAGAAATACTGAATCAGAGTCTCTAAGGATGAGCTTTAGGAAACTATATTTTGAATAAGCCCCTCATGTGATTCTGATGTTCAGCCAGGTTTGGGAACTAGAGCATGTTTTGTGGAACACTAATTCTTCTAGACATAAATAGTATTCCCTTTAAGAAATCGTTTAACAGAAATGAGCTGAGGAAATTCTGTATTTTAAACAAGTTCTCTTACATTAGGATTTTTCAGTATCTTTATATCCATTGTGAAATGCACGTTTCTAAAACTTGTTTGACTATAGAACAACCTCCCTCCACCATCCCCCCTGCCAAGCTCCCACCCAGCGCAAGGACTGTCTATTAACCATCTAGTGTTGGTTCTCTCAGCCTGGGCCGCCTGTTAGAGTCATCCAACTTAGTTGGTCTGCAGTGGGGGTGGGGTCTGGATAATAGAGTATTTTAAAGCTTCCCGGGTGATTTTATTGGGCATAGCAGAGTTTAGGACTGTAGATACAGTGGAATAGTCTTTGGAATACATTTTGGGAAATTTCATCCTGATGCATTTATTCCATATCACCCAGCTTTTTATTGTTTCACATCTGTCTGGTGGTTTTACTCAATTTATATATATTTATATATACATATGTATATATATATCATATTTTTTAGTGTATGTTTTCAAATATATTATTTTTATGATTATAATAAAAATGTTTTAGGAAGATATGCCCCCAGTTAATTAGAGATACTCTATAAGAAAAAAATATGTGGGTTGTCTAAGTGAATTTTAATCACAATGAATAACATTAATTGAACATTTTCAATGCACCAGGCAAGTTGCTAAATGCTTTTGTTAATTATCTCATTTAAACCTGTAATAATCCTATTAGCTATGATGACCCCTAGGTCCTAGATGAGAAAACTGAGAGTCAGGGAGACTTAGTAACTTGACTCAGGTCATGTAGCTGATAAGCGGCAATACAGATTTCAGGTCCCAGGTATGCCTGACTGTGAGCTACAGCTCTTAACCAATTTGGAATCCTAGTTAAGGCAGAGACTTTTATGTTTAACGATCAGTGTATGGTTAAAACACCTCAGTATGTGCACACTGCTTTCAGAACTACATTGTTTTGCAAAGAAGGTGAATCTTTATAGATTACAGAGGTTTAGAAAGGCATTCCACATGTTAGAACCATTTCAAAATGAGAAAGTTTTCAACCAAACATTGGGATATGAATGTAAACAGAATTTTGTAGTTACAATAGACTGGTAATTTGTGCCCCTAAATTGTACATTATATTCATTAATTTGAATGTATTTGAATACTCACAATTCACTGTTTAAATATATTTTTCATACAAATAGGCTTCCAAATATTGCTAAGCATCTAGAAAATATTGAATTTGATAAATTTGTTGTTACTCTAGCCACAAATTTAAACAAAAATAAAAGAATGATTTTGACTACTGGCAATAAAACTCAGTGAAGGGGATTTATATTTGGGTCCAAATGCATGCTTATTAGTCACTCAGAACATGATGTTTCATTTTAAAAGTACATGCCTTTGCATGTTGTTATGACATTTATACAAAAGTTTTCAGTTGCATATCTTTCATTTTGCCAGAGAAGATAAATTGAGTAATATGTAAATGACATTACAGGGTCCAAGTGTGATGGTAAATTTTATATGTCAACTTGGCTAGGCCCAGATATTTGGCCAAACATGTCTGGATGATGCTGTGAAGATAGTTTTAAAATGAGGTTAACATTTAAATCAGTGGACTTTGAATAAAACAAATCCATAATGTGGGTGGGCCACATTCAATCAGCCAAAGGCTTTCAGAAAAAGGCTGACCTCCCCCAAAGAAGAGGGAATCCTGCCAGCCGTGCTTTCAGACTCCAGCTACAGAATTAACTCTTCCTTGGGTCTCCAGCCTATTGACCTACTCTGCAGATTTTGTACTTGCCAGCCTCTGCAATCATGTGAGCCAATTCCTTAATATAAATTCCTCTCCCCTCTCTCTCTGTCTCTCTCTCCACTTATGTATATTGTCCATCCTATTGGTTCTGTTTCAGTGGAGAATCCTGACTACTACACCAATATTACTTATTCTCCCTATTTAAGCAAGGTTTTCCCATTATTTTTCAAGAATTTTACTTGGATGTTCTTATCCACAGAGTTGCTATCACATTTTGCAGAGTGATGGGTGAGGGATGGAACCATAGTCTACCATCTCTGACACTGGTGATGTTTCCCCATGTATTAGGAAATTTCATAGATGCTGTATCGGGTACATGGGAAACAGAAAGTTCAAAAATGGAACTTTTTTTTGCTCCCTGAAAATCTGTGGTGTTATAGGTTTCCAGGTGTCGCTTTTGTCTTCTAGTCCAAGCATGACAATTTAGACAAAAGTGAATAAAGTCTCTTTCTAGAATTTACTTCATTCTTTCATTTAACCTACAAATACCAAGTGCAACTAAGTGCTAGAGCTAGGCTAGGTCCTGTGGATAGAAGAGAAGAAGTCAGACATGGAACCTGTCATTGTAGGGCTTAGAGTCTGGTAGGGGATACCAAAAAAAAAAAAAAAAACAACAACAAAAAAAAGAGTTAAACAATTAGTACTTAAAAAAATAAAAATAATTATAAACTCTATAGGCATTCTGAAGAAGAGAAAGGGGTGCTGAGATAGAATATAATGATGGCAGAATCTGCTTTAGATGACATAGTCAAGGAAGACTTCTTGGTAGGTGTAAACTTTGATTCCCCCAAACTTGAGAAGAAGGCAGCCATACAATAACCAGAGAAGAAAGTTCTAGGCAAAGAAGACAGCACGTAAGGGACAGTAGGTAGCTAGGAGATTGGCTTACCACCTAACGTGAGTTTTTATGTACAAACAAGTTGTTGTTGGTCAAGAAAGCCTTAGACTAAGTTGAGTGAAGGGGAGGCTATGAATAGAATGATGTAGGAGAAATGATAACACCAGGAAAATGAGGACGGTTTAGCTGGATTCTAGTTGGCAAGTATGTTAAAGGGGAAACATTAGTTTCATACTTTACTAGTGTTTGAATATGTTTAACTTCCCTATTTAAACCATAACATGAGGCATTTAGGTAATAGATAAGTAATTTTTTTAACGTAAGTATGACTGTCATGAGTATGGATTGCTACCTAAAGCTAGCTCATCAGTACTTGTCTACAGACCTTAAATCTTTGAATGTAATATTGCTGGTTGGGAGGCTCATACTTTTGGAGGCTGTCTGTACATCTAAAGTCTAGGCTCATTGATCATGTGAATTTTAATATTTCCTCCCTCCCTTCCTCCCTCCCTCTCTTTCTTCCTTCCTTCCTTCCTCTTCCCAAAAGCTAGAAGTCAGTGTAGCACTGGCTATGGTGAATATATCACTTCAAGTATAAGAAGTTATATGCCTGGAGATCTTTGTCCTTCAGTCTGGAAGAATTATAAAAAATAGGTTACCATAGAACTTGTGCTGTGTATGGAGCCTTTCACTGAATAATGGAAGCAAATGTCAAACTTGTAACTTGGCAGAGTTTCCATTTCGCAGCTTGATGAATTTAAGTGTGCAACCTTCATGTACATCATTGAAATGAAGTGTTAAGGTAATTATCCATACAATTTAAAAGAAAAAAATTCTAGTACTACTGAAAAGTAGGATCTGGGACCTTGATTAATTTGGATTGGCTAATAATGTTGTTTTATTTCCCTGGATAATGTCTGAACTTTCCGTTTCAGTTTGCCTGTATAACCCTTTGTATTTTTAAATTATTTTTCTGTAAAGGTTATATGTCTGTGAGTATGCATTTTAATAGTATAAAAGGGTGCCTAGTCAAAACTAGGTTTCCTTTTTATCACTTTCTGTTAGCTTTTCCCCCAAGAGGCAATGTTACTATTATTTGTTTATCATTCCCGAGATCTTTATTGTATATGGGCACATATATGTTAACACACTTCTGCAATGTAAAAAAAATCTGAAAGCCTACTTATTAAAAAAAAGTGGCATGGAATATCCTTTCTTTACTTAAGGATGAATCTTAGCTATCTGTCTACATTAGTCTATGCATAGCTAACTCTTCCTTGCCAATGACTACTAGCAGTATTTATTCCCTTTTATGAAAGGCATAATAGTAGAACTTTGCTCATAGTCATTTATGTTCTTTACAAGCCTTTGTTACTATAAGCAATATTTTTGTAAACATGTCTGAGTATATATGTAGAATAAATTCCTGAAAGGGGAATTGGAATTTTTTAGTCAAAAAGAGCTGTGTTGTGTATTTTTTAACTTGTGTGGTTATTTTCAGATTGCCCTGCAAAGAAATCATCACAATTTACATTCTCAAAACAATGTCCCCATAACTTTTGAATTGATGCAGAAGCCCCTTAGCAATTAGCAGAAGTTCATTCCATAATCTGTCAACATTAATAGTTTTTACAAAGCCTTACAAGTGGTCCCATATCCAAGTAGAAAAGCTTTTGTTAGGCATTCTGATGCAAGATTAAGGTTGGCTGTTGTTACTGTCCTATCCATCTGTAAGAGCTCATTGAAAGCTCTCAGTTCAAGGTTGCCATATTATATTATGAGGTGTTGGGTACTATGGGTAGGCGCATGGCTTGACTGTATGGCCAAATGGGTCTTTGAAATCGCACATCAGGTAGAAGCCAGGAAAATATGTTTTTGGCTTAGGGCAGCCTCAGCAAAGAGATAACCTAGCTGACCTTTTGGGAACCCTCAGTCAGGCACATAGCTCTTGCTTGTTGAGCATTAAGTGTATGCCCCACACCTTTGCATACATTATTTCTAATCTTTGCAATGACACTCTAAGGTGGGAATTATTATCTTCATTTTACAGTTGTGGAAATTTAAGTTCAAAGAGGCTGAGTGCATTGCTCAAAGTAACATAACTAATACTTGGCAGAGGTAGTCTCCTCTGCACCACACCCATGTTTGTCACATGGCTATACCTGCTTCCAGAGTTTTCCCTTTTATTGCATCATTGCATTTGATCATCATATTCACTTTGACCTACTAATCTTTATGCATTAAAAAGGTCCCTCTGGTCAGTATCCAGGAAAACTTAGACAGTCCTTGTCTAAAATGTCCCTTTCTTGGGTTGGTCCAGCTTTTGTCCTCTTGCTGCTTATAGTGGTGCTCAGATATCTCTGCTGTTCCTGTACCTAGCAGTGGTGTGTCCCCTCATGCTGCCTGTTCCCAATATTCTTCACTGACATCTCACAAGATTTATTGAGATGCTGTAGTTTTTTTAGCAGTACTCTGACTGTAATTAGTCGCTGACATATGATGATTTATTACAGGAGATTTCCTTAGAAATTTACTTTGTGTTTTGGGGCTAAGAAATGATTGTTAGAATTTCAGATTTACAGCTCTTGTCCTGCACCACTTAACATATCAAAACTACATTTGGGATTACCAGGCAGCTTGACATCATAGCACTAGTCATCATGACCCTCTAAGTAAAACTGAAATGTGCAGCAAATTAAGAGCGCTGAAAATGGTGTGTGGCCAAATTAATTCTTCCTGATTAGGCCCTGGTGAATTTTTAAATATATAAACATATTAGGAGAATTTAAGATGTGGGCTAGTCAAAGCCAAGAATCCAGGAAAACTTCTTACAATTCCACAAAGACAGAAAACAAAGAAACCAGAAGGCAAAACCCTAGACCATCAGTAGAGGAGCATTTTGTCTAGGGTAGGAAAATCAGGTAGGAGGCATCTCCCTGTGGACAGGCTTGCATGTAGAGTGAAATTAGGGGAAAATTCACTAACAACAGGTTACCAATATACCCTGTCGAAAAGTGTGCCAGAAGTCAGGTAAAATTTCCAATCCAACTTACAGAGATTGTGGAGAAGCAACAAGGGTGGGAAAGGGAGTGTCCAAAAATATGAATAGGGTAAAAGTGAGAGAAAATATATCAGCATTCAGTTTCCCTCTCACTTGTTTTCTCACTCCTGTTAGCCAGGACACTAAGGTCAACTTGGTATGTTGTTAAAATGAGACAGTTTTAGGTAATGGTGATTTTCTTGGTAGAAGATCCTCTTCTCTTTGAGGTCATGTTTTTCTAAAACCCTTTGTCTGTATAGATTTATTTTTCTAAAATGGCTTTATTGAGGTGTAATTGGCTTAAAAAACTGCACATATTTAACGTGTCGAATTTGATGACTTTGAACGTATGCATACGTCCATGGGACCATCACCACAATCAAGGTATTAAATGTATCTATCACCTCTGAAAGTTTCCTCCTGCCCCCCTCTCCATATCTGGGTGGTAAAATCACTTGAGTTTACTAACGTACAAATTTTTAAGTATGCAATACAGTATTGTTAAATATAGGCACTCTGTTTTGCAGAGATCTTTAGAACTTACTCATCTTGCATAACTGAAACTTACACTCTTTATACCTGTTAAACAACAACTCTCCATTTTCCCCTTCCCTAGATTCTGGAAACCACCATTCTACTCTCTGTTTCTATGAGTTTGACTAGTTCATGTATCTTTCACTTAGCATAATGTCCTCCAGGTTTGCCTATGATGTCACATATAGCAGGATTTCCTTCTTTTATAAGGCTGAGTAATATTCCAGTGTGTGTGTGTGTGTGTGTGTGTGTGTGTGTGTGTGTGTATGCCACATTTTCTTTCATCCAACGATGGGTATTTAGGTTGTTTCCATATCTTGGCTATTGTGAATAATGCTGCAAAGAACATGGGGAGTGCAGATACCACTTCTAGATCTAAATCTTCAAAATCCTGATTTCGATTCTTTCAGGCATAGATTTCTATGAAGTTTTCTAAGTCCCTCAGTTTTTGTTTTTGGTTTGTGTGTGTGTGTGTGTGTGTGTGTGTTTTAGTTTTTAAAATGTTATCATGTTTATGATTTTCCTACTGATGAGTGTGGTTGGCATTGATTGTGACTCTGTTGTACCAAAAGCCTTCTCCACAGTTTATCTTAATTGCAAATATCCATTAACTCTGGAGCCCTGAATAGAATATAGCCATTTGAATTTTTGAGTATTAAACCATTCACTGTCTTTATGGAATGTCCTTTAGTGAACATGGTTTTTCCTTAGTAGCTCACTGATCTTTGTCCAGTTAGAAACCACAGGCTCTTATGTGATAGATGGAAAATGGAAAAAATGCATTTCTACGGTATGTTATGGTGTTATCTTGTCCAAATCTCCCATTAGACTGAGCTCCTTGAAATAACTATTTCTCTCTTGCCTTCGCTCCCAGTGCATGAAACATTGCAGTGTGCCACAGAGTTCCTAGTATTAAAGTGTTCAGTAAATATAAGAGTGAATGCTAGTTGGGTTCCTTATCTAACACCTTTTCCTGTACTTTCTGAGCAACAAGAAGTAGAGATCTGGTTTTCTAGTAGATTTATGCCTTATAATTAAAAACTATTGATTTACTAATTTTTTCATCCTGTGGACTTTATTTAATCATTAACTAATAAGACTTATTGAGCATCTTGTAGTTCTGTAGCCCTATACATAATGATGTTAGCTCCTTAGCACATAATTGTTTTGAATAGAATGGTAATTTAAGATAATTTGGTATAAAAAACTAAATGCTGTTTATGGCAAGGTTGAGAGGAGGAAAAGAAGAGGTAACTTTAAACATGGTTGAAAATTCATCAGGTAATAATTTTCCTACTTTTAAATGTGCTTTGGGGTTTTTTGTTTTTTTTTTTTTGGTTGCAAGCAATAAAGACTTATTTAGGTTAAGTAACTGGGGGCTTATCAGAAGGTAAAGTAAAGGAATAAAGAAGAGAGGAATGTCTTCCACCTGGAATATTCTGATGGGAATTCTGAGAAAGCTACACACTACCGTGGTACACCTGGACCTCAAGACAGAGGGTGGTTCAGAACTAGAAAGTTATGTGTGGTCTTTTGTGATTTTTACCTGATCAGGAGCACTAGCAGTTTGTGGGTCCAGGTTTTACTCTACAGAGTTAATTTGGTTTACCTACTTATCCTGTCTTTCTTTGAGGTTTGTGTTTCTTTTCTTTCTCAATGAATTGCTTGCTCTTTGCTCAAGGGAAGACTGGATTGGTTAAGTCACCATCTCCCCAGCTTTGTGGGCAGTGCCATTGCTAGGGTCCCCCTGATGCCTTGTAGATCGTCTGCCCTTTATTGGTTTCATGTCACAGCCCCAATATGCTGTGGCTGAAGGTGTGGCCAGGGTGTTCAGAGACAACAAGTACATCAGAGAACTCAGAAGTCCCTTTCTGTGAATCAACCTTCAGAGCCTAGTAGGTGACCTCCCCCACCGTTAAATTTAAAAAAGAACTCAATATTTGATCAAATTAAGTGGAGGGAGGGAAAGGGGAGTAACCGGATCCTAATATAGTAAAAAATTCAGGCTTATTTAACTTGTGTGATGCTTCATAATCTTTTGAGAACAAGCACCATGATTGAAAATAGTCTTCTTTTCTCTATTTGCTTTTTGAATTGATTGTTAAAAATCAAGAACATTCCTAAAATATCAAAGAAATTACATGAGAGATAATTTGAGTCTCTTCACTTTTTACACTCCTGCCAAGAGTTCTCCACAACCCCACCAATTATAGAAGGATCAGAATCCATATTGGAAATATATGCCAACTTCAATTCAGCTGCTCAGTGCCAAGAATTCTTGCACCTATAAGATGCTAGAGGTTTGAGCTAAATGGAGCCACATTCATCATTGTTGTAGAACTCTGCCAGTGTTTAAAAGGTGCTACAGGGAACTATAAGTCATGCACTGAATTAAAAGATTACAAACTCCACTGGTATAGTCAAAAGCAAGCTCAAAGCTGAGCGGCATCAGACTAAGAGTAGAAGATAACTTGACACTGAATTTTGTTCCGCCTCTGAATGCCAGTCTTTCAAGCAGAGCAGGGAAAAGATGAAGTCTGTGTTGTTAAAGATGTTTATTTCCACACCCCCATTTCTCTTTCAAATTGAAGGCTTTGCAGAGTATGTTTCACTGAAACCCTTAAAAGAAAGTGACATGTTACTACATGGGAAGACAAAGATAGAGTCTAGTTGGTAACGATTATGCAGTCAGGGCTTTATCTGCTTGCAGATAATTTGTGGCTTATTTTTAATCCTCTGCCAGTTTCTTTTCTTACTGTTCCATTTACCCGCTGATTGCAACCCTGAGCCAGTCACTGTTGAGCACTTCATGAATTCTACTCTTTTAAATTGGCTGGAAGAAAACACATATTTCCAAAATGGACATATTGATACTAGATAATATTTATTGAATACTTACTATGTGGCAGATTCAATATTTTAAATTTAATGTTTACAGAAACCTCACCAGGCAAGAATTATTGTTATTACTGTTTTACTGATGAATAGAGTGAGGCTTAGAAAGTTAGCTAACTTGTCAAGGTTTCAAAGATAGTGAATGGTACAGCCAGGGCCTGGACCCAGGGAAAACCTAGTCATTATTAATCCTGCACTCATACGATCACAATCTGAGGACAGTGATCTACACTATGGTGGATTTTGCCAAACAAGCATGTGTCATGAGGAGATCAGCCTAGACGATGATGGCATCCCAAACCACGTCCCATGAAGACTTAGGATGTTTAGTGTATAGTGGTGGAAATTCAGTGCAAGGAGTTCGAATAGTTTTCTTAATGCATATGAAACAATTTCAGTTGAAAGATGACTTAGATCTGTTTTGCATTTGCCCAGAGGTCAGATCCAAGACACATTAAAGAAAACTATAGGGAGGCAACCGAGAGGAATGATCCAAAAATGAATGTATTGCCTCAACATGTGTTGAGTTTCCTATCACTGGAAACTTTAAAAAATAGACTATATTTTGGTTTTACAGGACTCTTAGAGCTATTGATTGATTAGCATGTATCATAGAGTATAATTAGCTGAAATGTAGCCCATGGAACATGGGGGCACTGCAGACTAATATTTTCTCTGATCACATATTTGGTTAATGCCTATTTTGTTGATTCATAACATATACTAATGCATGAAAGTCCAGAGAAATTATGTAGGAAAACAAAACTAAACTCCACAAACTTTATTAACTTGAAATTTCCTATGCTTTAAAATTTTTTATTTGGTATTATTTTGTAATTCTGGGAAACCCTTCTTTTCTTGTGATACCATTAAGATCCCATAGAACATTGTAAATGCTGGTCCAAATCTACAAAGAACATTGTGGCAAAGACCTTCCATGGGCATTGGATGCAGCTATTTGTAATGAGAAACAAAAGAACTGCTGGCTTTCTTGGTGGACTTGTGAGAAACCTGTAGTTTTGTATGGTACAGGGATGGATAAAGACAGTTGTTTTACAGATACTACTTTGCATTCTGTTTTATTCTCAGAAATAATCAAGTGTTGATGGCATTAACTTTCCTTTAGCACACGTGTAAAGAGGGCGTGTTTCTGGGCTTTGATTCTAATTTTTTGTAACAGGTCTTATTTTCCCTGGGTATGTTTCTACTTACTTAAAAACAGATGCTCTTTGAAAAATTCATGAAAACCAAAAATATGCTGGAGACTTTGGAGAGAAGCTCTTTACTCTGTTAATAACTTTAGATGGTTTTTAACAAATGGTCTTTTGCATCATCTGCTTGGCCGTTAACTTCATGACCTTGAGCAAGTGTCTTGGCTTTTACATAACTCAGTTTCTTCATTTACCTACTATTTAACCAGATTGTACATAAAATTACATAGTATATGTATATGAACAGATAGATCCTTTCAAGCATTTATATTGGTGATTTCATGAATGAACCTTGCAGTTGTGGCAGATACACCTGTTTTCTAAAATGAAGGTTTTCAAAACTGCCATTATACATAAATTTTACATATTATCACTTGCTTGCCCCCAAAACTATTTGCACTATGAATTAGAATATGTCTTAAAGAAGAATTTTTAAAAAACAATCTAAAGAACTACAATAGTAAAGTGATACAGCCCATCATATGTTTATTCGTTATCGTAAGTAACATGGCTGTTGATATGTCATTCTGATTTGAATTATAATTTTTATTTTTATTGTATGGAGGTTTACATACTTTTATTCTCAATCTTCCATTTTTGTTTTAAAAACAGAGCCTCAGAATCTTTCTTCTGAAGTTAAAACTTAACCCTAGAGAGAAGATATTGCGGCATTTCAGTCTGTTTTTCTGAAGGTCTGAACCATTGAGAGCTGTATCTGACAACGTAAGCAAAATGAGCAGTCCCAAGATGGCATTATAATTCAAACCTTTGATTTATCCAATTCAGGATGAGTAAGAGGATACAACATGAGTGAACAGCAAGCCTGTGAGAAACCTACAAGTGTGAAACCAGTGATATTTAATTCAGGTAATAAAATAGAATTCTTAAACACACTCTAAATTAAAAAGCCAGAAGATGCAGTTCTAATTACATGCCTTAACTAGAAGTAGGATATTTGTAGAGCAGCTTATCAAATTATATGTAAATTTGTTCCTTTGGCAAAATTTGCGTACATAAGCAGTATTAGTTCAGTATAAAATGTTTGTTTGTTGTTGAAATTGGCTCTAATATAATTTCTGGGTTTTGAGAAATCGTCCCGGTTTTGTAGGATCACCCGCAGTTCTCCATTGCCACTGTTCTCAGTGTATGCGATTTTTATTATAGATTTTTCAAATAATAATATCTTATGTATCTACAGCCTCTTATCTGAAACCCTTGGGGTCAAATGTATTTTAGAATTTTAGCTTTTAGAATGGCAGTATGCTATTTATGCTGTATGCTGTGTGACATTCCCATAGGTTCTTGGGCAACACCCACACATTGACATTTCTTGGTGCTTGAATGGGATAAAGTTCACGAAGAGCCTCTTTTCAGCTGAGGTCAGCTTTGGCTGACAATAGTTTGGTTTTTCAGAGCTTTGTGAATAATAGATTTGCAGAAAAGCATTCTTTAGTATTTTAAACATAATAATTAAGTGTAATTATTAATATTATGAAATATTAAACATAATAGCTGATATGTATTGCATTTACTCCAAGCTATACATGGTGCTCTACTTGTATTATCTCATTTAATCTTTGCCACTCTCTGAAGAAAGTGATATTATTAGCTTTGTTTACAGATGAGGAACAGTTTCAGAGAACTTAAGAAAATTGCCTAGGGATACATACACCTAGTAAGGAAGTGAGAGAGTCATATTTAAACTAAGTTGAAGTAGACTCCAAAGCTGGTATACACAATGACTATCCTTCCTGTATTCACTTTCTCTGGCCCGCAGGCCATAAACTCTGTCTTACGTGAGCACAAAGGAAATTAATGGGAAGGGTATCAGGTGGCCAGAGTACGAGGCCCAGGGGTTAACTAGGGGAGGGAATGGGACTCAGTAGTGACAACTGTGTTATGGTCTCTCCAGGACATTGCCACTAGAATAAATATGCTTCAAATATTGCAGTCCTTTTCACACCTTTTTTTTTTTTTTTTTTTGGAGACAGATTCTTGCTCCACCCAGAATGCAGTAGTGTCATCATAGCTCACTGAAACCTCAAAGTCCTGGGCTCAAGCGATCCTCCTGCCTCAGGCTCCAGAGTAGCTGGGACTACAGGCGTGTGCCACCATGCCCAGCTAATTTTTCTATTTTTAGTAGAGATGGGGTCTCGCTCTTGCTCAGGCTGGTCTCAGACTCCTGAGCTCAAGTGATCCTTCTGCCTCGTTCTCCCCGAGTGCTAGGATTATGTTAATAGGAGTGAGCCACCGTACCTGGCCTTTTTTCCCACCCTTTTTAAAAGTCAGATGAGAGAGAAAGAGAGAGAGAATACTTGAGCCCATATTGCCCTCAGCTAGTGTACAGCAGAGTATCATGAATCCAGTGTGGATGGAGCTGTGCTCCTAAAGGAAAATTAATTGCTTTTAGTGAAAGAAGGTGTGATTAACGTGGGACAGCAGACTCCCCTGAAATGTCCACTCTCTATGGATGGTTAATTAATTGTAGATGAAATTAACATTTGGATGAAAACTTCATTTACCTTTTTAAGTGTAATCCATTTTAAGTTTACCACTGCCTGGTACCAGTGGACTTTGAATACTTGGATTCCTGTCCCAGTTCAAACAATTTCTAGGTCTTGGCTCTGAGACCTAGAATCAATGAGCCTGTTTCTTATTTGTAATCTGAAAGCCACTATATGTCTCCCAATTTACCCACTAGGCACTGTTTTGGCTAAAGTGGTCCACAGAGCCTCTGGAAGTTCATGCCCTGTGTGGTCATCTACTACAC
This sequence comes from Lemur catta, assembly GCF_020740605.2. Lineage (NCBI taxonomy): Eukaryota > Metazoa > Chordata > Mammalia > Primates > Lemuridae > Lemur > Lemur catta. The sequence continues at coordinate 15,595,772 of NC_059145.1, read as the reverse complement.
TGAATCTCTGCTGTCCCTGTGTAACTGCTAGACACAGTGGAGGGGACGCTGCACAACTTTGTGGCTAAGTCATAAGTGGCCTCACAGTGTCCACCTTGTTTTCTCAGCTTGTTCACTCTGAGGGAAGCCACTGCCATGTAAGAAGTATGACCATTATGTCATGAGGGAGCCCAAACTCGCCACGTGGAGAAAGACCCATTCCTGGCCAGCCAACTGCTGTTCCAGCTTCCCTAACTGATGTGCCAGGCATGTCAATTACCTTGGAAATCCCCACCCACCTGAGCCATGGGCTCATTTCAGTCTGACGTGTCATCTGACTAAAATGGCATGTGAGATGCCAAGGGATGACTGCCCTGTGAGCCCAGAACACTCACAGAAACAGGAGAGGTAATAATCCATGGTAAAAAGGCACTAAGTTTCCCAGTAGTTTGTTACGCAGCAGAGATATCCAAAAACAGGTTTGTTGAGAACAAGAGGGGAGATAATGTGTTATATTCCTCAAATGAAGGTGAGCAGCTGTTTTATTATAATTGTTTTGACAATCTAGAAATCAAGGCCTTTCTCTCTAATATCCTCAGAGGTTTCATTATAATTTGCCATTGTGATGAGGATAGTGATCATTCTGAGCTCTCTGGACAAGTACAGAGGGTGAGTGTTTGTGATTGGCCAGCATCCAAGATGGTCATCCTCTCTCCTTAGTGCAAGAGTTTAAAAAATTCTGTTTTTTTCTCACTCATATTTATTTTTTGTCACAATGACTGGGATTTTCTATAATCATAGCAGTTTATTGTCATAAAGTCTCTTATTTGGAACTTCTGATAGATCCTCATTCCAGATGACGGGGCCCATTTCTATGTTTTTATAGACTCCATCTGTTAGGAAACTATAGGGAAAATAAGATGAGATGGAATTTGAAAAAGTGACAGCAAAAATCAAAGAGCAGTTGGTGGAACAGGTTCCCACCGATGGGGACAGGCTGGCAGAGCCAATGTCAAAGTGAAATCGGTTCTTTGGTGGTGTTACAGAGCAAGGAGATACTGAAACAAAGAAATAAGCAGGGGGGGATGCGGAGGGGGAGGAATGAAAGATTTGCTATTAGAACACCAGAGCATTCGGTTGTGGCTTGGATGGGAGGAGGTGGGAAGAGAGAGAAGGAAGCAACTTGGGGTTGGTTGGGACTTCAGCACATCCTGTCTATAATTGATTCTAGCTTTCTTTAGCTTATTTTTTCTTTAGAGAAAAAGCAGGTGACCTGGACTGTCTCCTTTATGTTACAGTTGTTTGGAATCAAGGGTCATTTTCTGTACAGTCTGTTATCCCGTATAATTCTTCAGATTTCTCAAGTGTCATTGCCTGATCAAATTTAGAGTCTTGGTGCATTCTATGACTGTTGCTAGCAGAGGGGACTAGAAGAAGATAATGATACTTTGCAAATAATAGTAAAGAGCAATTGGCACATCCCGATGTCAGTCTCTTCTCAAAAGAGAATAACTCAATGTTTCTCCAAAGCTTTTTGAAATGTCTCTGATTTCTGTATTTTTTCCTGGCTATACATAGATTTTATTGTGAGGAAAATTTTACATAGTTGCATTATCCTTAATATTTACTGATTTGCTGTAGAGTTTTAAAGTGGACAAATGAAAGCCCTTGAGGATGAGATATTTATATTCTATCATAGCAAAGTAAATATATGACCTGCAGCTTGAATTGTTGTTAGGAAATTTTAGGAAATTACTTGTGTTGCCTGAGTTCATGAATTATTTGATTTAAGGTTATTTTCCTTTTTAAATTTATCACTGGCTAGGTCCTTTAACAATCTTTTGATTTATTAAGACTCACTTTCCAGAATTAGATTTAAAGCCTTATTGTTTTCTTATGATTTCTCCATGAAAATTAAGCATGTCTCTTATAAAACCTATATGTCTTTTCTATGACCTGCCCCATTTCTCTGTTATGAAAGGTAATCCTTTTAAAACTGATGGAATTTTTAAAAAATTGACCTCATCTGAAGGACTAGCCCATTTCAAGGTCTGTCTTCAATTATTAGAAAGACTATCGAATTGGGAGTTGGGGAATGTGCTGAGTTCCATCAGGAGGTAAAAGACTTGCTTGTGTCTAGAGGTGTGCGTGTCATTTGTTTCTCAATCCTTCCTGCAATTTTAGGGGAACTATGCTCCTACTGGGGTTATGTATCCAAATCCCCCATGAAGCTTTTTATTAATAGAGATCCCTTGGCCCCACAGTGAGGTTTATTAAATCAGAATCTCCAGGGCACTGGTGTGTTGAGCAAGCCTCACAGGTGATTTGAATTCATACCCAGTCTGGGTCTGAAAACCACTGCTTGACGAAGACAGGGCAGGCAGGTTGATGGATGGTAAGATCCAGTCTGAAGCATCGAAAAGCTGTGAGAAGAGACCATGGAGGAATTCTTAATTCGGGAAGAGCTGGGTATTATGAATGGTGGTGTAATCACTACTAAAAATCCGTGAGGTTTCTAAGACAGTTTTATTTCCCCAGTTGTCTTGATGGAGTCTCCAGTTAAGCTCTAGTACAGTGTGTCTCAACTAGGAGCATTTTTGTTTCCAGGGGATATTTGACAATGGCTGGAGACATTTTTGGTTGTCATAACTAAGGTGATACTACTGGCATCTAGTGGTTAGAGGCCAGGGATGCTGCTAAACATCCTACGGTGCATGGGAGAGCCCTGTATTAGTCAGAATTCTCCAGAGAAACAGAACATATATGATGTCCCAGCCTATAGAGTCAGGCAGGGTGAGTTTGCTCTTACTCAGCCTTTTTGTTCTATTTAGACCTTCAGTTGATTGGATGAGGACCACCCACATTATGGAAGACAATCTGCTTTATTCAGTCTAGAGATTCATACGTTTATCTCATCCAAAACACCCTCACTGACACACCCAGAATAATGTTAGACCCAATGTCTGGGTACCCTGTGGCCCAGTAAAGTGGACCCCTGAAATTACCCATCAGAGTCCCCTACACCGAAGAATTATCTGGCCCAAAACATCAGTGGTACCAAGGTTGAGAAACCCTGATCTAGTGAAGTGCAATGAAATCCTTAAAATAAAAATATTCTGGGGGCCAGCATTGAAAAGGATTTGACAGGACCAGGCAGGAGAGCCTTGGCAATGGCCCATGTGGACGTTGTGGAACCAGATGAGATAAAGAGGAGGAGGGGATATGGACATAGGCTAGAAGCCTGGGACAGGAGGAGTTGGGGTTATAATGAACATTAAAAATTTGGAAAGAGGCGTGTGCATTGGGATATTTTTTTTCTAACAGCATTATATAAAACACAAGCGTTATCTATCTTATAGTCTGAAAAGATTGGGCAAATGTAATATCAGCTTTAAGATAGTAAATCTCCCTACTCTATAAAGATGTAATGATAATTCCTGAGCCTTGAAAACTGCAAGTGCAAAACAATGGTAGCATAAATGAGCCAGAGAGAATTTGATGGTAAATTAGCAGTACAGTACTCTAGACCAGTTTTTAGTAGGAAGAAGCATCAGAGAAACAGTAGGGGTAATCACACATTTGCTGCCTTTCTAGGGCTGATAAGGAAGCTACAATGTGGGGGCAGAACTTTTTTTTGGTGGGGGGAGGTGGGGCTGATCAGTGCAGGTAAAGGGGTAGTGTGAAAACTGTGTGCTTTAAAATACACTGTTTCCTTTTCATCCCAAGTGTAGCTCTTCTTGCCTGATCTGGGTCCAGATTTGTTGTCCAGAATGAATGGAGTTGCTATAAGTACGGAAGATGGTTCCTGGCCTTTGTTTAATTGGAGAGACTGGAGAGATGAGGCCAGTGCTGCTAAAAAGCAGTAACCCCTGTAAATTCATATTCCATCACCTTCTGGTAAATACTTCCTGATTTTCTCTAGGGGATGTGCTTTCCCTAGGTTTGCTCTGTTTGTTCTGAGAGGTGTTGGGTTCATCCAAGGTTTTAGGGTTGAGTTTGCAGCATAGCAATTGCCTCTCAGAAGCACTTGGCCATAAGTCTCATTCAGGTATGAACCTGTGACCCCAGGTCAATTTAGTCAGATCTGCAGATCCTAATTCTGAGACTCTTTTGTCCTTTACTTTTGCATTTGGAGGTATGAGGATGTAATCCCAAGTCCTTGACCATAACTTTGCCAATACTGTAGGGAGGCACTTACTGAAAATGTTATCAATTCAAAAAAGAGAAGAGCTGAAAGATATGATATCATTTGTGCTCCTGTATGAAACCGTACCTGAAGCCAGTATAGTCCCAGAATTCAGTTATGTAAACCATTAAATTTCCTTTTTGGTTATACGAGTTTGTGTTGTTTCTTTCACTAAAGACTGAAAAAAATTACTAAAACATACACTGAATTATTAGAAGAAAATGTGTAATAAGACAGGGAGTGATGTAGCCAACTAGTGAATTTAGTCTTTCATGCTCCATTATTTGGTCTTTATGAACATATTGGTGATATTCTCCCATTCTTGTATTAAATATGTTTTTGTTTTGGAGAGTTTAACAAAAATGCACAGGCTTTCTCTGTTAATGCTTTGTTTAAGGCAGCTTTCATATTTCAGAGAGTTTTTGTATTTGAGAAGTAATGTGAGAATAGTTTTTGAGAGTATAGTTCTTAGAAAATTAAATGGTTACATTGTTTTGTTGGTTTAAAAAAAAAGGAAGAAGAAAAGTATAAAGAAAAAGAAATAAATAAATAAGTATTCCAGCAGTGTTAACAGGGAAAACACACTTCATGGTATTTGTCATTACAGACACAGCTCAACAGAATTGAGTGTTTACTTTTTTATTGTTATACTGTGAGAATGAGTTAATTGTAAAGTCTGTTGTTATCCAACAATGTGAAACGAGTAAAGATAGAAATATAAGGATTATTAGTTTAAAGGACTAGTTGCATGATTGCTGAGATGAAAAAAAAAAGTTCTTAAATAGTATATTTATGACATAACAAATTAGAATCTGTGAGGGGAAAATATTTTCACAATGTCTAAAGCCATTGAATCAAAATCATTGTGTAGATCATACTTGAGTTCAGATATAACCTAAATAAATTCTCTAGCTGTGGCACCCATCTGTCAAAAATAAAACTCTGGCCCTCACTTAAAATGGCTCTTTTGGTCTGAGGTCATCTGGCTGTATCTATAATGCACATGAAATGTCAATTTCATATGTTATAGTGGCACATTTCATATTGCTCTACTTAAGGTTATGTCAGCCTTACCCATAAAAAGCAAGTGATTTAGGTCTCATTCTAAATGAACTAACCATAGATATCAGCAATGTGCACTGCCTGGCCACTACAGACGAAGGGAATACGTGAAGGGGAGGCAGGAACCTTTTCAGTTTCTTACCTCTGGAAGTACGAAATGTTCCAAGTCAGGATGTCTTGTCTATATTTTTCCACATTTTCGTTTCTTGTAAACGGTAATTTGAGGGGGGGATTTTTGGAAAGATGCTTTATTGAAAATGAGTTTTGTTGCCTGCAGGTGACTCACTTGCTCAGGTTATATTTGTGGTGATTTTATGTAACTTTATCACGTTGGGAGGTTTATGAACCTTGTGTAGAAAGAAGATTGCATTTGGGAAGCTGTGCTCATCATGGCTTTCTCACAAGTGACAGAAAAGTACTGCAGATGATTTAAACAGAAATAAATGAATTTTGGAAGATTTTGAGTCCAGCAGGGAGGTTGGAGAGTCAATCTTAGAGGATTGCAAGGAGAAAGGAGGCCGGGCAGGCATCCCCCAGCTATAGCCATGCCAAGGGAGCAGTGTTTTGAACAGGCTACCCGGCTTCTACTGCCCCTTGAGACTGAGTGTTGCCACTGCCTCTGACGCCACCAGTAAACACTGCTCCTTATTCTCTGCATCTCTGGATCCCAATTCAGAGTCCTGGGCACAGTGCGTCTCATTGGTTGAGCATGCATCAGGCATTGGTACTCAAGCTGCAAAGAGGCTGGGAAAGTAAGTAGCCTCCTTCTTTGACTTTTATAATGGGAATCTGATTACCTCCCATTATGTCTCCTTATGGTGGGGATATCTCAAAAGAGAAAGGCTTCAGATGCTTGATAGCTGTAATGGTCAATTTTGTATGTCAACTTGACTGCGCCAGAGAGTGCCTGGATTACACATTATTTCTGGGTGTGTCTGTGAGGGTGTTTTAGGATGAGATTAACATTTGATTCAATAGACTCAGTAAAGTAGATTGCTCTCCCCAGTGTGGGTGGACATTATCCAATTCACTGAGGACATGCATAGAACAAAAATACAGGAGGAAGAACTTGCCCCTTTAATTTTCTTCTTTGTCTGGTTGAGTTGGGACATTGATCTACTTCTGTCCCGGAACGGGTATATACACCAAGTTCTCAAGCCTTCGGATTTGGACTGGAATTACACCATTAGCTCTTTCCTGGGTCTTCAGTTTGCAGATGGCAGATCTTGGGACTTCTCAGCCTCCACGATTATGTGAGTCAATTCCTCTTAGTAAATCTCCTGTCTGTCTATCATCTATCTATCTAATCTCCTGTGGGTTCTGTTTCGCTGGAGAACTGTAAATAATACAGCAGTCAAAGCAAAGACAATTGTTATGTGTATGGTTTTATGGGGAGTCATTTTTCTGGAAAGCAGGAGAAAGAGATCTTTCTAGGGCTCTTGGGTAGTGCGTCTTTTTTCCTCTAGCAGATGAGGGAGGTACTGGGTACTGGGTTTGGTTGGCAAATCAGGAGAGCCAGTGTTTGTAAACTTTCCTTAATGGAAGAGCATAGATCCAGGGCTTCCAATCTTTCTTGGTTCACCGTGCCTGTAGTATCTCAGTGATGTTTTCATGGCACCCCTAGGCCAAAAGAAGTACCCAAAAGTTTCAACATTAAGTAATTAGGCTGAAACAAATAAATAGGAATTTATGTGTTAACATAATTTGAAAAATATATACCATTTTAAAAAATACACACAAAGTGAAAGAAAAATAATTGTATTCCATTTCTTAAATAACCACAATTGCTTACTAATGGGATATCTCCTCCCATTGGGCACTGATTGACTTCTCGAACACTGGAATTAGACTGGACACTGCCACCTGATTTCCTGTCCACGTTGATTTTCATGCAGCACATTTTATCACATCAATGGCTGTGAACCCAGTTTTTCAAAGATAAGACATAATCAAAAGGAACGTGGCACAATCTAATATTGAAACTGTGAACTACCTCGAGCTACCTTGAACGTTTCACACAACTTGGGAGCTGCAGACATAGATTGTCATTGCAATTCTCATGATGATGGTGGCAACTTGAATTGAAGGATATTCTTGGAAGACTGGTTGGGGAGTGTCACAGCAGCCGGGTGGTTCCAGAACCAAGCGCTTGGGAGAAACTAATGCTGACGTGCACAGTGCATGCTCCTCCTGTGCCACTCTGCTTCTGCTCTGTGTTTCCTTGTCTCAGGCAGGCAGACACTTATCACAGATGTGTGCTTCTTTCCTTCTGGTCCACAAAATTCACTTAAGACAACTGCGTCTTTTAAAACTTTTATTTACTGACTCATGAGAGAACACACCTTTCTTCTTATAGATGAACGGAAGATGAGTACCTCTGTTGCCCAGTTTAGGATGTCTTAATCCATTTGAGCTGCTATAATAAATTACCGTAAACGAGGTAGGTTGTTTCTAAACAACAGAAATTCATTTCTGACAATTCTAGAGGCTGAGATGTCCAAGATCAAGGTGCCTACAGTTTCAGTGTCTGGTGAGGGCCCATTTCCTGGTTCACAGATGGTACTTTCTCACTGTGTCCTCACATGGTGCAATAGGTAAGAGACCTCTCTGGAGCTTCTTTTATAAGGACACTAACCCCACTTATGAGGATTCTTCCCTCATGACCTAATCACCTCCCCAAAAGTCCCAAATCCTAATACCATCATCTTGGGGATTAAGATTTCAACATATGAATTTTGGGCAGACACAAACATTTAGAACATAGCATAGGCCAGTTAAGAACTAGGTGTGCAATTCACAATTGTGAAGATGTGGAAACAACCCAAGTGCCCATCAATGCATGAGTGGATTAATAAAATGTGGTATATGTATACCGTAGAGTACTACTCAGCTATAAGAAACAATGGTGATATAGCATCTCTTGTATTTTCCTGGAAAGAGTTGGAACCCATTCTACTAAGTGAAGTATCCCAAGAATGGAAAAATAAGCACCACATGTACTCACCATCAAATTGGTTTCCCTGATCATCACCTAAGAGCACATTTAGGAATAACATTGATCAAGTGTCAGGCAGATGTGGGTGGGGGAGGGGATGGGTGTATACATACATAATGAGTGTAATGTGCATCGTCTGGGGGATGGACACGCTTGAAGCTCTGACTCTGGGGGGGGAGCAAGGGCAATATACGCAACCTAAACTTTTGTACCCCCACAATATGCTGAAATAAGAATAAAATAAAAAAAGAACTAGGTGTATATATGAAAGCATGGTTTCCTTTGTTTGATACTGTGTATATTAGCACAAAGCTGGTGTATGCCTTATAATTTATATTTTGCACACACAAAAAAATTCGTTTTGTTTTCTGAGCTGCTTGTTCATGTGATCTCTGCTTCTGTGTGTCGAGGTCAGTTACATATGTGAGAACTGACTGTTTCATTGTGGCAAGAACAGCTGCTGATTTTGTTAAGAAATCTAGCTCCTTTTCTATAAATGTACCAGATTTCATAATCTGGCAGCCTAACGACCCTCAGTGTACTGCATACAGTCTAAGAGTTACATGAAACCCTCCAGTGAGATATTCCTGGTTCTTCAGCTGGGATATTAGGTACTGGGAGAGTTGGGGGAAAATTTCTAAAATGCAGAGCACCTTGGCCCTTCCAATGCTCTTCCTTCATTACAGTAGCTTTCTACAAAGCTGTTATGTGGGGTTTTGTGGTAGGCAGAATGATGCCCCCAAAGAAGCCCTACACGTCCTCATTCCTGGGACCTGTGACTGTGTTAGCTGACGTGGCAAAGGGCACTCTGCTGGTGTGAGAGAATATCCTGGGTTATCCCGGTGGACCCAATATATGTATCAGTGTTCCTATAAGTGACAGAGGAAGGCAGGAGTTGTGAGGATGCGATTCCGGCTTTGAAGATGGGAGAGGGCCATAAGCCAAGGAATGAGCAGCCTCTAGAAGCCAGAAAAGGCAAGAAACTAGATGGATTCTCTTCTGGACCCTTCAAAAGGAACAAGGAAGGCAGTCCTGCCAACAGCTAATTTTAGCCCAGTGAGACCCATTTTAGGCTTCAGACATCTAGAACTATAAGATAATAAATTTATATTGTTTTAAATCATTACATTTGTGGTAATTTGTCATGGCAGCAATAGGAAATGAATAGAGGTGTGAAGTTGAAGAAACCGTAGAAAGTTCACTGAGGCTTTTGAAATTAATCCTTCACTCACATTCTAAAAATTACATAGCTCCCAGAATCTCAAACTGATAACTACATAATCGCACTTTCCCTGTTCTCAGGTTTACGACAGGCAGAATTATGCCATACTGGTGTTCAGGCAGATGTATTCTCATTAGGAAGGACTTTTTAAGTGGGGTTCTTGTGCTTGCCTCCAAAAAGCTTAAAGCCTTTGGCAGATGTATCCATTTTATGAATCCATCTTCAACAGTGAAGACTGGAATGCTCTAAATCACCAACAATTAATGGCTTAATCAGGAACCGAGGGTGGTTCTACAAATGCAAAGCTGCTGGCCATTAGACTTTGCTGCCATCATTACATATTTCTTCATCCTGATGCATCTCACGTTCATTTGATGACACTTTAATGGTTTCTGTCGTAGGCATATTAACTGTCCACACCATAAACCCGATGAACACTGCTTCCATTTACCACGGAGCTATTTGACTGGTCACACAGCCAAAGAAGGAAGCAAAGGATGTAAGCAGTGTGGGTGTGTACGTCTTTTCCCATTGTTTGTGGAAGCGTGTCTCTACATGTTGATTACAGCAAGTCCTATCTTTTCATAACATTATTTTGTAGTCTCTCCAAACATGCTAGCCTTTCTGTTTTTTAGAGCTATGGCCCTTGTCTTTTTTCCTGCTGTTTTGCTATTCTTTTCTTTTCACTCCAATCTTCTTAACCATCCCCTCCCTGATCAGTTAGTTCACTTACTAGTACAACTGCCTTTGCAAATGATAGAACAACAAAAATGGGGAGGAGAATGGATGGGGGAGAAGAAAAAGAAGAGGGAAGGGGAGGAGGAGAAGCATTTCATAAAAACTAAGGATTCGCTTTCAGGAATATAGTGGGAGATCTTGAGAGAGAATTTAGGAAGGAATTTTCATATGACTTTCGGGTTTTGTGAATGGGCTCCCTCTTTTTTTTTTTTTTCCCCAGTTGTCAGGCAGTGATACTGCACTTTACTTCTGCTCTCCTTTGAAGGAACAAAATGAGTGCTCTATGGCTTTAACTTCTTTTTTTCTCTTAACTCGATTCAAATGTGTGTCATGCTTTGTGCCTTCAACATGTAAGTGATTTTTCTTCAATGTCTCTCGGAGCACCATGCTCACTCCCTCTGGTGGTTCACTGTACTGCAATACAGCCTTTCTGACCATCTCATGATTTGTGGTTCAGTTATTTTATAAACTGGATTTTTAAAAATGTTTCCCATTTCCTTGGTAACTTGGAATTAACCATGGACAAATTAATTAATAAAATAGTTCTGTTTGTCTTGTTCTATTTGTGGATTTGGTTTGCAGTCATCTTCATAAATGTTTTGGTGGCTAATAACATTAAACCAAAGTTTGCCAATTCTGATTTTGCACAAACTGTATGCCAAAACTGTGTTAAGTTCAGCGATGAACATTTTCTTGTTTAGTCTTCACAACGACTTTTAGAAGGAGGTGATAATATTCCCACTTTTGAGATGAAGAATCTGAGGCTCAGAGAATCACCAGCAAAATGCAATTTTGAGTCCAGATCATCAACATCTAAATTCTTGCTCCTTTTATTATATTATTCTGCTCATTTATTAATAACTAGTGTTTGTTAAATGCATGCTGTGTGCTAGGCATCACACTCTGTCCTTTATTTACATGGACTCCTCTAATCAACAAACGTGAGCTATTACCATCTCTGATTTGTAGATGAGGAAAAGTGAGTTTAGAGTTAAGTGATTGCCCAAGGCTCTGTTGTTATAATGCAGAATCAATAATCAAACTGATGGCTTGTGTGCTCCAGGCCTGAGTGGGTCCATTGTGATGAGCCGTTAAAGGCAAGGTGCTAATTAAAGGAATCCGTGACTACTTTTAATGGCCAACACAAGGTTGGTGAAATGGATTTGTACCCGAATATTTTGGTCACCTTTTAGGCCTACTCAGGTATACATTTTGAATAGTAGTAGCAAATGGTATGAGGAAAAACAGGGGTTCTGAGCCCCCTTTTTTGATGTACAGCAATATTTGGAACTAAGAAGATAAAGTAGAATTAGACTTGAGTAAAGCTCTGCCCCTTTCTTCAGCAGGTAGGATGAAAGAAAGTTAGAGGGTATAGGACGTAAGTGATAACTACCTCTTAGTCTTTCTTGATTTAGGCATCTGCACCAGCTGGGACTGGGGCAATTGCCATGAAGTTCATGTTAGCCAGTGATCTGTTTCTTTGACCATAGCCCACATACAAGGCACTGGGATTCTTCTGGACACTGGAGGTTCTGGCCTCCAGCCTTAACATTATTCTCCCACTTCTAGGTCACTAAAACAGGTGCGTAAACTAGGAAAGTTTTATGTAGACAGTTCTCATGGCAAGTCACTCAAACTGATGGCATCTTAGAGCTTGCTGTTGTCTACCTTATGGGTTTTCAGCGAGGTTCTTCTAGAAGGGAAAGACAGGCACTTAAGAACTGTTCTTATTGTAGAAAGTTCATCAGCCCTGGATGGGCACATAGATCAGGGAGTTCAAGGCTAGGGGACAAAGGGTGGTTGTGAGGGGGCTGTGTCACTTGCCTATTGATAGTAGTTAGTTCAACTCTCTCTACACAGCCACGTGGACTGTTGAGGAGCTGGCTTGTGTCGTACTCATCCTCCTGGTCCCAGATCCTAATGTTAATGATTATTCTTAAACCTGGAATTGGGAGCCTAAAGATAAAGCAGTATTCAGCACATAGCAAGTCCTCAACTAAGTTTATTGAGTTAAATAAAAAACTGGAATTATATATATCAAAGGCAGATCAGCTCTTATCCGGCATGGTATCCCCTTTGCTAAGAGAGAAAACTCTGCCCAGGATTTCTCTGGAGAGATTTTGCAACACTGGAGCCACCCTGTTCACACCAAATTTATCATACTTGTATAAATAGGAATCTGTGAGCAGGGAAGATCAGATACCACCATAAGGCTTTGTACCATGGTATACATCCTCTCCCCTCCCCTAGGAAAGCATGACTGATTAAAACAATTTTGGGGGGGGGGTTTCTTGAGAGTAGATGTGCAGATGGAGGTTGTCTCTGGTGCTCTGGACTTATTATTCATAATTTTCTCCCCAAAGAGAGTGATTTTCAACCTCACAATTCCTGAGGAAACAGAGTAGCAGAAAGATGAAGAGAGTTTGTGACTCACAACTAAAATCTGTGTTCTCTTGTCACTTTGTCAAATTAGTTCTGGAGGCATTTTGTTTTCCACCAGAAATAAATCATTATTAAGTGATTCTTTATAAAGCAGTCCACACGTTTATCACACCACAGTCATCTGGACCCAGTTAGGGAATTTTAAGGGACAGGTCATGTTGCTGGCCTGGCAATGCTGGCTTTGTCACATTCCATTTCTCTCCACTCTCTGTGATGCTATTAATCCTTCAGAACTGAAACCCAGGCTTTGCCATTTAGAGGCTTAGAAATAATCATATAAAACATAATAGTGTGGCAAGGTGAGGTTGACTTTTTAATTTTTTCAAGTTAATAGAAAGAAGAGGAATACGAAAGGACAAAGGGGGAAATCAGGAATAATGATAAAGTATCCTCAAAACTTTAGCTTTGGTGATTGATTATGCCTCACATCCAGTTTAATTATTAAATTTACTAAAAGCAACAATTGGCTTTTGGAATACATTAATCATGCCAACGATTAAACATGAAATACAATTTCAATCATATTTGTTGAACATTTTCTAAAAGCTTGGCATTCTTGCTCAGCCTTTTATATATAGTTTTTCATTATCTACCTTACAAAATATGGTATTATTATCATTCCTACTTTCAATATGAGAATATTTGGGGATTAGAAAGCTTAAGTAATTTGACTAAGGTCACATAGCTTACTATAGTAGGCTGGAAAACAAACCCAGGATGCTTTAATTATACTAGAACAATTCATTTTTTTTCTTAATGAAGTCTTGGCATTAGCGGGTTTTTTTATCTTTAATACATTTATTTGGGAATTTATAATTAACCCTTTTAGGAAACTAGTAACATAAATTTAGAATTACCTAGAAAACAGATGAAATTGCTACATTATTTAATTTATGATTATTTCATTTAAAAACTACTAATTTTTATCTATATTTGCAAGAATCTGAGAATCCAATACTTTAGTATATATTAATATTAATTATTTATTTTGTTTACTGTAGTTTTGGGGAAAAATTTAATTGACTATTCTATTAATTCAGTCATCATATGCAAAGCTTAGAGTAACTGCTATTAGAATTTTAGGTTAAAATTTATTTATTCCTAAAAGTAAGCTGAGTAATATCTTATTTACTTGTTTGAGGATCTGGTAGGGCAAAAGCTTTCTAATTTATTTTGCTGTTACCTAAAATAATAAGTATATTTTATATCCTGTCCTAGTAAATACACAGATACACATGCATATATACTAATGTTTCATAAAATATTACTTACCTTTATAGTCTGTGCTCACCAATATTTTATATTTCATCCCATTATATTAATAAAATATATACTGGTCATGATGAACAGTATTGATTTCATAACTCCCTAATGGTTGTAGCCTGCAGTTTGTCATTTGTTCAAGCGTAGTGTGGTGGAAAAATGATGAGATGGCTTTTTAATCAGATAAACCGGGGTTTGGTCCATACCCTGGAATACGTTAGCTATGTGTCACCTTACCTGTAAAATGGTGATAATCAGTGCTTTCCAGAAGGCTGGTACCTAGTAAATAACTCAGTAAACATTAGTTTCTTTTATCTTTAGAGTTCACACTTCATTCCATAGTATTGTAGAAAAATGTCTAGTTGTTTAAGCATACTAGCACTGTAGTTTGGGTTTTTATATTATTTGTGATTCTATGTGTGTTTTTAATATCTTGGGCTAAAAAATAAAAGCCAATAAAAACAAATAAACAACAGCAAAAAAAAAAAAAAAAGAAAAGATCATGCAGTAATTTTAATAGACCAACATTAAGTACTCCAGAAACCAGAACAGAATCTAAGGGCTTGTTAATTTTTATGTATCATAATGGAAGTGATTCCTTTTATTTGTTAATTATTTTTTATGACCACCTATTGTAGCATCTTATAACACATTTTCTTTTTCTGTCCTCCACTTTTTAAACTTCCTAGCCCATTTTCTGTAGAGGTGCCAGTGAGGTTTTTATCGGTCAATGCTTCAGTCTTGTTATTTCCCACCTTAACAGGCTTCATTGGCTCACTGTTATTTTTCAAATTAGTCACAGGCTCCTCAGCCTGAATTCAAGCCTTTGTAGTACCGTGCTAGCCTGCCTTTGGGGGTTTATTTCCTTTTAGTCTGCTCTCCGTACTTTATACTTACTGCTCTGATCAAACAAGGTGGCCTGACTTTCCCTAAACAGATCTCACAATTTCTAGTCTCTGTGTCTTTCCCTGTGTAGTATCCTCTACCTAGAAGACTTGTCTCCTCATCTATCTCTACCCATTAAAAACTCTGCTCTTGTTTTCAAATTCTATATCAGAGCTCCCTGTTTCATTGTGACTCTTCAAATTGATTCCCCTTTCACTCCCACACTACTTCCATTGATACTGATTTTTCTGAAGCTCATTTCTAGGACCCTAAGTCTGCCTATCTTTTTTTTTTTTCTAAATAGATGGGGTCTTGCTCTTTTGTCCAGACTGGAGTACAGTGGTGTGATCATATTTCACTGCAACCTCGAACTCTTGGGCTCAAGCGGCCCTCCCACCTCAGCCTCCACAGTAGCTGAGACTACAGGCATGCACCACCACGTCTGGCTAACTTTAATTATTTATATTTTTAGAGATGGGGTCTTGCTATGTTGCCCAGCTGTGTTCCTATCTTAAGGCGTGTATAGTCTGTCCCAAGGTGCAAATGTTTCATGGCTCCCATGTAGCTGATTGGTGGTGGGACTTTATCTCTGAAGATAATTGAGAAAAATATTAATAGGACTAGTTGCAATTCTACAACGTTATTCTTAAACATATTCTGTTTCTTGGGCTGAGGTGTTTGGATAAATGTATCCAATTTGTGTAAATCTTACAAGATTATTCAGGAAAATAGTCGTAGGAGTAACTGTACTTTTCTAACTTTTGGCTTTAAACATACAGTGTTTCTTGGGCTATGGTACTAAGGTAAAATTATCTAGTTGGTATAAAACTTATGAGGCTTGATAAATGGACTTAATTAAATGAGTCGGTGAATGTTAATGTGTCTCTCCTTTCATATAACTAGATGCCTTGGGACAGTTCCAATATGTGGCATTTATATTGTATTATGATGTGTTAATAACATGGATCAGAGACAAGCAAAAGTCAAGGACAAATGTAATTTTCTGTGAAATGTATATTTAATACTTTTTAACATTTAGCTGAATTACCTTTGGATGTCAATTAAACATTTTATCTCCTTACTACTGTGATTTTATGTGTGTGTGTGTGTGTGTGTGTGTGTGTGTGTGTGTGTGTATGGTGTCTATAGAGCGAATATATTAATTCTCTTAATGCAGTCTCAAATACTAAAGTATTATAGATTTTCTTTAATTGTATTGATTTTTATATATTTTATTGATTCTGCTCTAACCTAAGAGATTTGTTTTTGTGATACAGACTGAACAAGGCAAATTTTACAATTTATGAAGCTTTGGGGTTAGCTATTAGGTTATTACATTATTTCAGAAATGTTCCGTCTGCCTTATGGTGACCTTCAATTTTGGTCAAGTAGTGGAGTAGTGCAAGGAGTACTAACATTGTAGAAATCCCACTAGGGTAGACAGTGGTTTTACTTTGTTCTAAGGGGTACACACTTCCATTTGGCTGTTTTCACGCACAGTGCAGAATTCATATGAGGGCAAGTCCAGTGGCAGCCTTTAGTATGTAGAGGGATACATTGAAAAGTATGCCACATACCATAAATTATCAATTTGAGGTTAATGTATACTTCAGAGGTCCCACTGGCTCACAGTTACTGCTGTACCCTAAAAACACCTCAGGTTTATATGCTCAAGATGGAGAACTTCATAGTTAGAAAATAGCATTCCCCAAGGCTACAGGAAACTGCTTGACATTCTGCAACTCTATTTAATGTTTTTAAAACAGGATGCTATGTAGACACTACTCCAGGTCACATGTACTTTTTTATCTATACTTATACATGCTATTAGACTTGAGGTTTTTACCAGTAGTAATGTTTACATTTCTATAATTTGATGCGATGAGTTTCCCCTGTAATATAAAATTAATTTACTGTTTAGTAAAAAGGCAAGAACCAAATGTCTTGCATGTTACACAGTTGACTTGTGTGTTTTCATTTTCTCATACTGATAACATAACCAGGGGCCTGACCCATGCTAGTTAAATAACCAGAAATTATTTCCACAAGGTTGTCAGGCAAACCTTTGAGTTTCAATGCAGTTTCAACAGAGAATGGGGAGGGAATAGCCCTTTTCCCCCTTGGTTGTAAAGTAGCTGGACATATGCAGGATTAGAGTTAATGATTAAGGTTTATTCATATAAATTTAAAAGCTAATAATCTACAAAATGCTTAGCACCCTACTTGACACATTATAAGCACTCAGTAAACTGATGCTATATTTTAAGAAGCCTTTACCACAGAGGTTAAGAGTATATACTCGGGAGCAAAACTCTGGGTTTAAGTTGAGTGACTTCAGACAAGTTGCTTAAACTATCTCTGCCTCTGTTTCCTCATTTCCAATATAGGCATAGATTATTTACCTCATAGGTTGTTGTTAAATGCATATCAATCATTTATAATAGTGTCTTAATAAGCAAAAAATGTCATCTAAGTGTTAGTTTATTATTTGTAATATATTCTAAACCTATTTAAGTCTTAACATAAATATGCTTCTTAACATTCATGGAAAATTTGTATCTCCTTTTTTATTTACGTTTTTTTGGTATGTGAAACTATAAGTAGCTCTACCCAGGTGTAGGACATATGTTTTTCTATTTTTTTCGCCTTGTTGGAGAAATCTATTTTCAAGGGGTGATCTGGTTATTTGTCTACAGATCCTCCCCTGGGGATTATGTGGCAGCTACTTCAAAGCTATCTCAGTTTGCACTTAATCATTTGAAACATCGAATAACTTGCTTGTTCATTTAATGCATGTTTTCTTATTGAGGAAATTAGTCAACCTAAAATGAGCACCAGAAGCTTATTTTTCTTGGCGTTGCTCTTAAAGCAGTTCTCACGCATGTTTATCTTGGAAGAGTAGGGTATTCTCCTGCAGCTTTTAAGGATGATTGAACTTGGGAACATTCTGTTTTACCACAAGACTCATGTTCGCTCTGTTTAATTTCTTAAAGCTTTCCCTCCCTTCAATGCAATTACCATTTTCTTACACATTAGGAAGACAAGATCTGTTTTGCTTCTTTTTTGGGGGAGCGTGTTTATTTATTTATCAAATACTTTCTGAGTTCCTGCTGGTCCACTGGGCACTGTCCTAGGTGGGTTGAGGATATGGTGATCAGCAAGATGGGCAAAGTCTTTGTTCTCTTGGAGCTTTCACCCAAGTAGGAGAAGACAGACAATGACAACTAAACAAATAAATAAGATATTTTATAATATGTGGAAGGATGATGAAGAAAATGGTTAGTAGGAAAATGAGACCAAGAGGCAAGGAGAGGGGAGATCTCTGAAGAAGTGCTGTGTGAGAGATTTGAGTGCTGAGAGGGAGGCAGCTAAGAGACTTACCTGGGCAAAGATGTATCCAGGCAGAAGGACCAGCATGTGCCTAGGCACTGAGGCCAAAAAACGAGCTTGATCTGTTGAGAAGGGGAATAAGTGACGGAATACATTTCTGTAGCCTTCTGTGTTTCAATTGCTATTCAAGGTGCTTGGGATACACCAGTGAACATTATCTCTATGTTTTGAATGTTGGTCCCCTCTAAAACTTGTGTTAAAATTCAATCCCTGATGTGGCAATATTGAGAGGTAGAGATTTTACGAGGTGATTGGGTCAGCCCTCATGAATAGATTAATGCATTCATGGATTAATGGGTTTGTGGGTTAACAAATGAACGAGTTATCATAAAAGTGGGAACTTTGTCAGGTTCTGAATATATTTTGAAGCAAAAAGACCTACCCTTTTTGGCATGGGGGACCGGTTTCACAGAAGACAACTTTTGCATGGACGTGGAGGGGGACAGAGCTTATGTGGTGATGTGAGTGATGGGGAGCAGCTGTAAATACAGATGAAGCTTCTCTTGTTTGCCTGCCTCCATGCCTCCCTTCCTCCCCCGACCCCCGTTTCCTAAATGTCATGGAAGACAGTTTTCCCATGGATGGGAGAAGGGGGTATGGAGCTCAGGCAGTGATGTGTAGCTCAGTTCCTAACAGGCCATGGACCAGTACTGGCCGGGGCCTGGGGTTTGGGGACTGCAGTTTTGAAGGCTTCAGCAGTGGAGTGTGAGAGAAAGAAGAGTCTAGGATGACTCCCAGTGTCCTGAACAAATGTACTGAGATTGAGATGGAAACGACTAAAGCTGGAGCAGGATGGGATGGGTGAGATTTGGATATGCGAAGTGGGAGACACCACTGTTCCACAGGCATACTATGACAGTGTGTCTCCCTTCCATGCTCAGGTTGGAAGCATGAACTGGCTTTGGCCAGTGGTTCATTTAGACATGAAACAAAAGCAGGGAATTGAAATGTGCTCACAGGCTGGGCTCACCCTCCTGTAGTTCTGTCATCATCATGAGAAGAGCTTCCCCTGGGTGGCTGTTGCCCTCTCAGCCTGGTCCTCAAGTGCATGGAAGTGACGCAGAGCTACCCCAGCTAAGCACAACTAGTTCCTCAGTTTGAAGCAGAGCTGACCATGGAGCCCACCTGAGATCATCAGACCCTCACTGGCCTATAGATCCATGAGAATTAACAGCTACCCTTGTAAGTCATTGAGTTTTGGGGTGTTCAGTTATGTAGAAGTTTTGTGGCAATAACTCAATAATGGAGAATCTAGGTAGTGAAGTGAAATAGGGAGTTGGATATAAGAGACTCAATTTCAGAAGAAGTCTGGGATGGAGATAGAAATTTAGGCATTATTGGAAAACTGATGGTATTTGGAACCGCCGGGTGGAATGAGCTCACCATGGGAGTGAGTGTAGCAGAGAAGGGGACCAAGGATTGCATCACTGCGTCATTACAATGTCTGGAAGAAGAGGAGCAACCAGTGAAGTGGAAGGAAAATAAATTTCCCTGAAAACTAAGTGGACAAAAGCAATATTGAGGAGGAAAAAGTGATCCATGGTGTCAAAGGAAACTACTGAGAATTGTTGGATTTGGTAACTTGGGGGTCATTGTTGACCTTGATAAATACAGTTTTATGAGAGTGTTGGAGATGAAAGCCTGATAAGAGTGTATTTTAATACGAATATGGGCAGAGAGTAATTGGAAGTAAAGAGCAAAGTAACTTTTTGAGGAGTTTTGTGGGAAGGAGACAGAAATGAGATGAAACAGCGACCCCATCACAAAAGGAGTAGTAAACCATGGTAAAGGTGTTGTGCTTTATTCTGAGCGAGGTGGGAGGTAGTTGCAGTGTTTAAATAATGATCTATTTGCATCCAGTTCTGGCTGCTGGATAGAGAAGCATCTGGAATGAAAGTGAGCAGAACAGTTAGGAGGCTATTTCTGTTTCTTAGGTGAGAGATTATGTTGGCTTCAGCTAGAGTGGTAGCACTGGAAATGTGGAAAGCCATGCATACAGTTTGCAAAGTGGTATTAGAAAGATAGCAGGGTAGGATCTTTAGCTTAAAGTACTTAAAAAGTTTTTGTGGTCAAATGAAAATCACAAATGTACATGAGAATTATTTTTTATAAATTCTCTCTAGCTGTATCTTATCTTATGTAAATAATACCTGCTTGAAGCATGATGTTATATTGGTTAATTTATTAAAATTTACATCCTGCCACTTTTTGAAATAATTTTAGTGGTCTATGGAAAAATGAACATGATCATTTTTCTCTCCTTCAAATTCCATTCTGTTCTATTCTGAACCATCCCAGCTACACTGCCCTATTTTGCTCAAGTGACATTGGAGACTGTTCTGGTATAATGTCCTTGTCTGAATCTGTGTGTAAAATAACTTTTTAAGTGGAAAAAGTTCTATGATCTTTACTTAGGATGGGGATTAAACAGTGACAACAACCAAACAGACTTTTTCTTCCTTAGATCTTGGATTTATATGTACTAGAGAATTGTTTCTACAAAGATGGTGAATAAAGTATTTTTCCCAGTGTGCTTTCAGTAGAGACTTGAATGATTGTCTGTGATCTGTTTTGCTCTTATTCCACGTCCAGAGGTTCCCATGGGAACCACCCCCAATTCGTGGGAAGAGTCAAATTTAACAAACAATACAGAAAAGCCATTTAATCATCTTCTGTGTGATCCATGAAAGAGCCAGAAATATGGAGGAAATGCAATCACTAGAATTTCTTTCTATCTGTATGGGACTGCCCAAAGAAAAAAGTCCTGCTCATGGTAAACAGATTTGATGGCAAAACAAGCAAACAAACAAAAGTCCTAAATCTGATAATAACAAAAAACCTCTCCAATCATCTGTCTCCTTCTCTGTTCATGTACCTTTTCAAAATGTGTTAAATGCTTTTGTGCCTTAGACTTTGGCATCTCGCCAGTCATTTTCATTTAACTGTCTTTCCCCTGAAAGATTTGTTTTCAGAAAAAACTTGGGATTGTAATACAGAAAGCCTTCCACATAATCTTCTCATTATGTTCAGAAAGCTAATTTTAAATCTGAATTTCCCATCTCTCTCTATCTCTATTCCAGTGCTCACCTGCCTGTGTTAATTAATTCCTACGCAGCAATGAAGATTAGATTCAGATACCTGATCCTTCAGCTATTGATTGCAGGGGCTCTGTGTCTTTTATGGGGAAATGGGGGCACCTGGTGCCACCGGGACCTGTGAACAGATTCTCTGTACTTGGGGGGTGACTTTGATGAGAGCAGAGACATTGGTGTCCCTCAGCAGCAGGTACTCAGAAAACTGAGGATAAGAACAGAGGGCACCTACACAATCTCATATTATAGGATGCAGCTCTTTTCCTATTCCCTGAATGGATTGAAAACTATTTTTAAATGGATTTGCTTCAGCTTGATTATTAGAGAGCATTGAATCCTAAAGGTGGTAATCTGGAAGGGTCTTGGGGACCATGTAGTCTAGGCCTCGGGTGATCTGGACCTCCAGGGTCACCTTCTCAGTCTCCCCTGGCTCTCTACGGTGAAACCAGACTGCCTTAATTTCAGTCCTCAGACACATCTAGTTCTTGTCTGCCTCAGCATCTTTGTGCATGTGGTTTATTTTACCTGAAATGCCTCTAGATGATTCTTGTTCATTCTCAAGATCTTAGGTTGTATGTTATTTCCTCAGAAAGCAGGTTCTTGGCCCTCTCATCTACAGTAGGTTTCCCTGCACTGTGTTGTCATAGCACCTTTACTTTTCTGTCAAAACATTTCACAGAGTGCGTAAGTATGTTTTGTAGATGAGGTCCTACCGAGAGGGTGCTTTGCTTTGGTTGCTTTTTCTCTTCTCCAGTGAAAGAGGTTTTAGAATCACTCCCCTTAGAAGCATATATGTGATGTTTTCCCCTAAGGGCAGGCCAGTAGCACCACTGCCTCAGAAGGGGTATAGTTAGGCTGAAAAGCAAAAATACTTGGTATCTTTGAGGGAAAGAGATGACATTTTGGAAAGGTGGTAAATACCAGAGCCATTCCTGCCGCAGTGCTTCCGGGCCAGTGGGGGACTTAGGAAATGGCTGTTTGTGGGATTAAAAAACGGGGACATGAGAACCTTGGAAGCCCAAGTGTTGGGCATCTTCGATGACCTTAGCAGTCAGGAGGTGAACCTGTCCTCCACGGGCCCTGTGGGGCCTGTGCAAGAACCTGTACACCAGCAGAGCCCAGAGCAGCGATGGCCCAGCTTCCTCAGGAGCACACTTAAGCAGCGCCACTGTGTGGAAGCAGTAGCAACGGCAGTGGTCAGATTCCTCCTTATACTTCCTGGTATGGATGTCCTAGGAGGACTTCCTGTCTATTATGCACATGGGATATAAAGAAATAAATTGGAAGAATAAGAAATACAAGTATGTATGAACCCTGATTTGGAGAGGCATTTGTTTCCATCGATCTGTAAGATTCATTGTAGACCCTCAGTACATGTTTTAGAGATGAGGAGATGGAGGAGGAGCGAAGTCAAGTCACTTATCACGGAATCATGGCATTCACTGGTAGTAGAATTAGAATAAGAATATGTGAATCTTCTGGCCCCAGTTGTGGTAGTTCTGTGGTTGAAAGATACCATGAAGAAGGCTGGGAAAATTTCTAAGATATATATTAAGAGGTCAGGATCCACTCCTTCCTTATGAGATTGCTAAAAATTATAGGTTGCCAGGGATATTTTGGGAAAGGGAAGTTGGAACCTACAGGTGGTTATTTTATACCTGTCAGACATTTGGGGACCATTCATATTTTCATCTACATGTTTGTTCTCTTCATTCCAGTTTTCCTAATGACCATCCTCCTTTCCCTTTTGCCTGCTTCCTTGAGGCATTTCTCTTTCATCATGTTACCAGAGAGGTTCCACTCTGAGAAGTATGTCATTGAGTCAGCTGCATCTTGACTACAGAAAGAGAAGTTCTGGTTCCTGACCTGAAAATACTGTTTTCCACCTTTAAAAATGGAAGAAAATATTTTAAAAAGTGAAATAAGTAAAGTAAGTGCATTATTAATATAATAAAATAGATTACATAAGACCTCACGGGTAATAAAAGTGAGAATGGGGTGGGACTGATGAGTGGTGGCTTCTTGCAGAACAAAAGTTTTAAAGATATGAGATATAAAGATAGGAGAAGATGTACACTTTGGGAAGAAATGAGACGGGGGAAGATCAGTGTACATATGTTTATTCGGGTAGTGAGAAGAGAGCTGATAAGACTTGATGGGATCCCTCAGAAATAGATAAGGAAAAGATGGCTTAGGGAAGGAGTTCCTGGAATCAGTGGAACCTTAGGCTGCTAAAGGAAAGTAAAAATTAAAAAAAAAGAAAAACCTCTGAAATAATTTCTGGATTCAAAACCTGGATTTACAGTTACTGCCTGGGTGACTTTGGATAAGCTATTTAAGATCTGACTCTGTTTCCTATTCTATAAAAATTGGTTTCTGTGAGGATCAAGTGACATATCCCGTGACATGCTCTGAACAATACTGGCTCAGAGGAGGTGTCCAATAAATGATAGTTTTAAACATTAAAATATACTCACTTGAAATTGTCATAACTGATGCAGGTATGGTTCTGAATGAGCGTTTTTAGTTTGTCTTGACTTATTTAGTTCCCGACTTACAGACTTTACTCTTTGGAATTTCTCAGAAATTAACATTCTTTCTTAAGTAGGTGCAGAATAAATCATTGTTTTCATTCAAGAAACATGGATGAATAGGCACACACTTACATCAAATAATTCTTAGAAATCTATCAAAATGAATGAAAAGAACCCGAAAATAGGAAGGATGATTTCATTTACACTGAAATTAGAGTGGAGCCTCAACCTCAAATGCTACATTACAAAGACTAGTTTGTAGATTACATTTAGTAGAAGTTTCCAGGATTTCATACACATGTTCTTTTAATCTTGGATCTGCTGTATATATGGGAAATGAAAAAAAAAATGTTTGAAGGGCTTTTAATAACCCTGGAAAATAGGACAGGGTGGCAAAGTTACACATCAAATTTCATGTTCCAGAAAATGCAAACAACAACAAAAAGACTTACAAAGAGGGATTGTTTTTCCCAAAAATATTAATGTAAGAAGTTTAGATATGTTTCCAGAAGTCTACCATATTTTATTATTTGTCCATTAATATTTCAGTACAAACATACTCAGTGTTTCCTAAACATATTCCATTAATAATTAAGAAGTAAAAGCTTATACTTAACAATTTCTTACCATATACATTTGGTTGCAGTCACAACAATGCTAGAAGAATTATTGAGCACACTTAAGACTGTCATCCTACCTGCTTGCCTCTTAGATGAACATGATTGGGCAGATTATCCTCATATTCTTTCCCGTTCTACATCTGAAAAGAATGTAGACTCAGTGAACGGAATCCTCACTGACATGGGGAATTGAATGTGTCCCCATCAGCAGGGATCACAAAGAGCATCAGGGAACCTACATGTGAGAATCACATGAGTTATTGAATATACATATCACTACTGTGGAGCCTGTAGAGATGACTACTGGAAAACATGCAACGTGCACTGCTGGTCAGCATCAGCCCATTCTCGCCATTTGGGAAAGTGAGCCCATTGTTTCTAGGTCTCCAGGTTCCCAAGAGAAGCATGGAATCTATTGGCTTTTTTTTTTTTTTTTTTTGTCCATCTGTTTTTTTTTTTTTTTTTTTTTTGGAAAGATGAAACCTCCAGCTTTAAAAATGTTGGCAACTAATTCAAGATTCTTTTTAAAGCATAGTCAGTGTAGGCAGCACTAGTGAGCTAGACAGGACATATCTGTGAGCCACAGGCCCACAGGCTTTCAGTTTACAATCTCTGAGCCGTAATGTATACAGTTGGAATCCTGAGAGGCAGAGAGTGGAGTAAGGATGAAGTCTCAGATCAAAGTCAGAACTCTTGGCATCAAGCCTGTAACATTTCCTGGAGCGCTTTGACTGTCTTAGCATAAGACAAGATCTGATCTGGGAGACCATTGTTTAAAATTGATATTCCACATTATACTGTATGCTTTTGACTGGAATCTTTCCACTACTGAGACTTTGGATCCTCAGTATGAACACACTGCTCTCATGAAGTTGATCATTATTTTTTGCATTTTTAAAAGAAAATAATAATTCTTAACATATCCCCAAAGCTTGCAACATCTATGCCTCTAACTCTTCCTTAGGAACTTTCTTAATATTTTAAGAATTAAATTTTGAAACAGAATACAAAATAGTTAGGCATAAATTGTCTCATCTTATCCTGACCTATCTCAGGTTCTTTTTCAAGCTTTTCATATGATAGTATCAGCCAGTTCTATCAGAGCTTTGGGGAAAGAATCGCAGGGGTCTCAGAACGCTGGGAAAGGATACAGAAGGCATCAGAAGGTTGGCTTTGACATGGCCCCCATGAAAGGTATACCATTTTCCTGCCCTGTTGCTTTCATATTAAAAGAAATATCTATCTGTCAAGCATTTTAAGCATTTCTCCTTCACTGCTTTCCCTGAGAACTATTGCAGTATTATATTATGTGAGGTGGGCCATTTTTTTTTTACATATGATTTGTAGACTATGAAATCTGTAAGCAGCTATTAACAATACCCTATTTTATTTTTAAAGCTATGTTTGAATGGATTCTGTTTGTTCCACTATGATCTTTTTTTATCTGAATAATAATGAGGTCAGTTTGACATAGCCTGATTTTTTTTTTTTTTAACATTTAGTTTAATCCTTTGACAAACCTTGCCCTCATTTGTGTTTGACCTTGGACCACCTGCCTTGGCTGGTTATGTAATTTGCAAATTAGGAAATGGCTATTTCATTTTTCTTGTTATTGAACTCCAGAGCTCACCCAGATTCTTCTTTTTCTTTGCCTTGTGTTTCCCCTCCATCTTCCTAATTTCTTATGCATGTATTAATAAAATTGCTTGAGAGATAATAGTCTAGTCAAACGCATAGCTACCTAATTTGTTTATGGAAAAGCTAAAGTAGGGCTGGAAGGACATATTACTAAATTGTAATTTTAAATTTTTTATCATTGAATGTCAGCCTCACTGTGTTCCTTCTTTGACTCTATAAATATGCATTTTATTGAATGTTAGAGGTGGAAGGCAGTTTGGCGGTCACTTGGACTATAACCATCCTTTTACTGAAAGGGCAATTATGAACTAAGTAGGAGATGCATCTTGGCCAAGGTCATACATCTGCTGGTGGCAAATTCAGGAGATAGTACTGCATAGTAGTTAAGAGCTTAGGATCTGAAGTCATACAAAACTGACTTTGTGTCCTGGATGGATGTATATTAATTATGTTGCTATGACTTCAGACAAGCCAAATAGCTTCTCTGAGTCCCAGTTTCAACAGTTTTAAAATGAAGATTATAATACTGCTCCCTATTTATGATGAGGAATAAATGATAGATTCTGTATCAACTGCATGACACAGTCTCTAACATCTAGTAAGTTCTCAATAAGTTGGTAACTGTTATTGCTGTATCTCTCATACTCATCACCCTAATCACCTGTCCATGTTTATTTTCATCACAAAGCTCTAGCAATGTTTCCAAACTATCTGAAGGGTTTCTTAAGGTCTATCATAATTCTGCAACAAGGGCTTGGTATCTGTTGTCATTTTTGTCATTTGTTGAGGGTGTCTTAGGAGGTTCAGCAAAAGTATATGGGTGTGTTTTATTAGATTTACAACTCCTTGATTTTCATTCTTCACATTTGGTTCATGAATTCAATTACTACGTATTGAGCAAGAACCTTCCTTCGGTGTATAAGGCTCTGTGCTAGATCCCGAGGATGCAGTGTAAACAATAAGACATAATCCCTCTCTTCCTGAAGCTTATGTTCTGGGGTGGGAGAATAGAAGCTAAACAACTAACCATGTTTTTGTTTATTTATGGTTTGCTCAGTGGTTAAAATGCATCCTGAGGGCTATGAGTGAGTAAAAGAGGGGTATCAATCACAGAGCCCTGTAGAATGAATAGGTCTAAGCTAGGGAGATAGGGCAAAAAGCCTTTAATTTTGAAGGTATAGTGTCTGAAGAGGTGAAAGTAGGGGAAAGCACTGAAATTCTAGGAATGGATCGAAAGCCACTGTGGCTGAAGTAAGTGGATGCTGGAGGATGAGGATGGAGAGGAAGAAGAGGCTAGATCGTGAATTTTTAGGCCATATTAAGTTTTCTGGACTTTATTATGAGAAAATGGAAGGTTTTTGGAAAGTTATAAGCAGAAAAATGCCATAGCCAGATCTCTTAAAAAGATCATTTTAGTACTTCATGAAGAATGGGTGGAGGAAAGAAAAACGGGGGCAGAGAGATCTGTTTGGGGCAGAGGGTGGCTTTTAATAGGATGGAGGCAGTGGAAGTGGAGAGGGATCTGAGAGATGCACACTCTTGGATCTCATGCAGTGCATGAGCCTGGTGTGTGACAGGTGCCTCAGCAGAGGCAGAGAGAGAGACAGAGTGACTCCAATTATGACCTGAGTCCCCGATGTCCTGAATGTTGGAGGAAGATGGACCCATGATTAGAATTTTTCCAGGTGGAATCAGAGCACAAAGGAGTTCCAAGTTCTGGTAAAAGACTGATTGAAATGAGAAGTGATAAGAGGACTCTATCTGTGGTCCCCAATCCCCAGAGGGGATTAGGAACCAGGCTGCACAGGAGGAGGTGAGCGGCAGGTGAGCAAGCAAAGCTTCATCTGTATTTACAGCCACTCCCCATTGGTCACCATCCCCTCCACCCCACCCCAGGTTTGTGGAAAAATTGTCTTCCATGAAACTGATCTCTGGTGCCAAAAAGGTTGGGGACCACTGCTGTAAGTCATGATTAAGACAGAAGACATACTTTAAATATGTTAAGAATCAAATACCAAGTGTCAGTATAGTTAAGGTATGATTTGTGAGGTTTGTGTATGCTAATCAGAGATGAGGAATTCCTGTTTCTTGCTCTTTTGATGGGCATGCATCAAATTTAATCAGATAAACTACTGAGTTCAACTAAATCACTTTGTAGTAGAGACTGGGATAATTTGTTTCAGTTCTTGGATGTAAATTGATTGGTTAGAATGTTTTCATCCTGAAATTAAGCTAAATCTACTGACATTTGTACACCAGATACTGATCTTGCATCTTGTAAAAATGTGTCAATTACAAACATTTTTTAAAAATTTTTATTCTTTAATGAGGATGTAAGCTTCAGACTAAATATTGTGTAGCTGTGAATGACAATAAAATAAAATACTAAATAATTTAGCATATTTAGTTTTCCTGTATGCATTGTATTTATTTCAGCACATTATGATTTCAGCTTGATCCGTGCTTGAATTACTTGTTGTTTATCAACATGAGGTATCCATCTGATTAAGAATTAAGTATCTTATGTTCAGGGTTTTGTTCATTGTACTGAAAAAATACTCCTTTTGAATGTTCATGTATTGTACACATGTATACATGCTTGAATTAAAAAATAAAAGAATCCTGTCAATGTAAAGAATTTTGGGGGTAAGACAGTCAAGTTATGCAGGTTTCGTTTGTTTTGGTGTTGTTTTGGACCTTTATTTTTCTACCAACTTCCCATCAAATAATTAAGAAGAAAAACAATGTCTCACAACTGAAAAATCCGTGAGGGTCCCCATCTCTCTACCTAAAATCTTGAGGGGTGTCTAAGGCTACCACTCATGCAGAGAGATGTTAGTGAGCTGTTCTGACATGTTATTGACTCAATAGTATTTGTCAAACTTAGGGAATAGAGAAAGATTCTCTTGCTGTTCTGCTGATCATGTGGCCTGTCAAAGTCCATGACCACAAATGTTTAGAGAAAATTTAAATCTGAATATAGGAGATGACTGTAATGATATACTAATAGAAGTATTCTGTCAGACTCAAGAGGATATTGCATTTATAAAACAAAAGCAACCATAAAAAGAGGAAAACTGAAAATTAAAGCAAAAAAAAAAAGGAGATATGGAGGGAAGTACACAAGTTAGTAGGGAGAGTAAATATTAGAAAGGATGCTATTGGAAACCAAATTAATTAACTGGAAGCCTGGCAAAATTAGCATAACTACAAGTAAACAGACAGTTTATAAAAGAGAAGATGAGACACATAGGATAGGTCTTGGGGCTTATCTCCTAGCTAATAAGAGGAGTTTTAGAAAGAGAGAACAAATGTGAGGAAGGAGAAGAAATAATAGATTACCATTTCCCTTAAGCTGAACTAATCCTTAAAGCCTTCACATTAAATGAACTCACTACAGGCTGGTGAAGATTAATGAAAATAAAAACTTTAGGCCTATCATGGCAAAATTTTTGAATTCCAAGAATAAAGAGAAAATTCATGAAAACATTGACAGAGGAAAAAAATAGGTTATCTACAAGGAACAGAGAATTTGACTATTATCCAATTCCTTATCTTCCACACAAAATGCTAGTGGACAGTGCAACAGTCCTGAGTGAAAAGAGTTGCAACCCTGGTAACACAATAAACTGCAACACAGTTTGCTGATGTTTGCAGAGAAAATGTGCATTTTGATACATTACCAACATCTCATTTCCCCCATACCTTGCCACTTGGTAATCACCCTTCTATTCTGTTTTTATGAATTCAACTCTTTTGGATTCCACCTATAAGTGAGATCACAGAGTATTCATCTTTCTGTGCCTGGCTTATTTCAATTAGCATAATGCCCTCCAGGTTTATCCATGTGGTCACAAACAGTGGGATTTCCTTCTTTTTTAAGGCTGAATAATGTTCCACTGTGTGGAACTGTATATTAATATATACAATTGTGGTGTGTGTCTATGTGTGTGTATGTATGACAATTTCTTTATCTATTCAGTATCTTGGTTATTATGAATAATGCCTCAGTGAACATTGGAGTGCAGCTATCTCTTTGAGATAGTGATTTCATTTTGTTTAGATATATACTCAGCAGTGGGATTGTTGGATCATATGGTAGTTCTATTTTTAATTTTTTGAGGAACTTCTGTACTCTTTGCCATAGTGGTGATGGCAGTTTACATTCCCACCAGCAGTGTATAGGGAGGGGTTCCTTATTCTCTACATCCTCACTCAACATTACTGATATCAGGGAAATGCAAAACAAAATCACAAGGAGGTATCACCTTATATCTGTTAAAATTGTTATCAAAAAGTTAAATGTTAATGAAATGATTAAGAAAGGGTCTTTAACTGCAAAGAACATAGTGCAATTAATTTTTTTCTGAAACTAAAATTCAATGCTATTTAAAGAGAAGCTAGGTAATGTATGTATGTTGTGGTGAATGGTGTATAGTGTGAGGGGATCATTGAAGAAAGAGAAACGTGTAAATGCCTAGCCTTGTTCTTGAAAGGGGAGTTTATAGAGATGATTTCATTATTGAGATTGATGGAGAAGTATTAGTATAAGTAACACATGCTTATATATTTAAAGATTACCAACAATGAAATCGAAATAAGATGAATATCTCCTTAATGGCTAGAGAATGAAAAATAAAGAACAAAAGAAAGATTCAATAGTAGAGAAAATTTGGGGGAAAATGAAAAACAAGAAAATATGAACAAAACGCCAAAGAAACAACTAAAATGAAGTGTTACAATACAGTTTCACAGAGTAAATACACAACCTATGGAATGGAAAAAAACATTCACAAGCTATACATCTGACAAAGGCCTGATATCCAGAATCTATAAGGAATTCAAACAAATCAGCAAGAAAAAGAAAACAACTCCATTAAAAAGTGGACAAAAGCCATGAACAGATATTTTTCAAAAGAAAATGTACAAATGGCCAACAAACATGAAAAAATGTTCAACACCACTAATCATTAAGGAAATGTAAATTAAAACCATAATGAGATACCACCGTAACCTGTCAGAATGACTATTATTAAAAAGTTACAAAACAATAAATGCTGGCACAGGTATGGTAAAAAGGGAATGCTTGTTCCCTGTTGGTGGGAATGTAAATTAGTGCAACCTTTTTGAAAAACAGTGTGGAGATTTCTTAAAGAACTAAAAGTAGATCTAGCATTTGACCCAGGAATCCCATTATTTGGTATCTACCCAAAGGAAAAGAAGTCATTTTATTAAAAAGTTACCTGCACCCATATGTTTATCACAACACAATCCACATTTACAAAGATATGGAAGCAACCTAAGTGCCCACCAACTGATGAGTGGATAAAGAAAATGTGGTGTGTACACACACACACCATGGAGTACTACTCAGCCATCAGTATTTTGCAACAACCTGGATGGAACTGGCCATTATTCTCAATGAAGTCTCTCAGGAACAAAAAGCCAAATACTGCATGTTCTCACTTATAAGTGGGAGCTAAACAATAGATATACATGGTCCTACAGAGTGAGATAATAGACAATGAAGACTCAGAAGGGGGAGACTGGGAGCAGACTACAGGATGAAAAATTACCTATTGAGTACAATGCACACTATTCAGTGATTGGTATATTAAAAGCCTTGACTTATCCACTATGCAGTTCATTCATGCAACAAAAAACCACTTGGACCCCTCAATCTGCTTAAATAAAAATATATAAACTATAAGTCAATATCTTCCAAAAAAGTAATCATTTCATTTTATATATATATATATAAATAAATAAATAAATATAAACTATAAGTCAATATCTTCCAAAAAAGTAATCATTTCATTATATATGAAATTTCATTATGTTGTCCACTTTAAATATAAGCAATAAAAATGAATTTTAAAAAGATTATATCATCCAAGTTATAAAGTAGATAAATTAAATCTTAATTATAAAACATATTTACTACATTAAGTTAAAAAGTATAACCCAGTTATATGCTGTTTTAAAAAAGACATATTTAAAGAAAATGGCACAAAGTAATGAAAATGTTATTCACAATTATATCAACAGCAATTGGCATGATTGGGCATGTAGTTCAAAAATGATTGCCAACTCATGGAATGAATGGATGTGCAAAGATATAACAGAGCATCCCGTAAACGCCACTACCAAAAAAAAAAAAAACCCCAAAATCAGAGGTAACAATGCCAATATTAAAATACAATTCTAGTCTGGGTGTGGTGGTTCACACCTGTACTCCCGGTGCTTTTGGAGGTTAAGGTGGGATGATTGCTTGAGTTCAGGAGTTCAAGGTTACAATGAGCTATGATTGTGCCACTACACTCCACCATGGACGACAGAGTGAGACCCTGTCTCAAAAAAATAATAAAAAAATACACTTCTAAGTAATAAAGTATTAGATGATATACACAGATACTTTTACAAAAATTGACAATTGCACAAGATATAATACTTCTGGGGGTGGAGCCAAGATGGCAGACCAGAGACACTAGCTGCCACATCATCTCAGAAAGAAGGAAAATTTTTTAATTCCGAGGGAAATGTGCCAGAACCTACCAGAGACTCCATGGGAAGAAATAGCTAAGCAGGAAAGAAAGGAGCAAGCTTTCAGCACACCAGGGTTGGAAAAACTATTTGAGAGAATAATAGAGGAAAACTTCCCTGGTCTTGATAGAAATTTAGATATCCAGGTATAAGAAGCTCAAAGGCCACCTGGGAGGCTCATTGCAAAGAGGCAATCACCGCAACACTTAATCCCCACTCAAGAGACATATGCTAGCTGATTGGATAAAAAAAGGCAAACCAAGTGTCTGCTGTCTCCAGGAAAACACATCTAACCCACAGGATCACATTCAGACTCAAGGTGAAGGGGTGAGAAAAAAACATTCCATGCAAAAGGAAATCAAAAGAAAGCAGGTGTAGCCATTCTCATATCAGATATCATGGACTTCAACAATAGTAAAGAAAGAGAGAGATGGTCATTATGTAATGGTAAAGGGAACAATTTATCAAGAAGACATAACAATCCTAAATATTTATGCACTTAACACAGGTGCACCCAGATTCATAAAGCAAACCCTACTAGATCTAAACAAAGAGATAAATAGCAACATCATAATTTCTGGGGACTTCAACAGCCTACTGACAGAACTGGACAGATACTCCAAGCAGAAATTAAATAAAGAAACACTGGACTTCAATGGGACTCTGGAGCGAATGGGCCTAAAAGACATTCACTTCTCATCAGCACATGGAACATTCTCTAAGATAGATCACATTTTAGGCCACAAATCATGTCTCAACAAAGTCAAGAAAATAGAAATTATACCACGTATTTTCTTAGACCACAGTGGAATAAAACTAGAAATCAACTCCAAGATAATCATTTTGCTTGCTGATTTGTTTGAGTTCTTTATTGATTCAGGTATTACCCTTTAACAGATGTATAGCATGTGAATATTTTCTCCCATTCTATAGATTGTCTGTTTGCTTTGTTGACTGTTTTCTTGGCTGTGCAGAAGCCTTTTAATTTAATCAAGTACCATTTGTTTATTTTTGTTGTTGCTGTGATTGCCATTGGGATCTTCTTCATAAATTCTTTGTCTAGGCCAATGTCTAGAAGAGTTTTTCCAACATTTTCTTCTAGAATTCTTATGGTTTCATGTCTTAGATTTAGGTCTGTGATCCATTTTGAATTAATTTTTGTGAGTGGTCTATGAACATGAAAAATGCACAACATCATTAATTATCAGAGAAATGCAAATCAAAACGACAATGAGATATCACCTTACCCCAGTGAGAATGGCTTTATCAAAATGTCCCAAAACAATAGATGCTGGTGTGGATGCTGAGAGATATGAATACTTATACACTATTGGTGGGACCACAAACCTAGTGCAACCTCTATGGAAAATAGAAGGGAGATTCCTCAACAAACTAAAAGTAGAACTACCATTTGACCCAGCAATCCCATTACTCAG
Source organism: Lemur catta (assembly GCF_020740605.2). Lineage (NCBI taxonomy): Eukaryota > Metazoa > Chordata > Mammalia > Primates > Lemuridae > Lemur > Lemur catta. The sequence continues at coordinate 15,561,747 of NC_059145.1, read as the reverse complement.
TATTTACCCAAGGGGAAAAAAGTCATTTTATCAAAAAGACACCTGCACTAGAATGTTCATTGCAGCACAATTCACAATCTCAAAGATGTGTGATCAACCCAAGTGCCCATCAATTCATGAGTGGATTAATAAAATGTGGTATATGTATACCATGGAATACTACTGAGCCAATACAAAAATGAATTCATACCTTTTGCAACAATCTGAATGGAACTGGAGACCATTCTCCTAAATGACATATCTATAGCAGCAGTCTCCAACCTTTTTGGCATCAGGGACCAGTTTCATGGGAAGATAATTTTTCCATGGGGGTGGAGGGAGGTGGAGCTTAGGTGGTGATGATGCAAGGGATGGGGAGTGGCTAGTAATACAGATGAAGCTTTGCTGGCTTACCCACCACTCATCTCCTGTGCCGGTTCCTGAGTTTCATGGAAGATAATTTTTTCACTGACTGGGATGGCGGTGGAGGGTGGAGGGGTCAGGTTGGGGGGTGTGGTGGACCTCTGTGGCCAGTCCCTGGGGTTGGGGACTCCAGATCTAAAGATGGAAAAGCAAATAACACATGTACTCACTATTAAATTGGAACTAACCAATCAGCACTTACATGCACAGATGGAAATAAAATTCAATGGAAATCATGCAGGTGCTAGGGGGGAGGTGGGGATGGGTGAAATCATACCTAAAGGGTACAATGTACACTATCTGGGTGATGGACACACTTATAACTTTGACTCAAGGAGTACAAAAACAGTCCATGTAACTAAAACATTTGTACCCCTGTTATATTCATAAATTAAAGAAAAAACAAAACATGACATAATAGCATTAAACTTTTATGGACTGGAAAACATGCATTAAAGTATGATGAATTAGACTTTAACACATCTCACAGAATGGGATTAGGCAAAAATATCCAAAATAAATGATGCAATATTTTCTATAATTTTAAACTCACGCTGCCTCTTTGGTGTCATTTTAATTTTAAAATAAAATCAATACGGTGACTAAAAATAAACTAAAGCATTAGAACAAATTAATTCTTTGTTTTTACCCCCTGCCCTTTTTGATATGTCCACTTCTAATAATATATGATATTTCTCTTTTCTCATTTGAGAATCCCTGCTTTGAATATTACAGTTCAATTGATATTTAATTTAAAGATATGGTTAGAAATTATACCCCTCAAATGTAGACTGTACATTGTTTTAAAAATGTGAAATGTTTATGAAAACTCATCATATAATAGATCTAAATGAAATTTCAAATTTAAAAAATTAAAAATCTTTCAGGTTACCTTTTTAAATTAGGAAGCAGTAAAGCTATAAATTAACAAGCAGCAAAAGGGGAACTACTTGGAAAGTAAAATTAAAAAGACAACTTTTGATTGGTTTTGGGTTGAAGAAGAAATCTCACCTAAATTATGGACTATCTTTTTAAAAAGTCGCAGAAAATACTTATTCAATATTCTGATATGTGGTCATGACATCCTGAAAAAGATTTTTACAAACATAAGTGCTTTTTGTTAATATGAAAGATTGAAATTAAGTAAACTAAACATTTAACTTGAGGCTAGAAAAGAAACATTGTAAGTCAAAATTAATTAGAAAAAAGTAAGTATATTATTTAAAAAGGAGAAATTAGTGAATTGTTTACATTCAAAATATGTGCAATTAAAAATAACCCATGTTTGAAAAGATTTGTAAAATCAGAAAAGGTTTGTCGTGTCAGATTTAGAAAAATGAGAAGTCTATAAATATATAATATTAAATTTAAAGGAGATAGGACCATAGGTATGTAACAATTTTTCAAAATTATCAGTGATTTTTACAGATATATACCTGAAAACAGAATTGATGATTTGCTTGAAAAAGTAGCACCAGGAAAAGAAACAATTTTTCCAGAAAAAGAAAAATTCCTGATTAAATGAATTGCCAGGGGAAAATAAATGAAAAATACTGTCTTAGATTTACCTTCAGTTTTGCAAAATGCATAGATTCTGATGGCTTTATATTTAAGTGCTGGAAGCCCAAGAAACAAATTGTTACCAAGTGATTTAAAATGTTTCAGATTTTAAAACTAAAGTAAGAGGGGACATGTTCTGTCTTATTTAAAGTTCACGTTTTGAGAGGCTAACATAAATATATTGTCAAATTTTGAGAAAGGCTACACTAAACAATAACAAAAATTCTAGCTCAGTTTCTTTACAATTGCTGATGTAAATATTATTCAATCAAAGCCATCTTTAACTTAAAAGAATGATACACAGACTTATCAAATATATGTATTCAAAAATGTAAGGAGAGTTCACTCCTCAGAGATATGTTAATATAATTCTTTATAATACATTAAAAAGATAAATCAGAAATTCCATATTTCTATCTTGATATATGTTTAAATCCTTTTGATAAAATTAAATACATTCCTCAACATTCTTAGCAAACTAGGAAAAATAAAAGAAACTCTTAAAGCATGACTGTAACTATGGATATCTATGAAAAACAGTAGTGAACATAACAGTTCATTGTAAACAATAAAAGTGCTCTTGTTCAAAATCAGAAAAAGGACAGAAGTACCTTTCATCAATGCTCTTAACAATGCTCTGAAGGTTATAGTTGGTAAGGTGGAATGAAAATTAAGAATAAATAGTGAGAAGAGACAAATTATTACTATTTTCAGATTATATTTGGGGTCTTCAGTAAAGTTTTATAATTGCTTAAAAACTTTTAAAACTATTGAGTCTAGTAGCGTAACTAGATATAAGATAAAACTAGTAGCTTTACTAATACTTGTAAGAATCAGAAATTGTAAAGGAAATAACATTATATTCACAAGACAATCAAATACAAAAAAAATTAGAGGTAATTCAACAGGAAATGCTAAAGATCTACATGAAAAATAAGGGTTAACCATTTACTAAGTAATATAAACAAATGCTTGATTGAAAAGTGAAACACATTCTCCTCCTAAATGTCCTATCATTCTAAGGGTATCAGTTGTGCCCAAATAAATATATAAATTTATTGGAGTTCAAATGAAAATCTCAACAGTTTTTTTTTCTTAGAATAGGGGAAGAACTTAACAAATCTAAATTTGATCTGGAGGAAAAGTGGCTAGAAAAATCTAGGGAATTAACAGAACATTGTGGAAGAGGGAATGGGAGATTTTTGATAGACATAAACATGAGTTAAAAAGCCAAAATATTTTTTCAAGTATAATCAGTTAAAATTATGGAGATATAGATAGATCAATAGAACAGAAAAAGCTATAGTTGGAAATCGAAATATGGCATATTAAATATGCCATATAAAATGAATAATAGTATAGATTGGTAACTCAGCAAATAATGAAAAAAAAAACCCACTTGTTTATTTCAGTTGGCCAATACTTTAAACAAAAACTTTAGTCTGAAATTTAAATATAAAAATAATCACATGCTACTAGATGAAAATATGGAATGCTTTTAACTTTTGGAGGAGGACTTTGTTAGCCTGATTCAAATCCAATAACTAAAAAAAGAAAAGAAAAAAAAGTTTGGTTTCTTTAGAAACTTAAATTCCATACGACAAGAATTCTTCATAAACACAAAGCCAAATGTAAATAAATATTAATTGCAGTATTTTTTTCTTACATCAAACAATTAGGCACCTAGATGTTCATCAGGAAATGGACAGATAAATGAAAATAGTATGTTCTTTTAAAAAAGGTTAAAATGCCTCTGAATAATGATGAGGGAGGTCTATATGTTTTGTTTTGTTTTTCTTTTCTCCCTTTTTTTTTAATTTCAGCTTATTATGGGGATACAAAAGTTCAGGTTATATATATTACCCGTGTCCTGCCCACCCCCCCGAGTCAGAGCTTCAAGCGTGTCCATTCCCCAGACAGTGCACATTGCGTGGAAAGAGGCAGAAACCACTCCTCGAGAGGAAGAGCCAAAAAAAAAAAAAAAAGAGAGAGAGACTTTTTGCCTGCAACTAGTGTGAATCCTGGCTGCTAACTGAAAGTCCACAGCACAGTGACTTAACTCGTCAAAACGGTCTTAGGTAAAATCAATCCTCTGTGACTGGAGCCATCAGGAGCAGCCCCCCAACTGAGGTAGAAAAACGCTAAACAATACACAACAGGCTCCCCCTAGTGTCAGAGAAAGCAACACACCTAGACTGCTACACAGCCTAAGAACAGAGTACAAGGCATGCTGCTATCCAGACTAAAGCTGAAAGAAGAAATCTAACGGTTGATCCAGATGGGAAGGGCTCAGCGAAAGAACACGGGGAGTATAAAGAATCAAACGGAAATCTCACCCCCAAAGAAGAATACCAGCTCTCTACCAATTGACACAAACCAGATTCAAAATACCAACATGTCACAGGAAGAATTTCAATTATGGGTTATAAACAAGCTGAATAATATACAAGAAAAAATGGATAGCCAACACAAAGAAACCACACACACACAAAAAAAAAAAAAATCCAGGGTTTGGAAGAAAAATTCACTAAAGAAATCAAAATATTGAAGAAAAATCAAACTGAACTGGAAATGAAGAATTTATTCAGGGAGCTACAAAACACAGTGGAAAGTCTCAAGAGCAGGGTAGATCAAACAGAAGAAAGAATCTCAGAGATCGAAGATAATCCTCTCCAATTAAATAAGTCAGTCGCAGAGATAGAGCAAAGAAATAAGAGAAAAGATCAGAGTCTACAAGAAATGTGGGATTATGTGAAGAAGCCTAACGTGAGAGTTATCGGCATTCCTGAGGGTGAAGAAGATAATAAGCAAGGGTTGGATAAACTATTTGAAGACATCATTGAGGAAAATTTCCCAGGCCTTGCTAAAACTCTAGATATACAGGTTCAAGAAGCTCAAAGAGCCCTTGGAAGATTCATAGCAAATAGGAAGACACTACGCCACACAGTCATCAGACTGACCAAAGTATCCACTAAAGAGGCCCTTCTTCGAGCTGTAAGGAGAAAGAAACAAGTAACATTCAAAGGAAAGCCCATCAGAATTACGCCAGATTTCTCAACTGAAACCTTACAAGCAAGAACAGGCTTGGGGCCCCATTCTCACTCTTCGGAAACAGAATAATGCCCAGCCTAGAATCTTGTACCCAGCTAAGCTAAGTTTTGTATACGAAGGAGAAATTAAGACATTCTCAGATAAACAAGGACTGAGAGAATTCACCAAGACAAGACCAGCCCTCCAAGAATTACTCAAAACAGAGTTACACACGGACCAGCACAAGAAAGACCCATGAATATATGTTTTGAATTGGGAAAATGTTCATAACATTTGCAGAGGATAATAACAGTTATGAAGTAGGTTGTAATATGTGATCCCATTTTTGTAATCCTATGTCTTTGTGTCTGTCCTTTGTGTATAAAAAAAAGAAAAGGATGCAAAGCTAATGCCAAACTCTTAAGAAATTCAGATGAATTATAGATTTTTAACTTTATTTTTATCTGTTGTAAACTCTTTGAATGTTTATGGTAAGCATTCATTGCTTTAATAATTGGAAAAAATGAAAGCTATTTTCAATTTTGGTAAAAAAGTCAGTGGGACATTATATTAATAGTCTATATTGTAACAGTATGATTAAGTGACATCCTAAGGCAAACTATAATTCTTGGAAGTATCCTGAATGACACATTCCAAAGCACAAGTATTAGCACACTCACTGTTAGTGTCTGCCCATAGTTAAGAGGAAAATACAGCCATCAGCCACATTGAAAACCATAAAGGACAAGAAAAGATCATTTGTGTAAGGTACTTACTGGACTTCCTCACTGAATAGTGTACACTGAGCTCTTGATGTGTTTGATATTAATACTGTCTGTGATACTCTAGTCTAAACCATTGGTCCTTAGACCACCAGCACCTGGGAACTTGTTAGAACTGCAGATCCTTGGGCTCCACTCCAGACCTGCTTAATCATAAACAGCTGGAGTCCATCCCCAGAATCTGTTTTACCAAGTCCTCCATGTGATTCTGAAAGACACTAAAGTTTGAGAACCAGTGCTCTAATGTACCCAAGGGAAATATGTTTACTAAGTCAAGTTTTAATGTAAGGTGATCTTTCCTTTTAGAGTGTATCAGAGAAGTTACTGAGAATGCTTAGAAAACTGGTTGCTAGTAGGCCAGCCACTGAGAGCCCTTGAGTAGTTGGCTAAGTATGTTGAAGTTTTTTTTTTTTCATAGATAGTAGGAAACTTTAAAGATTTCTAAGTATGGGAAGTACATGAATGGTGATGTCCATCAGGACAACTGCTTCAGCTGTAGTGTATAGCAAATTTCAGGGGACTGACACAGGAGATGGAGAGACAAGCTAGGAGGCTATAAAATAGACCAAGCAAGATATAAGGATTGGAGTAGATGAAATGAGTTGGGGTGGGGGGTGGAGAGAGAGAGAAAGATGTGAAAGTGAAAACAGGACTTGGTTGCCGACTGCATGTATGGGTCAAAAGAGAAGAAAGGCAAAGATGATTGAAATCTTAAGCTTATGTAACAGGTGTTATTGGCACTATAGATCAGAATGATTATCGGTGATCTGTAAATTGGTAGATTGTGTTTGTGCTGATATCAGTCATCACACAAATGATTAGTTTGTTTGGATGTCTAAATTGGGGTTTTCAGTTCATCAGAAGGATGACTAAAATTCTCAATGATTAACATTAGAACAAAAGAGAACACAAATACAGTTGAGTACTTTGCCAGACTCATCAAATATGATTTTGATGGGCTAAGAACTCCTAATGAGCACATAGTGATCAACTGAGCAAACAGACCACTTGGCTTGAACAGAAATGTCAACACAGGCATAATCTACTAAGTTGCTGATTAGGGATGGTACTAGCTGGTTGATGGATGTTAGCCAAGACATACAGAATGGTGGGAAGCCAGTGCGAGGAGCCTCTGAGAATCTGAATGATCCGTTATTTTTCATCCCATAATATAATTTACCTGTATGAGTTTATATGTAAAGTTTAACACTCCTTCCTCAGAGTTCCACAGTACTTCATTCAGATTTTTATTGAAGTATTTATCTTAATGGCTTATTTATCTTAAACAGAGCTTTCTATGTGGTATAAAACTGGGATAGACTAAATATTCTTGGGAGGTGGATCTATGTGAAGCAAAGTTTGAAGTTGGTTATACTATGGCAGGTATGATATAAGAATGGAGAAAGTCTTTGGAAGTTCAATGCTAAACTTGGTTACTTACTTCCTATTATAATTGGATCTGACTTGAACAATCTGGTTCCTTATCTGTTGAACAGAAATAATAACAATAGTTTGCCACATAGGGCCATTATAAGAATTAAATGAAAAAATAAATAAGATTATGCACATGTAACATTTAACACAGAATCTGGAGCAATAGTTTCTAGAAGAGGGTAGCTATTGTTACTATTGTTGTTGTTTTCTTTTATTGTAAAATAGGCATTGAGAGTCAACTGAAAGTGTGCAGATCTTGAGTTAAGAAGTTTCTGCATCCCTCTAATACATTTACCAGCACTATCAGCTACAAGCCAAGCAAGTGTCAACGAGCCTGAGCTTGTTTGATGAGTAGTTGAGTAAGAGACTAATGAAGTCTACATTCACTTGTTTTTAGTTTTAGGGTAGAAGGGCACAGCAACTTGGTTATTCCAAAATATATCACTTTCTGTTTTTTCTGTGCAAACAGGAGGCTACATTTGGTCATTCAGATTGAACTGGTGGTAAAACTATAATAGCCCCAGATGGAAGTGGTTAAGAAAACTAGGCTATTTTTTTCCTATAAATATGTATATATGTGTCTTAGTCCATTTGTGGTGCTGTAACAGCGTACCATAGACTGAGTGGCTTATAAATAACAGAAGTTTATTTCTGAGTTCTGGAGGCTGATGCTTCCAAGATCAAGTCACTGGCAAATTTGGTGTCTGATCAGGGCCTACTTCCTGATTCATAGACAGCCTTCATCTTCTGAGTCCTCACATGGTAGAAAAAGATGAGGGGGCTCTCCAGAGTCTCTTTTGTAGGGGCACTAATCTCCTCTGTGAGGGTTCCACCCTCATGATCTAGTCACCTGCCAAAGATCTCACCTCTTAATGCTATCACATTGGTGATTAGGATATCAACATATGAATTTTGTTGGTCTACATTTGGTCTACAGCAATATGTATACATCATTCATTTAATTTATGAAGATAATATTTCTACTGGATGGGGTCATGAAGGTACCTTCCAGGTTCAATGTCCTTTTGTGGGAAACTTCAGACTGTTCATTAATCTCCTAAACTTCTATTAATGGCTTGCATTTTTCTCTGTGGCCTTGGAATTTTTTGTAGGATTCCCTGCCAAGATATCCTAACTTGACATTACTAAATGTGGTAATCACTAATCCATCAAGATGCAGTTTATAATCCTCCTCCTCAGCAAAGTAACTTCCCTTCATTACAACCAGGAATGAAGTCTGGGAAATTCTGTAGCACATTGGACCAGTATTATGGCATGCATTTCAAACAGCCTGGTATTACATATGTTTGCACATAAATCTTATTTGTATTACAAGATTGTAAACGTCGTAAGAGAAAGGCAAGGAAATCAATTTAAGAATATGGGGAAAGGTTTGAAAAGAACTCCTAGATGCCATGCAGATTTAGCTTCAGTAGTAAGTAGTTCTTGACATTTTGTAACTTGATCTCACTGACCCTGGTTTAATGAACCAGAGATGGCCCTCTGTCCCCAGAGGAAGATGATCTTCAAGAAGTAACTTGGCAAGAGTTCTGGCTAACAGGTATGTTGAATACATCATGGTAGTGCTGACCCAGGCTGATCACACAGACAATGAGCAGAAACTGGTTCGGCTAAAGCTAAAAGGCACAGAGCGAGGGCAGTGATACTGCAGGCAAGCAGATAGTACAACATAAAAGTCAACGTAAAGAAAGTAGTTAGGAGAGGCAGGAGAAGATTATCTGCCCTCCTTACCAACCCATTTAATTTTACAGTAAATCTCATTGACCCAAGTTATCTGAAAATGTGGCTAATTCCTTGTATCTGAAAAGAAGCCTAGCTAAATGCTGCATCATTTTATAATCTCTTTGGTAAAAATAACTCTGTATATGTTGAGTCTAAATATACTGCCTTGTAGTTTCCATGCACAAGTACTTCTCATGCTTCTGAAATCACATAGAACATGCACTAACCCTATTGCCAATTACAGGCCTTTTGTAATGAAGAGGTTTTTCAACACAAGGGAATGTTGTCTTTTATAGGAAACAAATGAGTATCTCTGAGAGCTTCATGTGGGTATACTTTCTACCACTATCTCAGCAAGAAATAATAAATTATAAATAAAGGATCTAAATTTTTCTTATTAATGGAATTTGCTAAATGGAATATACTTAAGTGGTAATATGATTTTTGTGTGTGGCATATCTAAGATTAGCTTTAGTTTTAATAATTATATATCTATTGGAATATATATCAGCAAAATATAACTAGCATGGCAGATCCATGGTTTCCTAAATTCTATTGATTAGAACAAATGGAACATAGGTATTTAAATTTAAAATATGAATTAAAAATGCTAAGTAAAAAATTTTAGTGGCATGCACTGTATGGCCAACATAATGGGGGATGTTTGCTAATAACTAATTAGCATAACACTTCTTTAAACAAAAAGCATTAACAGTATGATACACCACAAGCAAACTGGATCAAGATTAACACTTTTAATTTTGCTTTCTAAATTCAAGGAGTATATTTTATGATATTTGATATAGTTTAGGAGACTCATTGCTTTAAAAACCAGCTTAAGTATAAGATAGAGAAAATATTTTCTATATACTACAAGTAATGCAAGAGATAAATATCACTTAAAGGTCAATATCATGAAATTGGACCACTTTCTGAAATTTTTAAGAATGTATTGAGAAACAACTTTTGTGTCAGTAGAAATACATGAAGAGTTATTGTTGAACCTAAGAAGACTTATAGATACATATAACGGCATGCAAAAATATAAATTAAAAAAAAATCACTTTCAAGAGCCAGAGGGAAAAAAAAACCTTTTTTCATAAAGGTTGTTAAAAGTCCATTTCCTTGTGGTATGCCAAATAGTTAAAGAAATGCAGTTGAAAGCAGAGCTGTGGTGAGTAATTCTAGGCTACATATCCATTAAGAAATCATGACAACAGAAACCAAGTATCTCAAAAGAGCTCTTAAGTCCAATGTAGAGGTGAGAATATATGATTTCATTACCCTATCATTTTATTACAGGATGGAATTCAACATTATTGGTGTGATTTTTCACAGACTTTATTGAGTTGGGAAGGTTAGCTATTAAATATTGACAATAACCTTCTACCTGGTTTCTCTACATCTCTTATCTTTTCTTTCTGACCCATCAGGAAGACTATAGGCACATTTGTCTCCCTGAAGCACATCTTAGATTGTTTTGCTCCTCTGCTCAACACACATTCAGAGGCTTCTTTCTGAATGCCTCCTGACATCTGAATTCTTCAGCATGCCATTCTGCATGTCTCTACTCTCTGTTCCAAATTTACCTTTCAATTATTTTTCTTTATCCTTGTATTTGTTTACTTGCTTTTATCTTTTTATTTTTTTATTTTCTTATTTTTTTTTTATTATTATTATTATTTGTTTTAGACAGAGTCTCACTCTGTTGCCCGGGCTTGAGGGCCGTGGCATCAGCCTAGCTCACAGCAACCTCAAACTCCTGGGCTCAAGCAATCCTTCTGCCTCAGCCTCCCGAGTAGCTGGGATTACAGGCATGCGCCATCATGCCCGGCTAATTTTTTCTATATATATTTTTAGCTGTGTGGCTAATTTCTTTCTATTTTTTAGTAGAGATGGGGTCTCGCTGTTGCTCAGGCTGGTCTTGAACTGCTGAGCTCAAACGATCCACCCACCTTGGCCTCCCAGAGTGCTAGGATTACAGGTGTGAGCCACCACGCCCGGCCTACTTGCTTTTATCGGAACATACTGTATCTGTCAGGGTTTTCCAGAGAAACACTATTAACAGGAGGAGTTATGTGCATATGTATCTCTCTCTCTCTCTAGGAAACCACCTAGAGAGTTTGCTCTTAACATCTTCAACTGATTGGACAAGGCCCACCTACAGTATGGAAGGTAATCTCCTTTACTTACACTCAACTGACTATAGATGTCAATCATATTTACAAAGTACTTTCACAGCAACATCAAGACTAGTATTTGACCAAACAACTGAGCTCCGTAGGCTAGCCAAGTTGTTGCATAAAATTCAACTATCACACATGCCTGGCTTTTTCTTTCTCTATCATGTTAATTTTAAAAAATTTTTATTCTCTGTACCTTGTATGTCCTTGCTCAACATTCCTAAACTTGAATACCCTTCAAGCCCCGGCTCATTTTCTTCCTTATTTGAGAAATCATTACTGTTGACTTCAGCCAGTAATAAAAGCTGGGACCTGTGAAATTCTGTAGCAGGATGCACCACTTTTATAGCATATATTTCATTCTGCCTAGTATTGAATGTATTTGTGTAAGGCTTTTATACTCTATGAGAGCGTTGAGCTTTGCAAGGGCCAGGGCCATAGCACACATGTCTTTGAATTGAGTTAATATATAATACATTGCTTTACACAAAGGTGCTTAACAATTATTTTGTTTTTTGAAGTGTGGAGTGCCATTAATGCGTAACCTCAAAGAAGTATAAATACATTCTGGCATACCGTGGGAACATGGTACAGAAGGGTGTTTCACAAAGAGTTATAGGCATTCTACCACAGAAAGTAGTGTTTATTTTAATAGACACAGATTAATGTTAGTGTGAGTTAGAAAAAATATAATTAACATCAAACCAATGAATTCTCAGATATTAAAGTTTAGGATGATATTAAAATAGAGACTTAGGTTTGAATCAATTATTAAATAAGTAATCGAGGGTCGATATGCAATTATGACAATGTTATGAAATAGTATGTGAAGAAATTAGCTTTGTGAAACATTAATGTAACGCAGTCTTAGACTGGAAATGAGGAGATCTGATATTATATAGCTCCTCACTCTATGTCTGTGTAATATTAAGACATGTTAGCTTTCTTGCTATCTGTATCCTTTTTATTGGTATAGATATCCTCTTATCTTCCAACTCTTAAGGTGCAATTTGTTATTTAGATTTCTTTTAAATATAATCAGACCACAACACAGATAGTGCATACATGAAGAAAATCTGTGATTGGTGGACTAAGTTCAAATAAACTGTGTATATATTTAATGAAATAGGATCAAAAAATCTGCTAATAGCAGATACAGAAAATCTGTAAGCTTAGAACTGAGTCAAGTAGATTTGTGATCCAATTTTATTATTCTGTGACATTTCTATTAAATGAAGGTCCTTGATCTTCCTGACATCCTCCTCACATTTCTAATGTGCTCATAGTACTCCAAGGTAATCATGATCATTTGCAATTATAAATATCCTGTTATCAATTAATTTGCAGTTCACCAGTAACCATCTGATTATCTCTAACAAAGCTGCACTGGCATGATAATTATGTTGAGAGTAATTATCATGTAATTGCACATAATTATTTGTACCTTATTAAGTGCTCACATGATTAAAATATTTCTGGTCAAATAAAAATTATCCATGGGACTAAATTTTTTTTGGAAAATAAGAGATGTTGCTTCTTAATCTTCTCTTCTTTAGATAAAGTAGAGCTGTCTGGCTGACACTCCCATAATACCCCAAATAGGATGAATTGGTAAGGAGAGGAGAAACGTAGATTTCGTTAATACAATACCTTGTACATCCAATGAAGTTGAGATAATAAACTTCAACTTTCAGCATGGGTGAATGCTTTCCCTGTAGTATCTCTAACAAAAAATATTACCCTATTAAGAGTGTACACTATGAATGTCATTGAGGACAATGTGTTTTTCATGTTCAACATCACCATTAGCAATTTTACACTTAACTTTTATATTTCTCATAGTATACTCTCCCCAAAACTTTTAATATTCACCTACTCATATTTAGTGTGTATTTTAATTTTCAAAGGCTATATTTAGGGTAGGGTGGGATACATGTATAATTATAAAAGCATTTCCCAAATTTGTTTATTCAGACATCCATTAGAGGGCAACTGTATATATCAGCACTGTCCTTCAGAGATATTATGTGAGCCACTTAGCCAAATATAATTTTTCTAGCAGACACACACACACACACACACACACACACACAACCCCAGCAAGAAACAGGTAAAGTTAATATTAGTAATATATTTTATGTAAAACAATTATTAATTCAAAGGTACTCAGTATAAAAATTATTAATAAAATATTTTACATTATTTTGTGCTAAGCCTTAGAAATCTGGTGTGCATTTCACTTATAGCACATCTCAATTCAGATTAGCCATATTACAAATACTCAGTAACCACATGTAGCATGTGGCTAACTGAATTAGATGGTGCATGTATGTTGACTATATCTACATGGTAGAAATATGAGAGTCCTAATTAATAGTTTGCTCTCTGATTTTATAGATTTTTCTGTGAGTTTATATTTCCTAATCTGGTAGAAAAAAAGATACATTGAGCCTAAAACATACCTGTTTTTTCAAAAAAACCAAAATGTTTTCTAGAAGGATAGGGATAGACCTAACATTGATGGATTGCTTTACCAGGTCGTATATGATGGTGTGTATATTTGCATTTATTATCTAATTTAATCTTCACAATAGTCCAGAAAGGTATGTTGTGTATACCTTACTTTACAGATTGGAAAAGAGAGGCTCAGAAAGTTTAACCTTATCAAAACTGTTTAGCACATAGTGGAACTGGGATTCAAACTTGGCTGTCTTTGTTCACAAATTTTGTTTTATGCTTTTCAAATAAGAAACACATATTTTGGGTCCACTTACTCATTAATGAGTCTAAGTAAGAGGATTTTGAATTACCCGTGCTTCCCTAAATACTGTGTAACACTGTTGATTGGAATAAACTTGCTGATTACTTTGATTCTTAGGGTTACTCTTGACCTTCCTTATCCATTGAATTAAGTTTCCCAGTCCAGTTCCTTGAATTGGATTCTCCTGATAGCTAGTTCTAGCAGACTTATCTCAAATGCAGCATAAATTGTCTTCTGGTGGCATTTTAACTGAAAGTTTATTGACTATCACACACACTTGTAGAAAGCCTACCTTTGGGGATAACTCAGTGACTGACAGTGATGCCTTAGCAACCATCTGATTGCAGTTACAGAGGAAATTTACCTTGGATTGAAGAATCGCATGCCACTGTGATTGACAGAGTCTGTAAGACAATCAAGGACAAACCCAGAGTGAATTGAGTAAGTGGCTATGAGCATTGACAGATAAGTCATGTGTCAAATATTGCCTAGCCATCTGGTTACTACTTATGATTAGGCTAGACTCATTGTGTTTAACTTCTTATTGAGGGCAACTACACGGGAAACTTGTTTGTTTTTAGTTTATCAGTGAAATGTGCTTTATCTGCTAACACAAAATGATTCTTCCTAAAGTCGACTTGCAAAAACATCGGCTATATGACTCCAGCATGACCTTCAAAAAGCTTTATTCTGGAGATTGCCATAACTATGATGTAAAATAGTTTCTCATTATTTTAAAGTGATTGATGCATTATTGAAAAAATATATTAGGTGCTGAATGCTGTACTCACAAATTGATGCATAATTCCTTAAATACTAATAAGGAAACAAAAGTGACCATCCCCAGTGGATTTAAAAGCCCACAAATGTTTAAAGACCATTAGCCAATCTGTATGGTAGTGAGAGGTGATGAGATGTCACTAATAAGCCATGCATAAAGGGGCAAGTGCCTTGTGTGAAATTCTGAAAATTGATATTTATCAGAATATGTCAAACACCAGGAGTCATTTGAATGAAGCGCCACTAGCAAATACTTAGTTTATTTTTGAGAAAAAAATGAAAACACAGAGAAGTGAATTTAGTTGTTCTTTGTGATATTGTGCTTGGAATGGGGCTCCAAGTTTACTAACTACTAATCCGGTGATATTTTCTCCAGTAGCTTTGCTGCTTTTGTAAATGATTACATTTTAAGTACAAGGACTGTTTGGCTTATCAAATATTTGTTAAGAAACCCAAAGTTGATTTTCATCACTGATGGATTAATAATATTCATTCTTTTTTCAACTACCAGATTATCCTGTTTACTGCAGTATTAGAAACATTTTCTTGTTGTTGTTAGTGACAGGTATGTTGAACAAGGTGGGAGCTAATCAAATGTAAATTCTCAGAGAAAATAGCAAAAGCACCAGTTTTGGTGGTATGATATTTCTATTTCCACATGCAAAGTAGAACACTGCATAAGCAAATAATATGACCCAATTTTATGTGGTGATCTATGTATCATTTGTTCCTCTGATAGGTATTGACTGCCGTTAGGCATTTACAGTAACCATAGCAAATCCATCCCAATAGTGATGGATTCTTGCAAAAACAATATAATAGAATCAATTGGTTCTAGCAAAGTATAATTTTTTCATCAATTATATGATGTTCTACTATGTTAACCCTTATTTTCCAACATGTTTTGGACAGTACTGCTGAGGTTGGACTTTTCAGCAAGTACACCAGGGGGTACCTATTTCAGGATGCAGCTAGTGATAGCCATTTGTGAGTGGAAAATTAATTATCAACTGTGCTTTCTTTTTTCTTTATCCAGGTGTCTGTCTGTGTGTCTCTCTGTCTCTTCCCTCCCTCCCTCTATCTCTATCTTTCTGTTGTAAGCTATTCAAAAGAAAGATTCTAAATAAGTTCATAATAACACTAACTGAATTGAAATGATATAAGGTTGTTAATTGTCTTTAATAAAGTCTAGAGATGTAACATTAATTATATCTTGTTCATTTCTTTATCAGTAAATAAGAGATTCCAAGTTAATGCCTTTTCATCTTTTCATTAATAAGTAGCCAATATGTAATATCTACCATCCATATAACTTAATGAACTATCTGAGCTAGTGCGTAAAATTATAAAATGACCAGCCAAAAAAAACCACACTATTGAATTTGAAGCTTATTGCATATGTTATGAATTATCTGAGTTAGTGTTTAAAATTATTGGCTCATCACCCAAAAAGCTATTGAATATGTGACTCATTGTAACATTAATAGCACAAAATATGTCTTCCCCAAATCCTGTTATTAGTAATATGGGAGCTATTTTTCCAAGCAAAATTTCCCTCTAAGTTTGTTTTTGTCTTGCTTGAGAACTGGCACTTTTGAGATAAAGCCACCAACCCAGCATGTGTGTGTGTTTTTCCCTCCTGAATGATTTTGTTCAACTTAAATGACTGTTCCTAACAGCAGGTGCTCTCTTCTTTGTTTCGAATTATATACTGAACATGCCTTGGGTGTTCAAAAATACTGAAAAATCCACTATAAAAATGCTAGGTAAAAAAGAGCTGTATACATATAGTAAGAAGATAAAATTTTAGCTCTAATTCACATTTTCTCTGAAGAAGATTCTTCAATAAGTTCAATAACTAACTTTATACACTGAGTCTTTTAGGAAATTTTTGAATCTATTTCCAAAATATATCCAGAAGCAGAAAGCAGTTATAACATCTGACTTGTTCTTACATTATGAATGAAATAAAATATTTGATACATATTAATCCTTATGTATGATAACCACGATTTTACCTTTTTTTTCATTTTAATTAATTTTAACAGTTTTGGAGGTCCCCCCACTGCAATATCCAATGAATTCAACTGACAAAGCTGGGAAAGTTTTGTCACCAGAGGAGTAATCTCCATGTGCAATTTAAGTCTGTATATATTTTCTCTTGGTTCCCAGAGGTGAATCTGAAGCAACAATAGAATTTTGCTAACATTGTTTTTTCTGATTTCAATTTTCCTCCCTAGTAATTTCATGGCCTTTGTTTTTGTTTTGGGTTCATCTTTGGTCCAATAAATTATTCTTCATTATTGACAACAGTAATTGGCAATTTGGTTTTATGGTCTGACCATGTGATCTCTATAAGTGGATTAGTGGTTTATAGAGATCTATTCTCTGTTAGGTGAGACAATAGGGAATCTAGTTGATAGTCTTAATCTGTTTGTGTACTTGCCAATTTTGACCTCAAATATATTAGAGATCAGAAAGAAAGCTCTTTGATATCTGGACTGTATATAATTGGAAATAATGGTATGCAACCAAAGCATGGAATGTCATATTTGAGAATGATGCTCACTTAACCAACCCAACTACTAAGTTGCCATAAACCTTTACCCCAAATGTAGCCCAGACAGAAGACACTACTTCCCTGTTAGAAGAAACAAATATATTTGTGCAAAAATATTTTAGGATATTTTAGAAACAGAGATGATCCGCTTCAGAGAACATGCTAGTGAAATATTTTTCCACATGGACTGAAAATTTTCATTGAAAGATATTTCCCTTCTCGGAAGGAATGGAGGAGGACTTTCAGGCACATTAGAAATGATAGTCCCAAAAGACAGAGCTCAGAGCATGGGTGGGGATGGGTGTGGCATCTCACATCCTGGACACCTGCTGGTGCGGCCTCGCTGGGGATGCAGGCTAATTGAGATGTATGGAAGGAAGATGCCTCAGACACAGTTGTCTTCCTCATGTTTCTGAGATGTCTATTCCTGTTTATGTACCTGCTTGCTATGGTTTAATGTTTGTGTCGCCTTCAAACTTCATGTTGAAACTTAATCTCCAGTGCAATAGTATTAAGAGGTAGGGCCCTTAGAAGGTGATTAGATCAGGTAGGCTCTGCTTTCAAGAATGGCTTAGTGCCTTGAAGGTGTGACTTTGCCCTTTCTGTACCTTCTGCCATGTGAGGACACAGCCTTCGTCCCCTCTGGAGGATGCAGCAACAAGGCCTTGTCTTGGAAGCAGAGAGCAGTCCTCACCACACACTGAATCTCCCAGTGCCTTGAGCTTGGACTTCTCGGCCTCTGGAAGTGTGAGAAATAAATTTCTGTATTTGTAAATTACCCAGTCTGTGGTATTTTGTTATAGCAGCACAAATGGACTAAGGCACTGCCCCTGCTCAAAAACTGTAGGTCCTCAGAATATGGATGAAGGCTGCAGGATGTGGCACTTGTCACTCTGCTTTGCTTAAGACAGGAGGGAGGTGTGCGATCACAGGATTGTTCAGCTACAAGCTCTGGCTTGCTTGGATTCCTCTTTGTGTTCACTGTTATGTTGTCTTCAGAGTCCACACTACCCAAGGACAGCTTTGGTTGGAACGTGGCCTGGGCTCTGCTAGGAGTTTGACACTGACTTGACGTTCTGCAGGGGACCTCACTGACTTTTCCCTTTTCTTACTGGGTGAATCCATCGAGACGGATGCTCATCCTTTCTCTAAATTTAGTCTTTTGAGGAGTCTGTCTCATTTGAAGCAGAAGTGACAGCATCTTGCTCACCAGGGTCTCTGTTTCTTCACTGTCCTTCGCAGAGGGGCCCTTTCTCTCTGGCGTGGAAGCTCCCCAAACCTGTATCCAACTTCTGGATTACTTACTGATTGCAGGCTGCTAGAGTTCATATTTTCTTCATTTGGGTCTAAATTAGTATCGTAGATCTTTCCTAGGGACTGAAACTGGGAGATCCGTGTTTCTGCCACTCCAGGGTGCTTGCAGTACCCTCTAAGTGGATCTATAAAACCTGGGAAGGTGCCGTATCCCCACTGGGCATGCTGTGGGGCTGGGTCTGGGAGCCATTAGCGACTGTCTGAGTCTGTGGCACAATTATGAGCCTGGCCCTGAGGCAGTACCTTTGTTTTGAGCTTTAACTGAGAAGAAAGATAGTCTTTGGGGCATAGCTTTTAGAGACTTTGGACTACCAAGAATGGTACGGTGTATTTGTTTGTTAGTAGAGCCCTTAGACTACTCAGGTTGTCACAATATTTGGGAGAGTCTAAGCTCACTAGCTTTCAGAATGTTTGATTTTGTTTGACTTGTTTTTGTTTTTTGAGGCACCAGGTACTCCACAGCCTTAACTGTGCTATCTCTTTTTAACTCTTGGCTCTTGAAGACACCTCTAATTTCATCTCCCATCTCCCATACCTCTACTCTCTGAAGCATGGCTGTGCCATAGCTGGAGTCCCCTGGGGGCACAATTCCCATTCTTACTCCTGGGTTTATGGTCTGTGGTTGTTCTACTCGTAGTTAGCTCTGGGTTGCCCCCTTGGCCCCCATTTCAGTCACACTCTGCCAGGTTCCTTCTTTGTTGTAGAGTGTGAGGGGCTATTTGCTACATACGAAGATGCATCTGCTATTGGCCTAGGCCGATGAGTCTGTGCAATGCCATGGCAGTTATCAGAGCAGGACCACTTCCTGCCTCTGGCTGTGCTCACCCGCAGGAGAGGATTGATTGCCACATTCACCCCCCACCCCAATACCTGTTTTCTCACCTTGGCATCTGAGTCTGCCTCTGAGGTGTCTGAGTACGGAGTGGTGGCATGGTGAAAAGGCCGGGATTGAGATTCTCTCATCTGACACCATAGTTTTATGAATTCAAGGACCTTGAGAAGTGAGCCCCCCCATTTCTGCCACTCATTAAAGCAAATCAGGTGGGTTTGTAGCACCTCTTGAGTGCCTGGATTAAAGAAGGACAGCTCCCAAGAGGTATTCAGGTTGATGTTTCTAACTCACTGAAGGTACCAAACTTCTGGTTTCTCACAGGGTATGAGAATTCTTAGGAGGGGGCTATGTAGAATAGCCAGTGATCCATGAAGGATGCTCACACTCACAGATGGCAGTCCATCGATCTGCCTCTTCTTCCTGCCCAAGTGTATGTTCTGGTCTCGTGTGGTGTATGTTCTCCCTTGGGCCACTTGATAATTCCCTGAGTGACTCTTCAAATCACTTTTGTCTCCTTCTTAGCATAAGCCCCATGAGTCTTCATTGAATAGCTTTCTGAGCCCCTTGATAGGTTATGTTTTGAGCCCCTCCCCAGGTCATTCTTGAGATGAAATTTTTTGAATCCTCTAAATAGAATCTTCCTGGGTGCTTCAGTGCAATGCTCTTGAGATCCTTGTTTCTCCGGACCTTCAACACAGAGGTCCATGAGAGTCTGTATTTGCCCCTCTGTTGAGAGGTTCCTAGTAATTTACCTTTAGGCTGCCTTGGCAAGAGTCACTTGGATGCTGTGGGCCTGGCCCCTCTCTTGTTCTGTGAGCCCATTTTGAAGGTTGTGTCCAAGTTCCTTCCTCATCTCCTTGCTGAAAACATATTCTTCAGGAAGGATAGAGATTAGAATGTAGGATTGGAAGGCCGGGCTGTCTGGAGGAAGGTTGGGAGCTGGAGGAATAGAGGTTTCCAAAGATCTCTGGACCTTAGAGGGTAAATTTAGCCCACAAACTTTCCAGCTGTTTCTGCCACAGTGCCATTTCAGGTGTAGAATTTTAGATGCAGTGAGAGACTGTGCTTCTATCTGGGTTCTAGTGAGGGATACCCTACAGCCTCTAATTTGAGTGAAGTAAAGGCTTGAAAGTGGGCCTAGGTCTCAGTCTGGGCCAGATATAAGGGCTGTGATTAGGGCAGAGTTCCAGGCAGGCTCTGGACTTGGGCCTCAGGGTGTGCCAGGGGTTGCAACTGGGAAAGCAGTAGGGATTGTTTAGCCTGCATTAGGCTTTGGATAGCAGTGGGTTCTGTACTGAATAAAACAAAGGAGTACTCTCCCGGGGAACAGCTATCAGAGACTAGGTCTACAGCCAGCAAAGACTCCTGTGCCTTCCCAGGATTCTCCAGGAAAACTAACTTCATTTATGCTAAAAATCATGCCCCAAGTTCTTGCGGGCTGTGCAACTGCTCTGGTTCCCCTTCAGCACTCCAGGAGGGTTGAGGGTAGTGTCCTGTTCATCCTTAAGTAATTCCGTGAAATTCAGAGAGTTCAGTACATAACCTGCCCTGAGATGTTTTAGAAATGACCCCTCCTTCTTTTTTTTCCCCCCTGACAATCCACTCTCTTTATGACTTTTGTCTCCAAGTGCTTATTGACATCCAGGCTAAAAAAGAAGAGGCTGCCTGTCTCACATGTAGGGTCTGCCCAGAGAGAGGCCTATAATGTATGGGGAGAAAGATGCTCTTGATGTTTGTACAACACAATGTGAGGAGGTGGCTGCCACAGTTGCCTGCCACCAGAAGAAGGCTGGCCTGGGAGCTGCAGTCTATGCCTGAGCATATTAGAACAGAAGAGGCTAACCCACTGAAGAATTCAGTAGACCACACTGGGATGGTACTAAGTAGAATATATAGTCACAAAAGATTGAATTAAGGCGGCATATGATAGTGCTGGAGTAGAGAGGGTTAGTGTTGTAGGATGCCAGATAAAGATCAGTTGGATTCATGGAATGGGTCAAGGTTTGAGAGAGACTGATACCCTGAGAGAGAGAGGAGTTGGGTTAGTCCATACTCCTTTTGTCTCTACAGTGATCCTGAAAAACAAGAAAAGAATGAGGGGCTGTAGTCTCCTTTTCACTTTGCTCTCTCCAGGTTGGATGGGGGTCTTCATTACTCATGAAAAGTAAGACTTCTACCTTTAATTCATAGAACTCTATGTCCCTTTCTATGTTTTCTTTTTTTTTTTAAGTGGATAAGCATATTTTATATTATTTCTTCTTTGTAAACTCAAATAATGAACTTTCAATGAGCCATCCTCAGGTGGATACCTAGTCAGTCGTCCTCTGCTGAAGATAAGGGCAGGATCTTAGATCTATAGTGATCAGAGCTCAGGTTTTACCATCTAATCCGGGGATTTTAGAGGCTGGTCACTGCTCAGATCAGCCCTGACACAAAGGCCTGGACTAGTGTCTCCTTTTATGGGAAGGTGATGATGAAAAAGTGCTGTGGGACTCTGCTCTCCTGCAGGTATCCTGCACTCACTTCAAAGTTTGATTCGAGGGCACTAAACCACAGAGTGTGAGAATCTTCCCCAGATCCCTCTGTGAGTTTATGTGTGAACTTTGAAGAGAACCCCATCTCCCCACTCTAACCTTTGCCCTGCTCAGTCTATTCCACTAGAAGGATACATGACTGATCTTTCCTGAGAGGTCCGATCTCGTTGATTTAGTAAAATGCAAAGAAAAACAGAAAAAAAAATGAGTCATTCTAAACTAAAATTTTAACTACCATATGATCTATCAATCCCACTGCTGGGCAAATAGATCCAAAAGAAAGTAAATCAATATATTGAGGAGATATGTGTACCCCCGTTTATTGTAGCATTATTCATAATAGCCAAAATATGGAGTCAACGTAAGTGCTTGTCAGTGGGTGAATGGATAAAGAAAATGTGGTATAGATACACAGTGGAATATTATTCAGCTATAAAAATGAACGAAATCCTGCCATTTGCAGCACCATTGATGGGAATGGAGGTTATTATGTTATGTGAAATAAGGCAAGCATAGAAAGGCAAATATTGCATGTTCTCCCTCATATGTGGGAGCTGTCTTCTATCTCATGAAGATAGTAGATTGGTGGTTGCCAGAGTCTGGTAAGGTTGGTAGAGAGGGGAAATGAAGAGAGATTCATTAATGGGTATGAATATGAAGTTAGGTGGAAGAAATAAAACCTAGTGTTTGATAGATAAGTGGGGTGACTATAGTTTGCAATAATCTATTGTGTATTTCAAAATAGCTACAAGAGAATGATTTGAATGTTTCCAGCACAAAGAAAAGACAAATATTTAAGGTAATAGATATCCCAATCACACTGATTTGAACTTTACAAATTGCATGAATGTATTAAATTATCACATGTACCCTGAAAATATGTATGTCTATTACGTATTAATAAAAACAAAAGAAGAATAAAAGAGTCAATCTAAGCTGGTGGATGGATAGGGTTCCTGTATCTGTATTTTGTGTCTCTCTCTCTTTTTTGCTCCTTTAAATAATGGTTAAAAAAGGATCTTTCTAGAGGGAGCACAGAAACAGGAGGAGAAATCCCACATTACACAGAGAAAAGAAAATAGATAAAATGCTCCACAGCGTTGAACTGGAGCTCAGCCATGGCCATAAAAGTTCTTCAGGAAATAGATTTCTCTATTTTCTGCAGGGCACTACTTCCCTGGGACCTGGGGACTGAACGTGAATACTCTAGCCTAGGGTTCCAGGCTGCCATCTCAGAGATATGGGACAGTCTATAGGGGTGGGGGGAACGGAGGGGCAAAAAGCGACGAAGTTTTAGCCTCCCTGCAACAATCTGTCTATCTCAGCATCCATCCTGAGCCTGTTGTTACATCTCTACAGCCTTCTTGGGGCCTTGCTATTTTCCAAATTCAACTTTTTAGTGTATTGTATGAATCTGTGTGCAGGTTGAGGTTAGGACTTAGAAATAAGTTTACTAAATATATATACATAGATATATGATACACACACATACACCTATCTAAGTAAAGTTTTCTATATATCTAGTTATTAGCTGGGTTGAACCCCTTGGAGTTCTTGGCTTTTATCTTACCAATTCAAGAGCCTTGAAAGTCTTGAGTTTTCAAGGAATTTTTGTGAATTCCCAGTATTTATTCTCTTGGAATCTCTTCCATCCTTATCTCAGGCTTCCATGCATAATGTGTGTGTTTTTGTTTTTGTTTTTGTGTTTGTGTTTGTTTTTGTTTTAGAGACAATGTCTCACTGAGTTGCCTGGGCTGGATTTTAATACCCTGGCTTAGCCTCCCGAGTAGCTGGGACTGCAGGCACATACCACCACACCTGGCTTACCAAGTGTCTTTAACGTTTTTTTTTTTTTTCCTTGTATCAACTCAGACCTAGAACTCAACTACCACACCCACCTCAGGTTTACTCAAAATAATCTATTTTCACAAGCAGACCATTAGTGAATAGTGTAGCTTCTACATTAAAGGTTCTGCAGGAGTAATACAGCTGGAGAAAGGTGGAAGCACAGCCCATAGCAAATTATTTGAAAGCCTTTCTTAGTAGTAATTGTTATCCTTGTCCCCTTTGAGCTCCTTTGCCCAGAGCCTTCTCAAATCCCCCCTCTGTACCCATGTAGTGCCCAGCCCGGCTGATCCCTCCCTCCTCCCACCCCTCTACCCCTTAAATATGTTAAATATTTTCTCACTTACTCATACTGAGTGATTCAGGTCTTCCAAGTCTGGACCCTAACCTGCATACATAATCATATTCTGATTTGGAGAGCGGGTGAGGCCATCTCTTTAGCACAATACATTTTTTATGAGAATGGTTGGAGTTACAGAGAACAATATTCTGATTTGTTTTGAATTACACCTCTGTTTACTTGCTCTGTGAATAGCTTACTGGTTTTTCTCTTCTACCTTCTAACTTTTCACTGGAACTGCTACTGGCTTCCCAATATTTAAAAAAATTAAGTAATGAGGTCAAACATTTGTTGTTGGTCGGGATGGTGGGAGAGGATGTGTGTGTTTTGCCATGTGTTACAGGCATATAACATATTTGTAATACTTACAGCTTCCCTATTAATATTACAAACTGCTGAAATCAAGCACTGTCTCATTTCCTTGCTTTGATTCCCTCATTTCCCCTTTATTCTACTGTACCAGCCAAGAGAGGACAAGCAAACCTCTCCCACTCATTCTCTGAGTCCTTGCCAGAGTTGACAACTCCTTTCTTTGCCCATTTTCTCCTGCAACACAAGTTTCTCCATAGCTCCATTCCCCCCACCTAAAACTTAGACTTCAGACTGCACTGCCTCATCTATTCTCCCTTCACTACAAACCTTTTTCTGTTTGAAAAGTTCCCTCCACATATCCTAGCATCTCTGGCCTTGTCATTGATGGACTGATCTGGCCCTGACTGTCCTAAAACCTCACACTCCCTTATAAAAAAAATAACGCCTTTCTAAATTTGAAGAAGAAAACAAAAACCCCAGAAAGAGAATATCAAGGTGATAGAAGGGACTATAAAAATGGCTCATTGACTTTATTCTTCAAAAATACCAATATCATAAAAGAAAAAAGTAAGGCTGGGGAATTTTTACTGATTATAGAATACTAAAGAGATGTGATAACTAAGTTCAGTATGCGGCCATAGACTGCATCATGAAGTGGAAGGCATACAATGTTATAAGGGAATATGACTGAGGGAATTAACAACATTAAAATGCAGCCAGTAGATTAGATAACTTTTCTGTATGAATATAGCTATGCACCACATAATGATGTTTCAGTCAATGACCACATATGCAACTGTGGTCACATCAGATTATAATACTGTATTTTTATGTACGTTTTCTATGTCAAGATATGCTTGTACTTACCATTGTGTTCCATTGCCTATGACATTCAGTACAGTAACATGCCGTGCAGGTTTGTAGCCTGGGAGCAATAGCCTCCATGTGTAGTGGGATATACTGTCCAGGTTTGTGTACATACCCTCTGTGATGTTCATACAATGACAAAATCACCTAACAACACATTTCTCAAAATGTATCCCCATCGTTAAGTGACTCATGCCTGTGTTCAGTTCAATAAAATTAGCAGCTGTACTATGGATACATAAGAAAATGTCCCTTTTTAAAGGAAGGGCTGAAATATCTAGATATAATGTCCATGATGTCTGTCCCAGTTGTTTAGGGAAAAGAATAATATGGATATGTATAAAGAAAGCAAATTGGACAAAATGTTATAATGAGGTGTTACGGTTAAATTGTATCCCCCTAAGAAGTTAGATTGAAATCCTAACCCCTAGTACCTCAAAATGTGACTTTATTTGGAAATAGGGTTGTTGCATATGTAACTAGTTTTCCTGAGGTCATACCAGAGTAAGGGAGGCCCCTAATCCAATAAGATTTGCATCCTTATAAGAAGAGGATCATGGGAAGACAGAAATGCAGGGAGGATGCCATGTGAAAACAGAGGCAGGGATTAGAGTTACACAACTGCAAGCCAAGGAGTGCCAGAGATAGCTGGCAAACTGCCAGAGGCTAGAAGACAAGGAATGATTCCTCTACAGGTTCCAGAGGGAACTTGGCCCTGCTGGCACCTTGATTTCAGACTTCCAGCCTCTGGAACTGTGAGACAATAAATCCTCTGTTTTAAGCCACGCAATTTGTGGTCCTTCCTAGAAACTAATACAGTAGGTGAACCTGCATAAAAGATTTAGATTAATTCTTTACTATTCTTGAAACATGCAGTTTGGAAATTTTGCAAAATTACTGGAAGACATTTGTACAGACAGAATCTCCCTATCTTGCTAAGGCTGGTCTTGAACTCCTGGCCTTAAGCGATCCTCTCACCTTGGCCTCCCAAAGTGCTGGGATTGCAGGTGTGAGCCACCGTGCCCAGCCAAGTATTTGAAATTACTGTTTGGAATTACTGGAAAATGAAAAGATTTTTAAAATGGATATACAACAGACAAACACACACACACACACACACACACACACACACACACACACACACACATACACACTCTCAGAAATGGGCAGCCTTTTACTGCCTTCCCTTTTACCACATCTCTCTCTTGGACTACTGTATTTACCTTTTACTAGCTCTCCCTGGTTTAATAGTTTTCCACTGCGCAATCATTATAGTCTAGTCTCAGCATAGTGTGACCTGTGTAAATTGTGCATCAGATCATGGTACTTTTCTCCAGTCCTGCAGTGGACCCCATGTCACTCTGAGCATGAGCCAAAGTCTTTACAATGACTTACAGGCTTTTGCTTGATGTGGGCCTGTAATTTCTTCTCCTACTAGTTTTTCTCTCACTCTATCCCAGCCACAGTGGCCTCGGACACTGCTAGGTATAAACTTGAATCTTCTGACTGACTGATTCACTCCTTTACCCCTTTGATTCCTTCACATCTTTGCTCAAATTATATCCCACTGAATCAACACAGATGCCTCTATTTAACATTGTATCCTCTCCTTGCCCAGGAATCCCTCCAATAGTCCCAGTCCTCTTATAGTCCTATGTTTTCTTGTATCATATTATTTATATTACTTGCTGTTTTGGATTATCATCTGAATGCCCTCACTGTAATATAAATTCCTCAAGAACAAGGGTCTTTTTTTGTTACCTTCTGCTGTATCTCCAGTACCTAGTGGGTGCTCAGTAAATACCTATTGAATGAATGTCACTTTAAGTGGAATTGTCTTAAATCAGACTACAAACCTTGGTAGAAAAAAATTTTAAGTAAATGTCATTTAGTAATCTCTTCCTTAGTTACCTGTGAAAAATATCATTTTGTTTAAAAATATATATTTTTATTAGTAACTATTTGCAATCATGGGTTATTGCCAAGTATCCATGTCTTAGAGTAGAATTTTTAAAAATGCAATAGAAACAGAATTACTACTACATTTTATAGAGAGCAGTGTGCATCTTCAATCATCCTTCCAATCCTGCATTATCATAAAAAGTAAATGTCATTTACAAGGAGTTACTCCCTTAGTCTTATTAATGGCTACCCACTTCTATTCCTGTATCTTTCCCTGGCCAGTCATTTCTTTCTCTGACATTCCATGAAATGGGAATATTATTAGGAAGCTTTTGGCTGTATATAAAAGTAAACTAGGCTTAAAAATGAATAGCTTTATTATTTCACTTAAAGAGAAGCCCTGAGATAGGCAGCTGCTAAGGTTAGTTAATTTGGTGATCTGATGACTTCATCAAGGAACCAAGTTCTTTATTTTCACTCAGACTTCTTCAGTTTTTCTCCCACTGTTAATAAAACAAATAAAAAACCAACAAACAAAAAAACCAGACTGCTCAAATTTTAGCCACCAAATGCAGACACATCAACATCAAAATGAAGAAGAGGTGTTAATTCTTTTGGTGTGTTTCTCTTAATCAGCAAGCAAACTTTCCCTGTACCTCTTCATAGACGTTTTCATATACCTTCTTGGCTAGGATGGTCTCATATTCTTTTACTTAAACCAATTACTGGTAAATGGAATGGGGTGATTAAGACTGGTTTATACCAGGGATTGGCAAAGTTTTTCTAGAAAGGGCCAGCGGTAAGTACTTTAGGCTTTGCAGGTAATACAGTCCCTGTTGCAGTTACTCAACTGTCAGTGTAGCACAGAAGCAACTAGAGACTATATGTAAAAGAACAGTGCAGCTTTGTCCTAGTAAAACTGTGTTCCAATAAAACAGATAGCCTGCTTTGCTTTACAGACTCCCAGTTTATACTAATTTGGATTTAACCCTTAGTCACATCCTCAAGTTTGAGGAGAACTAGGTAAACTTCCCAACAAAACTCATATTCTTCCTTCAGATAAAATAAAGATAATGGCTATTGCTCAGAAACCAGCTATGTGCCTTAGAACGGGATCCCTAGGTTGAGTTTGAAATTTTCTTGCTATTAATATACAGATATGTAAAAAAATGTTAAAAATAAATTAATAAACCTGTATTTCAGCTCTAAGAACTTGGATGTGGTAGTTTGCTACCCCAGTTAGTTCAGGTAGGGATGGATACTCAAGAAGGTAGTTACCCAATTTCACACTCTTTAATTTTTCTTCCCACTCCCCATCCTAATACTCTCTACTTTAGATTCCACATGTAGGTGAGTATTTATCTTTCTATGCCTGGGTTATTTCACTTAGCTTAATGTGTTCCAGATTTATGCATGTTGTTGCAGATGACTAGAATCTCTCCCTCTTTAAAGGCTGAATAGTATTCTATTGTGTATATGTACCACACTTTCTTTATCCATTGTCTGTTGGTGGAGGCTTAGGTTGATTCCATATCTGATCTGTTGTGGAAAACGGTGCAGTGAACATCAAAGTGCAGATATCCTTTTGATATTGTATTGATTTCAGTTCCTTTGGATATATACCCAGCAGTGGGATTGCTGGATCATATGGTAGCTCTATTTTTAGTTTTTTGAGAAACCTCCGTACTGTTTTCCATAATATTTGGAAATAAGTGTTCTTCTGGTGCTATACAGAATGTTATATATAGCCTACCAGAAAAAATATGGGAGGAAAATTAGCATATGTTTCTAAGTGTTGGTTACCTACCCAAGAGAGAAAATAATGGACACCTCTATATGTTTAGCACAGTTTTGGATCCAGAATGTTGGGTAAGCTCACCACTAACAGGTGTCACTCCTGAGAATCACATGGCTGTCCAACTCAGAGAGTTGACTTCATAAACAAGGGTGAAGCCAGGTGCAGTGGCTCATGCCTGTAATCCTAGCTCTTTGGGAGGCTGAAGTAGGAGTAGAAGGCCAGGAGTTTGAGACCAGCTTGGGCAATATAGCAAGACCCTGTCTCTTCAAAAAATAATTTTTTAAAAAGTAACTGGGCATGGAGGCACACACCTAGCTACTTTGAAAGCTGAAGTGGGAGGATTTCTTGAGCCCAGGAATTCGAGATTGCAGTGAGGTATGATCATGCCACTGTAATCCAGCCTGGGTGATAGAGCAAGACCCTTTCTCAAAACAAACAAACAAAAAACAAGGGTGGTTGGTTTCCCAATATCTTAAGATAATACTTATAGTGACACTTAATTACCTGCTTTGGCTTGAAACAGCCTGGAGCATCTTCTTATTTTTGGAGATAAAATGAGATTCTTGGAGACATGTTCTCTAATTGGCAGGAAATAATAGAAGTTGACTTTCTCCATGAATTGTCAGTAAGGAGTGTGGCATTACCTTATATATTGCTAAGCTTTCAGTAAATACTCACGTGTTTGTTTGAGCCCTTTTTGAGTATAAACTTCACCCAAAAATCTAGAGATGGCATAGGAATAAGGAGGCTTCTGCAGACCCTATAATCAGTAGTATCTATGTTTGATCAAACCTTATAAGGCCCTAATTTATACAGAGCTATATATCATCTATTAGTTATACCCTGTAAAGGGAACAGGCTGGGATTGACACCTCTTGGCTATTTTTAAGTACCCTGGCTTTTATGCCTTACTTGGAAAGAACTGGTCTGCGGTATGTGTGTGAAGAGCTGGGAGTAGAAAGAACAAAAATGGTGCCAGAGTACTTTTGACATGGCCAAATTGATATTCTTGCTTTCTTGTAAACACTACCATGAATCCTGCTCCTATCATGGACTTTGAATTCTCTCACTGATAGGATATTCTGAGAACACATTTGTTTCTTTTATCCATTGGTTGGTTGGTAGGCTCAATGGAGTCTTTGTTCATTTGTTCATTACTTCAATAATTCTATCATTTGTTCATCATTTCATTTATATGTTCAATACAGAAAATATTTATTAGGCATCTAATATATGCTAGTCACTTGACCTCTGATTTCTTTTCCACTGGATTTTTTGGTATATTCACTCATTTGTTAATACTAGTGTTTACCATGTGCCAGGCATAAAGGGATACAGGCAAGGGATCTCCTTCTTGTGAGGCTCTTGGCTCAGTTGACCGGGGTGTGTTACTAGTGAATCACTCCTATCTTCTGTGTGCTCTGAGCAGTGATCCATTCCTATCCTGTGAAAGATGCCTGGACTCAGACCTATTCTATTAACAAATTGAGGCACAGGCTTTTCTGATGTCATAGCAACTTTTAAGGAACCTTCACGTTTTAGCATCATTTCCCCATTCTCCCCTCTTCAAACTGGTCCCTGGGCCTCTGCTGCTTTTTGTAGATTCCCATGGGTGTTCCTTTTACCTGGATTCATCCTATGTATGTAGTGGAGGGTGATGGCCCATTTTTAAATTGTAAAGACTGCCATTTTCTTTTCATTCCTTCTTGGTTTACTAGCCTGAATTATTATCTATTTATGAAAGAAAAAGCAGGAAAGAATACATCTGAATTATTCTGAATGTAACATTTATTATGTGCATATTGTGTGCCAGGATTGTGGTTCTGTGTCTTAATGCTCTACATTTCTGGTAATCCTCAAAATAATCCTATGGGATAAGAGTTGCTTTCTTCATTTTGTAAGTGAGAAGATGGAGACTCATAGGTTTTGCCAATGTCTCATGTTAATACATCTCATCAATGGTCAGATCTGGATTTGAATTCAGGGTTTTCTGGCATAAATTTTCTGGTCTTTTAACTCTATCATAAATAAAGAATACCAGTCTTATGAAAAGATGAAAGCTGATAGATGCATACTTTTTTAAAAAAATTATTTTTAATTATAATGGGTGCATAATAGTTGTATATGTTTATGGGATGATACATACTTTTTAAAATAGAGAACTGTGGTAATGTGGAATTCTCTTGAGGGGAACAGTTTGACAGACACTTCAATTTCACCACATGGGGTTCTTGATTAGTGACAAATGCATATTGAACCATAAATCCGTAATACTGTCATGCAAGGAGGAAAATGTATTTGTCTTCCTAATCTCTTTTTAGCTTTGGAAAGTTTTAGGCTTTTCCTATTAACTTGATTTCTCTCAATTTTATTATTTTTTGAAATACATATCTTCTCATATCATAGAGTGCCTTGGATGATGAGTAGTTTTAATGTTTAAACAGAATTGCACGTGGAATTCAAACTGGTGTCAGCTTTCAAGTTTGTATTATGCCGTTTGAAAAAGTTGGTCCCTGTGGACTGTGAAAGTGTATTTGTATCAGGATGAGTTTTACTAATTCCATGGTAGTTTAACTTACGATTGTGAAATCATAACAGGGATATATCATGTCAGAATCACAAAATGCTTGCTCTAATTAAGATTCCAGAAAATTTTCATTTCCAAATAAATTTATAAATAACTCTGGAGCTCTGAATTGAGATGGAATCAGTCAAGAAGAAAAAAATAGTATGAAGAAATAAAATATTCTTCCTCCTCCCTCCACCCTCCATAGTCATCGGGGACTTGCATAGAATATACTTGAGACTTAATTTGCTTCATTTTGAGTTTCATTTTCAAAGCTATTTCTTTTTCAGGCTTCCCATTACACTTTATTTGAAAACCAGCTCTTATCATTTTAGTCATTATTGTCACAGATCCCAAGTTCTTAAATTATGCTGATCACAAAAGATACTAGTTTTATGTTCTCATCTCATTCAGGGGCTGTTGCAATATCCCAGCCGAGGGCCACATTGGTGACATTCAGCACAGATGACAGCTTTTGTTATGAGCAAGCACGCAGAAATGACGGGGGAAGCTGAATCACCATTTCACTCAGGCAAGGCAGGAGTGTCTGTCTGGGTCATGCAGCCCATGGCCAAGAGATGTCCGAATACCTACAGCAAATAAACAGCAAAGTAATTCACTCATGGTCTCTAGCTAGGTGTTCCCCCTCACTGGACATTATTAATCCAGACCTCCTAAAGGACAAAGTGCTGACACCCTGCAGTTTGCTGAAATATATATTGACCTATGCTTTCCTCAGGATGCAGCTTTAGCTAAGATCCTGAATGAAAGCTTCTTTGACCCCACACTTCACTTCTTTCTTCCCCACTGTTTCGTGTCCACACCACTATTTTGGCATTTCTCACAAGTACTTTTTATTTTTTATATTTTTAGAGATGGGGTGTCACTTTGTCACCCAGGCTGGAATGCAGCGTTGTGATTACACTCACTGCAGCCTCCAACTCTTGGGCTCAAGTGATCTTCCTGCCTCAGCCTCCAGAGTTGCTAGGACTATAAGCACGCACCACTATGTCTGGCTAATTTTTAAATTTTTTTTTGTAGAGACTGGGTCACATTATGTTGTCTAAACTGGTCTCGAGCTCCTGGGCTCAAGTGATCCTCCTGTCTCTGCCTCCAAAAGTGCTGGGATTACAGAAGTGAGCCACTGTGCCTGGACACATGTGCTTTTTAAAAATGTGTGTATGTGTGTGTGTGTCACTCTCCCAGAGATTTTGAGCTTTTCCAATGCAAAGATCCCGTCTTCCTCATCTCTTATCCCCTGTCCCTATCATATTTTTACTACAGAGATTTTTATGTCTCGATAGCTTTGAAATTATTTGGTTTTTAATAGTATAATGGAAGGAACCATCTGGATTTTGGTTCTGATTCCATGACTTATTAGTCATTATCTAATACTTTTATTTAACACGTCTTAATTGAGTACCTACTATATGCCAGACTGTTCCAGATTCTCTGAAACACAGGGCTGAACAAAATAGTCAAGGTGCAGACAAGACATTCCTGCAGTCCTGGAGTTTGCATTCTATAGAGAAGAAAGGTAATAAATAACATAGCTTGTAGATAATCAAGACAAACATCCAATAAATGGTGTGCAGAGAAGTAAACGAGAAAATGTGTAAGCTGTTACTTTAGATTAGGTGGTTATTTTAGCTGAGAGATGAAGGAACCAGCCCGGAAGGTTAGGGAAAGGGCATTCATGGCAGAAGGGACAGCTTGTGCAGAGACTTCAAGGTGGCAATGAATTTTTTGTATTCTAAGAACATGGAGGTCATTATGATCAGTGTGTTGGGTGAGGGTGAGGTACCAGAGAAATCAGCAAGATGAGTGGCTTGGCTTTTATTCTTAATGCACTTAAAGCATTGGAGGCTTTAAACTACATAGTGTTTTGATTTAGTTTATTTTAAAAATATTACTCATGTGCTATGTGGAGAATGGATTTAAGAGGGGAAGAGAGCTGAGTAGAACTCCGTGGTACACATATACCACATTTTATTAATCCACTCATGTATTGATGGGCACTTGGGTTATTTCCACATCTTTGCAATTGTGAACTGTGCTGCTATAAACATTCAAGTGCAGATGTCTTTTTTATAGAATGTCTTTTGTTCTTTTGGGTAGATGCCCAGTAATGGGATTGCTGGATCAAATGGTAGTTCTACTTGTATCTCTTTGAGGTATCTCCATAATGCTTTCCACAGAGGTTACACTAGTTTGCAGTCCCACCAGCAGTGTAGAAATGTTCCTAACTCTCTGCATACATGCCAAGATTTATTATTTTGGGACTTTTTGATAATTCTCCAGCAATTCTCACTGGAGATAAGTGATATCTCATTGTGGTTTTGATTTGCATTTCCCTGGTGATTAGAGATGGTGATCTAGCACCTCTTGTATTATCCTGGATAGAGCTGGAGCCCATTGTACTAAGTATCACAAGAATGTAAAAACAAGCACCACATGTACTCAACATCAAATTAGTATTAACTGATCAACACTTAAGTGCACATAGAGTAGTAACATTCATCGGGTTATATACACAGCTAATGAGTGTGGTGTGCACCATCTGGGGGATGGACACTCTTGAAGCTCTGACTCAGGTGGGGCAAAGGTAATATACATAACCTAAACATTTGTACCCCTGAAATATTCTGAAATAAAAAAAAATAAAAAAAAGAAAGAGGAGAAGAGAGGTAGTAGGGATCCTAGACAGGACGTTATTGCACTAGGCCAAACAAGAGGTGATTCATTGTTCTAAGTGGCAGAGGTAGAGATGGAGATTGGTGGGTGGATAGATTTGGAATATGTTTCAGGTAGAGCTAAAAATTTACTGATGGTTTGGAGAGGTTAAGTAAAGAGAGAAATCAAAGTCTATGTAAACTTGAGTAAATCCCTTAAGTATTTCTAGTGACAGGCCCCTCATAAAATCAGGCTTATAGATACGTCAGTGGTTTCCAACTGGGAGTGATTTTGCCACTACCTTCTCTCTTGCTGGATATTTGGTACTATCTGGGGGCATTTTTAGTTGCCACAACTGGGGGGGGAGGGTGCGTTATGTTGCTAGCATCTAGTGAGTAGCCACCAGGGATGATGCTAAACATCCTGCAGTGCACAGGACAGACCCCTCAGCCAAGAATTATGTGGTCTCAAATGTCAATAGTGCCAAGGTTGAGAAACCCTGAAATATTGCCTCACAGGGTGGTTTTGAAGACCAGCTGAAATAATATATTGTAAAGCAGGATGGAAGTTTTAAATACTCTACAAAGTGTTGTTGATGCCTCAATTTTACAATGTCTGTTGGGGTAAGACCATAAATTCTGGCAGTTGAATAATCAAAAGAATCTTTTTTCTCCTAGTCCTGAATGCATGTGGTACATTTTCAATGTGGTTCTTTGGGCAGTAGCCCCATAATGCATCAGTAGAGAATCAGAGGAAGAATTGAAAATTCTTGCTTCAAGATTTCTTTTTACTCTACTACAGCCATAATTTTGAATTGTATTGTAGAAAGACCAGTTATAAATTTCACTAGAAATGAGTTTGAAAGTAAACTTTTATTTTTAAGAGAAAGTAGTGAGTGGGAGAACATGAGGCTTTAAGGGGATCGTGGCACCTTTTTTTCCCTGAGAAATGCCAAGGGAACTAATTAAAGAAGCTAGAGAGAGGGAGAGCAAAGGCACGACTGGAGTAGCCATTCTCCATTCCTTCTCCAGCGCTGAACACCCACCACACAGCCCACGCTGCACTCTGCACCAAGCTCGTGTTAGTAACCTCCCACGGGACAGGACACCTGCTCTTCAGGAAGTCATACTTCAAAATGAGGGAAACAAGAAAGCCTTACCTGTAATTAGGTTCAAGAATACTCCCTACAATCAAAGGTTAAAAAAAAAAAGAAAAGTGCCTCAATGAGTTCTTAATTGGGTACAAGCTAATGTTGGTAGAAGTTTAAAATATTTAACCAGCAGTAAATATTCAAGGCCGTCGTTTGAAGTAATCAATGGCTAGGCAAATGCATACATTAGCTGGCAAAGAATCACTTAATCAACAGTTTGGATAAACAAGAGGAGAATTCAAAATGTAGAACTGAAAATACAGAGAATTAGCAAAGATGCTAATGACATCCAGGTACTTTCTTCCTCCAGTCGTTGACTAAACATTTGTCGAAGTATTGCTAAAAATAACCAGTCATGGAAAGATCCATTTCTTTTCGGAAGAACTGCTTACTTAAGGTGAGTGATTGATGGCCAGGTCCAGTAGGCAGCTAGAAGTACCCAAGAATGAAGTGCTGGGAGGAGACCTCAAAATATAAAACCTTGAGAATCCTTCAACTGGCATGTGCTGCTGACAAAAAAAAAAAAAAAAAAGAACATTTTTTTTCTTTTTCAGTCTTTACCACTTAAAAGTTTCCAACCTTTATCCATTCTCTAAACATTATATGATAGACTCTATCAGGTAGACGGTGAGCTACATTTACGATAATATGCAGAAACTGATATAATGCATGATTTGGTTCATTTAAAAAATTCTTACTTATCTTCCTTTCCCAATCCTTCTCACTCTTTTCTACACCCTGCTATATAGAAAATAAAATATATTAAAATGGTTTAAATCTTACAGGGGAAGCTATTTTTAGTATTTCCAACTAGAAGAACAAAGCTCTTAAGTCATGTAGTGGAGTTACTGGTTAGAACAAGACTTTCCTACAGGCATTTTTCTTTTCTTTTTGAAGGAAATATGACTGCTCCCCCAATGAGCAGCTGTTTCTTCCTCTAGCTTCAGTAGCCATTAAGCAATTCTTCATTTTGAAGGATACATATACATTCAGAGACATTTTCTGGTTGGAGAAAAACAGAGTATATTTTTAAGGCTCCCTAACTTTAAGGTTCCTAGTTCTTACTAAAGTAGCAGGATAATCACCTTAATGTGTAGTTGCTTATGCTTTTCATGGGAAAATCATGGGGGTGGGAGTTAGAAGTATTTGTTCTAATTTCAGCTTCATTACTAACTACCTGCGTAGCCTTGGGGCAAGTCCTTTACCTTGAGTTTCCACTTAGATACAGGAATGTTAAAGTAGGAAGGGTCAATTTGTTAAGCGGATTTGAAACCTGATGAGAGTGGTAGAACCCTACCCAAGGCTTAAGTACTGAGTCAAAATGTTTCCAAAGTCTCAAGGTGATGGATTCTTTTACAGCCAGGGTTTGTGTATCATTGAGAATTCATTCCCTTTGATTTGTAGACTATAGGAATTTAAGGTTCAGAGAAGCTTAGCAATTTACTCAAGGTCACATAGCTGGATAATGGTGGAACTTGGACTTTCACTGCCATCTACTAACCTCCAGACACTGCACATCCCCTATTTTATTAGGTGCTTATTTAACTGGAGACTGGGCATATATTTTTGTAACAATCACAATTTAATATTAAAATTTATACAGATGTATAATTCCATATGTGCATGTTGACTTTTACAATGGAAGGATAGGGACTAAATGATTAGGGACTATTTGGTTCTTATGTTCTAGAGAGAATAAGTATTATTACCTACCATTTTACTGATGTACACTGTTTACATGCTAGGTGTTACAGTTAGGCACTGAGAAATGGGGTGCTATCATTGTGTTGGTGTGATGCCATGCATGTGAATAATATCCACATTCTGCTTTTCTTAGGTACCTCTTGTTCCTATCATATTTCTGAGAGAAATAGATGCAGTAAAAAATAGAAAAGAAAGCAGAGTAGAGCACTTCACCTTTACCTGTGGCTTTGGCCAACTATTAATAGAATGGCATGTAATGTTATTTACCATGTGGAAGGCTCTATTTTCCCTAAACTAATTATTCTAATGCTGGCCTAGCTTGCCAGGTTCACTCTGTCATACTCCTGAATAAGTGTATTCCTCAACCTATGTAGTGGGTCCAGGCACTGAGAGAGAAAAGAAAAAAAGCCAGAACATATCCAGGTACATTGACTTTCTGACCTTGAAAGCACAACTCATAGAAGATGTGGCCCAATTAATGCCCTATAATTGTCTAAATCAGATGAATAACACTCCCAGTGGTAGAAGCCAGTAAATAAAATATTGGGTATAACCCCTTCAAATGGATAAGAAAACTGACACATATGTTCAAATCACAGGCTCAAAGTTGCTTACTCCAAATTTCTTTCCCTTTCTCTCATGGTTTTATATATATAATATATAATGAATAATGTGTGCATTTATATATATGAGTGGTATGAATAATACATATATGAGTGAATAATATAATATATATGAGTGATATGAGTGTATTTTAAATCTACATATTCAAAAGTTCATCATGTAAATGTAATAAACAATTATAATATTTAAATGATTAAACTGCATAGTAAAATATATCTTATAATTTGTATTTGAGGCTTTGGTATTTATTCATTGTTGTTATTAATAATATAGTCCATGAAGAGCGCTTGTGACTACTTGGAAATGCATAGAAGTAGTTAACTTTTAAGATCTTTGATGTATATGCTTTAATAAATAGGTTCAGTAAAATTCATATTTCTTGACATACTCATTACTCAGCAAAATTGCATACATCTTTTTAATTATTCCCAAACTTCCAATGCCTTCAACTCTTAACAATGAATTAATTCCTTTGATGTTATTATACACATTTTATAAAATTACATGCAACTGCACAGAAAAATAATATAGGCTTCTCTTTTGATCCTAAAAATAGCTAATTCGACTGTTTCTTTTGCCATTCTAGAATTTGTTCACAGATTCTTCATGGAGTTTTGCACTTTTGTGTATCTCTACTTATTTTATTGGTTAAGCAAAGTAAAACTTATGGATGGGTTTTAAAACTGTACACAAGCTTCAAAATTCATAAACAATCTTTATACAGATAATGTTAAATTAAGAAAAAAAAAAACAATTCCTTGAAACCATTTTTCTCCTTTTAGATGTAGGCACAAGAGAGAAATGCTCCTGTGTTACTTCTGTTTCAGGATTTTCAAAATCAGCTTCGTCAGAGGAATATCGACATGTCTTCTCCTAAAGAACCACTTGGAGTTTGAAATAGTAACTTACTGACTGGATAATTGAGAAAGCTGAGTCAGGACAGAATTTCTGGTCCTAATAACATGAATTTCTCATAATTGTCTATATAAAATCCTGTGAAAGCAACTTACTTTGGAACACACTGAAGTTATTATTTCATTTATATTTAAGTATCTGTTTACATGTAATAAGTAGATCTGGGTTGGGATGTACTTAGGTTTTGATTAATTAATAGTCACTTTTTTTCAAATGATGAATTATCTTTTGTCTTTTGGTGAGAAGAGGTCATGTAAAAGTGAATTGTCTCACAAAATTTTAGTATTGCTTCTTTTTATGGACTGCTGGTTTTAAAACAGCTTTTTTAACCTACTTACTATATTCTTAAATACATGGATAGTTTTCTGCCATATCCAAGATATTTTTAATAATAAAAAAGTTTTTCTGTTTCCAAGTATCACTATTATCACATATATTTTTCTGACTCTGAAACAATAGTGTGAAAATGCAGGAGAGTGTAATTACTGACTAGAGGTCCCATTCACTGTGGGGACTTATATATTCCTGGAACCAGTTTGGCCCTCAGATGCAACCTGCCCAAGTTCTTACTCAATTGTAAGCTCACAAAGGGCAGGGATTATGTCTGTCCTATTTTCAAGAGGCTAGCACAGTGACAGGCACATGTAGGCATTTAGTAATGAATGTCAAATATGCTTATGGAATTTTAAAACATAGTCCTTTAGTTCCTCTGCCTTGGAGGCCAGTAAGAATGCTAGAAACCCAGAATGAAACAGAAATAATATTTGTCCCAGCGAAGTAACATGTGTATGGTTTTCAGGAAACTGGCTGTTTGTTTCTTTCAAAAGCATAAGATTATTAAATAAACTTCTGTAATGAGTGGATAAGATGGTGTATCCAATGCAAATAACCAGAGAATCACTTAATCAGCAGTTCTGAGAGATGAAAGTCTCATTTTGAGGAAATGCAAAACAATTGAATGCATTTCATTACTTTGCATTTAAAGTAGGGAGGTGATGAATAGTCAGAGGGTATTCCAGTTCTGTTTCTTAGCAGGTAGTTATTTTGCTGACAGTTGAGAACATTTCATCTTTATCTGATTTATAGATACAAACTCTTATATCTATAAATCTCTATATAAGCTCTTATCTATATAGATATAAGCTATTACGTTGTGCTTTTTCCTTACATGGGTCCTCTTCCCTTCTACATCTTCCCAAGTAAATTATTGAAACAGGACTATTCTGAGGTGAAGTGAAGAAGAAGAGAAGTAATATCTCTGTTCTTCCTTTTTCCAAACAATAGGGAGAGATCAAAGTTAGGGTCAGAGCTAATATTGTCAGCTTATAAAAGAGCCCACTCATCATGTGTAACTTTCTTTGACAGTGTCTACAAAGGCTTCTGTATCTAGGGATGATTTTATTGTCAATATGCAATCAGGCAGGTCAATGTTCATTTCATTTATGAAGAAAACGACATCAAGCAAATTTTATTATAAAACTTAAAAATCAATATACATTTGTGACAGTGTTCTCTAAATAATGAATGTGAATACTCCTTTACCCTGAAATAACATTTTTAAGGATTGGATTTTTACTAAAAGAAGTAAGAAGATATATTTGTTTTTTCCTTGGACAGTATTTGTATTTGATATGAAGACAGTGATATCAAGAATGACTTTTGAAGTCTGTTTTGTTTTAAATGTATTTGTTGGTCAGTTATGGTCTTTACATAGTTGAGACTAAATTGAGTAATAAAATATTCAGACATATCAATTGGCAATATTATAACAGTGATAATAATCATAGCTAGTGGTTGTTTAGTATGCACTGTTTATGGACACTATGATAAGACTTTTCATTCATTTCTCACATTTAATCTTTATAACTGCTTTAGTATAGGAATGTAATACAGGGATACTTTATTTTATTGTACTTTGTAGATACTGTGTTTTTTAAAAATTGAAGGTGTGTGGCAATCTCACATAGAGCAAGGATATCTGTGCCATTTTCCCAACAGCACATGCTTGATTTGTTTCTCTGTATCATATTTTGGTACTTCTCTCAGTATTTCAAATTTTTTCATTATTATTAAATCTGTTGGGATGATCTGTGAGCAGTGACACTTGAAGCTACTGTTGTAAATTTTGGAGGTGCCATGAACCACTCCCATCTAAGACTAAGATAGTGAACTTAGTAAATGTGTGTGTGTTCTGACTGCTCCCTATACCAGCTATTCTGTCTCTTTCTCTCTCTCTCCACCCCCCCCCCCTATTCCTGGGCTTCTCTATTCCTTGATACACAATTAAGCCAATTAATAATGCTACATTGGCCCCTAAGTGTTCAAGTGGAAGGAAGAGTCACATATATCTCACTTTAAATCAAATTCTAGAAATGATTAAGCTTAGTGAGGACAGCATGTCAAAATTGGAGATAGGCCAAAAACCAGGCCTCTTAGGCCAAAAAATTAGCCATGTTGTGAAAGCTAATGAAAAGTTCTTGAAGAAAATTAAAAGTACTACTCTAGTGAACACACAAATGATAAGAAAGAAAGACAGCCTTATTGCTGATGTGGAGAAAGTTTTGGTGGTCTGGATAGAGGATCAAACTAGCCTCAGCATTCCCTTAAAAGCCAAAGCCTAATCCAGAGCAAGGCCCTAACTCTCTTCAGTTCTGTGAA
The DNA here is from genome assembly GCF_020740605.2 of Lemur catta. Taxonomy (NCBI): domain Eukaryota; kingdom Metazoa; phylum Chordata; class Mammalia; order Primates; family Lemuridae; genus Lemur; species Lemur catta. The sequence goes on along the minus strand of NC_059145.1, from coordinate 15,520,478 downwards.
GGCTGAGAGACATGAGGACACTGCAGAAGAAAATTTTGAAGCTAACAGAGGGTGGTTCAGAGATTTAAGGAAAGCAGCAAGTGCTGATGTAGAAGTTGCAGCAGTGATTCAGAAGATCTGCAGCTCAGCATGTCTTTAAAAAAAAAGTTATTCAGAAGATCTAGCTAAGATAATTGATGATAGTGGCTTCATTAAACAATATATTTTCAGTGTATATAAAACAACCTTTTATTGGAAGAAGATGCCATCTAGGACTTTCATAGCTATAGAGGAGAATTCAATGCCTGGCTTCAAAGTTTCAAGGGACAGGCTGACTCTGTTGTTAGAGGCTAATGCATCTGGTGCCTTTAAGTTGAAGCCAATGATTATTTATCATTCTCCAAATCCTAGGACACTTAAAAATGTTACTAAATCTACTCTGCCTGTGCTCTGTAAATGGAACAACAAGACCTGATAAGAGCATATATATTTACAATATGGTTTGCTGAATATTTTAAGCCCACTGTTGAGACCTACTGCTCAGAAATAAAACATTTCTTCCTTTCAAAATATTACTGCTCATTGACAATGCATTTGGTCACTCAAGAGCTCTGATGATGATGTACAAGGAAATTAATGTTGCTTTCATGCTGGCTAACACAACATCCATTCCATAACCATGGATCAAGAAGCAATTTTGCCTTTTAACTCATTATTTATGACATACATTTTGTAAGCCTATAGGTCCCATAGATAGTGATTCCTTTAATGGATATGGACATAGTAAACCGAAAACCTTCTGGAAAGGATTCACCATTCTAGAAGCCTTTAAGAACATTTGTGATTCATGAGAGGTGGTCAAAGTATCAACTATAACAGGAGTTTGGAAGAAGTTGATTCTAACCCTTATGGATGACTTTGAGGGGTTCAAGAGTTCAGTGGAGGAAGTAACTGTGGATGTGGTAGAAATAGCAAGATAATTGGAATTGGAAGTAGAGCCTGAAGATGTGAATGAATTGTTGCAATCTCATGATCAAACTTGAATAGATGAGTTGTTTATTATGCATGAGCAAGGAGAGTGGTTTCTTGAGATGGAATCTACTCCTGGAGAAGATGATATGAACATTGTTGAAATGACAACAAACAATTTAGAATATTCCATAAATTTAGTTGATAAAGCAGCACCAGGGTTTGAGAGGATTGACTCCAGTCTTGAAAGAAGTTCTACTGTGGGTCAGATGCTATCAAACAGCATCATATGCTGCAGAGAAATCTTTCATGAAAGGAAGAATCCATCAATGCGACAAACTTCAATCTTGTCTTATTTTAAGACATTATCACCCTATTCTTCAGCAACCAGTATTCTGATAAGTCAGCAGCCATCAACATCGAAGCAAGACCTTCCACCAGCAAAAAGATTACGACTTGCTGGAAGGCTCAGATGATTGAAATTTTTAGCAATAAAGTATTTTTAAATTAAGATGTATACATTGTTTTCTAGGCATAATGCTATTGAACACTTAATAGACTAAAGTATAGTGTAAACAAAACTTTTATTTATTTATTTATTTATTTATTATTTCAGCTTATTATGGGGGTACAAAAGTTCAGGTTATATATGTTGCTCATGTCCCGCCCATCCCCGAGTCAGAACTTCAAGCGTGTCCATTCCCCAGACGGTGCTCAACGCACTCATCATGTAGGTATACACATAACTTTTAAATACATTGTGAAACCAAAAACTCTGTGTGACTCCTTTTACTGGGATATTAGCTTTATTGGGGTGGTCTGGAACCAAACGGATAGCACAGATCTTTTACATGAGATGGGCCTGAAAGAATCCCTTTATCCACATTCTCTTGGGGAGAATGCAGTCATTTGGCTACAGAACTGCAAGGGAGCTTGGGAAAAATAAAGTTTGCAGAAAAAATAGCTGGTCTCTCCCACAAAGGGGTGTTATTCTCTTTTTTATAAATGACGAAACTAAGATTTAAAGTTCAAATAATAACCCATACCGTCAACAACATCTAGGTGGATAATAGTAACACCAGGTCTGCCTAAAAGTACCTGTTTTTAAGCACTGCACTCTCCTTCAACCCTGTGCTCTGGGTAGTTTGCTACTTACTGTGATTTACCCTGGAAACAATAGGTATCTTCCCAATGAAAAGGCTCGCCGGGAGGATGGATGGCTGAGATTTTGACATTATGCTCTACAAAGGGTCCTCTACTTGACTTTGCTGTAGCTCTTCCGGTAATACTGAAATTTCAAAATAGGAATAATAAGTACAACTTTTGGGGAATAGTTTTAAGAACCAGTAGGCAATTCCCATGCTCTTTCTTTTCTGCTATTGTGACAATAGGCAGTGCTCCAATTGGAGCTATTCTGTCAAACTGGGTCCATATCGAGGTTTATGAGCAGGGCCTCTCCGTGGACCCATGCTGGGTGTGTTGTATGAGTGAGTAAGAAAATTCTGTGTAAGCCACTGAGAGCTTTATTTTTATTTTATTCTGTAGTGGTATTATTATTAAAGCACAATGTCCTGATTAATAATACACTTTAGCCCAGAATCTCTCTTTTTATTGTCTATCTTATAAAACTATTTAGAGAGGTGTACAAGACATCTGTGTCCCTGTATCTATTCAACGCTATTCACTGGAGTCTTGTTTTAATAAGTTATGGCTGAGAGAATTATGCTTAACTCTACAATGGAATCTATGGAGCTGATAAATAAAAAGGATATGGTGGATCTATATTTACCCACATGAAAAGATATCTACAAGCTATGTGAAAAATACATAAAATAACATGTATGATATTTCACAATGGAAATAAACATTTTCTTCACATTATTGTGGAAAGCAGACTTCCCAGGACCCCTGAGAGCTGGAGGAGGTGATGGCATGTGGCATCATCCCTGATGTAGTTCAAGCCACCAGTATCTTTTGCCTAAATAACCAAGTCACCTTCTTTAGCCGTCTCCCTACCTCCAGTCTCAAACCCCTCCAATCCATTTTCCACACAATATAGCCAGTGTGGTCTTTGTAAAAGATCTTTTTAATAGATTATTCACCTATTAAAACATTGAAAATTTCCACCATTGATATCATTAAGGAAATCCATGTATTGGCCTTGGGTTCCTAAAAAACAGAGCCTAAGACAAAGCTTAAGTGTTCAAGCTTTCCTGAGAGTTAGAATCCCATGGCAGCAAGAGGACCTCGACTTTGTTTCCTCCTGCTCTATGATATGTCTCCTCATCTCTCTCCTAGTTGCCTCTGTGTTCTCACTTTCTTAGCATCTTTTAGTTGTCTTCTTGAATCTGCCGGCTTCCTTCATTGCATCAAAAGCTCATCGGCAGTAAAGGCTTTTTGTTATTAACTGTTGTTATCTCCAATATTAAACACATAGAAGAAAAGCACATAGTGATGTGTTCAACTGATGTTTATTGAACAGTTATCATATTTTAGCCAGTATAACAATTTCCCTGATAATTGGGTGTTCAGAGGATTCTTAAGAAAGGCAGCACCTACTGCTTTAGTTCTGCCCTTTTCTGTAGGTTCAGAGCAAACTTACGGCACCATATGCATGTTTAATTTTATGCCGTTCTAGATACCACATTGATTTTGTTTTTTCCCTTACTGTCAGCAAAGAACTATGGATGTTTTCCTTGAGATTACAATCAACTTTTTTTCTCCCTAATTCCCATATTTGAGGCATTCTAAAACCTGTATGGTAACACAATTTTGTCTGTAGCAACTACCGCTCATGAGGAGTTTAAAGCAAAAATTCAGCAAATTCTTCATACTGAATTTTAAATTTTTATTTTTTTCTTGGTGGTTAGTTAAAAATACTGAGATCACAGTCTATAACATTCTTCCACATGTCAGCCATGACATAGCTCATCAATCACTAACTCATTTATTCAGTCATTTATTTAACAAGCACCTACTGAATACCCTCTATGAGCAGACTTGTGGATAGACTAAAGCCAACTTTGATATAGTCTGTTTAGTATATGTTTTAAAAAAATTTTCCCACACTAATAATTTCTGTTGCCATTTTTACATCATGATTTAAAAAGTATCCTGATGCTTTAAAAATCTTCCTTTCTCGTGTTGTATGATCTTAAAATGCCTCCCACCCAATTTTTTATAAATTTTAATTTAATTTAAAACAGTATTTTCCAGTGTTTGCACATTTGAATTGACGGGGGACTTTAAGAAAATAATAGCAGTGGCAGAGCCCCACTCCCAAAGATTCTGATTTAATTCATCTGAGGTGAGGGCCAAAAATATTTTCTCAATTCACATGTGATTCTGATACATAGCTTGGGTTGAGGAATTTTATTGCGAAGAATGTTTCTCAAAAGTGTGATCCACAAATCACTGGAGATTTTTATGAATCTTTGAGATGATCAAAGCTCTTGTAATATTAATATGGACTTTGCTTTTAACATAAGATAATGAATATTTCTATTTCAAACCTTCTAGTTATCTTTTCAGGATTGGGAATCAATCGCATAAATGACGTGGCTTGTTTGGTGTTGGTTAGCAAGTTGGGAAACCTGGTTTCCTGAATGAAATTACTGTCTCAAAGTATCAAAAAGTCAGGGAACACTTAGAATGTTGGAGTTGAGAGTTTTCGCTGTCTTCAGTCAAACACAATTCATTTTATGGATGAAGAAGTTGAAGCCAGAGGGCTGACATGTCTTGCCCAACTTCACCTAGCTAGTCTGTTGATAAACAGGACTGAGAACGTGAGGCTCCTACCTGCAGTCCAGTGTTCTTTCTGCTGTATTTATCCCTTGCCTCCCAGGAGCCTGATAAAACATCCTAAGACTTCAGACTTCACTATTTCCCTCTGAGTGAGGTCTGAAAAATTCTATCAGTTGTTACTTAACCAGCGCTAAGTTCTAATTACCATTCAGTAATTACTGTATAGTAAGCAGATGTGTGTTACTTTCTAAGGGGAAAAAAATGGCTGGAATGTGCTCTACACCTGTACCTTCAGTACTGTTTCTCCACTGAGAAGCAGCAGTCAGCATTCATATATAAACTCCCATTGCCAAGGTCTCAAATTTAGCTGATGCGGAGTGCAGGGCAAGGGTTTCTGTTGCCAGCAGATGAAATGTTCTCCGTAGGCGTTCCCGCTTGTCAGTCACCAAAAGTCAGCTATCCCCCTGAAAAACAAGTTATGTTTTTGTACAATTAACTGGTACACTAGGGCCTTTCTCATAGGAAGTGCTTTTACTGGGAGAATAAAGTAACAGAGTAACAAAGTGAATCTGTTGAAGATGTGTTTTTGTAGTTATTTTCTTATAGTGTACATAGCTAAGATAACAGAGGTTGAGATGAGGTTAGCAACAAACCATAGTGATGGATTTAAAAAAAAAAAAAAAACAACTTCATGCTCATTGGCATGCTGCAGCCTATATCAAGTTCAGAAATGAGGATAGAAAATGCTTGGGGGCTTATTTCTTACTATATGATTCATTACATTATGTCATCTAGTGGAGTATTATGTTTGTTTCATTCTAATTGCATGGTTATAAATTCTGCACTCTTTCTACCTGGGCCTAACCTTAAATGGTTTCCACGACTGGGAGGTGGGACTGATTTTTGAAATGTGTGTTAGCTTAAGGTTTGCTCCTGGAGATAAGGTGGATAATGTGGTTAAAATAACTTAGTCCCCTGAGTGTGGAAATCCGGTTCAATGTAGCTTAAGGGGATACAAGTACGAACACTTCATCTGAAGTCTGAAGTCTGAATATTTATACATCCCCAAACAGGCTAGCACTTCAGATCAATTTGCATTTGTTTCTCAATTTGGCAGCTGATGAGTAGATTATAGTAACCAGTCTTAAATATGTCCTTGTGGTAGTCATCCCTGATCAGACAATTGATCAGATTTCCATGTATTTAATAATTGAGTTTTTATAAATGTCTGTCATTTTTTTTTCTTGAAAGGAATAAGAGCATAGAGCCCATGAAAACAATCACTTGGCGTCTGTCATAGTGATCAAGAGAAAACCGTCAAAGCCATAGGTAGGATAGCAATATCTCTGAGGGGGGTGTTGGGCTGCCTCTCAGTAGGTACATAAAAAATAAATAAATCTCCATAAGTATGATCTTCAGTACTGTTAAATGCAGTCTGAAATTTTTATTTAATAGTAATTTAAAATAATGGGGATCACTTAAGAGAATGTTCTATAAAAAATTCTTTGATCATTTTAATTCTTAAAAATTAATTATAAATATTTAAAACATTCAGAATGTACAGAAGATTATATCAATCCATATCCATGTATTCACAACCTCCTTTGAAAAAAACATGAATATAGTATTTTGCTGTGTTTGCTTTGGGCCCAGTTTAATTACAGATACAATTGAATTCCTAAATTCCAGATACAAATGGGGCCCCTCTCACCTCCGTCTCTTCTTGCCTGCCTCATCAGAGGTAGTAAACGTCCCCAAGTGTTCCCTCCTCAATCAAAAGTTTATACTTTTATTATAAATCCATTTATACAAAATATATAGTATTATTTGGTGTTGTTAAAATGTAGATAAATAACATGATACATATCCTTTGGCGTCTTGCTTTCTTTCCTCTGTGTTTGATATGGTCAACATGGATTCTAGGTCATTTATTTTAAATGCAATGTAACACTCCTTTTTCTGACTGTACCATGACATATTTATCTGGTCTTATATTATTGGGCATTTAAGTTTCATTTTAGGAAATGACAGCAATGAATTTCCTGGTACTTACAGCCTCCTGATGTAAACATTCCTTTAGAGCATGTACCCACAGATGTTGAATCTCTGGGTTATGGGGTAGGTATGTCAACTTTAGTAGACGTTTCTGAACTGTTTTCTGAAATGGTTGTTCTAATTTACATTCTCACCAACAGTGTTTAAGAGTTCCCTTCATTTGCTTATAGTTGATGTTTTGCTCTGGCTGGTTCCACTCTGCACACCCTCCTCACCCCATGCAGTCTCAGTCTTACCTACTTTGCTTGAGCAGATCTTGCTCTTTCTCAGCAGATTTAACAAAGCCACAGCCACTACTCTTTAACGCATGGGTGGATTATGCCTGTTGCTAGTCTGACTCTATTTTGTGACTTGGTTCAAATAACTAGACTTCTCTTTTATATTAAAGGCATGGACACAAGTTCTGAAAAGTAGATCTTTTTACTCCATCTCAGAGCCTATTACTTTAGGATCCTATGTTAAATGCAGGATGAGACTTTATCTGACTTCTTAAGTTTCTTTTCCAAGGATTGAAAATTCAGCCCCTGAAATTCAGTCCGCTTCCCAGGACTATGACTGAAGCTACCGGGCTTTTCTGGGACCTGTGTCTCCATCTCCGTGCCTCAACAACCATCCCTTGTCTTCTTTTGAAATGCCTGTCTATGTGTTAAGAGGGTTTATCTTTATCTGTTACCATACTTGCAGGCATGGTGTTTTCTGACTGGGCTTCCTCTCTTGTCACCTTCCTGACCTCAAGAGCTAGTCTAGTTCCAGAGTGAGTTAATCTTGTTCCTCTATGGACTCTGTCAATGATGCCATTTAAGAAAAAGATTTATGGTCATCACCTCTGGAAGTGATTTCGTGCTGTTTATCCAATCTCCTGTAAACTCTTGTCAATTTTTTAAAACTCTGTTTCCTCCTTTAATGTGCTTTGAAAATCATAATCACTTCCAGCACTATCAGATATTGTAATTTCTTCTCCACAGATGTGACTAATATGCACATTCTAATGGCCAAGCAGCAAATGACTGTCTTTGCCTCAAATATCTGGAGTATATCACACAACCAAAGGCCATACAAAAAGCATGATAAAGGGAAATCAACCCTTTAAAAGAGGATTTTTTTTCCTGATTTCATAAGTTATACATGTTCATTTTAGAAAATTTATGTAACGAAAAAGTAGTTTATCTTGGAACTACTATTAACTTTTTACACCAGTCCAAATAGAAACATACCCATGAACATATTAATCTAATACACATTTGAGTGCCTACTAGATGATGGGAGTAGAAAGAGAATGGTAAATGTATCAAATATGGATCTACCACTTAAGGAGGTTAAAATCTATCAGGGAGAGTCAGGTCACAGATAAATAACTACATTGTTGAAAAATTGAAAGACCAGTATATCTGACAAGAAATCATTTCCACCAAGTTTCACAGGATGAGAAAAGCAAGCATGTGAACATCAAGGAGGAGAATGTTACAGGGAAGGGTACTACATGTGAAGAATGTACATAGGCATGAGAGATGTTGGTATGTGGCTAAATTTAGGAAGGGACACCACTAATTTAACATGGCTTTTTATGGAGGAGTCAAGGGAAGATAAGAATATATAAACCATTAAAATGTATAATGCAATGTTAAGATATAACCAGTTTCAGATAAATTAAAAGTTGAAAAGGTATATTTTAGAATCAAATAATATGGTATATTTTATGATATTGGAAATGTGTATACTGTTTCATAACTTTCTTTGAAAGTGTAAGTCTAGGTAGGCACAGTGGCAGGTACCTGTAGTCCCCATTACTAGTGAGGCATGATGGAAGGATCACTTGAGGTCAGGGATTTGAGGCTGTAGCACGCTGTGATTGGGCCTGTGAATAGCCACTGCCCTCCAGCCTGGACAACATAGTGAGATCCCATCTCTAAAAACAAAAAACAAACCAGTTTTTTGACATATGGTCAAGCTGAATATGTAGAAATTGACTAATTTGTGCATTGGCTTAAATATTGGTGGCATGTAACTATAAAAATCCCACAACTCCAACGGTTTATATAATATTAAACCAAAGGGATCTTTTTCTCTGATATAAAGGCAGAGTAAATATTTACATACAACAAAGAAAGATTGATTCCAGTCTACCATTTTCTTACTCAAAATGCTCCTATCATCAATGAGGTCCTTCCATTTCTCATCATGATAGGAGTGGTTTATTGGATTGTCCTATAGCAATTCCAATTTTTGTTATCAGTTAGAACCAAAATGTGTCATCCTCCTTTCTATATTTAGAAATTGTAAGAAGCTGTGCTTTGACATGTGAGATGTGAGGAGCATCTGCTAAGGAGAATGCTAGAATTGAAGATGTGAAATGTTTAAAAAAATGAGAAGCTTTAAGCTCAGCATTCTCCTAAGATGACAAAGGGCTTGCAGATATTAGAGAGCTACTTCTCAGCATATTTCTATGAGGTGGATTTCATCTTCCATCAATGCATAGATTGTTAGAAATGGTAGCTTGATGTTAACAGTAACTATGAAGATAGAGGGTTGGTGGTTTATATTTTAGCAAGTTCCTTATTTGGAACAATCATCTATCTTGGCTATAGTTTAGCACTTTTTTTAGGGCTCCAAAAAATACATGTGCATATATAAGATAGTTTTGGATTTTTGTGTCCCAGTAATACAGAAAATTTCTAGAAATATATATGAACCAGTCAAATATTCTCTCAGTGAGTTGAACTTTATTCCATTTATTTAATTGCTTTGTATATTTGTATGCCTTTGACTGTTACAGAAAGGCAAGTCTGCTACCTGAGTATTTTGGATCTTTCAGGACATTGCATTCTTTTCCTATTTACTATGTAGAGGCCCCCAGTTGTCCACTGAAGTGACTATTAAACAGCTTCTCCTAGAGCTTTGGTGTTATCTCTCCCTAATTTTTTAGTCACATTCTCTTGGAAGAGTCTTTAATTTAGGCCCATATCAACAATAAGAGATAATAAAATGATGGCTTTATTTCTGTTTTAATTATGGTAAGGTAATTTATAACTGCCTTGTTTATTTACTTAGAACTCATAATCATTAGTCACATTTCAGTCTGATTTAAGCATTATTTTTTATAGTTGTTTTGAGCTGGATCTTAAGCCATCAAATGTTCCTCCATAAAAGATGGCATTTTTCAGAAATATAGACCTTAAATATAATGGAATTTGTTTGCCAAATTCATACTGTGCTTCTACTTATTTTCTTGTGATAAATATATTTTTTCATCTAATGCTTTTTCTACTTCTTCTCCATCACCCAAGAAAATATTGTTTTCTCCATGTTCAGGACACAGGTTTAAATGAGTTGATCAATATTTCACTACTTGCTGTTGGACAAATATGGATACTCATTTCTTCTGTGCCATCACTCATAGTGTTTCCTCCATCTGGTATCCTATATTCCTCTCTTGTTATGTTCCTTTATTGCCACCCAAATCGGACCCCAATTTTAAAGGGTGCAAATCACACCCTTCTTGGTTTTCCCAGATATTTCCATTTGGAATAATTACACTCTTCCTCCAGTAATCACACATCATACTGTGAAAACTTACCACCATCTGCCTTGCGTTATATGTAGGTGAGGATGTTTTTGTTTTCCCACTATAACAACTACTAAAAGACATATTTCTTATATTTGGCAATCCCCAGGGCATCTACTTTATCCATACTGTATATTCAGAAATATTGAGTACATTAAATGAAAAAGTTTCTTAGCCAAGTTATTGATTCCCTTGAATTTACTGGCCTTCAAATACTTGCATCTGCCTACTTTATCAGGAGACATAAGAAGGTAAATGAATAACATCAGTGTTCTTCCAAGGAAACTGTGGACCCTGGGGACTTTCAGTTTTGTTTCACTCAACAAACCAATTAACCTTTCTAAACCTTATTTTGATTATCTGAAAAAAAGAAGATGATAGTACCTCCTCATTGTTGTGATGATTAAATAGATAATAATTGCAGGGAGCATGACTCAATACTCTGGCATGTAGAAAGAGCTCAGTAAATGCTACTTGCTAAAAATAATAATAACTTGTCTCCTTTAGTAACTTACTCAGGATATCTCTTAGGTATGCAGGGGGATTGACTCAAAAAAAAAATAAGAATTAGAACTCAGATTTTTTGATCACATACTTATCCAAAAATAAAAATAAAAAAAGAAAACACAAAAGTAGAAAAGTTAATGTTTCTATCCATTCGATGAATATTAATACTTCAGCTCAAGCCAAAAAAGTAAAATTTGGGGAAGCGCCATTGAATAATTCTGCTTGAGTGATTCTACCTTGTTTCTAAGTAGACATTGCCTGCAAAGTTTTTATGAAATATAGAATAGTGATATTTTGGAGAGATGTCTCAGATGTAAATGACAGAATACAATTGGCTGTACTGAAACATCTTAATGCAAAAATAATGAAATCATTGACACTGGATTTACGGGCATTTTGTGTATGTTTGTGGAGGTTGAAATTTAAGGTGTAAGGAAACAAATATTTTTTTTCTTATGAGAAAGCCTGAAAATTCCTACTTTTCAGAGTTTTGGTTTTGTTTTCCATTCATATTATACATTTCTTCTTTTATCTGTTGTATAGCTCAAAATGTCTCAGACCCGTACCTCACATCATACACAAATATTAACTCAAAATTAATTATAGGCCACCTAAGTATAAGAGCTAAAACTCTGGGAAGAAAACATAGGAGTAAATTTTCATGACCTTGGGTTAGGCAATAGTTTCTTAGATAAGACAAAAAAGGACAAGTGACAAAAGGAAATGATAGATTGTACTTTATCAAAGTAAAGAACTTTTTTGCTTCCAAGGCATCAAAGAAGTAAAAAGACAACTCAAGGAGTTGGAAAAAACATTTGTAAATATTTGTAAATATAATAAAGATCTTATATTTATACTAAATAAGGAACTCTTAGAAATTCAACAATAACAAGAAAAATAATCCATTTAAAAATGGGCAAAGGATTTGAATAGACATATCTCCAAAGAAGATATACCAATAGCCAATATGCATGTGAAATGATGCTCAAAATGATTAGCCATCAGGAAAATGCAAATCAAAATCATAATGAGTTACCTTGTTCTACCCACTAGAATGGTTAAAATAAAAAAGAGTATAATAAGTATTGATGAAGATGGGAAGAAATTGGAATCCTCATATATTGCTGGTAGGATTGTAAAATGATGCAGCCAATTTGGTAAACATCTTAGCAAAATTCCTCAAAATGTTAAAAATAGAGTTATCATTTCACCCAATAATTCCACTCCCCAATATATACCCAAGAGAAACAAAAATGTACATGGACAGCAAAATCTGTGAATGAGTGTTTATAGCAGCATGATTTATAATTGCTAAAAAGAGGAATCAACACAAATGTCCATCAGCTGGTAAGTCAGTATACAAAATGTGCTTATTTTCATATAACAGAATGCTATTCAGCAATGAAAAGGAATACTGATGTCCTACAATGTGGATGAACCTTGAAAACATTCTGCTAAGTGAAAGTAGCACAGAAGACCACATATCATATGACACCATTTGTATGAAATGTCCAGAATAGTCAAATTTATAGAGACAGAAAGTAGATTAGCAGTTTCCAGGGGCCAGGAGGAGAGGGGGAATGCACCGTAACTCCAAAGGAAACATGGTAGTAAATTTATATGCAGTCTCTTTTTGTGGAGGCGAAAATCTTCTGAAATTGGATAATAGTGATGATTGAACAACTCTTGAAAAGACTCAAAACCATTGAATTGTTTAATTTAAAGGGTTGAATTTTACATTATAAAAATTATATGAATTATATGTCAATAAAATTCTTGTACACCACCCACCACACACACACATATCTCCCAGGGTACCGAACAGAAAACTGAGTCAGAGGCAGGCTCTCTGGTAGAACTTATTTTTGTTAATAAACTGTTGTTGCTCTTACCCACTGTGCTTCCTGAGGAGGATACTGAGGTGCATGGTATTTGTAAATCACATTTTTACTCTGTCATCTTCCTTTATACCAAACAAAAATTGGAGTTACCACCGTTATGTTGGTTCACATAATTTATTCCCTTGCCAAACCCCTGAAAGCCACTATAATAGACTTCTAATCCCTTATAAAGGAATCTGACAGAAGCCCATGAGGACTCAGGTATAACACTGGGAAATCACGCTGCTTAGGTCTAATAAAGATTGCCTTAACAACTTTTATGTCCCATCTTGCATTCTCTGGATGCAAATTTTGGCTCCCACCTTTGCTGCAATATTGAGTTGTATTTTACCTCAGGGCTTCTTGCTGTCTTCCCTAGGGTTTCTCCAATATTGAGAGTTAATAGGTCCTGGGAATCTTGACCAAAGAGGAACAGAGAGGCAGTAAATAAACACACTCCTCTTCTGTGTTCTAAGTGGACAAACTGGAAGTTAATTTTACGCTGTGCTGTCCAGTTGCCTGCTAGTTGCCCATGGTGATAACCAGTTTAATAACCCACCTTAGATTAGCTTTCCATCCTTTTTTCTCCATGCTTCCTAGCCATTCCTTCACCTACACCCTCCCACTTCTGTTTCGGGGGATCCCTTATAAAACTAAACCTCTTGCACATAAGCCTTTGTCTTTTTTTAGGAGGTGTCAAACTAAGACACATTGTCTGACTCTTAGAATTTTCTTTTTTTAGGAGGTGTCAAACTAAAACACATTGTCTGACTCTTAGAACTTCTAAGACCCTAGGCGAGTTACTTAATGTCTGTTTCAGTTGCTCCATCTATGTGGAATAGTAATAAAAATTGCCTCCTGTGCAAAGAAGAGTTGACAGAGTAGGCCTGAGACTGCTGTCCTTAGACAGGCTGGCTTATGGGACTGTCTATTGGCTGGTGTCTGAGATCTTGACTGGTACTGACATAAAATTTCCCCTCGTTGATAAGAGTGGCTCACTGTGCCTATACTGTACAATGTGGTTAATGCTCAACACCTGCGTCCTTTTGGTAGTTTGGAATTTTGGTACATGATAGTGTAGGGGAGGGAAAATGTCTTCCCTCTGCCCTTCTAGGTTCTTTGGCTGGGCTACAAATTAAATTGACACGAGGTACCTTAACAGGAGGAAAATCATATTTAGGTATGTAAGCATAGGAGACCCACAAAATGTGAGACTCGAAGGAAGGTCAGATGATTGAACCTTATATAACACCCTGAGCTACAGAGAGGAATAGGAGCTGGGGTGTGGGGTGGGGAGGAGTGGACAAGTTATGGGAGGGTAAGGGGAGGAAATGTATGGTGGATAAAGGTTGTCTTGTTAGGTAGGTAAAAAAATCTTTCAGGTAGTAAAAGATGTCTGGAACAGCCTTCTTCCTAATACAGATACTTTTACTCATGTAGATTTATTTTAAGATGTAATTTATTTATTTATTTATTTTTTTTACAAAAGGACAGTCTTTGTAGAGCTACTCCTATGTCTACAGTTTCTCAGAATAACCAGACAAATATATGCCAAATAAGTACATTTTGGGGTGGCATATTCTGGTCTCCTACTGTCATATTTTGGGGTGTTGTGCCCTGAGCACCAACAGTAGGCAGAGGATACTTACGTGACTAGCTTCTCCCCGCTCCCACTCCCAGCCTCAAAAAAACCCACGTGGGCACTGAGTCGCTAATAGGCTTCCCTGGAAAGAAATATTACACATGTGTTGCTGGATTTTTGTTCCTGGGGAAGACTACACTCTGTGTGACCACCTCAAGGGAGGGAGAGAGCATAAGAAAGCTTGCAGGTGTATTCCTTCAGACACTGTGTCTTTTCCCCTTATTATCCAGCTGTGTACTATTAATCCACTGATGCAATCAATCTTAGCCATGAGTGCAACTTATTATAGATTCCAAGTCCTGTGAGTTCTAGTGAATCTCTGAATGTAAGAGTGGTCTTGGGGAGCCCTGACACACCTGCTCTGGTTATGGTGAAGATTAGATGAGATAAAGAATGTAGAAGACTTTAGCACGATATTTCTAACATCCTGATGAATGTTAAGATTTGCTAAGTGCAATTGGGGTCTCAATTGGTGTTGGGATTCCCCAATTAATCAGATTCACTGAGTCTATGACTCATATCAGCTTTTCAAGAGATATAAAGTGACAGACTGATGTTAGAAGTACTAGGGTTTGAATTTAGCTCAGGAATGCTCAATGCAATTGTTTTAAAACCCAGGTCCTCCTCCCCTATCTTTGGCACAGCCAATAGAAAATGAAGAATACTAGCTAATGACTTTTCTATTCTTGTCAACACCAGCCTCTTCCCTAAGCACTCCACTTAAAGTCATAGATCTGAAGTTGTTTTTTACTGCACTGTACTTTCCAGCATTCATTTCTGCAGCGACACCATCCCCCATTTGGAGTAACCTTCCCTTGCCATCAGCTTGCCCATGTCTTACCCCACTTACCATGAATGGGCTCACGTCCTCTCTCCAGGAAGTTGTCATGGAGTACTTGAATCCCGTCGGTCTCTCAGGGGATAGAGTATCCCCACTTTAGTTTTAGTATCATGGCTTTGAGTACTAAGATCTGGATTGTGCACTATGGCTTTGCTTTTAACTTTCAGACCTTGAGAAAGTTACTTTTCTGAGGCTGTGCTTGGTAATCCCTAATACCAAGGCAATAATTTATATACCACTCTGGATGTAAAGCAGTTATTCTTTATTCAGTGATTTCTTCTCTTCCAAAAATCCCAATAAATTACTGTTTCCAAACGCACAGAATAGTTTACCTCCTTGCTGTATAGTTTTATGTTGCCATTATGTTCTTACTTGTTTATGTTTTATATTTTGTTTCTCCAAATAGATTATAAGGTCCTTGAAGGTTAAGCCTGCATCTTCTACATCTTGACATTTCCTATAGTAGTTAGCGAAGTGGTATGCAGTTATTTGGGGTTCTGTAAGAATCTTATCATGTTTATTGGTGAGGTTCTGTGAGTTTGGAAGCAGTAATTCACTGGGATTTTTGGATGAGAAGAAAGCACTGGATAGAGAATAACTGCTTTACATACAGAGTGGGAGCTAATGAAGTGGCTGAGTTTCAGGATTATTATGGGGGAGTCAGACCTTCTACACTGCTGGTTAGTGGCTCCTTAATTATTGGGTGCTTTAGAAGTGCCCTATTGGCCTGAAATTTTGTTTCATTAATTATGCTCAGATTTAATAGTATCTGAGATAAACAACCTTTAGATTTCCATTTCACCTTCATCACTGGCAGATATTTATCATGGGTAGGGCTATTAAGTTCTTTATTAATAACTGTGTATTAAGATGTTTTCCTCCCTGAAACCTAAAAAGAGCCATTTAGTAGTTAACCTATGAAAATTCATGTATTGTAAAGAAGCAGCAGTGCAGAATATTTACTATTGAATAATAAATAATTATTATGGCCCTTGTTTTATTTAACAGTTGTTATTTCTTACTATGTACCAGACAATGTTACAAAAACTTTTAAAATATTAACTACTTTAACCTTTGTCACTCTTTACAATGGCTGTGATTATTATTTCTATTTTATAGATGAAGAAATTGAGGTATAGCATGGTATGTAAATTATCTAAAGTCACACAGATATGTAAGTGGCTAAACTCGCAAAAACAGTCTTGTATAGTTTGTGCCCTTTAGTCTCTGTTCTATGCTACTTTCTTTTATTACCTATGCATTTATCTATTTGCAGATATATGCATTTATGGTGATGTTGATAGGGTTTTAATTGTTTTAGGGCCAATGGGATATCATATCAGAAAAAAAAGAGAGAGAGACCTATTTTGCGGATTCATAAATTTCTGGTACTTATTTACCTGTGCATTCCTATATTTTCACTTTTCATTGTAAATACATTCAAGAAGATAAATTGGTGCATGATAATATATTGGTAGATTAGGAATGCTAGGAGAATAGCTCCAAACTTTTTAAGTTGATGCCATGAGAGTAACTAATAGGAACCTCAACAGCCCATCCTTAGATGCCTTTGTCAGCCGGCTTGATAGTCTCATCATAGCTGACCTAATATTCACTGTCCTTGTTCATTTTGCACATAATCCAGCATTAAAAGCATAAGGTATAAAAGGATGAAAAGATTATGCCCCACTTTACTTATTCAAGTAAATTATTATGCCGTGACCTTTTGACCAAATCAGATTCATCTTCTCTCTCCCTGCACTTCTACCCATTTTAATACTGCAGCACAGATTTCATGGATTGTGAGTCTGTAAGTAATAAGAACACAGAGAAGAGTGGCCAACATGATTAAGATTTTATTCGCGGTGTAATTTCATTATAATTAACATTATGTAACTGGAGAAATATGGTGTTTGCACTTCCTCCTGACAGATGTTTTTAAGTCAGTGGCAGAAAGATTAAATAGTAAATGAAGACCTATTTATTGAAAATTGTTTCTACATCCTGTATCATTGGATTCATTTGTTTGATTCACAAACCACAGTTAATTTAATAAGGAAAATAAGTAATATGTTTAACAAGCACTCAAGTAAATTTGTTTGCAGTGCTTTGAAGTACAATAGCTGCACTTTTGATATTAGAGGCAGAATACTGCTAAAAAGGTCTGCAATTGAAGGAAAGATGTTTAAACAGTGAAAACAAAATGTTTCTTTTTTCTAAGGATTACCAAGAAAATTCAAAGTTAAGCAAATGGAAATAATATAATTTTGTATTTAGAAAAAGGCATTTTCAATTTATTATAAGTGATTTTTTTTTCAAAAACAAATTGGGCCAATAATTATGTAATAAATTTATATAAATTTTCATTAGACACCTCTAGCCAAGGAATTGGCAATCTGTGGCCCATTGCCTAAATTTCGTTCTCCACTTCTTTTTGTGTTGCCTCCAATTTAAGAATGGTTTTTATATTTTTAGATGGTGGAAAAAATCAAAAGAATAATATTTTATGACACATTAAAATTATATACCATTGAAGTATCAGTGAGTGTCCATAGTAAAGTTTTATTGGAACATAGTCTCACTTATTTGTCTGTGTATTGTTAATGGCTTCTTTTGCCCTACAATGGCAGAGTTGAGTAGTTCTGAGAGAAACTACAGGGCTTGGGATGCTGAAAATATTTATCTTCTGACCCTTTACAAACAAGTTTGCAGACCTCTGCCCCAGCAAATAGATGAAACCATGTCATCAATAGTAACAATAAGACTGTGATAAGTACTTTATATCATAGGGACAAAGGCCCTTTGCCCCCTAAAGTTTTGCTGAAAATCACTGACAAGAGGCAGATTGATTAATAGGTGAAAGGCATACAAATTTATTTAATGTGTATGCATGGGTGTCTTCGGAATGAACCAAAGATACAGGGAGAAATTTACCATTTTTATTCTTAGGTTCAACAAAGTGTGAACAGCCACGTAGAAATATAACTGGACAAAAAAGGTATGATATGATACTCATAGACTGAGTGGGGAAACCCAGCAAAGCCTGTCTATCTAGTCTTCTTGGGTTCTCTGAGCATTCCTTCCTTTTGGGTATGGGGCAGGACCCTCACTGGAATGGGAGTCTTATGACTTGTAGTCAAACAGGGTAGATCAGATAATTTGTTTCTGGACAGTTTTTATACAGAATAATTTTAGGTTTTATGGCTGCCTTTCAGGGAAAACAAGCTCTGAATTTTATGATGTGCCTTGGGGAAGAGGGGTTCTAGTTTCTATGGCTAGCAGCAGGGATGAATGGGACTGGGAAATAGGAGGACAGGGGAAGTTCAGAGAAAAACTTTTGCTTCTGAGGCCTTCATTTTGCGGGACTGTTTTCTGAGCCACAGCAATGTATATTGTTTTTAATCTTTTAAATGACTGCAGTATAGATATACAATTATCTTCATCTTATAGATCAACAGGTAGGCTCTTAGACTGGGCTTTAGATATAATCTTTAAAGCAACTTGTAATATATTAATAAACGAATGACTCTTAGAATTTAGACCCATTTAAACACAACATTGTAAGTCTTTTGAAAATGGGATTGTCTTCTACCACCCAATAATAATTATTAAATAGGATTAGGTTGATTGATTTGTAAGTGATGATTCCAGAATATGGAGCTTGAGCTTTGGACATCCCAAATTAATTTATAGCTATGTGTTAAGGGGAAGTCAGTGCTTCATTTTGATGGTAGATATCAGAATCACTTTTCTGTGTCCATATGGATCCTGTTTGCCTCTGCTATATATAAGAATGATTACAACTTGGCGCAAGTTTATGTTGTGGACTCTAATGCAGGAGTCTTACAGGGTTGGCCTGTAGGGCCTTTCTTTGGAACTCTTTGATGCTTACTGATTTATTCCTGAAAAACAATAAATTACCAAAAATGATGGTTGTTCAAAGTAAAAGTTCACTGAAGCAGGTTTATGAAAGGAGTTGAGAAGTTATTGATATATTTTATCATTTATCTCTTTAATCACCCTTTCTGAACTACAGGACCACAGTAAATGATTATTGTATTTGGATATGGTAATAATGGATTTTGGGTGTTATTCAAAAATGGTTTAAGAGGAGGAGGTTCAATTAACAGGGTATTTAACCTAACTTTAAACCTTCTAGAAGAGGGAATCACTATTTCTTCAAGAGCTTCCTGAAATCCAGTATTAAAAGATTAATTAAATGATACCCATTAGGTAAACTGCATTTCAGTTTGTAGACATCATTAGCCTTCTTAAATAGACCCTTCTGAGGATGATGGTTGTAATTACACAGTGTTAACGGTCAGGATAACAGCCTAATATTCATATAGTAACCTGGATATTTGAAAAATCTAATCTTTTAGACTTCTTTAGACATAGCTGAATGATGACAATCTAGTGCTTTGAGGGCAGAGCTTGTGTCTTATAACTTCATGTCTATACAATAACTAAATAATGATAAATATTATTATTTTAGCTAACATTTACTGAGCACTATGTGCCAGGGATTGTGCTAATTTTTACAGTCAATACCTCATTTATGTGTCAAAGAATCCTGCTGAATAATTATTAATAATTTATTCCAACTTTACAGGGCTATATAAAACAATCAAAGTATGTGAAATTAACATTCAAATATCTCTAACTCCAAAGCTTGAGACCTTTTCCACTATGCTCTGTTGTATAGCATATTCCAAATGTTTGAATGCAGGAGTACATGAGAGGCTGTTAGTTGTTGTTAGAAAAACATCATTATAATGGAATTTCCATCTGTTCTCAAACCAATGTTTCCCTACTCTTAATTCTACTACCATGGGCATCATTATTAAGCTTTTCAGAAATGCAGACTCTACTCATTTTGAAAAAGTATCATTTTCGAACAATCCCAGTTATTACTTATGATTGAACAAATCAGCTGCCACCTGTCCTACCCAGCAGTGTGACTAGCAGCACAGGTGTGGTATTTTTGCTCCAATTTAGATGGATTACAGAGAATCAGTTTTTCCAAATGCCATTTGTTGAGATAAAACTAAATATTAATACTGCCTCAAGTGCCATAGTGTATACAACTTGAAGAACGGTCATATAAAGGACTATCCAGAAAGTATACAGCTATTGTTAATACAATGAGAAGGGTTACATGGCTGGATACTTTCTGGACAACCCTCATATACCTTAAGGGATTTTCACAGCAATACTATTGGTCAGATGGACAATAGGCATTTTACAGCTAAGGAAGAGGACAGCTAAGAAAAGATTTAAGTGATTTGTCCAAGTATCCTAGCTGGAAACTCAAGGCTTCTGACTTGAACAGCATGCTGAGAGGTGCCTAGGTTTGAGAAGGCAGTAACTGGACCCATATAATGGGCATGAGCCATCCTTCCCAGGCTCAGTGAAAACGGGATTGTATTGATGTATGGGTTCTTCCCTATGGAGACTAACTTAGTCACCTGAACCATCAAAACACACACAGGACACACAAAGGAACACATATCATATACATATATCGTGCATATCTATTGCACTGTCCAATAGAAATGTGATGTGAGCCAAAAAGGTAATTTCAACTTTTTTAGTTATCACAGTAAAAAGTACAATGAAGCAGGTGAAATTCACTGTAACAATTCATTTTATTTAACATAATCTGTCCAAAATATTATCATTTCAACTGTACCAATATTAAAACAATTATAAATGAGATATTTTAGACTAAGTTTTTGTATTAGCCACATTACAAATATTCAATAGTCACATCTGGCTAGTGGTTACTATTTACAATAGCAGGGCTCTAAACAGCCTAGCAGTGCAATCTAGCTTTAGTGTTTCGGCACAGAGAGGCTCAGAAAAGTATGAGAGAAAGTTTTTCTAACCCATCCCCTTAACACCTCCATATTTTGTTATTCAGATGATCTCCTTTGTGTTTAAATGTAAATGGCTTTTCATATTTTTAACCTAACTGGGTAGTCATTTCACTGTTTGATATTCAATCATCTGATAAAGAGTTTCTATTTTCAGTAGTTCTCTGAGGAAGCAGTGTGTCTGTGCAAGGAAATACATAAACATGACTGCAGTGATTGGAACAAAATTAGAAGATTCCTGAGGAAAAATTGCTGCTATAATTTAACAAATGTACCTCAGCAACATCCAAGGCTCATGAGAAGCAAATTGGTTATTTTGGTTTAAAATCAAATGAATGTGCTTTTTCTTCACTTTTTTCCCTCTTTTTGTTATTTAGCTAAAATGAATGGCTGATAATGATTAAAATGTAATTTAACTATAGAAAAAAAAGATAAAGCCAGAAAGAATTTAAACTATACTTCAACTCATTCAATCAATTATGTCCTGACAAAATTATGGTAATTGTGATCCAGATTACAAAGATTTTGGTATTTTTCCTTAGTCTTTTAGGTATTTATTAATGCAATACAAAACATTCCTAAGAAATTAACATATAGTTATGCATAAATTATATTTTTCTATATAGAAGTTTTCCTAACTGACAAGGCTTACCAGAGAGCATTTTGAAATATCATGTTTCATATATATATGTATGTATATATGTATATAGTGCACACAGGTACTTTTTTTAAACGTTCATGAATATGACTGTCCTCTGAGACTTGTCTGAAATTTTGTAGTATTTCCTAAAATGACTTGATTATACCATCTAATAATAATCATCATCAAAACAATGACATGAACAGCTGCCAAGATTTAAAGACTATATTCCTAGCAGAGATATTTCCAAGTTAAAGAAAATGTATTTTTTTGCTTTTCATAGAAATTGCTGAATAACTCTCTACAGAGTTTGTGCTAATGAATCCACTCAGGAAAAATGTATGTGACTGTCTGTTACCCCAGGCATTTATCGACAGTGTAAAACTTTTGATCTTTGACAATTCCATAGACAGAAAACATTGTATGAAAATTTTTTTTTTTATTTGCATTTTTTGTTATCATTAAGTTAGAATTCTTTTCTTAGCTCTTATTACCTTCCAGATCTCAATAACAGTAATGTCCTGATGAGGGGATTAGTAAGTTATAAAATGAGATGACTTTGTAGGTTAAAAATCATAAGAAAAGTTGAATTGCAAGAAAAGATACAGGCACTTTTGACCCTAGAAGACAGATTCTACCGTTAGGAAAAGCCTCTGTTCTTTCTGAAAAGGTTTGAGCACTTTTGATTGAGATCTGTTTGCATGTTAAGAAGTTGGTTAATGGGAACCTGTTAGGAGGATTCAAACCATCCAAGCATGTCTAGCAGCTCTGGCTGCTGTGATTATATTTTTAAACTAAATGGGGGTCAGACTGAACTGTCTTGAGACATGACAGTTATTAAACATATACTCACAGAAACCCCAAAGAGATGCTAAGAATTGATGGGCTTTTATTTTTACACACCAGATTCTTAACTGTTCCAGGTCTGAAATCTGCAGTTGATGCTTCACTCAATAAAATCATATGAATATTGAGTATTTTATTGTCAGTAGATGGCATTCTCGACTAGAAACACACTTTATAACTCCACCTTGTGGCCTCTACATAACCTCTTAAGTGGTCCATTAAGAAGCCTTTGGCACTTTTTGTTTTTTTGCAGACCTGTGATATATTCTGCATTCTCCCTCAAGGCTATATGCATTGATTAGCATATAAACAGCTGTTCTGAACTATGCCAATACAAATCAATAAGTAGTACTTAATTTAGGAATAATACCCATTTACTTAAAGATTATCTCCAGTGAATCAGGACAAGCATAGATGCCTTGATAATCTTTAGACCATTTTCTAGGTGCTTATTTCAATTCCCCTCCCCCAATAAGCCTTTTAACAAAGGAACAGTATGATAGAGTTCTAGGATGATAGAATTATCCTAGAAATAATAGTTATTATCTGTTGCAGGGACATGAGGGTTAGCTAGCTTATTCCTCTAATTTTGTAGATCAAGAAGTTCATTATAGAAAAGACTTTAAAGAAAGTCAGTGGAAAAGTCAGGACTTTCTAATTTGAGTCCAGTGAATTCTCCTTTCGCAGAATTATCCATGGCTTGTTAGAATAAGAAGTGAAATACACAGCAAAAGGTAGAAGAAAAGCAAACAAAAAAATCACTTGAAAAATCTACCTTATACAATTAATATTGGTAATGTCTTTTTATTATTCCAGCTATTCCATATAATTCCTTTCTCTTTTAGGTATCTAATAGATTTTCCTTGTTTTCAGCTGATAATTTGTCAGGTAGTTTCTGAAATGGCAACCTACCCTTTGGCAAGAAAACCAGTAATGAATGCGCATTTAAGTTGTGTAAATCTGGCTGAGACTTACAAAAAACTTCACCAGCTTGTGGAGTTAGTTTCTGCTTATCTTATATACAGAGCTATTTATCCGGTTTGCCTTTATTCCAGACACTGGACCAAGAAATCTTTGATGTGAATCTATGCTGATGATTCTAATAAGAAAATTCATTAAATGTCCCTTATGGAGGTGACAAGATTGGGTACAATACCTAGAGTTAGGAAAAAGTAAAATTATTTTCTTTAGCATGAGACATATACATTGTTGGTTGCCTTTGTTATAAGGAAATTTTATTTTAAAACTTAATTATTTACTCAAAAGAAGCTTGATCATTTTATCAGTGTGAGGCTAACAAAGAGCATATTGGTCTTGTATTTTTTCTCTCCTCCTTTTCTCTTGCTTAGTAAGCCAGAGAAGCATGTGATTATATTTTTGGTATTCGCTCACTCACAAAAGATTCAGTCTATGCTAAATGGAGATCAGAATACTTGCCTTTATTGTTTCTTAAAGCTTTGACAAAATCTGTTCACTTGCTTTGAACAGTATTGCCCTGAGTTTATTTTCTTGGGAAAAAAGGCCATAGTTATTTGGAAAAATTGAGTTCTCATTTATCTTGGCTTATCTGTGATATGGACAAGATCACTCAGAGCTCACAAAAGAACAAAGTAGCAGAGAAGACCCATAAGTCTATATATTTCAGAAACAAAAAGGATTTATTTTGCTTGTTCTGTTTGTCTTTTGAATAGAGTTTGGAATGAATGATTATTGTGAATAGTTTGATATTTAATGATGTCCAACATTATCAATTTGTACATTTATCTAAGTGTGAAGGATTAGGCATACCAGGATAACCTGAAAACTGATTAGAGCAGTTTATTACTATGGAAGTTAACTTTGATGCAGTTACAAACACAAAACCTCAAATATCTGTCCAGGAAGGGAATATCCGAGCCTACTTTTCAACATGCTACAGTAAATATTTAAATCTGTCAAAATTTTGAAGAAATTAACATGTATTTTTTTATTTTTATCCCTTTTTTCAATAATTCCTATAATTCTTTTTATAAATATTTGAACCTTTCTATCTGCTTAAAATAATATGTCTCCC
Organism: Lemur catta; assembly: GCF_020740605.2. Classification (NCBI taxonomy): domain Eukaryota; kingdom Metazoa; phylum Chordata; class Mammalia; order Primates; family Lemuridae; genus Lemur; species Lemur catta. Next base: position 15,495,884 of record NC_059145.1, on the reverse strand, counting down.
CAATGCAAATTGCATAGTCCATTAATGTCATGAAGAGGATCTTTGCTATCCTAGATAATGAATACATGATTATGTATTTAGACTAATGGTTACTATGCCAACTAGAGAACTAGATTTCAGTAAAATGATCTCACTAGATTTTAAATTTTGATAAATTAGGAGTAACAGAAGCATCTAGTACTATGCATGGTGTTGGGCTGATTCATTTATTTACTATCATTTATTTCATATTAATTCATTTATTTACTATTACACACATCCACTCTACACGCAGGTTTTCAGTGACCACTCAGAGAGAGGCACTGGTCCTCAGTGCTAGAATACAAATATGATGCACCATCCTGTTCAGTGCACATAACGTTTAGTTTAAGGAGATATCAGTATATGGTCAAAAATGCAGTGCGAGAAGAAATGTTGTGATAGCAGACGCAGCAGTGAGCCATCTTAATTCAGTGGAGAAGGGCTTGGGAAATTGAGGTTGGTCAAACTGAGTTTTGAGGGATGTTTAGCAAATGCTTCTTTAGGTATAAGGTACTATAAGTTGTACACAGTATGATGAAAATACTGGGTAATAGCAACATAATCATCATGAAGTTACCGGATGATCTCATGGGGAGCATTTGTTAGGTCTACATCCTCTGGACACTGCTAAGGCTCTGTAATTTGACAGGGGGAAAACAAGAGTTGTAGACAGGAGAGTCCATTCTGCTGTTCATTAGCAATGCAACCACAGCCACCCGCGGGACCTCTCTTACTCTACTCCCTTATCTGTGAACTGGGATGATACCAGTAGGTGCTCAGCAAATGTTTGACTAAATGTCTAAACAAGATTGTATATCTGGATGCATATTGTAAGTTGAAAAGCCTTATAAAATGCATCTGCTTTTATTGTGTACATATTTATTCAACACCTGGTACGTTCAATCCATTGATACACATGTGGGGAATAAACAATTTCATTTTGTTTTTGTCTTCAAGAAGCAGTGAACATTTTTAAAAGGTCATTATTTGATCATGTACTTTTTATTTTGGGGCTCAGGAATACGCTTAAATATTTTCCTCAGAAATGCAACATAAGCCATGCTTTGGTCAGAAGGGAACATAGAAAAAGATACACCCCAAACTATCATTTTAATTCATTTATTCACTTTGATTTCACACACTAATATCTGTTGGATGGCAGGCTCTACACTGGGTATCAGGAATATACAACATAGATGCCACCCTCGTTTGGCTTACTGTGCAGTTAGGGCTATAGTCACAAATCACATAATGACCTAGGCAATCTGTGATCAATGCTCTTGAAGAGGCAGCAAACTCTGTCCTGTGATACTATACTGTGATATGAGGACCTGACTAACGGTGTCAGGGGAGTCTTCTTTCAGAAGGTGAAGTGAAAGTGGAAAGCTACAGAATGAATGGGTGGAAGAGAGTTAAAAGAGAGAATGCCAGAAGAAACAGTATGTACCAAAGCCCTGAAATGGGAAAGACCATGGCAAATTTCAAGACTGAAACTTCTTCACTGTCGCTGGACTGCAGAGAGCAAGGTTGGAAGATGGTGGAAGATGAGATGGTGGGACTGTTTGGCAAAGATTAGACAATGCAGGGATTTGTAGGCCAATGAAGGAATTTTGGCCTTTTTCCTATGACTTAATGGGAAGACAGTGAAGCACCTTCAGAAGATTGGGACAGGAGAGGTGATCATACTAGCTACTAGACAGGGAAAGGACAGTGGAGTCAGGAGTGAGTGCAGTGAGATTGTTCTCCCTGGCATTACAGGTGAGAGATAACGGTAGGTTGGGGGGAGGTGGTGGTGGAGATAAACAGATGTGGATGAAGTAAAATGGTCTGGACTTAGCGATGGGTTGGCTGCTTAGAAGGTGTGAGAGAGAGGATGTTTTGTGTGGCTCCCGTCTTTCTGGCTTGTGAAATTGCATAAATTATGGTGGTGCCATACATGCCAACACCAGAAATGGACCGCTGTGGAGAAAGGGTTGGTATAGGAAGTCATGTGTTTGTATTCAGACATGCTGAGTTTGACTTCTCTTCAAAGTCTCCAAACGGAGATGTCAGGGAGTCAATTGGCTGTGTGGATAGGGAGCTCAGAAAACAGTCTCAAGACAGAATATAGCAGTCACAGAAATGTGAAAAAAAAAAAAAAAAAAGTTAAGACTAAACCATCATTAATATCACCTGGAGTTAAAATTTAGACAGGTTTAGTGTAAGCCAGGTGTGGTGGTATGTGCTTCTAGTCTCAGCAACTCAGGAGGCTGAGGCAGGAGGATCACTGGAAGTCGGGAGGTTGAGGGTGCAGTGAGTTATAACTGTGCCTGTTACAGCCACTGCACTCCAGCCTGGACAACACAGTGAAACCCTGTCTCAAGAAGAAAAAAAAGAATGTTTTAATGTAAAATTTTTGAGGATAAGAAAAGACAGGGATTTCTAAATCTTGGATTGCTCTCATACCATCTAAAATTTTATAATTGTTGCATGATTTATCTAACCTTTTAAAACTAACGTTTTTAAAAGTTAGATTTCATGTTTTTTAAATTATTTTAGCTCTGGACTAAAAATTTAGCATTGGTTTTAAAGAAAAGATAAGAAAGGAGTTTTTTCATGTAGTGTAAAAGGAATGAATATTGTTGCTCTTTATGATCTTATGAAATTTATTTCTTAATTTAAAATGAGACCGAGTTTTGACTTTCATATAAAGATTAAATAATTAATTTTGCTTATTTGAACATATTATGGTATTATTATAGTATCTCTTCCTTACTTCAGATATTTAGATATAAATCAGCCCATAGGCCTTTTTAAAAATAGATTTACTGTGACAATTTTCTTGCTATTCAAGGTAAGTTATTAAAAATATTTTTTTAAAATATAGTAATATCAGGTCTCTGTAATTCGGTGTATAAACATTTTCTAACATGACTTGCCATTAAGACATTTTTCTAAAACTAGTGATACCACTGGAAAACAATTGACTACTTTAAAGAGAAGAAAAGTCTGAGTTTATTCCTTTATTCTAAAATCCATTTTTTAATTTGTAGGCAATGTTTAATTGAACTTGAGATGAATAACATATTTTGGAGGAGGTACAATTTTTTTAAATAAATTAATATATTTATAATATAATACATAAATATATGTTATATTTTAGGAATTCTATAAAAGTTTGACTACTGATATTTACTGGACTATTTTCCTTATGACTTATGGAATTAATCTATAGCTATAATATTATATTATGTAAATAATATATAAAGAGTACAACAGCAATAGATTTTATGTTAAATTATAAGCTAACAGGTGATTTTTAATGTAATGTGTGTTCCACAAAATTTCTTTGCAAATAAAATTTTATTATTAAATTTCATTTGCCAATGTATTTTAAAGTTGTAGATTTTTCAAAATAGGAACACTAAGTATATTAAATGGATTATCTGAATTCCTAAATATAGTATGCAGTGCATTTAATAGTTTCTTTTCAACTATTTAGCTATAAATCTTTGGTATTTTCAAATAAAATATGTTAATATATTTTAATAAAATGTATATTTTGCTATGTTAAATCCTAATATTGCCAAAATGTACATTTTGGAACCTAACTTACCCCTGTAAAAATTATCTTATATGTTGTCATTTTTAATGATCAGTTGGCTCTGTTTTTATTTAATAAATTCTCATTTTTTAAAGTGTTCAACCTAATATCTTTCCATTTTTGTACAGACTTCTCCAATTTTTCTCTCTCTGGTGTACTGCATATAGCATATATCATATACTGGAGAATTACCAGTTCGTTTGATTCTTTTAGCAATTTACAGTTTAGTAAATCTGTGTTAATAATGTAATTTGTATTTGGTTACCCAATTGTACATAATCCTATGGCATTACAGAGTTTAATTTATCGAAAAGATCCATAGATTTAAAAAGGATTACCGACCATTTAGGAATGATTTATTAATCAGTATAAAACTGAGTCCTAACTATATTAATGCCTGTCTAAGATACACACAGGTACATACACAGATGCACACACTCCCCCCCAAAGTGAGACTGCTATTAATTAAGAAGTTATAGGGAACAAGGGAGAAAGGTAAATCCATTTACTGGGATAAGACAAGAAAGGGGTACAATTGATTCTTTGTCTAGTAAGCAATGTTCTTGTTTTTTTTTTGCTGAATTTGATGGAGTGGGAATGGATCTAGCCTCTCTGTACCCTTTTACCCTATCTGACATGGAGACTCAGGATTGACTTGTTTTGAAAATCACTCATTTTGAAAGAATTCCTCATAACCTTGTTAGGTCAAGGTTATCTTTTATCTGATTTCTCTCTTCCTGGATAGGGTGCAGGCTGAAGAGAGCATTAAAATATCTATTTTCTTAGTGGTATCCCTTTCTAGATGTGAATAATTCACTTGATTCTTCCAGGCTACTTGCAAGAAAGAGTGTTATCTAAGAATGCTAATCTTAGTTCCTTTTGTTTGAAATTACAGAAATAAATTCATTATATTTTTAGTCTAGATAGTAAGACTTGATGACCTTTAAATAATCTTTATTTTCAGTTGCCTTTTATATTGTGGAGTTAGATATTTGTTTGAGATGTGTATTTCTTTTTTCCTTTTCTTTTCCTTTCCTTTATTTAAAAAAAAAAATCTTATCTGAAGTGGGAGAATAGGGCGAAAAGTGCATTTAATTTGCGTATTGGGCTTATTCTGCATTGAATGCTCTTTTTGGTTCCCATTCTGTTCCCATTCCTGTATTGTTTTGAACTCCTTTTTTCAGAAGTACCAAGGGAAGATATCAAATAATTATTGCTTTATACTAGAGGCAATTTTTATGAACCAGGCCAAAGAATCCACTAGATTTCTCAGATTTTTTTTTCTAGCTCTGAAGTTCTATGATTGTATGATTTTCATATATTAGGGTAAATGTAGAAAAAAGTCATTTTTTAGGTGAAAAATGGTCAAGTGGTGTCAATTTTATGTGGTTCAACCTATATGTGAAAGCTTAGTTATTGCAATATTTAGAATAAATATATAACACATCTATGAAAATAGTAATGTTAAGCAGCAAAGCTTATTAAGACACTAACATCATTTAAAAAATTTAGATATTATGAGTACCAGATATTAAAAACTATATTTTAAACATTTGTAAATCAAGTGGGAATAAAATGTTCTTTGCATATTTTATTTTTTTTCCAGGGAGTTTTTTTTTTTCTTGTGTTTTATGAGACAAATCACAGGCATTACAGTTTGAAATCAATTTCATTGTTTTCTTTTAAATTGCTACATAGCTGTTGAATATTTGCAGTTAGTTTTAATGAATAATGAAGTGCGTGCTTGATTATATGCCATTAGTAAAAATATCTTTTTATGGCAAAGGGTGGTTTTCAGCATGGCGTTGACAAAGGCAATACATAAATGTGTTATTCCCCTTCATAAGAATGCAAATCAGCATAACCAAATTTTAAGGGAAATATTTAAAAATAAACAATTAAAATAATGGCTATTCTTTGTGTGTTACATATTGAAATTATATGAATATATAAATAGAGCACCTAGGTGTACTTATTTTCAGAGGCCAGTGTAGTACTAATTAGAAAAGTTGTAAATATAATTATTGCAGTAAATGAATTCCATTTTCATTGCCTACATTTTATTGCTTAGTATGTCAGGCATTGGGTAGATGGTTTCAATACCGACGTCAAGAATGTTCCCATGACTATTTCTCAGTTTTTCTAACAGTCATCTCCTCTCACATTCCTTCTATTCCTGCTACTTATTATCACTTGCCATTTCATTCATTATTTGATCTTCCCTCTCTGCCTTTTTTCATTCAGTCTTCCTTGCCAGGGATACCCCTTTCTTCCAGTTCTTACCTGCCAAAGTTGTACTTATCTTTCAACATCCAGCTTAATTTTGCCCCTTCTGCAAAACTATCCAGATGCCCACACTCAGAACTTCCTGCTCTAGGTCATTGCTATCTGCTTGTCTTTCCAGGGGGTCATCTAAAACATGTCACCCTGTGACCAAACACATTCTCTCTGTTGTCTATCTCCCAGTTACATTGTGCACCTCTCTTCCCTTGTTCTCTGCTTTGGCACGTGTCACGCTTTTCTAAGCAATCCAGATTTGTTCACTTGAATTATTTTCTAAAATTAAAACTGTATACCAGACAGGGTAATAGTGGTCCAGGCTTGATTTTTCCCCCGAGTGCTGCATTTGCGGTGGGTAGGCCAATTATTTCCGCCTCTTCCTTTTCTCAGGATCTCACTTATCCTCTTGTTTTCTGCCCCATTGGATAAATCATCTCGCATGATCATTTATTTAACTTCAAACACAATTCCTAAATGTTGAGAAATACAGGGGAAAAAAGCATGTCTGCATCTGCATATCTGGTGTTCGGCATTGGGGGAAAGACCATGAAAAATTTATATTGGTTCTGGGAAGAACAGTTATTTAAAAAGGAATTGAATGGATAATAATAATTTTTTTATCAAGAAGCAGAAAGAAATCTTGGATAGGAATCACAAAATGGTAGACATTTTCTTTGACCATTCTTGCTTTGCTTCTTTAATATCTGTTTAATATTACTATAAATAACAGTAGTAATGACAGCCATAATGGCTACCGTTGTTTCATAGAGTTTACTGTCTGCATACACATGGCTCAACTTATTTGATGTTTGTGTCATAACATGATATTAGTGAGGCCAGGGTTATATACATACATTATTCAGATTTGGTTGAGGCATGAAATATCTAATACTTTTTCAAACCTGATTGTAAAATCTTCCAGTTCCTTTATTGAATGTTAGTCTAATATTTGATGTCTAATGACCTTTTTTGCATCATTTTTAAAAAGTAACATCTATAAACGAGAACACAATGTTGTAATTTACAAGGATTGATAAATTACAGGGATGTTGTGGTAGACTATAAAGCACTTATTTTTTTGTCATCCCAGCATATTTTCCCCCTTCTCCCTTCTTTTATAAGAGATATAGTTATTTTGACCAAAATTCATGAACTAGAGTCCTAAGTCTCACCATTTCACTCTTCCCTATTCCTCTGGAGAAAGGAATTAGATCAGCAATAAGCTTGTGACTCCAAAGAGTACCATCTCTCTACATGAGGTGACTAATGTCCATACATTTGAGCTAAACCCAGACAACACAGACAAGTTATGTGCAGGGGTGGGGGAAAGAGGATTGAAACTGTTGAGAGCTCATTTTCCTTAGTTTAGGTCCTATTTCCTGCAAATTTCCCTCTAGTCCCTGAGCTACGCCTTCAGGGTATTAAGGAGCTACAAGAACCAATGAATTGCCCTTTCGCTTAAACTAGTTTGAACCGGGTATTTGTTATTTCCAAATTAGAGTCCTGACTGATGTGGGGAAAATCATTGATATGACTGTTTTCTTCCTTTTTCTGCTTTACTTTCCATTACTCTTTTCTCCTTTCCTTTAATTTCCTTTATTTCTCTTTTCTTTCCGTCTCTTTCTACTTTTCTCTTTCTCCCTTCTTTTGTCTTTCCCCTTCTCATCCATCCCTGCATTCATCCCTCCATTCATGCATCTAGTACCTATTTGCTGCTTTGCATGTATTATTAATAAATACTATACTAGGTCCTAAGGACAAAAAGGTAAGCAGTGTAGAGTCTTTGCTCTCTTTCAAATCAAATTTCCTCTCTTTGCTCATAGGAAGTTGGTATTCTGAATAGGGAGACAAAGCCCAGGTCAAAAATGCGGGAGGATGGAGGGGTGGGAATCCTAATAAAGGAATTCCTTAAAGATGTGGTCCCTAGCACCCCCAACCATGCCAGCACCCCTCTGTGTCTTGTCAGGAACCAGGCCATACAGCAGGGTGAGCAAGGTCTGTATTACAGCTGCTTCCCATTGCTTGCATCACCACCTGAGCTCCGCCTCCTGTCAGATCAGTGGGGGCTTAAGATTCTCATAGGAGCATGAACCCTACTATAAACTGGGCATGTAAGGGATCTAGGTTGCGAGCTCCTTATGAGAATCTAATGCCTGATGATCTGAGGTGGAGCTGAGACAGTGATGCTTGCACTGGGGAGTGGCTGCAAATACAGATTATCATTAGTGGGTAGGTTTGACTGCACAGAGATCATAATAAATCACTGTTTCTCCTCACTCCCAGATGGGACTGAAAAACAAGCTCAGGGCTCCCAATGATTCTACATTATGGTGAGCTGTATAATTATTTTGCCATATATTACAGTGTAATAATAATAGAAATAAAGTGCACAATAAATGTAATGTGCTTGAATTATCCCAAAACTACCTTACCCCCCACCCAAATCCCTGGAAAAATTGTCTGCCATGAAAGCGGTCCCTGGTGCCAAAAAGGTTGGGGGGCCACTGCCTGAAACCATATATATAACATTTTAGATTGGTGGAAAGATTCAAAATAGAAAGAGCTCATATGAAAGTTAAGCTTAAAGCAGAGATTTTTTTCACATTGTTGTGATCAAGGCTCTTGGCCTCCTAAAGGTTCACTGAAAATCAGTGACATGAGGCAGATTGATCAATTGGAGAAAAGGTGTACAAATGTATTTAACACATATAGCTGTCTATATGTGTTATAGACATATAGCCTTCAGAACGAAGACCCAAAGATAGAAGGGAAATTGTCCATTTTTATCCTTATTTTCAATAAAGTATGGACAGAAAATGTCCATGTATAAACATGATTGGACAAAAAGGGTATGATATAATGCTAATAGACTGAGTGGGGAAACTCAGCAAGGCCTGTCTGTCTAGATTCTTCTTGGGTTCTCTGAGCATTCCTTCCTTCCTTCCTTCTGGGTGTGGGACAGACCCTCACTGGAATGTGGGTCTTTATGGCCTGTAGTCAAACAAAGTAGGTCAGATAATTTGTTTCTGGACAGTTTTTATACAGAATAATTTTAGGTTTCATGGCTGGTTGGGTGGGGGAAAGGTTCTGGCTTTTATGACTTGCCTTGGGGAAGAGGGATTCTAGTCTCTATGGCTAGCCTCAGGGAAGAATGGTACTGGGACATAGGAGGACAGGAGAAGTTCAGAAAAAAACTTTTGCTTCTGAGGCCTTCATTTGGGGGTGCTGTTTTCTGAGCCCCAGCAACATCAATTCTCCAGTGAGTTCAGGACAGATTCCAGGGTCAAAATACATATGCATATACCATAGTAAACATCATTTAAACTAAACATCATTTAAATTAAAGGTAAGAAAACTCTGCTTGAATAGTTAATCCAATCTTCCTGTGCTCCCTTGAGTGTATCTATGTATGGATACAAGATATGAATCAAGAGAGATCTGGACACGTCACCCTTTTGCATTGTAAGAGTAAAAACTGTAAGAAGACTAATACTATAGTGCATCACAAAATTACTTACTGCAGTTAAAGATGCTTTATTCAGGTCATCATGATCTCATGCAGAACCAGTATCATGAGAGTTGATGAAAAACAGTAATCACGCACAGCAGTTCAGTTCAAGTCTACTCATATGGATATTCCCAAATAGAGCAGTAATTTGGGAAGAGAAGATGTAAATTTTTAAGGCTCTGATCTGTAATGTTTCTTCTTAAAATATTTCAGCTGAGTTGCTTAGCTCGGTATGCAAGATCCTGTATAAGCTGATCATGGTCTAACTTGCCTCATCATCCCAGTCCTCCATGCATCTGTATTTGTGCACCTCCGTACTTAGAAACTACTGTTCTCCCTCCATGGAATGTGTTATTCTTCTCTGCCACTGTCCTCTTAAGCCTGGTGAACTCAGGATTTTCGTTTGAGACCTACTTTTATTAAGGTTTTTCTCTTTGAAGCCTTCCCTGACTATTCAAGACAATATTGACTTCACTTTGTAACTCTGTATCTCCTCATCATATCAGCAACCACTGCTTGGGGTTATTACTGTTTGTCTCTCTCAGTGAGACAAGAGGCTGTATTAGGGGAGGAAACTGAATATCTATTTGTAGGCACATGCATGGGGTATATGAAGAGGTTAATGCTTGTTAGTAATGAATAAATTAACAAAATGGGGTGGATGAGACACATGGTGTAGTTCACTGTAGACAAGTAAAAGATAATGCCTTTCTTAACAATAAGGAAAAAATGAAAGTTCTGAGATTTCAACATGCATTATTCTTAAAACATTTAGCATTTTAGATGTGGAAAGGTTATTGTTCAAACTCTCATTCCATAGAGTAATCATCATTGCAGACATTACCAATGATGTAAGTTACTATGCTTGTGCAACGTATGCTGGTTGCCCACAGTAAAATATTGAAAACAAAGCTGAAAGTGGTGTAGAAACCTTGGGAAGAAGCAGGATATATCTTTGAATGACCCAGTGTGACATGTTATTCAGTCTTGTGTGCATTGTGTGCATTTTAAGAAATACGTTGAGTTGTACACTAGTCCCCCCTTATCCACAAGGGATATCAGCACCCGCAGTGGATGCCTGAAACCTCGCACATTATTGAACTATGTTTTTTTCTTATAAATAGATACCTATGATAAAGTTTAATTTGTAAAGTTTAATTAGGCATAGTAAGATATTAACAAGAACTAATAATAAAATAGAACAATGCTAACAATATGCTCTAATAACATTTATGTGAATGGGGTCTCTCAAAATATCTTATTGTACTGTACTCACCTATTTTTGGACTGAGGTCGACTGTGGGTAATTGAAACTGTGGAAAGTGAACTATGGGTAAGGGGGGACTACTGTTTTTGTTTTAAAACTATGTTGTCTGGTATGGTAGCCAGTAATCACATGGGTACTTGAAATGTGTGTCCAAATGCATATAGGCTGCATGTGTAAAAGGAACATCAGATTTCAAAGACTAAGTACAAAAAAAGAATAGAAAATATATCACCATTATTTCAACTGTTTCTCTGTTGAAATGATTTTTTGAGATATTGGGTTAAATAAAATATATTATTCCACTTAATTTTATCATTCTTTATTTTTTAAATATTGCTACCAGAAAATTTCAAATTATTAATACATATGTGTCTTATATTATATTTCTATTGGATAGTGCTGTTTTAGAAAGAGGAAATTAATCAAGAGAATAACGGGATTAAATAAGAGGAAAGGCTAAATAAAATATGACACTTTAGGAGGGAGACAAACATGGAGACGGGAATAGGATAAGTCAGCCAAACCATGGCAATGTGTAGAGATTGTTTAGAGGTTTGTGCACAGAATCTGAAAATGCTGTAACAGTTCTATGAAAATAGTTTTGTAGCTATTAAGTGAAAATAAGTGAAGAAATTCATGATAGTTAATGTTCTATAATTATGGGAAGTTTTAACCAACCATGATATTTTAAAAAGTATTCTGAAGTCAAATAAATTGACATATACTATATACATTTATCTTCCATCATACACATGATGTATGTTTTCATATCAAATATTCTGAGAAATCTTGCAGCTAAAATTCTATTACTGTTTCAAACAAAAATGCTCTCATATCTTGAGGCTAGAACTCACTCCTTCTAAGTCTTTTGATAACCAGTGTTCCACGAGACATATTTTGTGAAGTACTGACTTCATAGAAGATAAACAGTAGTTTATTAGGGAGGAAACTGTGGCTAGGGGGATCCCTAATTTATATGAGATTTTATGCTTGGGCAAAATAGACATATTGATGAAGTGTTCACCACAGTTTAACAAACACTGAATAGTTACTTTGTGCCAGCTCCTCATTCTGGAAATAAGATGAATTAAGTCAAGGAGGTTGGGGAATATCACAATTTATTGGCTCTCAGGTGATGGTTGTCATATTTTCAGAAAAAGGCAATGACAGTGTGTGTACATTGACTCTGAGGGTGTTTCTCCTTCTATACTTAATTTTCCAACAGCTCATATTGCATTGAAACTGTTGCAACTGTTCTTAAGAAGTATAGACACTGAAATAGATAAAATAAAAAAGTTATGAACCTGGAGTTTTAAAAATGTACCATGTAAGTGTTTGTAGAACTCTTACCATTTTGATTTAAAACAATAAAAATAGGTACATATAATTTACCTTTAGACAAAATATGGTATGATGAAAGTTTCTAAATTTAACCTCATTTTTTATTCCATTAACTGAGTCTCATTGGTTATATGTTATGAGAAGTGATACACCTTTCAGCTACCTGTAACTAGGTATCCTATCATTAATCATAATGTGGCTAACTCTGCTGAAGTTTTCAATTTTTTTATGAATCTGTACTTATTAAATCCTAGTAGTAAATAGAGTAGCTTTTTTGAAAATTATTCCTTTTCTCCCACCCCTTCCTCCAACTTCACCAGCTACAGGCAAACAGCTAGGTACGTGTTTGTGTGCACATGCATGTTCTCTCTTATACTCTCAAACTCTCACACTGTCAGATGCTGTTAGATGAACATCTTTCTGTATGTTAATTTTTTCAGAATGTCAGTGGTCCTAATTATTTTCCTCAGGTACAGATAGGATTGTTGGCCTCATTCTCTCTGTTAGGATTCTGTTTAACAGCAATGATCTATTTTCTTTCAATTTAATCTATAATTCAATTACATGTCATGGACATTCTTATCCTTTAACCATCTTCCCTCCCCAAAATGTTTGAGATTCTATGGCTGAGATAGAGTAAGGTGCACATAATCATGCAGTCATTTACTTATTCATTCAACAAATTGCCATCAAGGCAGCATTCTAGCAGTTGTGGGAATAATAATGAAAGGATTTATAATATCTCTTTTTCTGAAAGGAAACTTTTAATGGGGAGATATTTTTGCCATCATATTTTAAACATTCCTTTTAAGTAATAAAACTCCTGTGTTTGATATTTGCTTTAAGTAAGTTCCATAGACAGATAGTTTGATTCTGGCCCATAGCAATGCTGGGGATAGTGGAAGGCACATCCTTAACTCAGGATATTGGTTTGAAAGTATAGCATAATTAGTAGATAGTGTATATTAATTCTCCACATGTATTTGCAGCAGTGTAATATGTACTGTTTAGTTGATAAAAGATAAACTACTTACAGTGATTATCAAAGAGTTATTTACCATCAAAAGGAGAGAGGGGTGGTGGATAGAAACAAATGATTCTAATACAAGGTAGACTACTCGGTAAGTTCCGGAAACAGGTGCAGATGAAGTCTGAAGAGAATTCAGAATAGGTGAAAAATACTTTTCTCTGGGGGATCCAGAGAAATACTCATGGACTGGATTGGCACTGACTGTGTTCAGTGAAGTATGGTTGGGATATGGACATACAGAGATGATGGAGATGTTCACTGCAAGTTGAGTACGTTGTGTGGACATAAACGTGGATATATGAAAAGTCCTGGGTATGTACCTGAGCAGCAAGTGGTGGAGGACAGTTAGGTGTAAGAGTTGAATGGGAGATGAATGTGATTGCCATGTGCAAGGCACATCTCCATTGTGTTCTACCGTATATGTACACAAGTGCCTTTTCTTTCCCCGCAAGGTAGATTTGGATGGATGCCTTTCTGGCTGGCCATCATTACACAGTCAATTCTGTTGATAAGTTAATGCTGATGTAGTGACTGCAATAACTCCTGAGTTATGCTGTCTTCACCAGCCCTGATAGAGTGTTGAATGTTCAAAAGAAAAACTGAAGTACCTATTAAATCATCAAATGCCATACTGTGTTTATAAAATCAGATGAAAGCCAATTTCTACATTAGAGCAAATCTACTTTTCTGTATTTGGTTTGTGTTGTAAGGAGAGATTACTCTGCTTCCCTAAGAAGGTTAAGCTGTCATCTAGTTAAATATGGACTTGAAATAATGCTGCCAAAGCAGCTGCCTCTGGTGATTGATGATGATGTTGATGGATGATGATAGTTTTGAAATCAGTTTTGCAGGGGAAATTGCTATTTTTCTACTTTGGCTGATGTTGTAGTCTGGATTTGGGAATTTCTTGTCATATTAGGTATCTTTTTTTGATTAAAAAGGAAATTGCTAAGGACTGTATTCTCTATGATAAAATAGCTCTAAAACTGAGCTATGGGGCAAATGATTATAAGTTGCTCTGAACGTATTACTTGAGTGACAGCAGTTATTCTGGGATTTCCAGTGTCATCTGCTGGTGACTTATATTTTAGAGAACAAATAGCAAACCATGTCTGGTCAGTAAAGTGGCAGGGAGTGTGGTACTTGGAAGATATGATAATAATAGTGCTTTGCTAAAGTCTTCAAAGAACGTTCATACGTATTAATATTTAATCTTCTCTGGAATTCTCTCAGGATGCATGCACACGTTCCCTCTCCTTGGATGTTCTCCTTCTCCTCAGCCCCAAATATCCACATGGCTTGTTTCCTTACTGCTTTGGCTCTGTGCTCAGATGTTGTCTTATCAGAGTGGCCTTCCTTGATGATCCTCTGTAGAAAAGTATCCACACCCTCTCTTCTCTGTCATTTCTACAGAGCATTTGTCACCACCTGATATGTTATATTGTGTCTGTCTTCTCATGCTAGATTGTAAGCTGCATGAAAACAGGGACTGGTATCTTCAGCGCTGTAGACTGAGAACCTATAATAGTTTTTGGCCCACAGTAGGTACTCAATTAGTAATTGTTCAGTCATTAGCTATATGAATGAATCTTTATTTTACACATGGAGGGCTAAGTAATGTGATCATGGTGTAAAAAGAAGCTAGTTAATGTTTGGCTCCAGAGTCAAAGTTAAGCTTTTTGGTTTATTTATCTAAATTACTTTTGTTTCCATATGCACAAGTAATACAGACAACAAACAGCCCTGAAAAAAGTGGAATATTGAGGGCTTATTCTTAGGTTTGGACCATTTTTTATACTTCATCACATTCTGGAATAAAGGAATCAGTTTTGTTTATACAAAATCGCTAGTAATTAGTACTCATTACCAGTGAATTGTGTAAGCCTGTGCAGACACTTGTCTGAAAAAGCCATTTTCAGAAAGGAAAACAAACATAACCCCCTCCCCCAAATATTTTTTAAAGGCCAATAATATTTGTATCCATTGGGTAAACATGATCAATCAAAGCTCTATAAGCTTTATATGGGCTGCTTCCTAACAACTATGTTTTTCACCTTGGCCATTCATCATATCTGGAAGTTTGGATGATAAGCTTGAGCACTCCCTTAGGTGAACACTGAAAATAGCCACTTGGTGGATTTGTAAAGGGAAAATCCTGTTAAAGTGACAGAACAAACATGTATTCTCCTGACAACCATAAAATAGCATATTTTAGCCTGTTTATGTTAGTGTTGGCCTGGTGTGGTGAAACTCGGCTGAACTTCAGGAGGAGGATTTGTTTTAATGGGAAATTAGGTTATGAATGGAAAGAACTATTGCACAGATGCTGAAGGTATTCCCTTGCACCCTCGAAATGCACAGGGAATTTTCTCACGGGACTGAATGTATTAGCTGCTGAAAGCAAAGCCATCTGATCTGTTGTCTGAGATGAACTACCTTAAAAAATTCTAGAGGGCCCTCCAAAACAAGATATAGGTAGTTGTCATCACCAGCACTAGTTAGAGGGATTGATGAGCTGTTTTGAGAGAAGAGAAAGGAGTATTATGAAAAATCAAGTTTCACATCAATGGAAGCAAACATGTGGTATGAAATCCAAAGGGTACTCCACATATAGGGTCTAGTCCAGAGAGGTTAAAATGATCTTGAGACCTCTGAAATCGGATAATACACTAATAATATATGATATCATGATTAGAAAATAATACCCCCCCTTGGGTAAGTTAGTACTTCTGAAGGTGAGCAGATATTCAGGTAAAGACGACAGACTCATTTATTTTTGGTTGTACAATGAGTGGGACTTGGGCAGAGAATTTAGCCTCTAGAGTCATGTTTAAGTATTTGTTGAGGTTTACAAGAAGCAGGAAGAGAGAAGAGGAGTTGAAGCAGCATAGGTTGGGTAAAGAAATGAAGGGAAGGAGAAAAAGAGGGTCTTGTTAAGATATGTAAATGAAATCCAATGAGCTGGAAAGAAATCAACCAAATAGAAATTTCAGATGCTGAAGATAATAGAGTGGAAAATGGTTGTACCACCACATTGTGGTTTTAGTTTCCACTCATAGTATAACGCCACAATGCCCCTTGCTGTAGATATTTTCTTTAAAAGAAACAAGGAATAATATTATGCCTTATCTCCCACATAATGAATGTTTTTATTGAGCCTCACTTTTAGATTTTTTTCAAGTCCTTGCACAGGGATTTTGAATCTTTTCAATTCCTGCTTTATCCAGAATATTTGCCAGAAATGTATTTAAAGCAGTGAATGGATTTTAAAAATAAAACAACTTTTGGTATTTGTTTATCCATTTCCAGTATTTTGTACATTGCCCCAAAATATTGCTGTATTCAATATGGGTTTGGGTCTCATATAGAGAAGGTGGCTCATGTGATCAAATAAAGTATCATATAATTGGCTCTTATAATTTAATTTTTCTAAATAAAATCATATTCATTTCTGTATGGTCAATTAAAAATATAAGAATTTAATTTCATGAGACAATTTTAGATTTGGAAGGACTTGAGAGGATCTGCTGCTGCTTCAGTTAATAATAGACTAGGGAGGAAGAGGGAGATTATAACATTTTCCCTTAAATGACAGAGCTAATTCATAGCAAAATGGTAAAAAAAAACCCAGATTTTCTGAATCATGGTCTCAGTGCTATTTTTCCTAGGGAGAGCAGAACAGAGTGTTTAAAAATGTGAGCTCTATAGTTAAACAACATTAGATTAAAAGTTCAGCTGTCATCCATATTAACAAGTTATTTACCCTATAACCCTCTATTTCTTCATCTAGAAAATGGCATTAATAATAGCATTGACTTTATTAAGTTGGTCTAAGGATTAAATAGAAAATAAATATACAAGTCTTAGCACAATGCCTGGCAGTGTCTTAGAAAATATTCCATAGTTGATAGTAAGTCTCTAATTTTTATTGTTGCATAACAAATTACCAGAGACTTAGAGGCTTAAAATAAGCCACATGTATTATCTTGCAAGTTCCATTGGCCAGGAGTCTGGCATGTTTTAGCTGGGTCCTCTGCTCAGGGTCTCACAATGCAAAGATGAAAGTGTTAGCTGACTTACTCCTCATCTGGAGGCTCCATATGATTAGGTAAAGATCTGTTTCCAAGTTCCCTCAGTTGGTGACAGCATTCGTTCCCTTGTCGTTGTGGGACTGAAGTTCTCCTTAGCTGTCAGCTAGGACTGTTCTCAGCACCCAGAGGCTGCTGTCAGGTTCTTGCCACATGGTCCTTTCCATACATGACAGCATGACAGTTTACTTCTTCAAAGTAGAACACTCTCCCATTTGAAATCTCTCCCTTCACAAATGTGGTCACTACCTGTTAAGGGCTCATCTGATTAGGTCAAGACCACTCCGGAGAATCTCCCTCATTAATAACTCAAAGCCAACTGATGTGGGCTCTTAACTCAATCATCTTTGTACAGTAGCCTACTCACAGGAGTGCTATGTTACTCACAGTCAGACCCCACGCAGGGGAGGGTTTTAAAGAGGGGGTGCACACCAGGAGGCAGGAATTACAGGGGGTCTCTCAGAATTCTGCCTTCCACAGAGCATTAAGTTATTGTTAATTATCATTAAACATTGTTCTTATCATTATATGTTTCTGAGGTTATAATGATTTTAGAGCATTATAATTAAAGATGATTCTAGGGAAATAGCGGGAAATAACCAAACTATTGGGAACCCTTGCTCATGAAGGACTTTATTTTGTGTCACACTATTTGCATGCTGATTTGGTTTTGGACTACATTATGCATATTTAAAACATACAAATGTTATCCCCCAAAGAATATAACTATTATAGTATAAATCCTATAATCTTACATTGTTCTGAATGAAGAAAAAAGTAGACAGTGATCATGGAACTCAGAACATAATATTCAGTATCAATATAATACTTAGTAATTTAAAATTGAACCTCTCACTGATTTTGCTCTAGTTCTAGTTAATGAGTGAAGACATAAGGATATTCTTTTAAGGGAACAATTGGTAAAGACACCTATAAATTTTACACATAAATCTGAGTAAGAGAAATTCTGCTTATAGTGCTAATATTGTGTTGTCACTTATTTACACAGTGTCATTATCTAAATATTTTGAAAACTCCAAATAAGTATATCTTGTTTTTCACCATACAAAAGAAGCTAATGGAGAACCAATCCTCTGACCAGTTATTAAAATGCGTTCTCTGTCCTATAAGCTCTGTTGTTAATTTCCTGATACACCTTGAATGTGCCACAAGCAATTTATAATAGCATCAATTAACATTTGGGAAGTTGAGCGTGGCCACCTAGGATATTAAATATTTGCTCTAAGAATGCTAATAAAATCCACTGACATTATATTCCCAAAGTATTTTTTTAATAATAAGAGCAAAGTTAAGGGTTACCAGATAAATGAAAGGATATCTATTTAGAGCAGTTTTCTTCAATTCTTTTGATTTTTGTGTTCCCATTTTGGTTCTGAACTCTCTCATTCAGACTTGAGGTCAGAGTTTGGAAATGGGACTTTCAGGGCTGCATCACTAATGATCCCTTAGGAAATATGTCTTTGCATAATCAAAGTCATTGAGGGGACTTTCATAAGAAAATGAAATGAAAGGATGAATTTGACCTTCCTTCCACTTCTTTATGGGGTCATTGCCGTTTCTGTATTTGGGGATTTTTAGATAGCAGAGAAATGAAGTACTGTTATTTAATTTAGCCCTAGATATAAAATATTATACAGTCTCTTCTATTAGGATAACATGTTGCCAAAAAAAGATATTGTCCTAATTTTAAAAGTCAGTTTAGTACTATTTTTTTTTAAATCACAATATATCATGTAGGTAGGTTTTATATTTTTCTGTACATCATACACTACAGATTCTATTAAAAATAAAGTTGATGTAGTTTTATGAAAACAATGTCATGAAGCATAAGTATTAAGAAGAAAAGGTTGTTTTCCAATTTCAATCACTTTTCTAGTTGATGTATTTATTTTTCATCCAATTAATTTTATATACTAAAAAAAACTGTTAGGAAAGTGATTACATTAAACTCAGTTTCACTGATTTAATTTTGTTTACTTTATTTTGGCCTAATTTAATTCAAATAAATAACATATATATGTATGTCAGTGTAACCTATGATGATTTCTACTCAGACTCTGTGTTTTGATTTACATGAATGAGGATATTGCTACATACACATTGATTTAATGAATGAAGACATTATAGATATTAAAAACAACAATATCTAATGAAATGATTGAATTTATTTTTCCCTCCAACATAATTAAATGGTAAAAGTACACTCTTGATAAAGTTTTTATTATAACTTAATGCATTATGTCCAGCAGGAAATAACATGGACTTTGTTTCCAAATGGATGTTCAGCAAAACATTTAAGCTTCTAAGTCACCTATATTACATTTTTCTGTGACTCTTTTGAAATCTTATTATTGCTTTATTAATTTTTAACTTTTTTGATATTCCTACACGTTTCCATAAATTCCCTGAATTTACATATCAGTAAAAATAGAAATTCTTTTTTTCTATCACTTTTTTGCATTTCCATTGACTATATTTCATACATATGAACAAGAAAAAAAATTAGAAGGGATTCGTTGGAAGTCAAAGATAGCTCTTCTAATAATGCTCAATTCATAGACTATCACCTTGATTTTACTGCTTGGCTTTTATAATGAAATATCCTCCTTGGGGGGTTAATCTGTACATTTAATATGGTTAATGATGTAGAATCATCTCCACTAGGAAACTCAACTGACATACTAAGAAAGGTGATATAAATTCTGAACCCGTTTAAGTATGTATTGGCTTGATGATCATATTTGATGACTCAGTCATTTGTCTTCCAAAACACTGTAGAATATTTGTTTTTTTCTGAATTCATCAATACTGTTGTTGTCAAAAGATTTTAGAAAGCCAGATTGTCTCAAAAATTATTTAATACTTCTTTGTTGTCAGTCTTTTTTAATTTTGTCTTTAATTTTTTTATGCCAGTTAAACCTGGTTTTTTAATTTGTTTTTTTCTCTTTTAGAGACTACCACGTTCACAAGGCCAGATGCAATAGCTCATACCTGTAATTCCAGCACTTTGGGAGGCTGAGATGAGCGAATATCTTGAGGCCAGGAGTTCAAGGCAACATAGCGAGATCCCGTCTTTACAAAAAAATAAATTAAAAAAATTAGCTGAGCATGGTGGCCCGTGCCTGCAGTACTAGCTGCTGGGGAGGCTGAGATGGGAGAATCATTTGAGCCCAGGAGTTTGAGGTTACAGTGAGCTATGGTTGTACCACTCTCTCCAACCTGGGCAACAGTGAGATCTTGTCTCTAAAAAAAAAATTTTTTTTTAAATGAGAAACTGTCATATTCACAAAAGAATAGCAGAGAATACATGCAGAGCACCATATGTAGTAGTTGTATGATTACTTTCAGCAATCTAAATGGCCATTGCAAGTAATTTAGGATCCAAAGAATTTTCTTAGAGTCTAGAATTACTAGTTTGGCTTTTTTCCAAATTAAATTGAAGTTGTTCAAGGTAAGTAGATAATCTTAAATCTCCAGTCTGCTTTGTACTTTGTAATTTTTGTAACCATATTGAAGAACTTTGTCTATTGTTCATCATTTTCTTTTTCTTTTTTGTTTTTTTATTTCAGCTCTTCATGGGGGTACAAAACCTCAGGATGCATACATTGTCTGTGTCCCACCAATCCCCCTGAGTCATCATTTTTAAAAGTGTTTAAACTACTTCCATTCCTGCTACCTTATTTTTCTGTCCATTAGGTGAAACAGTGACTTTATTTCAAGTAGAAGTGAAAAATTAAAAAAATTTTTTTTGCTAGAGGTTGATGGGATGGTATTTATGAGATCTGAGACCATAAATTGAAAAGTTGTGACACATTGTTATAGTCAACAAAACAAAGTAAAACAACAAATGATTTGTGTTTGCCACATGATTTATACCATTAATTCTAGAATTTCCTTTATCCATCCTTTGATAAACTCACTGCTAAAGAGCTCTGCCAACCAATTTTTATTTAATTAAATTATTTTCTTGAAACAGAATACAACTTCCTACTACTAATCTCCTCTTTATTGGCATCAGTTTGATTATATTGTGCCAAGATTTCTTATTAATTTAACATTTTCAATTATTTCTGCATAGTTGATATGTGTCTTGTTACTTTCTGATATTTTGATTTAAGAAGTTTCACTGAATATTGGCAGAGATTGTCTTATTTTTTGCTGTCTCAATAAGCATTTAGAAAATTACTTCCTAATAAATAATAGGCCTAGGTAGTCATTGGATGAAATATTTTATTTTAGGATGAACTACTACTTAAGAAAGCAATGGCAAGTGTTTTAATACTTTTTAAATCATCTATTCATACTAGATGCTCTGTGTTTGCTCATGTTTGTGAACCTACCACCGATAATATAATTGGTTCTGAACTAGCTGGATCATAAATCCTGTATTCAATAATTCTACTCATGCAGTCTATTTCTCAAATCATTTCTGAAAACTAATCTTTTACAGATACTTTGAACTGGCACCTCATGTCTTAGCCTGAGTCCCTGACCTGTTACATTTTAATTTTGATTATTTGATGTTATTTACACGTTGATTTGTTCATTTTCCCCATTGAAATGTGAGATTTTCTTGAGGGCGGATAACTTTTCCATCTTGTCCACCAATGTTTCCCTGGAATTTAGTGCACTGCTTGGCATGAGAGAGATTCTTAAAAAAATAAAAGAAGACTACATACATATATCACAGCAGGTATTTAGTATGTACTCTGACACTGTTCTTTTTCATTTATCATTTCACTTATTCCTTACAACTGTATGAAGCATAGGTACTATTATCCAAGTGAGGAGATGGAGACTTACAGAGATTAAATAATTCACCCAAAGCTATACTGCACTAGTACGTTGGTTATTTAGTGATTAATTTATTCTCTCTAAATTTCAGGCTTTTTTGTCTCCAGAACTCCTTTTTTAAACCATATCTCTACACATATCTCCCTCCTCCCCAACATCTTTATGGGATCTGGCCATACATTTGCTTTTGCCCATAAGCCTAGTTTTTTGTTTGATCAATCTGCAAGCACAAATCAGGAATCTGCTAACCAATTGATATGGGGGAAGGGAGAAGTCAGTAAAAATTCTCTGTGATGTTAAAGATAATAAAAATGTTGGACAGTGCCAGATGTTTTATAAAGTGCCTGTCCTGTGAATTCTTGTTTGGCTATTCCCATATTACAAGTCCGGGAAAGAAGGCTCAGAGTTGTAAACGTTAAGTGCCATAGGCAAAAAGTCTATAGCTGGTGAGACCTGAGATTCACATCTGGTAACTTTGTGTTCTCTCCCATCACTGCAGTGTGATACTAGCAGACACTACCCTTCTTCCCACTCTTCTTCTTTGTTGTGTGTCTGTCCACTGTTTCTGGGCACTTCACTCTATTATTTTCAAGCTTTTTTGCTTTGTTCACTGAGATTTCTCCTGATTTCTACAGATTAGTGGAAGTTTGTATTGCTTTGTGAAATATACAATGAAGCAAGATGCTTGGCTACAGTTACAGTTTGTTGCATAACTTAGAGAGCATATAGGCCTCATTTTCTTGTTCGAAAATGGGGATAGCAATTCTTTTACTTTCTACCACATAATGTAGCTATAGGATTAAATCAAGGTTTCTCAACTTCAGCATGTTGATATTTTGAGCCAGGCAATTCTTCATTGAGCAGGCTGTCCTGTGCATTGTAGGAAGTTTAGCAGCTATCATGGCCTCCGTCCAGTAGCACCTGCCTAGTTGTGACAAACAAAAATATTTTTAGTCTTTAGACATTGGCAAAGTTTTTAGCTTCCAGGGGATGCAAAATCAGCCCTGTTTGAGAACCTCTGGATTAAATTAAGATAATGAATGTGAACAGGTTTTGCATATTTTAAAAGCATTTTTTAAATTCAAGTTATTGTTAGGATGAGCTTGAAGAACAATAAGAAATCATGATGGCAGATGAGGCAAGCAGCCGAAGGGAAAACAGTTTACTGACATTGAGGACCAGAGTTGGTCATCTCCTATTATGGCCTCGTGAAAGCTCACTCATAGGGATTACAGCTATGAATTTCTTGCTTTTGCATTACTTCAAGGAAATATTTAATATAATATTGTCTGCTAATAGAACCTCCCATTACAGATTTAAGTTTTCATTGCTTTATGAAATACATTGCAGCATATTCTCTACCAGATGATGAATAATTAAAAGTAAATTATACTTGTCAAAATAAATGAACACACCACATTTGGAGTCAGAAAAACCCCCAATTTTTTTTCCACATGGTTTATTGCATGTCATTCCTATTTGTGGTATTTGGTGCTATGAGGTGGCTCAAAGTTATTATTCAGAGTTACAGCATTTATATTGTATCTGTTTTGATGAACTGAGATCATAGAAGGTGCCAATTAAATTTACAGGAATATCATACATGTTGATTTGGCTAATACTTACAGAGTAAAAATCTGAAAATCTCATGAGACATCCTTGTCTTAATGACATGGATATGATATGTTACTGCTCATGTTGTTATTGTCAACTCCGATGATATTCATTTATAAAATTTTATTGAATGACGTATTATACATTATTTATGTGATAGGCGTAGGTGATGGAGCTTCGACAAAGAGGAGAAGGATGTGAGCCTTTTCTCTGTCAAGAATATCCTGTGATTTTATTTTAATGTAACTTGCTGCATTTACCATCTTGGATGGGAGCTTAGGCACTGACACCAACCATTCCAGGCTGCAGAGTTTCCATTTGAAACAGTTTAAAAACTTTATGGAATAGAGCAAGTAGTGTAAGGCAGGCTTTCCTCATTGTGCTTTCCTTTCAGTGGAGTATTGCCCAGATGCAGAAGTTAGACGTTTAATTTTCAGACAGAACTGTGTACCTTGAGAATGGCTGGACACCTTCCATTTGTACTACTTTTTATTATTGTCAGAACTGATCAGATAAATCTACCTGAGTATCTGTGTGTGGGATGCACATAGAAAGTGATTTTTTTTTTTTTTTGCTCAATAAGTCCCCAAATGCTGTCGTCTTCATTTTATTTTCCTTCTCTCATCTTCAGTGCCTTTTGCAACTTGCCTCACAAATCACATTGTCTCCACTTATTACCCAGGCTTTTCTCCAGCTGGTAAAATGTATTTTTTTTCCTCAGGTAGATTCAGAGTTTTCGCTTTTCTTATTCCCTGTATGTTTCCCTTCACTTTTAATGTGAAAATTGCAAATATATTTCTAAACCCTTCTGTACAATACTTTCCAGTTACGGAAAACTCACACTATATAAAGTAATGAGAAGAGATATCTAAAATGCTTCTTTCATGTTCTGCTCTCTTTCTCCAACTGGACCAATTTTTCCAGATAATTTTCCCTTTCTTTCCCATTTTATCTGCATGATATAATTCAGCAAACTAAAAGCATTCTTTCTTTCTTTTGTTTTGTTTTTCAGATTCATTCTGTGCTGGAGACTTTTCTAACTGATGAAACACTGCCAAAGCCCACGTGGAGTTTTCTGCAACTTTATGTAAGGGAATAAAAGCTCTCATGCTGAGGTAAGGCAAGCAATCGGTGTAGGCTCTGACTGAAAAGAAGAGAGTAGGTGTTACAGACTTGAACCTGTCTTATAACCTCTCTGTGCTTTGTTCTTGTATGTAAAATGAGAATTTTAACATCTGTCCTTCTCCTGCCCAGAGGATTTTTGAGGTTCACAATTGTGAAATATACAAAGATGTGAAATATATTTGCAATTCCATGTTTATTTTATTTTGCAAATCTCCCTTTCCACCCAAGAAGCTTTCCTGATAACTATCCCATCAGACCCAAGATAACTTTAAATGACACTTTTTTTTTCATACTGTATTAGTTAATTTTAGACTTGGCTGCAAGAGACATAAAACCCTTAAGAGCAGAGACTTAAATGAGATAAAAGTATATTTTTCTCTTTTAATTAAAAGTTGAGGTAAGAAGTCCAGAGCTGCTATGTTGTTCCATAATGCTAGGGATCCAAGCTTTGTCATACATAGTCCTGGTCCTTATGATTGCAGATGGAGCCTCAGTGTCTTAGTCATATTCCAAGCAGTAAAATGCAGAGAAGGTAAAATTATTTCCTATAAAGTTCCCATTAGTTGCCATACAACTGTTGTGGTTAATCCTATGGGTCAGTGCTTAGGCACATGGCCACGTGTGGCCACAAAGAATACTGGAAGATTCAGTTCTTATTCTTGTGGCCGTGTGCCCTGCTAAAATTTCTGTCTTATGATAGAAGAGAAAAATTAGCAGTATTTTCCACACAAACATTAATTTTAATGTATCCTACATTAAAAAAAAAAGAATGTTTCTAGGGAGATTGTGAACTACATGTGGGCAGGGACTATGTTTAATAAAAATTTTTGTGTTCTCAGCTCTTAGCTTAATGGGAGCACCAAACCAATGAATAAATATTCACTGAAAATATACGTGCAGAGATGCTATTTTTGGTTATTGTGAAATATGACTAAAAATAAGACTAATTTTTTTAAAAAAACATTTAAAACTAATGCACCTAAGCATTCCTTTGTTCATTCAATAATCATTGAATATCTTGTGTGCTGGTTAATTATAGTGTTATTTTTCTTTTTAAAATTTTTTTATTGCCAGGCAGGGTGGGTCATGCCTGTAATCTCAGTATTTTGAGAAGCTGAGGAGGGAGGATTGCTTGAAGCCAGGTATTTGAGACCAGCCTGGGCAATATAATGAGACCATGTCTCTACAAAAAATAAAAATAAATAAATTAGCTGGGTGTGGTGACGTGTGCCTGTGGTCTCAGCTATTCAGAAGGCTGAAGTGCAAGTATCATTTGAGCCCTGAGTTCAAGATTACGGTAAATTATAATCATGGCATTGCACTCTAGCTTGGACAACAGAACATGACCTTGTCTCTTACAAAATAATTATTAATATATAATAGTTGTGCATATTTTTAGGCTTCATGTGATATTTTGATACCTGTACACAATATGTAATGATCAAATCAGGATAATTGGAATATCTACAAACTCAAACATTTATATTTTTCTTTATGTTGAGAACACTAAAAATCTTCTAGCTATTTTGAAATATAGAATATTAATGTTATTGTTAACTATAATTTCCCTATAGTAATATTGAATATTACAACTTACTTCTTCTATATGGTAATATATTTTTGTACTTCTTAACCGACTTCTCTTCATCTACCTCCCCCTTTCTTTCCTAGCCTCTGGTAATGACCATTTTACTCTCTATCTCTGTAAAATGCACTTTTTTAGCTCCCACATATGAATGAGAACATGCAATATTTGTCTTTATGTGCCTGAAATATTTTACTTAATATAATGAACTACATTTCTATCCATGTTGCAGCAAATGACAGTTGTGGCTGAATAATATCCCACTGTGTACATGTACCACATTATCTTTTCTATTCATCCATTGATGGACACTTAGGGTGATTCCATATCTTCTTGGCTATGGTGAATACTGCTGCAAAAAGTATGACAGTGTAGATATCTCTTTGATATACTGGTTTTCTTTCTTTTGGATATATATGCAGCAGTGGGATTGCTGGATTATATGGTAATTCTATTTTTGGGTTTTTGAGGAACCTCCATACTGTTTTTCATAATGGCTGTACTAACTTACATTTCCACCAACAATGTAAGAGTGTTTCCCTCTCTCACATCCTCTGTGGCATTTGTTATTTTTTGTCTTTTTGATAATAGCCATTCTGTGGTTTTGATTTGTGTTTCCTGGTGGTTAGTGATATTGAACATTTTTGAATATACCTGTTGGCCATTTGTATGTATTATTTTGGGAAATGTCTATTCAATTCTTTTGCCCAGTTTTTAAAAGATTATTTGTTTTTTTTTTGCTTCTGAGTTGTTTGAGTTCTTACATATCTTGGTTATTAATCCCATGTCAGATGGATAGTTTGCAAATATTTTCTCTCATTCTGTAGGTTGTCTCTTCATTTTGTTTGATTGTTTCCTGTGCTCTGCAGTTCTTTAGCTTGATGCAATCCCATTTGTCTTTCTTACTTTTGTTGCCTGTGTTTTTGAGGTCTTACCCAAAAACATGTTTGCCCAGACCAATGTCCTGTAGCATTTCCTGAATGTTTTCTTCTAGTAATTTTAGAGTTTCAGGTCTTACATTTAAGTCTTTGATCCATTTTGAGTTTATTTTTGTATATTGTGAAAGACAGGGATCTAGTTTCATTCTGTTGCATATAGAAATTCAGTTTTCCCAGAACCATTTTTTAAAGAGACTGTCCTTTCCCCAGTGTATGCTCTTGGTACCATTGTCTAAAATGAGTCGGCTGTAAGTGCATGGTTTTGTTTCTGGGTTCTCTATTCTGTTCCATTGACCTATGTGTCTGTGTTTTTATGCCAGTATCATAGATTTGTAGTATAGTTTGAAATCAGGTAGCCCAGTGCCTCCAGCTTTGTTCTTTTTGCTCAAGATTGCTTTGGCTATTCTGGGTCTTTTGTGAATCCATAGGAATTGTAGGATTGTTTTTTTCTGTTTTTGTGAAGAATGTCATTGTTATTTTGATAGGGATTGAATCTGTAGACTACTTTGGGTAGTATGGATATTTTAACAGTATTAATTCTTCCAATTCATGAGCATGGGCTATCTTTCCATTTTTTGTGTTTCTTTCACCAATGTTTTATAGTTTTCCTTATAGAGATCTTTCACTTGTTTGGTTAAATTAATTCCTAGGTTATATATATATATATATATATATATATATATATATGTATATGTATACACACACACACATATATATATATATTTGCAGCTATTATAAATGGGATGGCTTTCTTGATTTTTTTTTCTGATTGAGTGCTGTTACTGTACACAAACCCCACTGATTTTTTTATGTTGGTTTTGTATCCTGCTACTTTACTGAATTTGTTTATCAATTCTAAGTGTTTTTTTAGTACAGTCTTTAGGTTTTTCTAAATAAAATCATGTTGTCTGCAAACAAGGATAATTCTCCCTCTTCCTTTTCAATTTGGATGCCCTTTATTTGTTCCTCCTGCCTAGGACTTTCAGAAGTGTGCTGAACAGAAGTGGTAAAAGTGGGCATCCTTGCCTTATTCCAGATCTTTCAGTTTTTCCCTGTTTAATATGATATTATCTGTGGGATTGTCATACATGGCCTTTATCATATTGAGGTATGTTCCTTTTATACCCAGTTTCAGAGTTTTTATCATGAAGGGATGTTGAATTTTATCAAATGTGAAAGTTGTTTTTCTTATAGTGGCCACTATAATGTAACCCTTTATTAAGGTGCATTTGTATTCTTCTTGGGAAATGAGTTTCAGGCTTAGGTTTCAAAACACATATAGAAATAATTCTCTTCACTGTTAATTTTTCTCTCTGAGCCTGCTTTTTTCATATTTTTGCTCTGAAAACTTTTTAAGTCTTCCCAAAACTCAAATATACCCCCACAGGATAGAGATTTGGTGTCCTTGGAGGATTTTTAAGTAAGGGCTATGGGGCTCCCATACATCTGAGACAGGGAGCCTTCATGTGCCAGATCAAATTAATTAAATGTTTCATTTAACGTGCACTGTAGTTGGGGAATTTATAATGCCTTCTATGCAAACTCATTCATTGGTAAAGAACAGCATTGCTATTTTGAGTGTTTTAGAAATGTCACAATATTGGACTCTTCTCAGAAGTATTTCTGAAGAGTTCTTGGGAGGGGAAGGGCAACGACTGTAGCAGCAGCTGCCACCACAGTCAAGCAGTTAGTTTGCTTGGCTTGGGGTTTTTAGATAGCAAAAGTGTATGAGTTCTCCAATGCTAAAAGCAATGGAAAAATTACAAAAGTTGCTTTTATTGCTCTTCAAATGTGAGCAAACAGTACTGTGATTCAGTTTATTATAATAGAATTTTAAAGGGAACCAAATTAAGAATTAAATGCATTTATTGGCATAGTTCTGTCAAAGAAAGAAATATGGTGCCAGGGGAATTTCCTTTTCAGGGATGTAGAGTTTCTAATGAGTGAACTTGGCCTGTGTCTAAAAGATAGCATTCACCTCCTTTCCTGGTTCCTGTGCCAAATATGACTGTGGTGTGTAGAAATTCAGTGTAGCAGCCATTGAAAGAACCATTTCCTCAGGTGATGCTGCCTTTTACTCAAGAAATAAGTAGGTTCCCTTTGAATTGACCTGTGTGTGTTTGGAAAAGAAGCATAAATATCTCCTCTTCTCATAGGAAGAGCACTATTTCAAAGAGCCATTTTCTTTTCTAACAAAGAAATTCATGCTGGAGACAAATCAGCAATTTCACAGCTGGTTTGTGAAATCCTGAAATGATGTATACAAATCAAAGCAGGAGAGATTCATTTGGAATGAAAAGAATATTTGAATTGCATCCCAATTTCCAATAGGATATTGTTTCACGGTCCTACGATATTATAAACATGCCATGTCTGTTATACATGACAATCGTATCTCATCTGTGACTCATGAACTTTATAAGAAAGTGACAATTTGAAAGCATAGAATTGCAAGATTGGATGGAACTATATCTTCTAATCCATCTCTTCTTCCTACTTTTCCCACTCCTAGTTGACCATGCTAACCTCCCTCTAAAACATTTCTCAACAGCTACTTGAAAATACCCACTGATTCCTAAGGTAATCTATTATATTGTCAGTGCGTATTGGATTTTCTTATGTACATTGAAAAAATGCCGCTTTATTGGTTTTGATTCTGCCACCTGGAGTCACACCAGGGGACTTTTCATCTTTTTATGTTATACATCACAAACTTTTCTTCCCATACATAATAGTCCTTAAACATTTCCATATTGTAATTTCCTCTGAAATCCTGTTGACTCTTGTGCTAGGGTTGTAGCAATGAAGGTGATGAGAAATGATCATATTCTGGATATATAGCATCAGCAGTTTGTGAGAGAAAGAGCAGTCAATGTGTTTGGCCTGAACACATTTTACTAACATACGTTGAGCATCCACTGTCTGCTCAATATACTTTGTTCGGCATTAAAACACAAATATACTTTTAAATAGTTGTTTGATGATACAGGTAGGGCTGTTCTGTAAGACTAACAGAATGTTAGCCAGGCCTCTTTTATGGCCAGAAAGGGGGAGGGTGCCCCTGCTTTCCACCCTCATGCTTTGACTTGAGAGAACATCAGGATTAGAGATATTACACTGCGTTTTAATTCTAAAAATATACTTTTGAATATCTAGTATTTACATGAGCGTGACTTTACAGGACTGGGAATGAGAGTCTGATAAATTACCAGGAGCAACATTTTCAGTTCAGAGATGTTATATCCCAGTTACTGCCATGAAATTTTAAGCTCCATGAGAGCAGAATTTGATTCTTTTATTATAGTATCTGTTCCATAATAGGAACTCAGTAAATGTGGCTGAACTCTTGTTAAACTGTAGTCTTAGTCTCTGTAAGCGGATTTGTTGTATGGATTAAATCCTAGTTAATGTGCTATATCTCTGTGTCTGTCTATCTATCTATCTATCTGAGAGAGGAAAATAAAAAACCACTCTTAGAAAATCTCAGTTCTTTATAACATATTCTGTAACTCCCTTAGCTCCTTTCTCAGCTGCAAGTTTGCAAATAGCATTATATCTGAAGTTAAAATATACAGGATATAGGAGAAGGGAATCTTTGCTATGTTTCACCCTTCAACCCTTGTCTCTGGAGTAATAGCCTGTGGTAGTTTCTCCACTTTTGTTTATATGTCAGAAGAGGAAATTAGGTGGCCACTTACCTTTTGATAAACATGTTTCTCCACTGACCCACAAAGTAGCAGGGATTTGCAGGGAATTTTTAGCACCACTGTGACAGATTAACTAAATAGGAATCTGTCTAGAGAGTAGAATGATGGTAACCAGAGACTGGGAAAGGTAGCAGGGAGAGGGAGATAAAGTGAGGATGGTTAATGGGCCCAAAAATATAGTTAGTTAGATAGAATGAATAATATTTGTTAGCACAATGAAGTGACTATAATCAACAAGTTAGGACATAATTTAAAATAATTAAAAGAGTGGAATTGGAATGTTCCTAACACAAAAAAATGTTAAATGCCTGAGATGATGGATACCCCAATTATCCTGTGTTGATTAATTCACACTGTATGCCTGTATCAAAACATCACATCTACCCTATAAAGATATACAACTATTATGTATCCTTAATAATTAAAAATATAGATTTAAAAAATAGGCATCGGTCTAAATGTCTGATACTCTGATGCATTAGTTGCCCTGACTGTAAAAGAGCAGGGCTGCCTTGAAACATAAACCCAGACTGAATTCCAAATGTGAATATTCCCCAAACTAGCAAAATTTTCAAAGGTATGCCCTTCAAAGGAGAGCAGAAATAAACTGTACATTAAAGGAATTAGCACTCAGAGGCCTTTGTTTAATCAATGGTTAGTTTGGTGGTGATTGCACAAATTCACTACATTAAATTTAATCAGGGGTGTTTCTGGCATGTGGGTGGCAAGCTTACTGATTAATTCATTTATATTCTTGCAATAAGATATGTTCTCCTGGATGAATTTCCACAGTTTGGCGACTCCACAGTATGCATTTCAGCATCTCTAAATGGCTGCTTTGTTCACAGTCCCAGAGCTTAAGTCATGCTGGGTGCTGGGTACTGATTAGCTTACTAGACTAAGAATGACAGACAGGAAATGGCACCATTTTAGTACATCTTTTGGAAGAACATCAAAAGAACAAGTTAGGTGGCCGGCCGTAAATACTTTAGGATTTTATTGTCACCCTTCTGAGTTGCCTTAAGAAATCAATTAGGAGTGGTAGGGCAGATCACGATAAAATGAGTGATCACGAAATGAGTCCTTCGCAGAATTACACCTTTCTTCAGTGGGGTTCTGAAATTGATTCAGTATAACTATGTCTGTGATGTAATAGATTGCATTAAAACTATCATTTTGGAGTAGAAAAGAGACCCTATCAATTATAGAGTCTACTCTCTTATTTTAAAATATGATGAAAATGAGTCTCAGGAGTTATTGACTTTTTTAGATGGAAAGATAGTTTGTGGTAGAGCTTTGAACTCAGGACTACTACTTTTCTTCACAATGCTCTTCTTATAGTCAGTGTAGTGTATGTGGGAGGAGGGGAGGGTTGTTCCTAGACAACTAGGGATAGAAAGAAGCAAAGGAATACGTGCGGTATATATGGGATTGCCTTGTGTGCACATATCATTTGACTTTAAGTGTGAGGTGGACAAGAACACCTGTTATGACCTTTGGACCCTATTTCTCTACATTTTCAGAGATATTTTACGGAAGTGTCTGGGGAAGATTGCCTGAAATGTCTCTTAATATGTTTCATGCCTGTGTGCACACAGGCATGATGACAAGGAGAAGGGAGAATATTGTTTGTTGTGGTTATTTCCTAGCAGGAACTATGTGATTTACTTGAGGAAGACTGAAGGCTAGTGTTATAGGAAATGGATCTCAGGACTACCCAGGAGAAATACATTCCTTTGGAGGGCCCTGGAGGGTGGAGCAGGCCATGGCTCAGTTCCTTCTATTCTGCTCATTTCTTATAGTTCAGCTGTCTCCTGAAGTGTGGTTGTTTAGTGTGCAAATCAGCAATCATTGCCTATGTGGTGGGGCCTCAGTTAGCTCATAGGTTTATAGGGTACTGTTGGTACCTGTTCCCTCCTCAAGAACTATCAACAAGGTTGAACATCTGTTTTTCTTTCTATAAATCTGAATATTAAGTAGGACCTGTTTGCATTTTGGTGACATGTGGCAGAAAGAAAACAGATGGTTGAAAAAGGAAATCAAGGTAGGGAACAATGTCTGGAGATATATATGTGTGTGTGTGTGTGTGTGTGTGTGTGTGTGTGTGTAATGTTTCCCCTACCATAGTTCCTACCTTGTGGACATTTATTAATTTTATAAAGGATGGTTTCAAGTGCTTCTGGGTGTGGTCCACTGATACTTTACAGCTGAATCACCTGGTGGGACCCCCACCTACAGAATGTAGTTTATTGGTTTCTAAGAATTATGAGGCAACTATCTCTAACTTGAGAACCCTGCCTTATATCTACACCTGAGATTTATTCATCTAAAAACACCTTTTTGTGATGAGAATCATTTCATTTCATTACTTTCTATACCAGAAAGTTAAATATTAACGAACCAAGACATTATACAATACATACTAAAAAATATTATTAAAATTAGATTTTTTGAAGATTCTTTGGAAACATGGGAACATGTTCACAAGATGTTAAATAGGAAAAACAGTTTAACAGGTTGCAAAACAGTATTTCAGTATCATTCTAAATTTGTAATCATCACAGAATTTTATAATCATGAAAAATGTTATTAAAATATTATAATCCTATGATAAATTTTAATGAGTACTTTCTTGATTCTGCCTTAACATTCTTTAAAATTAAAATTGCTTTACAGATTTTTTTCTGATTATAAAAGTAATAAGGCTCATTATAGATATTATAAGCAAAGTAGAAAAATATATTAATATAAAGATTGTTAAAATCATCTACAATCTCACCTTTTCTTAAATGGCCTTACTAAGGTTTTTTAAAAAAAATCTTTCCTCCAGGTATTTATTGATGAATTTCTGAATGCACCACTTCTCTCATTTTACTAAATGGAGCTTATATTATGTACCTTTTCCCGTTAACACTATGTCATGGACACCTTTCCATTGCCAAAATACATTGACCTCCATCATCCTAACGGTCCAGTCCATTGAAAAGATATATGACAATCTCTTACTGATGGACCTTTATAGTTTGTTTGCCTTTCATAATTTGTACATTAAAATTACACTGTGATAAACCTCCTTGTGCATACCAGTTTATCCTACCAAAATAAATGTATGAAAATCCTTCCAGTCAAATTTTAAAATAAAAACCTCATGATTGTTCTAATTTACTCCTCTTTGATGATTGAGGTTGAGTATTTTCCACAGGGATATTCAGGCCCCTCAACTTAACAGTTGTATCCATAATTATTCACTGTAAGATTGTTGAGATTAATGTGATATTTAAATGACTAGTCATTTATTGGAAGGAGTATTGGAAGGGTATCAGAAATACTTAGAAAGCCCCCCCCTTTTTTTTTTATAAAACCACACTCCTGCCCTGGGGATGAGGTGGTGATTGCAGTCTCAGATATTGCTTTTGTAATATTGCATGGTCAAATAAAAGGACACCATTGGGATTACATTCCCATCAGTTATAGAGGAAGGGGCTGAGATTATGTCCCCCAGGGGACCAATGGAGCTCTATCAAAGTGCCCTGACATGTCCTTTTATATCTCCTTAGGGTTAAAATGTGTGTTCCTAAAACCAGTTATCCCTGCATCTTTGAGGGTGGGCAGGGGAATTATTTTTAAAAATATCAATACAGAATGTAAAGTTCTCTCTTAGATTACCTAAACTGGAAGGAAATATAAAGTAAACCTAGAAACTTTC
This sequence comes from Lemur catta, assembly GCF_020740605.2. Classification (NCBI taxonomy): domain Eukaryota; kingdom Metazoa; phylum Chordata; class Mammalia; order Primates; family Lemuridae; genus Lemur; species Lemur catta. Next base: position 15,461,276 of record NC_059145.1, on the reverse strand, counting down.
TTTGTGGTCAGATTTTTCTGCCATATTCAAAGCTAGAAGTTAGACAGTGACTAGATTTTGAGATGCCCTCCAAAAGTTGAAATTTCGTACAAATCATTTTTAAAAATACAATAAATGACCATAAACTGTGACACCTTTAAATTGTTTACAAGATTATTCAATGTTCATTTAAAAATAGATTGTTTTTCTGTTGTGCTTTCATTTTATAATTGACTTTAAGTGTAATTTACTGAAGATGGTCAGTATCCCCTTTTGGCCTATTCTGCTTATCTACATCTTTTCCCAGTGAGGTGATAAAGGGCCCAACTCAGAGGCTTGCTTTGCAATGTGAGCAAAGGATGTGTCAATAAGATGTGTCCCTTTGTGTTGGTTTCCTCATACTGTGGATGTCTTATGTGTAGACATTTAACTTCACCTTTTGGTCTTATTTGTGGCAACTACCATGACTGCTGAGCAAGTTGAGTGAGTCTTTGGGATGATGGTTACATAGGTGGGGAAACGGGGTTTTCTTTGTTGGAAGTCAGTTACCTGAATCTTCAAGTTTGTTTTTCCAGAAGTTTATTGACTGTGCCTGCCTGATAAAGGAAATCTTTGGCATAATGGTGTGAAAAATCTGCCTTCCACTTGTCTCCTTTCCTCTTAATATAGTACTAATATATATTGAACCAAAAACAAAACCTGGCCTTATAGCGTAACACACCTGGTTTTAAATTGTGGCTCTGCCATTTGTTATCCAGGTTAGTTACCAACTGTCTGAATGTCAATTTTCCGCATGTAAAATATGGATAACGATGTCCATCTTTTGATTTTTTCAGATAAGATATGTAAGAAGTAAGAGGTTCTTTCTTCTTTCCTAAATTCATTTAATAGGATTTAGCATTATTTTATTTTATGTAAACATAGAAGTAAGCATACTCTAGAGACTATGAAAGAGAAAACAACCCATTTTGGATCTTAGGGAAGTAGATGCACACTTTTCTATTCTTTCTCCAATCTTCAAAGGCCCATGCCATACCCACATCTCCATCCAAAAATCAAGATATCATTCCAGACATTATTTGTTCCTCAAATTTGTAATTGTTTCAGGATCTATGCTTGTTTACTTTTCTTTTCACCAAACCTAGAGAAGTACTGTTACTTATTTTAATTTTTTTCTGAGTCTTGCTACTTACCTTTCTCTCTCATAGATAAATGCTGACACTGAATCATCTTATTTCTCTTTGATTAAAGCAGTCTCTAGTGAAATTCTCAGCACACTAAAAGGTCAAGTTTATGGGCCTTGATAAAAGAAGGCTGGATATATATCCCTAGGGAGGGAGAGAGGAGAAATTTGGGAGAGGGGGAGAGGGAAGCCATGTGACCTGAGGAGAGGGAATTCCATACATGAAAACTAAAAGTTTACGGTTAAGCTTCCTAATGGAAATATTAAATATTAACAGTATCCATAGTGCATATTCTATAATATGGCTGGTTAATTGTTTTGGTTAGAACACAATGCTAGGAATTCAAGAATGGGGATTGTACCCTATCCAAGTGCTGGTGCTCCATCTTAATAATGTATCACAGGACACAGGGATGAGGAGTGGGAGGGTTTGAGAGGGGTGAATGGATTAGTACAAATCCAAATATCTGACTTGATAAACAACTCATAGTGCAGGCATATATTATTTACTCCATAGAGAGATTAGGATTTACTCCCTAGGGAGATTAAGGTGAGAATATCAGATTTCAGATTTGCCTGAAAATTCTGCACGTACATCATCAATGTTGCCTGTTTATCAGAGTCACTATAATGTTTAGTGCTGTAAGTGGTTAATTATGAACTTATTGACTGAATACTTTCATATCAACTGAGCTGTGCAGTTGTCACAGTGAGTATTCTTTACATGTAGACATTTGGATAAAAGTGTCTAAATCATGTTTTATAAATAATATGACCACAGCCCAATATTACACCAAGAGTATGCCTTTTATGTGCTAATTGAATGATGTCCATTAGGTAGTATCATAAGTACCTTTTATCTGCACTACAGAGTCATGTTATATACTAAAGCTTAGTCACTTGGAAGTTTTCTATGATAGTATCCTAAACTTTCTGTTCTCTGACTGTTCTTTACTCTTCTCTCAGGGATCACTACTTCTTCTGAATAGTTTAGCTATTATTAATTATATGCCATGCATTTCACAATTATATATTATTTCATGTTTTTATGTTTTTGATCAAAAAATTAAATCTTAATTTGAAAGATTTGAAATATTGGATAAGTATAAAATCATTAATAATTCTAACAGTTAAAATTAACAATTTGAAAAATACCCTTTTATGTATATGTACATAAACTTTTAAATGTTGAAAACATATATATACGTATATGCTTAAAAGTAAATATTTTCAGTTCATATCATAGCTTTTTAACATCATCTGCAGTATTGTTTTGAATCTCTTTTTCTGATTTATTATCTTTTTAAAATTTGTAATGATGGATCAATTAAATGATAATTATTTAGAAAGTAGGGCTATTTTTATGATCCACACTGCATAATGCATTGCAAAAGAAAGTTCTCAATAAATAGCTTTTGTTGTGAACTAACATGTTGGTCACTTTCTGAATAATTCGCTCTTTTGAAATCCTTTTGGTCTACAAACATGGTAATATAGTATAGATTAATGCAATTGCTTTTAAAGAATTCATGTGCCTCAGATAGCAAACTATATCTTGAAAAAGTATTACACAAATAAACTGGCAACAATATTGAAAAAAATTGGTAGGTTTGGTAAAAACAGACCAAAAAAGCAAGAAAGGAGGAGGGAGCTATGTGTTTTAGAAATCACACATTTTCACCAGGGGAAAGTTAAGGGGCAAGTAGGGTGCATAAAATCATGGCACCCTGAGTCACTTGAGAATATGATATTTATCATTTAATTGTTTCTCTTTTCCTGTTAGAGAAAAGTAGTGTAAACTTATTCTTGGCAGACTATCAGCCAGGTTAATAATGAGCAAAATGCGTGTCGAGTAAGTTTTTTAATTTTTAATTTTTTTATTTTTTTTGAGACAGAGTCTCGCTTTGTTGCCCGGGCTAGAGTGAGTGCCGTGGCGTCAGCCTAGCTCACAGCAACCTCAAACTCCTGGGCTTAAGCGATCCTACTGCCTCAGCCTCCCGAGTAGCTGGGACTACAGGCATGCGCCACCATGCCTGGCTAATTTTTTTTTTCTATATATATTTCAGTTGGCCAGATAATTTCTTTCTATTTTTAGTAGAGACGGGGTCTCGCTCTTGCTGGTCTCGAACTCCTGACCTCAAGCGATCCACCCGCCTCCGGCCTCCCAGAGTGCTAGGATTAGAGGCGTGAGCCACCGCGCCCGGCCTCGAGTAGGTTTTTTAAATATTAAGAAAGTGACTTTTAAAGTTAAAGCACATGTAAACTGTTGCTTAGGTCAAAAAACATTTTATGGAGATAAACAAAACTTCAAAACTTCCCACTCAATAGCTTATTGAAAAATGCAAAAAGGAATGTGGTTTTCAGCAGGCTCTGTCTGCCATAAAGCATATTCCCTTCTATAACTGTTTTTATTGTTTTCTGTCTGGTCTCCCCCTCTTGCCTTTGTTCACAGCTGGGCATTATTGTGCATCTTTCAGGGACTTTGTGTGTTGAATATCCATATGTGGAACACACATACTCATAATTACTCAGCTTCCCCTCCTGTCTCCATTGTTATATGGAGCTAATATTATATATGTTTTTGCTTTTCTCCTCCTCCTGGTTTGTCCTTTTCTCCCTTGGGAAATATCGATTCCCCTCCATTGTAGGTGAGATGCACCTACATGGCTCATTTGTGCTTACTTTCTTCTTGTTTGGAGACTCAGCAAGTTCAGCACCATGATATTTATTGAATTTATCTGTCAATTTCTTTTTCCTTGCATGGCTGACTAATTCAATGAAATCAGCACAACACTAGAAGCACACGGGATAATGGCTAAAATATTTTTGAACAGAAAATTATAAATCAAAAGTAGAGGTTAGATTTGAGGACGAATCCCTTCAGAAAGTGGCAACTTTTTAAGTTTGTGCAGGACTTTCTAGATCAATATGGCAGCAGACTATGACTTTCTAATGAGCTACCTCTCAGCTTTTCATTAGACATTTAAGAAGATACAAAGAAAAACATGAGTTGGCAGCAGGGTTGTGAAATAAAAAGAAAGGAGCTTATAACAGGAAGGAACTTCCCTCCAAACAAAGAAAGACACAAAAAAGTATAATCAATAAAGAGATAAAAATCAAAACGGCCTCATTTTCTTCATAGCACAAAAGACTAAAAATCAATAGTTTTCTTGAATGAGTTAGTCTTTGGAATTGGCTCAGGACATGCACTCTTAGTCTGTACATCCTACTGAACAGGAACACATCAGCTGGCCATTGATAAGGGAGAACAGTAACTGTCTTTTACCCTTTGTGAACCTGGAGCTACTTACAGTCAGAGCTAGGATCTCCCTGGCCTCTCTCCACCAAGGTCAGTCCCTGCTGTTCTGCATGAACACAGAAACTACAAATCTACACACTACAAATATAACAATTAGTTTTAGATAAATGGTATGGGGAGGTACACGTGCTTGGTGTTGAAAGAGAAATATTGTGCATGCTGAGTACCTGTGGAAGTTTCTATGCTATTCAAAGAAGAACTTTAAAACATTCTTACAGCATAGTAGTTAAGAGAAAGGATGTCAAATAGATGTGATGGTTTTGAATTCCAAGACCGCCATGCCTAACCCTGGAAAAGTTTCTAAACTTCTTTGTGCTTTAGTTTTCTCATTGGTAAAAATGGGCATAAAACACTTCATAGTAATCTTATTGTGAAGATTTAAAAGTAAGAACTAAGTCCAGTGTCTGGTACATATAGTAAGCCCTAGATGGATGATTTCCACTGCTGTCATTTATCCTACATAAATTCATTATTTATCTTTAGTGGCCATTATACCACTGCTCTTATTTAGTTAGGCTTAGAAAGATGGCTCCCTGTTAGCTGTGAGGATTGTACTACCATACCATGCCCATCAAGTTCAAATTCAAGTTTAGATCTGACAATTGAAGGTGCCAATCTAAAGTGCTTATATTCTGTGTGAGCAAAATACCTGGCCTAAATAGATTGCACATGATCTATGTAGAAATAAGCAGAAACAAATAAAACAAACAAACCACTGAAACTAAGAAAACCATCCAAATGAAATTATTAATTCAGGAAAGGATTAAGAGTTAATAAATTGGATGATGAGGAGCTGGATAATTATACGATGTCAAGGTAGAACTACTCAACATAACTTTCTAGTCAAAGAAGAAGAACATATAATGGTGGAATCAGACTGTTTTCACTCTAATGCAGTAGTTGGTCAGGTACTATATGCCTGCAAAATATGATAATATGATGCAAGATATACAACATCCACAATGTAGTGTATTCAAAAACATTGTACTAAGATCAGATCATTAGGAGATACAGTGACAGAAGAGCAAGCTAGACATCATCACATGGACACAATCAGACAAATGGCAAACAGCAGGCCTGGCCCCTTCAGCAAGTTAGTCTGGAAAAGGGACTACACAATATTAAAAGGGACTAAAGAAACAAAATCATGTGCAATGCTTGGTCCTGAATTAGATACTTATTGTGTCAAACCAGATGAAAGGACATTTTTGACAGTACTGCCTGTTTTTATAAACCGGGATATGCATTGTAAAAAACAAGCAAGATTTTTCTTAAAATATTCTTAGGTCAGAATTGCAATATACATATTTTTATGACCTGTAAATGTTCTCCGTGTTTGATCAGGTCTTCTTGAACATCAGGTAGAAGTATAAAACTGATCAATCAACAGGCATTTATAAGCATAGGTGTGAGGGTCCTCTTGACTAAAAGAATATTTCAAGAGTTGTTTATTATGATTGTTTGAAATGTAGTTATTATAAAATAAAGTAAAAACATTAATCATTGCCCCCCCCCTTGTTTTCTTATTTTGTTTGTTTCTGCCTTTGGGACCCACATTGCAAAATCTTAATTTAGCTTTGAGGATACAAATGAAGAGGGATGTTCCTTGCCCAAGGTCCCACAGTTAGTGGCAGTTGAAATTGAAACGCTGCCAGCCCAATTTCAGAAATCATGCTCTTAGCCAGTACACTATAGGGTCTTCTACTATTGTCCTCCTATAAAATACATCATCACAACCCTAGAGAACACAACAAAATACCAAAATAAGAAAGGAGGATCCAGACTTTACTATTTTTTCATAGAAAAACCCAACCTATATTGCTTGTTTTCTTTGTCAGCTTTGAGAACTTCTGTATGAAGTTTTGTGCTTAGAGAGCCCCAACTCCTGAAAAATTGTTCCAAATGCCTTAGCACCAGTTAATTTAAGTTCCTGACAGAAGTTGGAAACATTATGAGAATGACACACATAGTTTTTGTTCGGATCACCTGGGGAAGGCACGTCACACTGGCATCAACCTCCAGCAGAGTCTCCGAGTGACAGAAGCAGCCGTTCAGAGGAGGCACCTACCTGCTCTGTTAGTGAAAAGTTGAGATTTTCATGGCATTTTCTACACCCTTGACAGTTCGTGACATGCTGATGGGATGAAACAGACTGCATACTAAAAGTTAGCTGTGACCTAACAAGCAAAGTTACACAAGTCATTCCTGGTCACAGAAGAGATTTCATGGCCTCGTTTCTAAAAGCTCTGATGATAATCACTGGCTTTTTGTGATTACTGGATACACCTTTTCCATTTTTTGGTAGCTTCTACTCTGTTAACATGGAAAGCATTGTTGAACTCAGGATCTGAAGTCAGACATCACTGTAGTCTTGACCAAATTTCTTTATTCTTTGAGCTTCAATCTACTCATCAATGAAGAAGGGATGACAACAGTTCTGTCCGTGTAGTCTAGTTATAGCATAAATAACATGCCCCGCACAGTGCTGTCCAATAACTCCTTACTACAGCTACTACGCTTGTTAGTCCCCATGGCCCATCTCTTTTAAGCCTAAAGCATCTTCAGGAGCTAAGCACTGAAATGCCCTGAAAATGTTTCTGTAATCTCTTCTCTTCTTTCTACTGTGTGTTGTGGTCTTATGCCGCTCCTGGCCACTGTTGGGTTATTCCTAAAGGAATACAGCAATTTCAGAGGCTTCTGAAGCTCTCTGCCATGCCTGGCTGTATCACTGTGTACTAACTGACATGTTTTTACTTTTCCCAATTCTTGAATAGCTTAAGTAGTACTATTTCACATATCTGCTTGGAAAAATATTTGGCTAACAGCTGTTGGTATTGTTAGGTGCCTTGCATTTTCTTTTTACCTTCTTGTTTGTTTATTTTAGTATTAACTATGTGAGTTACTTCATTTGTCAAATTGCATTATTTCTCTGCATCATCTTGCTGTATGGAGATAAAGAGCAGTGAACTTTGAGTAGTATACTAGCAGTTTGGTATGCTTGACTAACTCATTTTTGGCCAACTACTCTACTAACTCTAAAAACAAAGACTTTCATGTGCTTTGAATTTTAATAAGCCATAAGCTTCTAACATCCCACGTTTCCTCCAATAGCCATTCTTTTTTTCCGTTTATTTTTATATATGCTCCTGCTCCATTTCTACAATTGCCCTTTGCAATTTTCTTGTTTTCCTACATATTCTGGTTCATTAATATGTTGCATCTGATAAATTTCTACTTTATTAACTGGAAGTTCATTGATATAAAATTTTATTTTATAGTTTATTTTCTTGTGAATGGCTGTTTTATGCAATCTGCAGGTGATTGGCCTGAATTTTATGAGACCAGTTAAATGCAGCAAACATTTATAAAATTACTGAAAATGTATATAAATGCTGACAAACATTTAATGATTTGTTTATTGTTGGTTGGTTGTAGTTCCATTTTTCTCTAAGGCATTTTTCTTAAGATAAGGACAATTTTATATAAAATGACTGTTACAGTACATAGTGTGTATTTTCTCCTGTTCTCTAGCAATGAAAGCAAGAACACAGTATTGCAATCTCTGTCAGCTAACCTGTGCCCTGACGTGCTCTTCTTAGTTGTATTCCACAGTGTGTGTTGTTCACAAGTTTGTGGCCTCTTTCTGCCACTGCTTTTTTTCTGTTTTGATGAGTAGTTTGGATCATAATGGCTTGCCAAAGATGCACAAGCAATGCAAGGAAACAAAGCAAGATTATCACACTGGCTACTAAATTGTAGCTTTTAGGGTATCTTGAGTTGCCTTCAGGAAGACGTTATAGTGAACAGAAATAAAAACATGTTTACACAAAAATATGTACACAAGTGTTGATAGAAGCATTATTTGTAATAGTCAAAAAGTAGAAACAACTCAGATGTCCATGTCCATCAACTGATGAATGGATAACAAAATGTGGCATATCCATACATGGAATGTTATTCAGTCATAAGAAAGGAATGAAGTTCTGATATACATTACAGCTTGGGTTAACCTTGAACATATTATGGGAAGTGAAAGAAGCCAGACACAAAAGGCCACATTTTATATGCTTTCTTGTGTGTGAAATGCCCAGAATAGGTAAATTCATATAAACAGAAAGTAGATTAGGGGTTGCCAGGCATTGGGGACAGAGGTAAATGGAGGATTATTACTAAATGAGTAAAGGGTTTCTTTTGGAAGTGAAAACAATGTTCTGAAGTGATGATGGTGGTTGCACAACCTTGTGAATGTAGTAAAAACCACTGAATTATACCCTTTAAAATGGTTAAATGGCAAATTTTATATTATGTGAATTTTATCTCAGGAAAAAAAATTTAAAAGAAGAAATTATAGTAAACAGACAGTATAAAGATCAGAAGCCAAAAGAAATTAGTGGAAATTCTTTGACATTAGGAAGCAGATCATAAGTCTCAATTTCAGAACAATTAACGGTAAGTGACAGACTCATTACATAAATATTAATATTATAAAAATGCATTTGGATAAGAAACAGGTATTGCAACCCTTTGTAATGATAATGTAGTAGGTATTCCAATTTCCACAAATAGACCCCTTCTTCCCCAAAATATAAGCAAGTACATGGAAAGTTGGAATGGAAAAATAGAGTAATGTTTTCACAAATATGTCACTGAAACAGTCTCACAAAGTAGTAAATGCCATGTCATGGGGGCTGGAGTACAGAAAAGAGGGTTACCAATACTGCATAACTGAACTGGAAGTAAAGAGGGATTTCATAAGAGAGGCTACATTTAAACTTGTTTTGGAAGGATGCATAGGAGATCTCCATGGTGTAGATAAAGAGGGAATACTGAGTAGTAAGAACTTTCATCTTACCTTAATTGCTTTTTTCTCTCCAGGAAGGGTTAGTCAATCCTGAATTGAGCACAGCTACCCATTCCCAAAATATAATTCAAACAGCTTACAATCCTAATTTTTTTTGGTGTAGCATGTGAGGGTTTTGTTTTTCTCCAACTTCTGCATTTCTGTTCAAGGGAGGCCATTAGAACCCTTCTTTTAAAAATCTACAAAAGCTAAGGAAGCATATTTCTCTTTATGAATTTTTCATATGCTCATCTGATGCTCGTGCGCTCTCTGCCCCTTTGCCTGGCCTGAAATCTGCTTCTTACTTATCTAGTTCATCTTTTGCTATTTGCCAATGCGAATGTGAGACTAAAAACAGCTAAAATAATAAGGGCATGTTAGTAGAGTAAAAAAGGAAAGGAAAGAGAGACAAATAGAGTAAGTACCCAAAGAGGGAAAGAGAGCAGGGGACACAGATGGATATACAAGTTTCAGGCAGAAGGGAAAAAAGGAAATGAGGGAACAGTGGGAAGAAATTAGAATGAAGCCTGTGGGCTGGAAGTAGTGAAGGAAGCAACTTTAGGAATGAAGCAAAAGTTAAGAACAGGATATAAAGCTTTTTTTAAAAACTATGCTGCAAGAATACAGAACCAGGTAAATTATTTGCAAATATGTTATGCTTTAGGCCAATCTATAATATACATATCAGGACTTAGCTTGTTGTGGTGCCCAAGGTGGCTTTATACTTTTTGGGTATCCTGCATTAATTATCCCATTAATCCTTGTAACTGGAAGGCAGTTTTGTTTTTAAGTCAGTTACTATTTTTCATGAATCTTATTTAGACCAAACTTCTCGTGATTGCTTAAAAGGAAGGAAATTCTTATGTAAACTGTAATTTCAAGGAATTTATAACGAAGCATCAAGGTAAGGGTCTATGATATAATCATACTATTGTACTTTTCTGTTGTGGAGGAATTTATTTACTTAGTTGTTGAAATCAAACTCCTGCAATAGAACTATTAAAATGGGCCAGCCTCATCTTTGAGGATGTTCATTTTTAAAAGTAATACAAATCATTTCCAGTAGTGGAGGAAAAATTAAATAACTTAAGATATGAATAGACTAAGAACCATGAAAACTAATCTTGAAGAAACACATTTAAAATATGTAAAAATATTTTGGATATGGAAGCATAAATACATATTATACAAGATTATTGATGTTAGAATGATTCAAATTATACCACAAAGAGTCAACTTGAAAAATATATTAATGCTTCACTAATTGTTATCTTAGGGCAGTAGGCAAAAGGATAGTTTTTATTTTATTTTCTTATATATATTTTACTTGCCAGATTATCTAATGTGATATGCTTGCATTAGGAACAAGATGAGGGATAAATAATACAAATTAAAAAATAAAAAGTGCTCAGTCTCCATAAAAATTATTTTCTTGCAACAAAGACACAATATGGAATTAAAAAGCGGTGGTAACTATCAGCAAACAAGTAGAGATTGAGGTTTGTAATTGTTACAGTAAGACTTCAGATAAAGTGCTGCAAGATGAGTAAGAAATACATACTTAAAAGCATAAAACTACCATTTGATCCAGCAATCCCATTACTGGGCATCTACCCAAAGGTAAAAAAGACGTTCTATAATAAAGACATCTGCACTTAAATGTTCATAGCAGCACAATTCACAATCGCAAAGATGTGGAAACAACCCAGATGCCTATCAATACATGAGTGGATTAATAAAATGGGGTATATGTATACCATGGAGTACTACTCAGCCACGAAAACCAATGGTGATATAATACCTCTTCTATTAACCTAGATGGAGCTGGAGCCCATTCTTCTAAGTGAAGTATCACAAGAATGGAAAAACAAGCACCACATATGCTCACCATCAAATTGGTAATAATTTATCAACACTTATGTGCACATATTGTAGTAAGATTCACAGGGCATTGGACAGTGAGAGGGGGTAGAGGGTATGCGTATATTCACACATAATGGATGTGGTGCACACTGTCTGGGGGATGGGCTGGTTTGTAGCTCTGACTTGGGCGGGACAAAGGCAATATATGTAATCTAAACATTTGTACCCCTGTAATATTTGGAAATAAAAAAGAAATAAAAATTAAAAAATAAAATTTAATTAAAAAAAAAAAAAAGCTTATTTGGGCACAGTGGCTCATACCTATAATCCCAGCTCTTTGGGAAGCTGAGGCAGGCGGATCCTTGAGCCCAGGAACTCAAGGTTGCGGTGAGCTGTGTTTCTGCCACTGCACTCCAGCCTGAGAAGCAGAGGGTGACCCTGACTCTAAAAAGAAAAAAAAAGTCTTATTTAAGGATTTCTTAATCTGCAAAAAATTTGAATAGGACTTAATTTGGTGAATTTGGTGAATGGGCTGGTTAACCAAAATAGTTTATATGGTTCAATTACTGTTGATAAATCTGTTTAGTGACACTGCAATTACAAATTATTCTGTTACATCATAATTTCATTAATAACTCATATTAAAATTCTTACGGGAAGGAAACATTTAAGGTTACATTGGGGCATTGAGGTGCCTCACAGTTTCCTTTCTCCCCCTTTCTTCCCCTGTACATTTCTTCTTATATTTTAAGTATACTGCTATGATAAAAAAAGATTCGTAACAAAGATAACAAAATGAGACCCTCTTCATATTAAAAAAAATCATTGCTTCTCCTATCTGTTATTATACAAACAATATGTATTCACTTTAGGAAACTAGAAAAATCTAGGTAAAGAGCCAAGGCAATTAGTCCTCTGTAATTCTAACACCAAGGAGGTTCTTACCAATGCCATTTTGTGATTTACCTGTTTTCCTTTGCTTAAATTGGCACATAAATAAATTATTATGTATTTTTCAAACTATTTTATGGCCTATATTTCACACTTAGTTTTATGATATGAACATCTTCTGTGTCAGGGAATATTAATATTATTCTCCATTATTTTAATGGCCAAATATTATTCCATTTATGGATATACATAGTTTATTTAACTAATCTATCTCTTTAGAATAAATTCCTGAAACAGAATTGCTGAATCAAAGATGTGTATATTTTGATGCTTTTAATGCATTAATAAATTTTGCTTAAGACAGTTATATCAAGGTATATATCTGTCATCCTGGATTAGTTACATCCTTGATGACTTGAGGTGAAATTTTCATTGTATTTACCATTTTTATAAGCAAAAAAGTATCATATTTTCTCAAATTCGATTAGTAGATTAGGCTTTTAAATATTTGACTGTAGTATATGTACACATATATAGATGTACCTATATGTACACACACACACACATATATCTATATATATGGGTCTTTCCCATCTCTCTTTTTCTCTCTCCCTATATGTACATACACATACATACATATATTAAGCTTTAAAATCAGTATGAACTTAAATTTTGAGGTTGTGGTTGATCTGTACAATAACACTTTATTGATTACAAAAAGAATTTTCATCAAGTGTATAGTAACTACATCAAAATATCATGAAACCTAAAAGGAAAATACCACGGCATGAAGCATAAAGTGTTCAGTTAGTTTAAAAATGCATTGTTATTAAATAAGACTTTCCAAGTTATTTTTTTAAAAAGAGTAACAGATGAAAATTGTAATTTCTAAATATTACTAGGACAACTATCCTAAAATATTTAAGTGGTGTTTAGGTCAGGTAAGTCTTAGAGTGAAAATATTCCATTAATGCATGTATGAGTTGCATTATAGCTGACTTGATAAGAAAGTCATTTACATTTACAACAGAACATTTTCTTCATAGAACATAGCAGAAGCTTAAAACTTGGAATTATCCAAGGATATAATTGAACATATGTTTGGTTTACTCTGGGCAGCATATTTGAAAGGGACATACACAAACTAGAGAGTACTAAAAGTATGGGGACAAAACTAATCCCATTGTTACATGACAAATATTTGAAGAAACCAGGATGGTTTGGTCTGTATGAGTTAAGATTCAGAAATGACATTGTCATATATAAACACTAGATGAACTATCAATGCAGATATAATGTTTTGATTACACCCCTGAGATGGAACAAGGATCGGTAGGTAAAGTTACAAAGGGTCTAAACTGTCATATGGAGGAAATATTCATAATTGGATCAGACATTCTCCTAAAGAAGTTTGTGACACATTCTCTCAATGGAACTCTTTTTTTTTCTTTTCTTTCCTTCTTTTTTTTTTTTTTTTTTTTTTTTGAGACAGGGTATCACTTTGTTGCCTGGGCTAGAGTGTAGTGGCATCATCATAGCTCATTGTCACTTCAAACTCTTGGACTCAAGGAATCCTCCTGCCTCAGCCTCCTGAGTATGTGAGTCTACAAGCACGTGCCACCATGTCTGGTTAATTTTCCCATTTTTTGTAGAGACGGGGGTCTCACTATGTTGCTCAGGCTACTCTCAAATGCCTGGCCTCAAGAGATTCTCCCACCTCAGCCTCCCAAAATGCTAGGACAATAGGCATTAAATATCACTAGAACTCTTTATTCAGAAACTAGACATTTACTTAGCATGGTTTGTTGTAAAGATGACTTTATCATTTGATGGTAGTTGAGCTAGATAATGTTTAGGGCTGCTTTGAGCCCTGACATTAAATATGAGTCCATAAACTTGACCAACTTGAGGAGTTTACTCCGTTCTATACATTGTAGCTCTAGCATATAATGTGTGAAAAAGATGCTGTTTTTGCATAGCACATTTTTAAACTGAAAATTTGCAGCTGTTTGTGTATCAAGGTAACTGTATTGACTTAGTGAACTTAGTAAACTATCTACACCCGTCTACTGATGCTTAGATTATATTACAATAGTAAAAAGCTAATAAAAATTTTCTAACTAATTTTAAAATTGGTAAGTTGAGAATTAAGACATCATTTTGATTTTGATTTTGTTAGTTTTGTAAAGAACTATGACAGCCAGAAAGATTTCAGACACTGATGGCATTGACAGAAACAGAGACACTTCATAATGCAGTGAGAAAATTCACAGTAGAATAAGAAAATAAATTAGAGTCAATGTTAGTAGACATAAAATGGGCTGGATTTGAAGGGAAAATAAGAAGGGGAATTGTCTTAGTTCATTTTGTGTTGTTATAATGTAAAGGAGTGCCTGAGACTGGGTAATTTATAAGAAAATGGGTTCATTTAGCTTTCAGCTATGCAAGCTGTATAAGAAGCATGGCGTCAGCATTGGCTTGGCTTCTGGTGAGACCCACAAGCTGCTTCCACTCAAGATGGAAGGCAAAAGGTGCCAGTATGTGCAGAGATCATATGGTGAGAGAGGAAGCAAGAGAGAGAGGGAGGGTATGTGCCAGGCTCTTTTTAACAACCAGTTCTCGTGGGGACTAGCAGAGGGAGACCTCACTCACTACTGTGAGAATGGTACCAAGCCGTTCATGAGGGATCCCCTCCCCTGACCCAGACACCTCCCACGAGGCCCCACATCCAACACTGGGGATCGGATTTCCACAGGAGGTTTGGAGAGGACAAACATCCCAACTGTAGCAGGAGGAAATTGCTATAAAGGCAGATTAAAGACATTGAGAAAGATTGCAATATGCTGAGATCTTTAAACAGTTTCTATTTAGAAAGGAATAGATCAAGCCATACTAAGTAGAAAACAGAAAATATATTGCAAATGTATGTTATCAAGTAAGTAGAAGGATAGTAAGAGAAATACAAATCTGAAAACCAGAATGAAAGAAAACAAATCAAGTTTTGTTTTGTTTTGTTTTGTCAGTAGAAGGGAGCTGGAAAATGTTAGGTAAATATATAAATAAGAGAGAGTAGGTACATTTGTCTTCGGTGTTCATTGAATTATACAGGAAAGGTGGTCAGAGAACAAGAAATTCTAAGAAAGGGAGTTAAATGAAGTCAGTTTATTCAAGTTTTAAAGGTAGGTAGTGAAATTCAGGGTACACAGAACCCTCTTAGGGCTAGAAAGGTCTTAAAATATTTTAATCCAATCTCCTGCCCAGCAAATGGATCTTGGCACCATATTTCTGAGAAGTGCTTGCTCAATATAGACTCAAAAGGGCATCTCTTCTAAGGTAATACATCTCTAGTTTTAAACAGCTTTCATTTATACATTTTCATAATAAAATATTTACAAGTATTTAAATTATATATGATATGAAAATTATATTTATATTTTAGAGATGCAAAAATAACTTTTGATCAGTCCCTTCCAACCTCAAACTCCTCTTGGATAAAACTTACACACATTGCTAGGGAATGGGTCAATGCCATCCATCCTTTTTTTTTTTTTTCCAATGTGTTGCGATCTTTCTTCTAATCATAAACATAAGTAGGTCTGAGAAGTAAAACTGGCACAAGAGAGCCCAGGGTAGTAATAGAGGTGGCAGTTAGTACTCATTTTATCAGACATGGTCTCTCAAGACAAGTGAGACTAGCACTGGAGGAAGCAGGTGGAGAAGAAAAAGTGATGAAGACAAAAGCCCAGAAATGGGCCTGGAACTCCCGCAGGGGCCTGTGTGCCCTGACCTAACCCTATTCAGTTAAGGGTTCTCTCTGCATTCTCTGATAATTGCAGACAATTTATGTTAAACTGACTCAGATCCTCTCCTGGTGAAAGGTGGAATCATAACTCATCCAAATATGGGCCAACAGGAGACAGGAACATCAGTGGACCAAACAGTGAATGACTGAGTGACAAGCAAGGGGAGGGAGGAGAAACCAGGCCACCAAAACCCAAGGTGACTAAATGTCTTGGGCTTCTGCACAGAAAGATGAGCATGGGCTGGACCTATGTTTTCTACTGCATACAGATAGGAAAGTTACCAAACTTTTCTATGCTTAATTTTCCCACCTGTGAAATGGGGACGATAAGTGTACTTACAACACAGGGTTACTGTAAGGATTAAAAGGATAGTATTATATATGTCAAGCACATGGCACATTGATGGTGTTCATTAAATGTTGGTAATAATGAGAGGGGCTGGAGATATCTGCTTTGATTAGGTCAACATTTATTGAACATGTTGGAGGGGAAGGAGATTACATCAAATAGGTGGTATTTGAATCCCTTCAAATCAACATTTTTTTTTTTTTGTACTTCAGCAGCTCCCTGCCAACCTTCAACACTGCCCCTTCCCTGTGTAAATATAAGGGAAAAAAATAAGATAGTGAAGAACAGACTATGAAACAATTTAGGGTCCTCTTGACACTATTACCAGTTTTTGACTCCTTTCTAATTTTCTTCCACTTTCTTTCTTTAGAAGAATAGTCATTGATGTGTAAGTTGTCACAATAGTGCCTAAATACTATCAAAAATATTTCATTATCAGAAACATTTCATTATCAATAGTTTCTAAATGTTTGATGATTGAAAATGAATACTACCCCATTTGGAAACTTAGAAGAACAGTTTTCAAGGTTTTAAATCTATTATTGTTAGTAGTTTTTTATAATACAAGTGCCTTTCTTGGAGTGTGAGCTTCTCTGAGCCAGGTGCTTTCTGAGATCTTGGAACTTCTGCATCTAACATGATGAAATAACAGCAACTGGATTTACCTTCCTGCCTAAAATAACAATAAAAATGTGAAAAAATATGAAACAGTTTTTAGACAATGAACTATAACAGGCTGCAAAGAGCAATGGTCCCAGAAGCCAGAATAACAAAAGAGGTGAGCACTCGGATTGTCTTGGCTTATACCACAGAGAGAGCTTCTAGGCCACAGTGTGGGAAGCGGGAAGCCAGGTGGATTCTGAAAACATCCATAGTAATTATGAGAAACTGACTGATTTTTATCTTGGTACATTATGACTTTAATACCACTGTACTGAATTATGTTTTCTGGAACTGACAATAGGACATTTTTATCTTTACATTTATACATGCCACACCTATTTATAGAGTACGTAATAAGTTCCATGGTTACAGTTACAGGAAAAAATCATTAATGAAGATTTTGGTTTAAGAAAGACTGGGGAGAGAGAGAGAGAGAGAGAGAGAGAGAGAGAAAGAGAGAGAGTCATGCCTGTAATCCTAGCACTTTGGGAGGCCAAGGCAGGAGTATTGCTTGAGGCCAGGAGTATGAGAGCAGCTTTGACAATAGCTAAACCCTGTCTCTACAAAAAAAAAAAAAAAAAATTTAGCCAAGCATGGTGGCATATGCCTGTAGTCCCGGCTACTTGGGAGGCTGAGGAACAAGGATTGCTTGAGCTCAGGAGTTCGAGGTTGCAGTGAGCTATGATGATGCCACTGCACTCTAGCCTGAGCAAAAGAGTGAGACCCTGTCTCAGTCAAAGGAAAAAAAAAAAAAAGAGAGAGACTATTATGGGGCATAACTAAGTGAATAAATGAATGGTACATTCAAGAGAACGAAAAACTTTAGTGTGACTGAATCATAGTTGTTGAATCAGAGCTGCAAGAAATGATGGAAGGCAAAGAGATAAGCCAGGCTACACAGGGTCTTGAAAGTATCTTAAAGATAGGGAATGGGCCAATGCCATCCCTGCTGATATCAAGGCAACAGAATGCCATGGAGACTTTGAGCAGGCTGTGAGATCACTGTGTCAGTGTCAGCCTAGGACAGCCAAAGTCTTTGGATACTGGCTAGAGATAGGCATTAAAATTCTTCTGACTTAAAACAAATCTGTTAAGAGGAAACAAATTATTTTTCTATGAGCAGAATCTTCAGGTCTGAGCTTTGTTGAGTTTATTGTTGCTGAAGTGACCAGGTTGTTCAAAGAAGACCTCAAGACATTATGGGATTTTTTTTTATCACTTATGACTTACTTATATGAAAGACTTACATTATAAATTAAATCACTATCTCATATTTAGCTACATTTGTTAAAAAGAATAAAACTGTATATGTTGAGAGTGTCCTAGTCGCTTTGTTGTTGACTCATACTACAGCTGTAAGTTTAGTAACTGGTCATTGAGCTATCTGGACCTCGTCATTGCACACGGGATGGTCTTCACGCATTAGTGTTCTCCACGTGATGATTTTCTCTTATTTATGTTTTTGTGCTTGGATTTGTGTACATTGTTTACTTTTTTCCGTACTTTTTATTGCATATTTCACCATAGGTTAACAACTACTATAAAATTATTAAGGAATTAATTCACTAAAGTCTTTATGATAGAGTATTTGAGGGGAGGGGTCCCTAGAATTCTTTTGGGTTTTAAGTGGTTTTATTTGTGTTGCTTTGTTTTGAACGGTAGTATTTTAATGACGTTTTTGAAAGATAGTAAAATATTAACTGATCACATCATTAACTGTTAAGACAAAATGTCTCATAAGGCCTATTCCCTATCTATAAAGAGCGATATTTGTAGTCTCACTTTTACAGCGCTTATCTGCCCTACACATTTTGGCAGCAGGTTATTTTTCTTCCGAATTCTTCTCTAAATGTTATGTATGTTTATGCTTGTCTTTTCCACAACAGAATGAACTTCACAAGGGCAAAGGCTTTTGTCAAATTTTTGTTCTATCTCTTAGTAAATAATTGTCACTCACGATTTCTTTGAGCACAGTGCTAAGCACACGATAGGTACCCCATTGATATTTGTTAACTTGATTAAGTTGAGTATAACCAATTTTATTTTGTTTTGTTTTATTTGCTTTTCAGGATCATTTGCCTGCAATAAAATGCTCATATCTGAAGTGTACAATATGTTGACTTTTTAACACCCATTAACCACCACTCAGATAAAGATGCAGAATATCTTCATGATTTGCGAAAGTTCTTTTATGTCTTTTTCCAATAGTAGTTCCCACTGCATCCCAAGTAACCTCTTTATCCCTTACAGTATTTTTACTGGTCTAGAATTTCTTATAAATGGAAGCACACAGTACATACTCTTCTTTGTCTGCCTTCCTTTGCTCAACATAACATTTTAAAATTTATACGTATTCTTTCATGTATCAGTAGATTGATCTTTTTCAATTCCAGATAGTATTCTACTATATGAATATGCCAAAATATATTTTTCCGTTTTCTTGTTGATGGACATTTTGGATGTTTTCAGTTTGGGACTATTAAAAATAAAATAGTCATAAATATGTGTGTTTTTGTGGACATACGCCCTCCTTTCTCCAGGAGAAGAACTGCTGAATGATGGAGTAAGTGTGTGTACATATTCATTAGAAACTGCCAACCGGCTTTCTAAAGTGATTGCCACATTTTGCACTGTCACCAACAATGCATGGAAGTTACATTTGTGCCCACATCCTCACTAACATGTGTACTGTCAGTCTTTTAATATTAGCTATTCTTGTGCCTGTGTCATGGTATTGCATTGTGGTTTAACATGAATTTTCTTGATGAATGTTGATTGTGGAGCACTTAACTTTAAGGGAAGTATACATACATTTTTTATTTTATAAAATTAAAAAAATAGTACAAGAAGAAGCAATTACTTTATCATCATGTGCCTTTGTTATTTGTTTAAAAACAGGAATATTAGTAGTACAATCTTAATCTTTTGCTCTGAAGAGTAAATAAGATAAATTAAGCACAGTGCCTGACACATGGTAATCACTCAATAAATGTTAGCTATTATTATGAGAAAAAACAATATATTATTATTTTATTGTAGTTACTATTATTATTGAGAGGCAGAATGGCATAATATTTATTGCTTCGATTCAAATCCTAGCTTTAGCAGTTGCTAACTATGTGACTTTAGGCAAGTAACTTAACTTCTCTATGCCTCAGTCTCCTCATCTATCCAACAACCTATTTCATAGGGTCACTATGATAGTAAATGAGTCAATACATTTCATGGCACATAGTAAGCAGTATACATGTGTTGACTGTTACTATTAATAGCAGTAGCATTGTTATTCCTTTGTATCTTTGTTATGAGTATATGTCTTTAACCAGGAGTAACAATTTATTTAAATATTTTCATTTTAATATCTTTATAAAATATTAATTTTACTCCAATAATTTGATTTACCTAGATAGTCATTAAACGTATAATCAGTACTCATAGTCCTGAGTCTGTCAGTTGTCTATTGCTGAATGACAAACCCCAAAACTTAGTGGCCTGAAACAATGACCACTTATTTAGCTTACAATTCTGGGGGTCAGCAGCTTCGGCTGTGCTCAACCGGTATTTCTTCTGGGCTTGAATGCACTGTTGGTGAGCTCTGTTTCTAAGAGTTGACTAGCTTCATTTAGTGGGAACATCTAAGACACATGTCTGTCATCAGCCAGCCAGCTTACCCTGGCCTGTACACACGTGGCTAGGCAGGACTGTAAAGGAAGAAAGAGAGCACGACTCAAGGCCTCTCGAGGCCCAGCCTTATGTCTTGTGCAGTGTTCTTTCCGCCACATTCTAGTGCCCAACACAACTCATAAGGCCACCCCATATCCGAGGGCCAGAGAAAGAGACAAAATCCCTTGATGTGAAGAGCTGCAAAGTCACATTGCAAAGGGAGGGGAAAAGAATTGTGAGTTTTTTAGTTTATCACACTGTTGAAAGTTTTCCTTACTGAAAACATTATTCAAGTACTTGTTAAGAATAGGCTGTCTCTAGTTCTTTCTGTGGAAGTTATTAAAGAGAATTAAAGTTTGTCAGAAAAAAAAATGTGATAGCACTTTGATTTACCGTCATTTAAAAGTAATAAATATTTGAAGACTAAGAGACCAAACTTAAATGGTCATGCTTGAGAAGAATGATTTATCTCAGGGAGTGTAGATACAAATGTTGCCAACCTACCATGACAAAGTTTAGTCAAATAGAAAGGACAATGCTAGCTTTAAGATTTTTATGGAACAAAAAGACAAAAGAAAAGTAATATGGTCCACAGATATGCCAAGTGACAGTATGTGCAGACAGATGTTTGTTTAGTTTATGTTATCAAACTTTGTTCCAAAAACAAACAAACAAAAAAACCCTACAATTCCAATGAGCTAGAAAATAGGATCATAAGGAAAAAACTAACCTTTTAGATTTGGGGGGAAAAATCTTCAATTTAGTATTCTAAAGATTCTCTTGAGTTTATTTTAAACCATATTGCTTCTGTTTTCTTCCACACAGACTGAATGAAATAGAAGAAGTTTGCATAGAGGAATGGCAAAATTTTAAAAAGTCTTCCTTCAGGCCTTTGATGTAGGCATTATTTTCATTTTGAATGCATTGGGGAATTCAGAGAATTCTGAATACCTAACAATCCTCTTATCAAAATCTGAATTTATATTGGAATATAAATTCAGCTTGTGAGCTTTAAATGACAGCTGTAAGATTTTCCAGCAATTCATTAGTGACATTTTTCTAGTTTTGATTTGAGGTATCAAATAACTTATATTATTTGCAACTACTAAAACACATAGGATGCTTTGTAGTTTATATCTAAAAAGAATGCAGAACAGTTTTGATTTTAGTTTTATTTTTAAATTTCCGTTAGTAGGAAATCATATCTGTATAAATGATATTGTTGAATATTGCCAGTGTTAAACATTTTGATGTTTTAATAATTACTTTAAAAATTATGGAATATTTGAAAAATGTGTTAAGACATTATTAATTGCTTTAGAAAGCAGTGAAATAAAGACACAAATCACATGCCATCTTCTAAGTGCTGCCTACCCTGACCTACCTATGGAAAATTGTATCGTCCTTGCAGTTTCTGTGTAATTTAACCCTGTCCATTTAGTCCCTGAGACATTTTGGACTTATAAAATACTATATACTTTTTTGTTATTTTTATTTTCTGAATACCTACATATAAATTTAAGCATCATGAGACCAGGGGATTTTGACTATTATTTTGAGTGATGAGTACTTAGCAGCTAAAACAGTGTTTGGCACAAAGTGAACACTAAATAGTTATTGGTTGAATTAACAATTAAATGGATAAATGCATGCATTTAAATGACCCTTACAAGAGAATGTAATTAGTAACAAATGGCCTTTAAATATATATCCTGTTTTATGTTTAAAAATAGTTTATATTTTTAATGTATTTTAATATAATTTTAACTTCCTCTGTCAGGGCTGTTGTCATTTTGTCAGTCAAATTAAAATCTAATCTCAACCTTTTCTTGAAATTTAACAGGCTTATTTTCAAACCTACCTTTTGTTCTTGTAGTTATAATTGCTCAGAATTAGTATATTAATTTTTTAACACACAGTACCTCATCTATTGCCCAACTTAACTAATTATCTAATTAACCTTGCTTTTTCAGCAAATAGTTTCCCAATTGCATTCAGTATCAAAATGCCCTTGAAACAAATGAAATTTTAAAATTTTATTCTTCCTTCCCTCTACTCCTCTTCCTTTCTCTGTGTCTCTGTTTATATGTCTTCTTTTCTCTCATAAAAATTAATAGAAAATGTATTTCAAATTTTTTTACATTCATATTAAAAATCTAATGCCAATCTGTGGAGGAAAAATCATATAGCTGAACTTAAACCAAAAAAATTATTGTGTATGAAATGTATATTCCATAGGTTCCACTTAATGATTGTTATTACTGAAGACCAAGAGTGACAGCAAAGAAATTACATGGCATATATGCCTAGATTAAATATGAGGACTTTTTCTAAAATGGGGTGAATATTATTATAAAATTTACCTGTTACCTGCATGAGCGTGATAGTTATTGGGAGGACTAAATAAATGCATACGTGTGATAAAGCTTTGTAGTATGTAAAGCACTTGGTACATGAGAATTTTTATTTAACATATTAACTGCCATGAGAGTTGTATTTAACTCACTGTAGTTTTTACCCCAGGCCCGAGTGAAGCATATATATTAATAAAATCTTACTCGTTTATGTTCTTATTGTTACAATTAATATTGACAACTTAATTCTAAAGTATACTTTATGAAATCGTTTATGTGGTGTTTTATCTTTATTATATGCTCCTGAAAATAATTTGCATAAAACTTTTAATAGGATTATCTTAGAGACCCATATTAAAGAATTCTACAAAAATAACTGTAGAATTATTTTCTAAAACACAAATATTAAATGTATTTATAAATTTTACTCAAGTTTAAATATAAATAGCATTGACCACATTAAAAGTATATATTTATCTTAATTTTATACATCACATTGTCTATCAGAGTCATATTTTATTTAGTATTCTGCTCATGACTACTTGAAATAAACCAGAAAGTGTAAGTCCCATAACAGCTTATGGTCTAGTTTAGGCTTTTCAGATAAAGATGACAAAGTGATTTTCAAAACTGGTTTGTAATTATTTAATAGTGATATACTTCCTTGAGATAGATTATTTATAGTCCCTACACACAAGAGCAGGGTTGTTTTATATCATCAGAAATTTTGAATTGGAATTTTAGACACAGTGATTTGAATAACAATTTTTGTGATTTTGCTAATTTTATATAAAATATTCTCACATATATTAAATTTCAAAAGTCTGTTTTAAATTATTTTAACTGGTAATTTAATAAATACGTTTGCATAAGGTCCTGGAAGTTCAGGGCAGACTTGTTTGTGTAAAGTTCTCAAAATAGAAAGGAGAATTGTTTGGGAAGTTTTACATTTTTTATCTTAAGGAATACTTCTTCCTTTAAAATAGGGCCCTTGAAAATTATAGTCACAAGTGAATGTTTGCTTTGAGCCTAACTCGTGGAATTAACTGTCTCATTCATGAGTCCTTGCACCATCCATTTAGCACACAAAAAAAGATGAGTCTATTTAGTCAATGAACAGTCCTTATTTTTATTTAATAAAATCTTTTATCAGAGAAACCTGGCAAATAGCATGAAGGCTTGACCATTTGGTGGCTTCCAAATAGGAACTTGATTCACCTGCAGGAAGTGACAATTTAGTGGATGATCAGTTTCGAAATATTGTTATTATTCCTTAAATCTGGATTTGTACTAAGCCATCCATGCTATATCCTTGACCCTTCTTTGAATCCATTGCAAATTGAAATATTTGAATCTATCAAATGTTCTGATATTAAACATTAACTGTACAATAGTAATGGTGAAATCTTGAACACATTACACACACAATTTTAGTATCCATTATTGTAGAATAAAAAAATTCGTTAGCAAACGTTAATTACTTCTGAGATGGGAAGGACAACAAAAATCCCTATCAGTTTAGATTATTAGGGTCTTCATTACCACTATTCATGTGTAATCTGTTTTAGCCATTTATTAAGCTGTGAATACATTTTTAAAAATCTGGTTGACATTTAGGTATTTTATTAAACACAATAAATGCCAGAGGAAATTGAATTAAGAAAGCTTGCAATACACTTTATTAATACTTAAAAAACTTTTGTGGCTGTAAATGGTTCTGCTCTATATCAAGAATAAATCTGTTCCCAGACCAGAGAATTTTTTTTTTCTTTTTCATGATGAAGGCTCTGACCTTTTTTGTTGATAGCTAGTTTTTAACAGCTTCACCTTATGTTTTATTCCTTTTGATTTGTAAGAAATTTGATTATCAGCCTTGAGCAGAAATCATAATCACTGCACACAGAGGCAAGTCATTTAGGGAATACAGAGTTGTTTGAACAGCAGTATGAAGTCTGAGTTTGACTGACTGAGATGTGTACTCTAGTAGAGCACTCATATCGGACTTCAGGCTGGAATCCACTTTGGACTTCTACAAACGCTTCTATTGGATGTGTACTTTAAGCCACCATAAGGTACTCAGACTGGCCTTACCTGTCTTAAAAAATAAATATATAAACTCTAAGCAATATGATAATAACTAAATTTAAAAATTCACTTCTAGATTCCAAGATAAGAAATCTACTTGAAATAAATCACCATGAACCTCCAGCATATAGTCTAAGATACAGCTGGAGGGATTAATTAATAATCATACCATTGTGTGTGTGTGTGTGTGTATGTGTGTGTGTGTGTAAAATTTCATCTAAATTGGAACTGAACTCATTCCTGTTTAAATTTTTTTGTGACAAAATTTTATGGGGTAGGCAGGGAGAAGGAAAGTACTATTAGCTTTGACTTTATAAAACTCTGAATTTTTTGGATCTAAGTTGGTTATGTAATTTAAGATAAGTATATGTTGTGGGAAAATCTTAGTGTGAGCAAATTAGTGTACATTAACTAAAGTTGTTGCAACACTAATCTTTGAAATGCAATCCAATTTTCTCAGATTGATTCTCCTGCCTGGAAATCTGTGGGCCAGATAGTTATGAATAATTTCTGCCTGTAGCTGCGATTCCTCTACTTCCGTTTATTTTCTCAATGGAAGTGCAAGAAAGACACAGAGCCCTCCGCTTCATCCCAGTATAGATGCTCAGGTGATAATGGTCACTTTGTCCAATAAGGAAGAGCATCTAATGATATGTTGTGAGGTCTCATCTATGAGCTGATTAGTCCATCCAGAATTTTATTTGTACCTAAAATACCAAATACATTGTATGTGCTTCATTGATACTTGTGAATAAATATGTGAATGAAATTTTGAACAATAGAATTCCCCTTTGTTGACACAATGTTAAATATCATAGTGAAGCCACCTGGAAGAAGCTGCTTTGGTTAGCTGTAATAACAGCTTATTTTTATTGTGTGAGACATTGTCCTAAGAACCTTACATATATAATAATTATATAGTCTTCAAGATTATGAAGTATAGATGCTGTTACATTTGTTTTCAGATAAGGTACTGAGGCTTAGAAAAGTTAGGCAACTTTTCAATCATTCTAGATTTCCTAAGTGGTAGAACAATGGCATAAATCATGTACATTTTTTTAAAGAACAGCTTTATTGGGATGTAACTTATGTACCATACAATTCACCTTTTTAAAGTGTACAATTTAATGGTTTTTAGTACATTTACAGAGTAAATAATACGTATATCAATTTATCACCAGAAATAATTTTAGAATGTTTTTATTGACCCCCCAAAGAACCCTGTACCCATTAGCAGTTACTGCTCTTTGCCCCCCGATTACTCCCCTACTCAGCCCTAGACAACCACTAATCTGTCTGTCTCTATATATTTGTTGATTCTGGACATATAAGTTGAATCAGATATGTGACTCTTTATGACTACTTTCACCTAGTTTGATGTTTTCAAGGTTCACCATGTTGTAGCATTTAGAGATACTTCATTTCCATTTCTTTTTATTGCAGAAAATATTACATTGTGTGGATATATCACATTTTATTTATTCATTCATTAAATGTTGGGCATGAATCCATGCTCATGTAACCCCATCTGTCTACTACCTCTCTCTCATGACTTAGGATCAAATTGTAATCGTAGCAGATCTCTTGTACGTGGTAACTTTGAACAGTTCAGTGGTACAGCACTGTTACTACCCTTTCCACACTACCACAGAGAACAGCCCCAAGCCTGTGGCTCCTGAGTCCTAGAGAGGTCATCATCTGCTTTCCTCCAAGGGTTGCGTTTAGGGTGAAGTAGGCAAAATTTTGCCCCTAAACCTGGGTCTTAAAGACGGTTCTGGCCTTGTCCTTCCTATATGCTCCCTGAGAGGCATTCCTGTCCCTTACACATTCCAGGGCAGGGTAGGTGTGGGTAGCCCTGGGGATTCCCCTCTCCCATGTGCCATTAGGACTTTGCTGCTGCTGTCGCATTTCACCAGGCATTGGCTCTGGCCTCAGTACCCTCAAGTCTCCTCTCCCCACATGCTGTGTCCTGTGGGGGTGGGTCCGGCTGCTGCTCTGTATAGAACTGATATGTTTATACCTATTTAATGTGGGGTATGTTCCCCAAGTCCTGTACTTCCCTTAATCCTTCCTTCCAATTTTCTTTCCCTCTAGTTGCAGTATTGAACTGGTCTGTGTAGGGTTGCTCTGTTTTGGGGGAGGTTAGGGACTCATCCTATGCTTATAAATATTAAGTAAGGTCATGAATCTAAAAGAGATTCTATGACTCTCAGAGATATATAATAAGATAAGCAGACCTGGGTAAAAGCACGTGGACTTCCCCTCTATCTGTACTCTCAACTTCCTTCGGCTGACTCCTTAGCTCAGTGTGGCTCTAGAGTCATATTACCAGAGTTGCAGTAAAAGAGGTTTCAGCAGATTTTCAGAACAGATAGGATCCTTGGAATACTGTGTAAAGAGTATATTTTATATCACAATAGATTATCACCTTTGGATTTTTCATTATCAAATAGCATTAGATTACGGCAAATTTTGTTGAGTGTTATTGAGATTTCCTATAAATATAGATTACATATGAGTAGGTGAGATGCAGAGTAATATTCAGTCCATGTGTCTTTTGATGGGCTATTCAAGGTAGCAGTATCAAGGAGAATATTTTGGTGAAATTACCTGTTCATTACATTGTATTGGGAAGTTGGGAACCAATATGTAAAATAAAAAATTTCTCTTACAAAATATTTTCTTTTTATGTTCAGATTTATATGCTTATTAATTTTATCCTTCACATCAAATTGAATGCCTTATGTAATGTTTATGTAGCTTAGTTATGATGCTTAATTTTCTGTTATTAAAGTGTATTAGTATATTTAAAGAATGAAATTGCACATTGTAAATATCACATTGCAAAATATTAGTTTGATTATTAATCTACACCATTTACATCCAATGACACATATTTGGAGTCAGATTGTGTTAGTGCTTTTTTGAATTTTACATGATCCTTGACGTTGATTATGATTAAAGATAAAACAAAGGGAGGAAAGTGGTGTTGTATCACTTACGAGGTAGACACTTAACATCTTCTCGCTTGAGTTCACAGCATAATTTAGATGAAACACTGTTGGTCTTGGTAATTAGGAAAATAATAAAGGCAAAGAGTTGGCTTTATCACATTGTGTGATCTGACCCAACAATAATGTGTCAGATAATACTACATATTCCCTGTATGTGTACTCAACAAAAGTGAATAAACAGAATGAGCTTTCTCTGTTGTAATCTATGGTATGTGTCTTGAGACCACTGTTGTATGTAATAATCTTATATCTTTTGAAAATGTCAAATGCATTAGTTTTAAAAAGTTGACTGTCCAACAGGGAAAATTATGCAGTTGTTTATTTATTTATACACAGCTAATAGTGGCATAAGTGAGATTCTTAAAAGATTAGGAGAGTAATAAAGAGGGTATTAAAAAGTTATCTTTTGCTCCCTGTGGCAGGTGGAATTCATGTATAGAGCCATTTCCCAAGTGCTCCTCTGGACTTTACATTCAATGTACACTTAGAGCTGTCAATTGTTTTCAAATTTTGACGCTTGCAAAGTATAAATGGAATAAAGGAACATAAATTTCCCACTGGTACTGGTGCTAGAAATTTCTGGTTCTGCTCCGGCTGGGGGTAGTAAACAGTCCAACATGGCAGTAAGTACCCTTAATACCTATTAGGGAATGCACTCTCTTCAAGGAAAGGAGGCACATTATTTTGCAGCAGGGAAGATCGGTTGCTCCTATAAGGGAATTCATTGAATGTTACTTCACAATATATTTGCTTCAGGCTAGTCTCTAGGAGTTATTTTATTTAGTGTATTTTATTTTTTGGTGGTCATGACTTTTTCACGTATTTATTTGCTTAATGTTTTGCATCAACTTATCGCTGAATTTCTGCACAATGTACTTTACCAGTTGCTAGATTCAACTTCTCTTCTTTAATGTTCTAGTTTTCAAATCTTAGATTCCTCTTCAATAGTCCTTCTTTATATAGGTCAAAACATATACTGATATTTTCACGAATACATTTTTTGTGAATCTTCTTTTTTTCCAATTGAGATATCACAAATTTGACCTTTTTAATGTGTGCAACTCAGTGGTTTTAATATGTTCACAAATTGTGCAACCATTATCATTATTCAACACCAGAATGTGTTTGAAACCAAAAGAAACCCTTGGCCCATTAACAGCCACTCCATATTTGCCTCTCCCTTGGCCCCTGGAAACCAATAATCTACACTCTGCCTATATGGATTTGTCTATTCTGGATATTTTACACAAATAGAATAATATAACATTTAGAGTTTTGTGTCTGGCTTCTTTCACCTAGCATGATCTTTCCAGGTTTATTCATGATGTAGCTAATATCAGTACTTAATTTATTTTTGTAGATGAATAATATTTGATTCTATTGATATACAACATTTTGTTTATTCATCATTTGATGGGCTTTGAGGTTGTTTTCATTTTTTACAATTGTACATAATGCTCCCATGAATATTTGTGTATAAATTTTTGTGTGGATATGTTTTCTTTCTATTTGGGTTACCTAGGAATGGAATTTCTGGGTCATCTAGTAAATCCATGATGAACCTTTTAGAGAATAATCAATGAAATAGTTTACCAAAGTGTTTGCTCATTTTACATTCTTGACAGCAATGTATGAGGGGATTTTATTTCATCACACCCATGCCAATCCTTGGGCTTGCTTTTTTCATTTTATTTTATTTTTTTACTATAGCCATCCTAGTGAATATGAAGTGCTTCTCATTGTGGTTTTGATTTGCATTTCTCTTATCATTAATGATTTGAACATCTTTTTATGTACTTCTTGGCTATTTGTGTATCTTTTTTGGGGAAATGTCTATTCAGAACCTTTGCCCATTTTTTAACTGGGTCATTTGTTTTTTTTTTCATTATGTTGTGAGAGTTCTTGATATATTCTGGATATGTAATGTGACACTTTTTCTTTTTCAAGACGTTTTGGTAACTTGCAGCTCATTGCATTTCCATATAAATTTAAGGACCAGCTTTTTAACTTCTGCAATAAAACCACCTGGAACTTTGATAGGGATTGTATAGAATCTGTAGATTACTTTGGGAGTATTGCCATCTTAACAATATTGCTTTCCAGTCCATGAATTTGGGATGTCTTTCCATTTATTTAGGTCTTCTTTAATTTACTGCAATGATGTTTTGTAGTTTTCAGTGTTCATATGTAATATTTCTATTAAATTTTATCCTATTTTATCGCTTAGATGCCATTTTTAAATGAAATTGTTTTCTCAATTTCATTTTTGAATTGCTCTTTGCTAATGTATAGAAATACAAATGATATATTGATCTTGTATCCTATAACTTTTCTTAACTTGTTTATTAGATCTAACAATTTTGTGGATTCCATGGGATTTCCTGTATAGAATATCATGTCCTTGGTAAATTGCGATAGTTTTATTTCTTCTTTCCAATCTGGATGATTTTTTTTTTTTTGGCCTAATTTCCCTGACCAGAACCTTCGGTACAATGTTGAATATTAATAGAAGTAGAAAGATAAGCTTTCTTGTCTTGTTTTTGATCTTATGGGAAAACCATTCCGTCTTTTATTGGTAAGTAAGATGCTAGCTTTGAGGTTTTTATAAATGTCCTTTATTAGGTTTATGAAACTATTTTTTTCTCCCTAGTTCCTTGAGTGTTTTTTATCATGGAGGGGTGTTGCCTTTTCTCAAATGCTTTTTATGCATCTATAAAATGATCGTGTGGCTTTTGTCCTTTACTGTATCAATATAATGTGTTACATTGATTAATTTTCACATGTTGAACCAATCTTGCATTGCTTGGATAAACCCATTAAGTTCAGGTGTATAACTCTTTTTATATGTTGCTGGATTTGCTTTGTTGAAGATTTTTGTGTCTATTTTGTAGGCAGTAGGAATTTGTAGTTTTCTTATGCTTTTCTTGTCTGATTTTGGTATTAGGGTAATAGTGGCTTCATATAATGAATTTGGAAGTGTTCCCTCCCCTTCCATTTTTGCAAAATTTTATTAAACATTTTTCTCAGTTTACCAGTGAAGCTTTCTGGTTGTGGACTTTTCTGTGGAAAGCTTTTGGTTATTAATTCAATTGCTTTATTGATACAAGCTCATTCAGATTTTCTGTTGATTCTTGACTCAATTTCAGTAGTTTGTATCTTTCTAGGAATTTTTCCATTTCATCTAGGTTATCTAATCTGTTGATATACAATGTTACAGCTGTTGGAACCAAATGCATGGATGGGTAAATATGTTTTCTCTTGATTGAGACTTTATGATAAAGGATAAGAGTGTTAGAACAACAGTTAAATAATTTGGCTTTAGCCCCCAACTAATTTACTAGGTGCTTTTCAAATTTCCCCCTCTTGTAGATTTCAGTTTTTTTCCTCTATAAAATGAAAAGGTTAGCCTTAATTACTTTAAAAGTCCAGCAGGTTAACATTATTTAGTTATGACTGACACTGTGGAGCTATGGGATTTATATGAGAGTTTTTTCTCAGTCAGTACAGCATGTAAAAGGGAGAATGGCTTTATTTTATGTCATAGTGCCTAATGTCTGTTATTCACTATCCCTAAAAGTGATGTCCTTTATGATGTACAAAGCTACTGGAGAGGCATTTATAGCATAAAGGTCAGCATTCCCACTTTTTCATCTCAGAACATTTTGCCTCATTATACGTTGTCCTTATTTTTACTTTTAAATCATCATCTTTAGGTAATGTTTGACCTAAAACATACACCATTACTTGCTCTCTTTTGAAAATGGCTTCTCTTGTATCCCAATGGCGTATTAAGCTCCTGTGAGACTAGTTTGATATTTTAACTAAAATTATCATCATTATCTGTGTACATGAAATCCTCTTAACCCTCCAGCATCTAAAACTCACCCTTTCTGTGCTCCCACTTCTTTTCTATTATACTACAGAAATAAAAGGATTGCAATTGAATACTAAAAAATGGTCTTACTGCAAGTGCTTGAGTGCACAAATCTGGTTAACTCTCAAATGATAGCTATTCAGCCTGTCTTTCAAAGCAGTAGATGTGTTTTGAGATTTTCACATTTGATTTATAAACAAAACATTTCCCTTGACTTTATCCTCTTGTTTTTCACACTTTTTTTTCTTTTTAAAGAATGAAAAATAACAGCTAAGGAATGTGGCCTGAAATGAAAATATCAGAAACAGAAGCAGACTGAATAAAAAATGCACCTACTATTCCCTCCTTGAAATAACATTAATGTCTTATTGGATCTGACAAAATTCAATGAATTTCTAATTGAAGACTGTTTCCCCATTCCTGATTCAACCTGTCCTGCCTAGCAATAGCAGCAGGAATGAGTCATAGATAGTCTCTTCAGAAAAGCAAGGCGGTGCAGATTGAGTTGATGATGAATTTCTTTTTCTCCTTTTGATTTGAAATTCTCTTGCCTCTGCCTTTCTGTCAACCCTGGAATAGTATTTTGATTTGTAATTTTATATTGATTTTAATTTGCTTCATTATTTTCTTGGAACCATTGAAGAAATTTATCAAACAGGAACATATTTGACAAGAAGCAGAAAGAAGCCTTTCGCTGACACTGGCACTGTTGGGTTTTCTTTCTATTGAAGCTTTTAATGACTCTTTGCCAATCTACTTTTTAATCATCTGAGGTAAAAGTAGTATATAGAGTGTTACTTGAAGCAGTCTTGACAGAGAGTGCAGCTCTGCACCTGTGAGAACAAATGACTGATGCTCCTTTTGGTCACTCAGCAGGAATAGCATTTCAATAGGTTTTCTGCACTGCTGTAGCATACAAAGAGTAGTTAGTAGTGTGTATTTAATCTGCTGTCTATACAGGTAGCTCGCTATGTCAAGGAAAGGCTTATACACATTTATAACACTTTTGGAAACTGGATGATTAGATCATTATTTGGAAAATTGCTTGTACGGAAAGTAGTTGAATAGAAATATGTTTTCCGAGCATTTACATTTCTTTCTGAAATCTTTGCCCATCATTTAAAGATTAACAGAACTTCTTAGGTAACCCTTAGATATTTTTCAGAGTTTTGGAATTTGAAGGATTCTTAATCATGGATGTGTATCTGATTTATATTAGAAAGCACTAAGAAATATTCATTGAATAGATGAATGCAAACTAAGGAAAAAGGGAGGTGATATGCGAAAACATTTTTTAAAAATAAAAGTAAAAATACACAGTGAATTTTGTGGTTGCTTTAGAGTTGCTCATCAATATCCCATCTCTCCTCTCTTTCTGGGCATATGATAGAGTTGCACCTCCCCAAAAAGTGAGGCCAAGCATGTGGCTGTGACCAGTGGAATATGGGTGGGAAGAACATGAGTCACAACTGGATGGCAGGTTTAAAACCTGTGCCTAATTCTCCTATTCCATTCTTGCTGTTGTAGGGATTTCAAAAATGTTTATTGGTATTAAATCTTTTTCATCACCCTGAATAATTAGGGTAAATAAATACTGGCAGCCAATGTTGGTCATAGAGCATGAACGAAAAATAAATTGCATTAAGGCACTGATTTTGCTGTTAATATTGGACTAACACATAGCTAATCTGACAAATAATAAACTTCTTAGTCATTGACCAGTTTGTTACAAAGATCTTCAGAAAATACTTTGCCCAAGGAGCCAGGAGAAATCTACCTGGGAGATCCTGAAGTCTCTGTAGTGTAGCATACAGGGTTCTCCATATGACGTCTATTGTGACCTAAGTGGTTTGGTCCCTTCAAGTAACCAAAAATAATGCTTTCTGGAATATTTATGCTTTGTGCAAATACAGATCACACTGTGAATACAAAATTTTTTTTTAAATGTTGGAGAAACCTGTGTTTTCAGATGATTGAGAAAAGCCAGGTATTTTGGGATCTTCTGGAGTTTTGGTTGGTTGTTTTTTGAGTGTGTGTTTCTGCACGTGTGTGTGTGAGGGGGTTGTATTCATGGGTGTCTGGTGGTCGTTGATATGAATTAATGTTAAAAACTATAGTTATACTATTGAGAACATAACAAAAATAAAAATATTACATGTCAAAATCTGTGAGTTAGGACCAAAAATTGTACCTTCAGGCAAATACATAGTCTTAAATAAAATTTTAGCACATAACACATTGTAAATAAAGTGAAATAATGTTCCACTTAAAAGTTAGAAAATATAATAAAGCTATAGGAGTAAGGAAAATACTGAAAGAAATCATTAAATAATGCAACAACAGTAAGTAGAGCAGGTAAATCTAAGAAATGTAACTTAAAAGCAAGACATACATAAGCTGTTCAAAAGTTTTTTTTTTTTTTTTTTTATTTCAGCTCATCATGGGGGTACATAAGTTCAGATCATATACATTGTCCCTGTCCCGCCCATCCCTCCGAGTCAGAGTCCCAAGCGCGTCCGCTCCCACTCTCCAGACAGTGCGCCTGGCACTCGCCATGTATTCATACCTCGATCCCCTCCCCCCCCACCTCCCCGGGTCTGCACCCTCAAGCATGACCATTCCCCAGAGGGTGCGCAATGCACTCGTCATGTAGGCATACACCCATCCCCTCCCCCCACCCCCCCATCCCAGTCTGATATCCAATTGGTATCCTTCCCTGATGTACATTTAGGTGATGATCAGGGAAACCAGTTTTCTGGTGAGTACATGTGATGCTTGTTTTTCCATTCTTTGGATACTTCACTTAGTATAATGGGTTCCAGCTCTCTCCAGGAGAACCAAAGAGATGTCGTATCATCGTTATTTCTTATAGCTGAGTAGTACTCCATGGTATACATATACCACAGTTTACTAATCCATTCGTGGATCAATGGGCACTTGGGTTGTTTCCACATCTTTGCGATTGTGAATTGTGCTGCTATAAACATTCGGGTACAGGTGTCTTTGTTAAAAAATGACTTTTGTTCTTCTGGGTATATGCCCAATAATGGAATTGCTGGATCAAATGGTAGGTCTACTTGAATCTGTTTAAGGTATCTCCATATTGCTTTCCATAGGGGTTGCACTAGTTTGCATTCCCACCAGCAGTGTATGAGTGTTCCTGTCTCTCCGCATCCACGCCAACACGTGTTGTTTTGGGATTTTTTGATAAAGGCCATTCTCACCGGAGTTAAGTGGTATCTCATTGTGGTTTTGATTTGCATTTCCCTGATGATTAGGGATGTTGAGCATTTTTTGATACGTTTTTTGGCCATTCTTATGTCTTCTTTTGAAAAATTTCTATTCATGTCCTTTGCCCATTTTTTGATAGGATTGTTTGATTTTTTCTTGCTGATTTTCCTGAGTTCTAAATAGATTCTTGTTATCAGTCTTTTATCTGATGTGTAGTATGCAAAAATTTTTTCCCATTCTGTAGGCTGTCTGTTTATTTTCGTGACTGTTTCTTTGGCTGTGCAGAAGCTTTTTAATTTAATCAGGTCCCATTCGTTTATTTTTGTTGTTGCTGCAATTGCCTTAGGGGTTTTCTTCATAAATTCTTTGCCTAGACCAACGTCTGTGAGAGTCTTTCCTACATTTTCTTCTAGAATTCTAATCGTTTCCCATTTAAGGTTTAAATCTGTTATCCACCGTGATTTGATTTTTGTGAGAGGTGAAATCTGTGGGTCCTGTTTCAGTCTTCTACATGTGGCTATCCAGTTTTCCCAGCACCATTTATTGAATAGGGACTCTTGTCCCCAGAGTATTTTTTTGTCTATTTTGTCAAAGATTAGATGATTATATGAGGATGGTTTTATATTTGGGTTTTCTGTTCTGTTCCACTGGTCTGTGTCCCTGCCCTTGTGCCAATACCAAGCAGTTTTAAGCACCACAGCTTTGTAGTATAGTTTGAAGTCTGGCAAATCAATACCTCCCATTTTGTTTTTATTGCTTAAGATTGCTTTTGCTATACGGGGTCTTCTCTGTTTCCATACAAAGTGTATAATTATTTTTTCTAAGTCTGTGAAAAATGATGTTGGTAATTTAATAGGAATTGCATTGAATCTATAGATTACTTTGGGTAGTATAGACATTTTAACGATGTTAATTCTTCCAATCCATGAGCATGGTATGGATTTCCACTTATTTACGTGTTCTGCAATTTCCTTCCTTAGCGTTTCATAGTTCTCTTTATAGAGGTCCTTTACCTCTTTAGTTAAATATATTCCTAGATATTTTATTTTCTTTGTTGCTATTTTGAAAGGTATTGAGTCCTTAATTTGGTTCTCCAATTGAATGGTATTGGCATATATGAATGCCTCTGATTTGTGTGTATTGACTTTGTAACCTGAGACATTACTGAATTCGTTAATTAATTCCAGGAGTCTCTTGGTTGAGTCCTTGGGGTTTTCCAGATACAACATCATATCATCAGCGAAGAGTGAGAGTTTGATCTCTTCTGTCCCTATTTGGACACCTTTGATTCTGCTCTCTTGTCTGATAGCTCTCGCAAGGACTTCCAATACAATGTTGAAAAGTAATGGGGACAGTGGGCAGCCTTGTCTGGTTCCAGTTCTGAGTGGGAATGCTTTCAATTTTTCCCCATTCAGTATGATGTTGGCTGTGGGTTTGTCATATATGGCTTGTATTATTTTTAGGTAGGTCCCATTTATGCCTATGTTGTTAAGTGTTTTTATCATAAAAGGGTGTTGAATTTTGTCAAATGCTTTTTCTGCATCTATTGAGAGGATCATATGGTCTTTATTTTTGCTTCTATTTATGTGGTTAATTACATTTATAGATTTTCGTATGTTGAACCACCCCTGCATCTCTGGGATGAAGCCTACTTGGTCGTGATGAATTATTTTTTTAATCAGCACTTGGATACGATTTGCTAGGATTTTATTGAGAATTTTTGCATCTACGTTCATGAGAGAAATTGGTCTGTAGTTTTCTTTTTTTGTTGCATCCTTTCCTGGTTTTGGTATCAATGTTATATTGGCTTGGTAGAATGTGTTGGGGAGAATTCCATCCTTCTCAATATTGAAGAATAGTTTATGTAGGATGGGCACCAGTTCATCTTTGTATGTATGGTAAAATTCAGGTGTGAACCCATCTGGACCAGGGCTTTTCTTTTTGGGAAGGTTTTTTATTGCTGTTTCAATTTCAGTTCTTGATATTGGTCTATTCAGGAATTCTATTTCTTCCTGATTGAGCTTGGGAAGGCTGTGTGTTTCTAAAAATTTGTCCATTTCCTCCTCATTTTCCAATTTGTGTGCATAAAGATTTTTGTAATATTCATAGATAATGTCATGTATCTCTGTGGCTTCGGTTGTGATTTCTCCTTTCATGTTCCTGATGGAAGTTATTAAAGATTTTTCTTTTCTGCTCTTGGTTAGTCTAGCCAGTGGTGTGTCTATTTTATTTATCTTTTCAAAGAACCAACTTTTTGTTTTATTAATTTCCCTTATAGTATTTTTGTTGTCTTTTTCATTTAATTCTGATTTGATCTTAACAATTTCTCGCCTTCTGCTGGGTTTGGGGTCAGTCTGTTCTTCTTTCTCCAGCTCTTTGAGTCTATTCATTAAGTTGTCTATTTGTAAGTTGTCTGTCTTTTTGAAATAAGCATTTATGGAAATGAATTTTCCTCTCAGGACTGCTTTAGCTGCATCCCATAGATTTTGATAAGTTGTGTCACCTTTGTCGTTTAATTCAAAGAATGTTTTGATTTCTGACTTAATTTCTTCTTTTACAAAATTGTTATTCAGAAGAAGGTTGTTTAGCTTCCATGACCTTGAGTAGGAATGAGAGTTCCTGTTAGGGTTCATTATTACTTTTATTCCATTGTGGTCTGAGAAGATGCAGGGTATGATTTCTATTTTTTTAATTTTTTTAAGACTTGCTTTATGGCCTAGGATATGGTCAATCTTAGAGAATGTTCCGTGAGCCGATGAGAAGAATGTATATTCAGTGGATTTAGGGTAGAATGTCCTGTAGATGTCAGTCAGGCCCATTTGTTCTAGCCTTCTGTTTAAGTCTACTATGTCTTTGCTTATTTTCTGCTTGGAGGATCTGTCCTGTGCTGTCAGTGGGGTGTTAAAGTCTCCAACTATTAAAGTGTTGTTGTCTATCATTTGGTTTAGATCGAGTAGGATTTGCTTTATGAATCTGGGTGCACCTAGATTGGGTGTATATATATTAAGTATGGTTATGTCTTCTTGTTGAATTGTGCCTTTCACCAGTATGTAGTAACCGTCTTTGTCTTTTATTACTTTTGTTGGTTTAAAGACTAAGTTATTGGAAATTAAAACTGCCACACCAGCTTTCTTTTGGCTACCATTTGCTTGAAATATCAAGTTCCATCCTTTTATTTTCAGTCTAAATGCATCTTTGCCGGTTAAGTGTGTTTCCTGAAGGCAGCAGATACTTGGTTTGTGTTTTTTTATCCATTGGCCCAGTCTATGTCTCTTGAGTGGGGAATTCAGGCCATTGACATTTAGTGAGAGAACTGATAATTGGGACAGATTTCTGTTTATCTTATTGGGTAGAACTTCTTTTCTATGTTTTCTCTCTTGAGCCATTGTGGTGGCTAGAATTTGATCTTTAGTTCTTGGGTGGCTTTACATTCGTGGGCCTTTGTTGTGATGATCCGTGTGTAACTCTCTTTTGAGTACTTCTTGGAGGGGTGGTCTTGTCTTGGTGAATTCCCTCAGTCCTTGTTTATCTGAGAATGTCTTAATTTCTCCTTCATATAGAAAGCTTAGCTTAGCTGGGTACAAGATTCTAGGCTGGGCATTATTCTGTTTCAGAAGAGTGAGAATGGGGCCCCAACTTCTTCTTGCTTGTAAAGTTTCATTTGAGAAATCTGGCGTAATTCTAATGGGTCTCCCTTTGTATGTTACTTGTTTCTTTCTCCTTACAGCTCGAAGAAGTGTCTCTTTAGTGGATATTTTGGTCAGTCTGACGACTACGTGGCGTGGTGTTTTCCTATTTGCTATGAATCTACCAGGGGTTCTTTGAGCTTCTTGAACCTGTATATCTAAAGTTTTAGCAAGGCCTGGGAAATTTTCTTCTATTATGTCTTCAAATAGTTTATCCAGCCCTTGCTTATTATCTTCTTCACCTTCAGGGATGCCTATAACTCTCACATTAGGTTTCTTCACATAATCCCACATTTCTTGAAGACTCTGATCTTTTTTCTTATTTCTTTGCTCTATCTCTGTGACTGTCTTATTTAATTGGAAAGAGTTATCTTCGATTTCTGAGATTCTGTCTTCTATTTGATCTACCCTGTTCTTGAGACTTTCCACTGTGTTTTGTAGCTCCCTGAATAAATCCCTCATTTCTAGGAGTTCAGTTTGGTTTTTTTTCAATACGTCTATTTCTTTAGTGAATTTTTCTTCCAAATCCTGGAATTTTTTTGCGGTTTCTTTGCGGTGGATATCAATTTTTTCTTGTATATCATTCAGCTTATTTATAACCCAAGACTGAAATTCTTCTGGTAACATGTTGGTATTCTGAAACTGGCTTGTGCCAATTGGAGGAGAGTTGGTATTTCTCTTTGGGGGCGAGGTTTCCGTTTGGTTTTTTGTGCTCCCCATATTTTTCCGCTGAGCCCTTCCCATCTGGCTCTATCGTTAGATCTTTTCTCACAGCTTTAGTCTAGTTAACAGCACGTCTTGTACTCTGTTCTTAGGCTGTGGAACAGTCTAGGAATGTTGCTTCCTTTATCTATAGGGGGAGACTGTTGTGTGCTGTTTAGAGTTTCTTTTTTCTATCTCAGTTGGGGGACTGCTTCTGATGGGTCCACCCCCAGAGGGTTGGCTTGACCTAAGACCAGTTTGGCAAGTTAAATCACTGTGTTGTGGACTTTCAGTTAGTAGGCAGGATTCACACTATTTGCAAGCAGAAAGCCTCTTCTCCCTCTCTTTTTCTTTCCCTTCCTTCTTCTTTTTCTTTTTTTTTTCTTCTCCCTCCTTCCTCTTTCTTCCCTTCCTCTCTCTTCCTCTTCCTTCTTCTTCCCCCCCTGACTTTTGGTTCTTCCTCTGGATGTGTGGTTTCTGTCTCTTTCTGCAGGAAAGACACTGGCTAGGCAGAGGAGGCAGTGCCCTCACTCCCTCAGTGCCCCAGCTGCTGCAGCTCCCACGGGCAAGGGTCTACACTGTCCCAGTGTTCCCAAGGTCCAGGCTCCACACTCTTGCGTCTGGGGAAGCACTCAGTGTTCACACCTGGGAAGGGGACCTGGAGAGGGTCTATGGATCAGGGGATGGAGCCTCCTGGGGAGCCGCCTGGCACCCTATGGCTCTGCAGCAGTTAGACCTTGGCCCTCACAATTGCTGCTGCCCACCCGCAGTTCACTGGTACTGGGGGGCAATATT
Organism: Lemur catta; assembly: GCF_020740605.2. NCBI lineage: Eukaryota > Metazoa > Chordata > Mammalia > Primates > Lemuridae > Lemur > Lemur catta. The sequence continues at coordinate 15,420,983 of NC_059145.1, read as the reverse complement.
CAGGGACCAGTAGGAATCAGACCTGGGGGTCTGGAGCACTCAGGAGTATACAGTAGCTCTTGGGCTGGAGGGCCACCGGAAAGGAAAAAAGAAAAAAAAGAAAAAAAAAAAAAAAAGAGAGAGAGAGAGAGAGAGAGAAACAATATGAATAATCAAGGAGAATAAAGAGAAAACAAGAATGAAAAGAGAAAGAAAGAAAGAGAGAAATAAAATAAAAAAAAAAAAAAAGAGAGAGAGAGAAACAGTATGAATAACAAGGAGAATAAAGAGAAAACAAGAAAGAAAAGAGAAAGAAAGAAAGAAAGAGGGAAATAAAATAAATAAAAAAAAAATAAAAAAAAAAGAAAGAAAAAATCTCGCTTTAATATTTCACACTCGCGGCCCCTCGCCTCGGCGCAGGCCCGCGTCTGTCCCTTTAAGAGATAGGGCGCCGGAGCGCCGCCAGAGGCTTAGCTGTGGGAACCAAGATGGCGACCGCGCATCCGCCGGTTGCAGGCGCCCGGGGAGAGCGTTCAGAGCTCGGCAGGCGCCAGGGCCCACAGTAGCTCCCCAGCCGGAGAGCTGCCGTGGGGGCAGAAAAAAGCAAAAAAAGTCCCGCTTTAATATTTCACGCTCGCGGCCCCTCGCTTCAGCTCAGGCCCGCGTCTGTTCCTTTAAGAGATAGGGCTCCAGAGACGCGTCAGAGGCTTAGCTGTGGGAACCAAGATGGCGACCGCGCATCCGCCGGTTGCAGGCGCCCGGGGAGAGCGTTCAGAGCTCGGCAGGCGCCAGGGCCCACAGCAGCTCCCCAGCCGGAGAGCTGCCGTAGGGGTAAAAAAAAAAGCAAAAAAGTCCCGCTTTAATATTTCACGCTCGCGGCCCCTGGCCTCGGCGCAGGCCCGCGTCTGTCCCTTTAAGAGATAGGGCGCCGGAGAGCCGCCAGGGTCCAAGCTCTCGCCCGCCTATGTCACCTGTCCTCGGAGCTCCAGGTCTCCCGCGGTGATTCTGCACCGATTTCAGTCAGATCCTTGACCGAGTGGATGTGGGGTCAGTGGGGAGATCAAGCCGCTTTGCTGTGGGGCTGAACCCGCCCCACTGTCCGGTGAGGCAGGTACGGCCGTCCCGCACTCTGCTGTCTGTTTTCCGTCCCGCACTCTCCAAATTATCTCGGTCTGATTTCCCACTCGCCTCTGTTTTTTACTGTTCCCTGTGTCCCACGGTGATTCTCCGTGGGTTCACCTCACCCTTCCTGTGGAGGAGCAATCCTCCAGTGTTGTGGCAGGTGGAGATCCACGCCTTCCTCTCCGGGAGCACAAATCCAGGAGGTCACCTCCACTCCGCCATCTTCTCTCCACTGTTCAAAAGTTTTATAAAGAAAAATAATCAGGGAACATACACCAAAGTATAAGGGGGGGGTTAAGTCAATATAGAAGAGATTAAAAATTTTAAAGATATGGGTGATTTTTTAGCAAAATAAATTATCTAAGTTAACTCAAGGAAAAAAAAAATTAATAAACTAAGCCAGAAACAAAACCCTGAAAAGTTGTGATTATCTCCAATAAATTCAGTGTGCTGCCATCTTAATGGATACACCAATCCGATTTATTAATAAATGCCTATCAATTCATGAGTGGATTAGTAAAATGTGGTATATGTATACCATGGAGTATTACTCAGCTATAAGAAATAACAGTGATATGGAATCTCTTTTGTTCTCCTGGAGAGAGTTGGAACCCATGCTATTAAGTAAAGTATTCCAAGAATGGAAAAATAAGCACCACATGTATTCACCAGCAAACTGGTTTCCCTGATCATCACCTAAGTGCACATTTGGGAATAACACCGATTGGGTATCGGACTGAAGTGGGGGATGGGGGGAGGGGATGGGTGTATACCTACATGATGAGTGCTATGCGCACTGTCTGGGGAATGGACACACTTGAAGCTCTGACTCGGGGGGATGGGCGGGACATGGGCAATATATATAACCTGAACTTTTGTACCTCCATAATAAGCTAAATAATATAAAAATATATATATTAATATGTGCATTTAAGTTATCATTTCAAGTATCAAATTGACAAATGTAAAAACAAAAAATTAGAGAAGCTTTCAATAAACATGTTTTCCTAATGTGTAGCATAAACCTCAAAATTATTTACATCCTCTGTCCTAAGAATTTCTAATGAAAAAATAATGGAATCTACTTAAATGTGTATTAAACAAACAGACATACATTCAAAACAAAAGAAACTTTATTGGAAATGTGTGGGGCAGTTCACAGAATTAAAAGAATATTTGATTTTGGAAAGAATAGGGGGAAGATTAGCTCTAAATCTCTATGTAGCAGGCATTTAAAGCTTGGTCAGTATCATTGAGGATGAATCAGCTCCAATTATTTTATTTTTTGCCTTGGAATAAGTAACTTCTCTGGAAATGAAAATTCCTAGTAGAGAAATTAAGCCATTGACGTAACTTGGGTAATTTTTGCCTCTTGTATGGGAGAAGGTGAAAACTTAAGCTGTCTTCTTGGTACTAATACACTCTGTATTGATCGTTTTTACAGAAGGAAAGTGAGATGCTATAATCTAAAATTGAAATGGGCACTTGGGAGGCAAAAACAGTAGATATCCAGCTTGGGTATATATAAGAATGTTTACTGTATTTTTCTTTTAATGTGTTTATGAAATGTTTATTCTTATGATTTTTCTTTTTACTAAATTTTTTTGTAAAAAATGTATGACTTTCAATATTAGAGTAAAAATTAAAATGTTACTATGTAGAACTAGAGAATATATTGAGACACCTTAACTAACCCATGTTTAGCCAATTAGTTTTGTTTAAGTAGTAGAAAAATTTGCGAATCTAGAATCAGAATGCTTGGATTCATGTTCTGGAATTACAGTAATGAGCATTAATAATTCATTTAACTTTTTGTGACTCATGAAGTTTCCATCTGCAAACTATGGATTATGTTAGCATCTGTGTCAAACTTTAATTTTGCTTGAAAAAATGTACATCAAAATGTTTATTATATTTACAAAATCAAGTGCCTTGAACATATATTTGACATTTGATAAATGTTTGTGGAATGCATGAAAAAATATTTTCAAGAGTATCTTATTGTCAGTCCTAAATAACACTTAGCCAAAAGCTTATTTAACTTGAGTCTTCTTGTCTTATTTGCTCACATTGTTATCCTGTCTTTGTCAAAAATAATGTTGATTCCCAAAACTTCATCTTTGTATTTCATTTGATTTTGAAGATGTGGGCCATCTTTTATGATGACATACAGCTTCATTTTTTAATATCATAATCTCATCATGTTAATAGTGAAACCAAGTTAATGGATGAAAATAGTAGAATATTCGGTGAATTTTCAATAAATAGATAATGGCTACTCCATTGTATAGTCTTTTATTCTATGTGATCTCTTTATATAAATTTATCTGTTTGACAGTAAAATATGTTTTTTAAGACATGCCTTACCAAGCTATATTTGAAGCATTTCCTCCTACTGATTTATCTTAAAAATTTGGGGAAGGCCAGGTGTGGTGGCTCACATCTGTAATCCTAGCATTCTGGGAGGCTGAGGCAGGAGGATTGCTTGAGACCAGGAGTTTGAGACCAGCCTGAGTAAGAGCAAGATCCCGTGTCTACAAAAAGTAGAAAAATTAGCAGGGCATGGTGGTGCATTCCTATAGTCCCAGCTGCTCAGAAGGCTGAGGCAGGAGGATCACTAGAGCACAGGAGTTTGAGGTTGCAGTGAGCTATGATGATGCCTCTGCACTCTAGCCTGGGTGACAGAGCAAGACTCTATCTCAAAAAAAGAAAAGAAAAATTGGGGGGAAGCGCAAATTAAATTAAATGATTGGAGAAAAAGTCTCAAAATGCAAGTTGCCAATAAGTTAAATAGTTTTAATAAACTAAGGTTTCTAATGAATATTCTGACAGTCTTTTTCCTGAGGGAATCCTGCAGTATAGAGTCATACATAACCTGCAGTCTCTTGGCATTGCTTTTATCCATTTCATCCATCCATCCATATAGCATAAAACATTGCCTATCATATCACATCTTCCCAGTAATGTATACATTTCAGTTGTCCATTCAAAATTTTAATTTTTCCATGGTCATCTTTGAAATGCCTGTTGATGTGAGTTCTTTTAATAAGTAGCTCAAAAGGAAAAATATATACCAATTAAGTCAAGGGTGATCCAATATATTTCTTTCCCTAGTTTCTTCTTCACAACTTCTTTCTCTTCCCCCATGACTTCCTTTCATTTCTCATACATGTTCACTGTCACCTTTCCAGCTGCCTCTGCCTTTAGTCACCCCATTCAAACTCTCAGACCTCTCTAAAATAGTTGTCATACTATTGATACTGCCTATTTCTTTAGTGCGGTTGTACGTACTACATGGCAAATATTTCTGAAGCACACTGTAAGCTTCTGTATTAATGTTAGGAGTAGCATTGCCTGCTGAATCTAGACTTGATGGATTGTCATAAAGAAGACAGGTTTACATATCTGAATTCAATTAACAGTGTTAGTTGCTTGCGAAGCAGGTGGAGTCTCATTTTCCTTGACTTCATTAAATTATGTAAGGACCAGAATTATTTAGTATGTTTTATATTTTAGAGGACGCTAGCAGGCAGAGGATTCATCAAAATAATAACCAAAATGCCCAGAAAAATCAATAGCTACCTTTCAACTCCAGATCTTTTATCTTCACCCAGAGTAAGTCCTAACCGTTCCTGGACTGTGCTGATCCCTCTCACACACGAATCCTGAAGAGCGTTATCATACCCATTGGTTCATGGTGCAGTGGATCGCCTAGGCATTTCTTTATGTGTATTTGCTGGTCTATCTTTCTGTTCTAATGGGCAGTTATAGTTGATAGTGAGTTTGGAGGCTTTCTTCTAGTTAATCTGTCAATTTTTCTCACACAGTGTAGCTGCTGTGAAAGAAATTGGAGCTGTTACATTCCGTGCTTTGATACAGTTTGTAAAATGCTAGGTGGGAGACAGGAAACCAAACACAGCATGCTAGTAATTTCTTTAAAACGACTGATGTGCTAGCACTCAGAGTCTGTGTCCCAGGGAGCTGGCATCCCTTTTTTCTGAGAATACTAACTTTGTATTAAAGTGTTATTTTACGTTTGCCTCTGTAGTATAGATGTCCTTGGTATGACTTCTGGGACTTAATACAGAATACTTAGTCTTTTGACTTCATTTTTCCCCATTGTTTTGTATTTCTCTACACTTAAGTCAAAATTAACTTGGATGTTAATGTTAGGTGGAGTGATATGATATGCTAAAACTAAGAGTTTGAGAAGCCAGGTATAGTGGCCTGAGCCTCTGATCTCAGCTACTCAGGAGGCTGAGGCAGCAGTTTGAGCCCAGAAGTTCGAGGCTGTGTGATCATGCCTGTGAATAGCCACTGCACATAGCCTGGCAACATAGGCAGACCTCGTCTCGAATAAAACAAAAACAAGAGTTTAAGTATTAATATATCAATACATAATCATGTGAATAGAGCCTTCACTATATACTGTAAACCTATAATATACAATATAGGAAAAGATATATAATTGTGCTAGAAATAAACATTATTAGAACTATTCTTATCAGAATGGTAGCTTATTCCAGAAGAGCTTGGCCGTATCTCCATCAGGAATTGTCAGGATACCAGGTATATAGCAAAGTGTCTTTTGACATATCAGGATTATTTTCCCTTCAATGGAATAACTATATTCTTCCTTATTGAATCATTTCTGAAATTACTCAAAACTTTTGTATATTCCTCTCCTACTAATATATGAGAGCTACAGGTACTGTATTTTAATTGGTATTATCTCAGTATGTAGATTTGTTTTTCATTTTGTATCTTTCAGTTATGTGTCTGCTTATATTATGAAGAGTCTAATTAAGTAATTTTCTGTTGTAATAAAATCATTCTTTAAATTCAGATTTGCCCCAGACTGTTAGTGTTATTTAAAATTTTGCAATTTAGTTATACCTAGTCAAAACAAAAAAGGAAAATTCAAAAGGAACAGAAAATAAAATTAATCTTTATTGAATATATACTAGGCTTCAATCATTGCCCCAAATATTTTATATATATTATTTAATATTCATAAGTACCATATGGATAAATATTATTGTTGTGATTTTAGACATCTAGAATGTCCAGAGCTACTCAAGTATAATAATCTGTAAGTTGGATGAGCGGTGCCTAAAAAACACATTTTTATGATCTGAAAACCTATAAAGTTGACCCTTGAACAACATGGGTTTGAACTCTGCAGATCCACTTATACCCAGAATTTTTTCTATAAAAGTTACATCAAGTGTGCCTGCCTCCCCTGCCTTCCTTTCCACCTCCTCCACCTCTTCAGCCTCTACCACCTCCAAGACACCAAGAACAACTCCACCTCTTTTTCCTCCTCCTCAGCCAACTCAACTTGATGGTGATGAGGATGAATATGATGATCCACTTCCACCTAATGAAGAGTAAATATATTTTTTTCTTCATTATGATTTTCTTAATAATATTCTCTTTTTTCTAGCTTACTTCACTGTAGGAATATAGCATGTAATACATATAACACACAAAATATGTGTTAACTGAGTATGTTATTGGTAAGGCTTCCAGTTAACAGTAGGGTATTAACAGTTAAGTTTTTGGGGACTCAAAAATTGCATGCAGATTTCCACTGCACAGGAGGTCATGGCATCTAAAACCCATGTTGTTCAAGGTTCGATTGTATATTCTTTTTGACTTGTCAGTGTTGATTTTTGAGAGGTGTTGTCTTAGTTCTTTGGCTCCTTGCTTGGAAAAATCACAAGCAGGGTTAGTGCAGCGGAGTGCTGGCAGACACTTAGCACTTCCACACAAGAAGAGAAAGCTAAAGAGCATTTCCTGTGGGGAAAGAGGTCTATCTCCATGAGTGGGGAAGATGCTGGGGTTTTACTACACTTCTACTTTTATGTCTCTACCTTATGATATGCTAAATTGTAGATAAAATAGTCATTATTTTCCTGAGAAAAGGATGCAGAGTTCTTAGAGCTAAGGACCCTTCCAATTTTATCCTTATAGGGTAACTTCCAGGGATTGCCATGACTTTTGTAAACTGTCATGGAGCTGATGGGTGTGATTTTTACTATTCTAATGTATGTTAATGGAGAAAAGGTTACCTGTGGACATGAGCTCCTAGTTGCTGTGAATGCTTCTGGCCAGGAACAGTCCCTAACCTCAAGTTTCTGCTGTTGCTGCTTTGTTTCTAAATGCTAATTGGCCTCCTCATTTTTGGCCCTCTCCTCTTTTCCTGTGGTTTAGCACTGCCAACCTGCACCTGTCCCTAACAGACTCAAGACCTCATAAAAGAGAGGTCACCTTGTTCAAGTCCTTCATTTATAATAATAATAAATAATTTTATAACATTTTACAATTTTCAAGTAAGATCTCAATGAACATTTTATTTGTCTATCATAATAAATACATATATTAGGCATTGTTATAATACCTCTATTTTACTTATAAAACTGCTAGCCTTTGACAATCTGTCAGAGTTAGGGACTCAAAGAAGAAAATGCCTTAGCAAAAAGAATATAACTGAAACAAGATTCTGTCAGGCTGTAGGAGATATAATTCTGGTATTAGTTAGATTGAGCCTCAATCTGTTCTGAAACATCTCTAGGTCTTTGTTTCCACATGTTTAGAATTGGGAGGTGGAATTTAATTATCTCTAGTGACCCTTCAAGCTCTAAAATATTTTGCTACCTGACAATGTTAATAGATGTGTTAATGTTATATATGCAAAGAAACTTTGGTCAAAGTTACTTGAAAAAACTAATCAAGACAAATTATAGGAGAAATCATCAGTAATATAGGACAGGGAACCCAAAATTAATATTAGCTTGTATGCCTAAATTTATGATTTTTATTTCAACCTGGATTTAGTATTTGGATTCATTTACCTTTCCTTTTAATGTCTACATTCCACATTAACATAGAGTTAATTTACATTTGCTGTGTGTCCCAGGTGGATAACTGTTCTTGTCTTAATAGTTGACCTTCATAATGTAACTTTATTGGTATAGTTAAGGCTAATGGCACATTAACTTTACATAAGACATTAGTCAGTATTCCATTTTAATTTACCGTTTTTATAATGACTACTGTTCCAAGTTGTTTGTGTCACTTTTGACTGCCATAAATTATCCTGAAGCAAATATCTGTGTGAACTCAGAACCATGCATACTGCTGACTTCTAAAATTATTAATGCCAGTTCTTAGGAAAAAGGAAACACATGAGTCTATAGTTAGTTGATTATTTTTATAAATTATTATCAGTCTTTTTTTAAGCAAATAGCATGAATGTACCACATGTTTACTTGCTATAAGGGAAACAACAGTTTTAATTAAAAATAATTACAATAGCAGCAGTGAAACTATCTATAAAATATTCTAGATATGCTATCATTCCTAAAATGTTTTTATTTTTGTGGAAACTAACATTAGGATCTCAGGGGAGAGGTCAAAGAGAAACGGTAGATGAATTTGTGTGGAGCCATGTTAGGTTGCTAAATTCTCAGAGTGGAAATACCAAACAATGTGGGCTCTGTTAAAAAGCAGTCTGAGAAGGCTCCATCTTATAGCTCAGAGGGGACCCATTTTAATTCACAAAGCACATTAATTCTTATCTCCCTCATAAACACGTCTTTGTTTGAAGCATTGTCCCAGTTGTGAAATGTGGCTTGGAACAATTCTAGATAGTATAATCATAAAAAGCTTCAACTCAAGAGTCACATAGATATGAGTTCAAATCTCATCTCTACCATTTATTAGCCATGTACTCCCATGAGAGTGATTTAAAACTCTTAAGTTTCCTTAACTTTAAATAGAAATAATTTGTCCCCACAGAACTGGTATGAGGGTTAAATAATCTTACCAGAGTGACCTGTACTTAGTAAACATCCCAAAATGTGGAGTTCTGTAATTATTTAAATGAAAAGAAATAAGTTTTCCAAATTTTTACTCTTTAGCGTGCAATTATTATAATTCTTAATAACTTGAGTTTTCAGTACTATTATTATTTTTCTTTCATATCAGCTTAAATTTATTCTCTTTTCCTACTTAGACTTGTGAAAGCTAGATTGTCTCTGAAGTTTTGAGGCTATACAATCTATTATCTCAGGTTTCTTCTTGTGAAACAACTGAATTAATATATTGACATGCTTAGGAAGGGCATTTGTGGTCACATAAACTGCAGAACCCTTTATGTCCAGTTCTGTTCTGTCACTTGGTTATTAGTGCTACAAGAGAGAAAGGGGTCATATAATAGATGATGACATGATTTGACCTTCATTTGAACTTAACCAAAAATACAGTGAGCTGCTTTGAAATAGAATAGTAGTTGTTTATTCAAAATCCATGTTCATGGACTATAATAGGGACCAGGCATTTGTGGAGGCCACACAGGGGTAGGGAAGAATATGGAAAACACCTGTAGTTATTTGTTTTGGATGCTTTGGAAAATAAGTTAAATGCCCTAAGTAACAGTGTTCATATATGAAAAGATTCTCTGTGATGCCACAAGGTAGCATAGGATCATGTGATAAAATGTACATTAGATTATTTATTTTGTAACATACTTCATAGCTATAGGGCAGTGTTTTTAAATAAGCAAAAGTGAATCAAAATTTAATTTGAAAGCAGGGACCCAAACATATTTCTATGCTAGTGCTCGCAGGGGCATTATTTAAAAATTGCCAGAAGGTGGAAACAACCCAAATGTCCATCAACGAGTGAGTGGATAAACAAAATATGGTATGTACATGCAATGGAATACTGTTAAACCTTAAAAAGAAATGAAATTCTGATAGTATCAGTGGATAAACGAAATATGGTATATACATGCAATGGAATACTGTTCAGCCTTAAAAAGGAATAGAATTCTGATACCTAGTATAATGTCTATCCATGGTAAAACACAGATGGACATTATATTAAAAAATATGGATGGACATTATTTTAACACTAAGTAAAATAAACCAGACATAAAAGAACAAATAATGATATAAAGATCACTTATGTTAGATACCCAGAGTAGTCAAATTTAGAGAGACAGAAAGTAAAATAGTGGTTACCAGGGGCCGAAGGTTACATTTTAATGGGTATAGGTTTCCTGTTGGGGAGGATGAAAAAGTTTCAGAAATGGATAATGATGATGGTGGCATAATCCTGTCAGTGTAGTTAATGCCACTGAATTGTACCCTTATAAATGGCTAAAATGGTAGATTTTACATTATGTTAGTTCTCCACAATAAAACATATTTTTTAAATGAGCCAAAATTTAGATGTTAAAATACTGAAAATCTAATCTGAAATACGGTGTTAGCCATGTCTTTTTCTTTTATTGAGCAACTAGCTGTATTTATTTAGCATTCTAAATGGAGCAGAGCTTTAAAATAGAGAAAAAGTTGAGTCTCGGATTAATGGATTTCAGATTAATGGAATACCAGAGGATTACAGAAGTTCACTTTCCTGAGCACTCTGGTTCATGTCCGGCTGCTGTCATAAGGGCCGAAATTGCCATCTCAGCGGCACAGAGCCTCAGCTTGATAAGCAAAGGTATTTTTCGTGCAAGAGCTGTCTTGTCTCTGGAGGAACCGATCTGGAGTACTGTCAATAACAGCAACCACATACCTGAAGAATCAATCTCTTCCATTTTAATTTCATAGACATGCACCGCTGGAACTATGATTATACAGGATGAAGTCTCCTATAGGAAAGCTGGCCAAGGTAAAAAATCAAGCGCCATTAGTGTGTCCCTGGAACACAGACTGTAAATGCAAGGGGAGGGAAAGTCAGACAGGAGAGGGAAAGTGAATGGAAATTGCAGAATCTGGGAGAACATTGTTGCATGCCTTGGTTCCATGGAGATTCATGGAACCTCGTAAATGACAGTGCACATCCTTCCCTTAAAGTGTCGTTCTGCTTCAGGTCTATTTAATTCTTTGTGTACAGGCTTTTAGATATCTCTGCTTCTTCCATTGTTCAGAGTTCTAGGTTGAAACAATCACCCGTTCTTTTTCTAGGCAGAGTGAGATGTGCTCCAAACCACATAAACATATTTTGGAGTTAAACAAATAACCCACTCATTAATTTAAGTTTCTTTGATGCTTTTTTTTTTCCTGGCAGATTTTGTTCAGAGCACGTGTTACATTGCAACTCTGATTTGAATAAGCAAGCACGTGCACGCTCATGTATCTATATATACTCTCACGTGGGCTACTTTAGTGCATTGACTCAAACTACTTTCAAGTATGAACAATACAATAGTAATACAAGCAGCTTTGGGAGATAGTAAAGTTTAGTATTGGGCTTTATCATAGTGACTGTGTGTTTTTGGAAATTTGTGTAGTGCTTTGGCAATCTAGAGAGTGCTAGTAGTGAGAGAGCTGAGAAAATGATTCCCAAACAATGTTATTTCCTAGAGAAAGGCTTCTCACCCTCTGCACTGTTGGCATATTGGGCTAGATAATTCTTGGGTATGGGGGGCTCTCGTGTTCTTTATGGGATGTTTAACAGCACCCCTGGACTCTACCCATTAGATACCTGTAACACCTGCCCCCCTCCAGTTGTGACAATCAAAAATGTCTCCAGATGTCATCCAATGTCCTCTGGAGTGGGGGCGGCAAATGGCCCTCATTTAAGAAGAGCAGTCTAGAGTATGTTGTGAAATCCCAGGAGTTGAGTGTTGGCCTAGTTCATAAAAGCTTAGTTTTTTGAAGCAGTGAGGGATGAGAGGAGAGGAATGATGGAGAAAATAAATAGACAATATGTCTGTGGTATTTTCCCCATGGTGTCGCTTCTTGTAAGACACACACACACACACACACACACACACACTTGTATTCTGTACAGCCTGTATAAGTGTTGTGTAATATGAACTTTGTTTTCATAATGGAAAAAGTTGAGGTATAACTTTATTTTTTTCTGCCTCCTTGTCTTTATTTATATTACATTTTCTTCTTTTTTTAACACTTTTTTAGAAGTGTTATTGCTCTAGTATTCAGAAGCATAAGAAAGTAACTTAAATATGACTTTGATTGAGCCACAAGTGGGTTTTTTTTTGGATATTGTCAGGACTCTTGGTTTCAGTTTTAATTTGTATAATTGACAATTCCAGAGGTTCGACCTATGCCCTTAAAGCTCTGTTTCTCTGTGTGCCTGGCTCTGCTTCCTTCCCTCAGTCTGTAGCCAGGGCAGGGGCAACTGACTGCAGGGAACTTTCAGCCTACCTCAAAAAAAAAAAAAAAAAAAAAAAAAAAGGAAACCACCTTTCCTACTAACCATAGATTAGACAATTAAACTCAGAAGAAGAAAAAGGTGTTTGGGTCTGTTGGGTCTTGTGTGTTCTTCTGACTCAGGCCCTGTTCCAGGGGATGCACTAGCCTGTATCTAATCCCTACCCACCTCTACCTCCCAACTTTCCAACCTATCAAAGAGAATCGTAATAAATGATTCCCACAAAGCAGAGATGCATAATTTTGTACTCTTTTTGAAGAGAAGGTTAAGCTGCAATTTCTTCATGAAAATCTCTCCCCCAATTTTTCATTTCCGTGTTTTGTCTGAGGTTTTCATCCTCTATTTTCAAGGTATTCTCTTACAGTAGCTCTCAAAGTCTGGTCTAGGGAATCCTACGGGTAAACCAGGACTTTCAAGTGGAAGATCAGATCAGAGCATTTTTCATGGTAATACTAAGAAGGTATTTGCGTTTGTCACTCTCAGTTTCTCACATGTGTACAGTGGAGTTTTCCAGAGGTTGCATGACATCTGATACCACACAAGACTGAATGCAGAAGCACATAGAAGAATCTAGCTATCTACTATTGAGCTAGGCATGAAAGAGAGATTTGCAAAAATGCAGACTATACCACCCTTCTCATTATTTTTTTGTATCAGATGGTCTATTAATAGATATTTTCCCATTAAACATGTTACTTGTGTTAATATATAATAGACCTTGTTAATTTTAAATAGATTAAAAGGTATTTTTAGAAGTCTCTATCTTAATTTCTAATGTGGTAAATATCAACAAACATAACCCATTGAATAAAAGCTCTTCGGGTTTCTCAATAATTTAAGAGTAAAAATCTTTTTTATGGCTTCAATTAAATACCTGTGTGTTCATCAAGTCCTTTCCACTCTGGCTTTTGGAATCCTGACATCTTCAGCCCTGAGGAAAATCACATAATTTTTCCAGTGCAAGCCCCCCAGTGGGTGTTCTCTACTGGAAGTTCCCAGTTGGAAGTCTTCAATTTCTTCCTATATTTAGGTGTCTCTTAGCTGTACAACAAGGAACTCATTTAAGGCTAGGAACAATATGAGAACCTTTATTAGGTATTTTATGTCTTTTTAATAAATACTGTTTACAGTTTACATGTACATAATATAATAACATAATAGTACCACTATGTATATATACTTTAGAAATAAAAATATATAATTCAAGGTATATGCGTTTTTTCCTAATGGATATATATGATCAAAAAAGGTGATACTTCTCATCCTGTAGTATTTGAGCCTGTTTTGGGGAAAATTGTACCCAAATGTAAATAACTTGATACCAAATGAAAAGAATAAATATTTATTTTAGAAAATATGATGGTTAATTTTATGGTTCAATTTTACTGAGCCACAAGGGGCCTTGATCAGGTATAATTCTGGGTGTGTCTATGAGGGTGCTTCTGTGTGAGATTAACATTTGAATCAGTAGACTGAGTAAAGCAGATTGCCCCCCCCCACAATGTGGGTGGGCCTCATGCAATCAGCTGAAGACCTGAATAGAACAAAAGCTGACCCTCCCTCCAGTGAGAGGGAATTTCTCTTGCCTTACTGTCTTTGACCTGGGACATTGGCTTTTTCCTGCATTGAGACTCAGACCAAAACATTGGCTCTTCTGGGGTCTCAATCAATGCTTCTGGGTCTTGGGCCTTCCTGGAACTATACGATGGGCACACCTGGGTCTCCAACTTGCTGACTTACTTGGCAGATATTGGGACTTGTCAGCGTCCATAATTGTGTGAGGCAGTTCCCTATTATCAATCTCTATGCGCGCGCACACACACACACACACACACACACACACACACACACACCCCATATTAGTTCTGTTTCTCTGGAGAACCCTAATTCAGGGAATTAAGCAAACCATCAAGAAAATATACTGTAGCATATACCAACTGTAAGAGGAGAAATTGAGCAATTATATCTGTAACTTGTTCAGTCTGGGAGTTATTCATTCTGGTTACTGGGTGCCTTACTTGGATAGAATGGGGGAATAGGATTTCACTTGAATCAAGAATAGGAGTGGCTGCCACTATTTTTTAATTAGTACTATGTGCTAGGCCCTAGCCAATAAAGGTATTAATATTATTGTCTCCATTTTAATAATGCATAAATCAAAGCTAAGAAAGAATACTTTGCCCGCGGTCCTATGGAAGTAAATGAGGTAGCTAGAATCTGAGCCAGCTTTTTTCTAGCTCTAAAGCGTATTCTCTTCCTAGTTCACTAAGCTTTCTTGAACTTGACCATCTATAAAACAATTTCCTCCTTACCAAGATGTAGGACACCAAGATAATTTTCAAAATGCTTCAAATGTAGCATTGCCTATCCTGGAGTTCAGTTAAGCTACAACTGATTTATAGTGATTTGGGGAAATTTCATCAACTTAGTATAGAATTATAGAATACTGGGAAGAAATGTGTGTGCATGTGTGTCTGGATAGTGCTAAGTTTCTTGGCAGAAAGGGCAAAGATATTTCCCACTGAGTAAGAAATGTTTGCATTCTTCATATACTTCTGCATGGATTTTCAAATTGATGGCTATTTGCTTCAAAATTAGGCAGGAAATCAATCCTGGAAATTATTGTGTGTGTAGTTCAATTCGGTAAAGTTGTAAAATATTGTTTCTTTCATACTGTTTATGCTGTTTAGTTGCCATTTTATTCTTCATGGTAATAGAAAACTGTTTGATGATATTGTAAATACGTATTGATCTTTAAGATTCTTTTTAGGTTCTTTTTTGAGTGGTGCTTTGCTTTTGCATCATGCTTTCCCTCTTTAGAAGAGAAAACCAGGTCATGCTTTATATTTTACATTTCGTTTTAGATGTGTTTCCCCTCAAAAATATGTCACAGTATAATTGTTATAGTCCTTCTGTCCTTAAAGAAAACCATAAGGTATTATACTTCCCTTTAAGGACCAGGAATAGCAATATATATGGAAACTGATGGACATCTTAAGTGATCTTCTTCCAGAGAGTCAGAATAAATAGATGTCCTAGCAAAAACCAGGGGCCATATTTGGAACCCTCCCCATTCTGGGCTATTAGATCCGATTACTTATGTAGAATCTCCCTTTTCATATGTTGGGGACAATGTTCAGGACACATTGCCCAAAAATATGGCATCTTGGCTTCTGAAGAAACAGCAAGGCGGGCCTTAGAAACGAGAAAGAATTCCCCTTGCCCTTTCTCCCCTAAAGTAGATCATAAGATCCTCATTCCAGAGGAATGCTGTATACCGTAGGAAAGCAACGTCACACAGGGATCCCAAGAAGAATCTGAACAAACAGGATGTACTAAGTTCTTCCTAGCTTATTACCATTAGATCATATCCTTTTGTCCTCCAATCATACTTCTGCGCCACTGTCCATTAAAAATAGTTTGCCTTAGGTTTTAGTTCTTTGTTTCTGAAGGCTCTGGTGTCATGTAAAACTTATATGAAATAAATTTGTATGCATTTCTCTTGTTAATCTGCCATATTTTAATTTTTATTCAGGATATTATGAGGGTACAAACATTTTGGTTACGTTCTATGTCTGCCTCACCCGAGGATTAAAGGGAAGGCCCTTCCCCTCTACAATGCTCACTGTGTCCATTAGCTGTGAGTTTACTCCCCCCTCAAACCCCTAATCCCTGGAGAATATTACTACCGTGTGAGCACCATAGTGTTGATCAGTTAATGCCAATTTGACAGCGAGTACATGTGGAGGCTATTCCTCTGATCTTGTGATACCTCACTTCGGATAATGGGCTCAAGCTCAATCCAGGAAAATATAAGAGGTGCTAGATAACTGTTGTTTCTTACGATTAATATTCCATTGTATACATATACCAAATTTTAATAATCCACTCATGGATTGACAGGCATTTAGGTTGTTTCCACATCCTTGCAATAGTGAATTGTGCTACCATAAACATTCGGGTGCAGATGTCTTTATTATAGAATATCTTTTGCTCTTTTGGATAGATGCCTAATAGTGCTATTGCTGGATCAAATGGTATTTCTATTTTTAGCTCTTTGAGGTATCCCCAAATTGTTAATCTACCTTTTGTCATAAGGACTTCAGTCCTGAAACTTTCTGTAGGTGAGAAATCTTTTCTCCCTTAGATTAGTACAGTCAGTCCTCCGTATCAGTGGATTTTTGTCTGTGGAATCAACCAACTGCAGATCAAAAATATACAGGAAAAAAATAACAATACAACAATAAAAAATAATGCAAGTGAAAAAATACAGTGTTACAATTATTTACATCGCATTTACATTGTATTAAGTGTTACAAGTAATCTAGAGATGATTTAAAGTATGTAAGAGGATATCAGGGTTACATGTAAATACTACATTTTATATAAGAGACTTGAGCATCAGTGGATTTTGGTATATGTAGGGTGTCCTGGCACCAATCCACTGTTTATTGTAGTCTCCAAGTTTTGAACAGCATGCCACGATCAAATTTCTTAACATAACTATGCACCATCTCTGCTATTGTCTACTTAACACTTTTTATAAATTGACTGGACTCAAACTAATTTTGTATATAAGAAAAGTTTGTATCAATAAAAATAGAAGTAAAATTTATCACAAATGAACACTAAAAATATATAAACATTTCCATAAGCATAAAATAAATTCACATCAATTTAAATTAAAATGTTTATGAAGTGAAAATAATAGCGTAGATTTTGTATCCAGCAACTGTACTGAATTTATCAGTTCTAATAGTTTTTTTGTACAGGCTTTAGGTTTCTCTGGATATAAGATCATATCATCTGCAAACATGGATAATTTAACTTCTTCCTTTCCAAATTGGATGCCCTTTATTTCTTTCTCTTGTCTGATTACTTTAGCTAGAACTTCCAGTACTATGTGGAATAACAGTGGTGAAAGTGGGCATCCTTGTCTTGTTCCAGATTTTGGAGGAAAGACTTTCAGTTTATGTGAGGTTGCTTTATGGGTACAAAAATATAATCAGGTAGTTAGATAGAATGAATAATATTTGATAGTACAAAACAAAGTGACTATAATGAACAATAAGTTAGGCTACACTTTAAAATAACTAAAAGAGTGGAATTGGTATGTTCCTAACACACAAAAATAATAAATGCTTGAGGTGATGGATGGATAATCCAATTACTCTGATTTGGTTAATACAAATTGCATGCCTGTATCAAAACATCACATGTACCTATAAACATATACAACTATTAGGTACCCATAATAATTAAAAAAATAAAAATTAAAAAAAAGAAAACAATGTGTAGCAACAAAAGTGCCATGACCAGATTTTTAAAAACTGTGACCTACGTTATACTCCTATTTTTCAGGGTTGAAATTGCCATTGAGAGCCCTTGCCCTGGTTTCCACTATATGTAAGACACTTATGGCCATTAAAAAATTTTCTGCCTCAAAGTGCCAAATTATGAGCCCATCAGGCCTCCGAACTATGTTTCCTTTCACTCCTGAACTCCATTATCTTGCACACTGCAGACAATTATGCAGTGTATATATGATAAGTGCTCAATGAAGAAAACCAGACCATGCTTTATATTTTAAATTTTGTTTTAGATGTGCTTCCCTTAAAAAATATGTCACTGTGTAATTAGTCCTTCTGTCTTTAAAGATAAATTGCACTCATACAGCAGTCACCAGGAATGGCCCAGTGAGGGTTAGGAGAACCAGGGAAGTACAGACGGAACAAAAAGTTCAGATTGAGGAATCAGTGATACCAGGGGAAAGTTACAGGAACTCCCAGAACTTTAGTTACCACTTCTAAAAAATAGGACAATACATTCTACCTTATTGAGGTGTTGATTTTTATTAAAATAGCCTTTACCAAATTCTGAGCATTTACTAAACATGAATTTAGGTAATCCTCATAATAGCCCCCATGAGGCAGTAAAGGAAAAAAAAAAAAACTTTTTTGTTTCTACTTACATTCAACTCAGCACACTTCTGTGACCAGCTGTGTGGGTGTTTTTTGATACATCAATTTTTATCATACTTATGATTCAATTTAATTCTGATACTATCTACCTGTAGTTAGAGTCAGATCCCACAGGTTAGGGGCTCAGTCCCACAGGACTGCCCTCTACTGCCCCCTACTTTTAGATGCCAATCCTAAATCTGGGCCTCCAGAATTTATAACAAACCAGCTATAACTCTGAGGTTCCCATGACCCTCTCCTTGGGTTCAATCATTTGCTAGAGTGGTTCACAGAACTTGGGAAAGCAATTTACTTACGTTCATTTATTATTATAAAAGATACTACAAAGGATACAGCTGAACAGCCAGATGGAAGAAATGCACAGGGCAAGGTATGTGACAAAGCTTCCATGCCCTCTCTGGGCACACCACCCTCTAGGCACATCCATGTGTTCAGTGTTCAGCAACACAGGCTCTCCAATCTCTGTCTTTTTGGTTTTTATGGAGGCTTCATTACAAAGGCATTGATTAAATCACTGGCCATTTGTGACCAACTCAACCTTTATCCCCTGTCCCCTCCCTGGAGGTGGGGAGGCTGTGGGTGGAGCTGAAAGTTCCCACTCTTTAATCACAGGGTTTCTCTCCCGGCAAAGGCTCCCATCCTGAGGCTATCCAGGAAACCCCAGGCAAGGGTCATCAATTAGCATACAAAAAGGCACAAGCTTTGGAGATTCTAGGAGTTTTAGGAGTTGTGTGCCAGGAAATGAGAAGATGAAATATATATTTCTTACTGTAAATCACAATACCACAGAGGAAAGGAAGCTCAATACCTTCATATTATAAGTGAGAAAACTAAGGCACAGAGAGATTAAGTAATTTGCTGAAGGTCCCTCAGATAGAACATGGAGAACTGGGTTTTAAAACCCAGATTCTATATTCACAATCTCTATTCTCTGCTGTATTTCTTCTTAGAGTGTATGAAATTATCCATGTGAAAATATTTGGACTCTATCATTCTGTAGTTTCTTTTCGTGACTGCTGCTCTATTTTGTTTGTCTTCACTGCATAGGAATGTAGATAATATTTCCCCCCTACGTGGGTGAACACTTCGATAAGGGGGCCAGCACCTAGAGGAAATATCGAATTCTAAAAATGTTCAATATATTTTTATATCATGTCACATAATGTGATACATTAAACAGTTGTGGAATGTTAAAATTGGCATAATATATGACTTGGGAATGTGAAATGACAGGTTGTCACTACTGCTATGCCAATTTTTTGTGATAACAGTGAACCCTGGAAATTTTTATTTTCTGATTTTGCAGATTGCCAACACATTGAGATTTCCTGTACAGTTTCCCAATGGGAAAGACAGAACTGCATTTAGCCAAACCTGATAATTTTCCTTAATGGAAATTTAAGGAGCTAAAACGTCTATGTTTGGATATGGGATTCAATATTTTGAAGAAAATTATTTTCCTTCTCTATTCCTAGCTTATAGAGGCAGATGACATAGTTTTTCAGGGTACTGAATTGTAGAAGTGGGCACCTAGTTGTTACTGACATCAGAGTTCTTGATCCCTGAGACAGTAGAAATTGGCATGAAAGGGAAAAAAGGAATTTATACAGGCAAGGCTTTATGGGGGTGGGGGTGGGGGTGTTGCCCAAACAAAAGGAAGGCAGCTGGTTAAGCAGCAACCGCAGTACTGGCTCTCCAAACAAAGGGCTGGGGACCTTTTAGGGGTAGAGAACATTTGATGGAAGCACTGAAATCATAGCATGTAGAAGCAGAGTTTGGCTAGCAGCTGCCCATCAGTCAAACATGCTTCTTCATACATCACAATTGTCTCATTAGCATGTTAAATCTCCACCCTTGGGCATGATTTTAATGCTAAAATGAGGCAAATTGTCTATGACCAGTCAACACTGGGCTTCATCTTGACATTTGCCAGTTTGTGCTGGCTTTGACTGGGGCCGTTGGACCCTGCTCCAGTGCTTGCCATGTTCTGTTAAAGAAAGCAGAACTACCTTCTATTGAAGCTGGTGTTAATCACTTTCAAAGCTTTTGTTTAGTATTGTAAGCAGACTTAAGCTCTGGCTCAAGATTCAGACAGGTAGCGAAGGTTCACCTCCTACACTATCTCATAGTGATTCAAGTCATTCAAATTATGAGTTGAGTAAGTGCTCACATTAAGTGCCTATGTTTAGAACAGAGTCTGGTACATTGTGAGGGGTTTAGCTGCATTGCTGTCACCTACCCATGAGATGTTAGTAATAAACCGCATCTGCCCCCCAATTATGACAATCAAAAATGTCTTCAGACAGCCAAAAAATTGCCTTTAGTTAACAATCACTGATATACAGCAATAGAATATTTGGCTCTTTGTTGTTGTAAACACTTAAAATTGATGATATCTTTGCATGCATTTGAAGACTTTAGATTATTTTAAGGATAATAACTTATGGGCCATAATGCCAAATACGGTTCCAGTAATATTATAGTATGATGATTATTGTGTATTCTGTTGACTGTCATTGTCTCTTAAAAGTAAAGTCAAGTCACATCACTGGCAGAACCTCTGAGAAGTTATGTATTCTCATGCCATTTTAAGGTTTACTTAAATAATCTCTCCAAATAACGATAGTATTAATAATATCTGACAGACATAGAGTGTTTTATATCTATAGGGTGCTTTCCTTTCGACTCAATCTTTTCTTTAATTTCCCCAAGAACTGAAGAGAGTTTTTATTCACCCATTTTATCAACTAGAAACAGATGCTCAAGAAGAGTAACTTTTGACTGTTTTTTTCTCAGATCAGAAAATACCACTGCTCTGAGTAATTTTAGGTGAAAAGAATTGTCTTTCTGATTAAAACCATCACATAAAGCTTGTCTTGGTATAAGACTTTTTCCTATCCTTGAGGGCAGTGTCAGAGACTCAGGCCTGTTTCTTTCTCCTGATCTCTGAATTCTAAACCACATACTGCAGTTCCCTATTTTGATGTGTCAGTGGTTGTTTGTACTGGGACCTCGTGTAGACTGGAGCATCTGTCTCTAGCCTCTCAAATGAGCTGCCCTAATTATGTTCCTTCAGGACAACTGGTGAAGCTCAGAATCTCAAGTTTCTGACCTTACAAGTGATGAGCAGCATAAGCCGTTCCCATTGCTGTTCTCAATCCCCTTCCTGTCTTAAATAGATTCATAGATTCCCTAGGCTCTTAACAATCCTCTAGCCCCGTTTATCTTGTAGTCAAGACTCCAGAAATTAGTCTTCCTGAAAATGGCTCTTCAAGCCAGACTCTTCAAGGTGATGGTGCCTGTGTAACCTTGATACGGAACCTCCTCCAGTGTGTAATACTGTCAACTCAGGGAGAGTCACTGTTCATTAGCTTAAATTGTCAGCTTTATGGTTCAGTAAAATAAATACACATTTTCCCTATGGTAATGACTTTTTGTCACTTCGTAAAAGCTGTAGGGATCCTTGTTATCAAGAGATAATCATATTCTAGTGGTGCTACCTTATTGTGCCCAAGGAAAGTCCCAAGGATGTGATTATCTCTTAATAACTCTAAAGCCTGTTACGTATCATGTTGTATTGTTGTTTACTTTGAGTGTGTGTGTGTGGAGAAACCCATAAATGATCTCTGTGGTTTATATTATTCGTTGTGAAATGATAGAAGAATCAAATGACCATTTGTTTCCTTGTGGCTAGACAGCACAATTAGAAATGCATCCCAATTCCCATTGAAAAATGCATTTAAATGTAATCTCTTGCTTAGTATTATTTTAATAACCCTGATGTTAATACTAAATTATGTCGAGCAAAGCTAATGGAAATTCTGATAATAAGCATGGATAATTTAATGTCTTCATGACCTTTACCTCCCACAGAAAATTCAGGTTGGGTTTTAACTGCCTGTGAAGGAAGTAAACACCCATGAGACATACCTCCTGATTCAGTCATGGAAAATGCCATCCATAACTTAAGCAAAATAGGAGAGATACAAGGAAAATACCATGAAATACAATGGCCTTTGAGAATATGGACAGTTACTGAATGTGGACTCTTTCCTTTCACTTCATGCTATCCCTTCATTTTAAAATAATGTTAATAGTAACAGGTGTCACTAGTTGAACACCTGCTACAGACTATATTGTTTTTATACATTATATATAATTTTATTAAGACCCTTTCAAGGTAGATAATATCGGTCCTCTTTTACAGCTGAGGAGATTGAGACTATAAGGGGTTAGGTAATTTGGTTGAGTTTATGCAGCAGGTAAATGGTAAAGCTTAGATTCAAATCTGACTTCAGAATCCATATTTTATCCACTGATTATTTGAAGGCATAATGTGCAGAGTGATCAAGCACAGGTATAAGAGACTTGTAACCGATGGTAATCATATATACATTTATTGTTAGGCAACTACATGTCTGACCCCAGTGGGCAGAGTGAAGAGACCATTCTTTCCTCTTAAGCTTGCGTACTTTGTGAGAACTGAAAGTTTTAGAGTTGTCTCATCTGGTTTTTGAACATGTTCATTAGAATTACTTTCATGTACTTACCTGTCACTTGGGAAGGATTGTTTTTGTTCTGAATAAATAACCAACACACCTTTTGGTTCTGAGGTATTTGGAAAGGGTCTAGATCAGGACTTTTTGTTCCCTAGAGTAAAATCATCCTTTTTGACCCAGGCCTTGCCAGCTGTTGCCTCTTCATATTTGCTTTTAGCTGAGAAGCTCTGCATTCATGCATTTCTCGTTCCTTTGTTGTAACGTAACTAGTGCATTTATGCATTGATGACAACAGCCGTTTTATTCAAAATTCATGGACCCAGTCTTTCTGAGCAGAGGGAGAGTTATCCATTACTCATTTGTGCTTGTATTAATTTCCTGTCTATTCTCACATGTGGTTTTTTTGAGTTTGTAATAAAAACCATAACTAAAATATAACCATAATTTGAAACTATTATGATAGTAGGCAGAAATTATGGATGTTAACATGGAAAATTTAATAAATTTTCAGTGATTTTAAAAGTAATTATCATAATGATAGCTAGCATTTATTTTGTGCATATTATGAGCCGGCACCATTCTTTATGTGGATTAACTCGATCTCCCATAAAAACAACAGTATAATGTGGTATTATAATTATTAGGCTCATTTATGCATAAGGAAGCTGACCTTAAAAAAGATAAGTAAAATAAAAGGCCTTTGCTTGTGTTATCCTTTGGGGACAATCTATTAATCAATCAAGTATAACAGATTCGCAGTTTCTTCCCCCTTTACATGGGAAGCACACAAAAGTGGCCAGAAGAAATTCTGTGATTTTACTCTGTTTCAAAGAATGGAATTAGGTATCTATCTACCTGATTCATCTCTGTTCATGCTCGCATATCTGAGATGGGAACTTTTGACTCAATCACTTTTTCCCCTAATAAAGAATATGGATATTCAACTTTTTTCCAATAAGGCATGAATAAACAATTCCTACTTATAAAATCAGGAACTTCTCAACATCAACCAAGGCATCATTAGAAATTTTTTTTTTTAAGAGCAGTCATGAAAATACATTGTGGAGATGAAACTTATTTTTAAAAAATATCCCTTACTTAAACTGTGAGTTGGTTCTATTCATTCATTCAGTACACATTTAAGTAGCACGTGTTTTAGACCAGGTTGTACTAGTCTCTACAACTTCAAACTGAAGAATAAGAAAACACAGCTATATACTTTCCCACAACAAATGGTATGCATGTGTGTTGGGGTGAGGGGGTAGTGATAAACATTTTGTGATTATTATCCTGCCAAAAATATATGCTGAAGGCAACAGGAACACAAGATCCATTATGGTCCTGAAATGCTATGGTTTGCTAAAAAGGATTATTTCAAAAATAATATTCAATCACCATTTTAGGCCGGGCGCGGTGGCTCACGCCTGTAATCTTAGCACTCTGGGAGGCCGAGGCGGGCAGATTGTTTGAGCTCAGGAGTTCAAGACCAGCCTGAGCAAGAGAGAGAGACCCCGTCTCTACTAAACATAGAAAGAAATTATACGGACAGCTAAAAATATATATAGAAAAATTAGCTGGGCATGGTGGTGCATGCCTGTAGTCCCAGCTACTCGGGAGGGTGAGGAAGGAGGATTGCCTGAGCCCAGAAGTCTGAGGTTGCTGTGAGCAAGGCTGACGCCACAGCACTCTAACCTGGGCAACAGAGTAAGACTCTGTCTCAAAAAACAAACAAACAAAAAAAAAATCACCATTTTACATATATTTTGATTATTTTTGTTTGTTTGTTTGTTTTGGGTGAAGAAGGTGGCTAAGTAGAGTAATAGTTTTATTTTGACAGTGAACCCCATGAGGTCAGGTACCTTGTTCTGCTTTTTTTCTCCTAGCAAATATTTTTTAAATAATAAAAAAATTAATGCCGATGTAAAAGGTATTGGTCTATGATAGTAAAGGAGCAGTTGACTACAATTCATATTCATGAGCCAGGAAAATTTGTATGTGGAGATTTCCTTTCAAATAAATAGGTTGCTACCATGGCAGGGTGGTTTCTCGTTTATTCCTGTTAATTCATGTCTCCCTCAGTTTCTTTAGGCACAAAGCTATGAATTTGTGTTAACCCACAGAAAATTTTCTTAACTAGAAACTCTTTAGTTGTGATGTACAAAAGCTTAAAACTAGCTCACATAAGAAGGAAGGGCTGTTGAAACCATATGCCAGGCAGAATGGTAGCCATTTAGAATAGAAAACTAGGTAAAGCCTGACCTCATGGAGACTTGACTTGGAAAGTCAGGAGATGTGGCTGCTTCTCACCCATTTTACCCTATTTTCAATCCTTCATTTCTCATGAGGATCAGGAGTAAGGGTGTGTGTTAAGTGTTACCTTAACTCTGGTTTTCTCTGAATGTCTATTGCCCGTGTTCTCTCAACAGACTGGCTTCTTAGACGATAATTACAACTTTACATGCCCCCAACTCTCAGTGTTAGACAATGCAAACTCTCTAAGGGAGAGAATCTTGGTTTAATGTGGGTCAAGTGTTAATTGATGATTCAATAGCTGTAGCCAATTAGATTGGATCACACAGTACAAAGGGCAATTCTTTCCAGGAGCTACAGGTGGGACAAGTTCTTTAAGAAGGCTATACTGATTTGGAGGTCCTCTTGGGGTAAATCCCAGATAGCCCTCCTCACTTTTATTATTCTTATTTCAGCATATTGTGGGGGTACAAAAGTTTAGGTTACATATGTTGCCCTTGTCCCCCACCCCCGAGTCAGAGCTTCAAACGTGTCAATCCCCTAGACAGTGTGCATTGCACTCATTATGTATGTATACACACATCCCCTCCCCCACCCACATCTGCCTGACACCCGATTAATGTTATTTCTAAATGTGCTCTTAGGTGATGATCAGTGAAACCAATTTGATGGTGAGTACACGTGGTGCTTATTTTTCCATTCTTGGGATACTTCACTTAGTTTTTCTTAGTACTTCATCCTGCTTTCCATTTTCTTTGGCACTGGTCTTTGCTCCATAGGAGTTAACTGACCTGATAAATACATTCATGATATGTTAGCTTACCCAACAGCTAAGTTCCTTTTTGCCAGGGTTCCCTCTGAAAGTAATTACAAATAGCCATAAGTAGAACTTTAGCTTCTTATCAGTAGTTGTCCTTAATATAAGAAAGATAAAGTCAGGCTATTTATTTATTTATTCTAATTTTATTTTTTTAATTGACAAATAGTAATGGTACATATTCCTGAGATACATAATGATGCTTTGATACATATGATGTATAGAGGTCAGATCAGGATAGTTAACATATCCATGATCTCAAACATTGCATTGATCATTTCTTTGTGTTGGGAATGTTCAATACCTTCCTTCTAGCTATTTGAAACTATATAATATATGAATCTGTATATAGTCATCCTACAGTACCATAAAACACTATAACTTATTCCTCCCATCTAGCTGTTATTTTGTATCTAAAGTCAGGCTTTTAGATACATAATGAACTTTTGTAGCCAACTCATGTACATCCAGCTGGTAATTGACCATATTAAAACAAAACAGATGGTGGATGTACTTGTGATTCAGAGTTTACTTGAATAGAAAATTTTTCCTATTGCATACGAATCACTTCTTACATTTGTCATAATCATTTGTGGAACTTTATGTTTTTGGAATATATAAGAAAGAATAGGGAAAAATTGTATTTCTGAATTTATTAAGAGTATGAAGAATACTTATTTGGTCCTTACTTTCTGGACATCAATACTATTCTGAAAGTATCAATTATGTTATATTTAAATATAAATCAGAGTAGACTTGTACAATATTTCTGAGTGGCTAAGCTAAATATATCTACATAGAATGATATCTTCAATTATTAGAAAATTACAAGACAGTTATTTTACTAAGAAATAAAGTTATTTACAGTAGAAACTTTGTTAGAAGATACACACATATACATAAAGATGAAGACAGATATAAATATGTACATAAATTCTTGGTAAAATTAAGTTATTTTCCTTAGGGAGTAGCAAATTTATTTCTTCAGGGAGAAAATACAATGAGGTAAATATTATCTCACAGGGAAGATAAAATGCCATATGTATGTGAAGAGTGTCTCTTATTGTTGTTGTTGTTTTTTAGTGCTACCCTCCTTTTATGTATTCATATGTCTAACAAAAACCGCAACACGACTCTTAGTTCATTGCTTGTTATTTTAAAACTCTTTACATGTACCTTCTTAGAAAACTATCTCTTTTATTGAATCTGAATACCACAAAATATCATCCGCTTCTAGAGCCATTGTACTAACAGGGGAAGGATAGAATGGTGAACTGACTTGTCAAAAATTGCTCAGCAAAGTACAGAATGGAACCTGGCGTCCTGGCTCCTAATCTAGGCAACTCTGTCAAACCTAACATCCACGCCAGCTGTGTTTAATTTTTATTTCCTCCTAATTTGATTATAGAATGAGAAAATAGTACTTAAGCATCAACTGCATATAAGCCTATCTATACTTGAAAAATGTATTTATTTTGTATTTTTGTTTTTTATTCTAGGACTCATTAACATATAGCAACTCCACAGCATGTGGCTCCAAGAGCTGCCTTAAAAGGTAAGCTTCCCACAAGGGAAGGTTTTCTTCATATGTTCTTCACCTTTGATTAGCATCCTTAGTATCCATGCAGATATTGAGAACCTTTCCTTACAAAGTGATGAGATCATTTTTGGTGTTTTCATGCATGCTGAAGTTAATGAAGGTAGTAAAGTTACATAAAATAAAGCCTGGAACTAGGATACAGAGACCATTTCCATTTCCCTCTGGAGAAGACACTGAGGTAGGTTTTCTGTGGTTCAGATTTATTTGCTAATTCAAAAACTTTAGAATTTGGCATTGTAGAAAGGGTATTGGAAATAAAGTAGATGTTCCTGCATTTTTGCCAAATGGACTTATGAGAGAGGATGTTTTAGCAGTGAAATCAACACAAATATTAAGTTAACTGAGTCCTACAAGTATTCAGGTCTTAAAAGTTGAAAGCCTTTTAAGGGATAAAACACAAGGAATGTAACTCACTGTCTACAATGTATGCAGATTTTTTCCTTAATAAAAGATAGAGATCTAAAATAGTAAAACTGGTATCTGTTTTAGTTTCCCGAGGGTGATCTAATAAAGCACTAAAAGTTGGGTGGGCTTAAAACAACAGAAATTTATTCTTTCACAGTTCTGGAGTCTAGAAGTTCAAAATCAGAGTGTTCAGGGACATGCTCATTTTGAAGGCTCTAAGGGAGGAATTCTTCCTTGCTTCTACTTTCTGGTGGTTTTTGGCAATTTTTGGTGTTCCTTGGCTTGTAGATGCATCGCTAGCATCTCAACCTCTGTCTTTGCATGGCCTTCTCCCATGTGTGTTTCCAAATTTCCCTCTTCTTACAAAGACATCAGTCATTGGATTAGGGCCCATGCTAATCCAGTATGACTCATCTTAACTTGAATTCATCCATAGAGACCCTCTTTACAAATAAGGTCACGTTCACAAATCCTGGGCTTCAACATATCTTTTTGGAGGATGTAATTTAACCATAATAGCATCTATTCATTAAAAGTGAGTTGAGTGACATTAAAGTTAAATATGGTTAAATAGATATTTAAGGGAAAAAATACCAACATGAGGTGGAGTGGAGGAAGATCTCATTCCATTGGTATACACAAAATAAAATTCTGCCTTATTTTAAAGATGTAATAATTATCTGTTCATGGCCAACTTTTCTCCCAGGCAAGATAAAAATTAAATATTCAGTTATTCAATATAGAGATTGATAACATCGGGTAAATATTAGTACATGATTCTTACTCAGAGATTTTTTTAACACCTTCAATTTAAAAAATTTAGGAAAAATTTTACTTGATTTCTCAGATGTTTTTCATAAGCCAAGGGTGAATAATTTTTTTTTTCCAATTAGCTATTGTTCTATAACAAATCACTTCATAACTCAGTGACTAAAACCAAAAATGACTTATTATTTCCCATGAGTCTATGGGGTCAGCTGCTTGGGCCTTCTGATCTGGAACATACTCCCCAGTCTAGGCTGGTTGTGTTCACGGGTGTGCGCCCAGCTCACAGGTCGGGGCAAGCTGCTCCATGTGGACTCTTCTCCTGTAGAAGGAACCAAACTTCTCATTGTAGTAGCATTATTCCAAGATATTCTGAGTGTTCCCAACTTGCCATTAACTTATTTTCTGTTTTTACCTCCTCAGTCCTGTGTACCTACAAACCATCCCACACAAGAAAATAGGAGTGATCTTCCTAAATCATTTACTAAATCTAACTGGATTATCACCATCACCGACATATCTTTTAGTGGTCCCTATCTCCCTTGGATCAACTCCCACCTTTTTAACTCAGCTTTAGAGGTTCTGCATTATTTGGCCATTGCTTACCTTTCTACCTTCATTTCTTTCCCCCACCCTGCACCTTCCCAAATAGATTCTACCAACCTGAAATTCTTTAAGTTGTTCAAATGTGCCCTATTTCACCTTGCTTTTGCTCATTCTATGCCTTCTTGGAATATTCTGTTCTCTTCTCTCTGCCATCTTCTCCCATCTTTGTTTGATCAATGCTTTTTTGTTGTTGTTTGTTGTTTTTGAGGTTTTGTTTTGTTTTGTTTTTGCCAGTTGAAAACTCACTTCTTCTAGAAAGACTTTTCTGGTTTCTCTTATTTGGGTTAGGCTTCCCTCCTATGTCAACATCAATGTAAATAACATGATAATCACAACATGATGTAACTGCTTGCTTAATTATCTTACTCTTCCACTGTAGACTTTTGAAGCCAGGGATCACATTTTCTTTTTCATCATGGTATTCCAAGAACCTAGCGTTGCAATAACCCAGCAGAACATGCACAAAGGATGTCCTCAGTAATTACCCATGGAAAGAATGAAAGATTTAATGATATCTTTGCTACTCTAATTCCTCTGTCTTAAAGTTATTGGACGTTTCTAGGAGGCAGGAGGTCAGGTTCTGTCCAACTTTTCTGATCCTGCTGTGGCTCTACTTAAGGAGGGCCCTGGCACCATCTGCTGGCCTGGCCTTTCATCCTCTACCACAGGTCGTAAAAGTAGTAGCCTGTGGGACAGAACAGTCACAAAAGAGTTATTTTGATTTACACATTTACTCTTTTTAAAAATTTAATTTTAAAAAGAAAAAGTTTAATTGGTTGCAAACACAGAAATTAGGAGATTTCACAAATAAATGATGATTTTTAGATTCTTTTGAAAGAATCAGAATAACTTTCTTCCCTGGGCCTGCTTTGCCAGAGAGCAAGAGGGCTTAACTGGGTGGCAGCTGCATTCCATGCTTTCTCTGGTTCATCACACCATGCCATTCGCTATCTGTGTAGCCCAACGGGCACCTGAGTTCAACATCCTCAGCTATACAAAGATATATGGATTGATAAAATGTGGGTGCTTAGCTCAGCTTCTAAGTGTCTGTCTCTGGTAAACAAAGATCATAGGTTCAGTGGGTTGGATGGGCCATTTAAGTTGTTCCTGCCATATATCCATCAAATAAGTAGAAATAATTTGGGCTTTATATTCCAAGCCCTGAGCTTGAATTCCTGCTCTAATATTTTAACAGATAGCCTAACCTCTCCGAGCCTCTTTTTTTCCCCATCTGTGAAACAGAGACTATAATATTCTTCGTGGGCTTGCATCATGTTAGGTTGCCTCACTAATACGACAAAATTTAGTCTAACCTGCACACAGGGAAAATGGAATAAAATAGGCACATTATTCTTTTTTGGACTGGTACAAATAATTTTCATCTTTTGTTAGTACATTAACAATTAGAATACATTAGGAAGATGAAGTGTTGATACATGCTACAATGTGGATGAACCTTGAAAATACTGTAAAATAAAAGAATCCCGACACAAAAGGTCACATATTTTATGATTCCAAGTATATGAAATGTCCAGGATAGGCAAAACTGTAGACAGAAAGTAGATTCATGGTTTTCAGGAGTTAAAGAAAGAGCAAAATGGGGAGTGACTGGCTGCTAATGGTCACAGGGTTTCTTTTTGGGGGTGATGAAAATGTTCTGGAATTAGATGGTAGTGGCGGTTGCACAACCTTGTGAATATACTAAAAGCCACTGAATTGTACAGGGAGTGGTGAATTTTGTGGTATGTGGATTATACCTCAATAAAGTAATAGATATGGAAATACATATTTTAGGAAGATAAAATTTCATCTTCAGCTATGGTAACTAGGGTATGTAATAAAATAAGCATACTGTCATTCAAATCAATGAATACCATCTTCCTAAAAGTTCTGACTGACCTATCTTCCAAGGCCAAAGACCAAATCAGATTTTTAATTGTTATGATTCATGGTTTTATACAAAGGTTATGAGTGATGGGGTCAGACAGGGATGGTTTGTATTTTCGCTGCTTAAATCTCTAAGCCTCAGGTTCCTTAAATTGTAAAATAGGGTACTCATAGCCATTTTGTTGGGTTAGGAAAAATAAATGCCAAGTACTTACCATGATGCCAGTTAGAAAACAGGCCGTCCATAATTGATACTTTTATAATTAGTGTTATTTAGTTGTAAATATTAGGCTATAACATTAGATTTTTGGCAGCTCATCTGTTCGAGGGTTGGCATCTTACTGGCATCTTAGGCAGAAAAAAAAGAATGGCTAGAATTTCTGTTAGCACTTAATGAATTTAATCAGCCCCTGAGGGACTTTTGATGTAGCAGGGAAATATTTAACAGAGAAACATGATTTTTATTCCTTCTGTGTTTCTCTTGGTAGTTGACAGAACCTTCCCTAGCAGAGGTAACATTACCCGTGCTGAGAGAGGAACATTAACATACCATGAGTGAGATGTTAGAACTAAGAGAACACATCCCTGTGGCCTTATATTAAAATGTTTCTGTGCATATGCTTCTGAATACAATTTAAGCTGCTTTCAATAAGAAAATAATCTGCTGCCTGAAAATGTATGATTCAATTGTCCAGCATTTTTATTATTTATGTTTTTTTTTTTCCTTTTAGTAACATTGTAGAGATTCGTTTTTACCTTTGTCTTTGGGGATTGAAATGAAATCATAGTGTGGAAATATAAAGGATAATTGTGTTATTCTGTGAAGTACATTATAAATTGTAATTTTAAACAGAAATTTTTAATCCAAATTATGAAAAAATGTCTATATGAATTGCTCCACTGGATCCAATTGCTGCTTTATGCTTTTCTTTATGGGCAATGGAAATGATTATGCTATGTTGAATGGCCAGAATTTCAGGAGATATTGGGTCATTTGTTCTCTCAACAGTATTTTTCTGGGAGTTAACTATATGCCGGAATCTGTATTAAGACTGGGTGATATGGTGGCAAATGAAATATGTATGTTTCCTGGAGTTTTGAGTTTGATATCTGATAGAATAACAGATAATAAACAAGTAAAGAAAATATAAATTGTGTTAAGTGCTTTAAAGAAAAGGAAGAGAATGCAATGATAAAGAAGCAAAGGTTATAATATAGTTCTGCATCACAACTAATTTGATGTGTTATCCCAGGTGGGCTACTGATCATGAATGGGCAGGAGATTTCTATTTAATCTGCTGGATTGAACCTTTGATCATTATGCCGTGATTCTCTTTTTATTATCAATAATGCTTTTTGATATAATATTTATTTCATATGATTTTATTAATATATTACCATAACTACTTTATTTAAATTAATTTTGCCGAAGATTCCTTTACTACTTTGTTTTCAACCTTCATGTTTCTTTTTAGGTGTCTCCTTTTAGTAGCATATACCCATATTTTTCAGTGTGATTTTTTTTTTCCTCTTTTATCAAGGGAGTTAAATTTATTTATACTTATCTTGATTCCGGAAATATTTTTAACATTCTTTCTATCATCTTATTTTGTGTTGCATTTTTTGTTCCTGCATATTTCTCCATCTTCTACTAGATTAACTGATTTTCTTTATTCCACTATTCCTTCCTATTATTTTGGATTTTTCACTCTATTTTCATTTACAGTGTGCTTCCTAAAATTTTAAACTTAGCAAAGCCAAATTTAACAATGTTCCCAAATAAAACCTAAATTTTTTTTTCAAATTGTACCACCCAAAGCTCCAAGTTATTTTTCTATACATAGCATTTTAATTCAACTTTATTTCTTTTTCTAACTAGTAATCATTTTTATATTTAATACTGTTAGGGATTAACTTTTCTTATGTATTGGCCAATTTATTTTTCATCATTAATTCCAAAATCTCTGTTCGTTTGAGGATAAGTTCCTTTTACTCAATGTACCTATTAAACTTTTAGCAGGTTCTCCAAATGGTAAATTTTATAATATTTGTTTATCATTAAATATCATTCTTTTGCCATTATTTTTGAGTCATGTTAAGCTAGGTTTGTAATTCCTAGTTGATGGTATTTTTCCCCTTAATACTTTGAAGATATTATTCCATTGTTTTCTACCCTTTATTACTACAGATAATGGAGTCTGCTTTTAGTCAAATTATGTATGTGATCTGACCATGTTTCTCTGTTTATTTTTAAGATTTCCTCTTAATGTTTGGAATTCTGCAGTTCTATTATGATATGTTCAAGTATGCAGTTAGGTTTAGTTATTCTCATGTGATACTCTGTTTTTCAACCTTAGGACATATTTCTTTTTTCCAGTTTTGGAAAATTCTCATTCATTATTTATGTGGATATTGACACTCTTAAAATTTATTTCTTTTGTCCTTTTTCTGCATATCTCGTTAATCATGTTTTGGACCATTTATTTCTCATATCCAGACTCCTAGCTACCCTTTCATATTTTTTCTTTAACATCTTCATTTTACATTCTGGGGAAAATTCCTCCAAATTCCTCCTCCAATTTTTAAATTCTTTCATTATCAGTGTCTATTCTGCTATTTAACTTTTGTATCAATCAGGGTGGTTAGTTCATGCTACAATAGCAAACAATTCCAAATCTCATGAGTTATTAATAAAACAACAAAAGTTTATTTCTCTCTGATGCTACATGCCCAATGAAAGTTAACAGGGAAGCTCTCCTCATTGTATTGAGAGAAGCACCATCTGAGAATGTTTCCACAAGTACTGAGGCAAAGTAAAGAGAATTTGTGGAATCATGAACTGGCTCTGAAAGCTTCTTTCCATAATCTACACATGTCATTTTTGCTCACATTTCCTTGGCAAAAGCAGCCACATGGTCATAGATATCTCCACTAACTATTTTATATACTCTTAATTTTTAGTCATTTTCATTAATATTTTATTATTTTTAGTCCTTACATTACATGTTTTTTTACTGTGCCAGCTGACTCTGTTTATGGCAGTTTTTTGTTTTTTTTCATATATAGTTTGTAGTTTTATATTGTGAGCTCACTTTAGATAAATATTTCTTTGCTATGGACCCTGTGTTGTGAAAGCATTCCCCAAGAGTGGTTTTGCTTTTGCTTTTATCAAGGCTTTCAGATTTAAAGGGTCCCAGATCAGTCCTTTTGTTAATTTCTTCCATTTTATAAGTAGTATGATTTAGATCATATGCTTAAGCCCAGGATTGAGGTTTCAATTTCATTGAGTCCAGAGACAACAAAATCCACACTTGTTGAGGCCCTTTTGCATAGTTTTTTACTAGTTTTCTTTCATGGATTTAGGGGATATGTGTTTTGTTCAGGGACTTTAGATCTATCTCCCTGTGCTGGACGACTGTGTCTCCTTAGACATTAATACTCCAGCTCCCACCCCTCCATGCTGTAGCAAGAACCAGCTTGTCCCTAAACCATGACTACATTAGCTAAAACTTACTGCTTAGTCTTTGATTCCTCTGTTCCTTTATGACACCTTCAACATTCCCTTTCTTTTGCTTAAGCCTGATGGAATTTTTAAAATTTGCGTTGGTTATATTTTATTCATTATTTTTCTGTGCTTGTAGGTGGGCATTGATCTACATTAGCTGAGTTCTCCATGTTTTCAAAATCAGAAGTTTCTAAACCAGCTTTCTAACCTGAAAAAAAAAGATGATCAAATTGCATTATACAAATTGCTATTTTAACTCTATGACTCATCTCTTTATATGAACTAATGGGAAGAAAACATAGTGAATATCAGGTCTCTTGTCTTCTTTCTACTTTGATATTAATCAATTGTGTCATGTTAGACAAATCATTAAACTTCATTGTTTCCCCATCTATAAAATAAGAAGTTGAAACTCAATGCCTTAGATAAATGGATTCTCTTCCCTAAGCTAAGCAAGTTTAGATCTGACAGGTTTTTAGGAAAGATACAACTTCATCTCCAATGCTTTAATATTTATTTTTTTTATTATATCCAGCAGAGTTCTTTATAATCTACATTACTGCAAAGAAATATGATTCACCCCACTTGGTTTGTGATATTTTATATGTAACTATGTACAAACAATCATCACATCTTTTTTTTTTGAGACAGAGTCTCACTTTGTTGCCTGGGCTAGAGCGAGTGCCGTGGCATCAGCCTAGTTCACAGCAACCTCAAACTCCTGGGCTTAAGCGATCCTCCTGCCTCAGCCTCCCGAGTAGCTGGGACTACAGGCATGTGCCACCATGCCCGGCTAATTTTTTCTACATAGATTTTTAACTGTCCAAATCATTTCTTTCTATTTTTGGTAGAGACAGGGGGTCTCACTCTTGCTCAGGCTGGTCTCGAACTCCTGACCTGGAGCGATCCACCCGCCTCGGCCTCCCAGAGTGCTAGGATTACAGGGGTGAGCCACCGTGCCCGGCCCATCACATCTTATTAAACCTAGGAATGAATGAAATTAGGTTTGCCATTTTAAGGATCTCCAGAGATAATATTGACTGGGTGCAGTGGCTCATGCCTAGCACTCTGGGAGGCCGAGGTGAGAGAATCCCTTGAGCTGAGGAGTTCGAGACTAGCCTGAGCAAGAGCGAGACCCCATCTCTACAAAAAATAGAAAAAATTACCCGGGTGTGATGGCACACCTCTGTAGTCCTAGCTACTGGGGAAGCTGAGGCAGAAGGATTTCTTGAGCTCAGGAGTTTGAGGTTGCTGTGAGCTAGACTGATAGATGCCACAGCACTCCAGTCTGAGTGACAGAGCAAGACTCTGTCTCAAAAAAAAGAAAAAAAAAAAAAGAGGTAATATTAACATAAGCACTTGTTGACTGCATAAGATATTTTCTCAAATGGCCTTCCAAAGTGAGTCTGCATTATTGCTTTCTACATACAGAAAGAGAAATCAGGGTGCATTTTAACTTTGTCATATTTAAATTAAGACATATGGTAGCTTGTCAAAATTGCAAAACAAAGTCTTTAGAACATTTAGTACAGAATAACCCTTCTAATTGCATGTGAAATGAAGGAATGTAATGTTTGTATATCACTCAGAACATAGTGTAATTCCCTTTAGAGTCTCCTCTTTAAAAGTGGTCACAAAATTACAGAGTCCATGATTTGAGCATCAGTCACAGATGTACTAACAGATATTGCCCAGGTGGCCAGTGAATTGCTGTCAGTTCATATTTTATACATGTAATTTGTAAGGAAAAAATAAAGGTGAAATATTCATCAGAACATTGTACACAAAATTTACTTAAAAATTCAAGCTGGAGTATGATAGACTATCAGCAGAACATTAGCATAGCTCTGATTTTGCAAACATATAGATTTGGATAATATTACCCAGTGGAGACATACAAATGCAAAGTGGAATATGATCTCAGATAGAGTGCTGATGGCCCATTATAAGTAACTGTGAACATTGACACAAACAACCTGAAACAAGCTAGAGAAATCTGAGAAGCTTAAACCTGGGGATTGGTGCAGTGAAATTGAAGGGAAACAATAGTCAACTTTATCTGAAAAGGATGAAATATCATACAACAGGATGATGTTAATGTATCTCTGGTGAGCATGTTAGGGGCAGGGCATGGAAGAGTTAGCGCAAGCTACCCTTCCTATTAAGATCTCTTTTGAAATGAGACAGGCACTTGTCTCAAAGGTCAAGGACTGAATGTGTCGTAGAGAAGTGGTCGTGGTTATTTTACCTTTTCATCCATCTTTGAAATAAAAGATTAGAGATAAGATGAAAGCTGGCTAGATCCTTGCTAGGAGAATGAAACTTTTAAAGGACAGTCATAATTACAGCTATCTTCAAAGTAGTTGGATGCCAAGTCTTAGAGAAGTACAGGATTAACCATGTTGGTAATGACAGAACCTAAGGTATCTCCAGCAGTGTTCTTAGGAGTGTGAAAACCAAGGATTAGGAAAGCAGGTGATTGGACACAGCTGCTGAATAATCTTCTTAACCTCATCTGTACTCTGCAGGGAAGAAAAATAGCAGGAAAATAAAACCCTCCACCAAGTGGCTAATGGCAGTGAAATAAAAGGAGCATTAAAAGTACACAAGGACAAATTTGTCCTGATGCTAATAATCTTGAACATAAGAGACAAGCAATTGCTGCAGAATGCTGTGTATCAGTATAAAATAAAGACACAATAAGTATGTCTAAATAAAGGAAAAAAAATAAAGTAGAATTCTAGGAGTAGTTCTTTTTTCAAGGCACTTCTAAAGCTATTATTCACTGAGGACCTAAATACCTCTTAAATACCTCTTAATGTCTCTTCATTAATTTTTTGTTCATGAAATAGCTGGAAATGAATAGCTCTCAGTCAATATTGAATTGATGCTTATAAACTGAATTTAATCAGGAACTATCTAGATGTCTCACTAACCAATGAAAATTTAAGCAAGGCAAATGTAACAAAGAAAAATGGGAAGCAAAGCAGGCAAACGGCATAAGACTTTGTGTGTGAGAGAGATAAAATTTTAATGTTTTAAGCCATTTGCATTCCTGGGCTATTGAACAATAGCCTAAACAGTCCTAATTAATGTAGCTCCCCAAGACGTGATAGAGTCTGCAAGGAAAATGACCCAACTTACATACCTTGATTTTTTTTTACAGTGTAATGGTTCCATATTTTAGTAATTCTGCATTTTTAAAAGTTCCTATATTGAGTTTACCTCAAACATACTGACTCTGGAAGCTTAAATTATGTTTATTGTGTGATTGGAGAGCTATATAAGTACCACTCCTGGCATGAATGTGAGATTATTTAATGATCGAACTGGAAAGAGTAAACTCATGGTATGCCATCAGTAAAATAAACCCCAGGTAACATTCAAGCCAAATTTCTCACTTTATAGTGGAGGAAACTTAGGGTCAGAAATGTTTGGTCCAGAGCCACACAGTCAACCAAAAGAAAAATCTTGATAGTGAGAATTTACTTTTCCACCAATTTTTTTCTCTCTCAAGGAGAGAACAAGGCTGACTTTACTCCCACTGAAAAGTGGATGATGTTTAGTTGTACTCAGCAGAAACAGAGAACACGGGAGAGTTCTCACGCTTCAACACCATAAAGCAAATACCTGTGACCTTACTTGCACAGTGGTCCTCCCCTTATTGAGGGGGATACCTTCCTCTTATGTGGGATAGCGTGAGATTTCTTCACACTACTCAGAATGGCATGGAATTTAAAACTTAGGAATTGTTTATTTCTGGAATTTTCCATTTAATATCTTTGGACCACAGTTGCATGCAGGTCACTGAAACTGTAGAAAGCAAACTGTGGATAAGGGGTTTCTACTGAAATCTAAAAAAAATGAAGTCATAGAAGTAGTAGAATGATAGTTACCAAGGTTGGGGGTACAGAGGAGGGAAGGAATGGAGAGTTGCTGGTCAAAAGGTACAAAGGTTTCTATACAGATAGGAGGGATAAGTTTTGCCATCTATTTCACAGCAGGGTGACTATGGTCAATAATGTTACATTTCAAAATAACTAAGTAGATTTCAAATGGTTCACCACAAAAAATGATAAGTGAGGTGATGGATATGTTAATTAGCTTGTTTTAATCATTCCACAATTTTTACATACACCAAAACGTCACATTATACCCCATAAATATACAAAATTATGATTTGTCAATTAAAAATAATAGTAAAAAAACCTAAAGCAGTCCTAAGTGGATGATGATGATGATGATGATAACAGCTTACATATTTAGAGCACCTATCATGTGCCAGATACTGTCCTAATCTTTATAAACACATTTTTTCTTTTAATACTTATAATGTAATCTAAAGGTAAGTTCTAACATTTTGTTCATCTTATTGATAAAGAATCTGAAATTTGGAGTGGTTAAATAAGTTTCTCAATATTTCAGAGTAAATCTGTGGCAGAGGTGGGATTCACACTCAGTTCCATCTTGATTCCAGGGCCAGAATTCATAATCACTTCTTATATTTGTACAGATGAACAGGAACTGAATGTTTTTGAACCTTAAGTGCAAGGATTTATGCACTTTCAAGAAATGCACCCACTGGCATGATGTCTAAGAAGCTAGTTGCACCCCAAACTCCTATCATTTGCAAGGTGGTAAAGTGCTAAGAGGGACCTTGTGTATGAGAATCTGATATTAGCAGGAGACAGTTGTGCTGTACTGCTTTCAGCTAGTGCTGCAGAAAAATCACACTTGGCTGTAAAGAAGCTGTTGATTGCTTACACAGGTTTCTGTGGCATGCCAGCTCTTCTTTCCGCCTATTCTTTCTTATCAAAGAGCCAAGAGTTCCAAGTGAGGTGAGAATCCCACTTGACAAGCAGACATAAACCATTTGGGTAAAATACAAATTAAAAGGCTCCAAGATAGAAATAGGAGCATTAGCAGCAGGAAGTGTCTTGGGGATACATTGTGTCAGATTACATCAGGGAGTTGGGAGAATAAATGAGTCATAGCCTCCCAGTGGATAAACCCTGCTGCGTCAGTGGTTGGGCAGCCTCAGAAACTATACTAGCTATTTAAAGTTGCCAGAGCGGCTCTTAATGCCCCCAAGCCAACATCTGCTTAGTAACATTCTCAGATTATGCACAGTATGTCTGTTTCTCAAGTAGCTTCAGCAATTATCCTAACTTCTGACCAGTGTCAAGGCATTATTGTAGAATGTTGTGCACCTTTAGGGGTAAGAGTACAGAAATGTAAAGAATTAGGGCTATTTTGCCTAAGATCACCCAGCAGTAAAGCTGATGAGATAAAATTTCACTGTTGATTTCAAGGAATTTTTTGGTTTGTATAAAAATATGCAGCATAAATATGCTGTCATTGCGCCCATTTAATCAATGTTTTGGCCAAGAAATCTCAGTTGTTTAGAAACAGAAACCCTCCTAAACTAGCCCAAGCAAAAAGTTAGTTTACTGGAAGGATACAGGGAATCTCACGGAACCTCTGTGAAGTACAGCTGTATTCAGGCCAGGAGCAAAGGCTACCCTTTCTGTATTTCTGGGACTATGTGGTCGCTCTGGGCTTGCTCTGCCCCTCCCTGGCCCCACCGCATGGTGTTTTTTCTTTTCTCTTTGGTGTTTCTCCTTTCTTCTTTAATATGTACTCAGTTGAAATTGGCCATCTCAGCTCTGGATTTACATGACCCACTGGCTCTCTTATTTAGGAATAATTTCATGTCTGTATCCCAATCCGACATTCCACAATGAGAAAAATCTCCTGCCCCAATTAGTTTGAGGTGCGAGGAGAAACCAGGATTTCCTTCTAAGAGAAAGGGCTGTATAACTGGCAGACAACCCAAAGATTACTTCTTTATATTCAGCAAATTGCCATCTATGTTTAATTATGATGTAACTTAAATTGTAGCAGGGGCGGGGCTTATCCTGCTTAATGTAAAATATGGATACTTAACACCAAGGGAGCCACTTCCTCCCTGCCTTCTAGAACTCCCCTCAGTAGTTGCCTAAGTGCTTTTTACGTTGATCGGCTCAGTGTTTCCTGACTGCTAATCCTGTATCAAAGAAAATTCAATACAAGAATCAGAGTTCTATTTCCTGTTGCTCACACTATTGCTACAGGGAGAGAAGGCAGGGTAGTTGGTGTCTTTTTCAAGCTCTGGTCAGGAACTTATTACAGGCAAAGTAGTTTTCAGCTTTAAAAACGGGGGCAAGAAGATAGATCCTGGCTTTAGTGTTGGGTTTTTATTTTTTATTTTTTTGTAGTGTTAGCTCTTACTAAGTCAGCAGAGTGAATTTTTATGAGACATTTGAATACTGTTAAAGACTAGCACATTTTTACTAGAAATTCCAGGACTGTCAACATAATCGGATTTATGCAGACTAGATGGCATGGTGTGTGTTTATTATTATAACTTGATACCTAGACCAGTGCTTCTCAGACTTACATGTGCCCACAGATCACTTGGGAATTTTGTTACAATTTCAAGTTCTGCTCCTGTGGATAAGAAGCCTGAATGGGGCCTGGGATTTTGCATTTCTAACCAGGTCCTAGGTGATCCTGAGATTGGTGGTCCACAGAGCATACTTTATATAGCAAGGACATTATACAGTTTTTACATCTAGAATCATTGAATTTTTCAGAGCAGAAGAAAATATTATACTACTTATTTTAGACCTGAACACAGTGAACTTCAGTTTAGTTAGGTTATTTGCTTAAGGACAATCTACTTTGTAGCAGTGTTGGAATTAATAGCTAAATTCTTTCTATTCTACTGATTTCAGGGACTCATATTAATTATGTTGCTCCATGCTCTTTTGTTCACTTTAGTGAAAATTACAGCACACATAGCCTTAATTTACTGTCATTGGTTTTCAGCTAGAGCAGGTATTGTAAACATAAACATATACACAGAAAGACAGATTTATCTATTTTTCAGCCAAGCTTTTGCAAAGCAAAACCCAGGCTGCAGAGATTGTTGATTGATACTAAAATTTTGACAGCTGAGAGTATATTTTCAGCAACAAGATGAGTAACTTGGGCTAAAGGGGACCAAGGAGAATAAAACTCAGATTTATTAAGGGCCTTTCCAGTGAGCAGGCTGTGTCCTTTCTCAATGCAAAAATAGTGTCCAATTCCAATTATAGGATCCTGCAACAAGTAATTTAGTTTTGATTAACTGCTATAAATTGCTATCATCTTCTTAATCCTGTATATATTTAGTATCATGCTTTAACATCTGTAAATTTAAAATACTGTGATATTCAATATATTTCTGAAAGAATACAGAATACATCATATTTCACTTAGGGCTTTTTAAAACAACTCCAGGTACTGTCTTTTATGTAATAAAATATATGAATTCTACACTTATCTTTTGATTTAGAAACCTACTATGTAGCATCATCAGTGGATTGGGAACATCTGTTTACTCCCATGGAAAATTTTATTTAGTACGTGTGAGGGAAAGTCAACTGAAGCAAAATCATTTCTTTTGCTTTCTAACAGTTTCTACTAGCCTTATCTTTAGGATACTTGACAAAAAAGGATACAATATTCCTATCCATTCAAGATGGATATCACAGTGCACTTAACAGTCTGAGTAATAACATGTCTTGGTAGTTTCTGTGACCTTGGGCAAGCTTACCATTTTCGGCCTCAATTTTTGTACTTACGGCTTGCATATAGTAACATCTACCTCACAGGGTGATATGGATGAAATGACAGCATATTTAAAAGCACTTAACCAGTGCTTGGCATATTAAGCACTCAGCAAATATTCTTTTCTTCTTATTCCCTGAAGCGTTTAATGTCTTTAGGATTAATCTATAGCAAAATAATAATTCTCTGTACTTACCTCTGGCACCTAGAATACCCTTGGGTGATTGGAATGATTTTTAACTGTAATCAAAACTGAACAATTAATATTTGTAAACTTGCTGAGGGAAAAATAAGAGAAACATGCTTCCTAGAACCAATTAAACGTGATTTTAGACAATCTACTATTTCTGATTCTCCACACCATTGCTTTCCCTATTAGCACGTATAAGTGAGAGTTAATGGTAAATAATGGGAACACAATTCAGAACTAAAGTGCATAGTCATTTTTCTTCATGCAGCCAAAATGGTATTACTAATGTCAATTTATTGGTTATATGTAATGAACTGCTATATTGGAGTTTTGTAGAAATCATTTTTTATTCCCAATATAGTTACGTGGTCAAAGAGAACTAAGCTCCTTTTATAAAATACCAGAATATGTCATGAATGAAGAAATATGACTGGGCCGGTCATAGGGCGTTTGTGCAGAAGCTGTGGTTTTCTCTTTCACAATTACAGGAGCCTCTAAGGAGGATACTCTTTCCTGTCCTCCAGTGCAGAAAGGTGGCGCTGGTGGGTTTATGAGCATCTCATAGTTGTGTCAAATAATGTAATCGTTCTGGGCCTTTTCATTCTATCCGAATAAAATAATTATCTTCTCCAAATGAATTATAGTAAATATTTTTTTTTTTGCAGATTTTTATCAAGCTATGACAGCCCTCTGATGTAATGAAATGGTGACTTTGTAAGATTTGATGCCACACAGATACATTAGTCAGGTCTATACGCTTTAATTAGCTGGACATGAGTTTAAGGATAGTCATCTTACTTTTCATAGGTGGGCTCATTGTCTGCTTGGAGAAAAATGCAAACAATTATACAATTTTTACAATGTAAAATGTACAATATGCATTATATGTATAGTGTGTAATGTCCCAGTGTTTATTTAGGAACTCTTTTCTGGAATTGCTGGTGTTTCTGTTTAAAACAACTTAGGTGTTATAATTTCTGATGGATGTTACAGAAACATCAAGGGAATTTTAGAAGTATGA
The DNA here is from genome assembly GCF_020740605.2 of Lemur catta. NCBI lineage: Eukaryota > Metazoa > Chordata > Mammalia > Primates > Lemuridae > Lemur > Lemur catta. The sequence continues at coordinate 15,377,510 of NC_059145.1, read as the reverse complement.
TTAAAAAAAAAATCATCATTTTTCTTCCTTAAGACTGAGTCAAACCCAAACTAGCATGTGCTCAATTTAAATCATATGTATTTGATTGTTCACTCACTCATTTAGTCACTTGCTAAACAGATATTTTGTAATTCCGACCAAATTCTAAGTATTGCACAATGTACCATTAAACACAGGTCTTGCTTTAAAGAAGTTAATAGTCAAAGCAGGGTGAAAATCAGGTGAACAGATTATCACTAGACCTGTGCTATTTGAAGCACAGCATATATGGAAATGTCCCAGGAGAGGTGCCATTGGAACAGGATCATGGAGAGTAGGAGATTTCAAGGCACAATCTCTTCTGTTTAGGATCTTCCAAACGAAAGGCTGATTTGAGCATAAATTAATGATTAACTTGTATTGTCTTGTTTTTAGCAGTAAAAAAAAAATATACTATTGAGTTCAATAATGTTTCTGGAATCTTTAGGGTTTCCTTTTTTCTTTTCTCACCTTAAACAATTCTATTTCATTTTTCATTGAACTGGAAATACTGAAAAAAATATAATTTTCCCAGTATTTCCATCTTCTATGTTAGCCCAATGAAATGTGAACACACTCTTGCTTAATGCTGAAAACTGGCTTTTAAAAAGTTTCTAAGTGCTCAACATTTACCTTTCCTGAGAGATTGGTGTGGTGTCCAGGTTTTCCTCTAGCACAATCAGTCAGAATACTGATTGTTGTAAATGTTCAGTGTGGCTCTGTGGTGGATATTGTATGATGTATTGTTGCTTTTCTTAAGCTGCTCATAATATAGATAAAGAACTGACGTGTACCGTGGCCATGGCATAACCCGAATGAGAACAAACATGATGAAACGCTAAATCCTTGAGAAAGGAGAGATTCTTCTTTATTTGTGTTTCTTTCCTAGTTATGTACCTGTATTAACCTTACCCACCTTGGTTTGCAGCTTATTGAGAATAAGGACTTTTTGTTAATACAGATACTCTAGCTCAGTGGTTTTCAACCAGGGGTAGCTTTGTCCCTTAGGAGACATGTGTTGATGTCTGCAGACATTTTTCATTGTCAGAACTGGGGCTGGCGCTATTTGTATCTAGTAGTACGTGGAGGATGCTGCTTAACATCCTACAATGTACAAGATAGCCTCCACAACAAAAAATTATCTGGCCAAAAATTTCAAGTGTCAAGGTGGAGAAATCCTGCCCTAAATCATATCCTAAGGTCACTCTGTGACTTTGGTATTGTTAGCTCATACATTCATTCCCCCTTTAAAAAGGGAAATTAATTAACGAGTGTGTTTATGCAACTATGAATATATTGGAATAAGAGCTCAGTAATTAGGCTGGAAATTACATGCTCTTCTGGAAAAAACAAACTAAATACTTTCTTATATAAAATAAAAATATTTTCTACATAAAGTAGCTGAAGAAATAGCCACTTAATATTGTGTGGCTGTAGCACCAGTGACTTCATTCAGTAAGTATACCCTGAGCACTGACCATGCTGATAGGCACGGGGAATCCGTCAGGGAGCAGGACGGACACAGGCACTGTTCTCATCAGATCTGTAATTTCATAGGATCTGACAGCCATGTTAAACAAATAATCACATAAATGCATATTAAAATTTTAATTTAGATAAGTGTTCTATGGTCAGCAGAAACACAAGATGATCTGAGAACTTTAGAGGGGCTAGCAAAAGTTCCCATTTAAGTAGATTAAAAAGGAGGAGTAAGAGTTGGCCAGGTCAAGGAAGCATTTCAAACAGAGAGAACAGCATAGGCAAGAGCGTGGTACATTTAAACAGCAAGGAGCGAAGTATGACTAAGGAACATGCCTTGAGAATTAGGGAAGACCCAGATCTTCTGGAAGTCCTATAAGCCATGTAAAGGGTTTCTAACTTTTTTATTCTAAAAACAAGAGAAGACTTTTAAGTAGGACAATGACTATAAGATTTGCACTGAAAGCCTAAGCAAAGCAATTAGAGAACATTATATTCTAAATTTCTACAGGAATGTATCTTATGATACCTCCTTAATGATGGAAGTGTTGTGGGTGTCTATATCTGAACTAATCAAGGCCTGCCTAATTCTTTCATATGTAAAGTGTAGAATTAATCTTCTTTCTGCACCTCTCCGTTAGTGAGCCAGGTTTTTAATCACTTTATGGTAGGATATTATATATGTTACTAAAGGAAGTAAACCAGCGTTTTTCAAGTGTCTCCCATGTAAAGGGAGGAAACTAACATTTATTGGTTATTTACCAAGTGCCAGGACTAGGCTAAGCCTGTCACCTCTATCCTTCCTGTGAGGCAGGTGTTATTTTCTTATAAAGATCAGAAAACCAGATCTCAGAAATGTTGAAATATCCTACTAGGTTAAGACCCTACACTTAGTAATTCGTAAACATGTGATGGGAATTAAACTTTCTTAGTTTACCAAGGCTATAACTTTTCTCTCTACAACATACAGGAGATAGGTCATTGGTATGTCTCATTTTTAAGCTATATAACAACCAAGTGAAGTAGACATTATTATTGTTGCTATATTATATGTGTAGAAACTCTATCTAGGGTGTCTTGGTTAGTAATTCCCAGGACCTGCAGTTTAGATTTGGATCTACCTGACTCAATAACCTATTTTCTTTTCACTGCTGTCTCCAAAAATTACCAAAGTCTAACATCTTTCCTCTTTTTATAGACTTTTGTGAAGATGGAGAATAACTGGTCAGCATCCTCTTCAGAGTTGCTTTCTGTATAATTTAAAGTCATCTTCAAGGTGGTATTGGTAGCAGGCTTCATAAAGCATGTAATGTAGTAATTCTGGCAAAGACTGAAACAATAAATAGTAAGGCAACACATAATCTATAGCCTTAATGCAGGCGATTTCCTACAAATAGAAAATAAATAATGTGCACTGCATATTTTCCAGTTACACGATCGCTTTTTAATGATCATTGAAGAAGGAAATATTTATAACAGACTAGGCAACTTTATGTTCCAGCCATCTAAGCGCCAGAGCTTTGCTTGGATGTGGTGCTATAATATTTCAATGTGATTCCTTAATCTTGTTTAGTTGGGGGCTTGGTTTTGGGGACAACATGGTATATTTCAATTAAATTCAATTTGGAAATGAGGCAGTTCTGGGTTTGAGCTCTAGTGCTGAAACCAGCTAGCAGTGCAGTTCTAACTCTCTGATTCTCTGAGACCTTTTCTATTTAATGGAAATAATATCTCAGAGTTCTTGTCAGGATATTTATAAGGTGCCTAGCACAGTGTTAGATAGAATCCTAGTAAATTGGAAAGTTCCATCATAGTTGCTGCACTTGCTTTTTTATTCTATTTTGTTGTTAATCTTTCTATTTCCAAGGACCTCTAAGTGTTGGCACAGCAGGGAGGATGGGTTGCTACCTAAATCATTGAAAATGATGACAATAGAGTTTCCTTTTTCAAAACTCTCAAAAGTTAGCTGAGGTTAGATCATTTCAAAAGAACCTTCTAGCATTTTTCAACAATATATCCATTCTAGATCTCTTTTAATCTAGTTGAGACCCTGGAGAACAGTTAAATAGTTACATTGCAGGCCTTGCACATGAAGCAAATAAAGTTAATGGGTAGTGTATTGCATTGTATTTTGGAAACTGCAAGTCAAAGGAATTATGCAAAACCTGGTCCTATGAATCTGGTTTCCTGGTAATTGAAAGCACCTATTAGCGATTCTAACAAAGTTAAGGGAAAAAATTCTATTGTTACTATTTTTAAAAGAAACAACTCTCCATGGTGAATCTAGGCCATTGCCATGACAATATGAAGTCTTGTAATTTCTTTTTCTTTCTTTTTTTTTTTTTTTGTTCTGCCTCAAATATACTGTTTTCATAGTCTAGAAAATAATGTTAATAATGTGCAATTTAACTTTGTATTTTTGTGTTGGAGACATTTTTCAAAGCATTTATTTATCCTTCAGGGGTAAGGAAGTTACAATACAATGTTTTATATTTTATGTGTATTTCACCTGGTTACTGAAGTACCTTTCTAAATTTTCAATTTTTAAAACACCTACAGTTGTTATTTGGTTTCATGTTATTATTTTATGATGGGAGAAAAGACCACAAGGGGATTTGAAACAAACCATTGTAATAAGTACAGGTAGTAATACATACAGTATATACAACATCACTTATCTTCTCCTCAATGCCAACTTACCTTACTTGGTTCAGTCTGGCATTGTCTTTCATCTCCACTTCTCCAGTAATTTATAACGTTTCATCTTCCCGAAACACTGCTCCTGTCAGTCCCTCGTGTGGATGAAAATATTCCCCATTCTTTAGAGTAAAGAATCTGATCTTGACATTTAGTGTGTTCCATGATCTTTCTTCATTCACCTTGCCTTTCCGATCTCTGTGATCGTGTTACCCTTTACTTCCCAGGCCCAGCCAAATTAATCTAAATGATGTAGAATCACATTAAATGCAAATTTATCTTTTCAAAATTCTGTTCTACCCAGTTAATAACAAAGGAGCGATGGGGGTGGGGGGCTGATGTCAGGATATTTATAAGCTTGGGGTGAATGGAGAGAGAGAAAAAAGTGAGAAAGTGAGAGAATGGAGGGTGCAGATGCTTCTTGCATAAGTTCCACTAGCGATACTATTTGCCAAAGTGAGGATGAGATGAGCTGTGAGATTTAGTCCTCTGATTTCCCATCTGTCTCTTTTGTGTAAATATCTTGCATTGCCAAGTGTGCTTCTAAAGTTCAAATATAAATAATTTTATACCAAGTGATCCCTAAACACAGGTCAAAAGTCAACCCAATGTAGTGCTCAGTGAAGAAGCAGTGACCTGTTCCAATGGCAGGGAAAAATAAAATAAAACAAAAACACAAAAATCTATCTCTGTTGGGCCTGTTAAGAGAGGGCAAAATATGTCCATCCACAACATGGCAACTTCATAATGAAGTAGGGTAATTTTGATCATATGGTATTTTCAACTTGGTCTTTGAGTCTTAACTCTCAAATCTGCTGCTTTCTGTGCTGGAAGCCCATCAAAGCTTCTTTTCTTGGTTATATCCATTCCCAAAAAGTGAATTTATACATGTAAAAAAATATATATTTTCACATTAATTGAGAGCCCAGGAAACTAAATTCATTAAATAACTAAATAAGTGTAATTAAGTGAAAGTCCAGGAAACTAAATTCATCAAATAACTGTCAATTTATATACAAGTAAAGTTTTTCATAAGTGATCCACAGATATTAAACATCAGGACGTAAACTCTGGGATTCTGACTTAAAAATCCATGCCTGTCTTCATTCATGACATATTTTTATATACTATAATTACCCTGTTTGTTAAAAATTAAAAGAAAGCGGACAAAATCTATCTTAACACTGTTCATATCTCTTAAAGCTTGGATTCAAAGTCATTTCTTCCTGAGGTTTCATTGTAAGCATTGTCTTGTCAACTATGTTCACATAATTTTATTTAATAGCTAATTGAATACCATGTTTGATAAGTTGTACCCAAACATTTTAAATTGAAAATATACGTGCTTAGTTATAGTTTATGGAAACTCTAAATATTAAAGATATATGTACTTTGTGTGATGATCCTTCAAATTAGATATATGTGACTTCTTGGATATAGCTATATTTAACCGTCATTTTCTAATAATATTTATTAAGCATCCCTCTGTGTGTATGTGCATGGTGTGTGTGTGTGTGTGTGTATACACAAAGTGTGCTGATAGAAGGCTAAATGGTATATAATGAAAGAGCAGTTTCTAGCATAAAAACAAAGCAAAAAACCAAACAGTCATAAAAAATACACTGACCTACAGAATAAGAAAAATGCTGGATTTCTAAAAGTCACACTGTTATGCTTGGGGAAAGCCTCCTGAATGAGGTATGCAAAAAATATAAATTGCTTTTCCAGATTTTCCTTTCAAATATACAAAGGTAAATAACTAGCGCTATGTTTGCAAGCTAAAATTGTCCACCCTCCATCAGATTTTTGGATAATTTTCACAGAAAGAAAAACACAAACCACCCTTAAAACTATGAAAATCCTAATTATAGTTATGATATATAGTGGAAATGTGAGAGTAGAATATCTTTCTACTGGTAGAAAGTCTCACTTGACTTTAGGGGGCTGGGTCTTTTCTTTTTTCAACATAGGGAGAGAATCCATTAAAATTTTTTTCTCTACAACTCCTAAAAAAGTTCAGAATATTTGAGACTTTAACCTCTTGACCCTGCTGTGTATCATTAAATTCACCTCAGGATTCATAAGTACTGTTATTTTTCTATTGAACTTACCTCTAGACTTATTTAAGCATGAACCTCAGTGATTCACTATGGCTTTACAATTCAGTACTTTTAAAATATGCTAATATAGCTACAACACCTCCTCTTTCCTGCCCATATTGAGATCTCTTTCTTATATGATTCAGTTGGTCTGAATTTACACGTGGTTGTGTCTGTCCATGTACATAGGTCAACTAGACTCACAGAGTCCTTTACTTGAACCTGCCATTCTCTACCTATTTTATCTCCAAGTTCTCCTGCTATTTATTTTGACACCCTACAAATTTATAGGAGTTAATGGGCCAGTTGCCACTACTCCCAAAGCATTTCTAAGCCAGCACATTATTGAACCTGTTCTCTTACACCTATGAATTCTAGGTATTATGGATGGTGCTTGAGACATAAAATGTGAATGAACCGGGCCCTTCACATTTTCTTAAATAATATGAAAAAGAAATAATTGAACTGAAGTGTACGACTATAAAATCCGTGTTAGGAAATCCCTAACAGAGTTACAATGTGCAAGTATGAGGTGGTAACTACCAAAAAAGAAAGTAGATTTTCTTCTCTGGTTTACTTACAGTCAAGCATTATAAAGAAGTGAAGAGGAAAATGATAATGTAAAATTGGCTGGTGAATTAAAGTTCTCTTTGTTTGTTGAGCTAAGCCTAAGGCCAAATATGGAAATGTATCAATACAAATTGTGATTTGGGATTGCTGGATCAAATGGCAGTTCTACTTTTAGTCTTTTGAGGTATCTCCATACTACTTTCTATAGAGGTTGTATTAGTTTGAAGTCCCACCAACAGTGTATGAGTGTTCCTATCTCTCTATATCCACATAAGCATTTGTTGTTTTGAAATTTTTTGATTTACCCAAATCAAAAAAGAAAAAAGACACTTGCACTCGAATATTTACTGCAACACAATTCACTATCGCAGGGATGCGGCATCAACCCAGTGCCCATCACTACACGAGTGGATTAATAAAATGTGGTTTGTGTATACTGTGGAGTACTACTAACATCAATGGAGCTGGAGCCCATTTTTCCAAGTGAAGTATCACAAGAATGGAAAAACAAATACCACATGTACTCACCATTAAATTGAAACTAATCAATCAACACTTATGTGCACATATGGAAATAACAATCATAGGAAATCAAGTAGGTAGGAGGAGAGAGGGGGGATGGGTAAATTCACACCTAATGGGTATGATGCACACTATCTGGGGGATGCGCGCACTTAACTTTGACTCAAATGATACAAAAGCAATTTATGTAATCAAAATGTTTGTACCCTTGTAATATTCTGAAATAAAAAAAAAGAAAAAAAAATGTGATTTAGGTGGGGCAGGGTGGCTCACATCTGTAATTCCAGCACTTTGGGAGGCCTAGGAGGGCGGATTGCTTGAGGCCTAGAGTTCAAGACCAGCCTGGGCAATAGCCTGGGCAACATAGTGAGACCCTGTATTAACAAAAAATAATGAAAGGAATTAGCTAGGTGTGGTGGCATACCTATAGTCCTAGTTAGGAGGCTGAGGCAGGAGGATTGCTTGAGCCCAGGAGTTCTAGGCTACATAGTGAACTATGATTGTCCCACTGCACTCTAGCCTGGGTAACAGAGTGAGACCCCGTCTCAAAAAAAAAAAAAAAAGGCAATTTGCTGGTTATAAAACCTAGGCTTTTTTCCTATTTTTGGGGGGTTTTGGAAAGCTACCATTTTAAACTCCTATTCACAAAACAGGTAAGAATAATTTGGCCTTCCTCTCTCACTACTGATAATCTTGGTGTGGCATTAATTAGAAAATCAGAGCCATTATTATTTACCGACCTGTATTTTTTCCTTTAAGTATCCAATGACAGATATTGATAGGAGGAACAAGAGGCTCGCCAAGGAAGCCTTACCTGTGTCAAGATGAGTAGGAGGTTGCGACAATTAGAAAAGTTACCAGAAATGTTCCTAATTTTAGGCAAACTGGAATTATCCTCCTTACACATAATGGCTTTGTCTTCAGGATTTAAGCACATGCAACAGAATGTCCAGGCTATATTAGAAACCTGAAGTTTGCTTCCTCATGCTTGGAAATTAGAAATATGTTTACATTTTTTAAAAAAGCACAAGGTTCTTCTCTAAGATAGAGTCCTGCCTTTCATCTAATGGTAGAAATTACAATACTTGTCCCACAGTTAAAATAAAAAAAGAAAGAATAATAATTGCATTTGATTTAGAGCTAGCTTCCTTTCTTTTTTGCATCCCCGTAGGGTGGTAGTTTAATCATTTCTCCTAAGTCAAATGATATTTCCTTCTTGAGAATGTCTGGGTCTATTTATACTGTTACCACTCTTGTGATACACCGTTGTCCATATTGATAGTCTGTTTTCACACTTAATTTCCCAAAAAGCCTGTGAACTCATGGAGACTGCAGCCACACACAGCCTTGCTGACAGAGTGCCCAGCCCCTGGTTAATTGAGTACCAACACCACCTTTAATTCCCAAATGTGGGGATAAGTATTCTTTTGTCTTTGCATTCTCTTTGCTCTCTTTAATACACACAACTAGATTCACAACCTGGTGCTAGCAGAGAGATAAAATACATTTCTGATATTTAATATCTTTAAAAGCATTTAATACCAGACCAATGTTAGTCATTCTGTGGTATGCTTAAATCCATTAAAATAAAAAAAAATTAATCACATTATGGCAGAGAGAAATGTTTCATAACTGTGATACTTTGGTTTTCGTGAAGTCATAAAATGGCCATGAAGATGACTTAGAAAAAAATCGGGTTCGGGTGTACCACAGTTCCGGCATCAAGTTTAATGACATCCAAAAGAATGAAATGAGCACAGGATAGAGGAGGGAGAGATGACAGAGCAATGAATGGCCCCCTACTGATCCTGTTCCTGTTTGATCTGACAACATTGGAAGGATAACTGCTTAATGAGACGATTTGATTCAAATCCATTTGCATATTTTTCATCAGAGAAAGTGGTTTTATAGTTTAGGGCATGATTCTCTCATTCTAAATATGGTGGTAATGTCAAGGACGGGTATCCAAACATCTCTACTTGTGTTTGGGTGTAATTTAGAGAAGGAAGCAGGAAAATGAGTAGAGAGGTTGCTAATCTCATCTGTATCCTGCATTTGTCGAAGAGTGAACTGATGTCTGGAGGTTCCTTCTTCTGTAGTTCTTTTTTTTTTTGGAGACAGAGCCTCACTCTGTTGCCCCGTGGCGTCAGCCTAGCTCACAGCAACCTCAAACTCCTGGGCTCAAGCGATCCTACCGCCTCAAGCTCCCGAGTAGCTGGGACTACAGGCATGTGCCACCATGCCCAGCTGATTTTTTCTATATAGATTTTTAGTTGGCCAGATAATTTCTTTCTATTTTTTTTAGTAGAGATGGGGTCTCGCTCTTGCTCAGGCTGGTCTCGAACCGCCTGCCTCGACCTCCCAGAGTGCTAGGATTACAGGCGTGAGCCACCACACCCGGCCTTTCTTCTGTAGTTCTTTTCACACTTATAACTCAGGGAACAATCCCACCATTCATTTCAGCTAGCCGGCGAGAAATTTGAGTTACTCCTGATAGCCATGTGGTTAGCTTCCCACTGCACTTGGGGTAAAGCATGCTTTCCATGGCCGGCACCTCCCTGTGTGCTGTTCAAGACTCTCCTTCGCAGCCCTTACGTAGGGACACTCACTGCTTTTTTAAAGTCTGCTCAAATGTCATCGTCAGTAAAGCTTATCCTTAACACCCTATTTAAAATTATAACCTCCATCTCCAATGCCCTGGGTCCCCTTTGCCCTTCTCCACTTTTTTTCCCAGCATGTATCCTTGCATCTGTCTCAGCCTCCTACCATATGAACCCACAGAGGACTCTGATGTTGTCCACATTGTTCCATGATGTAACTCAAATATCTATAATAGTCCCTTGCACATGGGAGTCTCTCGATAAATATTTGTTAAATGAATGATTGCTTTGTGTTTCCTTCATTATTATTTAATTTCTGGTCCCCCACTAGACTTGTGTTCAGGATTATGCCCCCAGTACCTTGTACATATTTGTCACATGATATATATTTTTGAATGAGTGAATGAACCCAGAAAAGACCTGGAAAACTTTGAGTCTTCTCGTCTACTAAGATTTTCTCTCTCAACCTGATAGAAGCTCAAAGCTGAAGTGATGCTGATGTGATTCCCATTAAACAGTTTCCTCTGGCAGGCAATGATTAGGAGACACACTGAATAATCAAGTGCTGTAGTTGTAATAATAACAGCAGTTGGCCAAGTTACGTAAGTTTACAAATATATTTTCTGTGGAGGAGTTAAAACCAGCATCTGATTACTTTGTACTGTTTGATTTAGATAAAAATAATTTCATCTCATTTAAATAAACAATCCTCATATGTTTCATATAAATGATGATGTAAGCTCTGGTAATAAGGGGGCTTATGTTCTTGCTTAGCATAGGGAAGTTGTATAAATATGATCATTCTCACAATAATCTCTTGTTACACCTTGGGGGTGGGCAATGACAAGCACTTGCAATAGCTTTATTTACTTATTTATTTTTATTGAGGACATATGCTTCAGAGGCTAAAAACTTAAAATACTGAAGCTGTATTATGATTGAAGCAGTATTATGAAGACATAAATGGTTTTTAATGCTTACTAGAAGGAAAATAACAATAATTTTCTGCAGTTTTGAAAGTAATAGTTTTGTGTGATTGATCAACTGAAAGACTGATCAATATTGTGGCTGAAAATATGTGACAGGATACAGAATATAAAGGGCAATAAAGTATATTTCCATTACAATTTGTATATTCTTCTTTGTTTAGTATAGAACGTGACACACTCAATGCTACAAGGTGGTTGTCTATGTCCATGTAGGAGGTACACTCATTCTTCAAAAACTGTAAATCAGGGAAATAGTTCAAATGTAATACCAGGTTTCAATCCCTAGTGTCTTCTGAAAAACTTGAATTTATAAAGGAAGGCGATGTTTCTAAGGTAAATTCCTTGTCTTTTGGGCCCGGTTAGCTGTCTTTCAGAACACGACCAAAAATGTTTCTATTTCTTCAGTTCCAGAAAAGTAAAACAGGCAGGAGATTGTAGAAAAAGCAATTGAGTGGGAGTCAGAAGATATAGTAATAGTCTTATGTCAGGTGGGCTGTTTGACCTGGAAAAGTCACTTTATTTCTAATCTCCCCTTCCCTCTGGTCTTTAAGGTATGGAGGAGGACTGAGGGTACACCAGTTAAGGTGGAAGCTTCGTCCAGTGATTACAGATCTGTGATTACTGTTGTTCTTTAGTGGACCTCAGGGAATCTGTGACTTAGGCCAAGTGGATTGAGGACAGTCCCACTCCTTGAGGGTGGTGGCTGTTAAAGACCTAGAGATGAATGAAATGATTACTCTCCCTGAACCTATTTCTTCATCTCTGAAATGGGGAACTGCTTTTCTGTATTTCCTAGGAATGTTGTGAGTTTCAAATGGAATAAAGTATGTCAAACTGTTTTTTAAACACTGAAAGCCAAGGTAAGAATTAGGCAAGTGTGGATGTTGTGATTATTTGGTAGACACTCTTTAAATGGATACATTGCTTAGTATGTGCTTGATATCTTGGAGCAAGTTTTGTTTTTTGTCCACCTTTCCACCCCACCTAAGAATTCAGTTTTGAGCATTAGGCAAATTCTCAACTGGTATAAGCATGTATTAAAGTTTTAAATTTTTTAATGGGCTCTACATAGAATTTTAATGTTTGGCAGAAGAAGTGGCAATAATGATATTTGGTGCCTAAAACAAATATTAAGTTGTGAACTTTAAGCTTTTATAATCATATTTGGACAGATAGATTACATGCAGATATAGTATTTGGAAGCATTTTAAGGAATTCAGTTCTAGAAAAGCTCTTTAAAGGTCAACCTAATTAAAGCAATGTTTTTGAACCAGTATAAAGTAGATACTATTATTGGAAATTCATTGCAACAGCACAGAATGGCATTTCACTTACAGTTTAAACTTTTTATAGTTAATTTGGAAAGCAAAAATGATCTTTTTGGGGGGTTCCTGATCTCTGACTGAAATGACATTTTAATCAATAATAATGATTTCCTTGCTATGATGAGGAGAACTTTTGTTCTCCAGGATGCGTGGCAGGAATAATTAAGCAGCTCTATTTTAGAACCCCTAAAGGAAAGGGTTGTTTTGTAATGCAAGTACCTATCTAACGCAGTAAAGGAAATGGGCTCCTCAGGTATAAGGTGATATTCGTGGATATTTATTTACAGTCATGTATACATCCATCGTGGAATGAATTGCCTCATGTGCGAAATCCAGTATTACCTATCTCTGGATCCCAGACGGAGATTCAGCTAGTAGAGGTAGGCAGGAAAGGTCACGTAAAATCATTCTGTAGTGAAGTTCACTTCCATGCTTCTTAATGCAATTTAATACCTAGAAAGAAGAGTTCTTTTCCCTCATTGTCACATCTGATGTTTATATTAAGCAGTTAACTTAAAAATGTTGTTACCCCTTTCATTAGATTGCTAACAAATGATCTGTAACTACCCAGTATACTTCACAAAGTAGGTTCTTGGGGGTCTGGTACATTTTCACATAACTAAAAAATCTCCAGAGGTGTTGCTCACCTGTCTTTGATCTATGTGTAAAGTAGGGACGTGATACATTCCTGATGGACCTTCCTAATGTGACAAGACTTATTTAAAAAAAACATGGCTGTGTTCCTACCGAGAAATAATTATTAGAAGTGATAAAATATTTATATTTAGTCATTAAACACATTGACCATGAGGAAATTAAAAAGTCTTAATTGCCAAAACTATCATAAATACAGAAAATATAAATGAATGTTTAAATTTTTATTTAATGATAAAATGAACGATCACATTCTTCACACTCTGCAACACTAATCAGGTGTCACTGGTTGAAATATTGATTAAATAAATGAGAAAAAGACTAATGACTTTCCCAAAATATTAGTCCTATATTTAGATATAATTTAGCATTTTATGCCATAGTCTATTACTTATTTTATTAAATTCATATTACATTGATTGTCATTGCATTGAGTCATACATTTTAAATAAATGAAAAAGTCCATTTGACTATATATATATATATAATGTGATATCTTAAAGTCATTGTACAAATCTGCTCAAGTCAAAAAAAGTTTCATGATACTGCAAATTAAGTTTGAAATTAATCAACAAGTTAATGATATATGACAGTTTCTAGTATCTCTAAATACATGGCATCTCTTTGCCATAAAATAGAAATTGCTACCTACAGATATTTTGTGAAGCATTATTTTGTCTTGTAGAAGGTTACCTGTTCCAGAGGTGATTTATAAACAAACTCGGTTTTGCCAAAGTGTCATGCTGTTTTTTATTTTTCTTGGTATGTCACAAGTCATCCTAACATTTCCCCCTTTTTTTCCCTTTCTTTTTCTTTCTTCTTTTTTCATCTAAAACCGAAGGAGATGGGTCATTTTGAAGATAGAAAGGATATTGTGGTGGTCCTATTCTCTGAGGGCCATTTAATACTCAATAATATGACAGCCTCAGCTTCTCTAGTGGAAAAGGCCACCTGGGTACATCAGTTAAGCTACAGATCTTACCCTGCTTTCTCTGGCGATAGAGGAGGCAGGTGATTGCCCAAACACAAAACTCCTGCCAATTTCTGAAAGGCACAGTGGCAAGAGCAAAATTCAACTCATCTTCCCAGGGGCCTGCCCTATTCTGAACATCTCCAACTAAAATGATTCTTCTTTTCTTTCTTCTTTATCAGTCTTCAATCACTGTTTTTATATCATGAAGTGTCACCAGGTTTATGTGCCTGTCTACATTTCATAAAGTTAGAGGACACATGATAAAAAAAAAATCTAAGAATAACATCATAAATCATCCATGCCTCTGAATTGCTTGAAAATGTTAAATGCCTTGGTTTTGGTCCAGATGTTCAACTCGTCCCTTTTATACCAGCCTGACATACATCAGTTGAAAGAAAAGAAAAAAAAAAAAAAAGAAGAAGAAGAACAGCTGGCTCTGCAAACCCTCTGCTGTTCTCTTTCAGCTTAATACTTGGCATATTTTTCTTTCTTCTCTTACTTTGCCATTTATTAAAGCATAGAAGGGTGCCCTACCTTACAGGAAAGCTATTTCCTACTGCTCATGAAAGAAAGAAATGTGAGATAAACACCTACTATTCTGTTACTAGGTGACAATAGACTGCTAATTGCTGAATAAAGCCATGTAGTCCCAGGACTATGTTGGGGGACTCCATTATACATTTGAAGACATCAGTAATCCATGTATCAGGCAGAAAATGATTTGCTGTGCTGCACTTTTCTTTTATCTTTCCTATGGAACTGTTTAATTTAAGTAGAATAATTCTTATTATTTATTCCCTAATCCAAATTAGAATATTTTCTTGTTTGATGTCCCTGGTAAGTACCTAATAAATATTAGTGGTAATGGTGATGATGATGGCGATGATGTATTTTATGGTAAGGACCAAGAATTATGGGAGCACACAAAAGGTAGATTATTTACGTTTTGGACAGGAGCAGCTATAAGTAAGTCAGGTAAGGCCTTCGGAGGGGTGATGTTTGAAGTGGGCTTTAGAGTATAAGTATTTGTATAGCACCATGTGATTTATGAGTCAGAGATAAGTGCTTTGGATGCATTAAGCACAGTCCACAGTTGTCACTGTTTTTTAGGTCTTTTCTACCTTAAGGATTCCAATTTCTCTGTTTTCATATTTTGTCTGTTTCTGTATAATTTTATGGAGGGGGATTTTTTTATGTAAAGAAATTGTCTGATTAATATTTAATATGTTCTACTAGTTCCACTTTTGATATTTGCTTTCTCCTTTCACTTTGATTCCGTGCTGACCATGCACTGACTCATTATCCATCAGTGTGAAGTTCTGATACAGTGTTAAGGTACCAGCTGAATTAACACGAAAAGAAAATGACTGAGATCTCTTCTCATTGCCAGGCTTCCAGATACAATGTCCAGTTTTCTGTTTTTTTGTTTTTTGTAAACATGAAGTCATTATTACTGGTTCTGGTTGCTCCACTCCCTAACAGGAAACAAATAAATTGTACAGAGCTCTGTCTTTAATGTGAATGCCATCTTGAGCTGTGCTTCATTATACAGAATATTAATAGAATGATTGGCCATACCTGCAAGCCACAGTCTTTTTCTCTATCTCCTTCACCCACACACAGATTGTTAAGTTGCCAAGGGATATGTTACCTCTGTGCCCTGTGAAAGCTTTCTTTTCTAGAGATGTGATATCTTCACAGGAAAGGTCAAATAAGTTTCATTGTCTTTTGCACACTAACACCTTAATTTAAGATCTGAATTTCTTAAAAAAAAAAAAAAGAGGGAGATAGACAGCTCCCATAGAGCTGATAGTAAAACTGAAGCTGCCCAGAATATTTATTTATAATATGTTTGCATAAAATGTTTCCAAAAAGCAAATAAAATATCAGTATAAAGGTTTATTTTCCCAACATAATGGGTTAAAAGAAAGATGAGCCCTAACAACTGTTGTTGACACATACTGGTTTTGTAAGTTGTCTGTATGAAATGGAGTAGTCACTGGTTCTTTCATTATTTGGAATGTGCATATAGTATAAGCCAAGTGCCACAGTGCGATTCGGGGCTTGAATTCTGTGAATACCCATTGCGTTAATTTGGGTAGGAGAAATAGATGCAACAAATGGGCCCAAAATACGTTAGCTCAATAAGATAGAATTTTATTTTTCAAATTCATAAAAATCCTGAGTGATTCCATGTCCAGGAGTGGGAGAGGGAGGTAGTCATCTGATCCACAGTTATTCAGGGATCCAGGCAGATTCAGCATAATGAGGGAAAGAACTTGGAGCAGCTTGTGAGACATTTTATAGGACAGTCCTGGATGTGACATATCTTACTGCCACCCACATTGGTTAGACTTCAGTTACACAACCTTTCTTGGCCATGCATGGGAAATCAGGGAATCTAGGTTAGTGCCCTGGGAAAACAGAAAAAGGGGTTTTAGTGGACAGGTAGTAATCTCTGCTATACTCATTCATTTATTTTTTTTATCCAACGTATTTTGGGAGCAATCTATTTGTTAGGTATTGTGCTAGGTGCTGGGTTTATCATTTCATTGGCCCACTGGCCTCTCTGTGGTACTTTAGGGAAACAACTAATTAATTTATGTCTTGCATGAGAGGAATTAAAGAGCCAGCTAAAACATAGAGAGAACTTGAGACTTCAGAATTAGCTCTTCCTCTTTTTGGGGAAGGATTACAAATAATTCTGGGGTGGCACTATTTTATTTTCTGCCCTATAAATTAGCCATAGTAAGAATTTGTGGTGTTGTTATTTGTGTTTTGTATAAGAATGCATCCCTTTATTATTTGTATTCGAGGAATGGAAAGGTTATACCTAGTTCCACAAGCTTTTCACTGTAAGGCATTTTATTCAATCATCATCCTTACATTAACAATTTTTCTTTTCATTGCTGTTTAGGTTAAACAGGGGCAGACACAATGCTTGTGTTTCTCATAGGTCCCATTCATTGTCTAGCACATTTTCTTGCACAATAGGTATGTGATTTTTGATCTTTTCAATGGGATCATGAAATAACCTAAGCAGCCTAAAGGATTGTGACAGTTTTCTAATAATCACATCATACAGCCAATTATTTTCCTCCTTTCCTATCTTTTCATTTTCTTGCATGGCTTTTTTTTTCCTTCTTGCCCACCTTTTTTCCCCTTCATTCCTTCCTTTCTTTCTTCTTCTGTTTTTAAGTTTTACCCTTCAGATAGCTACCAATATGATTACAGTTCCTCAAGAAACATGCAGCTCTGCCTGTTGCTTGGGGGAAAAACTCTAAGGTTATACATTCTGGGTGCTGATCCCACTCTTGCTACTAACTTCTGATAGTACCTTGGATGGTTAGTTTTATTAATGTGGTTGACCTCAGTATCCTAATATACAAAATGAGGCTATTGCATCCAGACACAGGCCTCTTTCACCTTTTTTACATAACCACTATGTTATGTAAAATATTGTTATGTATAATTTGTTAGTTAATGGCATGAGATAGATGTTTACAAAATATGTTGTGGGGTAGGGGATAGCATTCATTGTTAAAATCTTATTTTTACAATCAGACTGCAAGAATTTGAATCTTTTGTCCCTACTTGACTCAGTTACATGTCCTTGGGAACATTGTATGTCTTCTCAAAGCTATAGTTTCTGCATTATCTTAAAATATTGTGGGTTATTGGAGTATCATCATCATCATCATAGGGTTTTGGTGAAAATTTTATTAGATATTATATGTCTCTTAGAGTAAGCTCTCAAAGAAATGTCCATCAATTGAAATAAACATTTTATTCTTTTTCCTCAGTCCATTGTGTTTTCACAGAAGTTAGGGAAAATGGGATGAGATTTTTCCAAAGCAACCCTTCCTTTTTATGTAAAATTTATTGACAGTATATCTCAGCCCTGATGGTGACATCAGGATTTGCATCTGTGTTTGTCAGTTCCAGGGATCTGTTTTTCTCTTTCACTTATTTTAGTCATTTGGATAAAATATTAAGGAGCACTAAGATCAGATGTTATAGATTGGAAGCAGGAAATAGTTGAAGAAAATGAAATGAGTCTATTTTACATTTATATAGCTCTGTGGAACAGGTGAGATTTGGTATTAATTTGAATAGTAACGATGCTTACCACTCTTGAAGGACATTTTGCAAACTTCAGTTGATTTATGTGAATGCCACTTCTATGGGCTACGTAAATATTACTACTTGACTACTGAGGACATCTAACAAAATGGCGAACTTAACCAAGTCAATTACTATATTGACTATGTCCAAATTAAGTACATCCAGATTAGATTTGCTGATCATGCAAGCTTGGTGGTTTTTATTTTTTTCCACTCTTACTCTATTTGACACAAGATTGAATAACTTACTCTCTTTAGAGTTTAGTAGGCATCTGCAAAATGGGATGCCCAAGGGAGGAAAGGGAAGACTAGGCATTTCTTTCTAGCTTCAAACACTGCTCTTTTGTGATTTCTGGGTTAGCTGGTTTATAAATGACCAGCTGAATTTGTATCATATGTGTATTTTTCTTTTTTTGAAAGTATTATTTTTTATTGTCTTGAGTACCGATTATTTTTGAATTTTTTAAACCTTTGCCTTCTTTTTCTTTTCTAGAGAAAGATGGGCCCCAGTGTTTGCTTGATTGTAGTTTGTGTCTTATCTGACATTTCCCCCCTTAGAACAGCGTACAGAGTGCTAGACTTGGTAATTGGAGGACCAAGTTTCACCCTCTTCACTTGGGCCTCTTACTGAGATACCACTGGTACAGAGACTGTGGGAACATAATGTAAATTCTTTGAGCTATTCTTTTCTTTCCCGTAACGTGGCATTAATAAATCTAAAGTCACATGGTTGATATGAGATTCATATGACATAAAATATGTAAAAGTGCTTAGGGGAATGTCTGGCACATAATCCATGATAGTTTTTCCCTTCCAAGTCTGTAGGTTAAGATGGAAATTTGAAGATTTTGAGATTGATTTTCTCCCAATTAAAATAAATATTTGTAAATGATTTATTTAAAAACTTCATTCTTTAACAAAGACTTGGCTCTGATACTCTCTTGATTATGTAAATTAAGAAATTATGTATTTCTTATAAAATATTGCATATTTTAAAAATGTGTTTAGGTCGTTGAAAATATTCAGGAAAAAAACATATATTACAGTACCTTTTGCCAGGACTTTGAAATCTTTCTATGAAGGAGATAGGTTCTGATACCAAATTGTGTCCTTAGAGTTGTGTAAAATTTTAGAAATAAAATTTTAAACTGGTGAGAAAGTTTATTGGTTTTCCCAAATCTTGTGGTAAAGACAATGGAAACAAGAACACAAAGCCTGTTTTATTTCATTCATACACAGAAAATAATTTTGATTTGTTTATGGAAAAAAGATATATGGCTCTGTGATGTCAGCTAAAGCTGTTTTTACCGTGGATCACTCTACAGCTTTGTATAAAAAACACAATATATACCTGAACATTCTTTTCTTACGTTTTCATCCTATGATGATTTGTTAGTCTAGGTTTAGATTACTCACTCTAAGAGACATTTTTTAGTCTAAACCCATAATCAGTAAAACAGGAACACTTTCTAAGGAATGGTCCCTAGTCCCTAAAAGGCTTCTTTCTACCTCTATTTTGCCCATTTAAGTGATTGGCTATTTGAGTTTGAATTACTGGTGGATTAGGACCAAACATAAGGAATGCTTCCCTTTGCTTTCAGATTAGGCACATTGTATAGTATGTGTTAAATAGACCAATGCTGTCAGTTTGACTCAGTCATAAAGTGCAAGAAGGGTAGCAACATCTGACAGAGCCAAAAAATGCTGTATTAAAAGCAAGATAAACAGCCTCATTGACTATTGAGGCCCTTAATATGCCTGACATTAATTCTGTAAGTCCAAGAAGGCAATATATTATGTAGTATTTCCCAGATTTATATGAGCACATACCCTAACCCACAGGATAACAATAATCTTATCCAATTACCTATCTGTCATGTGAATCCTTTTTATAATATCCTTGGCTTGTATTTGTCCATCCTCTGTTTAAATACCTGCAGTAATGAGTAGCCATTTACAGTAACGATGATGATGATGGTGATGAAAATGAGAAGATTATAGCTAAATAGTGCTTTCTTCCTTCATGCCTTCTATGCAGCTTCATATATTAACTGCTTTAATCCTCCCACAACCCTTTGAAGTAGATACTATTTATTTTTCCCATTTCATGGTTGAGGAAACCAAGGCCTAGAGGGATTAGGTAAATTGTCTCAGGTAACACAGCATAGATGGAGCTGGGTCTGGATCCTGTAGAATCTTGTGAAGAGCCTATGAATTAAGTCACAACACTTCTATCTCTCTCTCTCTCCATACATACAGAGAGAGAGAGAGAGAGAGAGAGAGAGAGAGGCTCCTGAAAGACTAACATCCTGATAAGCCCATGATAAAGTTGAACCATCATTAAGTAGTTGGGAACCGTATGTGTATGTATATATTATGGCCGTTTAATACCTATGATTGACTCCAATAGCTTAATAATTAAAAACATATTCAAATCTCTAATTCACCACTTGAAAAAGTTGCTTGTCTTTGAAATATGCTTTTCTACTAGGATTTTATATATATATATTTATGTGTGTATATATATATGTGTGTTCCATATATATAAGTATATGATTAGAGCCTGCTTGATAGTGTGAATCAAATAAACTAATGCCTTGAGCTTATAGCATGGAGCCTGGAGCATGATAAAGGCTAGATACACATTAGTTGCTATCTTTATTATTAACATCATTATTAGCACATTGACTGCCCACACTAGAAAAAATTTTTTTTTCCTTGAGGCCATGGTGTTTCTTATTATAAAAATAGAATAAAAACTTCGAATACAAAACAGTTCTTTCTAATTTAATGACAAATTTCTTATTTTTTATTGTTTTCTGTGTGGGAGTTATACACAACTTGAAAAATAGTTCTCATGGCTCCCTCGGCGAAGAGATTAGTGAGTTACATATGCTTCATGAGGCCCCAGACTCAAAACTAGCATGAGTTAAGTGCAACTCACATGGCAGTTAATGTGTTAATAAAATGTTGAACATGACAAGCCTAAATATAGGCCCAGGTGTACTGAGACCTGCATATGTTCACTAATTCTGAGCAACTGGAGGGCAAGGACTATGATTCCTGAGTAAGTTGTCCAGTCTAGCAGTGGCCTGCTTCCATTGAAGTTCCTGTCTTACCTCTTCCAAACTCATGAAATAACTCAGAACACATGAATCCATCTATTAGATTAAATAGGGGGGAAAAAAAAGCAGGAGAAATTTTCTTACTGTTTAGATTTAATATCAGAGAATGGCAAGAAGAGACATATTTATTATGCTTCTTTTATTTTTTTTTAACACAGTAGATTGGGAAATAACGAGTTTGTCAAAAACAAATCTTAAGTCATGGTAAACTGCAAATGCCCAGGTAAATCAGGACTTAAAGCAGTCCCATTGTGGAAGTCTCTTTATCTGCTGTGGGACCAAAGGACTCTCTCACATCTGCCATGCTCTTAGCCTAGCATTTCAAACAGCTCCCACATGGAGATTTGTCTCTGGCTCCCACACCAAAATCCACTCAACATATCTGTGTGTGTGTGTGTGTGTGTGTGTGTGTGTGTGTGTGTGTGTGATCGCTACATTTTATCCTTGGTTTCTAGGCAGAAGGACTAATTTTCACCTATCTTTTAAACCTATTTTTTGTGGATTTTTTTTCTTTTTTATTATCACATTGTCTTAAACAATATTCTTTTATAAAGTATTAGTTTCACATAGCCTCTTCTATAGTTGTCTACATTTGAAATCATTTAGCTTGAAAATCGTTGTTGGTACCACTGCCTCCATTCAGATCTTCCTTTTCTCTTTTGCTTTGACTGTTTCTGTAGCTTCCAGACTGGACTTTGCCCAGGACTGGTCAGTTATCTTGCTGCTATCAGAGTGATTTATTGCAAGTATAAATATATCATTTTCCTACTTTACACTATAAGCCATAACTGATATCAACAGGATTTAATCCTGAAAATTTTTTTAATTATCTGACCCATGCTTAACTCTCTACTCATCCCATTTTTTTCTATAGTAATATTAAGTCATTTACAACTCTCCCAACACATAATGCCTGTTCATAATTTTGTGTTTTGTTCCCATTATTCTTATTGCATAGAACAGCCTGTTAGCTTCTGTAGGGCACAGTCTCTGTCCTTTTCACCACTATTACCAGAGCAATAGTCATGGTGCCTTGTTCATAGGAAATGCTTGTACTAGCTTCGTAGGGCTGCTATGACGCTATACCACACACAGGGTGGCTTAAAACAACAGAAATTTATTTTCCCATAGTTTTGGAGGTTACAAGTCCAGTAGCAGATGTTGGAAGGACCATGCTCCCTCTGAAACCTCTAGGGGGAAGAGCCTTTTTCACCTGGTCCATTTTCTGGTGGTATCAGTTGTTCTGCAACTTGTGGGAGCGTAACTGCAAGCTCTGCCACCATCTTCACATGACCATATTTCCTCTGTTTCTGTGGATGTTCAATTTTTTCCTC
Source organism: Lemur catta (assembly GCF_020740605.2). NCBI lineage: Eukaryota > Metazoa > Chordata > Mammalia > Primates > Lemuridae > Lemur > Lemur catta. The sequence continues at coordinate 15,355,001 of NC_059145.1, read as the reverse complement.
CTCTTACAAGGACATCAGCCATCTTGGATTATAGGCCACCTAATGACATCATCTTAATTTGGTTACATTTACAAAGACCCAGTTTCCAAATAAGGTCACAGTCATAGGTATTAGGGATTCAGACTTCAATATATCTTTTTGGGAACACGATTTAACCCGTAACAATGTTCCATCAGTATTTGATAAATGAATGAATATATACATGATCACTCAGCCACCACTTCTAAGAAACCTTCTCTTTATGTTCAAAAGAGAAGTCATCGCCCTGCTTCCATTTACAGTAATTTCTTATTGCTGTACCTTGCATATGCTATTCATTGTTTTGTCATGCTATAACATGTTTGTTCATATAGCTGTATCATTAGTTAGACTGTGAATTCCTCAAGTAAGGGCCGATATCTCATTGCCTCACATGGTTTCTGGAAGGGCAGAATGAATGCTTATTGAACTAAACTTTTGCTTTGATTCTGACTGGATTATTGTCTTTTTTTCTCCTTGGAATTGCATTGCTGTTTGCTTGACCTTTGTGTGGCAGCAGATGATTGGCCAGGTGATAATGCCATACTATTATGATATACAATCCATAGTCTTTCTTTGTGGGCCTGTCTTACTGTAACCACTTTAGACAATGAAGAATGCTTTTCACATCTGGGGCCAGCTCCTCCAACTAGCAATATCCTAGGATGCTAATAGTCTGATTTCTTTGGATTAGTTTAAACCAATGTTTGCAATATGTGTTTACATTGCACTGAAAATATTTATTGGAAAATATGTTTTCATTTTAGCAATAATTTTTGGAGAAATTTAGGTAAGAAGAACAGACATGTCACGTGCTTGAAGCTAGGAAATTTCTATGGAGATGTATGAAAATTGCAAAGCTATTTCTGTTTGTAGCTTTTAGCTAAAAACCTCATGGCTAAAGGCACACTTTCCTCTTCAGAAACAAAAAGGAAACATTTCAACAAATTATTAATGAAATATTATGTGGCTCTTTCAACATTATTTGAAGTGGGTTATAACTAAAACTCATAAACAGGGTAGTTAGTGATGAATTGAGAATTCAAAAATTCCATTGAGCACAGGAGATAATTACAACAGGAATTTGCAATAAGATGTAGCTGCAACGGAGCACTCAATTTAGAAATAACAGAAGTCATATATGTAGCAAACCCTTGAATCTACCTTTTCTTTTCTGTCTGCTGGCTTTGTATCTTTATTTCAGGAAGATTATCTAAAGGGGAGGAAATAGAATTTAGAGTTTTGAACTTGCTAACCTTATGTTACAAAGTAACTAATAATATCAGATATTATAGTCTGCTATGGTAATAAATAAATGTTCTTTTTGTGTGTCATCTTGAATTATTCAAATTTATAATACCTATCTTGTTAGTAAATAAACATTAAGTTAAATGAATGAAATATTTTTTAAAATACCTGTAGTTACAGTAAAAATTACTTAGATGTGACACAGTACATTTTTATTATATGTCTCTTAAAAATGTTTTTGGTAATCCAGGGATTCTGGCTCTAATAGTTAATGGAACTAATATCTTTGTAAAGCAATTTGCAAATCACTTGTCAAATAGTTAACCTGATGAGTTATTTTCATTATTCTTAAGGCAAATCTTTATTAACAGTAAAAATAAGAACTTTTAAAAATAAAATTGGCACAGATTATTGCTACTACCATAAATATATTTATCAAAGGAATCTATATTATTTTCTTTTGACTATGATGTTAAACAATAATGGCATCTTTTTCCATTTTATATGTTGTTTTTTTTATTGACTAAGAAATTTGGTTAAATTATTATTTGGTTATTTAATAGATGGAAGAAATATTTAATAATGGAAATATTTGAAAAATATAAAACTTAATTATAAGGAATTTAATGATCTAAAAGTGGATATCTGGATGAAATTCACTTTGACTTGTATTTCTAAGCTCTTTTCCAAAAAGCCAATTTTTAAAGGAGGTTTTCTTATTTTATTTTGCTATTTTTCCTGCAAGAGTTGCAATACCAGTTTTAAGAGATACACTTCCATTATTCTTCATTATTTCTTATGTTCCACCCATTATACCTGAACTATGTGTATCATCAGAAGACAGAAAACAAAGAGCTGGTCTTCCCAAGAACAAAGTGTGAATCAAATTGATTTTAAAATTGCACTGAGCCATGCAAGCTGTGAAGTTCTAGAAGAGTGCAGTAAGCTTCTTTGAAAACATGGTTAAAATAATATTTAGGATCCATTGTTTTTGGTTTTCATGCAGTGAGTTAATTAAGTGTGACATTATGATTTGGGAGAAGGTTTTATTCCAAACTTAGTCTGTAGAGTTAAATTAACAGTAAGCAAAATGAAATAATTTATGTTTTTGAAAACAATTTTTTATTTCGTCTCTGTAGAAGGTACTTAAAGCAGAGCCTTACATGCTGAAAAAGCTAATACAACATATTTCTGATGAGGTGTAGATATGTCTGGTTAAAAATTTTTAGGAATTATTAATATCACAGTACACCATGTACACATGATTAGTCTGTCTCTCATGATTAAATGTTCTGGATACAAGAATGCATAAGAAATAAGTATATCAGGACCGTTTTTTTCTTGGAATCAACACAGTGATACTCTCAGTGGATGAAAAGCTGAGATTAGGCACACAATTTTGCAAATAGATGAACACATACTGGCCTCTCTTCCTCTACTCTTAGCACATCCTGCAATTCATTATCCAAGGAGAAACTAGATTATTTTGCTCCTTTCCTTACTCTTGGAATAAAATACAAACTTCTTGCTATGGCCTGCATGAACTTCCTATGATCGCAAACCTGTCTAGGCAGCCTGCCTCTAGCCACTGGTTTATGCCCGTTGAAGTTCCTGTTCCCTCCACTAAGAATACTCTTCCTTTTGATATATCTTCACATGGCTGGAAGCTTCTCATTTTGTTTTCAGAGAAAGGTTTAACTTCTCACAGACTCCTGGCCTCAACTATCTTGAGTAAATTATCCCTATTCTATTATACTACCAACAACCTTATTTTATTTTTCCAAAAGCACTCACCACTACTGGAGTTCAGCTATTTATTGTTTGTTGGTCTGTTCTTCCTATCCCTCCTTCATATCCTCTCTTTCTATGCCTCTTTCTTTTCATTTTGTTAAGATCCACCTCCTTTGAGAAAATGTACATTCCATGAGAAAATGGACCTTACTTGTCTCGTTCATTGATATATCCCCATTGCTTATCTACAAAGAGAAGAATAGGGACTTTTCAGTGAAGAAACCTGGCAGGTACAACTTTAATCGAGTGATCAAAATTCTCATGACAGTATTGGGACAGACCAACATCATGTGCTTGTTGATAGGTTGCACAGAGAAGAAAACAAATTCACAAAAGAATCTAATCATGAGGAAACATCAGACAAAACTAAATTCTACAAAATAATTGTCCTGTAATACTCAAAAGTGTCAAAGACATAAAAGAGGAAGAAAGATTGAGGAACTATTCAAGATTAAATGAGACTAAGGAGACGTGTCGAATATATGGACTACTTTGGATTTGCTTTTGCACTAAAGGACATAATTGGGACAATGGGAGAAATAGGAATAAGGTATTTAGGTTAGATAATCCACCAATGCTTCCCTATTCCTTACTGCTCTGGAAAATACTATTAGGTTGCTGAGCATAAAATGTCTGATTTTCTTAAGTACCAAGTTTGACAGTTGATATCTCTGACATTCATGTTGACGCCTGTTGTTTTATTTTTATTGTGAAGGTACATCTTTATTCTTTCAAACGCACAATTTGGCTTGTGATTTTCTTTCAATTTTTTTTTAGAGCAGTTTTTGTGAAACCATGAATAAGTCAAAAATTCATATTATTTTTGAATATAAGTTCTGTTGTGGAACCAATGTAGTGCAGACAGCTCGAAATATCAGCGAAGTGTTTGGGAAGGATGTGGCTAATGAATGCACAGTAGTAGTACATCGATGGTTTGAGAAGTTCCATTCTGGTGATTTTAATCTTGAATATGAGCGACGTGGGCCACCTGAGACCAAGGTGGATAATGATGAGCCAAAAGCTATAGTGGAAGAGAATCCATCTCAACCTACGTGTGAATTAGCAGCAAGGTCTGATATTACTATTCTAATAATATTAGACCATTTGAAACAAATGGACAAGGTAAAGAAGCTGGATAGATGGGTTCTGTGTGAATTAAATGAGCATCAGAAGAGAAATTGTCTTCAAGCTTGCCTTTCTTTGCTGTCACGACATAAACTTAAAACCATTTCTACACTGTATTGTTACATGTGATGAAAAATGGATTCTTTTTGACAATCACAAGTGTTCAGCACAATGGTTGGATAAAGATGAAGTGCTGAAACACAGTCCAAATCTGAACATTCATGAAAAAAAGCTAATGGTGTCTGTTTGGTGGTCCAGCGCTGGTATTATCCACTACAGCTTCGTGAAACCTGGTCAATCCATTACAGGGGAATGTGACATTAAAAAGTCAGGAGAAGAGGGGAGGGGCAAGGCAGCGGATGAGAAAAACTGCCAGCCCGAGTGTTTCTGAAAGAAAGACAGATTTTAGACGAAAGTAAACAAAATAAACAGGCAGACAACCATAGATCGGACAAGGATTGGAAGGAAGGGTGCCTGAAACTACAGGAGACTCCATGGGAAGAAGTTGCGGAGAACTGGAAGGAGAAAGGCCCCCAAAAGGGTTGGAGACCAGCGACAAGGATAGGTGGAACAGTTAAATTTCCCCTCCCTTGCATCTCAGATTGCTGGTGGGATCCTGAGCAGCTGGGGAGACCTGCCAACACCAGCCCAGGAATGGATGTGGACATGGAACCAGGCTTCCAGCTCCCTTGAGGCATCCCCCCAGCCCCCAGACCTGAGCCGATGGGCAGGCACCATATTACTTCATTTTTCCCGTCCCCTTCCCCTTCCCTATCTGTGGCTGCTGAGAGAGACGATTTAGCCACCACCCGGAGCCATCTTCAAGGAATGGGACCTTTCCATTTGGGGCCCTACAGCAGACTGAGGGATACTGACAGCACCCTACCAGCCAGCCCTCCCAGGTGGTGCTTGCTTGGTGACTCCAGGAGAGAGGGGCAAATCCCAAAGCAGAGAGACATCGATCCAGCTTGGGCACCCCATGGGTGACTTGAGACCAGCACTCCTCTCCCTGGTAGGGTCAAGGATTGATCTCCAGGGCCCAGGAGACAAGCCTGAAGGCCAGATCGTGTACACCCAGGTCTTGATTGCATTGCCCCAGGGCACAGAAGGGATATTTGTGAAGGAGCCTACTGAGGAGTGTGTGCCTTCAGGGGCTGATCAGCGTGCTTGAGGGGCAACCCTCCTCACATGGGAGGGCTGTACACCCATCTTAGGATGCGATCATGGGCAGGGACCCTCCCGGCCAGCATCACAGCCAGGGGAAATCCACTGGCCTGCGGTCCTGCCTGCTGGCAGAAGCCCAGGAGAAACCACGGAATAGGGGAGGTTGGAAAGGAGCAAGCCCTGCTCCAGACTGCAGTTCTCAGACAGCCCCACCCCCACACACAGACTTTTCGACTGAGTGGGACCATTTCAGCCCCTCCCCGGCAGCTTTACCCAGAAGCAGTGACTAGAACTTTGACTCCTGCATTTGTGGTGCTTGAGGGCAGGCTCACTCAACCCAGCTCCACTCAGACTCACTCCTGCACCTCCCCCCACTGAGGTGGAGAATAAGGACACACCTGGAAGTCCCAGGGCCCAACCCACCAACTGAGCCACTAGAATGCTACTCCAGAGGAACAAGAGCTGGTTACAGGACCTAAGACCAACACTGCAGCCTGCTCCTCCCAGCAATTGCCACCTACTGATATGAAGGTCATTCTGCACACCCTTTAAGTGCATCTACTGACTCATCATAGAGGATGTGGTCCAATCTCACCCACAAACATCACCTACTGGCTCAGAGACTAAACAAGGCATGTCGTTAATGAAACAAAAATCTAAAGGTAAGAAGAAACAGGTGATCCAGAGGGTAAGGAATCAGCAAAAGAACTCTAGAAGTATGAAGAATCAAATGGAAAGCACACCCCCAAAGGGGAACACCAGCTCTCTAGCAATGGACATCAACCAAATTCGGAACACTAAAATGACAGAAGAATAATTTTGAACATGGATTGTAAGAAAAGTGAATGATATACAAGAAAAAATGGATAACAAACACGAAGAAACCAAACACACACAAAAAATCCAGGACTTGGAAGAAAAATTCACTAAAAAAAAAAAGAAATATTAAAGAAAAATCAAACAGAACTTCTAGAAATGAAGAATTTATTCAAGGAATTACAAAACACAGTGGAAAGCCTCCAGAACAGGGTAGATCAAACAGAAGAAAGAATCTCAGGGATTGAAAATAACACCTTTCAATTAAATAAGTCAGTCACAGAGACAGAGCAGAGAAATAAGAGAAAAAAGCAAAGCCTACAAGAAATGTGAGATTATGTGAAAAAGCCTAATGTGAGAATCACAGGCATCTGTGAGGGTTAAAAAGAAAATACACAAGGGTTGGATAAGGTATTTGAGCATATAATAGAGGAAAATTTCCCAGGCCTTGCTAAAAATCTAGATATCCAGGTACAAGAAGCTCAAAGGACTCCTGGGAGATTCAATGCAAACAGGAAGATGCCCACACACAGTCATCAGACCTGCCAAAAAGCCACCAAAGAGGCCCTCCTATGAGCTGTTAGGTGAAAGAAGCAGGTAATCTACAAAGGAAACCCCAACAGAATAATGGCAGACTTCTCAACTGAGACCTTACAAGCCAGAAGAGACTGGGGTCCCATTCTCACTCTTCTCAAACAGAATAATGCCTAGCCTAGAATCTTGTACCCTGCAAAACTAAGTTTCCTATATGAAGGAGAAATAAAGACCTTCTCAGACAAGCAAAGACTGAGGGAATTCGTCAAGACAAGACCTGCCCTCCAGGAAGTACTCAAAACAGTGTTACACACGGATCAGCACAATAAACAATCACAAATGTAAAATCATCCAACAGCTAAAGGTCAAAGGCCAGATACCACAATGGCTCAAGAGAGAAAACAAAGCAACAAAGTTTAACTCAAAAGGATAAACAGAAATCTGCCCCGTGAATCAATTCTCTCAATAAATGTGAATGGCTTGAACTGCCCACTAAAAAGACATAGGTTGGCCAAATGGGTAAATATACAAAAGCCGAGTATCTGTTATTTTTAGAAAACACATATAACCCACAAGGATGCATTCAGACTCCAGGTGAAGGGATGGAAAATAATATATCAAGCAAACGGAAGCCAAAAGAAAGCTGGTGTGGTGGTTCAGATTTCAGATAACATAGTCTTCAAATAAAAGTGATGAAAGACAAAGAGAGTCACTATATAATGGTTAAGGGTACAATTCAACAATTAGATATAACAATTCTAAATATTTATGTACCTAAATAAGGTGCACCCAGATTCATAAAGCAATCCTACTTGATCTAAACAAAATGATAAACAGCAACATGGTAATAGCCGGAGACTGCAACACCCCTCTGACAGAACAGGACAGATCCTCCAATCAGAAAATAAACAAAGAAACAATGGACTTAAACAGAACTCTAGAATAAATGGGCCTGACTGACATTTACAGAACATTCTATCCCAAAACTACTGAATATACATTTTTCTCATCAGCTCATGAGATGTTGTCTAAGATTGACTAAATCCTAGGCCACGAAGCATGTCTCAAAAAAAATTAACAAAATAGAAATTATACCTACCATGTATCTTCTTAGACCATAGTGGAATAAAATTGAAATCAACTCCAACAGAAACACGTATCTCTACACAAAGTCATAGAAACTAAACAATCGTCTGAATGATTATTGCATTATGGAGGAAATCAAGATGTAATTCAAAAGATTCTTTGAACTAAATAATAAATGAGGTACAAGTTATCAAAATCTATGGAACACAGCTAAAGTAGTCCTGAGGGGAAAACTTATACCCTAAGCAACTACATCCAAAAGACAAAATGATCACCAGTAACCAATCTAATGAATCATCTCAAAGAACTGGAAAAGGATGAGCAAACTGACCCCAAACCAAGCACAAGAAAAGAAATAACAAAGATGAGAGTAGAAATAAATGAAACTGATAATAATAAAACTATGCAGAAGATTAATAAAATAAAAAGTTGGTTCTTTGAAAAAATAAATGAAGTTGACATGCCTTTGGCTAGGTGAATGAGAAGAAGAAAAGAAAGAACTCTAATAATCTCCATCAGGAATGAAAAAGGAGAAATTACAACTGATGCCACAGAAATACAAAATATTATCTCTGGCTACTCTAAAAACTTCTATGGACAAAAAGTGGAAAATGTGGAGGAAATGGGCAAATTCTTAAAACACACAGGCTCCCTGGGCTCAATCAGGAAGAAATAGAATTCCTGAACAGACCAATATCAAGTACTGAAATTGAAACAGCAATAAAAAACCTTCTACAAAGAAAAGTCCCAGACCATGCCTGACAAAGATGGTCAAGGGAAGAAATAAAAACAAACAAACAAAAAAAAAAAAAAAAGAAAGAAAGAAAAGTCCGCACACCTGGATTTTACCAGACCTACAAAGAGGAACTGGTGCCTATCATGCAGAAATTATTCCACAACATCGAGAAGGAAGGAATCCTCCCCAACACATTTTATGAAGCCAACATCACTCTGATACCAAAATCAGGAAAGGATGCAACGAAAAAAGAAAACTACAGACTAATATCCCTTATGAATATAGCTGCAAAAATTCTCAACAGAATTCTAGAAAACCAAATCCAAGTGCTTATCAAAAAAATAATCTATCACTACCAAGTGGGCTTCATCTCAGAGATGCAGGAATGTTTCCACATATGCAAATCTATAAATGTAATTCACCACACAAATAGAAGCAAAAACAAAGACCATATGAGGATATGATCCTCTCAGTCGACGCAGATAAAGCATTCAACAAAATTCAACACCCTTTTATGATAAGAACACTTAGCAAAATAAGTATAGATGGGACTTACCTAAAAATGATACAGACCATATATGACAAACCCACACCCAACATCATACTGAATGGGGAAAAATTGAAAGCATTCACACTTAGAACTGGAACCAGACAAGACTGCCCTTTATCACCACTTCTATTCAACATAGTCCTAGCCAGAATAATCAGACATGAGAAAGAAATCAAGGGTATCCAAACGAGGGCAGAAGAGGTCAGACTATCTCTCTTTGCTGAGGCTGTGATCTTATATCTAGGAAACCCAAAAGATTCTGCCATGAGACTACTGGAATTGATAAACAAATTCAGCAAAGTCTCAGGTTCCAAAATCAATGTACAGAAATCAGTACCATTCCTATACACCAACAGTCAAATTGAGAACCAAATCAAAGACTCAATACCCTTCACAATAGCAACAAAGAAAATAAAATACCTAGTAATATATTTAACTAAGGAGGTGAAAGAACTCTACAGGGAAAACTACAAAACACTGAGGAAGGAAATAGCAGAGTATGTGAACAGGTGGAAAACCATACCATGCCCATGGATCAGCAGAATCAACATTGTTAAAATGTCTATACTACCCAAAGTGATCTACAGATTCAGTGCAATCCCTATTAAAATACTGACATCAGTTTTCACAGATCTAGGAAAAATAATTCTATGCTTTGTATGAAACCAGAGAAGACATCATATAGCAAAAGCAATCTTAAGCAAAAAGAACAAGTTGGGAGGCATAAATTTACCAGACTTCAAGCTATACTGCAAGGCTATAGTAACTAAAACAGCATGGTACTGGCACAAGAACAGAGACATAGACTAATGGAACAGAACTGAGAACCTAGATAAAAAACCATCCTCAGATAGCCATCTAATCATTGACAAAGCAGAAAAAAACTACACTGGAAAAGAATCCTTATTCAATAAATGGTGCTGGTAAAACTGGATAGCCACATGTAGAATACTGAAACAGGATCCCCACCTTTCATTTCTCACAAAAATCAACTCATGGTGGATAACAGACTTAAACCTAAGGAGTGAAACTATTAGAATTCTTTAAGAAAATGTGGAAAAAACTCTTACAGACATTGGCCTAGGCAAAGAATTTATGAAGAAGACCCCAAAGGCAATCACAGCAACAACAAAAATAAATAAATGGGACCTGATCAAATTAAAAATCTTCTGTGCAGCCAAAGAAACTGTCACAAGAGCAAACAGACAACCAACAGAATGGGAGAAAATATTCACATGTTACACAGTTGATACAGGGCTGATAACGAGAATCTACATAGAACTCAGGAAAATCAGCAAGAAAAAATCAAACAATCCCATCAAAAGGTGGGCAAAGGACATAAAAACTTTTCAAAATAAAATAGACTAATGGCTAACAAACATATGAAAAAATGCTCAACATCTTTAATCATCAGGGAAATGCAAATCAAAACCACAAATGAGATATCACTTATCTCCAGTGAGAATGACCTTTATCAAAAAGTCCCAAAACAATAAATGTTGGCATGTATGCAGAGAAATAGGAATACTCATACACTGCTGGTGGGACTGCAAACTAGTACAACCTCTGTGGAAAGCAATGTGGAGATACCTCAAAGAAATACAAGTAGAACTACCATTTGATCAGCAATCCCATTACTGGGTATCTACCCAAAAGAACAAAAGACATTCTATAAAAAAGATATCTACACTCGAATTTTTATAGCAGCACAGTTCACAGTGGAAAAGATATGGAAACAGCCCAAGTGCCCATCACTGCATGAGTGGATTAGTAAAATGTGGTGTATGTATACCATAGAGTTCTATTCAGCCACAAAAACAATGGTGATATAGCACCTCTTGTATTATCCTGGATAGAGCCAGAACCCATTCTACTAAGTGAAGCATCACAAGAATGGAAAAATAAGCACCACATGTACTCACCATCAAATTGGTATTAACTGATCAACACTTAAGTGCACATACAGTAATAACATTAATCGGGTGTCGGGCAGATAGGATTGGGGAGGAGGGGATGGGTATATACACACCTAATGGGTGCGATCTGGTGGTTGGACACACTTAAAGCTCTGTCTTGGGTGGGGCAAGGGCAATATATGTAACCTAAACGTTTGTACCCCCGTAATATGCTGAAATAAAAAAAATGTTAAAGAAAACATCAATTACCGCAGATGTCTACTACAACCCAGGGGATGAAATGTTGAGGATACTTGCAATTAAGCAGCCAAGATTGGTCAATAGAGACAGGCCAATCCTCTTGCAAGACAATGCTCGGCCACATGTGGCACAAACAATGCTGCTCAAACTATGGAAGCTGGAGTTGGAAACTCCCTGTCATCCACCCTATTCACCAGATCATGCGCCAACTGACTACCACTGCTTCTAGGCTTTGAACCACTTCTTGCAAGGGAAAATATTCAGTTCTCAACAAGCTGCGCAAAATGCCTTTGTTGATTTCATCGCCACTCACTCTCCAGGCTTCTTTGCTGCTGGCATAAACAAGCTACCATTAAGATGGCAAAACTGTGTTGATACTTTAGGTGCATACTCTGAATAATTGTACTGCATCTCATTTGAGATGTAATAAACTACATTTTGATTCAAAATTGGACATTCCACTTTTGATTTGAAATTGGACGTTTTATATTTAATGATCTAAACAGTACTGTGTAAATGCTTCTTTTAAGATTTTGTTAGTTTTACTGTGGTTATATAAGAAAGTTTCTTTGTTTTTAAGAAATATACAATAAATTACTTACTGTCAATGGGTTTAGGAAAAAAAGTATGTGTGCGTGTGGGTGTGGGTGGGTGTGTCTATGGGAAGCATAGAAATGATAGAGAAGGTGTAGTAAAATGTTAAAATTTGGGCAGTCTTAGCATACAGTAATTCTTTTATGGCAACTTTTCTGTAAGTCTGAAATTATCAAAATTAACAGTTAAGAAAAATTTATCTAGTCAGTTTCATATAACAGAGGGCGAAATCGCCACAGAGAAACAATTTCCAATACTTATGTACCTTAAGTATGCACAAGTAAACACAGGATATAATAATGTTAATGTTCTACTTGTTTACAAGCTGAATTGATGTGAAACCAAAGACTTGTATTGTTACTACTGAAATAATTGTAGATAAGCTAGAGAGCTTATAGGTTCTACTTTGAGAGTAACATATAAGTTAAATGTTTTCTATACAGCTAATGATTGATAAATAACCCAAATGGGATTCAAAGCTTTTGTTTGCCACCTAACTTCTTTTGATAAGTAATTTTTGCAGAATTGGAACACTTGTACAAAAGAAACAATGCTGAGCATGTAACTGAGACTTCATCCAGCCACTTTAATTTCTAAATAATGATGTTTTATTTATTTCTTGCGCTTGCAAATTTTGCTCAAAGAATTGCCAAACCTGAGCCTTCAATTGAATGCCTTTTAAATAGCACGTACTCCAAAATGGTATTTCTTTCTTTGAGAAAATACGTTGTTCTTCAAGTACGTTGTTGAGGTTATAAAATAAGAGGTGCAAAGCAGAATTCATAATGGTTATTACCTGGCTTAAAATTCTAATAACAGGTGTTCCTTATAGATTGTGAATAGCTGGACTGTAATAGGGGAGCCAGATTTAGTTTATAATGGGCTCAATATTGACCTCCCCTGCCACACACTACCTATGGGCATCGTGCTAATATGATAAAATGGCTAGAATCTGCAAAGTACTTTTGTTTATGGAATTGGATACTTGCCATATCTTCAAACATAATAACCAGCATCCAGTCAGATAGCACTGAAGCAGAAAAGTGAAACAGAGTGCACAATAACAGTGTGTTGGAATCATTTGGTACATATTATTTTAAGCTCATTTGACTCGTTGTTCTCTGATTAAATCCATGCTAGCCCCTTTTATGATCATTTTTACAATTGCATTATCTCAGCTCTACATGGCTGGGAGTCATTATCAAATGCAATATATGAAGCCATGACAAACCCTAAGAAAAATGAACAAGCTTTGCAGTTATATGCAGAATACAATGAAGTAGTTCTCCAAAGCCATAGAGCTAGAGGAGATATACAAACTTAGCTTCCTAATTCCCATTCCTGCTTCACGTGTGAAAACTCTGCCAACACTCCCTGAAGAAAATATGTAATCAGACTGAATTGAGCCTTGTTTTGTTGGGTGATGTAATAAATAAAGAGAGGCAATGTTTATAGGTGATACTTAGTAAATTAGCTGAAAATGTTGATTGAGAAAAAGAACTGGCTACAAAAACATTGCATTGGACATTTACATGACCCCACCAAGAATTCTGAGCTCAGAACTGCTTCTCCCATAAAGTGTTGAAAATCAAAGATTACCCTGAATGTAAAAACTTTAGTAGCCAGATTTTTTATTAAATTCATGACCCAGGGTTGCTTATTGAAAGGATTCTGATGTCTCATCAATTTTGTCAAAGTAGAAGTGAAGCCTCTTAGCTTGGGGCATTCATTCTACTGCTTAGGTGGACCAAGTATGGACAACAGCATAAAGTACTTGTGATGAGTTTTATTCATCCTGTTTCAATCAGTGTGTTAGAATCACTGTGGCTTCTTAAGAGGCTCAGAATAGAACTGAATCATCTCCAAATTGCACCTTGCTAGTAATGCCCAGACCAATAAAACTTGCTACGTGACCCCAAATCAGAAATGCTAAATCAAATTCTGCCAGTCTGTTTCTCAGTCTTCCTAAACCCATGCGGTTATCTTTCGTAAGGACAAGTTAGTGTCAAGGAAGCAAAAACAACTTTCACTTCGTTCCCCTGTGAGGCTTTCTCTTCAGGAAGTCTATAATCAGCTGTCTTTGGGTAGAGATTTGATGATTTGATACATCCTTAGTTTGTTCTCACTTCCCTTTAGGGCCTCCAACACTTTTTCTTTTTTTGAATCTCTGCTTTCCACCTTCATATCCATCAAATTCTGATCGTTAAATGTCTCTGGTTGGTTTACTACTTATTCTGCTTTGTTACCATCTTATTAAAAATATGTGCATAGTCTTCATGTTCAAGAGGACATGAGTTTGATTTTCTCTATCTTCTCTATTTTGTTTGTTTTATTTTAAATTAAGAATAATTGTATATATTTATAGAGTACAATTGTGATGTTTCCATGCATGTTTACATTGTGAAGTGATCAAATCAGGCTAATTAGCACATCCATCTCCTCCAATATTTATTATTTATTTGAAATAACATTTACAATCCTCTCTTTTAGCTATTTTGAAATATACAATACAGTATTATTAACCGTAGTCACAATGCTGTGCAATAGATCACTAAAACTCACTCCTCCTAACTAACTGAAATGCTGTACCTGTTCACCCCTATTTCTGGAACTCTTGATTTATCCCATATGTTAGTTTTCTAGTGCTACTGTCACAAAATACCACAATCTGTGTGACTTAAACAATAGGTAATTATTGTCTCACAGTTCTGGATGCTAGAAGTCCAAAATCAAGGTATTTTGAGGTTGGTTACTTCTGAGGGCTTTGAGTGAATCTGTTCCATCCCATTCTTCTACCTTCTGATGATTTACTTGCAATCTTTAGAATTCCTTGTCTTGTAGATAGTTGCTTTCATTTTCACATGGTATTCTTCCTGAGTGCATGTTTTTGTCTGCAAATTTCCCATTTTTATAAGGCTACCACTCATATTGGATTATGGCCCACCCTAGTGACCTTATCTTAATTTAACAAGTTATATCCACAATGACTCTGTATTTAAATAAGGTCACCTTTTGAGGTGTTGGGTATTAGGACTGTATCACATGAATTCTGGGGAGACACAATTTAATGCATGGCTTCCATAATCTTGCCGCAGTGTCATGAGGGTCTTTTTACCTGATAATAGTGTATGACGGGTACTAATCAGTCATTCCTTTTTGGTACATTTTTGTTTTTTCATAGATATATATATGGATTTATTTGTCTACTCTACTATACTTATGTAGATAGAGAAGTATTATACATATATTTACTCTATAGGTAGATGTACATTTAACAGAAAAAAGAAACAATGTGTGTGTATGGGCCTAACTTGATGCGTGAGATTATATAAAGTACAATAATGAACATTTCAAATCACATTGCTTTCTTTTTCTATTATTATACTTACATAAACTTTGTGAATTATTAAGTATTACCATCACTGTCATTGAAGCTATGAGAACATAAATAATATACCTAAAGATATCAAGCAAAAGATAGGAACAAATCACCATAAATCCATTATACCACTACAAGAATATAATTATCAGTGTGAATTGAGATCACCTTTAGATAATGTAGTAGGAGTCACTGTGGCTGCTCCCTTCATCATCATCACTGCTCTTGGTGAATCTGGATATTTTGTATACTAATTATCTATTTTAATCCTCATAACAATCTAAGAGACAGCTATTACTCTCATTTTACAAATATGAAAAATAAAACTCAAGTTTTGGTCAGGGTCACCCATATATAATCAAACACCAGTCTACTTTAGTCCAAAGCCCATCAGTGATAGCTAAATTTTTAGGCATATCAATGAATGTGAAATTGCAGAGAGAGTGTCATTTTATATACAAAGGAAGTTATTTTTGAAGAAGAACAATAACAAAAAAAGACCACAAGGCATGACATCATCAAATCAGAATAAAGGGAGCCACTAGAGGCTGAGTAGGCAGATTTCAGGGTTTCCATGTTGACAGGAATGATATCTCATCAAAGGGCAGGTGCTAGGCTGTGCTGGGTGAGAAGACAGTGTATCACAGATGCACTGTTTCAAAGACCACTGAGGCTTAAACCCATATGGAAAATCTTTTGATCTACAACTAACTCAAAGACCACTTTGTTAACAATTAGTGAAGACTGAGCCTTATACCAATATGTACATGAAAAAAGTGCTCAACATCATTAGTTAAAAGAGAAATGAAGTTATTGAAATTTTATGAAATTCTAATGTATACCCACTAAAATGGTTAATATGAAAGAAGTTGATAGTAACAAATATTGGCAAGGATGTAGAGCATCCAGAACTCTTATATATTATGAGTTTGGGTTATAAAATGGAGCAACTACTTTGGAAAAGTGTTTGACAGTTTTATAAAAAGTTAAAATATGCCTACCCTAAAGCTCAGCCATTATGTTTATACATAAAGGAATTTTTCCAAGAGAAATGAAAACATGTCTACAATTAGCCTTATATTTGAATGTGAATAGCTTTATTCATAACAGCAAAAAATGGAAACAGCCTAGGTGTCCATCAACAGGAGAATATATCAACTGTGGTTTATTCATACACTGGAATACTACTATGTAGCGAAAAGCAGCAACATGAATGAATCTCAAAGCATGGTGAGTGCAAGAAGCCATGCACAAGGAAATACATCCTGTATGATTCCATTAATATAAGGACACCAGGATAGGCAACGTTATACAAAACATTAGATAAGCCATTCTTTCAAGGGCAGGGTGTTGACTTGGAAAGAATAGAAAGGGCATTTTCTGAAGTGATGAAAATATTTTATGTCTTGATGGGATTATGGATTGAACTATAGACTTTAGATCTACAAAGTTTACTATATGTGAAGTATTCCTCAATAAAAATAGTCTTTAGGATTATTAAATGGTACAGAATATGGGCAGCCCATGTGTTGAAGAAACTAAGTGTGAATTATTGGGCATAGCCACATACTCATGTGGGAATGAGCACAAACACAGGAACACATAACACATGCATGGTAACCATGTCCTATACTCAGTAGTTTTTAAGTATGAAGGATGAAATATAGGGTAGATTGGATCTGTAATGTCTTCTCAGAAATCATGTTAAAGGACACTTTTTAGATAGAAACAGTGGGGGGTAATCCCCCCACTTTTTGTCCAAAGTACTCCTTAAATTGGCTTTACTGCCCCTTCCCTAACTGCCCACATTCCATACTTTGCTCTGGATTTCCTCACTAGCCGGATGCTCGTTTAAAATGAGCTCCTCGGAATTGACAGTTCAAAAAGATAGAACTCCCATGATGCCACAACAAACCCAGCTTGTGCAAAGGCAGTGCTAATTTTAAAACTCAAGTGTTATGTCTGGGATTTTCTTCTCCTTCTTCTTTTTTTTTTTTTTTCCTTATTAACCTCTCCTAGAACTCCTCTGTGCTGTCACACATAAATCAGAAGATTATGAAAGAAGTAGTCAAAGTAGCTGTTTCCTTCTAAGGCTGTAATTTGGTTCCATGAATTATTAATTATTAGACTGATATGGCATCAGCTTCTCAGAACCCAATATAAATGTAAAAGCCTCACCTTATCAGTTATAATCTAAGGAGCCACAGTAATGTAATTCTTACCATTTAGTGGTATGTTGTGGGATTTAGGATATTAAACCTACTAAACTTTCTGAAATAAAATACAAAGTAAAGAAGGATTTTTTGTGATTAGATTTGAAATTCAGTATAAGGAAGCAGATGTGGATTGCTTCAAGGGTTTTAATTGTTGTGAAAGATGGAGTTGTTTCATAGCTGCTAAAGCAAGTGACAGGGCATGTAAAAGACTGTGGTCGAAGAAAACTGTCTGAAAGTAAAGCTTTGAAACATCTTGCATCTCTGCTGCTATTAGGGAAGAAGTAAATAATGCACCAGGGATTGAAGTTGTGCTAAACATAAGCTCAATGTATGTTGAAAGCAGACATCTGATATAGTAAGTATCTTATTTTTCATATGCAAATTATAGGTCTTATATTCTTCAAAGAATCAAGAACTAACAATGTATGATCTTTTTGTTTGTTTCTTGCTTGGGTACTTAGCTTTAATACTTGATGAAGGCTCCCAGTCTTCTTTGGATCTCTCTTTAATATGTAATATCATTTTATTTTAAAAACTTCTGCAGAAAAATACATGAGCTTAAATTCTGTTCCCTTTTGTGAGCATAAGTTTAGTCTCATTTTATGTGTAAGTTTTTTTTAGCAATTTCTGAATGTTTCAGAAGTGTACTATTCATATATACATACTCTACCAAATCCAGACTACAGTACTCTTAGTTAATATTACAAATGCCACACTGCTCAGCATTACAATTTAAAGAAGGAAGTAACACCAAAGCTCTGATCTATCCAGTGATTTAAACTGGTGGTTTTATGAGTAGAAATTCTCATAAAGTAGAAATATATGTTGTGGTTAGCTATGCTAAAATAAATGTGTTCTATCTAGCTTAGCTATTCTAAGAGATTATTTAGAAGTAATTAGTTTGTTAAATTTCTCTAAATTTTCATATTATTCATAGGAATTTCAGTAGCTTTGTTACTTTGAGCACACTGCAAGCAGTCCCAGTGCTTTTTGACTTAAACAGATTATGTTTTCTACAAATAATTTTACAGGGTTGAATTTGGTACAGGAAAAGGAAAATAAATTCATTCTGTAAAAAGGGTATTTAATACCCATATTTAATGAAAATGATCTGGGTGATAAAAAATGCAATAAATATGCTCTGTTTTTTTCTGTATGGTCAGTTTTAAGCAACTGACAAGTTAAAATTTTGCTTGAATTGTATGTGAAGTTAAAGCATCAAAAGTAGAGATAGTTTTCTTAAGCCTGAGAGGCGAGTGGGTGACATATTAGATCTTGAAAGGTAAATAACAGTGCATGAAAAATTATGGAAACTTTAAGTCTGCTTGAACAATAGCATTCACATCCAAAGCGTTTCCTGAAAGAAAGAGGTTATGCCACATAATTGTATGACTCATTAGAACAAAAACAAAAGATGATGTTTCTTCTTTAGGGTGAAATAATTCATTTTCTATTTTAAATTAATCATTTTGAATATGCAAAATTAGGGGCAAATATTCATCATAATGGCAATTACGTGAAATAGTTTCATATTTAATATGGTACTATTTTCAACTCATTTATACTGCTGGCTAACAGCTACCATAAAAAGTTAATATTTTCCTGAATTTATATTCTATATAATAGTGTGATTCATTATACTGCTGTGAAGGGGGAAAAACTGTATAGAGGTAGGTTTGTTATGGACGAGTTTGGTTAATACTATGTTGAGTAGACTGTGCATGAAATATAGAGTAGATTTGGACCTGAAATAAAAATGCATCAAAAATTATGAAATTTCATTCAGTATTAAAACAAAATTCGTTTTATAACTAAAGCATCTCCAAGATCCCACCTCTGGCCCATCATTGTTGGGTAGTAGAATGCACTGGTAGTGACTTTGAAAATGAACTTTGTTCTGGCCTGGACTTGATCACAAATGATGGGCTTATTCTCCTTTAAGTTTTGCTAACCCAGTTTGACCCCCTATCTTCAGTTTTACCAGAGATTTGAATTATATATTTAGATTTGCAATGACACTGTAGAATGTGGGGGTTCAAGCCTTTCCAGATGTTGATTTATTAGATAAGTCTTAAATTTTAAATTGACCCAAAGATGGTGACTTTAAAATCCATAAGATGACTTAGGAATCAGGCAGCATTTTGGGACAAAGCAATATGCAGAAAACATCCTTTGGCCCAACCCAGTCAGCTGTTAAACTAAGAAAGAGCTATTGAACTGGGGGGAAAAGAAGAAAGAAATTAAAAAAAAATATGTCCTTTTGGTTAGAGAATCTACTTCTCCCACCCAAAATCTGTGTCTGTTTTTCTGGGGTCACTTTTTATTCCGATTTGCCCTTGCCCTAGGTTAGTTTACATTTCTTATCTCTGACCATGTTAAGTCATGATAGGCATTTCAAGCTTCTCCACTTGCTGTACCTTGTTTGGGTCTTTTTTTTTTTTTTTTTTTATTGAGACAGGATCTTACTTTGTTTCACTCTGTTGCCCAGGTTAGAGTGCAGTGGTGTTATCATAGCTCACTGGAACCTCAAACTCCTGGGCTCAAATGATCCTCCTGCCTCAGCCTCCTGAGTAGTTACAGGCACATGCCACCACACCCAGCTAATTTTTCTATTTTTGTGGATATGGGGTCTTTCTATGTTGCTCAGGCTGGCTGGTGTCTTTTTTTTTTTTTTTTTTTTTTTTTTTTCCCACGTAAGTTTGAGCCATTATAACTTTTTTGATGATAGTTTTAAGACTGTGCTCATGCTGTGGATGAAATTTTTAGTTTTATGTGGGATATCTTAGGATTCATGTGTGATTTCAGACTGGAGTGAGATAGAGCTGTTTTTGAAAATAAGCTAAGCTAATTTCAGCTGTTACTAAAGTTCTCTGAGTCTCTGTTTTTCCCTATTTGTAAATGAAGATAATAATAAATTAATGCATATAAAATACTTAGCATTTGCCTTGCATATAGTAAATGCTCAATAAATCTATTACTGCATTTACCTATTCTATCAGGATGGTTTATGCTTTTCCAAAAATCATTGCAATTAATTCTAGTTTGGGTTAATAATGGATTTAGTCTGTTATATGTATTCTAAATAGAGTAACCATGAATCTTATTTAAATGTATATTTATTTCAATGAAGAGGAAAAGCCAAATGGTTTCATCATTACCAGCTCACCACATAATAATGCTGTGGTGGAAATCTACTTGTGAAGAGTAGTCTCCCCATTTTTCTTCAAATAGAATCAATAGAGGTGAGTTATTTCATTACTTATGAAATATTTCAGGGAGAAATGTACTAGCGTGCATAATTGAAAATAGTTTAATGTAGAAAGACAAACCAAGACTAATTATGGGGTTAGATTTTCCCAGTAAATATTTATATAACTAACTTCCTTAGTTTGGAAATCTGTCCTGTAATGATTTCCATGTTCTCTGCCCTCAGTAATGCAGCACTTTCTCATCTTCAAGATCTAGTTTCTTTATGGGGCTTTCCTGAGTAACCCTACCATAGAATAGTACTTTTCTACTTTAACCATTTCTAGTATTACAAGACCAGAAAATTGTTTCTGTGTTATTTTGAAATTTTCTCAATTTTTCATTACATATATATTTTTTTTTCTTCTTCTTCTTCTTCTGAAACTTCATTATAAGATTTTGGAATCCCCTGCTTCCCATCCACCTTCCTCATGCCCAAGATACATGTTTATATGTTTGTAGATAGTTAGGGAATTAAGTAACATAGCTCAACTTCTAATTGTGAGTTCAATAAATCAAATAAACAGATGCAAAATGTAGGCTTAGTAACTAGTTAAGGTTTATTTCTGAAATATTAATAAAAATGTTAATAAATCTACATGACTTTAATAGTGTAAAAATTATGACTACTATAATTTTAATTACGAAATATTTGATGAAATTTTGTACCTATAAGCCAAAAAACTAACTTTTGGATGGCTTTTATTCCATGTTTTCCAGGAACTACTTTGAAATCATTTGGATTATGCTGTACATAATGGAAGAAATATTGCCCCATGCTCCAACTTTCAATTTTTAAATGAAAAAAAAAAATATATATATATATATATCTCTTAAACCCCTCTTCCCTGGTTTGAAATTAAGCCCTTTGGGGAGTATCGTTATATTTCTTTCTAAGATTCTGATAAGATAGGTATGAATGTATTGGGAAATTAGCACAGACATGTTTTTGCACGTAATAAGTAATCATTTCATTTTAATTTTTTGTTTCACTTTTCAGCTTTAAAGTATGTATGCCAAATATTGAAATGGAATGATCCCACTTTGGTCAGCCAGTGCTATAGAGTTAGATTATTTTCCAAATTTGACACAATCATAATCAAGAATTACTTTTTAGTAGACTTTTCAGAGTTTCTCAGTTATGTTCTTTGGATCTCATAATTTTAGATTAGAAATGGACCTTCGAGAACATTTTATTCGTTACCCTAATGGGGAGATAGACCCCAAGAGGCTTCTCAAGGTTATAAAGCCTGTTAGTGGTGGAGTCAGATACAGAAATCAGGTCTCCTGACTTCTTGTATGATGCCATTTTTAGTACACCATATTTCCTCTGAGTCAGATCAATATAATGTTCCCTGCTGACATTCACAAATCTTTCAGGTATTTGTGGATAATGTAGCATAGTGGCTATTTTTGAGTATCACCCCTGAATGTAAAATAATAAATGATGGTTTTCACTTTAACATGCTTTTGCATATAAATTAATTCACAACTTAGTTTTTTTTCTGTAAAATAATAATAGATTCCTGATATTTTGGTTTTTCTAGTTTTCTCAAGTGGGTTGATTGATGGAGACAATCTGAGTAATTCAAGGGGAGGAAAGCAAACAAGAAAGAAGAAAGAATGATTTCATTCTCATTCAGAGTGTACAATGCACATAGTTTGATGTTTTCATCAGGGATTCCAAATCCGTTGTTTCTATAGCTAATAATAGTTTGTTCTTCAGATAGGCTGTAAAACTTTGTAGAGGTTAAAACTTTCACCACACAAGTGTGGCTGTTTGTTCACCGCAGTGCATTGCCAGGTAAACTTTAACCGAAAGCTCAGGAGATTTAATATTTTAATCCTACAGAAGCAATTTTGTGCACTGGCAAAATAGAACCTGGATTTTGAGTATTTCTCGGAGGAGCTAGGCTGAGAATTTAAAATATGTTAGAGCTCCTGTTGGGGCAAAGAACATCTGCTGGACTGCAAGCTAATAAAACAGAATCGGACAAAGATGAGGTCTGTGACACATGCCCTGCTAGAGCCAGATTTGAGTGCTCAAACTGGTTGATTTGACAAACTGATCAAGACAACAGGCTTGTGGCAACTGCCTTGCTAGGACAGCTGTCCCCTTCCTTCAGGGTTCTGCCCCCAAATCTCCCTTGCAACAGAATTTAGCGTATGTTATCGTGTCCCACACATACAATCTAAAGGCTGAGCTCCCATCCCTTTTCTGTTTGATAGATTCTCCCATGTGATTTTTGGGGTAAATATTGGGACTTGGACCAAGTAAAAATTAACCAAACGACATAGGGAAGGATATGAACTTTCAGGTTCAAGTCTTTCCCTCCTCCATCTTTGATTTATATAAGCTTCTCAGTGTATCTTATATCCACTAGTTTCTTGTAAAATATAGTAATAGCAATTCCCACCATCTTTATGGTACAATGTTTTTTTTAATAGAATTTAATATACACCTGAAGTATATGAAAGTTGTTCAACGGAGTCATACCCTATGCAGGATAAATGGCTGTGATTGCAGTAGTTTTTTGCAGATCTTCTCTTTTAAATGTAGGAGTGCATTAGTTTTCTAGAGCTACCACAAACTGGTTGGCTCAAACAATGGAAAGGTATTGTCTCATTGTTCTGGAGGAGAGGATTTTTCCTTCCAAGATCTGTGAGCATCTGTTCCATACCTTTCTATTTGCTTCTGGTGATTTCTAGCAATCTTTGGCATTCCTTGATTTCTATTATCCCAATCTCTGTTTTCACCTACATATGATATTCTCCCAGTATATATATCTATGTCCAAATTTCTTCTTTTTAAAATGATACCAGTCATATTGGAGCAGAGACCCACCCTACTCCAGTATGACCTCATACTGGAGGGGAGGGATACAATTCAACTTATAATAAGGAACGTGACTTTTTTTTTCTTTTTGTATTACTTTTCTTACTTATTGCTGCTTTTATTCATTTAAAAATTTGGGATTACCATAATGTTATTCTGGATCTTTTTGTTCCTCCATCCATCCTCTCTTTATAAGCCTAAAACCACATTCTTATATGTTCCTTTGTATAATCTCAGAGTACAAGAATATGAGTACCGTAAGATAAGCACTGAATAATTGTAAATCAATCATAGTAAATTAACAGCCTAGGCTAATCTACCTACTATTATTTTAGTGGGTTCTGAGAATCCCCAAATAATACATCCAAACCTGATGATTGTTTATATATGTATTGAATTACAAAGAACTTTAACTTACATTATCTCACTTAAACCAACATAGTTACTATTTATAACCAGGTTAAAGATGTGGAAATTCAAGTGAAGAGATGATGACATGCCAGAGGTCACTTGGCTAATAAGTGATGCAGCCTGGATTAGATTTTATGAGAGACTGTAATTTTAAATCTAGAATTCTTTCTACGCCAGTCATCATGCTGCTCTTTAGAAAATGGATGTAGGTAGGCTTATGACCTCTGTTTGAGACCCATGGAATTATATGGTGGACCATGTAAGCACAGATTGTCCATATACTATTTCAGTTTCCTCACATCAGACATTTCTAACTTCTATTATCTGTCAACGGTGGTTATTGTGCATGAGGTTCTATAGTTGACATAGATTATGAAAAGAATTGTTTCATTTATCTAAATCATTTTGCTTCTGCATAAACCTCATGTATTTGTTTTCTATTGCTGCTGTAATGAATTACTACAAACTTAGTGGCTTAAAATAAACTCATTTCTTAGCTCATAATTTTCATGAATCAGAAGTATGGCATAGTAACCTAACTTAACTGGGTGTTTACCACATGCAATGGAAACCCAGACGCCAAAGCACCCAGTTTTTGCAGGGAGAAAAGTTTATTATCAGGCAGCCAAAACAAGAAGGCAGGGCTCAGACCCAAATCCATCTCCCTGAGCACTTAGATTCTGCCTGTAGGTTGCATGCTGGGTTCATCTGGGCATGTTCAGGTTAGCGTATTGACTGCCACACTAGAAAAGAAAATTTTTTCCTTGGGGCCATAGTGTTTTGTTAGGAAAATAGAATAAAAACTTTAAAGACAAAATGATCCTTTCGAATTTAATGAAAAATTTGTTCTTTTTTATTGTTTTCTGTGTGTGAGTTATATGCAACTTGACAATCAGTTCTCGCAGCTCCCAGGGTGAAGAGATGTGAGTTACATATGCTTCACGAGGCCCGGGGCTCAAAGGTAGCGTGAGTTAAATACAACTCACATGGCAGTTAATGTGTTAAGTGACATTCAGCCTGGTGGTTCATGACAACAGAAAAACAACTCACAACTTCGTTACATAAAAGTTGAACCAGATTGGTCTGTTGCAGTTACAGGTGCAGGATGGATCACTGCTCAGGGTGTCACGAGGCCCAAAGCAAGGCCATCACAGGGTTGTTTTTTCTTCCCCTGGACCTATGGTGAAAATTTGTTTCCAAGCTCAAGCTGTTGGCAGAATTCAGCTCCATGCAATTGTAGGATTGAGGTCCCCATATAAGCAATAAATTCTATTTCCCCGGAGCTTCTCGAATCTGCTTTCTGTCTCTACCAATTTGCCTGTTCTAGATATTTTATATAAGTGGAATTATATAATATTTGTTTGTTTATGTTTAATGCAGCTGTTTATTTTAATTTCAGTTCAGTATCTGCTGCTGTAAGCAATATTTTCAGACTTGTGTGATTTGCATGGTCGGGAAAGTATTTTGTTAATGTGTTGTTAAAACACAGCAAATGAAAACATAATTTGTCAATCTTATTTAATAACCAATGATTCTGACAAGAAATTATATGTGAAAATGTTCATCACTATGTTATTAATTATAGCAAAATGATAAGCTATATAATATGAATAAGCTATATGCATATATGATAATAGGTGAATAATTAAGAAACTACAAGAAAATGCTGACTGATGATTTCTGCATAGTAGAATAACAGGTGAATTTTATTTCTGTTTTTATTTTACACATTTGTTACATTAAACATGACGATTTTCCTAAGAGAAATATCTAAAAACAAGCAAATTTATATAAATTGATGAACACTTCTATATATCTATATATTCTATTCATATAATTGTTATCTAAGCTAAAAAGCTCAAACTGCTACTAAGTATTATTAGTTCATAACTTATTTCTGAGTTAAAATAAAACATACATCTGTGAATTCTTACCAGGAGAGGAAGTGACAATGAGGAAATACAAATGTGAATCCAAAGCCCTGGATTTCAGTCTTGCATGTTAGAATTATTTTAGCATAAAAAATATATTAAAATTAATGTAAAAATTTGGGCACCGTGGCTCACAGTTGTAATCCTAGCCCTCTGGGAGGCGAGGCGGGCAGATCATTTGAGCTCAGGGGTTCTAGACCAGCCTGAACAAAAGCCTGACCCCATCTCTACAAAAAATAGCAAAATTTGCCAGGGAGCATGGTGGCATGCACCCATAGTCCCAGCTACTCAAGAAACTGAGACACTAGGATCGTTTGAGCCCGGGAGTTTGAGGATGCAGTGAGCTATGATGACACCACTGCACTCTAGCCAGGGTGACAGAACAAGACCCTGTCTCCAAAAAAGGAAGAAAAAAAAATTAATATAAAATATTAATATCATTTAAAAACATAACTTTTATTCAAAGATTTGTTGTATAACAGTAGATGAAAGAAAATTTAGTTCATGTTTTATTATTTTTGAAAATGACAGTAATAAATGTTTCATTAATAAGATTACAGGTATATTTGTATCTAGAAAGAAGGTTCATAAAGAAAGAAGTTATTTTTACTTGTCATTCAGTTAGCTTGAAACAAAGAGGAAAAAAATGTGAGCTAAATCAGTTGTCACATAGCTTCCGAGAAACCCAATATCTAATTATGCTGAGATTTGACATTCTCTTAGGTTTTGGGGGGTTTTGTGTATTTTTTGTTTTGGCTAATCAGTTTATGAACCCTAGGTCTATGGATTTACCAATGTCTGATTACTCTTAGAACATAACTGCCATAAATCTATCTCATTATATGGAAGAATGCCTTAAAACATAGAAAAATCATAAAATAAAATGAAGGGAATAAATATAAAAAAAAACTGGAGAGGGATTTGGGCAGCATATTTTTGCAATCTTACCTTCATGTATTGCTTTACCACATTCTTTGAACTTAACTTTCTCATCTGTTGTTTGGGATATTACTCCCTCTTTGGGATATGAGAAATAGTGTTATATGTTAAAATTGATTATCCAAATCAGACCAAGTGTCTTATTTGATGTCTGAAGGATAACAAACAAATGCATTCGTGAAAAGTTATTCCCATCCCTACAAGGGAAAGTCTTGATTTAAGAAAATCTACTATTTCAAAAATTGGTAAATTAAAAGATTAATCACTATATAAAATAAATCTTAGGCTGGGCGCGGTGGCTCACACCTGTAATCCTAGCCCTCTGGGAGGCCGAGGCGGGTGGATCGCTCGAGATCAGCAGTTCAAGACCAGGCTGAGCGCGACTCCGTCTCTACTAAAAATGGAAAGAAATTATCTGGCCAACTAAAAATATATATAGAAAAAATTAGCCGGACATGGTGGCGCATGCCTGTAGTCCCAGCTACTGGGGAGGCTGAGGCAGTAGGATCGCTTAAGCCCAGGAGTCTGAGGTTGCTGTGAGCTAGGATGACGCCACGGCACTCACTCTAGCCCGGGCAACAGAATGAGACTCTGTCTCAAAAAATAAATAAATAAATAAATAAATAAATAAATAAATAAAATAAATCTTCATGTCATGAAATAATCCTTATATGATACATCTAAATTATTGGCTACTGCATCCCTAATAATATTATATATATATATGTCTATAGCTGTGTACTTCTATGTAAATGGTAAATATTTATGATGTATTTATTTAAAATTACTTCATTTCTGAGCAACACGGTAGGTCAAAAGGATTATAATGGTCATTCTTTGTTAAATATTGATTTAAGGAGAGAATGTCTGATTTTTTCTTATTTTGTCTTTTGACTTCTTTTTATTCTGATAAGCAATTGTGTCATATAAACAATGTATCACCAAACAGATATTTTCTGTACAGTTTGAGAGGGGGTTTGGACTAGGGCATTTCTGTATTGATATCCTGAGAGTTACATATCCCTGGAGACCAATTACAAAGGTTCACAGGGTTGTTTTTATTTTGCTTTCTCTTGATTCCTTTTTAATGAGGCCTCCCAGTAAACAGCAAGCATGAAATGCTTTCCTGTTGGAGACCTGTCTGCCGCCTTCAACCATTTATTACTAATACATCTGGGAAACGATTTATAAATTAAATATTAGGAAAATGTACTTGAGGAAAAAAAGTGGTTAAGAGGTATAATTTATAATTCTCATTTAGGAGAAAGTCATGCTAGCCGTTTGCTGATGGAAGGACTCTGAGAGTCACTCAAAGGAGCACAGTTGTGGTTTATGTAATAAATAGAGATGTACATGAAAAGAATCCTCAGTGTGTATATCTGCGCGTGTGGTTCATTTTAATAACTGTGAAGACAGAAGTTCCCAATTTTTTCCTCTGAGTGACCCCTTGGAATATTGGGAAATAATGAAGAACAGAACTGACCTATCAATACGTGCTATCTCATCACTCCTCCACATGACAAAAATGCGTTTATAAATAGTAAGTGAAAATAGCTTCATCACAGCATAAAATGTAATATTAGTAGATGTTGCTGTCATGAGTTTGTGCTACAGGATTTCAGAGGCTATTTTAGAACAGTCTTCCCACTCATGGCTGGTGAGACTGAGGCCATGCCTATGTTAATGACTTACCTAAGGTCTCATAATGTTAAGATACTAAGTTATGGAGGTTATATGTGAAGCTTATTTGGAGATTTATTTTTGCATATATATATGGCAGATTTTGTATGATAGAAATCTGTTCTGCAGCTAATCAATCAGATTAAGCCTGTGCTTTGTGATTATATCTTTTACATTTGTATTATTACAGGAAGAAGAACAGTAGCTGTGTTTATACACCCAGAATTTAAGAGGAACAAAATTATAGCTTTGGGATCATTTTCTAAAATGTGAATTCCAGCTGGGTGTGGTGGCTCACACCTGTAATCTTAGTACTCTGGGAGGCTGAGGCGGGAAGATTGCTTGAGCTCAGGAGTTCCAGACCAGCCTGAGCAAGAGCAAGGCCCCATCTCCACTAAAAGTAGAAAAATTAGCTGGACCTAGTGTTGCATGCCTGTAGTCCAAGATCAGGAGTCTGAGGCAGGAAGATTGCTTGAGCCCAGGAGTGTGAGGTTGCAGTGAGCTGTGATGACGCCACTGCACTCTAGCATGGTGACATAGTGAGACTCTGCCTTAAAAAAAAAAAAAAAATTATGAATTGCAGGGAATCAAAACACATTCATCTTGAGTTTTAATTAATTAATTAATTAATTTCAAAATATTAAGGGAGTACAAATGTTTTAGGTTATGTGTTTGAGTCCTGGCTATAGGTGTGCCCATCACCCAAATGGTGTTCATAGTATCCATTGGGTTGTTTCATACCCCTCCTCTACTCCCTCTCCCCACTGGTTGATTTCCACTGAGTTTTATTTCCCTCTGTGCACATGTGTGCTCATCAGTTAGAGTTAGTTCCAATTTCATAGTGAGTACATATGGTGTTTGTTTCACCATCCTCCTAAGTATTACAGGTTTTTATTAATAAAGCATTTGTTCCTTTTCTTAAAGTTCTGAGTAATTTCCAGATATCTTCAATACTGCTATAATGGTTACATATAATAATTTCAAAGATATAAGAAATGAATTCGTAACTCTGAAATCATAACTTTGTGGTCAATATTTATTTTCAGATACCATTTTAATCTTTTTTATTTCATTTTTACAAGAATGTACTTCAATGTGAATTTCAAAGAAATACTGAAGTATGTATCAAGATATCTATTCTATTTATTTGAAAGAAAATGCATATGTATTATCTATGTATACAATATACCTATATGTCTATATGTACATAAAATATATAATTTTATAAATATATTTATTAGGATTGATGGATAAAAATAATAGTTGATATTTTTTGGTGAAAAAAATTCACTAATATCCAGCTGTTACCACATCATGAAAGGATTGCACTGGGTCCTTATAATAATTTCAGTATTTGGGAAAGTTAATGGAAATTAACAATATCATAATTTTGTTGGTACCTGTATATAGTTTCACTTACATATATTAATCTAATCCAGGCTGGTTTGTGAGGAGAGATATCAGAAATCAGTGATGCACATTTAATCATTTCTCTTTATCTTATTTAAATCATGTTCTTGATAAATGCTATCTTGGCGAATGTAAGAAGATAAATGACCCTTAAATGAACTTTGTGGGACAGACGCTGAAAATCTGTGTTGACAGCATGTCTCTAATTCATCCTCCTGACAACATTTACAGTTGGAAAAGAACAAAGTATTCTGTAAGAGTCATAGTTTTTAGATAAAGATTGTTACAGAGGCATAATAATTCTAGACGATTTCCATCTTCTAACAATCTCTTGAAATTAATAATAAAGACAATGGCTTTCTGTTCATCCAACTTTAGCACATCAGGCAGTGGAAATAGAAAATGATATAAAATTAATCCCTTCTCTTGACAGTTGTAAAATGGTAATCCTCCATTTTATCCTCTCAGAGGATATTTGAAGATAACTTTTTTATTCTCCTATTTTCACATTCTGTCTCATAACCTCGTATATTGTATAGCCCATTTCATTGCTGGTGGTCAAAATAAGACTGCAGTGGAAAGCCACAGCGAGGTTACTAGGGTTCTGAAGAATGTATCAACACAGAAAACCAATTTCAGATATAGTTTCAATGTTATTGCTTTAGAATACATGCCCTTTCCTGAGATACCAAAAATCAAAGACTAGATCAGCTCATTCATGTGAATAAGCTTAGGGATAAATTACCTCTTTTTACTTTCATATTAAAAAACCAGTAGTACAGTCTGCCTGACAGTGAGATCTTGGTCAAGCAAAGCTAAATGTTATTGTTACTAATTTATGCTACTAATAAAATGTCAGAACTATTCCTTAGTCTCTTTATTAGTTATGCTGTTGCTTTTGTAATCTGTGTTTTCAGAATGATCACTGGCCAACAAATATAGTTCTGCATTTCAACTGGACTTTCCATATAAAGTGATGGTGTCAATACAGTCAGTATCCTCTGTGATTATTATTTAGTTAACTTACAAACTGATATGCATCATGCTTGTTTATTTATTTAGAAATATTGAGCAGTTTATATAATACAATCCATAAAGGTACCTGAAATCTAATTAAGAAAATCTTAATTAATTGTATGTGTTGGAAAGAAGCTAGACTATTCATATAAAGGATTTGAAAGTTGCAGCCTTAGATGATTGTCCTGTTTCATGTTTTGGAATGGCTTTTCAAAAGGAAGTTTGATTTTTCAAACTGGGAATTCCAAAATTCCCTGTCCTTTCAACCAGTGGACTAATTGCTTGTATGCATGTCTGCTTGCCTACCTACCTTCCTTCCTACCATCCTTCTCTCCTTCCTTCCTTCCTGCCCCCCTCTTTTTCTTTCTTTCTGTTATAATTAAGAAACTCCAAGTCTTTGGAATAGGTATTGAATCCCTTTATGTTTTGTGTCTTTGTCTTAGGATATGCATTTCACTGTTTTTTGCTTCTTTCCTTTGATTCTGTGGTGACCATATTTTGAAGCATCATTTTTCCCTTTACAATTGTGATGGAATACACATACTACAAAAAAAAAAAACAAAACAAACAAACAAAAAAAAATTTTAAGTTTAATGTTTGCTCCATATATGTACTCATGTAATAACCACTACCCAGATCAAGATAGGGAATATATTCATAAACTTGTGAAGTTCTCGTTTACCCTTCCTGGTCAATACCTCCCCTATTCTGGGATAATTGCTCCTTTGACTTTGATCACTATAGATTAACTTTGCCTGTTCTTGAACTTCATATAGATAGAATCCAAAAGTGGGTACTTTTTTGTATCTGGCTTTTTTTGTTCAACATAATATCTTTGTGAGATTCTTTCATGCTATTCCACGTATCAGGAATGTGTTATTTTCATTGAAGTATATTATTCCATTGTATGAATTAATTTATCAATCTCTTCATGCTTCTTTTGGTGAGGGGTATAACTGAAGCATATTTACTCATTTACTCATGTATTTTTATTTGTCAACAATTCTCTTGCCAGGTGTATATATCCATATGGACTATCGTTTGATTTTCTAATTTTTATGCTGTGGCAAGTATTTTTAAGTAATTTCTATCTTTGAATGTTCTTGAAATCTCAGAAATTATTTAGCAAGTGCAGGTTAAGGCAAATGATTCAAATGTCCTCTTTACATTTACATGGCAAAGTTGTGCCATCAACCAGAATTTCCATTTCAGTGCAGTATGAGCTAATATTGGGTAATATCCCTCTTCTGGTAGTCATTGATCTTCATGTCTTCTTTATGTTTTTTTTTTTTAATATCTCACCTTGACCACTCCAAAATTGGGGGTCCTTTGAGTGATTTTTTTCTCTAATTTCTGATAATCTTGCATATTTTGTCACATAATAGGTACTCAATAGTTTTTGATGAATTAATAAATTTTACTTAACAGTTTTGGATATTTCATAGGGAGATTCTTATTAATTGTATAGCAAACTAATTATTTTTAGTGTCATAATGAAAATGCTAATATGACTACACTTTTTAACATAGCATCAAGGGGAAGGAGTTAAATATGAGGACTCCAACTTCTTTTTTTTTCTTTTTAAGAGACAGGGTCTTACTCTGTCAGCCAGGCTACAGTGCAGTGGCATCTTCATAGCTCACTGCAGCCTCCAACTCCCAGGCTCAAGTGATTTTTCCAGCTCAGCTTCCCAAATAGGTGGGACTACAGGCACGTGCCACCACATCTAGATATTTTTTTTTTATTATTTTTTGTAGAAATGGGGTCTCGCTCTGTTGCCTAGGCTGGTCTTGAACTCCTGTTCTCAAGTGATCCTTCCAGCTCAGCCTCTTAAAGTGCTGGGATTACAAGTGTCAGTCACTGTGCCTGGCCAGAATCCTGTTTTTAAGTGTCAATTCTGTTTTACTTTATATTATAAAGTAAATTTATAATATATTTATATTATATTTAAAAATTCTAAAGTGAACTATATACTTCCATGTCTTCACAGCAAGCATATGATCCACCTTTACACTTCAGTTGGAAACATTGGTTATTGTTTTGTATTGTCTTAATTTTTATAATTCTTTTGCTCATTTCCTGTCAGGCTTCTATCACATCTCATTATTTTAACTCAACTCTCAATTCCCTACTACCACTCAAGCCTCCTGATTTTCTGCTTTTGATATTCTTTCTTTATCTCAAGCAAGTAACCATGTGGAATCAGTGTAAAAATTTAACCCTGTAGCCTATGAAAGAATCAAGTCCATGGGCGTTAGTTCATAGACTGTGTAAATTTTGTTTAGGAGACCATTCTTTGTTGAATTGTGGAGGAGTTGGGGGTATTTCTCTGGTGTTTAATTTCAACTTTGAGCTCAGAATAGCTAACTCAGTCAGGCATAGAAAAAAAAACAACATGTTCAAATATGGATGACATCCTACAATTTTTCATGTACTGATGTTTAGAATGGGCATTATTAGCATTTCCTAAATAGTCACTCACTCAAGTTGAATGTCGTGCTTCCATGACATTCCTGTTCTTCCTCTAGGACTCGCCCCTCATTTCCACCACCTAATGTTTGTATATGACAAGCACACATGCTTCTGTACTTATCCTTCTCCCTCATTTCATTTTATGCATTTGCCCTTATTTTGAACTTTTCATATGTTTTTTTGCTCCTTGGGTCATTTTTTAATATCACAGATATTATTTTGTTTTGGTTATACTTCACATATCTATTCATTCTTATTATTATTCACTCTTTAACTCATGTTTTTAACATGACATGTTTTATTAATTCCAGTTACTATAGATTACTCATTCCATTCTCTCTCTCTCTCTCTTTCTACACACACACACACACACACACACATTTTTAAGTTTCATCTTGTATTATGCAGTAAGCCCTACGAAAATGATACATGTGTCAAGTAATGAGACTCCAATGTCTGAATCACAGGCCACCTGTGTTACCATGAGAACATGGCACTGTCATCACTGTATAGCAATGTTGAACATAGTTTAAATGAGCTATTAAATAATTGATGGCACTTTGGTCACAGGTTTTTTGTGTATGTTTGTAATTGAAAACAAAAGGTAGAATTGCATAGTAGTTGAGATGGAAAACTCTAGAATCAGATTGCCTGAGGTAGAATTACAGATATTTCACCTGCTATTGTGTGGCTTGAGGCAATTTACCTAAATTCACTGGATCTTGCTTTATTCCTTTTAAAAAGGATGATATTAGAACCTATTTCATAGAATTGTTATGGTGATTAAGTTACACTATACCCTCAGAGTAGAGGGTAAATACTCAATAGAACTATTGTTCCAGGTGTGTAGGTCATTTTTATTCAAAATATGTATAAGGTTTCACATGATCTTATATACATATACAGGGTAAAAATGTACTAGATAAATTAGATTAAGCTGTGGATTATTTTCTCCAACTTAAATTGTCTTTTCATTCATTTTGGCTCTTGTATCTCTACTTTAGCTGAACCAAAGTGAATGATAACAACCGTAGAGAGATTGCTTCTTGACTACAAATAATGAGATACTCCTCTTGAAATTACTTCAGCAGTGTTCTTGATACAATTATTCTCAATCACTTATTTTCAGAATCCGGATATTACTGCTAAGAATAACAGCAGACAATTCAAGTATCACTTTTTGAAACACTAAGCCTTTTTTAATATTGGGAAGATGTGTTAGTTGTGAAAGAAAGATGAACATCAAATCTTTTGGACACATAGATGTGTCATCCTAAATTCTTTAGCTTTGAAAAACAAATTTTTCTTGGTATTTTTCTCATCGTGAAAAGATTTTTATATAAACCCTGATTTTAAAAATAATAATTTTAAATTATTTTTCTGACTACCTACTAATCATGGCTAAAATTGTGGAATTCTTCAGTTACACATTTCATGTTTTGTGTTAACAACTCATTGTTTAACCTAATCCTTCCTTATATTAGCACCCAGAGTCTATTTTGGTGCTACTGGTTGGAGACCAAAGGATAGCACAAACAGAGCTAAATCTCCCTCTCTACATAAACACTAGGGACAGTGCCTCCAGCTCATGAATGACAGCTGGTGTGGAGATATGGCTAGAAATGGGTAGATGTAAGACTTTCCTGACCTAGGAGATTTCAGGATTTTTTAACAATGTAGGATGACTAGTGGGTTCCAAAGGTCCATGCCTTTCATGTACCAGAGGTGCTACTTGAATTATTCATGTAGGTGTTTCATCCCACTTGTTAGACTGCACCATCTTTGGTGTCACCTTTTAGGTTTAAAATTATTTCTTCTTCACCATTTAGCATAATGCCCTGCACATCGTTGGTCCCACATAAATATTTCTCAATAAATGAAATAAGCATATTAGTTTTAAAAAGCACAGTGAAATGAAAGGGCTATTTTAAAAGAATATGTCAACAAAAATAGCATATATATGCATTGAAGAAATAGGTAACATGATTCTCACAAAAATGTTAATAGGTAGTTATCACTGGCTGAGAATTCAAGTGATTAAAACTTCTCTTCTTTGTAATTGTATCATTTTCATAGTGATCATGTATTATTTATATAATCAGAAATAAAAGAATATACTAATAGTAGATTAAAAAGGAAAACCTAAACAAACCATTAACTGTAGAAAAATCAATAAAGTTTTCCAAAACTACTTTCCCCCAAATTATCACACCTAGACCTTCAAAGACTAGAATTTTTTGTGTGTATTTAGATTTTTCTACAGTATGGAGAGAGAAGAAAATCTTCAAAAAATTTTTTTTATCAAGTCACCATTACATTTATGCAAAGATCTGCCCAAAATAGCACAGAAAAGAATATTTCAGATCAATTGTACTTATGAATATAGGTTCATGAATCCTAATTTAAATTATCAAATAATTTGTACATTAAAGAAAAATCACATAAAGAAAGGAAAATAATAAACATTAAGTGAGCTTTGTTGGAAAACTCTTCCAATACTTCAAAATTGGGAAGCAATTTCCTCTTCATCTAAATCATTATTTCCAGCACGTTAAGTATAATGCAAGTGTAGGTTTAATCACTTTCTATTTTGGTAGCTCATTTAAGAGCACCACTATTTTTACCCAGTGGATAAGGATAAGGTATTCTGACTTCTCAATTGACTTAAAAGAGTGCCAGGTAGTCATACACTGCAGTGTGAAATGTGCTCTTCCGTCCTGCATTCATGCTAAGAGAGCCTACTGTCTGTTACGTGGCCCCTGGCTTTAGCCTTCCCAGCATGAGTGACCATTGCAGCAGCAACTATATTTTGTAAAAGTATTGATTGTGTTGGTTTATAAAGGCCCCATAATGTTTTACCCATATCAAATTTAGGCTCTCTGTGTAAGAGAACTGTAATAGCTAGAGCCTTCTGGTAATCTATATGAATTTTATAGAATTGCAGTTTATGGATCAAGCATTGTAATAGCACAGAGTTTCATTGGGCTTAACCAGGTGTGGGAAATTGTTGAGTGCTTTTATAAAGTCATAACGTTTTCAAGGACATGGATGTGATAGGTCATTTTATAAGAAAGAAGAAAATGGATTAAACATATCACGTTATTTTTAGTTCAATGGTAAGTGTAACACAGAAAATACTTTTTCTTGGCAAACATTTCTGTGGGACTCAGGGCTTGACTTTGGTGATCTGCTAATTTCCTTTGCCTTTTACTTTTTAAATATTTTTTCTTTTATCCTTCTATTAATAATATCATTTCTATAGGTTTCATAAATCTTCTAAATGCTACAATACTGCCCATACGAGTTATTGCTCTTGCTGTTGGCCTTATGTATTCTCACCTATTCTTTGAAATTTGGTTTTTAATTTATTTTGGCACTGTCTCATTAGAATTCTGGATTTCACCACATTCTCCTCCTTTACTACCAACTCTGGAAGCTTAATAACCAAAGTTATAAACTATGCTTGTAATTTTTTTATTAGCATACTCTAACAGTCTTAACTACTGGGTGGATTTCAATATATGGTTAACTGGGCTGAGAATTATTTAGTCAATCAACAGCCATTTAAATAGGCATTAGGTTACATTCTTTGGGATTTTTAAGAGATATGTAAGATAGTAGTGTGTTCTGCCCTTAAGAGTGAACAATCTGGGGGGGAGAGAAATAAAAAATACATATTAAGCAGAGAATGGTTTTATGTAATAAAAGAGAACGTTTTCAATAAATTATGAGCTGATTTCCTCAGAATGATCATTACATATCATAGGCCAGCTGTATCCTCCAAAAAGAATAATTTCATTAAATTTGAGGCTTTATGTATTATGTCACTTTATATTCTTAACCCTAACTAACTTTTTTCTTACTAACTTTATGACCTTGGGAAATTTACTTATCTATGCCATCAATTTTTCATCTTTAAACTGAAGGTACTAGCAATATCTGCCTTATATGATATATGTAAAAATATAATTTAAATGTACAGAAATGGACAGAATGATAGTTGGTAGATAATCCAACCATCTTGTGTTACAGATGAGAAAATTGACATATCAAAGTAGGAGGCTTCCCCCCCAACTAGGCCGTTGTGCTCCCTCAGGGGATAGTACATTTATTAACTCTTCATGTTTCTGCATTTGAGTTACCACTTGCCACTCTTGCTTCTAAAAAGCCTTTGTGACCTGTGAAATAACAAAAATCAAGGGACTTTCCATTGTCCTGACTTTTTACTGAATCAGGCTTACTTCTTTTACCAGAAGTCTCACAGTTTGATAAGTTTCCTTCTCAGCTGAGGGCCGGCAGGTAGATTATGAACAAGGGCTTCAGCTCACCTCATGTGGGACATGCCGCCCACCCACTCCCTTCAGGTGCTTTTCTGCCCTGGACTGGACAGAGGCACATTTTCTTTTCATATAACATAATTTCCATTTCCCTTCCTCCTTTCTTTTGGCAGTGTTAAAGCTTAAAATGTTGAGACAGTCCTGCGGTTATTTGTCTATGATCAAATAGACAGGTGGTGGAAAATTCAAGATCAGAATCCAGTTCCTGCAATCTTATATTCTTTCTATTCTATTGGGAGCCAATCAAGAATATTAACAACCCATTTGAGCTGGTTTGCTGAAACAGTAATCTCAATCCCACAATCTCAATCTAGATTTGGGTTCAGGAATTCTGAGTTTGCACCAAGGTCTTTTGTGCTTCACTCTGGGGTCTTGAGAAAGGCCGTGAATTTCAGCTCTCTTCCCATCCCTTCATATGAATAACCTGCCAACAGACCCCTGAGAGTGATTGTAATAAACTAACTAAAAACATGAGATTAGATCCTACAAAACTGGATATCCTTTTACCATTCAATCCAGCAATCACACTCCTTGGGGTTTACCCACAAAAGTTGAAAACATGTCCACACAAAACCTGCACATGGATGTTCATAGCAGCTTTATTGATAATTGCCAAAACATGGAAGTAACCAAGATGTCCTTTCAGTAGGTGAATGGATAAATAAATCATAGCACATCCAGACAATGAATATTATTCAGCCCTCAAAAGAAATGAGCTATCGAGCCACAAAAAGACATGAACGAAACTTCAATGCCTATTACTAAGTGAAAGAAGAAAATCTGAAAAATCTATGTACTGTATGCTTCCAACTATGTGGCTTTCTGGAAAAGGTAAAACTATGGAGAGAGTGAAAAGATCAGTGGTTGCCAGAGGTTAGGAGTAAGGGAGAGATTATTAGGTAGAGCACAGAGGATCTTTAGGTCAGTGAAACTCCTCTGCATGGATGCTATAATGGTTGTAGACATGTTATTCTAGATTTTTTTTCCAAAGCCATAGGATGCGCAACACTGACAGTGAACTTTAAACTATTGACTCCGGGTGATAATGATGTGTCAATGTGGGTTCGTTGATTATAACAAATGTACCACCATTGGGGGATGTTGATAATGGGGGAAGCTGTGGGGGGGGCAGGGGCTATATGAGATATATGGTAAATCTCCGTACCTTCCCCTCAATTTTGCTGTGAACTTAAAGCTGCTTTAAAAAGTAAAGTATATTTAAAAAATCATCATATGTGAAAAAATGAGATTTATAGCAACCTCTTTAAAATAATATAGAGATTATTTGGTATTTACAAATGCCAAGACATGAGGTTCCCAACATAAAATTGCTTATAGTCAGGTCCTAAAATTACTACTTAATCATTAGGTACGATAGAATTCACCCAAGTAGCAAATATTTACCTCCTGTCCTGTTATGTACTACTTAACATGGTCCAATGTCAGCATAAAGCTGTAATTTGGCAATTGCATTTGTGTATTTAATAACTGTTGATAAAGCTGAAATAATGAATCGGTAAAAAGATTCCACTTTTGTAAAGC
Organism: Lemur catta; assembly: GCF_020740605.2. Lineage (NCBI taxonomy): Eukaryota > Metazoa > Chordata > Mammalia > Primates > Lemuridae > Lemur > Lemur catta. The sequence goes on along the minus strand of NC_059145.1, from coordinate 15,315,767 downwards.
ACATCCAGGGTTTATACAAAAGGAAATCATTCAGCATTTCTGGTATATAAAAGACAGGAGGTACTATATTAAGAAGAAATAACAAATAAAATAATGCCAGAGACACTGAATTGACGAAAGTAATCAATAACATTTAGTCAGTGTTGGCCAGTATTGTGAAGGAAAGGAATAATTTAAAGTTTATGATGTTTGTATCACAGTCTATAGAGAATCCCAGGAGATGAAGGAAGCCTTGGATCTTATTTCAGGACAGGGACACTGAAAAGATAAAGAACTTCCTCAAGATCTTATGGTAAAAGGAGGTTTATTTACATTTGCTTTAGGATTCAGGAGTAAGTTTAACATGTAGAAGTTAAATGGCTACATGGTTCAAGTTTTAAAAAGAATTTCCAGAAATTGAATACTCCCAATGATGGAAAATGTATTAAATAAGCTGCTTTGAATAATAGTGAATATTCCATTTTTCAAGTAATCAGTCATATTATAGTTAGTCTCCTGACATGAATTATGTACCAAAAATTCTATTGGGTGAAAAGCTTCAACAAATATATCAACATTCCATAGTAATATAGCTTTATGTATCTTCTAACATTCAACTTTTTAAAAATTTTATAGTTTTTAGGAATACATAGAGTTAAAGAACTTGGAATGTCCTATCCAGAAATAAAGAGCGGGGAGGGTGGGAAGAATCTACCTCCTGAGATTCTCATGTATTCAAGATGTATTCAACATTTATTTGTTCCTAGACAGGGGACAGAATAAACTGATCTCCTTAAGTCCCTTCCAGCTCAATGATTCAAAAAATGCTGGCATTTTAGTGAAATGTAATATGGATGACATAATATAACACTGCAAATAGAGAAGTCTGCAACTAAAAGATAAAGCACTTATATGTCCAATAGCATTGTGCAAATAAATCTAAAATGTAATTTGCACCAATTTTTAAAACTTCTACTAACAAACTTAACATAGTGTCGTGCAGAAGATGATGAAGAGTCAAAGGATATGTTTAGGTAACCTGTAGAAAACCAAATGCCGTGTTGTATTAAATGAATCCAGCAAATCTTTAGAAGAATAATGTGGAACCAAATATAAGTGTGGTTTCTAGGGTCTGTCTAGTTCTCTTTTCTTCCCCTAAACACACCAATATAAGCACGCACATCAGCCCAAATATTTATTTCCCTTTGGTTTCACATTATTGAGTGCTTATCATCATGGCACTTGAGGATTATAATTTTTAGTTAAAAGTTAAATTGTCTCAGGTGTGGATTCTGCCAAAAGGCATGGTTACTGGCAACATGATGTCTGAAAGACAGTCCCAGTTCAGCCCTCTCCCATCACCCTGATAACCAACATTGCATAATAAGCAATGCCTTGTGATGAGGCTTTAGAGGTGGCAGGGAGTGAGCTTTGGGATATGCTAAAGGGGGTTTCATACTGTAGATCTTGAGTTCTTCTTTCTGCTGTTCTATAGTGGGTAGCACTAACCAGTCCTTGAGGCTGTTCTTCATACCTTCACTGGGCATTCCACTGAATGACGTACGTCAGTGGTGCCCAACCTTTTTGGCAGCAGGGACTACTTAGATGGATGACAATTTTTCCATGGACTAGGGGCGGCTGGGGGATGGTTTCGGGATGATTCAAACATATTACATTTATTGTGCACTTTATTTCTATTATTATTACATTATAATACATTGTGAAATAATCATACAACTCACCATAAGTTGGGGACTCCTGAAGTATGTGACCTTCCCAAAGTCTAACATCTGTTCATCAAAGATAGTGCAAACATCAAGATCATTTATAATGTAACTGCTGAGTCATGAGCGTTTACTTGGTAGACAAAATTCTTAAGTACTTTACAACATTTTTCTTACATAATATTATACTCATGGCCATCTTTTGAGGTAACACTCAAAAGAATGTTCTTCCCATTTTACCAGTTAAAAACTTTAGTCACAGAGAGATTAAGTGATTTTCTCAACATCACATAGGAAGTAAAAGCCTGGCAGAGAATTTGAATTTTTACCTTTCTTTTAGATGTTGTCTCTAAAACATGCAATGTGAACATTGGTGTACCTGATTTTAAGTTCCTAGGCATTGTCTAATCCTGCCTCTTTAACTAGCCGTTATGGTAGTTTTTATGGACAGCTTTATCTTTCTGTACTCTGAAAATATGAAAATAAAGTAAAAAGACAGCACAAAATGTCACTAGGTGTCTCTCATCAGAGATGAAGTTATGCAAAATTAGAGAGGGGTTTTAACCACATCTAGAGCACTGCTCAGGGGAAGAATGCAGACCAGTCTTTGAAGTCAACTTGTGTTATCCTCTGCCCCTTAACCAGGGTTCTAATACCAGTTCCACTTGAGGAACTTTCCACCCCTGCCCTTTTCAAATGTCTCCAAGGTAGAACAGTGGAAGGCCAGGGGTCGGGAGACCTGGGCTCTGGGGCTTTTATAAAATGGAAGGTCTGAATTTGATAGTGTCCAAAGTTCCTACCAGCTCCAGACAGATGTTATCATTGTCACTGCCTCTGAAAAACAAAGGCACCTTTTCAATTATAAATTCTAAATGATTTCTAATAGTGCATTCTATTTGGATTCCTGACAGCCTATGTCAGGAAAATACGCAAAGTTTTGGATAAAGTCCTTGTATCCAAAGCCATTGCTCTATAAACTGGTCTCCACTGCCAGTCCCTTCTCTCCTATAAATTGTCAGTATATCTGCTATGGATGGTCCACAGGAATTGATTTTAGCATTTGGCTGAACCTCTATACATCCTTGAAGCAATTCAGAATTTTAGAGGAAGATATTTAGCTCCCTGTCATGAAGTATGGAGATCTTTTCACATAAATGGAGAGCTGTTAATGTCCTGTTTCTCTTAATGTCCGAATGTGACATGGTGTCAGAGGGTTGCTTTACCATGTGTAGGGATGGAGGGAACATGAGGTCATGAGATATAACATTTCCTGAAAATTACTTTGTGCTCTGTTGTCCAGGAACTAAATTCCTTTTATCCCTGTTTGCCACCTGTCCGGGATTTCTAGCGCCGAATCTGAATTTCCATGTCAAACTGAAAAAGCAGCATTGGTTTTAGTTGCCCTCTTTCTCACATCAACGCTAGGTTTCCGCATGTAAGGCAATGCCATTGTTCTTAGTGAAATGAACTTTGAATGAACTCCAACAGTAATGAACTAATAGCCAATAAAATAAATAATTGATTCATCTCAGAACACTCTGACTCCTAGAAGTGATGTTCCTGAGAAGCTGGTGTGTAACTGCCCTCTGGAAAGACTCGCAAGTTTTTGCCTTTTTATATTTACTTTTTCCAAATGGACAATTTTTGACAAACAAACTCCTAAGAGCAGTCAAGTGTCAAATACAAAGTTATGGCTGGTGCAGCTGCCTTTGGGATCACACGCTCCATTTATTCATTATAGAAAGCTCAGACGCACAAACATGTGGTGCCATTTTGTGTACCTGTCAGTTTAGTGCATTTAATGAACATTGATCATGCTCATCCAGACACACTTCTCGATGCTGCAAACAAGAAATCAGCGGTTTCTGAAAGACACGGTAGAAACTTCCTTTTTTTTTTCCGCAAATGTGCCTCTATAGAATCCCAAAAATAAATAAATTAATAAACATAACTAAAACGTACCTTAAAATTCACTACAAAAGAGAAAATACATTAATTAAAAATTTGTTCTAGTTTTGCTAATATAAATCCAGTATTTGTCTACTTTAAGTTAAAGTTTTAATGACTTAAACAATCATTAGATTACTGTATGGATATTTGAAGTTTTGTAGCTTTGTCTGCTCAAAAAAATCATTTTTTACTTTTTAAAAATATCCTTTCCATTATAAAACCTCTTACTGGGTATTTTCCCATTCATAAATTCTGTCAAGTACACTGATAAATTGGTGCCAGATTTATTGTTCTACATTATAGTGAGAATAGTACTTCTTATTTTTTTTTACCATTTGATTTTTACATCCTGTCAAAATTCTCATAAAAGGAGTAGTTTAACTTCTTGTAATTGGAAGATGTCATTTTTTTTATAAATGAATTTTTTTGTTTGCTGTCTCAGTTATTATCAGGAACAAATTAAAAAAAAAATACTTGTTCAATTAGTTTGCCCCAGCGAGAGGGCCATTATGTTTAGCAATGATTTACTTATAACTATTGTGTTGGGAGACTATCCTAATCAGTTTTTGGGAAAAGCTAAGTACATTTGTATTATTCTACATGTGTTGTTATTTTAGCATTTATATTTCTTTTGATCGAAGTTTTATTTAATCACCCTGGGGCACGAGATAGCTGAAGAAGACAGATGTGCTCAAATTATACTACAGACTCATCTGAACAACTCATGGGTTTTCCAAGTTGCTGATGAAAATTAGAATTGAATGATAATGTCAAGTGTCTCAGATACCCAATGTTTATACGTGATAACCTCATGAAATGAATTGAGCATTGCATCCAGAATGGGGCACATCTTTAAAAAAATTCACCTAGCTTTTTTTAGTCTAAGACTCTATTATTCAAAAACAATAAACATGTGTATAATAGAGTATATTCAAAGGTATTCATTGCAGCTTTTTCTGAAATAGAAGGAAATTGTGAATAATCTAAGATTCTATCAACAGGGGAAGGGTTCTGAAAGTTATGGTCCACACCTATAGCAGAATATTATAAACCCATTAAAAATAAGGCAGACCAATATGTTCTGATACAAAGTGATGTGCATATCCATGAGAAAAGCAACATGTGGAACAATCTATATGTTGTGATGCTTTTTATTTAATAAAATCAATGAAAAAATATACACATCTTTCTGTGTATGTATGTAAATGTAAAGAATAAGTTTGGAAGCAGAAGTGTCTTCCTCTGTGGAGGAGAACAGGATATGGAACATTAACAAGAGTATTTGGATACAAACATCTCTACTTTTCAATATTTTACAAAAATGATACATTAAGCTGGATTTCGTGTAATTGTGGGTAACTGACTTCTTTTTATAAAGAAGAAAGTCCATGGAACAGGTAAGAGGAAACATAATCCAATCAACTGGTACTTACTGAACACATACTATATGTCAGTCACTATGTTTGGCACAGGGAATGCAGTGGAGAGCACAGAAATACATTGGCCTGAGCTCAGGGATATAGAAACTATTAGAAATTGTATAAGCATAGAAATTTATTATCATGTGGGAGAAGTACAGGGAATCAGAAAAGTTTACAATGATCTGTTGAGTGAAGGTTTCCTGAAGAAGGAATTTTTGCACCAACATCTGAAGCCTGAGTCATGGTTACCTAAGCAAGGAGACTATTCATTTTTTTTATTTTTTTTTCAGAAATTATAAACAAGTTTATATGAGGATAAAAATAATTAAATCATATTTGAGAAGTGATAGAATATATTAATAAACCTATAAAAAGTAAAAATATTGCACTTTAAAATTTTTACACAAAGTATATCCCAAATTCAGGTAGTGTCACAGGTGTGTTGTACCAATTTTTTTTTAATTTCAGCTCATTATGGGGGCACAAAAGTTCAGGTTATATATATTGCCCATGCCCCTCCACCCCCCCAAGTCTGAGCTTCAAGCATGTCCATTCCCCAGACAGTATGCATAGCACTCATCACGTAGGTATGCACCCATCCCCTCCCCTCAGCCCCCACCTCTGTCCGATACCCAATTGGTGTTATTCCCAAATGTGCACTTAGGTGATGATCAGGGAGACCAGTTTGCTGGTGAGTACATGTGGTGCTTATTTTTCCATTTTTGGGATATTTCACTTAATAGAATGGGTTCCAGCTCTCTCCAGGAGAACCAAAGAGATGCCATATCAATGTTATTTCTTATAGCTGAGTAATATTTGATGGTATACATATACCACATTTTGCTAATCCATTCATGAATTGATGGGCATTTGGGTTGTTTCCACATCTTTGCAATTGTGAATTGTGCTGCTATAAACATTTGGGTGCAGGTGTCTTTTTTATAGAATGACTTTTGTTCTTCTGGGTAAATGCCCAATAATGGGATTGCTGGATCAAATGGTAGGTCTACTTGAATCTGTTTAAGGTATCTCCATATTGCTTTCCATAGGGGTTGCACTAGTTTACAGTCCCACCAGCAGTGTATGAGTGTTCCTGTCTCTCCACATCCACGCCAACATGTATTATTTTAGGACTTTTTGATAAAGGCCATTCTCACTGGAGTTAAGTGATATCTCATTGTGGTTTTGATTTGCATTTCCATGATGATTAGAGATGTTGAACATTATTCATATGTTTTTTAGTCATTTTTATATCTTCTTTTGAAAAATTTCTATTCATGTCCTTTGCTCACTTTTTGATAGGGTTGTTCGATTTTTTCTTACTGATTTTCCTGAGTTCTAAATAGATTCTTGTTATCAGTCCTTTATCTGATGTGTAGTATGCGAAAATTTTTTCCCATTCTGTAGGTTGTCTGTTTACTCTCATGACTGTTTCTTTGGCTGTGCAGAAGCTTTTTAATTTGATCAGGTCCCATTTATTTATTTTTGTTGTTGCTGTGATTGCCTTGGGGATCTTCATAAATTCTTTTCCTAGGCCAATGTCTGTAAGAGTCTTTCCTACATTTTCTTCTAGAATTCTAATAGTTTCCCACCTAAGGTTTAAATCTGTTATCCACCGTGATTTGATTTTTGTGAGAGGTGAAAGCTGCGGGTCCTGTTTTAGTCTTCTATATGTGGCTATCCAGTTTTCCCAGCACCATTTATTAAATAAGGAATCTTTTCTGCAGAGTATGTTTTTGTCTGCTTTGTCAAAGATTAGATGGCTATATGAGCATGGTTTTATATTTGGATTTTCTGTTCTGATCCACTGGTCTGTGTCCCTGCACTTGTGCCAATACCAAGCAGTTTTAATAATCACAGCCTTGTATTATAGTTTGAAGCAAGGAGACTATTTACAAAGTCAAAACAATGGTAACACTGAAGAGAGGGGTTGGGTGAGTACAAATATAGAGTATACCTGGGTCAAGTGGAAATCTTACGAAATAGTCCAGATTATGTAGCCTATCTGATTGGCTCCAGCTAATCTGTAATGCTTTGCAAGTGGTAAACCATCCAGAAAACTCAGTCACCGTAACTCTGACTGCACAAGCAATGAGCCAAGTAATATTGAAACCAGTAAATCTTTATTTGTTCATTTCTGATCCACTCATGCTGACCTATCCCAGTCGAATTTCAGCTCACCATTACTGCTGTTATTTGGGTAACTAGGCATCTGGCATTTCCCAGGCCATAGCCAAACATCACCTATTCGAACTACCTCTCCTCCCTTTCTCCCTTTCCTTCCCTCCTTCCATCCACATGCTGAGGCATTCATGCATCCAGTAAAACATGTACAGCACACTTGGTATATGTCAGAAATTAGGGAGAGCAACCATGGTTTTTACCCTATAAATGCATATTCCTTTGAAAGAAACAGACAAAAGTTGATAATAATCACAAATAGTGACTAATGTTATAAATGAAATGATTGGGGGGTGCTGGGACAGAGAATAAAGAGAGGGGCTTCTTTAGTTGGTATATTCACTGATGGTCTCTTTGAGGAGGTGGCACTAAGCTGAAGCTTCAGCACTAGGAAGATCCAGGTATGACAGGATTCCTCCTCATATACATTTTTAAAGCTGAATAATATTTCAGTGTGTGTGTGTGTGTGTGTGTGTGTGTGTGTACATATATGTATGTATATATGTATGTGTATATATATGTGTGTGTATATATGTATATATGTGTGTTTATATATGCATATATATATATAAACACTACATTTTCTTTATCCATTTATCTGATGGTAGACACCGTGGTGCTTTCATGTTTTACGTATTGTGAATAATGCATCAATGAACATGCTAGTGCAGCTGTCTCTTGGAAACACTAATTTTGATTCCTTTGGAAATATACCCAGAATTGAGATTACTGGAATCATATGGTAATTCTATTTTTAGTTTTCTGAGGAAACTCCATACTGTTTCCCATAATGGCTGTATCAATTTACATTCCTACCAATGGTGCACAAGGATTCCCTTTTCTCCATACCTTGGCAACTCTTGTTATCTTTCATCTTTTTGATAATAACCATTCTAGCAAGTGTGAGGTGATATCTCATTGTGATTTTAATTTGCATTTTTCTGATGATCAGTGATTATGAACATTTTTTCATATATCTATTGGCCATTTGTATGTCTACTTTTGAGAATGTCTATTTAGGTTTCTTGCCCATTTTTTGATTGGGTTATTTGTTTTCTTGCTATTGAGATGAGTTCCTTATATATTTTGGTTATTAGCCTCTTGTCAGATGTATGAAATATAAATATTTTTTCCCAACCCATAAGCTGCCATTTTATTTTGTTAATTGTTTCCTTTGCTGTGCAGAAGCTTTTTAGTTTTATACAATCCCATTTGTTTATTTTTGCTTCTGTTGCCTGTGCTTTGGAGTCATAGCCAAGAAAAATTTGCCCAGACCAATGTTGTAGAGCATTTCCTGTATGTTTTCTTCTAGTGATTTTACAGTTTTAGGTCTTGAATATTCAAGTCTTTAATCCATTTTGAGTTGATTTATGTATATCGTGTGAAATAAGGATTCAATTTCATTCTGCTCATGCATATCTGGTAATTTGCTACAACATGGACAAACCGGGAGGGCATTGAGATACTGAAATGAGCTAGGCACGGAAAGAAAACTACCACATGATCTCACTTATATGTGGAATCTAAAAAGGTTGGACTCATCGAAGTAGAGAGTAGAACAGTGGTTACCAGAGGCTGGTAGAGGGGGGTGGATAGGGAAAGGAGAGAGGTTGATCAAAGAATACAAAGTTTCAGTAAGAAAGGAGAAACAAGCTTCAGTGGTCCATTGCACATAATGGTGAGTATAATAAATGACAAACCATTGTGTATGTATAATTTCTAAAAGAGTAGAGTTTAAACATTTTTGCTTCAAAATGTTTATGCTTCAAAATGTAAATATGTGAGGTGATAGATTTGTTCATTAGCCTGATTTAATCGTTCCACATTGTAAACATATATCAAAACACCACATTGTATCCTATAAATATATATAAATATTATTTATCAATTAAAACTCAAATTAAAAAAATAATTGAACGAGTAAAATGTAGAAATATATCTTTAAAAAAGAAAAATCCAGCTATGAGAAGAGTGAAGGGAAGGGCATGTCCAAGTCTGGAGCTGGGAAAGAACTTCGAGCACTGAGGGACTGAAGCAGGGAGAATGCAAATGGAGGAGGAGCACAGTTTCAATTGAACAAGGATTTTAGCCCCAGGTTGGTGCAGCATCTGGAGGTAAATACTGATGGCACAGCCCTTATGGAGACAGTGAAAGATCGGAGTGTTTCATAGTTGCCAGAGCTGGCACTCTTTATCTTGGAATCATTGAATCTTAGGTGTGGAAGAGAATCTGAAGGTGGTCTAATTAAATCATTTCCCCTATTGCATTCACTTTGTAGGGGAGATCTGAGTAGCTGAAGTTCTCAGTCACTAGTTTTTTTTGTTTTTTTTTCCCCTGTAAGCCAGTTTTGTGGTTGATTCAAAGACCTACCATCCTTTTCTTCGATAAAGGTGATCCTGAATACGGAAAGAGCACCATCCTGCTTCCTCCCATATGCTTTTAATTCATGCCTCCAATGTCCTAAATGAAAACCCTCTTTACACCCTAGGAACCTTGGCAATAGGAAACATTTAAAGCAGTCTTTATTTTAAGTGGAGCTCTCTTAAACCCTGAGACAGGAGAGAATAACTCTCTCTTAAACCATCTCCAGGGAAGGTTTCTTCCCAACTGTTCCCCATGAAATCTGTTTCTGTGTCTTTCCAAAATTTGTGAAGTGGAGAGTTGAGCCAACTCTCTAAATAATTTAAGTCAAAGAGCTTCATATGAAAGCAAATCTCCTGAATGATTCCCATGGTTGTGTGTACTATTAAACACCAATAATCCAATCAATTAATTACCAATTCAATGAGGTAAGTTCTGAAGAACTTATACATAAATACAGTCATCCCTCCATATCCATGGGGAATTGGTTCCAGAACCTCCCTTGGATACCAAAATCCACAGATGCTCAAGTCTCTTATATAAAATGGTATTTGCATATATTAATAACCTATGAATATCCTCCTGTAATCATCTCTGGATTACTTATAATGCCTAATACAATGTAATGCTATACAAATAGTTGTTATACTGTATTTTTAGGGAATAATGACACGGAAAAAAGTCTGTACATGTTCAGTACAAACAAAACCATCATTTTTTTCCCAAATTTTTTTTTATAGGTTTAGGGCATAGAAGTGAGTTATGTTGTGTAGTGGTAAACTCTGGGCTTTTAATGTACCCATCACCCAAATGGTGTACCCAATAGGTAATTTTTCATCCCTTGCCCCTCTCACACCCTCTCTTTTTCCAAATATTTTTGATCTGTGGTGGGTCGATACAGAAAGCCAACTGTATACACTACATATAATCTGTAATAGAAACACTGGCAGCGTATCTCTACTGGGGTTCCTCATTTGACCCACAAAACACAGGAGATTATTTGAGTTACTATTTTTTCAGTTATCCCAAGGAATACTAATGCTATTATGTTACTATTCCAGATGCATAGGAGAAAAATATAATCTATTACATACAAGGGATGTTCCTCTTTTGAGAAAGCCCACTTAAGAAAAGCTCATAGGTTATTTAAAAATAAAACCTATACATAAATAAATGCCTACCTGCAATCTCTATGAAATTCTATAGAAAAAAAATTTATATCTATTTGCTCTTATTTTCTTCCCACAAAACCTGGAGCACTACTATGATTTCTGTCCCCTTGTAATTAATTTCTAGTTGTCGACTTAAACTGTGCCTTTACTGGCAAATTAAAGTGTTAAGGCAATTGAGGAGACAATGCAGGTCAAAACACTGTTTATATCTCTATTACAGGCAAAGGCTGGACCCTTAGTAAATGTCTGTTGAGTAAAGTTGAATTGAATTAGTTTGAATTGAATTGAATTGCTTTGAGAGAGCTGGAGCTGGAGCCAATTATTACTTCATCCTTTGGCCAGTATTTTCAGCTGAATATTTCAACAAGTATTCATTTAACAAACATTTTATTGAATGCATACCTATTATGAGCCAGGCAAAAACTTGTCTTAGGGCTGTAGAGTCAAAGATTAAATAAACATGGTCGCTAGTCCATTATTGCTAACAATCTACAGAGAAAGATAAGGTATAAAAGTGCTACGCATGGGTGTAAGTAGAGGAGTTATAGGGATCTCTCACAGGATAAGTAAATGAGATGGGAAAAGTGGTGGGTGGGGTACAAGAAAGCGTCCTGGAGGGGGTGGCACCTGATTACAGTCCTAAGGTATGACCTTTCTAGTCAAATGAGGAAGGGAATATAATTTCCATTTAAGAGTGAAAATGTATAGTGCAGTATTTTCTTTCAGGTGTTTTCTAAGCTTTTTATTATCTAATTGACTCTTTCTAGAATCACTTTCTATTGGCCTCTGGGGTTGTAGATTTGGACGTGGGGTATTTGTTGGAAAGGAACCCTTTGTGATCTCAGTGTTTGGTGGGATATTGACTGCAAAGTTTAATGTCTCATCTATCTTTTATTTTAAGCATCTATATATATTTTTCCTATTTTGTAAATAGATATGGATATAAATTGGTAGATTATAAATAAAATATGTGTGTTAAGCTGAGAATATTCCTTAGAAATATAGTTTCTGTCCTCCAGGAATTGGCTAGATGATTTTTCAGAACAATCTTTTTAAAGTATAGAATGGTGGATTTGGAGATTACAGGTCCTAATATTAAATTCTGTTTTCATCAGGTAGTAGAACAAAATGTTGCCAATGTGAATTTTTGCCTAATTTTTACCTTTAATGGAGGAAAGGGATCTATGCGGATCTTTAAATTCAGTTACATAAAATGTTTACTTCATGTATAGATTTCTTGAGACAGATTGTGTTAAATGTTTTGTCATCATAAACTTTTTCTCTGCTTTCTGCCTGTTTTCATACCAATGAAACCTGTTTATGGCCAAAGTGCTCGCATACATTTAAGAATTATGTATGCCTCAATCTCAATTCTAGTAAGGAAAAGGGAGACCCTAATAATTAAATGTGTTTAATTGACAGTTTCATAGGTTTTCGCCCTTTGGAAATCACTTGAGCATAAGAAAAATGAGATACGTATCAAGAACTGCTCTAAGCCTTAGAAGAAAATTTTCCATAAAGAAACCTACTCCATTAATGTTCCTTAAAATAAAATCCTGTATAATAAAATAATGTATGTTAAAAGACCCAGTTATTTTAATATTCTTTTTGCAATATGATGAATAACACCTTTTCATTGCCATATATGTGCATTTTATATTGTGAAATTTAAAACATATCATTTCAAACAAACTCCATATTTTTAAATCTGCATATTTTATTTCAGAGAGCTTGCTACTTAAAAGCAATGGAAAAAAAGAAAATGCAGAGCTCTAACAGAAGTTCTAAAAAATTTAATATGCATAATATCATCTCTATATTGATTAAAATATAGATATCCAGGCCTACTTCTAACCATTCTGATTGAAAACCTCCTGGCCTGGGGTCTGAAACCTTTTTAAAAATGGAAATCATGAATGATTATGATTCAAGTGGCTTCTAGTAGACACTTTGAGAAACTTTGAATCATGAACCTTTATTACCTGTATCTTAGAAGATTCATGCTATTTATTTTGGCAAGGGAGAAGGGACCATGGTTAGCTAGGGTAGAGTTCGTGTAGCTGTCTGGAGGTAATGGCATGTTTAAGTTATCAGTGGAGCCACACATCTTGGAAACAAATCAGCATCAGTGGGGTCGTTGCAGTCTTTAGTCTGCAAATATTAATGGATCCATTCCCAGCATCAGAACTGGCACTTGCGTTATATTTTAAGCCTATGAGGTGATGATGTGCCTCCAGCCAGAGTTGTTTTGCCTGCCTTACTTTCTCTTTATTAATTCTCCTTCTTTGCACTTATGTTTATTTTGACCTTCGCGAGGTTGTAGAATGTACCCTCTTTGTTAACAGCTGGCACCCCTTTACCTTGTATTTCTTTCACTAGTTCTAGCTGTAAAAATGTTAAGGTAGCCCTTTACTTTAAAACTGTGCTTATTTATTCATTTACTTGTTTGTTTACTTTGTGGCATTGTTTGTTTACAACGATGTCTTTTATTCAAACTTCCTGTTCAAAATTATTTGCCAAAATAAGAAATGAAAGGCAGAAAGTGAGGTCTCAGTACAGTTAGATAACATACATTTCAGGAGATGCTCAGCCCAGGTACGGGAGTAGATCACAGGCTGGTTGAGCAGGTACAGGCAGGGCAGGCTAAGGAGTGTACCCACAGTCTGCAGCCTGGTTCTTAGGTGGGCAGGGTGTTGTAAATGGGATATGAAAACATTTGTGATCTACTGATTTGATAAACCTCTGCAGCAGAGTTTCTCAAGGTATGGTTCGCAGAGAGGACAAACATGCTATATCTTCAACTCTACTTTTTAGAGAGAAAGGGACTACTAACCACATGGGATACTGAGATAGCAGGTGTAAACCAGGACATTCCAGGCTACACTGTGGCCATGATCACCCTGTTCCTCAACTACCATCCCTAGAATTATGGGAGAGATTTGTTGAAATTGCAGATCCTTAAGGTTTATTTTAAAATTTCCGGAAGTAGAATGGGAATCTGCTGTGCCTTTTGTTCCTGGGAGATTAAAACCAAGCAAGAGAACTCCTGCTTTAGAGCATTAGGACAGTAGAGTCCTCAGTGTGGGCTCCAGACCAGCAATATCCACATCATCTGATAAGTTGTTAGAAATGAAGATCCTCAGGCCTCACCCTAGACCTACTGAATCAGAAGCTGCGGCTGGGGCCAGAAAGTATGTGTTAACAGAGGCTTAGCTTATTCTGATGCATACTAAAGTCTGAGAAGCATTGTTCAATTGGATCTGACAAGCCAGTGCCTCTTTGATTTATTGTTTTTATTATTAATATTTAGTATTATAATGCGATTTTTAAAAATTTGGTTGCTCTTTCAACTTGCATTTTCTCATGTCAGTGATGGTAGAATTTTAGCCATCATTGAAAAAACTGTAAGGAGATAACTATAGGGAGATTTGAATGTTCTGCCTTGGCTTGAACTATAGTCATCTGGAGTGTTTCTGTGTGAGAGAGAGAGAGAGAGAGAGATGCTAAAATAGAGGAAGAGGACAAGTCTGGTGGCTGGAATGGCTAATGAAAAGGAGTGGATGGGATTTGGGGGAGGGGAAGAACAACAAAACAGAGACAAATATTCACTTAGAGAGCCTGGGTGTATGATCCTCCATTTCTGATGCCTGAGGCATTCGGCTCTGCAGTGAGCACTAACATGGTCAAGTTCATCTGCTCTTTAGCTCAACAAGAGGACTGTTTTAAAAGCAGTGCCTTTTGAAAAAAATATTTGGAAGTAAATTTTTTAGTTTTAGCCTTAGGATTGTCAGAACTAGTGGTTTTTATAAGCCTCTGGCAATAAGTAAATGAGATTAACAAAGCCAAGAGAAATGCACAGAAGTTTTACCGACCTAAAATGCAGTTTTCTTTTATTTCCATAAATATTATATTTACAGAGATATACTCACATTTATCCACTGTCCAGATCACTTTTTGGTTTCCTGATGGCAAAGGTACTAACTGAAAAACTGAGTCACATAGACCTCAGATCCATCAACTGATGGTACTCAAAAATCATTCACAGATCTTTAAAGTCCAATGTATGAGATTTTGTGTCATTATGTATTATTGTGTGTCTTTGCTTAATAAGATACTACCTTAATAAATACTATAAGCAGCCAAATTTGCAAATTATTCGTAATTCTCAACAGCTCCATTTCCTCAGTTTATTTATTTATTTATTTTGAGACAGGGGTCTCGCTTTGTCACCCAGTCTGGAGTGCAGTGCAGTGGTGTAATTATAGCTCACTACAACCTCCAAACCCTGGAATCAGGCAATCCTCCTGGCTCAGCCTCCTGAGTAGTTCAGACTACAGGCACACACCACCATGTCTGGATGATTTTTTATTTAATTATTTTTTGTAGAGATGGCATCTTGCCATGTTGCCCAGCTGGTCTCGAATTCCTGGACTCAAGCGATCTTTCTGCCTTGGCCTCCCAAAGTACTGGGATTACAGGCCACTGTGCCTGGCATCCTTGGTTTATTTTTATTGTGTCCAAGGCAGTCAGAGAAGGTTTAGCTAAAGATCCCAATTAATGTATGTGCATAAGTGTATTTAAAGATATGTGTTTGTCCCTGAATGATTTGATGTCTATGTATTACAAAGGCAAACATTCTGAATTTTTTTTTTCACCTATCCACTCAACATATATAAAACAAGGTTAAGTGACTAGTCCATGGCCATGTACTGAATTAATAGTCAATTCAGGATTGGACTGATGCCTTATGATGTGGCATATATTTCAAACACCATTCACTTGAGTCTTCAACTCATTTATAAAATATTGCCCTTGAAGACAAAGGTAGTTTCTATATTTTACATCCAATAATTATTAATTAAAAGTGAGAATATTTGGATAAGTCCAAAGAAACCTCCAATAACCCATTATTGAGATAAGTGAAATACGATACGCATTAATAAGCACGTGTATTAATATGTGATTCAAAAGCAACATTTTCAAGAAAGGAAAGGTATCTTATTTAAGCCTCCCAAGTCTATGTGCTGTGATTGAATCAGCATTGCTTACCATAGGGCTGAAGAGAAATAAAACTGTATTTTCCAATATTATCTGTCCCCAAAAGAGACTCTTCTTCATGGGGAAATATTCTAACAAACTGAAGATAAAGTATAACCTTTGGGGGCCTCTTCTTCAACATATTCTATTCTGGAGAATAGAAGGTAATAAATAAGGTATTAGGCTAGATCTTCGGTTCAAATTTAATTTTGATTCCTGCAGTGGATTTGGCTGTGGCATTCAAACATAGTTTTTGCAGGTGTAGAGAGAGAGAGGGAGAGAGAGAGAGAGAGTCATTTAGCCCTGCAGTGTGACTAGTTGCTCAGAATCGTCTATAGGAAGGGGGGTGGGAAAACCTGTCTCCAAATCTTCATCATATTTTATTGAGGGTCCTTGGGCAGAATAGGCACTGAGAAATTGTCAGCAAGTGGGCAATATCCAAAGCAGGTGGATCTAAGTTTAAAGAAAATCCTGTGTCAAGTGAATTTTTTTTATAAATAGAAAACTCTATGAAAATGTGATCTTTTAAAAAATGCTTTATTTTCATTTCTGAATAACCCTCATTTGAAGCTGGCTCTTACCAATATGGATTTTCTTCTTATTATTTTTTTGTTTTTTTCCTCTTTCCAGTAACTAGCATTCTATAATTATTAATAGTTTTTAATATGCTGTTTAAAGAACTATGAGGGGATCTACCTAGGTATGAAACAAAATCTATTTATAATGAAGATACATGTTGAAGTAAGCTCTATAAAATAGGAATTTAGTATATCCTTAAGTCATATCTTTCTGCAATCTTGTGAAAATGTACAGTTCCTATGTCATTTTGATCATTTCTTTTCTTTCTTTACTTTTTGCCTCCTGGTCATATTATACCTTTGTTAAATCTAACTCAGGATCAGGGATGGAATTCATCAAGTAATTAGCTTTTTTACAATTGTCAGGAACTGAAAGAAAATAACCAAAAAACAAAAAAATACACAGTATTTTCTGAACCATAAAGACATAAGCAGATATAACCCAAGAATAAAATGGATTGTTCCTAAGTGTGAGATGAAGAAAATCTAGACCTTAGTGAATATTGAGGATTATGATTATCTTGCTATCTACAAAGCATCCTACTGAATTTCAAGACATTTTTTGAACAGAAGCAGAATTGCAAGACTTTTTTGTGTGTTTTCTTTGATATTTCTTTTATCCTATGTTTCTTAAATATTGAATTACCATAATCTTCTCATTTATTTTTCTCCCCATATAGAAAGTTTTATATCAGGAGGAAACACACTCTAATTTGGGAGTTTTGTAATATTCAACTTGGTTAGTTTTATTATATTAATATTATGTGGACCATAAACTACTTGGGTAGTTTAAAGAGTGACATCTCAATAGTGATAGATCCACTTCTACTGTCTCTGTGATAGGTAAGATCCAGGCACTTATTTTCAGGCATGACTGATGTGAATCCTAAATTATCAAACATTTTTGAATGAGTTAATGAGAGTGCATCTGTTTCTTTATTCCAAGTTTAATTCTGAACTGGATATTTGCACTTTGTCTTTGAAGAAATATATCCTACAGGGGTAAAAAGCCTTTCTTTCCTTCCTAATAACTTACTTAGGAGAAGTAGTTTACATAAAAATAGTAGCTTATTTATGAAAAAAAATAATTTACTTAGAATTCTGTAAGAGAAGGATGGCTTTAAAGGAAGTCCTGTGGAGTCGTTGCAGGAAAGTTTCCTTTGACAAAGGTGTCCCTTCAGTGTAACTGATGAGTTGGTTCCATCCTGGTTCCTGGTGACCCATCCAGCACTGAGTAGGAAATGGTGCAAGAAATGAATGTTGTGGTCTCATTTGTCAGGCAGGGCCACTGGTTTCTTGGCAGGACACCTGAATTTCCTTCCATTCTTTTCTCACTCTTACCCATGCATCCTTTTCTCTTTCAGTGCTTTTCTCTTCCTGTAACCAGCAGGGTGACTGTCACTGCCCTTTTAGTAGTATCTCAGCATTAGTTCTAAAGAGACTGGCAGCCTGTTTTAAAGTCCGTATTAGGCTTCTATAGCAAAGAATACAAATCATCAAAAATCACAGTAGTGCAATAAGAAAGAATATGGATCATTCCGAAGTAATTTCCGTCATACATGACTAAGCTCAATTTTAAATATGTATTTCAGTGCCTGCCTAACTCACTGAGGCTGTGTTTCTTGCAGACAAGCCTGTTCATCCATGTGAGGGAAGAAAAGCAGCGACCACTCCCTCTGGGAGTGGTTCCCTGTTGATTTTCTTTCCTCTTCATGTAGTTAAGCAGTCAGTTTTAATTTCACTAACCAGCTTAATTTGTGTGTAAGTTGATTCGTTTGTAGTTTATCTTGTTTCCTTCTAGATTTTAGGCTAGGAAGGAACAAATGGCTCTACATAGTGTATCTGATAAACTAATACATGTGATTAAGTTTGAATATGAATTCATCAGGAAATCATTTTAGCCTCTTCAAGGATAGCAACCACCACCTTATTTGTATACTCTTATAGGACTATTTATTTTTCCTTCATGGCAATATAATTATTATTTTATATGTGTGTGTGTGTATATATATATATATATATATTTGCATGCTCATTTTAAATTTTTTCACCCAGTTTTTTCAAATACTTTTTTTAAGAGTCATGCTCTCGCTCTGTCGCCCAAGCTGGAGTGCAGTGGCATGATCACAGCTCACTACAGCCTTGAACTCCTGGGCTCAAGTGATCCTCCTGCCTCAGCCTCCCAATTAGCCAGGACTATAAGCACATACCCCTGCACATGGCTAATTTTTAAAATATTTTTGTAGAGACAGGGTCTCACTGTATTGCCCAGGCTGATCTTGAACTCCTAGATTCAAGCCATCCTCCTGCTTCAGCCTCCTAAGTTACTGGGGTTACAGATATAAGCAACTGTGCCCGGCCAAACAACTACTTTATATCAGGCTCAGTTACCTCAGTGAATATAAATGGATAAAAACCCCTGCCTTGTGAAGTTTATATTGTAGTAAAGAGAGGCAATTTAACAACGTATATTTTAGTGTCAAGTAATGAAAAGTGCTATGAAGATAAAATGAAGCAGAGTAAACATAGAGAACGACCTAGGAGGAGAGGCAGTGGCAACAGTACCTATGCCGGTTAGGAAAATCTTCTCAGACAAGGGGGTGTAGAGTCAAGAACTGGATGACAAGGAGCGATCCATCCTGGGAAGACCACTGGGAAGAACCCTTCAGGCAGAAGGGGCAGCCTTGAGGGAAACTCCATGATTGCATTGGAGACAGAGAAAGGCAGCCAGCGAAGCTGGGGTGGTGACAGAGGGGAGGTGGTAGAAATGTCACGTGGAGAGAGAACACAGAGCCCTGCTGGCTGGCATAAGAAGTTCAGGGTTTTTTTCCTAAATTCAGTGGGAAATCAAAGTAGGCTTTTAATTTGTGTCCCACTTGTTTAGACCCTGCCTGCCATGTGAGGACAGGGTCTGTGGTTACCATTGCAGCCCAGCACTTAATAAATACTGGGTGGGTGAATGGACGGTCAGACAAATAAACTCATGTCCCTCCAACCCTGTTGTTCTTATACTGAAGTGATTCTATTCAAAAGCTTTTTGTTTGCTTGACTTTTTTAAATATCACAATCACATACATGAGGTCTGTCCAGAAAGTACCCAGCCATGTAACCGTCCTTGTTATGTTAACAATGGCTGGATGCTTTCTGGACAGCCCTTGTATTGCTGTTTGGGATTGCATTTGTATCCCTTGACAAAGTAAGTTTACAATTTACTTTATCTAGATAATTAGAATCTCCTGCATCCCATACCTTGAATGCCATGGCCTTTTCCCTCATCTTGTATGTAAAAAAAAAAAAGATGATTGGCTTGACAGCTTGAACATGATTGAGGGTCCATTTAAGCTTCCTTGGGTTTCCGTCTGATTACTAATCCTGAAGGATAGTGTTAAGCCAGATTCAGTGGCACAGAGGTCAGAGGATCAGACATCAACTCTCCTGAAATGATGAGATGGGATAGATAGAATGATTATAAACCGGTTAATCTCCCTTCAGGAGGACCCTGGAGTCAGGAGATGTGTTTGCAGCCTTGGTAACAGCCTCCCTGCTGGTCCGGGATTCCTCTCTAACAAGGGTCACAGCATATCAAGGTACTAACACCTGGGAGTGGAAAGATGACAGCTATTTGCAATTCTTGAGAAATCTAGAAAATAGAGGTAAAACCAAGGATATTGTGGAATATAACACAAATGTTAACTAGATAACCCTCTTTTGAAAATAATATTTAGGTTGGGCCTAGTGGCTCACACCTATTATCCCAGCATTTTGGGAAGCTGAGGCTGAAGGATTGCCTGAAGCCACAAGTTCCAGACCAGCCTGGGAAACACAGTGAGACTTCATCCCTTAAAAAAAGAAAAGAAAAAGAAAAAAATTAGCCAGGTGTGGTGGTGAGTACCTGTAGTCTCAGCTACTCAGGAGGCTAAGGCAGGAGGATCACTTGAGCCTGGAAGTTTAAGTCTACAATGAGCTATTATATGATTGTGCCTGCCACTGCACTCAGCCTGGGCTATAGAGCAAGACCTTGTCTCTAAAAAAATTTTAAAAAAAGGAAAGAATGACAATAATATTTAAATTTATAGACAGTTTTTCTCAGAAGAAATTCATGTTTGCTGCCTGAAAATTTTTCTTTTTTATTGCTAAAGGTAGGAGGTGTTTTCTTACGATTTTGTAATTCTTTTTACTTTGCTTGAATTATCTGTAAAATTAAGCATAGATTTTCAAATATAAGCTCAAAGAACACTTGGACTTTATTGCTAGCATCTCCGTGAAATACAAATAAGTGGTTTTATTATGTAATAATACAATAAGAGTAATAACTAATTCTCCTTTGCATTTCTTCACGTCATTAATATTTAACTTACTTTTCATGATCCTGTTTGTCCTAATGTTAGCAACTTTTTCTTGCCGTATATTTGCCAAGCAGTATATTTGGTTGGAGCTTCCAAAACCCATCCCCCTCTACCTCTTCCTCCTCTACTGGTACTCAGGGATGCCACTAAGATCAGTTTAAGGCTTTGCACAGAGATGGGGGTAACCCACATCAGGTTTGCATGTTTCCCCCTTGTCTGGGCTGTGTGATCCATGAGGGCAGTGACTATAACCCTGCTCTTTTTCTGTCTCCTGGAACACACAGCAGAAACTGTACTTTATAGGAGATATTCAGCTAGCTGTTCAACGACCAGATAGATGGACAGATGAATGAATGAAAATTTTATTTCCTGTTCTGATTTTGGTTGGGTTCTTAAATCCATAATTCCCTAATCCGCCAGCCCTGCTAGGAGACACCAATTTCAAAATGCCCTGTGACCTTGCAGAGACTATCAGAAAGGACAGCATTAGCCCAAGCAGAGGGAGATTTTTTTTTAGTAGAAGATTTTTTTTTTTTTCCTGCACATTTTCACCTTTTAGAGAGTGGGCCCTTTTTTCCTACTGTGGCATAGTCGTGTTTTTATTACTGCACGCAACTAGACTGCAGTACATATGTTACAATGAGCCATGCCACACTGGTGCAAAGATAAACAAATGTGATGTTAATGTGACTTGAATGCAGAATCTGTTTTTCTCTTCCATAGCCTCCAGGGTTTTAGAGAATTTTGTCACTGTCCCATTTAACTGGCATCTTTCTTAAAGGGCTGGATTTATTCATACCAATTATTTTCTCATTCTCTCCCTGATTCCTTTCACTCAAATTCGGTAAACTTTCATCTTCCAGTACATGATCCTGCAGCTCATTTATACCTTCACCCTCGCTCCTTGAATTCAATTCAGAATCTGATTTGGAGCTCGTCTCTCTAAGTGTAAAACACCCTCTGCTGTAAATAAACACACTGAGTGTACTTAGGTTGGATACTTAGGTGAGTCACATCAGCATATGTTTTGTTTCATGCTATCAGCATCTTGTGGGTTGAATTCTTATCATTTTTTACTCCGAGATGACAGTGCTAAATATGTCTGGAGGGACTAAGGCAGGTTGAGGAAATGTCTCTGCAACTGTTGGAGAGAGCCAAGTTAAATCTGGCCTGCTAGCCTAATGAAAAGAGTGCAATCCCTCTTTCCTTTTCTTCTTACTCCGTTTATTTGTGAGGATCATGGATTAGCAAACCAGGGGATAGCAGACAAGCAAGGAATAGCTAGGGGAAAAACAACACTACCAGCAAAGTAGTCCCATCCCATTTTACAGATGAATGCCTGAGGCTCAGAGAAGTGCAAGACTTGTCCCTAGTCACAAAGCAAACAAGTGATGAGGTTGGGATTTGAATTCAGGCTTTCAAACTCTGAGTCAGGGCTCAAAACTTCTGTGAGTCTCTATCACTTGACTTAAGGTGGGATAAGCTCCTTCTCCATCTATGGGTCAGGAATGGGTGGAACTATGAATGCACAGTGCACTGGCAGCTCTCCATGAGGAAATTCCCAGAAAAGCCATTCTCAGCAACTTTACTAAGCACGGTAGAAGCTGCTTGGGGTTTCCCCATTTGCAAGCCCTTTAAGGATGACATAGCACCAGGATATAGAATGCAGGCATTTCTTTCTGTTGTTTTTATTTGGAGGGCTGCTGTCAAAACTCCAGGTAAGAAAGAGTCCTGTTTTAATGTCATTAACACCAACACGTAGTTGAGTACTTACTTTGTGCTGATTACAGCTTTAAGTGTCTTTATCTCTACTAATTCATTCAGTCATCATCACAATTCATATGATGTAGCCAGTATTAGTGTCATCTGATGAATGAGGAATTATTGAGAGAATAAGGAACTTGTCCAAGGTCACACAGCCAGTGAGTAAAGAATGCACTAGCTGTCTGACTCCAGAGCCTCTGCCCTCAAACTCCATCCTGCTACACTTCTGAGGTTCAAAGGAGTCAAGTAGTTGCTAGCCTAAGGCCATATGTCTGGTGAGAGGTAGGCTTGAGATTAAGAACAGTTCCACTGGTTTCCTGAACCTGCTCTCTTTACCACCACCAAACACATGAGGCTGAATAGCCCCCTTCCCCTGTCTCATGTCACTGTTTATTAGTAAATTGTTATTTATTGGTGGTATTTGCCCTCATGTCTTTTCCCTTCTAATGGGACATGCCCTCATGTCTTTTCCCTTCCTTTCTATGTCCCTGGAAATCAAGGACTTTGTCTTTTCCAAAGTTAGGTTTCTAGTCCTTCTCCAATTATTGTCAGTGTTATGTTATTTAGCCTTTGTCAATCAACCTAAAGAAAATTATCTTCATCAGTACAAGAGACCATCAAACCTAGAATCTTGATGTTTCTTTCTCATCGAAAGTAACTTATTGTCATTATCTTTGACTTTCCCAAGAGCACACAGCAAAACTGTAATAATAATAATAAGCACAATAATAACAAAAAGTAGTAACCAATAATTATTTAGTGCTTAAAATGTAATAGATACTGTTTCAAGAGCTTCATATATGATATTATACATATATACAATCATTTTATATTATATATATCTATCATATGTACTTATATATACATGTCATGTATATATAAGTATATATACACTGTATATACTTGTTATTTCCTTTGAAAAAAGAAAAAAAAAGTTAGACAAAGAATTTAAGTAACTTTCCCAAGATTACCTAGCTATGTAGGAGATGGAACCAGAAGGCAAATTCAGGTGATCTGGCTTTAGAGGCTTCTTTTAACCACCAAACTAATGAGAAAAGAGGTGTCTTTTCCAGTGCATGGGCACTTATACATAATTACAATAGGGGCGAGTCACTGCTGCTGTTTTATTTATAAGGAGATACAGAAGACACTAAAACTAATGGCAGGTGCAATTAAATGATGGCATGTGTTAATATTTTTATCTTGAGCAGAGCCACAGCCAGATTCTACCATATTAGAAATATTATTTTACTTGGAAAGGCCAATAACATTTAAAAAAATACTGTGCAGCTTTATTGAACAACACACGAGAATCTGACACTGCATGGAGTGTCAAGCCACCGAAAGCATACTGCTGCCTCTCTGTGTATGAACACCAGTCAATAAACAGGAGAATTTAAGTACTACTGTGAAAACCATATGTCTTTTTATGGCGGGGCAATAATGCTCACAAAACAGAGGTGATCATGACCTTTCTATTTGTTATATGTGTATGAATATTTATGTGTGTGTATGATAGTGTATTTTATCTGTATATGCTTAAATACATGCATGCAATTATATATCCACATACATGTAAGGAAGTTATATACTATGTCCCTCCAAATAATTGCTGAATGATATTTTATATTTCAAATTATTACAGCAATGATGCGTTTTTGAAAAGTAAAACTGCTTTATGTTGGTCATTTACCAACAACTTGAAAACCCTTTAAGCTCTACAAAAAAGTTTGCAAAAATACTCTCTCTTCAGTCTGTTTTTCTGCACAAATACTGTCACTGTCTGAGTTTTAGACTCCATAATTTATCTCCTGGACTATTACAATCACCTCTTAATTTTTCTCTCTGACTTCAATCTCTTGCTCCTAATGTTCATTTCCCATATGAAGGCCTTTCTGTAACACAGGCTGAATTTTTCAATGGTTCATCACTGGGTACAGAAGGAAAACCAATTTTTTACTTTTGCTTAGACGTGTCATAATTTATCTTTCGGTTCAAGAAAAAATTGAAGTTTCATATGCTTGATGTTATCATCTTTCCTCTACTAATTGTCATCTGTAATAATGATTCTTCTTTTTTTCCCCAGTCAACATATTGCATGCATCTCTATTTAACATTTATTTCTTCATTAGTTGTTCATGAGTGTCTCTATCTTGCCCCAACATTTCCACCTAAGCATAGTGCCCTCAGTATAATAGATTCTAAGTGCGTGCCTGTAGTGTTGAAATGTCGCTCATCAATCATAAATTTTGGCACATTCTAATTATCTAGTGTCTTTAAGAGTTAGTGTTGTAATAAAAATATAATAATTATTTTTCTATCAATCATTAAGTCCATATCAGGGTAGCAGGAATTCTAACTCTTCAAGTAGCCTCAAACGTCAGTGTTTATGATTAACTTCTAATATTTAAATATATTGTATCTATATATTATATTATATATTCTTTTTAGTGCTTGTTTATTGTCTGTCTTCACTATTATAATGTCCACAAGAGCAAATACTTTGTTTTCTTTCTCTGTACAAGACCTAAAAGAATATAGGAGAGCTACTTTCACTATTTATATATATAAAAAATATATACTCACTAAATTTATTCAAAAATATGTATTGAGTACAGAGATATATATACATATTTTTGAATGAATATATTAAAATGTATATACTCTACATATTCATACATTCAGTATGAATTTTCTATTTATATCTATACTCAAGATTTAGTTTTGAATGAATTTATTGCATATTTATGTGTTGGGTTCCATCAGAAGGACTTCAAATGCATTATCCCTTTAAGTCCCTCAAGATCCCAGTTAATTATCAATACTATTATTTCCCTAATTTGAAGGATAAGGAAATAGACTTGGCATAGGTAAGTGGCTTGTTAAAGGATATTCAGCTCATTAAAGGTGGAATCAAGACTTAGATCCAGGTCTGTCTGACACAAAAGCAAATGCCCCTAGCTGCTGTGATATACTTCTCCTATAATGATTAACTGAAAGGAAATTTTGCATGGAAATGTAGAAATAATTATGCCTGGTGGGGGTCACAGGCACTAACAGGATAAGATCATCAAATGTTGTCATGGTCCCCTAGGATAAGGTGAGCACAGCCAAGCTCGGAGCAGGCGGTGAAGCCTGGTGGTGAGAGAGAAGCTCCTGGGCATGCACGAGGGCTAGGTCACAAGGCTGGGGCAGACAGTGTAGTAGTCAGTTGGAAACATTACGAATCAGAATCTGGGTAACCAGAGAACAAGGAAACAGAATGCTAAGTTAAAGGGAGTAAATTCATCTCTCAGGAAGGGGAAAACCAATGTGTACACGGTTGGAGGGGAAGATGTAGCAGGTCCTTTGCGATACTGTTAGAGTCAGATTCCCTCGGCCCCGGGAACAGAATGACAGAGTCACTGAGGCTGTAAAAGGCAAAGGAGTTTATTGACTAGTTCGAACTAGGGTCCAAGCCCCGAGCACCAACGCAGTGGTCTCTTTCTATGGGCAGGGACCCCGTGCAGCGGGAGTACAGGTCTTTTATATATTTTTTTTTTTTTTTAGCTCTTTATCGCAACCAAGCGTTAAGCAAGCAAGCCTTGTATACAAAAGCGGACTTTGGCTGTTAGCTATAAGTTAGGCAAGCAGGCCTTGTATACAAAAGCGGACTTTGGCTATTAGCTATAAATTAAGCAAGCAAGCCTTGTATACAAAAGCGGACTTTGGCTATTAGCTATAAATTAAGCAAGCAGGCCTTGTATACAAAAGCGGACTTTGGCTATTAGCTATAAATTAAGCAAGCCATCACAGAATTAACTAAAATGTTGTTTCAGTCCTCTTCTACAATACCATTCTCTGCTGCTGGAGAGACAGGCGGCTGTGTGTCGTGATGGGGCTTCTCCATTACGAGTGATAAAAACCCAGCACATGTGCGCTTGTGAGTTCCCTTCTTTCTCCCCAGGATCTAAATTCAACGGTGGAAAGATTCTCTGACGGTTTGACCAGGGCACGAAGTACTGACTACTTTAGGTCCTGTGCCACGGCTTCTTTATTAATAGCCCTTCCTCTCCTAGATTCACATGGAGCTGGGAGAGATGGTTCTCAGAATGGATATTGGGCTAATAACACACACAATTCTCTACTTACCGTAGTTGTGGCAGCTGTATCACAATTATCCATTTAACAAATATCACTGAGTACCAACTATGACAACATAGAGAATATATTACTTCCTCTGTTAAGTCTGCTCTGGTTGTTCAGCAGCCCAGATGTCCTCACCTGTTAACTGAGAGTGATCAAGTCTAAATTGTGTTTGGTATGCAGATTCAGTGAGAATGTACAGGAAAGTTCTGTGTGAATGATGAAGTGCCCTATAAACGTGAGGTGCTAGTTTATCATCAATACTGAGCCATGAAAGGCTGCCGTTCTATCTCCAAAGTTTTTCAACCTACCCCATGTAACTCCCTTTTTATTTTTGATGATCACTTTAATTTTCACTTGCAAACAGAAGTTCACAGTTTTGAGAGAGCGCATATTGCCTATATAATTGCCTAATCAAAAGATGATGCTAGGAGATAAGAAAAACGTAGAACCTTTATACATTTTTCCAAACTAGGGTGGTATTTGGAGCATGTCAGGCTTTAAAAGAGGGGAAAATAATAGAGGAAAACTTTGTCATTTTCAAGATCATTATTTGAACGATAGTTTCATTAACAAAGAATAGGCAAATTGTCTAACAGCAGATATGTGGGTTGTTTTGGTATCTTGGCTATTGTGAATAATGCTGCAATCAACAAAGCAG
The DNA here is from genome assembly GCF_020740605.2 of Lemur catta. Classification (NCBI taxonomy): domain Eukaryota; kingdom Metazoa; phylum Chordata; class Mammalia; order Primates; family Lemuridae; genus Lemur; species Lemur catta. The sequence continues at coordinate 15,288,468 of NC_059145.1, read as the reverse complement.
TACAGACAGTTCTTCAAGATCCTGATTTCAATTCTTTTGGACACATATCCAGAAGTGGTATTGCTGGATCATATGGTAGTTCTTTTTTTAATTTTATAGAATATTCATGCAATAGAATATTTTCAGCCTTACAAAAGAAGGAAATCCTGCCATTTGTGACAACGTGGATGAACCTGGAAGACGTTATGCTAAGTGAAATAGGCTAGACATAGAAGGATGAATGCTGCATGATTCCACTTATATGAGGCATCTAAAATAGTCAAACTCATAGAAGCAGAGAATGGAATGACAGTTACCAAGGGCTGGAAGAGGAGGAAATTGAACAATTGACATTTATTCAATAGGTGAGGAGTTTCAGTCATGCAAGACGAAAAAATTTTAGAGATCTACTGTGCAACGTAGTGCCTGTAGTTAATAACACTGCATTGTGCACTTAAAATTTTGTTAAGCGCGTAAAACTCATGTTAAGTGGGCTTGCAAAACAAAACAAAACAAAAAAGTCAAAGAGGCGCAGAAAACTTTTGGAGGTGATAGACATGTCTATTACCTTGAATGTGGTGTGTGGTGATAGTCTCACACATGTAGCATATGTCTAAACTCACTAAATTGCATACGTTAAAAGTGTACAGTGTTTTGTGTATAAATTATACTTCCATAAAGCTGTTTTTTTTAAAAAAAAAAAGAATAGGAAGATGAACCTATGGAGAGGAATGAGCAGAGAATGAGCCTGCAGTAATAAGGCAGAACAACAAGCCCAGAAATCAGTCAGTCAAATCAAAACCAACTAAGATATCACCCCACAACTGTTAGGATGGCTATTATCAAACAGACAAATGCACGTGTTGGTGAGGAAGTGGAGCAAAGGGAACCTTTGTGCATTGTTGGTGGGAGTGTAAATTGGTATAGCCATTTTAGAAAACTGCTTGGGAAGATAAAGAAAAAATGGGAGCTAAGATCTGAGATAAATGTCCTCATGTAAGACCAGACTATGTTATATAGTAGAACAGAGGAGAAAAACAAAGAAAACACCCAACTCCTTTTTCCATGGCCTAAAAGAAGAGTGGAGATATGAGAAGGTATTTCCTCTTCCCCTTCATGATTAATCAATTTTATTTATGATAATAGAGAAGAAATATCCTTAAGTAAGGAAATAAGAATGACCTTGACCAGGTATATTATTATCCAGATATGGATATAGTCTGAATTTAATTTTTATTAATGTAGATAATAGCTTACATGGGCCTTATGGCGACATTACTAGCACTCTAAAATTTAATTAGATTTTTAGAGCTTCTGTTAATGTCTTTTGTAGGATTATACAATCTAGGGCATCAGCAGCAAGCTTCATACGTTTTATTTTCATTATGATCTGAAATTAGAGAAATGAAGTATTTTGCATAATAAAACAGTTTTGATTTGGGGGACTTTAAAAAAAACCCCAAACAGTTGAAATCAGTATTTTTTGTACCAAACTGGTTGTATGTATTTTTGTATCTACTGTACATATATTTATTAACTAATATCAGGGAATCATCTCTTGTTTTACTTTTATTAATGTCAATTTTTTCATAATTAATTGACTGTAACCCTATAAATTTGTTTATCCTCTCAATGGTTTTAAAATAATTATTTTGATGCAACATGTTTTCATTAGTGTGTATATTTTCCTGAACTTTTTTTTCTGGTGAAATGTTCCATTTTCTTTGTCACCTCATTACTATACCCTGATTATATATACAATATTCCCTCCCAGGTCCAGTGCACTCCTTAAATGAGTAGGAAAGAAATGTGTTCGACCTTTTTTAGAGTCACCACATCAATGTGATGGACACTTTTGTAAATTTTAACCCATTTATCTCTTTCCCTCACAAGCCAAAAACAGGAATTCAGAGCAAGAATTAAATCTCCATTTTATGTAACTCATGCTTATAAAAGGAGATAGATACTATTGATTCTTACTGACATTTTCTGTTTTTATTATTCAAACTCTTAATTTTGGGTACTGTGAAAATCATGTACCTGATTAAGTGACATTCAGAGAAACTGGGAAAGAATAACTGTATCCAGCATTGATATAAAGAATCAGCGTGGTATAGAGAGCAGAAAAAGTGGGAACAAGAACCAGAAGCTTATGTATAGTCTCTGGTATTTATTGATGTTTGATCCAGAAAAGTCATTTTACTTGCGTTTTCTTCTCTGCAAAATGAGAGTGTTGGGAAGGATAGTCCCAGGATCCCATTTGAGCTCCGGCACAATAAAAAGTTAATTATTGCAGAAACACCCTGTGTAACGTGCTTTGTGCGTGCATCATGTGAATTCACCCAGGCTTTGTGCAGCATTCTCTGCTGTAATAGTTCTGTCCTTATATGCCATCTGATGGCTTTAGAGAGAGATTCTGTTTGGGAAGGGATTTGGTCTGGCATGATTAGAGCCTAGTAATTACAAAAGTACCAATTGGTCCTCATCTATAATTACAGTATGAGCTTGTATTGGGTGGAGGAGGACCTGGGCAAGATTCCTAAAACGTAAATGTATCCATACTTTTAGTCTGATATTTTTTGCTATATTTGGTGTTTATCTTTAATGGCTGCCAGACTTCTATTCCTTCAATCACCTCTATTTATGAGTTGAAAAAGGAGAGGGACCAGAGTACATAGGACTATGTAAGAAATAATCCCTTATCACACAGTTTATTTCCTCATTCCAGCATGAAGATAAGATCACAACAGAGATGAAACAATGGCAAGGAAAGGTAACATCAAGTTGCTGCTTGTTAAAGAGACATGCCCCCAGACAATCCTACCCACCCCTTGCCTAGGAGCTCTAAAAAAATTGCCTTTTTGTGTGTTGTTGTTATATGGGCCTTGATTATTGCAGATATTCATGGTTGTGCTTTACAATGAATTTTTAATTTTTTCCTGATTAGATCTTTACAATTATTCATAACGTTCTACTGAGTGAAATAAAATGATATATACTGACACGGGTGTTAACAGATTGTAAGATTTGATATGTTTTGATAAGAAATGGTAATGATAAATGACAGCAACCTGATCTGCGGAACAATCTTCTTGCATAAAATAGTCTACTAGTTTGTAATTATGTGATTAACTCACAAGAAAAAAAAGTCAATCAAGTCAGAATCATCATGTTATAGAATCAAGAAATGTCTAGAATGTTTGAATTTAATTTGTGAACTCTAATGTGAATTCCTACCATAAATACTATTTTTAAAAAATATTAAGAAAGGGTGTTTATTTATTGGGAACAAAAACTCAAAAGATAATCAGGAAGGAATAAAGAGCAAAAATCCCCCAAAGGAGTAAAGGTAGCTGCTTATTGTTAGATCTTAGTGCTTATGAAACACTTCCACATATGTAAAACCTCATCTCAAAAGAAATAAATGAAGGAGTGAGGCAAAGTATAACCAAGTCCATTTTAAAGACGAAGAATCTGAGGCTGTGGGATTCAATGCCATGCTCATGATCTTGTAGCTTTTCAGAGGCAGAACTCGGAAATTGGTTGCAGACTTCATGGTCTTTTAACTATATATATACTATTAACAAAACAAAAATGAAAAATCTAAGGGATGTGGATCCTAAAGAGTTTTTAGCACATTTGATTATGAACTTTATCATAAAGAGTTCAATTAAGACTCTATTTATAGTACTTACAAGAAATAGATACGTTTCACTTAAAGGTTGCTATTATAAAAATAGCTCAAACTATAATAAACAAACAGAATGAATTATAGTTTGGCTAATATACGAAATGATTTGGATGATTTAACTTGAAACCAGCTAACTATATGAAAATATATTTATAAAACTATACTTCAAATCTAGAAGTTATTTGGAAGAGAAAAGTCACACTTTTATGGCATGAATATCAAAAATATTGAAGTGATTTATGTGTATGTGTCCTGCATGTCCTCAGATTCCTATAACCTTCTGAGAAGGTAGATATAATCAGTCCCATATTATAAGCAAGGAACATGAGGCTCAAACAAGTTAAATTGTCTGTTGTCACTTGGCAAGAACTTGGGCAGAATTCAAGTCTAGGCCTTTCTAATTTCAACATCTATATACTCTTGTTCTCTACTCCACTAATGATCTTCCCTCTACTCCAAGCTACCTTTTGTAACTAATTTGATATCAATAAATGTTTCATGACTGAATGGCTAAATACCTGAATGTGTGAACAATTTAAAAATTTTTTCGATCACATTTATAGCTGTTACCTTTAGGAATGTAAATAGTGGGTGAGTAATTAAGAGAGATCATCATAAGCCTTTCGGAAGTAGAGAAAAAGGGGAATCTTTGATTATAAATAACTAAAAGCAATGGCTAAATCGCTAAATACTAGGAATACTTGATCTGTCAGCGGTCTTAGAGACAAAAATAAAACCAATAATTATGGTGTGCAAGCAACTAATCACCCCTGGATTGCTCAGGAGTAGGATATGCACAAGACGTGCACACAGGTTGGGTGGACTTATGGGTTCTTCCGGTAAAGGGCTGCAGTTGAATGCAGCAAGGGCAGTGGTGTACAAATATGCAGGAACTAATAGGCAAATTTAATATCAGTAAAGAAAAATCATCAACCTGTGTTGGGCTTTATAATAACCATTACTCTTCATTTGGGATTATTGAATGTTCTAAAGGCCAGACCAAGTGTAGTGAACTGTTATTGCCACTCTGGGTGAATGTGGACCCTTCAAATGATCATTATCCGGAGAGGACAATATACATAGTTGAAGTGCTGAAAGTACAGGACAAAGAAGACAGGCAGAAAAGGGAAAAAGTGGGTTCTTGCTTCCTTTTTGGCCTGTTTTTTTTTTTTTTTTTTTTCAAAAACAAAGGGAGATACTTTGCTCCTATACTTTACTTCTTGTGATCAGAAATCTCTCCAGCAATCTATTTTAACTGCTCTGGTAAGTGCATGAGGATAAGGGCATTTTTACAGTTAAAGTTTTGCTGTTCTGTCAGTGATGCAGAGAGGGCATCTTCAAAAAGTATGGAAAATTAATTCAGTGTTTCAGTAAATTATGTGTTCAGCCAGGTGTGTCTATGTTTCTTATCTCTTCAAGAAGTCACTCTTGAAGGGTGTCTTTTGGGGCAGGGATTACATTGTTGTGTGGTCTCAGAGGAAGAACTAGACCAAGTTTTGTGGGAGGAGTTAACTGTTGAGTTAATAGTTAGCTAATGCTAAAAACCTAGCACTAGATATTCAAAACTCGCCCCTCTTGTTCTCTCCTCCAATCTTTCCAAAATCAGAGTCAATATTCTGATCTATTAATTTTGGATTGTATTTGTTCCTAGTAAGCACCTAGTTTGTGCTGGATATTTTGCTAGGCATTGTGTAGATTATTGAATCCACACTGTACACTGATCAGATAGGAATTTGTCATTTCTATTTTATTTATCATGAATTGAGGTGAAGAGAGCTTGGGTCGCTTCCCAACTCTGCACAGCTAAGAGCAGATAGACATGAGCTCAGATCTCCCTGCATCTCAACTTCATGATCTGTCACTACACAAACCTGCCTGAACATGGAATGGGTAGAGTAGTAGCAATAGTAGCAGTCCTCCCCCTCCCTCCTCCTCATTCTCCTACTACTAATACAGCAACAGCTACCTCTTTATTATTATGCTATCTAAAATTTTATTTATTTATTTTATTCAGGTGAAATGCATATAACATAGAATTAGCCATTTTAAAATAAACAATTAAGTGGTAATTAGCACATCCACAATGCTGTGCAACCATCTCCTCTATCTACTTCTAATATATTTTCCTCACCTTAGAATAAAACCCCATTCCCGTTAGACAGTTACCATTCCTCCTCCACACCCCACCCCCAACCCTAGCAAACACCAATCTGCTTCCTATCTCTATGGATTTACCTATTCTGGATATTTCATATAAATGGAATCATACAACATGTAACCTTTTATGTCTGGCTTCTTTCATTTAGTATAATGTGTCTGAGATTCATCCACACTGTAGCGCATATCAGTACTTCATTCCTTTTAGTGGGTGAATAATATTTCATTGTATATATGTACACCACATTTTGTCTGTCTATTCATCTGTCTGTGGACACTTGAGTTGTTCCCACCTTTTGGCTATGGTGTTTAGTGCTGCTCTGAACATTTATGCACAAGTATTTGTTTGGGTAACTGTTTTCAATTCTTTGGGAGCTACATCTCTTTGAGCATTTATTTTATACTAGTTAATGAACTAAGTGCTTTACATATAGGAACTCTTTACATTCTCATTTTAAAGAGAGAATTTAAAAGCTTTGAGGTGAACACTGTTATTGTCTTTGTTTTAAAAAGGAGGAATTGAATTCACAGCGAAGTTAAGGCACCCTGTTTTGGGTCATGCCCTGGGTTGTGCTGAGATTCAAACCCCAGGAGCCAAGTTCCTGAGTCTGCTTTAGTTTTTCTTCCCTGTGTTTCATCAGCTTCAGACTTAACATCTATAGCTGCTTTAGCCATTCCCTCCGTGATACCATCCTTGCCTGTCTTTCCTGGGCATACACTGATTTGTCACATTTCCTCATAAAATTCAGAATCCAGTATTGGGTATGGTATTCCAGAAGTAATTTTAAAAATTATTATTATTATCATCCTCACCATTATTGATATTTTGACTACATTTGAAAGGTACTTACATATTAGTTTTTTAAAATAATTTTTATTAGTTTCATCCCTTAATAATGAAAATTATATGATAAAACAAAAAAGCCCTGAGCTTCACAGCCCAGAGTGTCCCTGTTGCACTTAAAAAATAAAACAAAATAAAAAGTCACAGTACATATGCAAGGTTAAAAATCCAAACAGTGAAGAAATATATAAAATTTTTCTTATGACTTTTTTCTGGAAAAAGGAATTTTGAATATTCTCAAATGTATGTTCTAGATGTATTTTGACAATGATTGTATGCAGAGTCTCATTTGTTTCCTGTTTTAGCTAATTTAACAGGTATGTGACAAACCAAAGGTTACCACTGAGTTTGTGGTGGACTGAAACTCCCAGTTCCTTTTCTCATGATCTGCTACCAAGGCATAACCTCAGCTCTACCATATGGGGCTTATGAAGTTGATTTTATTAACCTAAATGCAGAACTTGCCATGCCCCGGGGTAATTCACTGGGCATGTTTTAGCTCAATGCCATTCTCTCAAGAAAAAATTCATATTCCTAAGTCTGCGATCCAGTCAGTTAACTATTTTTTTCAGTTGGGAAAGTGCAGAGAACTTTGCCACTTAGGGATGCTGAGTGCTTATATTTATCAAGTAACAAGGTTTCAGTTGTAAAATCAGAGCTTTGTTTGCATGCATGTGATGTGGAGGGATGGAGAGTCATTCTTTAACTGTAGCATTTCAAACTACAGAGGTTCTATGCAATTCTCAGTTTGAGTATTGAATTGCACAATCTCTTGCTCAGTATAATTTATTAGCTGAGAGATGTGCCTACATTAGTAATATTTGACCATATTTTAATTTCACTATGCTGCTATGAATTAAACCAAATGGTAAAGTTATGAGTCCATTTTTATATCATTATAAGTTAATATTAACCTATAAAATGAAATGTGTTTTAAAAAATGAAATGTGTTTTACCTAGTTCTGAAATACATCTTTCTTGCTTATAATAGTCCTATAGTATTAAGTAAAGCTAAGTTATTTTTTGCATCTTTTTCAATAAACTATTTGTGTTAGAATGGAAATTATCAGGTGTGTACAGTTGAATTTTTATATATTCATTAATTTTAATTATATTAATTAAGCATTTATCTATTTGTTCTCTTTTATGAGATCTCTTATGTTGATAATGATAATTTGGAAGTGGTCATACTTGTTAAAACTAAGCAATTTTCCATTGGGCTTTTCAAGAATGTATTTTTTTCCCACCTAGTCAGTGCCTATGAATTTTGTGATTTCTCATCTTTTCTTTTTTTTTTTTCTTTTAGAGATAAAGGCAAGCCAAATGGTTATCTTATTTTTATTAAGATTATTTTATATAAGCAGAGATTCTTCTTGGCGTCTTTTTTAAATGGATTTTTTGATAGGAAGAAAATGCAAATGAAATAACAGCAGTGCTCATAAATTTCTAGCCTGGTGACTGTAATGCAGGGTATTGGCTTTGCTATCAAACCTCCCCGTGCACATTTTCTTTGTGTTAGTGACTTATGCAATATTGGATCTTTCGTCCGTACATTAGACTGTATAATTCTTCCTTTCCACCTAATGTGTTTTGTGTTCCACCTTTTACATGTATGGATGTATGTGTGAATGTAGCATTCTTTCTTACCTGAATCTAAGAAGTATCAGCATCAGATTTCTTCTATACATTTCAAATCTGATAAATGGATACCCTGCGGTTATGAAAATTACACACATTTAATACCTAAGGCAAGAGGCTTGCAGGCTCAGCGAATTCCTAAATGATAATCTGCCCCATGTTGATGCCAAAGTGATGTTAACACTTTCCAGGGAAAGATCTCAGATGGTGATTGTTCCTTCAGAGATTTGAATGTACCACCATACCTTTTCAAATTTTCTTCTTCCTTTCATCTAATTTTATGAGTCATACTCATCTTTGAAAGAAATGTTCATTTAGAATTATCCAAATATAGACACATGCCATGAAATCTCTGAAAACAGTATAAAAATATGAACTTGAAAAGTAAAAAAATGCACAGGTGATATCGGGACTACTCACAAATGCCCCTACCTTTCGTGTGGCATTTGCTGTCCCATCATTATTCCCTCTGCAGTGCATCTCCAAAGCAAAATATGTTCCAAAGAAGTTGTGTATGGTATTTAAAATTAAACAATAACATTTGCTAGGTGCAGAACTACTCTCATAATATGGCCAATCAGACTTTTCATCTTGGTGTTGTTTCCCTTTAGAATTACTTTATGATGCTGGTGGCCAGGTGGTAAGCAGAGACAAAAGGAGATGATTTCTAGAGATGGTACCAAACACAGCTCAAAGCACTGAAAAGTGTTTAAGTCATTTATCAGACTCTGGCTGCTACAAAAGGCTAACTGGGTTCCTGGCCTTTATGGCTATATAAGCCAAATAATTGGGTCCACAGGATAACCAATGACTATAAGAGATGATCTGATTTTTATGGTTTACTTCAGTTTCTGAGGCAAGCATAGCAAACATATAGTTTAATTGTTATCACTCCTCTTCTCCTGTATTTATGGATGCTATCACTAATTTGCTATTGAAGTCTTTTCTGCTAAACCAGCTACTGCTTCATAATCTTTCTTAATATAGCACCCGAGAGAGCTATTGTTTCTGGGTCAGGGTTGTCACGTGAGATGTAACTGACCCGGCCATCCATCTCTGAGTTGAGTTGTAGTCATCTTTCTCTCTAACAAATCTCTAATATGGCAGGTGCTGAGTTAAAGGTCTTTCACTTTTTCCGTTGGTCACCCCAATAATAGAAGTACCCTGAATTTCTTATCCTATGTGTAATTTTTCACCACAGTCATTCCTGGTATTCCAAGCTCAACCCTAACTCTGGCCATTATTTTTTCTCAAGTTTTCAATCACCTCATAACCGCCATTGTTCCAAAAGTCATTCCCTGAGGAATTCTGACTGTTTCCACTTTGAAAATCTCCTGCCAGGTCATTGGAGATAAACATGTGTATTCTGGAACTCCCAGACAATAATCCCATAGCTAATTCATGGTTCCATGAATGGTTGATACTGCTGTCAGTACAGTGAAGCCTGAAACTTTGCTATGATGGCTACCTCTTTTTGGTTCAAATGTGAAGGAGGTTACGGGCAGATACGGGGCCTTCAATCACTATTTCTCCTCTGATGCACGTGACCACTGTATCATCTCCATTTTCCTGATGCTCTTGTGAGTTGAAATAGATAAGATGATGGCTTTGCCTATCTTAATGCAAAACAATCCATGGTTAGCTCTGGGTAGACTGGCCTCTAAGGATTACAGTTAAAGATAGTTCCCCCAGAAAGCTCTCAAAGTAATCTTTTCCTATAGGTTAGTCTATTAAATATGCTTGACATCTCTCTGCTAGAGATTCTGGCGGGGTTGGAACATTGGTTCTGAAATTATTAGTCAATAAATGTGTATGGAGTAACTACTGTGTGTCAGGCACTGTGCTAGTCACCAGATACAGCAGCAGCTGAAAGGGAGAGAGCTCTTCACGCAGCTCCTGCTTGTGGAGGAAGACAGGGATAAAGCTAAGAGCTCTGGTTCCTGATAGCCCTGACCAGGGAATATCCTTGTCTGACCTAATGAGCCCATGTCCTCCTGGGATATGAGTGGAGTTCATCTACACCGTCTTATGATTGTCCTAAAAGACTAGTAGCTCACCTTAGTCATATTCTGAGGACTCTCAAGGCCCATGTTGAAATGGATATTATCCACGACCAAAGCTATAGAAATACAAATGAATTGGTCATTTCCCCTTTCTTTGTTATCCACTCTTAAATAACTTAGTTCCCCTTGCTTTTATACATATATTTATTTTAAAAAAAGAAAGGTTAATATTAATAATTCCAGCAAAAGCTACCGTATATTGAGCGTTTCCACTGTTACCCAGTACTCTGCTAATAATGTCTCCACACCATCTCAATTAATTATCACAATAACACTACGAGGTTTGGGTTTTCATATCCAGGTTTTGTGAATTCAGGAAACAATGTATAGGCAAATTCATTGATCTGTCAAAGGTGGGGCAGCTAGTAAGTGTTAGAGCCAGGACTCCCTACCAGGTGATCTGATTCTAGAACCCAAGCTGCTTACTGAGCTGCATCACTAGCAAACATTTGGCCTACTCTCTGCTTTATTAAGGAGAAAACTAAACCTGGAGTGTTCTCTGCCTTGCCAGGTTCACATACTATTTAGCTACAGACTTGGGATTAAATTTTATGTCTTCATTTTAATGGAATGTAAATAATAATAACAATAGGTAATTTATAGTGCTTACTACATCCCAGCCACTCTCCTAATGCTTTTTATATTGGTTCATGTATTTAATCACCACAACTACCTTGAAGAAGGCACTATTATTATCCCCATTTTATTGATTGGCAAACTGATGCATTCTGACACTGTTAGTTGCTTAAGATCAGATAGCTGCAAAACTAAGGAGCTAGAATTCTAACTCAGTCTAGTGCCAGAGTTTGTGTTCTAACTTGGTGGTTCTCAAAGAGGAAAGGCTTTCTCCTCTCATTCCAGGAGCATTTGCAATGCCTGGAGACATTTTGGGTTGTCACAATTTTGGGGGGATGTGTACATATGTAATCTAGTGGGCAGAGGCCAGGGATGCTGCTAAATGTCATAGGATGCACAAGATAGCCCTTTACAACACTGAAGTATTTGCTCATAAATGTCAGTAGTACTATAGCCACTGTTCTAGCCACTGTACTATCCTATCTCTTTATGCCACCACTAAGATCCAGGAAGAAGGGAACAGTATAATATGCTTTCCCAAATCAGAAAAGCAGAGAGTAGCCTTTAGTATACATGCTTGGTTTACTGTGCCTTTTGGGTTGAGATATTATAGTTTAGTATGTACCTCATAAGGAAAAACTAGCATCATACCCAGCAAGAACCTATGGGGGCTCATCAATTATTACAATGGAAGCACAAATTGGTGTGTTTAGATTTAGGATGAAAGAATGGCAACCCAGTTGGAGAAGATGATAAAAGTAGCACTCTGATGACTAGTGGTGATTTTGGCTTCAGTAAAGAAAAGTAGCCACATTGTTATTCAAAAAACATGTTATTTTGGAAAGGAAGAAAGCTGATGTTCCAGGCATTTTCTTTTCATTAAAACAAACCTATTTTGCAGATTTAGTATGCCTTTTATCAGTTGTGCAGCTCAATTACAGTTTGGGCAGCAAGTTTGGACAAAAATAAAAAGAGGAATAAAAATATTTTTATACCTACATTGTATATTTCTCGCAAGAGCTTCCAAGTATAATGATCCATGAATTTCATCCAAAAATCTTCAACTGTGTGAATCTTACATTTGGTTACTGGCTAATCAGGATTGGGCCTAAATCCAGTGTATATGTTACAGAAGGAGGTGGGGACAGACATTCTGAGCAAAAGGAAATTTCCATATTACTCCCACAGAGGTTTTATGTGGTTCATTATCATCCAGGTAATCAAACACAGCACTACTTGCCTACCCTACCTCTCCCACTCCCTGTGTTTTCATTTAATAAATATTTTGGACTTTTTACTATGTGCTAGCTTGTGTGGAGACCACAAAAGAAATGAGATACAGTCTCTCCCTTCACAGAACCGGTAAGTCCTGCAGAGCTAACATAGCTCACACAAATAAAAATCTGTGGACCCTTAGGTATTCAGAAGATAACGTGGATATGAGTAGGCAAATGGGGATAAAGGATGGGATGCTGTGTGGGTTGGGTTGTAAGACAGAACATAGAGGCATTATATGGCTGCAGTCCCCAACCCCGGGGCTAAGGACTGGTACCAGTTGGTCGGTAGCCTGTTAGGAACCGGGCTGCACAGCAGGAGGTGAGTGGTGGGGGAGCAAGCGAAGCTTCATCTGTATTTACAGCCACTCCCCATGGCTCGCATCACCACCTGAGCTCTGCCTCCTGTCAGATCAGCAGCATTAGATTCTCATAGGAGCATGAACTCTACTGTAAACCGTGCATGTGAGGGATCTAGGCTGCAGCTCCTTATGAGACTCTAAGGCCTGATGATCTGAGGTGGAGCTGAGGCAGTGATTTCCTCCCCCCACCCACCATCTCTTGTCTGTGGAAAAATTGTCTTCCATGAAATCAGTTCTTGGTGCCAAAAAGGTTGGGACCACTGTGTGATAGAACAGAAAAAAGCTTTATTGGCTGAGATTTTCTTTTTTTGGGTTAAAGCTCAGGTTCTAGAGTCAGACAGAGCTGCATTTGAATCCTAGTTCTACCACATACAAGTTGAGTGATTTCTGGAGGATCATTTCACTTTTCAGCTTTCTCATTTGTAAAATGAACACAATAGAATTGTTCCACTTATCAAATAAGAAAATTCACGTGAAGCATTTAGTGCACTTATTATATCAGCTATTATTACTACTGTTACCTCCCTCATGCTCTAAATTCTATGCAATATATCTTTACGTTTACTCACAAGAATCTGAATCTTTACCTATATGTAGCCACACCCAGTGTTCTCGCACATGTCTATTCACTATCTATTGCTGTACATTAAAAATATAATGCCGGCTATTTATGAAATTCAGAAGTTTTTAGTAGCCACATTAGAAAAAAGAAAAATAAGCAAGTGAAATTAATTTTAATAATCTATTATATTTAACCCAATATATCCAAAATAGTATCATTTCAACATGGAATCCATATAAAATTATCGAGATATTTTACATTGTTTTCATACTAAGTCTTTGAAACCTAGTGTGTATTTTACACTTACAGTACATCTCAGTTTGGAATAGCCACATCAGAGTTTCTGAAACTCGCTGTATTTGAGAACCATTTCCTTGGTCTATGCACTTAAGTAAATAACATTGTTGGCCTTCCACATGTCTTTTTACTGTATTTGTAGTCATAGATTATTATGACTAAAAGTCTTGCACGAATACAAATGTCAAAAGGCAGACGACCAAGTTGTAACTGGAGAAATAGAAGCCTATCTTTATTAAACAGGCTGACTTTTTTTTTTAAAACACTTGACTTTAAAGCTACCGATAAAACTTTTAAGTAAGAGTATTCTTTTGAAATAAAAACATGTCATACAAAATAAAACCAAAATTCAGCTCCTCTGTGCCTCAGGCTGAAATAAAAGTATGTGGGAGGACCTACCAATGTGCATCACCAAAGTTAAGTGAACACAGGTCATCTTTAGGTTACAGAAAACATTTTAGTGTAAGAAACACTTCATGTCACTTTATATAAAATGATACTGTTTGATTTATGTGAAAGGTTTTGTTGTTGTTGTTGTCATTGTTTTAAGAGATAGGGTCTCTCTCTGTCACTCAGGCTGGAGTGCAGTGGCACAATCCTGGCTCACTGCAACCCTGAATTCTCAGGCTCAAGTGATCCTCCTGCCTCAGCCTCCCAAGTAGCTGGTACTACAAGTGTACTCCACCATGCCTGGCTAATTTTTAATTTTTTTTTTTTTTGGTAGAGCTGGGGTCTGGCTATATTTTTGTAGAGTTGGGGTTAGGCTTTTTCCTAACCCTGCTTCTGTGTCTGGTACTACAGTATGATATGCCATGTTCCTTAGCAGAGGAACACAGTAACTTTCTGCATAAAGCTGATTCTTAAGACCTAGAGCCAGAACACGTGTGTTAGGCTTCATTTTTCAAACCTAATAATGGACTGGCTTGACCTATTCACTTTCCTGTCCAATCTTCTTTGAAAAAACTATATTTGCACCCCTAACTTTGGGTGGCAGTTTTGTACTTCTCAAACCACTATGTCAAGTTTGATTTCTACATGAAGTTTACCGTTGTTTACTTATATGGAACCACGTATGACAACTTCATTTGTGCTCTGCTCTATACAAACCCTGGCACATCAGTTTTAGTCTGTAAGTTGAACATTATAATTAACTGCTCCACTGTGTTTCTCTTTTAAAAAGAAATACCACATCATGTTAGTAAATTAAAATTAAATTAATTTTAAATTAAATTCAACAACCAAGCTCCTACCTATACATTCAATGTAAATTTCCAAATGGTAAATCGTATTTAGGTCTTGGATATCCTGTGAGCCGTAACTATAAAAGGCACGTATACCCTTGCCATTTAATAAATACTGAGTGCTATTGAATAGTCATAAGTGAAATGGATGCCATCATTTTTTTTTGTTGCCTACCCAAAAGGTTAACCAACCAAGAAATAATACATTCAAGTTATAGCCTTCCACAGATGACCACATAAACTACTTCGCTGCTCCTGAAAGGGGAGTTCTTAATTATTCCTGAAATAGCTTTTATAATTAAGGAACTTGTCTAATGTGAGAAAGAAAATGAAAGATATACAGTGAAGGTCAAAAAACTTCAGATGCACTGTGCTATATGTTTTGTTTAGTTTTATTAACTTCAAATATTTTTTAGTACATAATGGCATTTTGTAATTGGGCCTCTGATTTTTTTTTTAAAAAGAGTTAATTTGCAAAATATTGTTAGCCATTCTTCTTTTTCCTCCCAAAGTTGATAGCATACCACTGCCAGTCTTTGAAGAATATCCTTCAACTTTAAATGAAGACAACTTAGAAATAAAGGTATCAAAAATAAAAGTAAAATATATATCTTCTTTTATTGAAAATTTAAAACATAGGGAACTTGAGTAAGCACTGCATTTTTTGCATTTGGGAAAATGAAGAAATTTAGAAGCAAGCGTAGCTGCTAGCAACAATGATGAGGTACCTTGTGTTTTTATTGTGGCTTCTGCCTCATTTTGCCTCATGACTCAGTTGGTTACTGTGAGGTTCAAGTTATGGACTTAAGCACCATTTTAGATGGGTAGGAAGACTTCTTCTTATCTTCTTGTGCCAGATCTTAGTGTTTCTCTTCTTACATCATCAAGTGTGCTTTTGCCCAAGAACTACAAAAGATAGACAGACGTGAGCTTCTGATATAGCTCATAGTCTAATAAGGCAGATAAAGCATAAGTATTAGTGAAGTCTTACAAAATATGCTGTGGATCACAGAGAAGGGAGATTGTGATTATGCATATAAAGCATCTATGGGGTGTTTTAATATTCTGGACGTAGTTTCCTACTGAATGCCCTAAGGTTTTTAACCCACAGATCACTGGAAAAACACAGCATAGTCATAAAGTTCTACACTTAAATAATTTCCAAGCTTATTTTGTGAGTTATTAAAGAAGTCAACAATTTCACTTGTTTGTGCACCTGAAGTACTTCATTATGTGTGAATTATGCCACACATAATTCACAACTGGAGAAAATTATTTAATACATATGCCCTATTCCTTTTTGGTCAGTTTGACCATCAAGAGAATTCAGTTAGTTCTTCCTTTGACCAGTTATTTCTAAATGCTATTGTGGGAAATGGTGCATCAGGAACTAGTGCTTTGAGTTTGTTCTGAGGCTAAAATGTTTATATAAGGCCCTTTACTTGAACCATTGCCTCTCTCATCAGCCAGCGTGGCTTAAAGGAATGTTTGGGAGATAAAAAGAAGGCATAAAGGTATTGTCCATGGGAGGCAGGATGTAGAGGGACAACAGGGGGAGGGAGAAGAGCAACTATACAAGAGCTACAAGTAGTCACACAGTGTTTATCAAACTTTAGTGTGATTTGCAGTCACCTATCGACCAGTTAGAATGAAACGTGCTTGGAACGCTACGCTTTTTCCCAAAGAGGCTTTGATTTACCGGGTCTCAGGTTGGAACTGAGAAACTGCATTTTATCAAGGGTCCCAAGACCATGGAAACTCTGGTGAACAGGAAAGGCAAACTCTGCCCTAGAAGAAAGTGAGGTATCCTAAATTCCATTTTTCATTTTTTTCTCAAGGCAGAAGGTAATCCCAGGACTGAGGTTATTTTGTTTTCGACCACGTTTATTGAATCTCCTTCCCTGGCATGTAACCCAACTGGAAATGACTTTCCTCTTGAGGCTTCAATAACCTTATAGACCACATAATTTGGATTCTGGACCAGATTAGGATAAGAAGCAAAAAAGTTTTCTTACTTGTATTGCTGAAAATGCATAAACTACATAATGAGCACAGAGTTTTTGTTTGGGATGATGAAAAAAGTCTGGGTGGTGATGGTTGCACAACAATGTGAATGTACTTAATGCCTTTGTTTTGTACATTTAAATGGGTATTATGTATGTTTTGGCATATATTATGTTATATATATTATATATTATGTGTATTTCAACATTATATACATATATTACAATAATGATAGCTTTGCTTACTCACTAGTACTTTGTAGATTATTTTATTGACTTATAGGCATGATTCTGCATGAGGACTTCAATGAGGCAGGCAACCATGAAGATGAACTGTTCATCAATTTAGAAAAAACAACTTTTTGCAGTGTATTTTCTTTTGATTTAGTTTTAGAAAGATCTGAAAAATGGGAGTGATGTTTTCTTCAGTCTCTTAAAAAAATAAAAATTAATAGGAAAGCAATGCATGTGTTAAACTTGAAATCTCTCTGTTGTATCTTGAAGCTTGAAAACTCTCAGTTTCTGGATTGGATCAGGTGGTATCTCAGTCCTTCCCTGACATGAAGTTCTACAGCTCTACAGTTTACTGAAATAACTTATATAACATTGGATATGGAATATTTCACCTAACAATGAGTGTGTAATTCATAATTGAGAGGTTTTGGGGGGAGTGTTTTCATTGTTGTTACTTGAAGGTGACTGTGTTCATTCATTGTGCCATATGCAAGGTCAAAATCATCAAGTGTGTGAGTATTTTGTAATTGGCTGTCTGCTGAAGACACCAGGGAATTCAGTCTATTACCTGTTCTTCAGTGTGCTAAACCAACACTTCATGAATCTCTCAGAACATAGTATGGCTACACTAGTCTCACTACAGTAATTATTGTAAGTGTATCCTGATCATTTAAAAATGGACATTCATATTAGTATGCATTATTCTGTTGAACTATTAGGGCCATTAGGGAGCATTATAAGAGAATTTCCTTTGAGTACTTGATAGAGAAGATGAAATTCTTATCAAACAAATACATCCTGCACATTCTGCACACCTAAGATTATCTTCTTGGAACAACAGTATGCATATGTGAAACAATACATAAGGATTTATTGATGTTTTCAACTTGCATTTGCATCCTTTACCAGAATCTACAGGAGTTGTATAGAACAATGAGATTAGAACCCTTGAAAGCTTTAAATGGCACAACTGGGAAATTCAAATAAAAGGAATTTTCATGAGAGAGAAGGGAGGGTGGTAATTTTTTAAAGTACATTTTTAAAAGAACTGGAATGATTCCTTCTTCTAACTTGTGATTGTGAGTTTGCTGGTGTGACAGAAAAGCTCTTGTTGCTATGGTGTCTTTGAATAATGCTTTTGGCATTGGCTGTCATAGCTGTGACTGGTCATTTTAGAGGGGCGTCATATATGCATTTTGACTATTGTCATGATAAAGCTGGGCTGTTTTGACATATGTTCTCTTTAAAATTAAATTATTTATTTAATGCAAAACCCTCTCAAAAATGAACATAGTAAGGGGAAAAAATAGCACTTATATATTAATTATTTTAACAACACAAAGGATTAACTATTTTCATTCCAGCTGTTATGTTCATCATGGAAGGAAGTGGAAGTTCCTTTGTTTTTTTAACAAGACCTTAATCTTCATTTCTTGCTTTAAATTTTTTTTTTTTTTTTGCATTTCCAGCTGCCAGAGCTCTCAGTCACTGATCTAATTTTAGTATTCACATATGGAGTAGATGCCAGTCTTGCTTTATTTAAAAAGTCTTACAGTATAACTAATACATGTTCTTCCCATTGGATGACATACTAAAGTTATATCATTTTTTGAGGATAAAAAAATTCTGGTCAGGCCTTGGCTACCATAAATATCGAGGGTATGAATATTGATAAGATCCCTAAATTGGTGCAGTTTTGCTAATATGTTTACTTTATGAATTCTAAATTTAGTTTCCAGCAAGAGTCCCCATTAGTCCTTTCTGTAGATCGGCCTCTCAGTGCAAGGACTAGGAAACTGTAAATGTTAATTATATTTGCCCTTGGACGGTTATAACTCCACTTTTCAACCAGCTCCAACATACTTTTTAGGTAGGTCATAGCAAAATTGAGTTATATGTGTAAGGTATATTTTAACATGATACCAAGGGAATATTTTTTGTTGTAGTATAGACTTGTGTTCACATCTCAGCCTTTCTACTTGTGTCTGTCTGTTTGTAATTTCCTTAATGTCTCTGAGCCACTGTTTCCTCAAGTGTAGATAGTAATATCTTTCTTGTGATGGTAATCTAAAATAATATATGTAAAGGTCTGAGTAGAATGCCTGATAAATGGTAGTTATGCAGTAATTAATAACTGGTATTATTATGATTATCAGCAATTACTTAATAAAAAAATGAACCTCTTAGATATAGGTAGAGATTAAAGCAGAACAGAATCATCTTTTTAAATCAAGGCCAGATATGGCAGAGACAGACCTGAACTGGGCCTTATAGTATCTTAGTCCCTCTTGTGTGTAAAGTACTAGGCACAGTAATGCAAACTTTACCTTTCATTTATTGTTCATACAACACCCACATGTCATCCCATTATACTTTTCAAAAGAGTTTGACAAAGTGGGCATTATTATCCATATTTTATGGACGAGGGACCTATAGCAAGAAAAGATGTTGGTAGATCTGCTAATGGGGACAAAGTCACATCCAGACCTGATCTCTCCTGATTCCTAGTCCAGTGATATTTCACTTGGACCATGCTGCTCCTTACATAGTGAGTCCCTTCTTTCTCAGGAAACCAAAGCACAAAGAGTTCCCTAAATACGATTGCATTTGATATTTAAACTTTTTGAAAATTTCGGCATTTTAATCACCTTATAAAATGAAATTAACCAAAATAGGAAAATTAAGGGTAGAGAAATAACAAACCATTCAAATTCAGGATTGTTATATTTGGGTCCCCTCTGAAGACCATACGGAGAGTTCATAAATGTTTTTCAGGGAGTTCCCCAAGCCCCATGAAATTGCATGTTCCATGTTGTGTGTTATCAGTGTTTTCGAGAGCAGAGGACATATCTGATTTTAGTTCCGTGTCTAGTTTTCTAAACATAGAAAAAGAAAAGATATCACAAAGTATAGAAAATAAGCAGATTATTAAAACAGGGTACTGGATTGTCATTTAAGGATGGGATATATTACATTTAGGAAATGCAGACTTTTATGGTGGACTCCTGTGTCTGAGATCTGCACAGAGGACTGGACCAGTTAGGAGTGTGTTGAGTTGCAGAACGTCTGCCTTAAACAATACATTATTCTCATGTAATTGGAAAACTGTAGGTTAGGTGGTTTTAAGATTAGCTCAGAGGTTTCTTTCCTCTCTGCCCTCGTTAGTGTCTTTGCTTTTAGTTCTCATGCATCTTAACATACAGTCTCAAGATGGCTGTTATCACTACAGGAATCATATCAAGGTTCAAAGTAGGAAAAAGTGGAGGAAGGGGATGCACCATTAGGATTTCTCTTATTCCTGTTATTTTCATAAAGAAGGAAAAGTTTTCCCAGAAACCCTTCTCCCATGGAAGACTTTCCTCATAGCTCATTGGCCATTCCCGGCTATCTGGCAACACTAAATAAGATTGCTATAATTGACGTAGCACAATTATAATTCATCACTGTGGCTGAGTTCATAGCTAACTCTAAAGAGAAACAGTATTCTGTCATCATAGAAAAAGGAGGGACTGCTAATTAGCTAGCCCACTACCCATATCTCTTTATTATGACAGTTTTCTACAAATCTAGATAAGTTGACTAAGTTTCACTCTTTTTAACTAAATTGAGAACCATCTTGTCATTCCTAAAATATTCCAATGTGTTAAGTAATAACCATTTACTTAGTTCTTTGCCTTATTAAGTGACAAAGTCAGGTAAAACCTGCAAATAATCGTTTGATTTTTGGCAGGTGCTCATTCTGTGCTATGTTAATCCTAATAATGGTCATAGCTGAATATGATGGCTTATTTCTTATTTAATCTATGCCTAGTTTTATGGACTTTAGGTCTTTGGTAATCTTAAATTTTTAGGATAACCTTTAAAAGGAAAAACACACCAGATAATTCTCAGAACTCCTTTATGATACTTTTCTCATGTAAGTCTGTCCTATAATTAGAAGAATAATCTAACACGGCATCAGTTGAAAAACTCATTTTGGGATTTATCAGAAAACACAATCTGCTGTTAGGAAGCAGTGGCCACTTTTCAACCAGTTTTTCATCTAGTTTATAAAAGCTAGAGGTACATTGTGCCAATACAAAAACAGACTTTCCATTCCCTTGATCCATTGTTTCCTACCTGGGGGTGATGGGCCCAGCATAAAAATATAATGTTTGAATTTGTGACACGTGTTAGAATCTACTCCCTAATGTTGTAGTGAAGAAAATCAAATAACTTTTCCCTGAGTTAACTCATCTGAAGTCTGCTTATCAACCTAGCCAAAGGAGGCAAGAAGGCTGAATTAGTATCTATACGTGGGATGAAATTGTTGAACAAAAATCTTTGAAAGAAATATTTTTATACATTTATTTACTAGTATAAGTGTATACTGTGGGAATGGCACTGTCGTTCAAAGTACGGTAAAATTGCTTTTATGACTAGGTATATGTGGCTTATTTTTATAAAACATGGTTATCGAGTAGTTTTTCCCTTTCCAAACATGTACTTTCTCTATTGATAGACTTGTACAACTTTTTTTTTTTTTGGCTTCCTTATCTCATTTCCAAACTCCTGCACATTCTGGAGCTGCGTTGTAAATGTTCCTCTTAACTTCACATCTAGTCTCATGTCTGCTCCTGTCTTAATATTGTGACTTTTTCCCTGCAGTCTTGTTCTGCTACCCTGAGAGGCCAACAGGCACTTGTACTCCCATAACTTATTTCTCCCTGTTATGTTCTTTTGAAGGACTCTAAAGGCTTTACCCATAAGAATGAATGTTACTTTTTGGCCACTTGAGATTGTGGTAACATCTGACCTGCTTCCCAAGTAGAACTGAGGATAGTTTAATAAATCCATCAGCCAATCAATGGATGGATATTGTTGAGGCATCTGGTATATGGGAGGTTGGGGACTAGATGCTCTGAGAAATGCAAAGAATATAAAATACAGTCTTTGTCCAGAAGGCATTGCTACTTTTGCGGGGGAAAAGATGACATACGTATATGAAAAATTAATCTGTTATGTAAGACTTTCTATACATTATTGGTTGAATTAATTTTTGTTGAATGAATATGGTGCCAGTAACAATAGCTATAGGAATTTGTAAGAGGGACAGAGCATCGTGAGCCAAAGAGACTAAAAAATCATAGCACATTTGCTTTGGAAGAGGTTATCTAGTTCCTCCGTCTTACAGATAAGTAAAGGGAAGTCTCACACTAAGTTCCAGAGAGCGATTATGATTTTCAAAGAGCTACAAGCTTTTATTGGCAAAACCAGCATCTGTTTATAGAGATGGAAAAGACTAGATTTATTCAGGAAGGAATGGAGAAAGGGAAGTCCTAAGTGGGAAAATGGAGAAGGGGCCATGAATATATTAATTTGACAGATGTATTTGGATAAAAACAAACATCAATCTATTGTGAGTAGAGAGTTAAAGAAGATGGTATGGGGCTAGCCTTCTGCTTCCCATCCTCCCACTTTATTTTCCCTAACATGAAGGCATTTTCTAGAGCTAGAGGAGTAGTTTTTTCCAAAGTGAGTGGCATCTGTGTTTTCTCTTTCTAACGAGGAAAAATTATCATCTCCCCTCTGAAATAGTTAATTCTACAGATAATACTGCTTTAATCTTGTGATTGTCCTCCATAAATGTTAAACTTGTAAATTATCCGGCTTTGTTGAATTGAAGGCCATCTGTCCCTCCGGAGGTGTGTTGGTTCACAGTATTCCAAAATGAGATGATCGTGGCATGTGCCAGCATGGGAAATTAGGAAATCTCTCATCTAAGTGTTCTGAGCATTAGTAGGTGATGGTGTCAAAATCATTTGCCCATGAACTTTTCATTAACCTTGCCTGTATCTCATATTAAAGTCGTGGGTCTTACCTTCTGAGAACATTTATAAACGCCATATTCTGGTCAAAGCTGTATACAATACACAGTTTAAGTTCTAGTTAAAATGCGCAGAGGAGGCACAAAATGTGTTTTGAATAATTTTGTCACCAAGAATCTCACAGATGTGATGTATTTCTTAAACTACTTATAAACAGGGGAAAGAATCCAGGGTTTGAAAGTTTTTCTCCAACTTTCCAGCAGATCAATTAACACATTGCCACACTAGAAAAAAAAAATTTCCCTGGGGCCACCGTATTTTATTATGAAAATAGAATAAAAACTTCAAAAACAAAATGATGCTTTTTTTTTTTTTATTTCAGCTCATCATGGGGGTACATAAGTTCAGGTTATATACATTGTCCATGTCCCGCCCATCCCCCTGAGTCAGAGCCTCAAGCGTGTCCATTCTCCAGACAGTGCGCCTGGCACTCACCATGTAGTCATACCTCCATCCCCTCCCCCCACCCCCCACCTCCCCAGGTCAGCACCTTCAAGCATGACCATTCCCCAGAGGGTGTGCAACGCACTCATCATGTAGGCATACACTCATCCCCTCCCCCGACCCCCCATCCCAGTCTGATATCCAATTGGTATCTTTCCCCAATGTGCATTTATGTGATGATCAGGGAAACCAGTTTTCTGGTGAGTACATGTGATGCTTGGTTTTCCATTCTTTGGATACTTCACTTAATATAATGGGTTCCAGCTCTCTCCAGGAGAACCACAGAGATGTCGTATCATTGTTATTTCTTATAGCTGAGTAGTACTCCATGGTATACATATACCACAGTTTACTAATCCATTCGTGGATTGATGGGCACTTGGGTTGTTTCCACATCTTTGCAATTGTGAATTGTGCTGCTATAAACATTCGGGTGCAGGTGTCTTTTTTATAGAATGACTTTTGTTCTTCTGGGTGTATGCCCAATAATGGGATTGCTGGATCAAATGGTAGGTCTACTTGAATCTGTTTAAGGTATCTCCATATTGCTTTCCATAGGGGTTGCACTAGTTTGCATTCCCACCAGCAGTGTATGAGTGTTCCTGTCTCTCCGCATCCACGCCAACATGTGTTGTTTTGGGATTTTTTGATAAAGGCCATTCTCACCGGAGTTAAGTAGTATCTCATTGTGGTTTTGATTTGCATTTCCCTGATGATTAGGGATGTTGAGCATTTTTTCATACTTTTTTTAGCCATTCTCATATCTTCTTTTGAAAAATTTCTATTCATGTCATTTGCGCATTTTTGATAGGATTGTTTGATTTTTTTCTTGCTGATTTTCCTGAGTTCTAAATAGATTCTTGTTATCAGTCTTTTATCTGATGTGTAGTATGTGAAAATTTTTTCCCATTCTGTAGGCTGATGCTTTCTAATTTAGTGAAAAATTTGTTATTTTTTATTGTTTCCTGTGTGTGAGTTATGTGCAACTCACGTGGCACTAGAATCAATATTTACACTGCACGCTGCTTGAGTTGTATGTGACTCATGACATACTTATTGAATTTGTTTCAGAGAAAGGAGTCTTCATATGCTTCGTGAGGCCCTGGGCTCGGCTTAAAACAAACACGAGTTAAATATAACTCACATGGCAGTTAATGTGTTAAAGGGAAGTTTTACTTAAGTGGTGAGATTATTTTGGAAATGGTAGAGTTCAATAAAGGTGGTTATGTGATTAAACTGGATTATCTTTTGAGAAAAAGTTGAAAAGGAAAGAAAGCAGAGACAACATAGGGCCTTGATAACAGAAGCAATAAATAAAATAGAAATGAATAGTTAAGCACGCTCCGTTGCGGAGGACATGCAAGATTTCTCCCAGAAGTATGTCTGACATTAGAATACCCTAATTCCATATCAGGAAGAAGGTATAGAAAGAACTATAGAATTTTAAGGGTGAAATAAAAGTATAAGATTGCCTATTTTGATCCTTTCACTTCCCTCCTATTTTCCTTGCAATGTAGTTATACTCATTAACACTATTTACATTCTTTACAGCAGCTACACATTTGTGCATGGGGGTTAGGAGTGAAGTGTGTCCTCAATAAGTGGTTAAATTGAAAGAATTGCATAGTCAGGTTCTTGACAGAGAAACCCTTATAATACCATGACAAATATCAATAGATAACTTTTTTAAATTTTTTTATTTCAGCATATTATGAGGGTACAAATGTTTAGGTTACATGTATTGCCTTTGCCCCACCTGAGTCAGAGCTTCCAGCATGTCCATCCCCCAGACAGTGTGCACTGCACCTATTAGATGTGAGTATACCCATCCCTTCCTCCTGTCTCCCATCTGCCCGACACCTGATGAATGTTACTACTATATGTGCACTTAAGTGTTGATCAGTTAATACCAATTTGATGCTGAATACATGTGGTGCTTGTTTTTCCATTCTTGTGATACTTCCCTTAGTAGAATGCACTCCAGCTCTATCCAGGATAATACAAGAGGTGCTAGATCACCTTGATTGTGTGGCTGAGTAGAACTCCATGGTATACATATACCACATTTTATTAATCCACTCATGTATCGATGGGCACTTGGGTTGTTTCCACATCTTTGTCATTGTGAATTGTGCTGCTATAAACATTCTAGTGCAGATGCCTTTTTTATAGAATGTCTTTTTTTCCTCTGGGTAGATGCCCAGTAATGGGATTGCTGAATCAAATGGTAGTTCTACTTGTAGCTCTTGGAGGTATCTGCATATTGCTTTCCACAAGAGGATGTGCTAGTTTGCAGTCCCACAAGCAGTGCAAGAGTATTCTTATCACTCTGCATCCATGCCAACATTTATTGTTTTAGGACTTTTTGATAAAGGCCATTCTCACTTTTATTGAACATTTGTGAAGGGCTATTTAATTAATTCTTTCAAGAAATATTTATTGAGCACTTTTTTTAGGCACAAGGAATATATCAGTGAACAAGGCAAATGAATATTCCTGATTTCCAAGAAATGTATGAGGTAAGCCAGGGCGTCTCATGCCAGAAAGCAAGGAATCTATCAGAGATGAATGGGATCATGGCAAAAGGACACAGAGGTGACTTGAAGGGCTCCTCACTGCTTTAAAATGTGACAATTTAACCATCAATAAGAATAATGTCTGCAATTGATTTAAGAATCATAAGTATGTAATAAAGTCTATTAGTTCGTGAGTAATAGGTAGCGTTCATCATAACCTGATGAATAGCTTCTGCTTATTCCCATTTACTGATGAGGAGGATGAGACTTTAGAAGGCTAAGCAATTGGCCCAAGACCCCCAATTAGTAAGTGGTAGAACTTGGTGTTCAAACTCAAGAGAGCTTGCATTCACAGACAGAGCTACTGACAGCTGTATTCTATATCTTCCTGCTTAATTAGTCAATAAGCTTGATGTTCTTCTTGTGGTAGACAAAAGAAAAGCATGGGTGCATGAATTCATGTATTATTGCCTAATCCTTTTCTGGAAGGCTCATTCTGAACTTCTCCAGTGAAGAATTTCAGGGCTCATGAGGTCAAACTAGAAAGTTTCTAAAAAAAAAAGGTAGATATCAGCCAACTGTCATTCTTATCTATACAGCTTGAAGGGCAGATCTTCACATCCTGTGTGTGTGTGTGTGTGTGTGTGTGTGTATGTGGTGTATATGTGTGTGTGTGTTTTCCACTTTGACACTTTCATTCCTAAAATTTGTTCTCTCAAGATAAGTGATAAAGGATATGACTCAGATTGAATCTAAAAGTAGCAATCCTCCAATTCTCTGACTACCTTGGACTTCCAAGTTATCTGTGTGAAAACTGATTTTGGACAATTCTATTTGATTTGAAATATATTTTAATAAAAGTAGAAACTATTATTGCTACTGAAGGAAAAACAAGGAATAATAAATGCAGAATTTATATAAAAACATTACCACAAAGGCAGGACTTAGACAATAATAAATGTTTTGTGACTTATTATTTCTGATGTGTGTATGATTAACTGCAGAACATACTGTTATATGTGGCCACACTGGGGGATGTACTCCAGAACTGTAGTGTGTGTATATGTGTGTATGTGCATGTGTGTGTGTCTGTGTAACTTAGGTATATAACTTAGTATATCAAATTAACAAGTGTAATCATATGCTCCTATCCATAGTCAAGTTTGGATTGAGAGAAGACACGTGGTTCATAATATCATTTTTCAATAATAAATATCTTTCAAAAACATGTTATCTTTGATATAAGTTCTTAGAAATACAAATAAATATTCTTGGAAATGTATTTTAACCCCTAAAATCAGACGGAACAGATTTCACTAATCACGACCTCCAAATTTCTTGTTGGAAAGGTAAGTCTTGGGACCCTAAAATGTTAAGAGCCTTGACTAAAGTCACCCACCTGGTAAGTAGCAGAGTCAGTACCCACATGGCAGAATTATCTCCTCCCTAAGTTTGCTGCATTTCCTAAGTTCTTCATCTCCCCTAATGGCACCACCATGCACTCTGGACAAGCCAGAACAAGCATATAACCTTTGAGCACTGTGTCTACCTCTCTGCCAACATGCTGTCATCCCCAAATCTTATCCATGACATCTACTAGCAAATTCTTGACTGAGTTGCTTGGTTCATCCCTCATCTATCACTGCCTTGCAAAAATCTCCAGTATTTCTCTCCTGCTGTACTGTGACAGCATCCTAAAGTCTCCTTGCCTCTAGTCTGGCTTCCTCACTTCCTTTTTCAGCACAAAATTTTCTAGAATGCACACTTAATCATGAAATCACTGCATGGCTCTTGGATACAGGTTGCAATTCCATAACACAGCACACTCATACCTGCATAGTCTGAGCTCTAGCCATAGTGAGCTTATTTTAGTTAACTCAAAGCGCCCTCCAATGATGGAGCCATAAGCCACCTGTGACTATTTACATTTAAATTAATTAGAATCAAATACTATTAAAAATTCAGTTCCCAAGTCACAGTACCCTTCTTATTATTATTATCATTATTATTTTGAGACTGGGTTTTACTCTCCCGCTGGCTGCAGTGCAGTGGCGTCATCGTAGCTCACTGCAACCTCAAACTCCTGGGCTCGAGTGATTCTCCTGCCTCACTCAGCCTCCCAAGTAGCTGGGACTATAGGTGCATTTCACCAGGCCCAACTAATTTTCCTAACTGAGTACATTGTTTTTGCCAAATCTTCCTCATTTCTCTAACTCTTTTTATTCTGGTTTCATGTGCTGAGGTTCCTTCCCCTGGGACTATCTGCTGGGGCATCTTCCCCTCTCCCTTGCCAGCTCACTAGCCTGCCTTAACTTTGGTTAGATTCCCTGTCCATGCTGTTCTTTATACATAGGGCTTCCCTTAGCATAGCATTTCATCACATATATTGTAATTGTGTGTTTATTTGTCTCTATCCCCCACCATACTCTAAACCGGCGTTGTTTGCTCATCCTAGTGTTTAAGGCATGCAGCTTAGTGCCTGGCAGTTATGGGCACTCAGTAAACTTGATTAATTGATTAGTTAAATGTTTATTTTATCGAAATAAACAGGCAAACCTAATAAAATAAATGCATTTATACTTTTCTATGAATGAAAGCCTTTTTTAAAATTTAGACTTTCATTATAAAACCAGAAATTAATTTCCTTAGATGTTAGCCTTAAAAAAAATGACTCATAGAAAAGTGTAAGCTAGGTTAAACATATATAACCCTGAACCACACAGTAATAATGATGATGGTAGTAATAATAATAGGAAATCTAAGGAAAAATAAAAGACAGCCTCACACCCAATTAAGGAGGAAACTACATTTAGCATAGCCTGCTTTGTGTCAAGCCATGTGAGAAGCCCATTATTTAATATAATGAGAACAAATCATTTGTTTTCATTTTTCTGTGATGCCTTCTAACCCTTGAATACATGAATGCATAATTTTTCATTTGCCTCCATAGGTCAGATAGTTTCTATTTTTAGTTTTAGCATTAATGTTTCATCATAGGTATCCAACATAGACATATAATTATTTTTAATGGCTACACAATGTTCTATCCCCTTATGACAGTGTAATTTACTTAGAAATCCCTCTATTACTTTTGGACAGTTAGATTGTTTTCAATGTTCCATATTTTAAATAGCAATGCATTCAGTATTTTCATGTGAACAGTTTTTGTTATTGAAAGAGGTATTTTACCTTAGGGTAAATTGTTTAAGTTTAAAAGTCTGTGAGTTTATGGTATTTGAAACATTTTGCCAAATATTTCCCCATGCCGTTCTGGGAATTGTCATTATTTTAAATTCTTTGTTTATTTGACAGGTACAAAATAGATGAAAGGATATTAAAGTTGAGTATGTGGTGGGAAATATTTTTTCTCAAAACACTTTAGGTAACCACTATCGTGTTCAGGAAGAAGTCAGTTCAAAGAGGAAAAAGATGCCATTTGTTTTACTCAGTTCTTTAAACCAAATCCTTAACCTTATACACCCAAGTTAATATCCCCTTTATGAAATCTAAGTTCATAGGTGTTTCCACTCAAGAGGTTGGTAAGAGTGTGACATTAGTGTCACGTTGCTCTGTGGAGTAGAATCTGGTAAGCTTAAGAACACACGAGCATGCATTCATAGCTTAGCTTTGATGCAGGCAATAGACTGAGTTTATTTTACTATAGTGATGCTTTACATTATGTTTTATTTCAAAACATGACAAATGATAGTACACAGATATTTAAATCCTCCTACATACATTTCCTTCCACTAGTCTCCTATATCAGTTCTTGTTTACTGATATTTATTTTTGTTTATTTGTTTGATTGCCATGATTAAAACTATTAGCCGTTCAGTATACATTTGTTTTCCCTATATTGACAATAATAATGCAGAAATACTAATAACAATAATACCTCTTTTTTGAGTTTTTTCAAAGATGAGAAAACTGAGTCACAGAGGTTAAGGAACTTGTCCATAATTGACCTGCTATTTAAACCTAGGCAGTGTAGTTGTCTAAATTTCCTGCTCTTAACTTGTATTTTATGCACAGAGGATCAAGATTTTTTTTTTAAGTATTTCAGGTATTTATCAGTAAAATTCTGAAATACAAAATGTATTAAAGGTGTTCTTGAATTAAAATTGAAGTTTTAGAGGACTTGCCAAATTCCCACAAAATCAGAGTTTGGAAAGCATAGGTATTAAATGGCCTGAGAACCAGTCTGAATTTATTCCAAATAAGTCACACAAAATTAATCTCCCTTTATGCTGATGATGGGTGGGCCAAAGGACCTCTTTAGGACAAGGAAGCTGGCATTCAGCAAGATCTGGAGCAGCAGCTTTAATGTGTCCTTGTGGAAAATGTGGAGAATAATGAGTAATTTAGCTGATTTTGTGGGCTTGTGCTTGGATCATTCTCTTGAAACTGGAGGCAGGGTAGGTCACATATACTGAAGTGGAGTCAGCCAGTCTTGATTCAGATTTTGGCTTGTCCACTGCAGGCTCTTGCATAAATTTCTGTTTCTCCAAGTTTCAGATTCTTCATCTCTGCCCTAGGGTTGCTGATGTGTAGGATTCACCTCCTAAGATAGCTGTAAATGTTAAAACAGGGTTATGTATAGACACTGTTTGCATAGTACATCCATACCATGGTATAATGTTCAGCAAAGGAACAGACCACTGATACATCCTACAGAATGGGCAAACTTAAGAAGTGTTATGCTAAGTGTAAGAAAGCAGATACATTGCATGATTCCATTCATATAATGTGTCCAGAAAAGGGCAATATATAAAACAAATGTAGATCAGTGGTTACCTGGGGCTGGAGATGTGCATGAGGACTGACTGCAAATGGGCACAAGGGGTCTCTTTGGGGTGATGGACATATTCTAAAATTGGAATGTGGTCATGGTTGTGCAATTATGTAAATATACTAAAAATCATTGAATTATACATTTAAATTGGGTGAATTTTTATACTATGCAAATTGTACCTCAACAAACTTGAAAAAAAGAAATGTTTACCATAAGTCAATAATAATTAGTGTCTTTTATTTTGTAATTATTTTTATTACTTTTTATTTTTCATATTACTGAGTCTTTATTATCCATATTACTTATTATATTGAGAGATTCTATGGATGTGCCTTAGGACCCTGTATTTGATGGGGCTTCATCAACATTTCATGGGCTTTTTGTATGAAGACACACTTTCAAATTTGAGAATCACAGAGCTGGGAGGGATAACTAATAGAATAGCACCCCAAACAAAGATTTGGAATTGTTTGGACAGCCTGAAAAACTAGGATAAAACCAATAACATGAAATTTAACAAAAATAAATGTAAAGTGTGCCACAGGCTGGCTTCCTCAGGCAGGCAAAAGAGGTATAAGCAGCTGATTTCTAAAGTGGCTCTTGCCCTTCTAAAAAATGTCTTTGCGTCTTTAAAGTGAGTCCCATAAAACCCAGGATGGGATTCAGGCCAAAATTGGAGGCTCCAAATATAAACGTTACTTTAGGTTTTTGGTAGGTGCTGCAGGAGTACTCATCTGCATATTCCATGCTTTATGTTCATGTAATATTATTATCATTATTATTCTGTTTATAATGATAAAATTCAGTGCTTGCAATGACGTAAGCTCTGTGATAAATGCTTTATATGCATTATCTCATTTAATATTTATAACAACCCTACAGAGAATATTTTTATCCCATTGACACATGGATAACTGAGACTCAGTGAGTCTTTAGTCAAGTATCTAGTGAGTGGCAGCCCAGTTATGAAGCAGTCAGAATTCAGGGCCCATATTTTCCACACGTAAGTTCTATGGTCTACCTTTAAACTAAATACAGTTCTTGAACTCTAGCAGAGTGAAAATGCAGAAGCAAAGAGATACACAGCTTATGCATTTGGGGGGGAAACCACTGATGATTTTACTGTTACCAGGACTGGTTTATTTTAGCTCTACTCCTTTGGGAGGGACTAATTTCCAACACTGTGTTCTAAACCATGCTACATCTAATAAGCTGTGTGAAAATGCTGAGGTATCAGGGGTGATGGCCATTCAAGCAAGAAGGCCGTAAACTCAGTAGGAACAGCTGCTTAATAAAAGGCTATTAGTAGGCCAGAAAACAAACAAGAGATTTTGCTGAGACAGATAATCTATTTTTAAATTACTTTGAAATAATCGCTTGGGCATTGATATGGAGGAGGATTATCAAGAGTCAGATGTTTTGTAGAAAAAAAAACTGCAGCTTGAAATATACTTGAGATTTTTCTATTTTATCTTCAATAATCTAAAGAGAGGGAAAGGGCAGTCACCATGTATTTATGAAAAATAAAATAGATGGTGCATTGACTTGAAATCCTTTCCTTTTAAAGAGGAAGGAAAATACGTTATACAAAGTCAGAAAAGTACATAATTGATGTTTTCTTATTTCAGAGGGTCACAAAAGCAGATCTAAGTTAGTTTGAGATGTAATATATTAATAGATCAGAGGATCAAGGTCTAGAGGTCCACCTTCAAGTTCTTTCGCAGTATTTATGCATACCATAAAAATAGCTCTTAAATTATTTTTTGAAAATAATGAATGAAAGATTTAAGTTCCCTGATATACTGGCATCTTTTCTTATATAGCTCTTAATTTTATTTATTCTTTAATTTTTACTATATAAAATTCTGATCACAACTTTGGCAAAACTTTGTTTTCTTTTTATTTCCACACCAATAAGGGAAACTTGTCTTAACTGCATATTCCCTCCTTTAGGTTTTTTCACCCTTTCCAATAGGACTTTCATCCTTGGTCATTCTTTCCATCATCCTTTTACTTTGCCACAGTCTATGACTAGAAACTCCCAACCATATCAGTAATATTTGTTTTATTTCTCCCTCTAAATAATAACAACAACAAAAAACCCACTTACAAAGGTTTCCTTTCCTTTCTAGGAAAGAAAAAAATAATATTAAAATAATTTTATCTGTTATCACCATTTCTTTAGCCTTTTATCATTTTGACCTGGGAAACAAGTTACTTTTAAACTTTCACCATTTACCAAACTAGACAAACACATTACAGGAAAAGAAAACCACAGACCAATATTACTCATGAATGTAGGTGCAAGAATCCTAAACAAAATCTTAGCAATTTGAATGCAACAATGTATAAAAAAAATTATATCCCATCACCAAGTGAGATTAATTTCAAATATGCAAGGCAGCTTCAACATTCAAAAATCAATTAATGCAAGTCATCATCACATCAACAGGCTAAAGAAGAAAAAATCACATGATTGTATCAATAGATGCAGAAAAGCATTTGATAGGATCCAACACCCATTCATGATAAAAAAAAACTCTCAGTAAACTAAGAATCGAGGGGAATTTTCTCAACTTTATATCTAAAACACCCTGCAGATAACATCATACTTAATGGTGAGAAACTCAAAGTTCTCCTACTAAAATCAGGAACAAGGCAAAGATATCCCCGATCACCACAACGTTTCAACATAATACTAGAAGTTTTCCCTGATGCAACAAGATAAGAAAAAGAAATAAAAGGTATATAATTTGGGAAGGAAGAAATAAAACTGTCTTTGCTTGCATATGACATGAACACCTATGTGGAAAGTCTCAAAGAATCAACATAAAAACTTTGGAACTAATAAACAATCATAGCAGAGTTACAGGATATGAGGTTAATATACAGAAGTAAATCACTTTCCTATACTTCAGCAATGACCAAGTGGAATTTCAAATTAAAAACACAATACCATTTACATTAGCACCCCCAAAATGATATGCTTAGGTATAAATCTAACAAAATATGTACAAGATATTGTCAAGATGTCAATTCTTCCTAACTGTACCTATAGATTCAGTGCAATCCCCTTCAAAATCTCAGCAAGTTATTTTGTGGATATCTACATACTGAGTCTAAAGGTTATATGACCCAAAATAGCCAACTCAGTATTGAAAGAGAAGAACAAAATGAAAAGATTGACACTACTTGACTTCAAGACATATTATAAAGCCTTAGACATCAAGACAATGTGGTACTGGTGAAAGAATAGACAAATATATTGATGGAACAGAGTAAAGAGCCCAGAAATAGATCCAACAAATATAGTCAACTGATCTTTGACAAAGAAATAAAGGCAATACAATGGCAAAACGATAGTCTTTTCAACAAATAGTGCTGGAACAACTGGATATCCATATGCAGAAAAAAAAAGAATCTAGACACAGGCCTTACATCTTTCAAAAAATTTAATTCGAAATGGATCAAAGACCTAAATGTAAAATGCAAAACTATAAATCCCCTGGAAGATAACATAGGAGAAAATCTAGATGACCTTGATTTTGGCAATATTTTAGATATAATACGAAAGGCAAGATCATTGAAAGAAGAAATTAATGATAAGCTGGACATCATTAAAATTAAAAATTTTTGCTCTGCAAAAGATACTCTCAAAAGAATGAAAAGACCAGCCACAAACTTGGAGAAAATATTTGCAAAAGACATGTTTGATAAAAGGACTGTTATCCAAAATACACAAATAACTCTCTTAAAACTCAATAATAAGAAAACAAGCAACCAAATTAAAAAATGGGCCAAAGACCTTAATAGACACCTCATCAAAAAATACATTCAGATGGCAAATAAGTATATGAAAAGATGCTCCTCACCATATGTCATCAGGGAAATGAAAATTAAAACAACGGTATACCACCACACACCTATTAGAATGGCCAATATCCAGAACTCTGACAACCAGCTAACCCAATAGGACAGTAAGTTCAATTCATTGCTAGACAACATTGCTTAATGTAAAAATAACTCATGCTTTGTTAATTGCATCGGCATAAAGAGGAACTTTAAATGACCTGTGAATACTAGATTGGGGTGAGATGCTATGGGAGTCCCTAGAATCCTTATAACTGTGTATTCCTTGTAGGGACCCTGGAAGCTATTCCTATGGAATTGTTAAAGGAGATATTGGCTCCTGTGGGCCATGAGGCTTTAAACTAGGGTGACTCCAGTACATGCCCAAAGTGACTTGTCTTTTTGTACCTAAACTGTCCCCTGGGAAGCAGATGGCTCCCAGAAAGCTGTGCAAACTGCTGCAAGGACATCCATAGACAGGAGCTGCTACTGTCCTGCCGGCATGCTGTGCTCCTGAACTGTCTTCTTCTGTGTACCCTGATGTCAAATGTGATCTATGGTACTTATGAGTATAATGTTTACTTGAATCTAAGAGGAACCTCTGGTAGGTATCAAACATCTGATTAGAAAGTTATGATCAAATTAGTGAAACATTTATATTTTTGGGTGATTTAATATGATGTTGGAAAGCAATTATGTACCTCACTAATCTAATGACCAGAGAAGCTAACTCAATTCTTTGTGGACAAATATGGTATTTATTTAGGTCTACAGTTTTGCCCCCAAAATCAGAGCTGGATACATTTTTATTTAATTTAAGGTACCAAAAACTCAAGTTAAAAGTGAAAATTTGTTGCGGTTTCTATAAAGTCTATGGTGTTTTCTAAATAATACATTTGTTTGGGTACAACTGTAAAAGAATGGATTAGCCTTGATGTTTACTAATGAGAATATCTGACAGATTGACCATTCTTCCAGAATGGGTAAAAACTGACCATTTAGAGGGTTGCTTAATTTAAACTTAGGGCCCTTGTTTTCTCTAAACTTGTTTCCATGAAATGCCAAGATGATACATAATAACAACATACTAATATTTAGGTTATTTTGTTCATGTGTTTTTGTTTTTTTAAATTAAGTCGTGAGAATCTTTTTTATATAAATCCAATGGAAATTTTCAGCCTCGTTGAAATGATGGACTTGCCAAATCCATGCTACCTTCTCCCAACTTTTTTCTCCTGTATCAGCTTTCAAGGCATCACTAGGGATCCACAGAGTGCAATTTGCAAAAATATTGCTATAGAAAATTATTGGGGTCCTACCCAATGTGTTTTGCCAGTGGTGGCCAATTTGTTGGTGAAATTTCCCATGTAAGAACATTTTTAGTTTATATAAGTATACCATTTCTAAGCCTGATTCCTTTCTCTCTTTATTTATAAATATGCTTATCTTTACTCCAATACATTGTCTTTTACACGTGTTGACACTTCTTCGTGCGAGGGTTACTGTTTAAACTTAACCTAAGAAAGTCACAAGAAAGAAAGCTACATTTTATACAGCAACCAAACTTCTTCCCTTTCTTCCTATCATCCAACCAATTTACCAACCAACTGTCCATCCTTCTCTACCCCCACAACAATTATTTGTTGCCGGGGGATTTAGAAATGAAAACACATCATCCTTGTCTTCAAGAAGCTCAGTCAAGCTTATTCCCTAGGACACTGCCAGGACTTTCAGATATTCTTTGCCACAGATATTTCCTTCAAACTAAAATAAAATGTGTGTGTGTATCCATGTATATTTATAATGCAAATATATATAAACACTTAAAAATTTCTTAGCATTTGACAAAAGTTTCCTTTTACTTTTTTTCATGCAAGAGAGTCTGTGATTTCAAGAAACCTTAAAAGCCTTTGGCTAGATGTTTCATTGATATTGATCTCTCTCTTCTTATGCCTTTGTAATTTCAGAAGTATATGAGAAACTGTCTTTTATACTTTCCTTTCATTTTCCGATCTACTGTGGTATTTGCCACATATAGCTGGAAAGAAACAATATCAGCATTCAGTAACAAATTAATTTTTGCAATAACAAATGATATGATATTTACTCATGACAATAAATTTAGACAGTTAAATTATGACTCAGTGAATTTTGAAACTGAAAATAGAGAACTGGCTTAGTAAACCTGTGAGTCAGCACAGATTAAAAGAAACTTCTGGTTTCTCCCTATTTCCCTTCTTTTGTGCACCTGGCCAGTTAACACCCTCAAAGCAATTAAACTATCTACAATTATCCCTAATACAGATTTACATCCTTGGGCATTAGCCAAACTGCACATTTTACAATCTCTTACCCTTCAAGTACAACTATTGGTCTTATCTAAGAGGTTTAGTTGCAGAGGCTTCACAATTAACAATCTAAGTTCATGTTTGCTAGGAAAATGTACAGCAGGTCCTCAAATAACATATTTTCATTCCATGTCATTTTGTTTTAATGTTGGTCAGAAAAAAATCCCTTCCCAGCTAGAGCCACTGTCTGTGTGGAGTTTGTATGTTCTCCCCACATTTGTGCGGGTGTCTGAATGGTCCCAGTCTGGGTGAGTATGGGTGTGTAAGTGCGCCCAGCTATGGGATCGCATCCTGTCCAGGGCTGGTCCCTGCCTTGGGCCCTAAGCTGGTGTGACAGGCTCTGGCCACTGCACCCCTGAACTGGAATAAGTAAATACGTCATTATCTTACTTGTTTTTATTAGTCTTTCTTAAATGTATGTATAGCTCACATTTATTTCAATGTTTAATAATAGAAGTGTTTTGGTCTTTATTTAGAAGTTTCATGATGTTTTTGTGACCAGAAATATGCCTTTGGAACTTACTCTTGTTTATATCAGTTAGCCTATGGTAACTTATTATTATCAGTTTCCTTATATGTCCTTTTGCTTAGTCTCAGTTTCCAGGAAACTATCTATCAATAACATTAAGTGAGGACTTATTGTACACAAGTCTGAACTTTCAGAGCTTGTGTAGTAGCATTCAGTGGAAATGCACAGTCTTCTCTATGCATTAGTACATTAGCTTTCCCTTCAATTGGAATGGATGCTTACAAGTGAGAAAAGCAACTAACATAATGTTATTTAAATTGAATGTAGGCTCCATTTTTAATAATAGATAGTCTAGAATCATAGATAAAAAGGAATGATAAATAATACAATAGAATCCAAATCATTCATCTTTGCATCGCTCTACAGAGACATGCTGATTTCCATCAGATATTTTCCTGACATCAAGCCTTGCTTTGTTTTTGCAAATTATTTTTTTTTCTTTGAGTTTTTCATGTTGAAATGTTTTGCACATTAGCATGTACTGACTCATTTTACTTTTGGGTGAAATACTGAAATAGCTCAATTTAACAGATAATTTGGGAGCTTATGCCAATCTTGAAAGGATGAGAAACTTGTTGAAAATTATTTTTGCCCTTTCAACAAAAGACGTTAGATATTTAAGCATCCTAGGATTATCATATTATAGCTAATAGCAGTCCCCATAGTGACTAAGGTTTCCCAGACCCCATCAAGATTTGGGTGACAAACGAAACAGTGGAGTAGCATCATTCACCCATTTTCCTTACTTGAATAAAACTAGAAAGAGGGTGGGCTAAAAGAAGGAAGCCCACATTCCTACATCCGCCTTTAATTTTCTCATTCGCTTATCCTAGAATTGTCTTTCCTATTGGATGAATGAGAAATCTCAGCTGAAATGAAAAGAAACACAGAAGTGATTTCCTAGTTTCCAGAGTAAATATGTTCTGAGAAATTGAGAGATTTGGAAGTGTAACTCCATATGTCCAGTTTAGGGGGAATTATGTACTAATTACAATCTCCCTGCTCCAAAATAGTGCTGCTCATATCAGTATCAGGCACTCATAAGAATACCTTTTCTACATGTTGCTAAGTTTAAAAGATGTTTGTATAGGATATAATGTTTATGCTTAGAATAAGCCACATGTTTATCTGTTTAGGAA
Organism: Lemur catta; assembly: GCF_020740605.2. Classification (NCBI taxonomy): domain Eukaryota; kingdom Metazoa; phylum Chordata; class Mammalia; order Primates; family Lemuridae; genus Lemur; species Lemur catta. The sequence continues at coordinate 15,250,063 of NC_059145.1, read as the reverse complement.
ATGATGGAATTTAGTCGTATTTTCTTTCTTTCCTCCTTTTCTTTCTACTTTCCTCCCTTCCAGTATTCTCCATTTGTTTCATTCATTTTCTCTAAGAAATACTGGGGAGAACCTAACCCACCTTGCCTATCTGACCTTCACTGTATAAAGGCATGTGTGTAGGTATGTGTGTTGGGGGTGTAAAATACACAATCTGTTCTGCTATTTTATATCTGTTTGCAAACACTAATAATCTCATAGGGAAATGGTAAATAGGGGAACATGGAAGTCATATTAGGTCACATGATATTTTCCTAGGCAGAGGTTTCTGAAATAGCAGGATTAGAATTATTATCTTCATCAGGAAAGGAAAAACCCCTCAGCTAACAGCTGTAATAGACAAGAGCACTTTCAACTCTATTTACAGAAAGAAAAAGAAAAAAGAAAAAAACCCAAAGCTGAGCACCAGGGACTTTTTCCCTAGAAAGGTACACCCTCATCTGAGCAAGACTTTGTGCTTGTGCAGGCTGCACTTCCCCCTAGGCCCACCTTAGCAGCAGCCCTACTGACTCACACCCAGTTGCCTTCTGCAAGAAACTATCACACTCCGTCTCCTCGTTTTGTGTATTTTTAAGTGCCACCTAGGCAATCTCCAACCATGCTCAGCTGCCTATCTACATTATCCAAGATAATTTCTGAAGGAGGCACCAATAATTGTCTCTGTTGATGTTGTGGTTATAGAGTTGCATGGGTTTTTAGTGGTCTACCCCACATTTGTTTTTTCCCATAAGCCATGTTTTAGTGCATATTTATACAAAAAGTGAAATCTTTCAAAAACGCATGTATCCTAGTATGGTGGAAATGCCTGTTTTATCCTCCTTTATGCCTATATAGAACTCCTTTATCATTCTATATTTCTGCACTAAGCAACATTATTTATGGAAATGTATGGAAAAGATCTTGAACCCTGGAATATATGTTGCATTATGAGTCATTCTATCAACTTTGTACATATTATTAAATGTATTTTATAGGAAAAATCTCACACTAACACATGGTCATGAATTAAGGACACAAACAAATTTCAAATCACTGATGTAGAGACCAAGATATTATCTTCCTTAGTATATATAAACTTCCAATTAAATAAAAAATAGGGGAAAAAGATATTTCTCCCAGGAGGGTAGGTCTTCTACATGAAAGTAATGAATATGCTTATTCAGAGCCCAAATCAATGTACTTTATCAGTAAAAGAAGCCATTTAAGGGTATATATAGTGTCTAATATGTCTCTTTTCCCCTCCAAGTCACCCAGCATGTATTAGGTGCTCAGAAATGTCTGTAGAAAAGAGCTTCTCATGATATCAACAAATTCACTTCCCCATGCGTGGATTTATCATTACCAATAAAAATATAGTTCTAAATTGAAGAAATGAGTTAGAAAAGAGTAAGAAATTCAGAAAATTTTATACTGGCATGGTTTCTTTACCAGATATTTTACCCTTCAATGGGCCAAAAAATGATGTGAAAACAAAACAAAACAAAAAATACCTGTATGATAAAATGTTAGCCACTGTTGAATCTAAATGGTGGGTATATTGGTGATTATTGTACTATTTAAAAAAAATTTCTGAATGTGTAAGCACTTTCACAATAAACCATTGGGATAAAAAAGATACTGTTGCTATGTTTCATAAAAGAAATGTTATTCTCCAAAACTTTATAGACCCTCACAGATTATAAAAGTCATTTTCAAATTTCACATTATTTAGTTTAAACCATCCTTCCAACCTATCTTTTCATGTGTGGCTCCAATCTCTTCAATTGTAGTTTGGCATTTGTGGCTTCTGATATTTGGTATGGTAGAAATGCCCCTAAGGACATGTATATTCCCATAATTCAAATTCTCTGGTAAGACTGGAAATCTACTCTTTCCTGAAGAATGAGAATGTGAATCTCCCATTACTGATCAGACTGCCTGCTATGGTTTTATTGCACTCTCGTGCTTTACACTGGTGTCTTGTGATTATTTGTGAGTCATTTCATGAGTTTTTGTTCTGTCTCACAAATCTATACATAAACTTTTCAGACAAGGATTATATTACATCTTCAATACCATTTTACTTACCTGTGATTCAAGAAATGCAGCAATTTAGGCTGTACCATGTTGTTTTGATTTTGATTGATTTTCAAAAAAATGCCCATGCATCCTTCTAAGTTATCCAGTAGTAACTGGATTGAAATATCCCTGTCGGCAGGAAATGTTGCCTTCTGGGTTCCTAGCACAGTGCCTCATACACAATAGGTGTATTCAAATACTATTTGAATCTGATGTGAGAAGTGGCTCATATGCTTTGCAGATACTTTGCATTCTTTTATTATAGCCCCTGTGAGCCCTTCCTTCTAAAAATGCCCCAAATTTCAGAGAGATTTTAGGTTCTGATAGTGGGCCAGGTTGCTGGGCTTGGTCCTGGAGGCTTATCTCAAATCTACAGTAGCAATCTGTGGAACTGAGATGTCACACCCAGTTGAGAACTCTGGGGATCTTTTTCAGGCCTTGAGGTTGACAGAATGAGAGAACAGACTCTGGTTTGCAGGAATATTCTTTGGGATATCCCAGAGCTGAGAAAAGCCATTTCTTCTCCTTCTACTTCCCCATATTTTTTACTGATATACGGGTAACCCTGTTATCGTTAATAGATACTTTTCCCTCTTTGTTTAAATAATTAAAAAGGAAAGTCTTAGTTGGCTCATTATTAAATTTTCTACTTGGTTTTCTATTTAATCTCTTTTTATGATATTTTGGGTCCTTCCATTTAAGAAACTGCAATAAATGAAGCAAAGGATTGAAACAGATAAACTTGAATTAGCTGTCTTCCTTGATAATGTTTAGAAAGAACCACATGCCAGTGCCCTAATTAACAAACGTGAAGTGTGGTGGGTAGTTTATAGTTCAAATAGGATTGTCTATATTTATTTTTTAATCTACCAGGTTTTATAGGAAGATGGTACAAAGACTTGATGGTTATATAGTTACACAGATTCAATTCTATGAACATAAAAAATTGATTATCCTGGGGACATTAAAAACTGTTTTTATTGATTGAATATTTTACTTGCATAAATGGTAGTACTTATAAGCAGCTGCACATTTTACTGTTAGTATCTTAAAGTTCTTAAATTGTAGGCATAAATGTTTCATTTTAATTGTGAATTTCCATCCTTTCACCCAGTTATCAAGAAGATAATATAGAGAGTGCTTTACTTCCTATGGGTACCAAGGTGATAAAGTTGCTATCCACACTCAACTCTCAAGAAAACTTCTTTCTTGTTCCCCTTTGTTTCTTTTTCTCTTTCTTTGCTCTAAAATGATTGAATCAATGGGACTACTCTAATATCCTTACAGAATCTAAACTAGATTATTCTAGACATTTGGAATAGTTTACATACCAGAAAATGCCATTCCTCAGAACATAACGTGGTGAGGCAACATCTGAGCTTCTTTAAGAAACCTTTCTTGGAAAGATATCCTTGGAGCTGGAGGATATCTGCGAGGCATTCTCATATCTAGGCTCCTGGATTTTACAGGTTAGGAGAACCAAACCACACACATCTAGTTGGTATCTTCTCCTTAACTAGAAATCCCATCTTCAGAATCCTTGTCCACTGATAGCTGCCACTATAGTTTTATTGTTGGTTTGAATATTTAGTGTTGAACATTGATTTTGGAAGTAACTGCTAGTTGCCAACAAATATCTCTTCTTTGTTCTTTAATAACATAATACCAATTTTATTTAGGGCATCCATGTGCCCAGATAAAATTCTATAATTGCTAGTGCATTCACAACTCATATGGTCACATGACTAAATTTTGTCCAGTAGCCAGAAAAATTTTTGAAGAACTTATGAGAATTCTCCTTAAAGGTAGATGATTGAGCTGGGAATTGTGCTATCTTCCTTCCTTCTTTTTGCTGCCTGGCTGGAAACTCTAGTAGCTCTCTTGGACCAAGTGGTCATTCTTAAAGATGAAAATGCCATTCTACAATAGTGAAGGAAAAAGATAAAAGAAGCCTTTGTCTTTAATTGATGACTATAGAACAGCTATACCAGCTCGAATTGCTAATTAGGATTTTTTCCTATGAGTCAGAAATGAACTTCTCTTTTATTTGAGCTATTAATATTTTTATTTTCCTCTCACATGTAGTTGAGCCAATTTTCGTAGAGTGATGCTAAGAGAAGTGGAGTTTCAGCAGATGAGGGAAGTGTTGAAATGAACACTGGGCATAATCCCAGTAATTTTAAGAAATTCATAGTATTGGAAGAGTCATTTAATTTCTATGGATCTCACTTTTCTTATTTGAAAAATAGAGACAATGATAATAGCCTTAATTACTTCTAATAGTGAAATCATGTATAAATTTATAGAAAAGTGTAAAATACTATTTATATGCAATATGTTTTCCATTAATAATATTCCCTTGATCTAAAGCAGGGTATCTTAACCCAAAATCCATGAATTTCTTGAGGTTTTATGAAAAATTGTACTTGTAGGTATAATTGTTTTCCTAAGAAGAAGGTCCTTTACATCCTCAACAGAATCTACATATCAGAGACAGTGTCCAAAATGGGAAGATGATATTTATCTAGAGAAAGGCCTCTTCTATTGCGGAGTAGCTAAAGTGCAAGATTATTTGAAATGCCCCCTTCGACATCATAATCAACATTTAATAGCTGTCTCTGAATGTCTAAAATTGACAGACCCTTCAATTTCTCATTTCAAATGCCTCTTCCTTCCCAAAACATTTTTAAAGTGCCAAGTAGGAAATAATCTTTTTCTTTTCTAAATTTCCAGTAATTTCCAGTATTTTTAGTAAATACTGTCTAAAAATACTTATCTATATGTTTTAAACTTCTCTACTGGATTTCAAGTACCTCGAAAGCAAGTATCACTTCTAGATCTGTGTTAAATCGTAGCCACCTACATATGTGACTAATTCAATAAATGTTGGTTGGATGACTATTCTTCAAAACATTTATTTATTTTAGGAGTATATACACTGCATTGTTTTGTGTAGATTTGGTTTGGTCTACAACATTGCAAAGTTCAACCTCAAAAGTAAGTTAATAAGAAGACTAAAAATTGGATCCAGGGTTCAGCCATTGGAATATGGTGCAGAGAAAGAGCAGATGGTGTTTTCTAGTACCTTTCTGAAATGCAGATCTTGCCACTTATCTTCTGTCCCTAACCATCCAGATGACAATAGGAGTTAGATTTGTATGTGGGGTTGCTCAGAATAGTTAGACTTAAGAAGATACAAACCATTTTCTACCTGGGAGATATTAGTTGTCAGCATACTATACTTTCTCTGTAGTAGTTATAAAAAAAGGGAAAGTTAATCAAATGTTTCCTTCCGCAAACTCAAATTAGTCATGTCATTCAGAAATATACTGGTGCTGTAAAATTCTACCAGTAGGAAAGCCATTTATTCTTGATGACATCTGACATGCTAATAGTCAATATAAGTTTAATTCTAATTGGTTGTTTTTTATTAGCTCATCTTATTTTTACTGGGGTATTGGAACTTCTTAAATATTTTAGGAAAAAAACTGTTATGGAATCTTGGGGGGCTTAACAACAATACCCTTCTTTCTCCACAAAGTTCAGAAGCAATAGGGAGACATACTGCTACCTATACTGCAGAAATTACTTAATGACATCAGGAAGGAAGGAATCCTCCCCAACTCATTCTACAAAGCCAATATCACCTTAATACCAAAGCCAGGAAAGGACTCAACAAAAAAAATACCTATATCCCTTATGAATATAGATACAAAAATTCTCAATAAAATCCTAGTAACCAAATTTAGCTGCATATCAAAAAATAATCCACCATGACCAAAGAGAAGCAAAGATGGTTCAACATACACAAATACATAAATGTGATTCACCACGTAAATACAAGCAAAAACAAAGACCATATGATCTTCTCAATAGATGCAGAAAAAGCATTTGAGAAAATTCACCACCCTTTTATGCTAACTCTTAAAAATATGTATAGATGGAATATACCTCAAAATGATAAAAGCCATATATGACAAACCCACAGCCAACATCATACTGAATGGGGAAAAATTAAAGCCCTTCCCGTGTAGAACTGGAACCAGACAAGGTTACCCACTGTCACCACTTCTACTCAACATAGTGCTGGAGGTTTTAGCCAGAGCAGTCAGGCAAGAGAAGGATACCATGGGTATCCAAATGGGAAATGATGAGGTCAAACTATCACTCTTTGCTGACAACATAATCTTATATCTAGAAACCCCAAAGAGTCTACCAAGAGACTCCTGGAATTGATAAATAAATTCAGCAAAGTCTGAAGTTACTAAATCAATGTACACAAATCAGTAGCATTCTTATACACCAAAAACAGTCAAGCTGAGAAACAAATCGAAGACTCGATCCCTTTCACAATAGCAATAAAGAAAAGAAAATACCCTAGGAATATATTTGACCAAGGAGGTGAAAGACCTCTACAGGGAGAACTATGAAACTCTGAGGAAGGAAATCACAGAGGATGTAAACAAATGGAAAAACATATCATGCTCATGGATCAGCAGAATCAACATTGCCAAAATGTCTGTACTACCCAAAATGATTTATGGATTCGATGCAATCCACATTAAAATATCAATGTCATTTTTCACAGATCTATAAAAAATAATTCTACACTTTATATGAAAGCAGAAAAGACCCCAAATAGCCAAGGCAACCTTAAGCAAAAAGAACAAATTGGGAGGCATCACTTTACTAGACTTCAAGCTATACTACAAGACTATAGTAACCAAAACTGCATGGTGCTGGCACAAGAACAGAGACATAGAACAATGAATCAGAAGAGATAACCCAGATATAAAACCACCCTCATATTGCAATCTGATCTTTGACAAAGCAGACAAAAACATACACTGGGGAAAAGAATCCCTATTCAATAAATGGTGCTGGGAAAGTTGAATCGCCATATGTAGAAGACTGAAACAGGATCCGTACCTCTCACCACTCACAAAAATTAATTCATGATGTATAACAGATTTAAACCTAAAGCATGAAACTGTATGAATTCTAGAATAAAGAGGTAGCAAAAACTCTTATAGATATCAGCCTTGGCAAAGAATTTATGAAGACCCCAAAGGCAATCACAGCAATAACAAAAATAAACAAATGAGACCTGATTAAATTAAAAAGCTTCTACACAGCCAAGGAAACAATCAATAGAGCTAATAGGCAACCTATAGAATGAGAGAGAATATTTGTATGCTATCTATCCAATAAAGGGCTAATAACCAGAATCTACAAAGAACTCAAGCAAATCACCAAGAAAACATCAAACAATCCCATTAAAAAGTGGGGCATGGTGGCTCATGCCTGTAATCCTAGCACTCTGGAAAGCTGAGGCAGGAGGATCTCTTGAGGTCAGGAGTTCGAGACCAGCCTGGGCAAGAGTGAGACCCAGTCTCTACTAAAAATAGAAAAAGTTAGCCAGGCAACTAAAAATAGAAACAAAAAAAATTTAGCCAGGTATGGTGGTCAGTACCTGTAGTCCTAGCTACTGGAGAGGCGGAGGCAGGAGGATTGCTCAAGCCCAAGAGTTTGAGGTTGCTGTGAGCTAGGCTGATGCCACAGCACTCACTCTAGCCTGAGCAATAGAGCGAGATTCTGTCTCAAATAAAAAAAAAAAAAAGTGGGCAAAAGACATCAACAGAAGCTTTTCAAAAGAAGATAGACTAATGGCCAATAAACATATGGAAAAATGCTCAGCATCTCTAATCATCAGAGAAATGCAAAGCAAAGCCACATTGATATACCACCTAACTCTAATGAGGATAGCTTTTATCAAAAATCCCAAAACAGATGCACGGATACAGAGAGAAAGGAACACTTTTGCAATGTCGGTGGGACTGCAAACTAGTACAATACCTATGGAAAGTAGTATGGACTTACTTCGAAGAACTAGAAGTAGACCTACCGTTTGATCCAGCAATGCCATTATTGAGTATTTACCCAAAGGAAAAAAAGTAATCTTATCAAACAGACTTGCAGTCCAATGTTTACTGCAGCATGATTCACAATTGTAATGATGTGGGATCAACCCAAGTGTCCATCAATACATGAGTCGATTAATAAAATGTAGTATATGTATACCATGGAGTACTACTCAGCCATAAAAATGGTGAACTAATACCTTTTATAACAACCTGGTGGAACTAGAGACCATTATTCTACATGATGTATCCCAAGAATGAGAAAACAAACACTACATGTACTCACTATTAAATTGGAACCAATCAATCAACAGTCATGTGCACATATGGTAGTAAAACTTAATGGAAATCAAGCAGGTGTGGGGGGGGTGGTAGTTTCACACCTCCCAGTACAATGCACAATGAGTGTTGGACACACTTATAACTTTGACCCAAACTGTACAAAAGCAATTCATGTAACCAATATGTTTGTACTCTCGTAATACTCTGAAATTTAAAAAAATGAAGTGAAATAAACTAAAATGCTAACCTGAATCACTTTCCTTCTGAGGCCCATTAACTGTAGTCTAGTATTTTGGATTTACCCTGTTTTCATCCCTAAATATACTTATTGTAAGTATTCTTGTTCCTTTTTGCGTCAATGATTATCTAGATTTCTCAAAATGTTAACTTTGCTTCTTAAGTCATCATTCTTTAATTAAAGCTTAGCCAAATAAAATTTGAATAAAAATATAAAATTATACATTGACAGTTACTTTAATAGTTTGAAAATAATATCATTCTATTGTGTTCTTGCCCCTTCTTTCTGATGGGGAATTCTGCTTTTAGTCTAATTGTTACTTCTTTGTAGATAATTTGCCTTTTCTCTATGGTTGCTTTTAAGATTTTTCTCTCTTTCTTGGCTATTCTCTGGTATACTAATGTGACTGGTTAATTGAAGCTTTGTTTTCATTGAAACTTTTCAATATTCAATATGCTTCTTTTTTTCTGAAGATATCTTTTGATCTAATTCACTCTTAAATGGGTCCTAATTTAATATTTAATCTTCCGTTGATATTTTTTCCTTAATTTTTTTCTATTGAAGTATAATTTATGTGTACCAAAGTACACAAATGTTACATGTATGGTTTGATGAGTCTTTGCAAACATATATATATACCTGTGTTAGCGTCATGCCTGTTAAGATCCAGCACATTTCCATCCTTACAGAAACTTCCCTCATGTCCCACTTTTTCAAGTCCACTTCATTCCACATGCAATGTATAGATATTTTAAATTGTACTCTCTGCTTTTTTATTTCTATAATGAATTTAAGTATTTTATTATTTCCTTCAGATATTTCAATTATTTTTAGTTCTTTGTATGCCAGTTAATAACTGCAACTTCAGTTTGCTCCTTGTGATGATAGTCATTGTATGACGTCGTATTCTTGGCAGATTTTGTGTTAACTATGGCAGACCCATGTGTTCAGGATGGTAGACGTTTCTCTTTATAGAAAGTCTGTCCCTGGTTGTCTAGTGGCTAGGAAAAAATAAAAGAGAAAAAAAGTCTGAATTAATTTCTGCTGGGTCTCAAATGGATTTTTAGGGTTTGTCTAGTTTTTGTGTTCACATTTCACGTTGGGATTATTGGACCACCACCAGGAAGTGTAAATTTGTACTTTACATCTATGCAGACTGCAGTTAAATTTGTTAGCAGATTATACCCTCTGGTGCTAGTTTTCTTTTCCTAATATAACAAATTACCACAAACTTAGTGGCTTAAATCAACACAGATTTATTATCATTCTCCAGGTCAGAAATCTAAAATGAATTGTAGGGGCTGAGTTCCTTTGGAGGTTTTAGGGGAGACTTGTTTTCTTACCTTTTTAAACTTCTAGAGGCTATCTGTTTTCCTCAGCTTGTGGCCTCCTCCTCCGTATTAAAAGCCAGAAACAGAGCATCTTCAAATCTCTCCCCATCACCTCCTACTTCAGTTGTCACCTTGTCTTCTGTACCAGTGTCTTTGATCCTCTCATCTCTCTCTTATAAGGACCATTGTTGGCCGGGCGCGGTGGCTCACGCCTGTAATCCTAGCACTCTGGGAGGCCGAGGAGGGAGGATCACTTGAGGTCAGGAGTTTGAGACCAGCCTGAGCAAGAGTGAGACCCCATCTCTACAAAAAATAGAAAAAATAAGCTGGACGTGGTGACATGTGCCTGTAACCCCAGCTACTCAGAAGGCTGAGGCAGGAGGATTGCTTGAGCCTAAGAGTTGGAGGTTGCTGTGAGCTAGGCTGACGCCACGGCACTCTAGCCCAGGCAACAAAATGAGACTCTGTCTCAAAAAAAAAAAAAGAACAAAAACCTTGTGATTACATTGGGCCCACCCACATAATCTAGGATAACCTCCCAACCTCCCCATGTTAAGTTCTTTAAGTTAATCACATCCTCAAAGCCCCTTTCACCATGTAATGTACCGATTGAGCAGCCCTAATCTGAAACCTGAAATCCAAAGTGCTCTGAAATCTTAAACTTTTTGATCCCTGAGCGTCAGCTCAGATTCCTGCCCCCTCCACACACACAAAAAACAACAGATTGTCCACATGAATGGCTGAGATAATGACAGGTTTGCTTTCTGATGGTTCAGTGTACATAAACTTTGTTTCAGGCACAAAATTATTTAAAATACTGCATAAAATTACCTTCAGGCTATGTCTATAAGGTATATGAAAGGTATACAAGTCTATATTTAGACATAGATTTCATCCCAAGATATCTTGTTATATATGTGCAAATATTACAAAATAAAAAAAAAATCAAAGTCTAAAACACATCTGGCCCCAAGCATTTGGGATAAGGGATATTCAGTCTGTACTATATTGACAGTTTCTGGGGATTGAGACTTGGACATTTGGGGGGGGCATTATTTAGCCTACCACATCTCCTTTCTCCAAATTTTAGAGATAATACACTTCTTTAGCACTTGTATGTACTGGGGGGATGGAGTTTTACTATCCGTCTCTCACATGGTACAGACCTTCTAGTATCCCAGCTTTAAGCTGGGATTTTAAAGTTTTTTGTTTCATGCCTCATCTGTCCCTGCAGTATATTAAAAATCATTCGCCAGCCCCCAGAGGTGCTTTCTTGCACAACTCCAGGAAGTGCATTCATGTTAGACAGTATATGAATGGCACCTCCTAGAGAGGTGCAGTGTGACATCCCAGCCAGCAATCAAATCACTGTGTCCTCCACCATTAGCTTAACATTGCTACTCTGGCTTGACACTTTTTTTCATAAGCTCAGCTATATACATGTGCTCACAAATAATATTGACATTTTTCTTTTTTTTTTCCAGTCCTGTAGAGTTTTATTGCATAGATGACATTTTTCTTTCTTCCTTTTAATTAGCATTTTTGTGACTGCAAAAGAGGAGGCTTAATCCACCATGTTGCTAGAACATCACCTTCATTTTACAGCTGAAGAGTGAGCTTTCCAGATAAGTGAGCTGACTTATCTGAGGACATGTGACTAATAAATGATCAGATCAGGTAGACCTTTGGTCCTGACTCTGAGACAAAAGTTTTTTTTTATAAATCTTAATAATCATGCTGGCATTATTATTATTATTTGTTTCATCACTGATACTTACTATCAAATTGCCAAATTATGCAAGAACCTGATGAATACTGTGTTTTTACATTGCCCTGTAATTGCAACACATATACAAAAAAGAATTCATTAATTCTTGAGACATTTATTGAGCTATATTACTGAGCTAGATGCTAAGTTCACAAAATTGAACGAGACTGATATCTGCCTTCAGGGGGTCAAAGTCTAAAAGAAGAAACAGGTGCATAAACAAGTAATTACAATGCAATGTGTCTGAGTGTCATATAAATTCAAAGGAGACATAGTTGGGTTTTCTGGAGGGTGAGACTGATTGAAGAGGGAGGAGAGAGAATGGGTTCAGGAATGCTTCATCTTAAAATACTTATTGGGTTGATGGATGGATAAGACAGAGGGATGCATAGATGGATACTTATGTGACAAAACAGATGTAGTAAAATATTAATTGTAGGCTCTAAATAGGAGGTACATGGTTTTTCACTGAGTGGACCTTTCAGCTTTTCTCTATGTTTGAAAAATTTTATAATAAAATGTTGAGAGAAAATCATCTTCATCTTTATTATAGCTATCATTCATTGAGTGCTTAGTGTGCCAGGCATTTTTAAGAGCTTTACATGATTTAACTCATCTAATTCCCATATCGTCTGTAAGATAAGCACTATCATTATCCCCATTTTATAGAAAGTCAGGCACAGAGAAGTTAAGTAACTTGTTCAAGCTCATACAGTTAGTAACTGGAGAATATTGGATACCAGGCTGTCTGACTCCAGAATTTTCACTCTTAACTTTGACAGTTGAAGCTACCTCTAAAATATTGGAAGGATTTTCTTGGTAAAGGGGATAGGGATGAGGAAGCATTACAGGCAAAAGAGAGAATATAATTGCATGGAAGAGAAAAATAGCATGGGTTTTTCAAGGAAGAGGAGCAAATCCTGGTTGATGAATGGAATATGAAGTGCAAATCAGTGCGCAAGGGAGATCATTGAGAGTGGGAATTTATAAGAATGGATAGTGTTTGGCTTTACCAGGTAGACAGTTGATAGGGAGCCACTGAAAGATTTATAAAAAGAGGCTGATGTGTTTAGATTTCTATTTTGAAATGCGCGCTCTGATATCAGTGTGGAGAATGGATTTCAACTAGGGCTTTTCATTTTTTATTTATTTGCAGGTGAAAAATGCTACAACAAAATAGAACAGTTTAGAGATCGATAAATGGTACAAGTAAAAATGCCTGGAAGGAACTCTTTGCTTCCTTAATATAGAGTGCATTCTGCAGAAGTTGAAAGTGACCCTAATCTGAGAAGCATAGTATTTTTAGCATTAGTAGACACAAAGAAGGATGCCTCATTATTCAATTTAAGACATTAATAAGTAGACTGATTTCCAGGTTTATCTTGGCAATTTCCCTCTTCTCTTCAGAAAGAAAGAAAGTTTGTATTTTTCTCCTACCTTCATGTTTTCTGTATCTTATAAGTCTTATGAATAGCTTGATTAGTTGTTATTGGCCTCTGTTTCTGAGAAAACTTCAGAAAGCTAATATTGCTTGAATGCATTCATTGCTACCATTCTCACGTTGCATGAGAGAGTTGAGTGACTGGCTTGAGATCCTTAAAAAAAAAGAAGAAATTGAGAGATGAGTTAATTATACAGATTATTGAGATTTAAGAATATCTAGGTATTTTATAACTATCATTATATAAATTGATTCTATCAAGGTTCCTCAATATATGCCAAAACTACTCGGTGAAAGGCTACTAAAGAAAATTATCTTTGTATGACCTCGAAGTATCCACCAAACATCACTGACTAGTTGTAAAAATAAAATGGTACATGTACATTTATAACAGAGAAATCTGAGGATCAAACTTAATATCATCAACAGGAACCTAACAATACCTAACTCCTAGTGTAATACGCTGAAGATACAGCATCATCTCTACGTAGTATTGTTGATAAAAATTTTGAATTAATCACAAAGAACCAATTAGAATAATTCAGATTGAGTGACACTCTGTAAAACAATGAGCCTAGGTTATTTAATAATGTCAGTGTCATAAAAGATAATAAAAGATGGGGGGACTGTGTCTATGAAAGGAAAGCATGCCACAAGAAACATTGTATGGTCCTCGATTGGTCTAGGGTCAGAGAAACAGGAACTAAAAAAAAACCAAAAACCCACCCAGTTATAAAAGACATTATTGGATGAATTGGGAAAATTTGAGTGTAGACTACACAGTAAGTGATAGTTTTGTAGCATTGTTGAATTGCTTGCATTGGTACATTGTGTCACGGTTATGTAGATGAATGTTGTTATTTTTTGGAAACAAACATTTAGTATATTCTTAGGAGAACTGTTTAAATAGAAAGTGTCATGATATCTGCTACTTCCACTCAAAGGACTTTAAAAATGAGTATTACAGAGAGAGAAGGTAGGAGGGAAGCTCAGAAGGGGAGAGAGAGTACACTGGTTCTAGGTCAAATGCCAAAAGCATAGAGGTATTCATTGCACCATTCTTTCAACCTTTATGTACGTAAGAAATTTTTCAAACAAAAAATGGGGGGAGAGGGGAATCCAGATGGTCAAGTTGAAACTGAATGGTCTATAGTCTTATCCAAAGTTAGTATATTTTATATGTTATTTTAGATCAATCCTGCCCAACAATTTCAAGGTTAATATATTTGCTTTATTTTATAGCAGCCTATTTTAAATTTTCAAATCTAGGTAAATATATCACATAGCCCAAGGGTGGACATATACTGTAAAGTTGCACATGATTATGTGGCTATATCACCTGCATTGCATGAAGTTCAGATTACTAGAATTAAAGGTTGATTTCCCTATAGCTGACATTTGCTTTCAATGTTATTACATCATGTAGATGAAAGAGAGTAGAAAGGTATGAATTTAGGCAGAGGGTTTCTCTGAATAGAGCTTTTAAAATTTCTTCTTAAAGAGACACCTTGAACTCTGCCTTAAACTCTGACTTACGTGTATTCTAAAATTAAGCCTTTCTTCTGTATCTGGAAATCAGTTGGGGAAAAAACATTTACCTGTTTTCTCAAAGAATGTAGGAAGAAAAGCAGGCATCTTATTCCTCTTTTCACTCCATAAAATATATGTAATGACGGGTTTTGCCCATTCTAAACAGACATTTTTTCTAACGTAACACTATGGTAGTCTTAACAAACAGAACATTTGAGAGTTAGCTTTGTTTCTGCCAGTTTTCCTCATTTGGACACCTCCTTTCTCATTTTGTTCCATCTGCAGCGTGTCGAAGAGGGGAGAGAGTTTCCCTTTAAGAAAAAAGGCTATCTGTGACTTCCCTCATGTAAAAGCCTGAACAAGGCTTTTTGTAGTTGATGGAAGGAATGCCAAAGAATAAAATGAAAAGCCCCTGCCATCTACCTAGTGCCTGCACTCCCTGGAGCCGACAAAAGAGCTCAGTACCAGAGCCGAAGAGTCCATGGAGCACCACATTAGTGAAAAAGCAGATTATAAATAATAATGACCTTAGTGGATGATGAGAAATGCAGTAAAGTTTTTCTGAGCCAGACAGGATGATGTAGGGGATACAATATAAATGCATAAAGTCTGGAAGGGAAGCAGATGCTGAGAGATTCAATTTCTTTCTCCAATAATTTAAATTGACAATGAATTTAGTAGGTGCTCAATAAATATTTGTTGAATGAGTAAGTAAACAAAAGCGGTCTAACAACTGATTTCCTAATGAAAGTCCATGAATTGAAATGTGTTTGCATTAAATCCCAACTCTGTGTTAAAACTGTATGTATTTCAGGAGTAAGATCAGAATTCTTATGGAGGAACATGTAAAACGCTGGCCATCTATTTAGGAACAATCACAGATATAGAAAAAAAATTAGATATATGCAATTACATCGAGCTCAATTTATCTGGGAGTTGTGTTCATTGTGGTGGTAGAAGGTGGTGGGAGGGGAGGGCAAGAGAGCCTGGACTGAGATTAATTTTTCATGGTGCTATATGATTTTGTGAGAAGCAGACTTCTGGTGAGCAGAGGGCCATGTTGGCTATGTGTTCTGACTTGACTTTTTTTAACTTAGTGATCATGCCGCTAATCATTTGTTCTGAAGCTCATGTTTGTTTGCATTGATAGACTTGGAATTAGAGGACTTTCTTGGCTTTTGAACTAGCTTGTTATGCTGAATATGGTAATTTTTGTGAAAGCATACTGAGAAGTCTAAAATAACTTCCACGGCAAAACAGTTTAGTATAGCTACCACAGCTATATCTAGAGCAGCACCATTTATACTTGGTTGGTTTTTAATCTCAGCAGTCAGTTCTTAGGGATTCTAACTATAAGAACTCCATCACGCTTCCCCGGGGCCAGGGTTTCTTAAATGTAACACTGTTGACAATTCTTTGTTGTGGGGACTATCCTGTGCATTGTAGGATGTTTAGCAGCCAGTAGCACACCCCTCCCCTTCCAGCTGTAACAACCAAAACTTAATCTTTCAAAACTTTGTTTTTGTTGGAAGAAAAATCAGAATCAGCTGAGGAGAAGTATTTTTGCTCCCGTCTTGGATGATAAGAAAATTGGCTTGTGTTCTTCAGGCATTATAATAAGTTTGTTCTATCCCAAAAAGTAAAAAAGAAGTATCACTCATAAAACAACTTGAAAACAATTTTTTCTCTTTCTCTCTCTCTCTCTCTCTCTCTCTTTCTCCACACACAGCCACATGCTCTCTCTCACACACACACCTCAAATTAATAGACATTTTCTGCTAATAGCGATGATGAATTTCTGAGGAGCTAGCAGTAGATAAATATCAAGGCATATTGCACTCTTTATCTAGCTCAAAGGTCAATTTTATGTCACTTTTGACATAATTTTTTAAATGGGCTATTTTCTCCATAGTCTTTTAATTTTGTAACTCTGGCCTTTGTTGGTCATTGTTATTAGAATCTGATTACCTCCTGGAAAATGAATATGGCCACACACTTTCTCATGTGTATCATACTTTTGGCTTACTTCTTGGTTATTTTATTACTGGCTCCACTGCTTTTGGTTGAAAAAGAAAGTCCAGTTGCTATTGTGTAGATTGACATTCCAGTGGGTGCCTTGGGCAGCAATTTCTGAACCATCCCTTCTTTTTAAATTTTGTTCCCAGCTGGAGAAATGTCACAATTGTCTCAGCTTTTGACTCTGACTTTTAGTGAGAGATGCAAAGAATAGGAAAATATGAACACTTTCTAGAAGAAGCAATAAGTAATTGTATGCACATCTGGCGACTTACTGCTGAAGATTCCAAAGCATTTAGAAATATTGATTAAGCTTCAACCTGTTGGGAAATTGTTGCCATAACTTTCATTTTGCCCCTAGATTTGCTGAGGCTTGGAGCTGTACTTAACTTGCTGACTATTGTATTGTGGCCAGAAAGAGACCTCAGGAGCCCCATTCCCCAGGTTCTTATTAGCCTTGACAAGAGTGTTGTTAAAATTGCAGACTCCTCACAGTCACAAAGAGATGCAGTTTCTTGCAATTTCAATGCAAAATCTAAAACAATCTCTGTATATATTTTGCCTTCTGAAATACATTCTGGGATAATATTAATAGATCAGGTTCTCCTGTCTTTGAGAAGACAATTTCTTTTGTTTGCAGTTACTGATCATGTTCTTTTTTTCCCTTCTCTTTGCTGTATTTATTTTGACTTTAATGTTGGCTATGCCTTCAAACAAACAAATGAAAAACCCAGACATTTTCCAGATTTAAAGTTTTATTATGAACCACTTCATATTTTAAATGGTGTGTCTCAGGGGAGAAATGTATGAAGAATTGTTGGAAGTTAGAAATTTTTAGTTAGTAATTATCACCTACCATTAGACACAAGTGCAAATCACATGATGTTAAAGTGAATCTATCACATACCATAATCAAAGATTAATCAAAGTAATTACCAGGCAAACAGGGATTGAATAGAACTTAAAACCAATTAAACTATTTATTTCGACTGTACCACTGAATAAATACTTTAGTATTTTGATTTGCTTCTCTTTTTATTTGCTTCAGCAATATGTTTGCTAATATGACTGAGATGCACAATTGCTATTTAATTAACCTATTTTTGTCAGCACCTCACATGAGCTGTGTGAAGTAGATGTGTTAAAGTCTCAATAATAATGAGCCAGATAAAAATAGCAAACATGAAATTTGTGCTAGTCATTGTACAAGGTATGACGAATTGCAACAATATCCAAAGAAAAAAAGAAACAGGTTACCTTATAGAAATTGGATTGAAGATACCTACAAAAACATGTTGAACCAACACAAAATTACTCAAAAGTTTAGTAAATTTTTTTAAAAGTATAATTACACTGTTTCTTTATTCCTCACTTTGCATATTGTTACTATTAACTGTTAATAATAAATCTGCTTGGGGCCATATATCTTGTTTGGAATAATGGAGTTGATAATGGGCACAGAAGGGTTTAGTAGCATTTATCTTTTACCAGATCCCATATCCTTTGGGACAGCTACATTTCTAGTTATTGAGTGAGGCATCATGAAATTGTTGCTCCATTTCCCTTTTTATTCCCTAAGACCAGTATCAAAACCCTAAGACAATTTGGGTGGTCTTGACCTCAACAACATACATTTTTCCACAAAATATAGCATAACTGACCATGTGAAGAGAAGCCCCACCTTTCTCTACTTTTGGAAAGTAAGATGGAGTGATCCGAGTGAAATGTAAAATGGTTGTTTCCCCACAAAATTCCAGAGCTCTGGTGATTGGCACCATGAAGACAAAACATTCCGATTAGACTTTTGGCTCTTCCTCCAGACATTTTACTCTCAGGTAGACACAGTTTATGTACAATTATAGATAAAATCATTTTATGCACAACCTTTCTTCTTTTTTCTACACATTTAAATTTTATTCACCCTTACTGAACACGATACTTCCAGTTCTCTAAAACAGCTGCTTAGCGGCCAATTGATCATGAGCCCCCAAAGATAACAGAGAACTCTTCACCCTCAAATTTGGGCCAGTCAACAAAGCATCATTTTATTTCATCCCCATTACTCAAGTTGCTATTACGAGGTGTAAGCACCCTTCTAATGGAGGGACACTAATAGAATGTCATGTCACAAGGGTCCTCAGAGATCTGGACCAAGGCTTTTACTGTACAGACCAGAAAACCAAGACTTAGAAAGGTGAAGTGTCGTATTGCAGACCACCTATTTTTTGCAGCAAGATGAAGGTTAGAATTCATATTTCTTTCTCAGTGTTCTCCCTTCTTTATTACACAGGCTCTTCATCTACTAGCTGTTTACATGTAGGGGAACTTTAATCACAGGGGAGTCTTCTTATTCATAGCCTTTTTTATTGATACAAATATTTGTACATATTTATCAGGTACATGTTATATTTTGTTACATTCACAAACTGTCTAATGATCAAGTCAGGGTATGTGGGATGTCTATCACCTCGAGTATTTATCATTTCTTTGGGTTGGGAACATCTCAAGTCCTCTCTTCTAGCTATTTTGAAATACACAATACATTGTTGTTAATTGTAGTCATGCTACTCTGCTATCGAACATCAGAACTTACACCTTCTATCTAACTGTATTGAATCACAGCCTTTTAATGAATGACACAGGAGCTCAGTCTCCCTTTTTCTGAATTGGAATGTTTTATATCCATAACCCAGACTTGCTTAACTAAGGTCAAATTTACATAAACAAATGTCTTCAAGGGCCAGCAGGTAGCACATCTCGGCAAAAGTGAGTGTGGCAACATTTTTGATAAAGTGCAGAACACATGTTCTGTTTAAAAACGTTCACATTCAGATTCTAAAATCTCTCTCTTGCCAAGCCAAGCATCTCCACAGGCTACTAGTTTGTAACTCCTGCCTGCAACACCATGCAGATGGAGTAGAGTGTTCTTTCAGATATGCAAGCAGAATCCACATCACCAGCTCCTTTTAGAATATTAGATGTCCCGAGTACCAAGCCAAACCCTCTGTGTTTAATGCCCTGGACTTCTAGTAGTCAGTGAAGAAGCACATTCTGGGAGGATGTAAAATGCCCCCATAGAGACCAGCTTTTAGTCCAGCCAATCTCCCCGAAGAATCAATCTGAAAAGAGTATACACGTGCACATCACATAAAATCCATAGGAAAAATGCTGCTGCTGCCTATAACCTTCCTGGGAGATGCTGAGAAACCCTAACAGACAAACCAAATCACAGGGCAAACCCACCATATGTACCGAACAACGAGTGTAATTATATGCTGTAGTTGAGGAATTACATAAATTGCCCATTGGGAAAGAAGCCTTAATCTCCACCCCTCCCCTGAAACTATGAACAGCTGTGTGAGTCTCTGTGTATTTTTGAAAGGTTGAACACATTTGATCGGAGAACCAACTTCATTTCCTAATCAGGTTGGATGTGAGGAGAGCCAGTTAGAGATGTGTGTGATTCTCCCAGTGTGCGTCTTTGATTCATGTGCTAATTATGTCGATCCTTTGGGGAACACGGACAGGAAGCTGGGTCCTCCTTGATTAATGCTGGCGGAGAGCCATGCAGCGCACAGCGGAGAGCAGTTCAGCATCTCTAGTCCCAGCTGAGAATATGGTCCCATTATCTCCCAGCTGCCTAAGCAATCCATAAGGGCCTGTTCTGCGTGGATGATCAGTGTAGTGGAAGCAGGGACTTGCTGAGAGCTGAAATCTCTGTTTGATTTGCTGTAACATGTAAAGCGAAACTGGGACATTTTACTTTACAGTCTGTAAGTACCAGGTTTTCCCCCCTCATTCTCCCTACAGCTCCATGTGAATGTGACTTTGCAAGCTGCATTTGATTTTCTGTTCCATTGCTCTTTGTTGAATCAAGCTGGTGTGATAGAGTATAATCTGTTCGGAGCTTGCTGTTTCTGTCAGATCTCTTACATAATTGATTCATACAAGGAAATAAGGGGTCTTTCTGGATGCTTTTATAGAAGTTAAAAATTATTGGTTTTGTTTTTAACTTGGGAGCATGGTTGCATTATCTGTGGTGCCCAGGGTGATTAGAGGATATTTTTATCTTCTTCTGTACCTATGGCTGTTGCAAGAAAAATGTAAGTAACACTAATGTATACGTGAAGAGATCATCTTACATGCACGTCTGTATAAAAGAAGTATGTGTGAGTATTTCCAGAATTTAAGGTAGTTTATTTTGCTGCTCTCTGCTGCCACTGAGAAATACAGAAACAGAAAAGTTTCTCATTTTTCAGCTGTATGCTGTTTAGAAACTTTGCCGGCAGGGGGGATGACTATTAGCAATATTTGCAAATATAACTGTATATCTTTTTATTTATTTTAAGAGACAGTGTTTAAAAATAAAAATCTATGTTTAGTCCATTATCACTTTGAATGCATGACTTTTTAAGAAGTGATGTGAATAAAAAAAGCAAAAAAAACCCACTTCAAATCTGGTTTATTTATCTTGTATGTGTTTCTCAATGCCATCTATCAAATTAATATTTGTTATTCATGCAAGATGAATTGATCGTAAAAATGCTATTAGAATTTAATATTATTAATAATGTTTGCATGGTGTCTTTCAAATGATCAATGCCTTAGTGAAATTAAAGATTGTTATCATTGTGGAAAGGGATTTGTGGATTGTTCTGTCCGGGTTTCCCTAACCTAAATATAAATCACTCTTTTCTTCTTGGATTGCAAGTAGAAAAATTGAGCTGTTGTAAAAATAGAATTTGAATAAATGTGGCTTGAACTGCTGGAACCAATGGCCAGAGTTGATATGGACCAAGGGGAACTTAATATCATTCTGACCTGAAAGAGGGAAGTGAAGTTCCCACACTGAGCTTGAGACCACGGAGCCTGAAAATCCCATAATTTCCAGAGTGGAAATACAATTTCCCTGAATAGGCAGTAAGTCTCAAGGCAGAGAAAAATCACAGACTGTGAAGTATGGAAGCATCTCACTGGTGAGGATAGAGTATGTTCTCATTAGATTTGTTTGAGAGGAACGAGGCAAGAGAGAGAAGACTCAAAATAGATGGTTGCCTCCACAAGCACAGACATTTTCAGAACTTGAGATCTGGAGGGGGAAAGATCACGAACCAGTAAAGAATGCGTAACATCTGATGAGATGAAGTGAAAGGGGAACAGCTGTGGTACCTCGTTAACAGTCCCGGGGCTGTCCTTGCCGAGAGGGCTGTTCTCCGGAAAAAAAGTAAGTGTGTGAGAGGGTCTGATCCTGAAATCTGAAATAGCAGCAAGTGGTTTTGATGGTTATATTTACCCTAAAGAATGGCCTCATGCCTTCTTCCAAAACTAAGCTGACTTTTGTACATGATGGTCTCCGGGGTTCCTTAGCTATATTTTAAAGTAATTGTTGGTGTTTTCCTGACTAGTGCTAGTACATGATCTTGCCCGAGATGTGATCTTGTTTTCAGATGATGACAAGAACAGAAATAGGGTTAGTTAAGGTCCAATTATTTTTTAAACCAATGTTTGATTTGTTTCTACCTAATTTAGTAAATACTGTGTTGTTTTGAATTCTAGTTTATTTTTGCCAGGTTCTTGAATCCCTTTATTTGTATTTTTCAGGAACTTTTGCCTTCTATAGAGGAGTATTTTCCTGATGTAGTTAAATTTGCCTTTTATTCTCCATTCAAACATTTAGAAATTTCAACTCATCTCTTATGATGTTAAACATTTTTGTAGCTGGTCCCCACAAAGCTCAGAGAGGTATTTGCAAGATTTATAGTGTGCTCCTATTACTTTGGAAATGTTTTGAGTATTTTATAAAATTGGGATACTGTCTCCCTAGTTGTGCTTAATCTGTAGAAAAGGGGATTGAAGCCTCCAAGGTTTAGTTCAGGGTATGGTCTCTTGACAGATGGGAAAGCCAGATGGGTGTTACACATACCTTGTAAGAGGTACTTTTAAAGCCATGATGATTTGGTTGGTCTTCAAAATAAATTTAAAGTGCTATGAAAGAGAATAAAGGAAAAGTCCTGCATTGTATATGTAAAGATAGTGTATCTCTGTATGCGTTTACATGTATGCAAATCCACCTAACAACCTAGTAAACTATTCCTGTGCTAGTGTAAGCATTGTACCCTCTCAGCTCCTAGAAGGTGCGGGGATTGAGCAAAGTGGAAAGAATCCTGTGAATAGGGACCCTTCAGGAGACAGTAAAGCCTCCTAACATTCTGTGTTTTGGGCCCTGGGCAAACTGTTTTGTTTGTCCCCAGAGCTTCTGGGTTAAGCACAAAGGGAACTTTATAACATCCTCAGCAACATTTGTAAGCAGGTCCACTTTGCGCACAAATTGCACTCTAGCCCTTCTTAACAGGTAGGGTCAGCCAGTGTGAGGCAAGGAATGAAGCTCTGTAATCTGTCTCCACAGTAAGTTAAAAGGTGAATATGGTTGAATGAAAAATAATTTAATAGCCCCAATAATTTTGGATAATCTTAAATGTTAGCAAGCCTTGACTATGCATTGTCAAAGTGTACAATCCATAGGTTATCTCCAGTAACGGTAGGAGCTTTGACCCTAACCTACTTTAAGTTGCTGTGCAAGCTTTAACAAGCTGCTTCACCTCTCTGTGCCTTGGTATTTGCCTGTCAAATGAAGTATGATTTCTAAGATCCTTTATAGATTCGGAAACTCTGTGATCTCATGACACCTCATTCTAACCTTTTACTCACTCCTGGCAAGTCCTTCAAATTGCGTAGGAACTGGGTGAAATGTGACGTAGCCGTCATCCTATTCAATATGTCACTAGGATGTTTTCTTTTCTTCTTCATCCATTTCTCTATTTCTTTCGTCTTCTGTTTTTTCCTCTTTTCTTCCCTTCCTCCCTTCTTCTCTTTCTCCTCCCTTCTCCCTTTCTCTCTGTCTTGTCTCTTGTTTTCCTCTCCCTCTACCTCCCTCTCTCCCTTTTTCATCAGTGAGTTGTTCTCAAATCAAGCTTAACTTTAGAAACAAGGTTGGGATTGTCTGCTCTTTTGCAAAACCTCTTTGTTCACTACTTTTTCTTATGAGAATTCATTGACGTATACGTGATATATTAATATACTGCTCTTTTATTTATTAAAATTACTTAGCCCTAGACATGTGTTTGTAGAGAGGACCCTGAAAGTTATGGGCATGTACATATGTGTGTATAGATTGACCATGTAATTTTTAAAGTGAGAGAATTATGTATCTTACATTCTACATTGAAAGTAATTAAGCAGGATTCATCCTAATGTGTTAAGCTAACAATATTTAATTTAAAAATAAAACAAGAAAATTCACAAATGACAATTAATTTCAATGTAGTAGGATATTAAAGAGCTTGATTTTTAAAAATATGGGGAAAAAGTATACCAATTCTCCCCCAAAAAATTATCTTGTTAAACAGTATGCAAAATAAAAGTCATAAAAATATTTAATGGAAAATTTTCTTTATGACACATTTCTTGTAATCTCAGAACCATTTATTCCTAGATAAATCTCTTAGTTAAATAAAACAAATAATGAAGTTATTAAACCCACCATGAATGATTCTGGTGCTACTTGATATGCTCAAACCAAATTGTGAATACACTTCATTTGAGCATCTTTATTGCAAGTACTGGAAGAAACTAAATTAATTTCGGAGTTTATATTTGTAGTACAAAGATTGTAGCGCTTCTTGGTTTTTTTTAACTATTAGATGAAATAAAAATACACATTGGCTGGATAGCTGGGATGGCACAAAAACTGCAGGCTAATAGTGTGCTTTACAGTTGACAATATATACATGGAAAAATTTTTTTAACATCAAGTATACTCTAAGATGGATGATAAGTGGCTATTTGATGACAGTAATCACTTATATTGGCTCATCTTATTTCAGATCAGGTAGTGTTGTGACAGCTTTTAAATGTTAGTTGGAATATTCATTTTTTTCTCAGTTTTTACCATTAGGAAATCTCTTTATATGTGTCTTATTATTCTGGAGTTTGAGTATTAATGTTATTTATTATTGACCTTGTAGACTGTATTTGATGTGATCCATGCAGAGTATAAAGTTAATTTTCCAAATCTCATAAAAGTGGGTAGATATCCTGGCTTTTTAGGCAGCAGGCCTGTTGTAAGTAGAATGAGTAATGTGAAATAATTCCTCTATTTTATAGTCGTACCTCCTTCTACGACCAAAATAATTTTATACTTACGGACTATTTCAATGCAAAATATTTAATGGTGACAGATAACATTTGATAATTTGTGGCTCTCAAATCCTTGTTTATAAAGTTACCAGGCAGCTTCAGGGGCACTGCTTTTGGTTTTAATCTAGTACCTCTGATGACTTGAGAGGTTCAGTTCAATATGATTTAGTTAATAGCTCTAGTGGTTTATCAGACTCTTTTATTGTGTAATTAAAAAGATAAAACTGTAATCAGACATAGACATGGCTCCAGGTTTTGTACATGTTTTCACATGTCTTTGCCTCTCTTCCAAAGTAGGAATATCAGTCCTTCTGCATTTTAGCATGAAATTTTCTCTATGTTTCAAGGGAGGAATGGGATGATTTAATATTGAGAGGAGCATATCAGAAGGAGCTGCAAAGGAATAAAGTGTTTCTTATGGATAGATATAAAATGCAGAGCTACCCATTCTGAAGATATGACAGAATTTAGAGAAGCTGACTGTGCCAGGCATTTGGCAAAGGAGACTAAAGGAGACAGATTTAAGGCTTTCCAGAAGGAAACCCTGTATCAGTAGATAGAAATTTGAGTGCCCTGCAAGCAAGCAAAAAAAAAAAAAATGTAAATAAGGAAGTAGAAAAATGAGTGTATTGTGGTTAGAAGAGATGTGGCTTCATGTTGCAAAGGAAAATTGTGGTGAGTGAGTGAAATATATCAAGTGTGAGGGCACTGGGATGAATTCCAAAATAGTTGGCATAGGTATTGCTGTTACTGTGAAATGATTAACAAATTTGGATCAATGAAGAGATACAGAGAAAAAGGAGTGCTGTTGGCTGTCGATTGTACTGGCTGACAAGTTTTAAAAATATAAAAGGAAGTGGATATTATGGCACCAGAGATTGTCTTATTTGAATGAGGATTTCTGGAGTAGTGTATGGAGCTTTTCCATCTAGTTTGGCAGATGTTGATAAGCAACTATCTATGGAAATTGTTTGGCTATTTATACAGGTTGCTAGTAAATCACCTTGATCCTACTCCCAATGTTTGTGTTTCTAATCCACACCCCACCCTCCACTTATCTGTATTACCCCAAATAGTCCCAGGAGAGATGGGATGGGAAGACTGAGTTTCAAGGGGTCAATTTTATTAAATAACGAACTGTTCAGGAAGTAAATTTAAAGTTCTTACTATACGGTGTATCGTGGCACAATAGTGAATGATTTCTTGAAATCACATCACTTCACTTTTCCTCTACCAAGCATTGTGTGGAGAGTAATATGTTTAGGTCTCCCAAACATTTAGATAAATAACCAAGTCTGTTGTACACGAACCTCTCTGTGAGTCATGTCACTGATTAAACACAGTCATTTGCAAGAACTTTACTTCCAAGCTGGTTAGAATTCAATGCATATTCGTGTGCCTTTCAGATTGGTAAAGCTGCTCACACACTGGCATAATACTTGACATCAGGAGTGAAAACAACCACCGTCTCCCAGAAGAGAACAAATCATGTGTTCAAACATGGTCTCTGGCATCTTTATGATGTGTGTGTTAAGTGTGAATCTGGTAATTTAAGGTGTGTGACTCCTACTCCCTTCCAGCTGTCTGGCTGTGTGCTTAGAGAGAAGAATAGCAACAGATTTAGACTGACAATCCTTCCCTAGAGTCCCCCCTTCCCCTAACTCTCCCTGCAGGAATCCACAAGGGTATTCAGTTGATTGCTGTTGTTAACCTCTCTTGTAGTATTATATTTCTTGTTGAAAGTACTCTTTGTGGCATGTGAGTACATTTAAGAGATGTGAAAGCCTTAAAAATGACTTTACTTTTAAACTTTCTTACCTAAATTATTAGGAGGAAAACAGTTTCTTAGGCGCGCGTGTGTGTGTGTGTGTGTGTGTGTACATCTAAAATCTTTGCAAATCTTTAATGTTCATCCAGGGCTATGACTGAATGATATATTGGGATTTTTTTTTCAAATCATTTTCGTAATACATGAATGATATTTAAGATGTTCATGTAAAGTGATAGACTGAAATAATTTCATTTGAGAAACGTTTTATTTGAGAAACATTCTTGATTTTGTACATGACAATATTCAATCTCAAAATAATCTGGAAGATAGAATTAGGAACATATTTGAAAGTCTAGGTAAGGCTCTGACAATTTATCTAAAGTATCTGTTTTGGTAAACTTTGGACTTCATACAGTTTTCCCAAAGTGTGAAGTGAAAAACCTCTGGTGGACTGTTTGCTAACTTCAGTTAGTATCCAGATAGACATTTTTAATAGATATTTTAAAAGAGAAAAATATTTATATCTATAACGAGTGAATAAAATACATAGTTTTACAGATATAATTGCTTAACACAAGGCTAAATTGATAATCTTAAGAAAAATTTTTTCTTGAGAAACAACTTAGGAAGTGATCCTTAAATGTCGCAGAACTTGTGATGGTGGCATGCAGGTGTAGGGGAGGTAGAAGTTTGCCTCTACCTTCATAAAGTCTCGTGCTGGGCTTGAGAATTAAACTGATTTAAAACAGATTAATAGGAGAAGAGTATACAGATTTTTTTTTTATATATACATACATGGGATTTCCCCATAGGAAATGAAGACCCAAAGAAGTGGCAAAACCTAAGTACTTTATATATTAGGTTGAACAAAGAGATGCAATTGTGGAAAAGTAACTATAACATATAGGGAAACTAAAGTAAGATAAGAGTTATTTTAACAAGGTCTGTTTACACAAAATTCCCTCGGTCTTGACTCCTTGTCTCTGGTGATAAGAATGTTTCTTTCTCCTGGTGTAGAGAGAATATCTTTCACATGGGAATTCAGTCTCCTGCTTTTAAAATTAAAAGGGGAGATGAGAGTGCCTTCCTTGTACCTGCTGTTTTTCAAGTGTCTTTAGCTCCAAATAACCCTTATGCCAAAGTTATATATTTTGAGAAGACATACTCTGCCATCCTTCACAAGTGGCCCTGCCATAGGTTATTGTGTGTCCAAGGATAACACTGTAGCCAATGAGGAAACAGTCAATCATGGACTTTTAGATCTAGAAGCGATCTACAGATTGTCTTGTCTGTTCCTCTTGTAATAGGTCCGGAGGTTTACCCAAGACAGGACGGTCATCCTGCAGTGTGACTAGGAATGGAACCTAGGATTTCCAGAGCCCCATGTGGTGCTCTTTCCCTGGCAAGCAAGTCATTCCTGCATTTCTCTTCAGATTCTATGCCTGTCCCACAAAGCTAGAACTCTGTTGAGAGCCAAAAAACCCAAAAGAAAAGACCTGCAGAACCAGACTGCAAATATGAAGAGTGAGGTAGGCCAGTTGTCAGACAACAGGGAGTCCACAGGTCTGTTCAGAACAGCACATAAGTGACCTCTTAAATGTTGTTGCCATGTAGGATTGTGGGGCCAGTGTTGCCATATCTCACAAATTTTAAATACTGCCATTTATTTTTTAAATGTTTGAAAACTAAACACATCTATCAAATCCATACACATCCAGTTTTCAACCTCTATGGTAAGTTATTTGAGGAATCTCTCATAGATGGGGAAGAAAACAAGGAGTTCACAAGGAGTTGAGGTGGCATGTACTCTACCTAAAAGGGGGAAAATACTTCAGTGCTTTCTATGTATTTTTAGAGGTTAGAAACCTAAGGGGAGAATGAAGCAAAGCATGTTAGAATTCCTACAAGGCTTTCTTTTAGACCCTAATATGTCTTATTGATTTTAACTGTGTAAAGGTCAGATTTAAGAACTCAAATTACAGATATAAGTTTGAAGTTAATGACACAGAATTCAAAAAATAAATATATTTTGCTATAACTAAGCAATTCAGTTTAATTGTAGTTACTGGTTTTACTACCATGTTTAAATTGGGCCCTAAAGTTGCCAATAGTGATTTACACTACTGTTGAAAGGGATAGATTGGTGGTTATTTCATTATATTCCTTTTTTTAAAACAAAAATTCTATAGATACTGATTAATCAAGCAAGTAGGAGAAATCAGTTGATTTCATCACACTCAAGGGATAGAAAAAATGGTCTAATTTCTATTTGTTTTTGACTGCAAGACACAGCCTAAATTCTATTTAGTTTTACACTAGGCATTTTGGAATTTGTATCTGATAAAGGAATAAGTAACACGATGCTTTGGCGTTTCAGCACAGTCATTTTTCTTGTGCACCTGTGCTGCTGACAGAATCACCAGGCAGGCCCATCTCCAGGACCAGTGGCCTCTGTTCATTCATTCGTTTAAGTATTTTTTATTAAATCCCAAGTATTTACCTCATGCTATTCTAGGGTGCAGGAATATAAAATGAATAAAATAAAAAAAAAAAATCACTGCCCTTATGAAAGTATGTGCATTCTGCCATGATATATAGCTGTGAAGAAAAGGAAAGAACAAGTTCTCCAGGCCACCTTTGGGATCTGGGGTGGCTTTACTCTCTTTTCACTACTTCTCTTTGCCTTTCTGGCTCTTTTCTCCAGCTGAACATATTTCTGTGGCATTGAAGTTGATCCCATAGAGGCCCTATGAAGTAGAAGAATGAAGCAGTTTTTCAGAAATCTTTGTGAACCCAAACTTATGTGGGCCTGAAGTAGCTAAGGCACTAATTGAAGCGAACTCTTGTTTGTTTGAGGGTAGGATTTTGTAATTAGGCCAGCGACTAAGGCAGGCCTCTGCTTCATTCTGCTTTGATGAACAAAGCTGTACCTCTACCTACCCAAGAAGTCACTCATTTCTTAGGTGTTTTCCTTTCTACCTGCCTTAAATGATTCTTGACCGAATTTACTACTTTGAAACCCATTTATATAACTCTCTAAATATGAGTGCAGCCATCCCTCTCTAGGACATGGTCTTAAGTAGAGTTGAATTAATATGTGGGGAAACATTTTGAGCTTTTTGGAACAAGATGTTTTATAACTGCAAAGTGCTATTACTATTAAAGATAATAATTTAGAAGTAAATATTATAGCAACTAAGTGCAAAGGAGCTCTTAGTGCACTATTTTCATTACAATGTGTAAAAGAAAATTGGTGCTAAAATATATAGTGTCTGTCTGCCTTGTAATTTCTTTCCCCCAGCTGTATTGACTGTTCTCTCCTCTCTAACTTCCCTTTGGTAACTCAGGAGCTTACCTAAGTTTTGAAGTAGCCAGTTAGAGAGATTTACAGAGTAGATGACAGCTTTGTCCTTTTTCTGATACCTGAGAGCTGAGCACTGTGGAGTGATTAATTGCGGGGACATCTGATGTTCCTCAGAGACACAAAGGTAGTAGTGCTTACCACTGAAGAGAGCCGGCTCTCAGCTTTCGTAAAGTGAACCTGTGTGATTCCAGGAAATGATGAGAGAAATGACTGGAGCCTACAGGCTCAATGGCCTTCTAACTCTGCTCCCTTAATTAAACACCGAGCACTCGGGAGTGTGTTTCTCCATTATTGGGCAGGCAAATCGTCTACTGACATCAGTAGATTTGCTATGCATATAGCCTGCCTAAGCAGGTCATATATATATATACACACACACTATATATAGTGTGTATATGATGTGTGCATATATATGTGTGTGTGCGTAAGATCTGAGGTATCTCACAAATAGGAGGTATATTACATTACCTACCAGTACAATACAAGCTCTTTACTTTCCATAGTCCCTAGAAACACCACCTTCTTATGCAAAGTCACGGCATGCTTCAAATTGATGTAGCATTTTAAAGTTAAAAATCTATACTCAGTATTAACAAGGTGGTTACATTTTCCGCAGAGACTCTAACAAATGATGTAGTCTTAAATATCAATTGATTTGGAATATCCCTCAGCCTGACATCAATATTAAGGCTTTAGCATAGCTCTCACATGAGAAATCATGTTTTGAACTTTGGATTACAATTAATTTGGCAATACACTATATATTATCTCATATTACATTTCTTTTCTCCTGTTAATTTGACTTAATGGCTGTTAGTGATAAGAAATTTATTATTTCGGTGGCCTGAGAGTCCAAACATTAAGTAGTGAGACTAGAAGAAAAATGTATTGAACGGTACTTCTCGTCAGTGTGTGAAGTGTGGGTTCTGATTCTGTAGGACTGGGTGGGGCTTGGGATTCTGAGTTTGTGATTAGCTCCCATATGATGTCAGTCTTGGCAGTCTGCAGGTGGCACTTGAGTAACAAGGATAAAGACCATTTGAAGTTCCTTATCCAGCCCACATTGATTTTTTTTTTTTTGACTAAGAAATTTCTTGGGTATCCTTTTTCATCTTTTTCTTTACTGCATTGTTATTTGAAATCAGAAAAGGAAATGCACTAGATTGATAATTCTACCCACCTGTCAAGTGAAAAGTTTGCATCTCATTTTGTATTACACTGCTTTGTGTCCCAGATCTTTGCTTTCTGTCCTAAATTGTTCTGGTATATCACTGCCTGATACCAATGCCTTGTGGTTAGTTATTTAAAAACAAGTGAAGTGAAAGATTTTGATTTTTCGCTAGGATAGGTGCTTTCTCCAGAATCTAGGAGTGGAGGTGTATACTGGAGACAAAACAGATCTGTTCCTTATGGAATATTCTGGAGTACTATGAACGATATTCTTGCTTATCTGTTTCTTACTCTGTGGTTTATAAAAGTGAAATGTGGGCTCTTCGAATATATGCATTCTCTGGTTTCCCTGTACACTGTTTATTTCCCCTTAGTAACATTGTGTATTACCTTGCTGCTGCTGGTGACAACTCAGGAAAGCAAGAGGCCTTTTTTTTAAAAAAAAAAAAAAAACAACTTTTTTCCATTGGTGACATGATGACAGCTGTCATGGGAATGGGGAAAGATAGAGCAATTTTTCAGAGTCCGTCAAATGAAGGTACATTCAATGCTGTAACTTAATGAAAGTTGCTTCATTGTGACATGTGTCAGAGGCTTTGGTGATGCAAGTGTGGAAGGATCTTTTCTGAAAGATTTATGCCTCCAGTCTGGATTTGAGCTGAAGGGACACGACCTTGGCTTTGAACTTACAAAGTGTTACCCCCTGTAATAAAATCCAGAGTCGGTGTGAAGAGGTTTTCAGATCAGGAAAGCAACAGAGAGTAAAGAAGAATGCAGGGTTGCTTTCTGAGATGCACAGATGTCATGGCCAGGTAAGTCTCCTTACCTTTATGTTACCCAGAATCCTCAGATAATAGGTGTATATTTAAATAGTCTTCTGGGTACTTAAAATCAAAACGAATGACTTAGTTTTTCAATGTTCATAAAAATAACACTTGTTTTATAAATACATACAAATAATCATTTCTTCTCATTTGATATTTCTGTTACAAAACCTGCTGTGAATGTATGCATAGTTGAAAAGATTGGAAAAAATTAAAATGAAAATTGTCAACCAAATCTTTTGCCAAACAGCTTTATTGAGTTGTAATCCATACACAGTATAAGCACATTTACATTGTACCATTCAATGTTTTTTGTATATTCATCGAGTTGTACCACCGTCACCACAATCAATTTCAGAATATATTTGTTATCCCCAAAAGAAACCCCATAGCTCTTTGCAGTGACTCCTCATTTCTCCTCAACCCTCCCCTAGCTCTAGGCAAACATTAATCTACTTTCTTTCTCTATGGATTTGCCTATTCTGGATATTTCATGTAAATGGAATCACACGATGCATGGTCTTTTGTGACTGGCTTCTTCTAGTTAGCATCTTGTTTTCAAGGTTCATCCATATTGTAATATGTATCAGTACTTCATTGCTTTTTATGGCTAAATAATATTTCATTTTATTGGATATACCACATTTTATTTATCCATTCTTCAGTTGATGGGCATTCGGATTGTTGAAACTGTTTTGAATAATGTGAATAATGACTCTATGAATATTCTTGTACAGTTTTTGTGTGGAGATATACCAAGGAGAGGAATTGTTGGATATGAACCAAAGATTTCTAACTGATATATGTTTAAATTTTAGCAACCCTGAAATATAGTGGATTTATTTAAAGAGAATATGTAAAAAGATATAAAAGAAAATGCTTCTTTTGAGAAATAGTTTTACTCATTTAAGCAAGGTCACGCTCTCTCCTATTTTTTTAGTCTCTATAAAATAAATGTTTCCAAAACCTTTAGTCCCTCTCCTCTAACTTCAATAGTGGCACATCCTGCAAAGATTAGAGATATGAATACTAGGTGGGAAGTTAAATTATTGATTCTGTAAAAAGTAAAACAAAGAATTTGACCTTTCCCCTTATTGAGAGCAAGATACAGGCAACTTGTATAAGGGGTATTTTACCTAGCACAATGTAAAAAAAAAATCTAACTGAATCTCACCTGAGCCTTTTGGAGGCTTACAATATTTGCATGGCAAGATAGGAAATTGTGAGGAAATTTTGCCAGCTAGTCTGTAAAATCCAGAGGTTGCAGATGCAAAAAGGTATCAAGCTGGAATTTTCTCTTCCCTGAAAGTTCCAATCAGGATAATAAAATGTGGAGCATACCCATGTTGGAATTAGATCTTCACTGTGTAGCAGTGAATAGGACAACCTGGATAAGAACACCTATTAGAGAGGAGGCTGAATCAATGCACTGGGGATAGTGATGTTATTCATGCAGTATGCACCTTGGAAGGCTGTTTGGATTGCATTTGATTACCACTCCTGTGTATTTGATGTTTTGCAAATATTCTATGGGGACTGCCTTTTCTTTTTCCAATTGAATATAGGTAAGAGAAAGGATATAAACATGTTAGTGCTCTGAAAGGAAAAAATAAATACATTGAGATATTTCTGCAAAAGTTATCCTCCTTGATCTGAATCATAATGGTAGTGTGAAAATACCAGCAGACTGGGTATTTTTACATATATTGTCTGTAAATTTTTAGTCAGGTGAAGACGTTTTAAAATTTGTATGTATCTATGAAAGACATAGATATGAACTTCATTTACTGTGTGCCAAAATCAAAGTATTTTATTTAAAATGCAAGATATTGTACATCCTTTCTTACTATAATGTTGTTGAACACAAAGTATAAAGATACAGTAGTTTGCTTGCTTTTTTTTTTTTTGTAGAATCTTGTCACTACTGTTTTCTTTCATTTTCCTTTTGTAGATGCCAAGGTTTTCCATTTAGTAAGTATTATTACTAACAACTGTATGATCTGGAAATCATACAATCAGTAGAGAATGCAGCTTTTTAGACTATTGAAAATGTATATGCAGAGGTAACTATGGCAGATAAACTGAGTACTGAAGTAAATGATTGAGCAAATATCATTCATCTATTTTTAGTGTGCTGATATAATACATAGATACATAGTGTTACATGAAAATAGAAATTAACATTATAGCCCCACACCCACTGATCCTCCAAAAAAAGGTCTCAACAAAGTAGGTTTCTTATCAAATATTTTGCGTATGTCAGTTAAGATTGAATCAGGCCCAGCATGATACAAATCTTTGCAATACATGCTGTGTATTTTAGTGACTTGTTATTTATAATCCCACCCACTCCTTAACAAATTTTAGATAACTATGATTCTCTCCATGACCAGCTCCCAAGCCCTTCTCCCTCCTCCCCACACTCTCCTTCTCCTCCACCTTAGTTTTCTTATTTAAACTTATTCACAGTGAGAACTGAGAATACTCTGTTTCAGTACCTGATAGAGTTCATAGAGTTAAGAGAAGTAACAGAAGCTTCTATTTCTACAGTCTATCAGTTTCAACTAGGTCTTATGGCAAATTTAAAGGAAAAATTTGTCCATATGGCTAAAACTTTACTAATTGGAAAAGAAATATCAAAACAATAGCCATTCCTATCATCTGTAATTGTTAAAAATCAAAGTTGTAAAAATAGTTGATTAATAAAGGAAATATAGTATTTTAAAAGCAACAAAGTTCAAAACTTACTGCTTTATACATACGTAACTAGAAGAAAAAGAATTCAAGTATAAATATATTCCACTCTCAAAAAATCTTGATTTACCAAAACACATAGAGAATTCAGAATAATTATTACTTGTGAAACAACAGTTGTTTACTTTTTAAAAGAGTAACTATAGCGGTCTGCATACTCTTTCTCTCTTATATTCATAAGATGCACTTTTACATTTTGAGAGAGAAAATTCTGATCTTCTGAAGTTTGTTTATTTTAATATCTGCATAAATAGGCATATATCCATGGTGGGGGGCAGGTGGGAAAGGAGATACTACTTTACTGAAAAAATAGTGGGACCCCTGGTCTTACAAGTTTACTGAAGGTACTAACAGAGCAGAATATGTGAAATGAGTTCCATCCTTGACAAGTGGTTTATTTAATCACTGCACAAACCTCTAGGATTTGAATCCCGTTTCAGTGTTGACTATCTTTGTGAACTCAGACACGTGACATTAACCTCTCTGGACACTGGCTACTTTCTCAGAAAATGTAGAAGACAGACTGTTTCATCTTATGACGTGCTCCAGTTCTGGCATTCCGTAAGAATGAGGTTGCTTCCAGCTGCAGTGTGGGTGAACTTGGGGTTGGTGCTTTTTCTGAGAAACTGTGTTGAGCAGAGATCTCAGCTGTGCATTGTTGATGTGAACTCTGGATTCTTTGTTGTCCTAAGTCCCTGGCACTGTTGTGCAGCTGAGGGCTGTGACTTTAGAGCCTTGGCCTTGCTTCATCTTTCCATCTGAAGTTTTAATTGGTTACACCCTCCTCCTTTTGGCTCTCTGTCCTGTCACCTTAGAAGTAAGTGTTTGTTAAAAACTGCTGTTTACTCTTGAGGACTGGCACTATAGGAGGAAAACATATGCTGTTATTATCGTTGTGTTCTTCTAGGAACATACCTAGAATTTGAGGGGGGTGGGTTCAGGTGGCTGTGTAGAACTGTCTTTAAAGATGTTGGTATCTTAACTGAGAAATGCTGTTGGGGAGATAAATTCTTCATACTACATATTTTATCTTTAAAAACAGTGTAAACTCTCAAAGCCTCACCCCATATGGAAAACACCTTATCTATATAATATCAAGAATTGAGTCTGGGTATTTCTTGTGTCCCTTCATGCTCTTTTCTCAAGGATGCCTTTAAATAGGAATAACACGCTCATTTTTTAAAGATAATTTTGTCAGTTTGTCTTCTGAGATCTCCTCACCCACAGATGCCTTTCCTTCTTCAACAAAAATAGAGAAAGTTTATTGGTATTCCTGATGACCCATCTTCCCGCACGGTTGGATACTCTGTGCTGCGCTTTTAAATCTGCCCTAGTTCTTTCTGAAGCTATCTCTTTCTGATGCAAGAGTTCCTGCTTTTCCTGTTTCCAAATTTGTGTCTCTTTATGGTGTCTCCCCTCAGTTCTAGGTTTCAGTTTTGAATTCTCTCTCATTTGATCATAGGATCTTCCTGTGCTCTTTCTAAAACAACTGGTATACTTTCATGTTTTCACTTTGTCCCCTCAACTGTTGTCTGAGCTCAGAAGCTGTTCAGGCTTTCACTGAAGCTAAAGCCCTTCACTTGTCTCTCAGAGAGTTGCTGGCTTATGGTCCATGATACTTTGTATCACATCCAGTTCACGCGTTGATTGGACTGACCTTTCACCACGAGATTCCTATGTTCTTTTCTACCCCTATATTTTGTAAAGAGGAGCCCTGTTTCGCTATGTCAGATTTCAAAAAAGGAAAGCCATAAGATTTGATTATTTTACAGTTTGAAGTCATTACTCCTGTTTTATTGGCAGTGGATTTTGATTATGTATTATTACATATATTGGAAAAATGGAATATCAGCTATATTATGCCCCACTGATAACCACTCAATCCAACAGCTTATAAAATGAACACAGTATAGACCACAGATCCAGTCACACCCATTAAAACCATCACTTAAATAGCACTAATATTAGTGAAGCCATGCTATGTATGATGTGAAAATAATTCAATCTGGGCAAAAATAAAAACTGATTTATCTGAGATTTTAGTGCCTTATTCATCTATTTCATCAAATGTAATTTTCCCAAAATACTTTTAGGAGGTGTATAGTATAGGTGGTCATTAAGGCTCTATAAGTCTATGGCTTGGGCAAACCTTGTGACCTCTCTGATAGAATATGATCCAAGATTTCTTTCAATATTAACATTTTTTTAAAAAAAAACCTAATATTCCATTGTTAGCCTACCATATGATAATTTGTATCATAAGCCATTTATTTACTTTTTACTTCATACATACTAATTGTACACATTTATGAAGTACATAGTAATGTTTCAATACATACAAGGTATAGTAATCAAATCATGCAATAAACGTATCCACCATCTCAAACATTTATCATTTATTTGTGTTCGAAACATTCAATATCCTCTCTTCTAGCTATCCAAAAATATATTATAAATTATTGTGAACTATAATTACTCTACAGTGCTATAGAACACTAGAACTATTCCTCCTGTCTAGCTATCATGTTGCATCCTTTAACCAATTTCTCCCTAATTCCTCACCCTTCCCAGCCTCCAGTAACCTCTATACTACTCTTTACTTCCTATGAGATCAACGTTTTTAGCTTCACATATGAGTGAGAACACATGCAGTATTTATCTTTCTGTTCCTTCATTATTTCACTTAACATAATGACCTCCAGGCTCATCCATATTGCCTGGAATGACAGGATTTTGTATTTTTTATTTCTGAATAGTGTTCCATTGTGTATGAATCTATCTATTTATTACACCACACTTTCTTTATCTGTTCGTGGAACCTTAGGTTGATTCCATATCTTGGCTATTGTGCATAATGATGCAATAAACATCGGGGTGCAGATATCTTTCTGAAATACTGATTTCCTTTCCTTTGGATGTATACCCAATAGTAGGATTATTGGATCATATTTATTGTCTTTAATATTTTCATAAAGTAGAAAATGTACAACATAAATATATATTGTAATTTATAATCACACACATTGCCTACTATATGCAAACAACAGATCCAATAAAATGAAATAACCTGTCTGTCAAGAAACTAATGTGAGAATAGACATTGTTGGTTTTCAGGGATATACCTTCTTGAAAAGAAATGTTGATCATTGTATAGGCTAAGTTATTCATATCCTGTTTAGTTGGCTCGATTGTCTTGTCTCTTTGTTGAGTAACTTGGTGATGGTGACTAAGTTACATTATCATCACCACATGTTGGTGATGATGATGATGATGGTAATATTGACCAGGATAATGGCATCACTGGGAATAGGCAATATCAGAATATCTTGAAATCCTAGTCCCATAAAAGCTACTGATTTT
The DNA here is from genome assembly GCF_020740605.2 of Lemur catta. Classification (NCBI taxonomy): domain Eukaryota; kingdom Metazoa; phylum Chordata; class Mammalia; order Primates; family Lemuridae; genus Lemur; species Lemur catta. The sequence goes on along the minus strand of NC_059145.1, from coordinate 15,212,000 downwards.
ATTCCAGTTAGGTTGCTTTTTTTTCTTAACCCTAATGTAGTAAAAGAGCTACTTGCAGTTGATATATTTTCATCAGTGAATAGTTTGTGGAAATGCTGTGCTTTTTAGATTTCCCTTGATGTGATGCCTGGGCTATATCATCACACTTCTTCCCTGGCAGTGGAATCATTACCTTCTGCTGTTCCAGTGCAGATTCTCAGAGATCTCATATTAAATCCACTGATTTGAGAGCAGCAGGAGCTTCTCTTTCCAGGTTTATTGCTGCTCTCCAACATTTTCATCACGATGTGCATTGGCTTAGAATTTATCCGAAATAAATAAATAAACTCCTTCTCCATCACTGCCTGCGAAAATGCAATACATCATCAATATACTTCTTTATGTCACTGACATACTCTATTTCCTTCTTTAAAACCACATGGATTGGAACTTGACCTAAAATTTTCCCATGACTTAGTTCTTGTATATTATCAATATACTGTAGGTGCTATTTGCATTTTCTATTTGTTATATAGAGAACATTTATTTCAATATATTTTTTTACCTTGAGAAAATATTCTTAAAAGAGTAAATCATGCGATCCAAGAAATGTGGTTTAGCCAAGGAGTTACTCCAAGCTTTGCTGTCTTAAATAATTTGGAAATAGCCCTCTTTACATTTTGGAAATAAACATTAATAAACCATAGTTATGTTTTTAGTTGTTTTTAACCATGTGTTAAAGCTTTCCCAGTCTCTTAAGTTGTTTTGTAAGTTGTGTTAATATGGCAATTACCATAATCGTGCCACCTTCGCAGCTCACATGGAAGTGGATTATCTTTACCAACAGAAGTAATTAGACACATGCAAAAATGGCTGCTGAGTCTAGGAAAAGAAGTTCCTAAGGAAGAGTAAATGTGTGATGACATTAAACTATACTCTGTCAACTGTAAGCACTTTCACTGGCCAATTGGAAAACAGTAGCAGGTCTTGAGATTCTAACGCCTCCTTTTTTGTCCCCTAAAGGAAACAAGATGTTTCCTTCAGGGTGTTTTCCCATCACCCTGGGCCATTTGGGACCAGAAAAAGAAGGGAGGAGGAGGAGCTCAGGTGGGTAGGGCTGGGGAGTGGGAGGCATATTTTGCTTAGTTTGCTCAGGAATAGTCAGAATTCTCTAATAAGCAGCCTAGTCAAGGGAAAGGCTGAGGGAACAAATGGGGGGTATCCTCCATCTCTACCGTGCCTTCTTCCCCCCATACTGGGAGGCAGTATGTTCTTAGGCATCCAAGCTGTTACCCCTAGCTTGTTGTCATTTAATTACTGCACTACCTAAATAATGTTGTACTCTTTGCACTATTCCCCGCCACAGATGCGAGGGTAGTATAATGACTTGATGTTGGATGTCCATTTACTCCTTCAGCTGTTGACTATCTGATTCCATTAAACAGAAAATAGTGACCCGTTTCTGACTCTGCTAATGAGATTTCTGACCTTTTTTGTTCCTCTTTGTGTTGTCTTTAGAAGTGAAGATTCAATCTGAGAAGTGGAACTATCTCCCCCATGTTAATGGTCATGAATGCCCTAGAGAGGCGAGTGCATGCAGTTCAACAAATTCAGATTCAAGTCAAAAATCTGTCTTGATATTCATGATAAGAACATGAGTAATGTCCCGACATCTAGCAGAAATAACCTGTGGCAGTGTTGGCTCTAACACTTGATCTTGTAAGAGACAATTTCAACCTTATATGAATTGAAGAATTGAAATTGAGCCAGTATTACAGTACTAGGGAATGAGAAACTAACTGTTGAGTTGCTGTTGTTAAATGCACCAAAAGCCATGTTTTGAGAGTAATTGACTTCTTAACTCACACTGGACATTTTACATCCTTAGTTCCTACAACCTATATACTTGTAGCTGATTCAGTTACAGGTATGTACATATAAATCTCCTGCCTATTGGAAGATCATATATTTAGAGTTAAGGGAAGCAAAAGAGGCTGGTATTTCTCCATTTTGTCACATAATATCTTCTAGGTCTTATGGCAGGTTAAAGAGATAGTTCTTTCTTTTGGCTAAAATGTTCATACTAGGGAAAAAAACAAATAAAAATACTAGACATTCTTAGAATCTGTATTTTTAATAATCAAAGTTGTCATAGTGGAAAGTGATTAATAAAGGAAATATAAGTTTTTAAAGTAACCAAATTTAAAACTTCTTGCTTTGTACATAGGTAATTAAGAGAAAACAAAATCAAGAATAAATATATTCTAGTCTGAAAAGCTTAATTCACTGCAAAATGACAGTTGTTTACTTTTTAAAAGAGTAACTATAGCAGTGTTCATGCTCTGTCTCCCTTATATTCATAAGATGCACTTTTATATTTTGATAGAGAAAATTCTGATCTTCCTTAAGTTTCTTTAATATCTGCATAAATATACATATATCCGTGGTGAGGGAGGGCAGGGGGAAAGGAGATACTACTTTAGTGAAAAAATAGTGGGACCCCTGGTCTTACAAGTTTACTGAAGGTACTAACAGAGCAGAATATGTGAAATGAGTTCCATCCTTGACAAGTGGTTTATTTAATCACTGCACAAACCTCTAGGATTTGAATCCCGTTTCAGTGTTGACTATCTTTGTGAACTCAGACACGTGACATTAACCTCTCTGGACATTGGCTGCTTTCTCAGAAAATGTAGAAGACAGACTGTTTCATCTTATGACGTGCTCCAGTTCTGGCATTCCGTAAGAATGAGGTTGCTTCCAGCTGCAGTGTGGGTGAACTTGGGGTTGGTGCTTTTTTCTGAGAAACTGTGTTGAGCAGAGATCTCAGCTGTGCATTGTTGATGTGAACTCTGGATTCTTTGTGGTCCTAAGTCCCTGGCACTGTTGTGCAGCTGAGGGCTGTGACTTTAGAGCCTTGGTCTTGCTTCATCTTTCTATCTAAATGTCCTCTGAAGTTTTAATTGGTTACACCATCCTCCTTTTGGCTCTCTGTCCTGTCACCTTAGAAGTGTTTGTTAAAAGCTGCTATTTACTCTTGAGGACTGGCACTACAGGAGGGAAAACATATGCTGTTATTGTCGTTGTTGTGTTCTTCTAGGAACATCCTAGAATTTGAGGGGGGTGGGTTCAGGTGGCTGTGTAGAACTGTCTTTAAAGATGTTGGTATCTTAATTGAGAAATGCTGTTGGGAAGATAAATTCTTCATACTACTTATTTTATCTTTGAAAATAGTATAAACTGTTAAAGCCTCGCACCATCTGGAAAACACCTTATCTACATAATATCAACAAGTGAGTCAGGGTAGTGCTTGTGTTCCTTCCTGCTCTTTTCTTGAGGATGATTTTAATTGTAATACCTGCCCATTTTTTAATGATAATTTTGTCAATGTGTCTTCTGAGATCTCGTCACCCCAAAGATGCCTTTCCTTCTTCAACTTCAACAAAAATAGAGAAAGTTTATTGGTATCCCTGGTGACATATCAGCCCCCACAGCTGGACACTCTGTGCTCCCCTTTTAAGTCTGCCCTCAGTTCTTTCTGAAGCTATCTCTTTCTGATGCAAGGGTTCCTGCTTTTCCTCTGTTTCCAAATATGTGTCTCTTTGTGGTGTCTCCTGGCTGTTCTAGGTTTCAGTTTTCAATTCTCTTTCATTTGATCATAGACTCTTTCTGTGCTCTTTCTAAAACAACTGGTATACTTTCATCTTTTCACTTTTTTCCCTCAACTATTGTCCGACCTAAGTAGCTGTTCAGATTTTTATTAAAGTCATAGTCCTTCCCTTGTCCCTCCAGAGAGTTGTTTGCTTTTTGTTCACAGCACTTTGTAATTATATCACATCACAATTCATATGTTGATTGGACTGCCCCCCTTATACTACAGAGACTCTTGTGTTCTAATCTACTCCCAAATGTTGTTATTAAGGAGAGCCCTGCTTCTTGATGTTAGACCTCAAAAAGAAACCCTCAAAGATTAGATTGTTTTATATTTCATTGTCATTTCTTCTATTAGGTTTTTGAATATTTTAAGAACTAAAAACCTGTGTTCAGACATGTTTAAGAGACTCTCTCAAAGTAGATTGAGTCAAAAATATTTCTTTTATTAGTGCACTTTCAATAGAATTTTTGAGACTGATCTATGAAAGGGCCAATCTGGAACTCTTTGACAGCTTGATAGCCTGAAGAAATCCTCCCTTCTCCCAAAGGTGTGTTTTTGAAAAATCTTCAAAGAGCAAGCCCACTGTTTTGCTATTAGTGCCAAGCAAGGACAAGTAGATGTTCTGTGTTGCAAAGAAAAGCAGTAGATGAAATACCAGATTGCCACCGTGTTGCACATGAAACCTCATTTTCTTTAGAAAACTGCTCAGGGAGTTCTCAAATAGGCAGAGATTTAAGGGTGAAGCAATTCAGACCCACACGTACCACCATATCACTCAAAGGTGACTTTATATATCAGGAAAATGTTCAAAAACCATCTAGATCTATGGGTAAATTTCAAATCTACAAAGTTCAACTGGATGGAAAGTTTACTCAACTGCATTCTTTCATCCCTGTTTTTAAGCCTAATCCTACTGCTTTTAGGCTGGCTCAGAGTTATAGAGCTAAAATCATTATTGTACTTCCCCAACAACTGGTGATGATATTGGATTTCATAAGCTGAGACCAATTTTTACTTAACTCACTATTTTTAAAGAGCTTTGACCTGAAAGTCAATGTCATATGCTGAATATATTAAATTAATGTTCTCAAATATATATCATAGAAACATTTGACCCCATTGAGTTGAGGCCATATCAAAGTAGTACACTGAGTTTCTGATTCCTGAAAAAAAAATATGAATATATTTTTAAGATCTCAAAGCCTAGCAATTTTTCTAGGTCAGCAAAAATAGTTTGTTCTTTCTTTATTTCAAAAGTTTCACGTTTGATGTCAAGTAGATGTTGTAGAACGTAATGTTGAAGAGTCCAGTCTCTAGAATACTATCATGTAGTTTACATCTTGGCTCTGGTGCTTGGTCAGCGTGACCCAGAGAAAGTTCCTTAGTATTTCTCTCCTCGGTTTTCTCCTCTATAAAACAAAGTGAAAGACACTGTCATGTGTGGGTTTTGTGCCTATTAAGTCAGTATATGCTGTGTACTACTGTACTGCATGAAAAGATGCAATGGATTTCTACATTTTGGGGAGAATTATTTTTTAAGCCCAAGCTTTCTCTGTAGGGGAATTTAGAAAACCATGCACTGTGTGTTTCCATATACTATGTTGGTACTGGTGTTGAGGAATATAATACAAAGAGTTGGAATGCTGTTTCAAAGAAATATAATTTTAAATTACAGAGGCCCTTGTGAATTCATTAGGACAGAAGGTATAGACTGGAGACAATGCCTGGGAAGTCTAAAGGGTAATATCAGGGTATAAATTCCAAGATTTAAGGCTGCGGAATACTGAGAGTTCTTGCACTTGTGAGAGAGCTATGTCTATAATTTCTCCATTGGTTGTGAGGATACTTAATGCTGCCTTTTGAGTTGTAGCTATTCAGATCAGTTGTTCATCTGTACCTTGCCTCATATTTCTCTCTGGATGTGAAGATTTTACCTGTATCTAATGAAGAGTGTTTACTCTACAAATTAGTTGGCATGGGTGTCATCTTGAAGCAGACTTAAGACACTTCTAGCGGAATTTGGTACTTTCTGACTCACGAAATCAGATTCATCCTTAATACTAGCTACCCCCTAACATTTGGGAACATCCCTGATCTCAGGGACCAAGGTCATGAGAATATTTAGAAAGATGAATTTTAAGAATTGTCATCCATCCATACATTCATCCACTCATCCACATATCCACCCATCATAAATATTCAGCCCAGTTACTTACCCTCCTGCAGAAGTGAGCAAGCTGAGCAGAAGGTAAGTGGATGTGCATCTCCACTAGTACTCCTCCTGGGAGTGGATCAAAGTCCCTTCCTTCCTCCCATCCTCTCTCCATGAATATATGTTAAAGTGTGTCTTCCTCCCACCCCAAGATTCATATGTTGAAGGCTTAACCCCAAGTACATCAGAATATAACTTTATTTGGAAATGGGATTGTTGCAGATATAATGAGTTAAGATGAGGTCATACAGGAGTAGGGTGAATCCTAATCCAGTATGCCTGATGTCCTTATAAAAAGGGAAAATTTGGACACAAATAAACACATAAGGAGAATGCCATATGAATACTGGGGTTATTCTGCCACAAACCAAGGAACTACCAGAAGCTATGTAGAAACAGAACTTTTCCTAGTGCCTTCAAAGGGAACATGGCCCTACTGACACCTTGATCTCATACTTCTAGCCTCCAGAATTTTAAGACAATACATTTCTCTTGCTTAAGTCAACTTGTGTAACTGTATTACAGCAGGAGCCCTAGTAAACTAATACAGTAAACTATGAGATTAATTATCTCCCCAACATTATATAAACTATTCAACTTAGAAATATATTTTGGATATTTTTCTGTGTCAATAAATATGTCTCTATGTTATTTCTGGTAGTTTTCAAATTTTTCAAATTTAAAAAAGTTAATCTGTTCACAAAAATATACAGTAATATGCTAACTTGTCTCTAACGTATTAATAGTTAAAAATTTGGCAGACTGGTGGTATAATCTGATTTAGATATCAAGCTACCTGTAGCACTTTTTAATTTTCATAACTGCTGCTTTAAATACCTACACTTATATTTTTGTTATTATAAATTTCTTAAATTGGCTAATTTTTAAAAACAGGAATGGATAACAAATAGAGTATTATCCCTAATGACCCAGTGGCAGTTAATTTTCTTGTTGTGTATTCACACCTAATTTTTGCCCATATGTATGTATTTTATATATTCTAATTCTGATGCACATACACATACATGCATATATATATACACATATATACATACACACCCATTTTTTCTGTAATTTGTTACTTAATATTTTATAAACATATTCTGTTTTTATATTATTTTATGGAATATTTTGACTCACTACACAATATCCTATCAAATTTATATACCCCAAATATTATTGATGTAACTACTCCCCGTTATGGAACATTTAGTTTCCTTTTTTAAGCTATTGGAAGTTATTCTGTAGTGCCTATGACTATTCTAACCATGAGAAGAATAGGTCAAAGGTTATGAAATTTTGTTGATTTTCTGTAATTATTTCCATAAGGATTATCTGTAAGTAAGATAATAGTGAAATTGACTAATTTAGGAGGGCAATTTATTCTTGAAATTAGCATAAACCAACAGTATAGAAAACAGTAATACAGGGAAACGATTCAATTCTAGTGCTAAATTTTAGTAATCAGAATGGTAGTTTTCTGAGTACATTGTGCACTTTATCAGGTGAATACTTTAACCTCAGCTTGCCCCATCCCTGCAACGTAATGCTTTTGTCTTTAGAATCTCTTTCAAGGCACTAACTTTTCTTCAGACATGTGTCCTGAAAAAAAAATTAGATTTTTTTTTAGTTTGCCAACTTCATTATTTTCTTCTTAATCTCCACCTAAGATAATAATCTTGAGAACAAAAGTATTTAGAAATGCCCCTAGGTATAAATCCCTATAGAGATTCAATATAAGAAGTCCATGTTATTTACACTTGGAAAACAAACTGACTTTTTGTCCTTTACCACATAGGCTTGATGCAAAAATCAATGAGGTGTTCTAGTTTTTTGAATTTAATTTCTTTTTATCTTTTTCACAATAAAGGAAAATATATGAAATTAATGTTATAAGTAAACAGATTCCTAAGCTTTGTTCCCTAATGCTGAACATCTACCACTTCAAAGGCTATGTAGAATCTTTGAGATAAAGTGGTATTTTTTTTCCTTCTAATACCTGATATTCTAGGATAGGAAACAGTTTTGCTTCAAGAAATGCTATTTTGCATACTATGAATTGTCACTGGTCACTCAACACTTCAGGTTTAGAGCTAGGAGAGAACTCAGACTTATTCTACTATTTTTCTTGCACATTCAATAACTTATATATTGAGAGAATGCCTTTAAAAATACAGATCATTTATTAAAAATGAAAGTGACAGAGGAAGAGATAAATATGACATAATCTGTATCATCAGTGTTGTATCAGCAAGTATATTTTGAGCTAAACTAATAGATGATTAGAAAAATGGAGATCTGTAACAGCCATCCAAAGAGGCAAGCATAAAATACTAGTCATACAATTTCTTTGCCTCCCTTTGGGGGGGTTTATTTCCTTTTCTGATTAGTAATGAACTTGGAGGTAGGTGTGGTCATATATTAAAATGCACCTAACATTTGATTACATGGAGTTGCATCATGTCCCTTGGCACCACTCAATTGAGTCTCCAAACAGCCAGTTTGCAGGCACCAGTCTCGTGAGCACTGAGTATTAATTTCTCTTGCAACAAAAGAGAAAGAAGTTAACTGAGAGAGCAAAGGTGTGTGGTTATAGAGCAGAGAGGAGAAAAAGAGTGTGAGGGACGGAATTTTATTTGTTCTTCTTCTACTGCAGGTACTGGATATCTACTGCCTACTGCTATAGACAGTTTCTTCCAAAACTGGCAGGTGTTTTAGTGTGATTTCTCCATTGTCTATAGAAATTATAATATGGATAATTTTCAGACATAATATATAGAAGTATAGTTAAATAATCAGTTTCATAAACATAATCTAATAACTGATTGCAAGTAAAAATATTCTAGGTCAATTACAAGGAAAAGTACAATTTTTTTGTAACAATGTTTTATGTATTTCATTTGTCTTGATCCAAGGTTTATTAAAAAATTTTTACTCTGTGCTTATTTAACTTTTTTGCTTATATGCCCATTAACAGAGAGGAGAGAGGTGAAAAGAAGAAAGGAGGAAAAGGGAAATAGCCAATATTGTCAATTAATGATTGTAAGGATACATTGGAGAGTGCAGATATATTGAAACAATAAATTTGGATTTGAAAACATCTGTTTTGCATATGAGGAAACTGAGGCTTGTGAAATTTCTTGACTCATTACATATCTGGAGCTTGAACCCATGCCTGTGTTTCCTAGTCTAGTCTTTGAGCTTTCTAGAGCTATCTTCTGGGACTCAGGGCCAGATTTAGGGTGTTTCAGGAATTATTTGTTTGTACACTTAAACTCATTTGAATTTTGAGAAATTTCAAGTAAAATACCTTTACCTCAGCTGTTGCAAGTGCACACGGCAACTTTGATAGCTATTGGAGATAAGGAGGTTTGGGTGTTCCAGGGCACTTTCCTTAGTTGTTTTGTTTTTTTCTGGAGTGAAATGAGGGTATAATAAATAAATAATATTAAATCATACAGTAATTTATGTATTCATTACTTTCCTCTGCCAACACAGCTTCTCAGTTTACTATTATTAACCTTATTTTGCAAATAAGGCAGGAGAAAAACACTGTAGTCCATATGAAGGAATCAGGCAGGATTGGTAGGGTTAATATAGAGTTCCCAAAGCACTTAGCATAGCTTCCTTCTCCCTAAAACAGGTACAGTAGAAGGTAAACTTTGGACTTTTAATACTATTCACTGCTCATGACACTGTTTATCCTGCATTTGTCACATATAATTTTCCCGGGATACCTGACATAACCTCTCCAAGACATTTGGTTTAAAATTAATTGGCAGACAGTGGCAGAGGGTAGAGTCACTTAAATTTGCTGAAGCCAGCACAGTGGCACCTACCAGATTACGTGTCAGATTGTTCTCAGACCGCCAAGGGCAAAAATATGCGCTGAGGGAGGCTGTGCTGGTGCCACTACATTGGAGGCCTCTTTCAACTCTTAATTAGCTTGCGAGGAGTGGAGACGCCATCTTGCCTGGCTCTCCGGGATACCATTAGGCAGGGCCCCTGACCTTGGCTACTCTAATATTTATCTCTGTGGAATTGAGTTGTGAAACTGAAAGGCATTGCACAGGTGTTTCCAAGTATTTCAAACGAGCAATGTGGAGACTACGTGTAGGTCATTAAAACTAACTACCAGTGTGTGCAGTGACCTGGTGCAGGACACACACACTCTGCAGGTATCAGCCTACCTTTCGGTCAGTAGCACAGTGCCCCTTGCCATTTAATGCCACTTTAACGACATTATTTTTTATTTTTAGCCTGAGCATAAACTGCCAGGTTAAATTATGTGGGGAGTAGTTCGTGATAAGATCAGTACGGATGCTAGAAGTAGGACTGAGTGTGAAATAGCTACAGCCAGCTGGCCTCTCAGCCATCAGGCTTATCTCCTGGATAAATAAGAAGCCTGCAATTACATTTTGAGAATCTCTAATAGAAAGATAACCAAAACAGGCCTTCCATAGACTTGGGTTAAAAGGTTTGATTGTGAGATATGATTTAAGGCCAAAGGAAGAAAAGTAGCAAAGAAAGAATAGTAGAGGATGGCAGACACAATCTCCATAATGAACTAGCACCAGAAAATCTTTTGCAAGGAAGAATATCAACAAGAAGTAATCTCCCAAACACAGGACTTAAGCCTCTGCATTTTCTTTCTATTCCTAACAGTGTTCCTAGCAACTGCTGATATAGTACAAATTTCACTGAATGTCAGATAGAGAGCTCCAGAAGGTTTATTTCTGCAGGAGATTAAGGTACAAATATTTCTAGATTCATTTCAGGGTGGCAAGATCAACTCACAGCAGGAGGCTTCTGTCATCGTAGACATGCTCTGTGGCACTTTGTCTTCACTCATAAATGAATTGGCAAAATTGCCTCTTGAGTCAAATGGAAGAAGTCAAAATGTTGTCTTAGGTGTCCTGGGGAGTGAGTGGCGTGTTTCTTGGGCTGGATTGTAGGTCAGGATTCAGGAAGGGAACTCAATGTTCTCTGTGGAACTGGAAGATCGGAAAACGCCTGACCATGCCTGTGTTGTGTCAGTGATGGCCTTGAAAAGACACATTTCCACCTCTTCTGTTACCAGCATAGTGAACATGCCTTAAGACAGCTGGAGTAGAAGTCATAGCACTAACACAGGTTAATTTTATGGAAGGTCACCGTCAGATTATGCACATGGACATGTAGGATGCACCAAGATAAATCTTGACAATTTATTTTAGTCCCCAGTTGCTCTGGGAAACTTATTTTTTGTCAGCTACAGAAAAATATACCGCTCACTGGCTACCATTAGTTTGAAAAATAAGGGAGGATGTATTTCGGCCTGAAAGGACTAGGACTCTAATGATGTTGCAGCTGTAATAAAGAGCTAAGCACCTAAACTTATGTTCGAAAAGGTTACTGGGTACAGACAGAGCTGTTCACGTAAAGCAGTCAGATTCAGAAGCAACCTTGTAAAATAAAACCCAGGGGAAAACCATTTGATAAACAAATACTAAGGCATGCTGGAGAGGCAGTTGTGGGAGTCCAAGTGTAATCAAGTGTTTCTGTCTTAGTGCTGTGTTCCACTCATTCAGAGCCCTGGGTCACCTGGGATTTGGGCCCTGAGAGGGGATAACAGAGAGCAAGGGTTTAGCTCTGGACTTTGCTATGCATTCATCTTTGGAGACACCTTGGGCCAACTGGAGCTCACAGACTTCACAGCTTCATCGATTTCAGCTTCAGAAGGGATAACAGGGAGCCAAAACAAGGCAATTCCATGGCTCCAGTCACTGCCACTTCATTCTTCTTTCCTTAGTAGGCATTTAAATGTTGCAGAGAGTTCATGGGACAGACAGAATAAGAAATCCCTTTGCTACGTTCACAAATGCTCCAAGACTGTGTTAAGAATTAGAATGGGGTTCTCTGCATTAGTTAATACTTCCTTTACCTATACACATTGAGTATTTAAGAAGTTGTTTGTGGAGAAGAGAGCAGAGTTGTTTACAAGATGATTTTTATTGAATTGTGTGGAATGGTTCAAGAGGAAATATTCAGTAAGCCCTAAAAATCTAGGACCTTGAATTCCAGGGACAGGCACAATTAGAGAAAGAGTGAAGAGTCAACTGCTTAGGGAAGGTAACTGAGCTCACCGGAGTGTATGTGGGAGCCCAGGATTGTGGACGTCCTTGGGAGGTTTTACATCGAGAGGACAGTGAAACAAAGTCAGCTTTCATTTCTCTCATGTGCGGAGAGAATTTATTAACAACCTGGTTTCTTATGGTCTGTCCAAAGGTCCACAGATCCCCAAGAAACTTTTCCTCCTTTTCATAGAGACATGAAGATTAAGGCAAGCTAAAGGAGGCAAAAAGGAAAAAAAAATGTGAAAAGAAAATGCTAGTGAAGGACAAGCAGAATCTGTTAGCCCCCTTTTATTCCAGAGGTCTGTGGAGCGTGTCGTACGGTTTTGTGTTGATTCCTTAAGAACCAGAGAAACGTATCACTTAATGGAGAACCTTATCAACAGAGAAATGGTGTGATTTTTTGAGGTCTGATGCAATATTCTGAGTAGAGAAGGATGTCAGCTGGAAAATCCAAAATGTGAGGTGGATGGCAGAAGAAGAAAAGTGGCTGTACGTGGGTGCATACGTATGTGTATGTACAAGTGTGTGTGTGTGTGTGTGTGTGTGTGTTTGAGCGTGTGTAGGCCTACACATGCATGCACACACAAACATAAAATTTTCTTTCTTATTATTCCTCTACAATGATAACAGATCAAGATGGTTTGCAATGCCCACAGATTTAAACAGATAACCAAAATTATGTTACAACAGCAGAGAGAGGAGTGACTTGCACCATGTGTAAATCTTACCAATCCTTGAAGATCCTTACTTTGAAATGATCATGGAAACTTTTTTGAAAAAAAAAAAAAAGACCTAATTATTTTCTTTAATAGAAATGGCAGAAGGAATACCACACAACATCAGTTTATTAGGCATGTGAAGGTTTTGAGTAATGCAGAAAAGAAAATGAATACCTTCCCCGATGGGGATGTACAGGCATGTGTTTTTCATTTAATAACTGTATAGACTTTTTACAACTTTTCTCCCATCTCAGTTTCTATTAGAGGATTATGCATAATGTATTGTGAGTAACCAACTTTAACTGGAATTACTGGATTTCAAGAGCTCTTTATAGGTCTTTTATTTCTGTAGTTATTAATAGAATCCATCATTTGCAACCTAAACGTTGCTGTAGTCTTAGAGAGGCAGTAAAGCATCAGAGAGAAAACAAAATGGGCTAAAATGGATATTCAGAATATGTTGCTACCTGATTCACTATTTAAAACAAGATATGCTTTCCTTCACTGGCTACTCTATTAAAGAGAATGATTTTCTCAATAAATAAAGTTGGGGGTAAAACCTACTTAAGGTGAACTGAATCCTAAGATAAGTGAGGTCCGAATACAAAGCACCAAGCCTCACTTAAACGGATTCATATATCTAGGCCCCAGTGGGTTAAAGTGCATGGTACTTTTACAAACATAACAATTCAAAAAGCAAGAACATTCAGGTATTTTTGCAAAAACCAATGGAATAGGGTTTTAAGAATCTTGGAAATCAGGGAAAATTCCATAAGGCTCTGAGAACAGCAATTCCAATAGTTCTGACTTTTAAAGAAAAGGTTAAAGAATAAATTCTGAAAAATACAAATGTCATCAGAAACATTTATCTGCCCTTGCAAATTAGGGAACGTAGTTTCAGTATCTACCATGTGCAAGACATACTGCCAAGCATGTTGTGGAGGGAGCAAAATTTTTAAAAATGTGGACTGTACTTAACCTCAAAGAGCATACATCCTATTAAAGGAATTGATATACAATTATGACATAAATTGGGATTTGACAAAAAGCACAGGAAAGATAGAGAAAAGTTGCTTTATTATTCAGAGTAGAAGTGGTAACTTTGATCTGTGGGCATCTGGAAAAGTTGGCTGTTTGGAAGGTGATGATTGAGCTGGGTCTAAAAGAGGGGATTTCACTTTAAAAGGTGGGCACGGAGTGGAGGAAACTGTCAAAACAAACCTATGTAGGCAGTATAATATGCAGCAGGCTCATGCATGGGAAAACTAATTTGACTGAAGCACTGCTGTATGCCAGGGAGATTGGGAGATGTGGCTGGAAAAGTCAGTAGAATTTGATTGGAGGTGGTCTTATGAGGAAGATGAATTCCTGTGGCATGGTGACTCACTGAGGGGACATCTGGAGCCTGGGGTTTCAGTCTTGTCTCTGTCACTCACTCACTGCATGTTCTGGAGAATCATTTGACCTCCTCAGGATGTACATCTCTCACCTGGAAAATGATGCTGCCCAATCTGAGACTAATGTGTCATCTCTCAGTGATTCTACACAGCAAGTGTTTCTTCCGGCTTTGGGGAAGATCACCAAGTTATTGGTTAAATGCTACATGAAGTCGTTGACTTGAATTTAGGAACTATATTTTATAAAAACTCTTGTATCTCTAAAGAGAAGAACCCTACTCAGCCTGGGGAGATGCTCACATTATGAGAGATACAAGAACTGAAAATTCCCACGGGAATAATGGATTAGATTTGTATATCCCAACTAAAACTCATTCTGGAGCATATGCTGTTTACAATGTTCTATCTCTATAGGTATGTTTTGTTTGTTTGTATTCTTTTTCACAGCACATGTAGTTAACTTCATACATTAAATATGAAATGTCCTATTTTGAATCAAAAGTGATATGTATGATTTTGAATCAAAGATGCAGTTTATTATCTCTCAAACAAGAAGCAGTGCATTAATCAAAGCATGCGCCTAAACTATCAACACAGTTTTGTCATCTTAACAGTAGCTTGTTTATGCCAGTAGTGAAGAAGCCTGGAGAGTGAGTGGCAATGAAATTGCAAAAGGCATTTTCTACAGCTTGTTGAGAATTGAATGTTTTTCCTTGCAAGAGGTAGTCCAAAACCTGGAAGAAGTGGTAGTCAGTTGGTGCAAGGTCTCGTGAATGTGGTGGATGACAGAGAGTTTCCAAGTCCAGCTTCTGTAGTTTGAGCAACATTTTTCGTGCAACATGTGTTCAAGAGTTGTCTTGCAAGAGGATTGGCCTGAATCTAGTGACTAATCTTGGCTGCTTAGTCACAAACATCCTCATCATTTTGTCCAGTTGGTTGCAGTAGACATCTGTTGTAATTGATTGACCAGGTTTCATGAAGCTGTAGTGGATAATACCAGCGCTGGACCACCAAACAGACACCATTAGCTTTTTTTCATGAATGTTTGATTTTGGACTGTGTTTTGACACTTCATCTTTATCCAACCATTGTGATGAACACTTGTGATTGTCAAAGGGAATCCATTTTTCATCACATGTAACAAATATGGTGTAGAAATGGTTGGCCTTTATGTCATGACAGCAAAGAAAGGCAAGCTTCAAGAGGATTTCTCTTTTGACACTCATTTGATTCATGCAGAACCCATCTATCCAGCTTCTTTACCTTCCTGATTTGTTTCAAATGGCCCAATATTGTTGGAATAGTAACATCAAACTTTGCTGCTAATTCACTTGTAGGTTGAGATGGATTCACTTCCACTACAGCTTTCAGCTCGTCATTATCTGCCTTGGTCTCAGGTCACCCACATGGCTCGTTTTCAAGATTAAAATCGCCAGAATGGAACTTCTCAAACCATCAATGTACTGTGCGTTCATTACCCACATCCTTGTCTGTGCTGCATTGGTTCTGCGATGGAGCTCATATTCAAAAATAACATGAATTTTTGACTTATCCATGGTTTCACAAAAATTGCTCTAAAAAAATGTGAAAGATAATCACAAGCCAAGACATGTGTTTGAAAGACTAAGGATGCACCTTCACAATAAAAATAAAACAAGTGTCAAAGTGAAATGTCAGAGATATCTATCAACTGTCAAACTTAGTACTTAAGGAAATCAGACATTTCATACTTAATAATCTAATAGGTAGTAAATATTTTTTATTGTATAGGCCATATGATCTTGGTCTCAGTACTTGCCTCTGCCGTCTTATCACAAAAGCAGTTATAGACAATGCTGAAATGAGGAGTCATGGCTGTGTTCCAATATTACTTACAAAAACAGATGTTAGGCTTTAGCCCTTAGGCTTTGGGATTTAGTCTTTAGGACATAATTTGTAAGGGATTTGTCCAAATCCCATAGTATGGGCTTTAGCCCTTAGGCCATAGTTTGCCAATCCTTGCTATACATGATAGACATGTCCCAAAATGAGTTCTGAGCAACTTTTTTCCCATGGGATGCTCATGGATGAAAAACTAAATCTGGCAAACACCACTCAGAATACCTCTCTTCTTAGACACTTACATGCCATGTCATCTTATTTCAGGCTCTAAGACATCTTTACAATAAGGTGATCGATGTTGGTTAACTCAGTTTCCCCAAATAGATATGACCTTGAAATCCTTTTTATCATATTAACTTTTAAACATATTTGGATACCTGTGATTCAGAAACAAATTTGCAAATTGATAATTTATATATCTATTCATATTATCATATGCATACTTTTAAATGCCTGATCAACTCACAAACCCTTGTCCACAAAGGTAGCCAAGGGAAATACAAACCTCCTTAAATAGTTCTGAGTACTTTCTGATTATATTCCTTTCTAGCTACATCAGTTTCTGCTGAAAATTTGAGCTGTTGGCCTTACTCTGCTTTTTCATCAGTAATTAGATGCATTATAGTTTAAATCAGTTCAACGTATATTTACTATGTGCATATTTTCCAAGCACACTGATGAATGAGATAGACTTTATCTCTCCCTTTAGAGCATTTATAATAACAAAGGGGATAAAGACAAAGGTTAGACTGTTATGTGATAACGTCTCTAATAAGAGAAATTCTGGATGCTGTCAGAGCACATATAAGAAGTACTAAACTGATATTAGGAGATCAGAGAAAGCTTTTAGCAGGAGTTCATCTAAGCTACAAATTTGAAGCAAGTCACAGAGGGGAAGAGACAGGGGAGCAGCAGGTACCAAGGGAAAGAGACAAGATTGCCTGATGTATCCAGCTCACATGGAGTGTGACTGTAATATAGATTTATGCTGCAGGGGTGAGTGGGAGTTGGAATAAGCAGGTCTTCCCTGGCTTTGTAAAAGTAGGTGGAAAGTTGGAGGGAATTGCTTGATCAGAGTAGTACTGTGGTGATATTGCTGTGGCTGGAGTGTGGAGAGTGGACTGGAGGGGCTGGCTGCTCAGAGATAGGGCTCTTCTTACACCACTATAAAGCTTTCCCAGGGAGTCTACCGCTGGTAACCTATTACTCCAGGTTCTTACTTCAGACAGGTAATGTGCTCTCAAGCCTCCTAGGTTATGATAAGAAACAAGAGCCAGGTAATGTGTTTTTTTCCGTGAAACCATCTGTTTGCTGATGTAAATAATAAACTGTCTTTTCATTTGGGGGTATTGAAACGATTGTAAAGAACAAATAATTTAAAATGTTTTTTTAAAAATTCAAACAAGGTTTTATTATGTGTTTATAATTAAACAAAAATTGGCACCAAGAGGCTAGCCTGAGTGTTGCACCTGAAGGAATATTTACTGTTGAGGCAAACCTAGGCATTTTCCTTGGAAACAGCAATTAACCCAGAAGAGCATCGCCTTAGGTCTATTTTAAGACAACACAACTAGTGGGCATATACATATGTACACATATAATTTCACACCCTGCCTACTTTTGTGCACCTGTACTGTTTACTTATAAATGCATGAGATAATTCTGGAAGTTATCCTCAATTAGAATGCAGCATAATGTGTTCCCAAATATGAAATATGTCCACCTTATCAGTCTAGCACACTGAAACACTAAAAGGATGTGAAGTTTTTTTGTTTTTTTGTTTTTAATCTTTTTCATCCACAGAACAAATTATACTGTTAACAACTGGATGGGCCCTGGAAATTTTATATATGTATAGACTCACATATACATATATATGCATATATAATATATACTACTCAGAAGTATGATTTCTGTATTCTTCCTGTATTCTGCCTATATGAGGAACGTCTATTCAACATTGCTTAGAAGTGCAACTTCTAAGCTCCAAACTTGAAGGTGTGTGGAGTTTTTAATTAGTGACTATTGTGGTTGTGGTGGAGGATTGAGTGTTAAAAAATAAATGGGAAAAAAAAAACATCAGTAACATTTGGGGACTGGGATCAAGTCTTGCTTCCTTAGAGTCCATGTTAAATTAATATCAACAAAAGATAAGTAATACATTTTCCTCTAGCTCTTGCCTTGATTTCTCTGAACATGTTCACCATGGCTACCAGACTCATTCCTCAATTGTGTGAATTCAGGAGAAAGTAGAATATTTTGGGAGGAATTGATGCCAGAGCTTAGAAGGGACACGAATCTGTTGTTAGAACTTGATGCGATTCCATCACCATTGTTACCAGCCCCATGTGATGGCTTACTATGAGCCAAGAACAGAATTAAAATATATACAAAAATGTTTAATTCCAGTAGGCAGAAATTTATCTTCCTTGTACTGACTGGATACTTGGAAGATGATTTAATTGTGTTATGTAGGTTATTCTTTTCCATCCATCAAGGTTACTATTTCCCAGGGAAATTTTTTGGTTTTCCTCTACACAGGGGTTCCATAGGTAACGTAAGACACAGTCTGAGCCTGCAATGTGAAGTGAGAAAAAATCAGATAAGAGCTTTGGTATATTTATAGTTATATAAACATAGGCACCAAAGGGACATATTTCATCCAGTTTTTTCCTAAACTTGAAAATACTGTCCTGAAACTTGCAGCTGAGATGTAGTAAGAGAGGGGCTGGTAGGTAATAAAATAAGAACTTAAACTCTGTGTAGGCATGTACCTTTAACAAAAATCATGGAATTGAATTTTCCTAAAGTAACTTCAACTACTTACGTTTTTCTTTTGTTCTTTGTCAGATCTCTGAAATAGCCCTAGTCTCAAAATTTATATTATTGCTAATTAGAATCCTGTTCTCAATTTTTTTTGTAGGTGATTCAACCATTTCTTAGTTTCCACAGATAACTAAAATTACTACAGTTTCTTCTACCAATAATAGGCCCAGACTACTAATTTAAGGAGGAAGTTTGATGTCAAGAAAAAACAAAAACAAAAGCAAAATTGGAGTGTTGTAGCTATTCCCACTTTCATATTTTTATCTTTCTTTACTTAGATCTCACATTTCATTGCAAAAAGCTCACTCTGGTAGTAAATAAGCAAATTGAGGGGAAACCTGCATGCTACATTTTTAGCACACAAGAAGTATAGAATTCTGGCTTTATTTTTTTCTTCATTAAGATAAGCAGGGTAAGCTTGATTCTTTTCATACCTCAGTTTGACTAGTCAGCTGTTTAATTTTAATTAATTTACAATGAAATATCTACATTGATAGTATTAATTGCATCTTAGATTCCGAACCTTTTATTCTTTTGAGACAGAGTCTCATTCTGTCACCCTGAGTAAAGTACTGTGGCCTCATCATAGCTCACAGCAACCTCAAACTCCTGGGCTCAAGCAATCCTCTTGCCTCAGTCTCCCAAGGAGCTGGGACTACAGGCTCATGCCTTGATGCCCAGCTAATTTTTCTATTTTTGTCAGAGAAGGGGTATCGCTCTTGCTCAGGCTGGTCTCAAACTCCTGAGCACAAGTGATCCTCCCGCCTTGGCCTCCCAGAGTGCTAGGATTATAGGCGTGAGCCATGCCTGGCCTGTTTTTTTCACATAATTTTTTCTATGACTATCTTGTCTTCTATGGGCAAACTTTTGTGATCCTTGAACTTTTTCTGTAAATGATGCTGCAAGCCACAAATATAACATCTACAGTAATGTGATGTATGCACATTTCTTTGAAGAAGAATAGCTCCACTGTTATAAAAAAAAAGGATAAAAAGTCTGATTCTCAGGCTAGGAAATTATTTACGCAACATTACCTTTATTGTAAAATAATTATAGATTTGCAGAAAAGTTACAAAGAAGGTACAGAGTTTCCATATGCCCTTCACTCTGGTTCTCCTAATGTTAATATCATACATTATTATAGTATAATAATCAAAACCAGGAAATTGACATTGGCACAATACTGTGCACTAAACAGCAAACCTTATTTGAAATTTGTCAGTATTTCCACTAATGTCCAGCTCCAGTCCAGAATCTCACACTGTTTATAGCTGCAGTCCCCAACCCCAGGCCAGTCAAGTCGCTCCCCGTGGCTGGTGTCACCTCCTGAGCTCCACCCCCCACCGCCCCCACCCTCTTACCCCTGTCTGTGGAAAAACTGTCTTCCATGAAACAGTCCCTGGTGCCAAAAAGGTTGGGGTCTGCTGGTTTATAATATTCATTTATCCTCACTCTCCTTCAGTCTGTGACAGTTCCTGAGGTTTTTCGTGCCTTTTGATAGTGTGGTGCTTTTGAAAACTACTGATCAATTATGTCATAGACTATTACTCAATTGTCTGATGTTTTTTTCCATGATTATATTGAGGTCATGCATTGTTGGCAAAATGCCACAGAAGGGTATTGTGTCCCTCTCAGTGCACCATATCATAAGGTACATGGGGCCGATATGTCTTATCACTGCTGCTGCCAACCTTGGCCACTTGGTTAAGGTGGAGCCTGCTGAGTCTCTCCACTGTAAAACTAGTATTTTCCCCCGGCATTAGCTTTAGACAAAGACACATGTATTTCCTCTTGCTTTACTAAATATTATGTATTCACTATACTCTTTTATGTCTCAGGTTTTTGTTTTTGTTTTTTTTTGCCTAAAATAGTACTGGAACCTATCTCTCATTTCAACCAGTGTGCTAAGAATTAATACAGTGTCCTTTGGAGATTCTTGGATAAAAGTCACTTTTTAACTGGAAATGATCACTCTATCTCATTTTAAATGAGAACATAAATAGAATGGTTAAAAGTAGATTGGCAACATGTGCTCATTTCACACCCAGAACTACAAGGACATCTGTTATATATGTGACAGGCCAGGCCTGAAATCTGGTTCTCTCAGAACCAGCCAGTGTTTGCCCAATTTAGCCTAAGTCAGCCTGATTAAACAAGGAACACATTTATCACTTGCCACCTATGTTGGCAGTTAAACTAACTAGATGGACAACCACCCATTGATAAGGGCAATAAATAACTTTTTAAAAATTGTCACATTCACAATTTTTTCTGTTTATATAAGGGGGGGTCCCTTGACATGCTAATGATTCTGGATCCATATGCTGTAATTCAGTCTCATTGATGAAGTATCCCCACCAAAGCAGAGAATGATGGCAACCTTTACCAAGGGGTTTACTGACTTTCTACTCTTTTTTTTTTTTTTTTGAATGTCAATGCTGTCATCCCTGACACAATACACCACGAGCAAATTGGCCATTTACAGGTATAGAAGTAAGTAGGTAGGGGAAGGTATAGTAAAGCAATATGTGGCTCACATACCCCTCCAAGCCCCATTTTTCTCTTTGACAAATGGGAATAACAATATTCCTATCTCCTCAAGTCATGATGAAGATGTTGATAATTTTTGTTTAGTAACTGACCCACAGTGAGTACTCAAGGAAAAACCCAGCTTGTCATTTTTATCACTTTGCCATCTTTCATGCCTGAAGACCAAATTTGGGTGCAAAAGACAAGAAAATAGAGGTAAGGCTTGCCTAAAAGTTTCTGTTTAATCTGCAGGAAGTTTCTAAAAAACTCTTTTATACAAAATAAGAATTCAGTAGCATTTGTCAAATGATATTCTATCATCTGCATATAGTCATGGACTAAAGCTGGAGTCCTCAGTCCCCAGCCCCCAGGCCAGGAAACGCTACTGCCCTTGGCATGCTAGGAACTGGGCGGCACAGCAGGAGGTGAGCAGCAGGTGAGTGAGCAAAGCTTCATCTGTATTTACAGCTGCTCCCCATTGCTTGCACCACTGCCTGAGCTCTGCCTCCTGCCAGATCAGCAGCAGCATTAGATTCTCATAAGAGCACAAACCCTACTATAAACTGGGCATGCGAGGGATCTAGGTTGCACACTCCTTATGAGAAGCTAATGCCTGATGATCTGGGGTGGAGCTGAGACAGTGATGCTAGTGCTGGGGCGTGGCTACAAACACAGATTATCATTAACAAAAAGGTTTGACTGCACAGAGCCCATAATAAATCAGTTGCTTGCAGACTCATATCAAAACCCTATCAGTGAGTGGCAAGTTACAATTAAGCTGCATCTGGTGGCAGACTTTATAGTGGCAAGTGAGTTGATGTACTTCAGTTGTACAGCTGCATCTGGTGGCAGGCTTTAAGTCAGAATCAGACACTTATTTTAGTCCATGCAGTGCGTGGTCTGCCCACTATTTTATTTACCACTTCCATCCACGCCTCTTTCCTGCACTGCGCACTTGTCTCAGTCACAGTCTTGGTAAGCCCACAAGCTAACCTAGCAAAAACAAGTCAAAAACAAACGTCACTGGAGAGCTTATTTGAAAAGGGGGAAAGACCCAATGATGAGACAGCAGAAGACTCTAAGATTGCCGACAAAATGACAGCTGCATTTCAAAGAAAATGCCAAGAGTCCTACTTATGGGTTCATTGCAACAGGTGATTCACATTCTCCAAGCTTGCTTTGTATAATATGTGGCGAATGGCTATCCAAGGAAGCCATGAAACCTTCAAAACAGCTTGGCCACATGGAGACCAAGCACCCTGCATTAAAAAACAAGCCTTTGGAGTTTTCCAAAAGAAAAAAAAAATGTGAACACAAAGAACAGAAGCAATTATTGAAGGCCACCACTTTATCAAATGTGTCTGCACTGAGAGCATCATTCTTAGTGGCTAACCACACTGCTAAAGCTAGAAGCTCCATACTTTTGTTGAAGAGTTGATCTTGCATGCTACTAAGGACATTTTCCATGAAATTTTAGGAGAGGCTGCAGTTCCAAAAGTGGCACATGTTCCTCTCTTGGCTAGCACTATAACTAGACGAATTGATGGAATAGCAGAGGATATTGAGGCACAATCGTTAGAGAGGATTAATGAGTCACCATGGTACACGATTCAGGTTGACGAGTCTACGGGTGTTGACAACAAGGCAACAGTGTTTACTTTTGTACAATATATTTTTCAGGAGGATGTGCATGAGATTATATGTTCACTTTTGTTGCCAACCAACACCACAACTGCAGAACTATTCAAGTTTCAAGTCTTTGAATGATTATATGTCAGGAAAACTGAATTGGTCATTTTGTGTCGGTGTATGCTCGGACGGAGCGGCTGCCATGACTGGACAGCTTTCTGCTTTCACTCCTCAGGTCAAGGAGGTCGCTTCTGAATATGAGTCTACACATTGTGTCATCCATAGGGAAATGCTGGCTGGCCGAAAAATGTCACCTGAACTAAACGTTTTGCAGGATGTGATTAAAATTACAACCACATTAAAGTATATGTCCTTAACTCACATCTGCTCTCACAGCTCTGTGAGGGGATGGACGCACAGCACACGTCTTCTCTCATACACAGGAGTGAGAGGGCTTTCTAAGGCAGATCACTGGCCAGGGTTTTTGAGTTACAAGAGCCACTCCAGAGACTGGCTGGCAGCACATTTCAGCAACACGGAATGGGTCACAAAACTTACTTACTTGTGTAACATATTCAACCTGCTGAAGAACTCAAATCTGTTACTTCAGGGGAGAACGACAGCTGTGTTCAAGTCGGCAGATAAAGTGGCTGCATTCAAAGCCAAACTGGAATTATGGGAGCGGCAAGTGAACATTGGGATTTTTGACATGTTTCAAACATTAGCAGAGATCTTGAAAGAGACTGAGCCAGGGCCTTCTTTCTCCCAGCTGGTGCATGATCACCTATCTCAGCTTTCAAGAGAGTTTAAGCACTATTTCTCAACCACAAAAGACCCCCACACTGGGAAGGAATGGATCCATGACCCATTTGTGAATAAGCCAGGTGAATCAACTTTGTCCGTGCTGGAAGAGGATCAACTGCTTGAGATCGCAAATGACCGTAGCCTTAAAAATATGTTAGACAACTTCAAATCTCCATACATTCTGGATTAAAGTCAAGGCAGAATATTCTGAGATTGCCAGAAAAGCACTAAAAATCCTGCTTCTATTTCCAACATTCTATCTTTGTGAAGCAGAGTTTTCTGCAGTGACAGCAACCAAAATGAGATTATGGAGTAGACTGGACATAGGCAACACACTTCGGGTGTCACTGTCTCCCATCACCCCCAGATGGGACCATCTAATTGCAGGTAAACAAGCTCAGGGCTCCCACTGATTCTGCATTATGGTGAGTTGTATAATTATTTCATTATATATTACAGTGTACTAATAATAGAAATAAAGTGCACAGTAAATGTAATGTGCTTGCATCATCCCGAAACCCTCCATGCCACCCCTCGCCCCGGGTCTGTGGAAAAATTGTCTTGCGTGAAACCTGTCCCTGGTGCCAAAAAGATTGGGGACCAGTGGACTACAGGGCAATGATACTGAGGTGTGCGTCAAAAGAAATTGCCCTGCTATTCAAAAATATGGGTTTGTGGACATATCAACCTGGAAAGTACACCAGAATGCAAGCTCCATTCAACTTTACTTTGATATCCAGTGTCTAGCATAGTGCCTGACATATTGTATGTGTTCAAAAATATTTTAGATGAATGTTCTAATATAATATTTTGTTCTATAAATACATAGTTTATGTATTCATAGTTCTATGAATACACAGTTTTTTTATGATTATGTGAGATGGAAGGCTTATCTACACATCCCATATTAAGGCTTAGCTAAGGAGTAGGGTGGTTTCATGTCATATGCATCACTTATTTTAAAGAGAGTAACTTTTGTGCTCCTTATAGGTAAGACAAAACTGATATTGTGTTGCTTTTGCATTATGGTGCTAATCATTTTACTTCCATTATCTCATCTACTCTATAAACTTCTGAAGTAGGTGACAGTGTCTCTATTTTATAGATGAAAAATTAGAGGATCAGAAATAACTTGTCTAAAACAACACATCAGTAGATACACAAATCAAGATTTGAACTTAGGCCTGTCTCCAAAGATCGTATATATTCTTGACTAATACTAATGCACTTGTCCACTATTCTAGACCCCTTAGAGTATTATATTATTTTTTCCCCCAGTAGAATAAAATAATCTCCATGAGGGCAGACCCTGTCTTATTCATTGCTATATCATACTGCATGTCAGTTACTGGAAATTCAGTTAATAATTTGTGAGTAAAGAGCAGAATATGATAGATTTTATTTAGCCCTTTATTTGTATAACCTATTATAATTTGTGTTTTTGTATTTGAAATCTTATTTCTGCTTCTGATTAAGTAGATACAGATTCCCTTTCAGGCCACCAGATATCTGATTTGGCTATTCGAGCAATCGGCAAGCTGTGCATAATGATGAATATACTAGTAAGCTTTACTTCCCCCACTAAGTGTCTCCAAGTAAAAGCCCTGAAAGTCACACGGTTCTTGCCACTTTAAATCTGACACCTAATGTATTAGGTATCAGAGTGTTTTGTGCTTACCTTTAGCTCTTCTTTAGTTTAGGTGATTAAAAAATGCCTGTTGCTGTCTGTATGTGCAGCATGCTTCATTAACAGTGATTTATTTGGGAGGTTAGCCGAATTGGCACTCTGCAGCACACCAGTGGGCAGAAGGAAAACAAACGTGAGATGATTGCTAAGAAATCCTTCTTTCCTGCTCCGGTACTAGGAACCTTAAGAGAGTTTGCAAAGTTTACTTCCCAGTACCCCGGAAAGCATGGCTAATAGTCTCTGGGGGAGTGTCATTCCTCCCAAGTCCCCTGCACCCCCACCCCCACCCCAGTGCCCAGCAGGGAATACAAGGGCTCATGGATTTCACCCTTTGGCACAGTGTGCTCCCTGCATCTGTTGGCTTCCAGAGCCAGATGTCTCCACCACTTGCCCATCTTTTTTTTTTTTTTCCCAATGAATTTGCCTACACAAAGCCACGTTCAACTTTTTCTAGCAGAATCCAATTATATGGATTTTCTCTCATATTCCTTTCAGCAACCCTGTATCTTCACTGTCACTTCACCAAAGAGGAAAGTGAGGATAACAGAGGTTAAATGACTTGCCCAACAACAGCAGCTAAGTAGTAGAGCTGGGATTTAAACCAGGCTTGTGTGATTCTAAAGCCAATGATCCCAACCACCATAGGGAAGCAAAGGAATTTTTATTTTGCTTGCAACCTGTATTGATTTTGTCATGTCTACTTGAAATGCCATGTTAGTAAGATTCTGGGGCTGCCCTTGAGCTAAGCAGGAAATAATGCCATAATCAATTAGCGTTGCTTTCCTTAGGAGTGGGAAGGAGGAGCAGAGGTGCCATGTATTTTCCTGTCTTGAGCTGTGATCTATTTTTGTTCTTGTTTTTATTATAATGAGAGTGCAATAATACAGGAATGGCATTGTAAAGGAACGATGAAGTATCTGAGAAGCAGTGTAAATACAAGATGAAAACCTCATATATTTTGTATATACTACAATTGCATGCTATTCTAATAATAAGCCTACATATAGCTATTTGGGCCAATTTCTAGAGAGTGGTTAAGTATCCAAACTCTGAAATCAAACTTTGAGGGTTCATTTGGAAGATGGAAATATTCTACATCTTGATCATGGTGGTAGTGGTTATATGACTATATATATTTTTGAAATCTCATCAAACTACACATGAAAAGGATGCATATCAATATGTAAAATATACCTCAATAAACTAAGGGGGAATAATTCAGAGTTAAGGTCCTGTCTCCATTTCTTATCAACTCTAACTGAGGGCAATTTACTTAACCCATAAAATGAAAATAATGTTTTCTACCTTAATGGGTTGTTTTAAAGATTATATGAATTAGTACATTACAGAGACTACTACACAGTAAATGCTCTGTAAAGAATATCTATTATTTATTATTTCCCCAGTTATTTTCTATTATATTCTACCATTACATTGTCTCCAACATTAACAGTTTAATCACATATCCTTTTATGTTGCTGATATACTACCTACATTGTGCTGTATACTCTCACAAACACCTAAGCTTCATGTATATGTATAATTGTGAAAAAAATCATAGCTTTGAATACATGGCTTTTCTATTTTCAACTAAATGATCTTAGAAGAGTTGAACCATTCAAGTCTGTTTTTCAACTGAATTGTTAAAGTTCTCAATATCCACATGCCCTAAGTAAATAATACTTACTAAAACTGATGCTTGTTTTTCCATTCTTGTGATACTTCACATGTACTACTCACCATCAAATTGGTATTAACTGATCAGCATTTATGTGCACAGATAGTAGTAACATTCATTGCGTGTTGAGCAGATGGGGAGGAAGAGGGAGGGATGTGTATATACACACCTAACGGGTGCAGTGAGCATTGTCTGGGGGTGGACACACTTGAAGCTCTGACTTGGGTGGGGCAAAGGCAATATATGTAACCTAAACATTTGTACCCCTGTAATATGTGAAATTAAAAAAAAAATCACATAAATAAATAAATAAAATCGATGGACTGCAAGGTGTGTTTGAACATACTGAAAGCATTAGATATGGTAGTGTTTAGGATGAATTTTATAATATACATTTAGAAACCAAAGCCAATAAATAGGAAATTATTAACTCTAAGAAAAAAGCAAGTTCTACAGAAAAGGAAATGTAAGCAGTATACTCTTAGATTCAGCTGAAAAATAACCAAATTATGTGCTATCACTAAATTGGGACAACAGTGTAGCAAAGTATGTGTGCGTGTGATTGTGTCCATGTGTCTGTCATTGGGAGTGATTATGTCAGAGAGCCAAATTATCACCGTCTATAAAGAAACTAATACATACAGACAAAAAAATCAAGAAATTGTAGTATAAGCATTTTAAAAAATTATCAGTATTGAGATACCCAAAAACAGCTTGTTGCCCCTCGGAAGCAATTCTTTCAAAGGAGTGAGAGTTAGTATTTAAGCTATGTTCGTGTATTACTTTAGCAAAAGTAAAAATTAAATAAATCTTTAAAAAGCTGTATAATAAGTGATTATCTAGTAGAGGTTATGGATAGATAATGTGTACTTGTGGCTTAGGATTAAATTTCCAATAATAGCATCATGTATAGAATTTTAAAGCAGTATATCTCAAATAACTTTGATAGATGGGAAGATAATGTAATCTGAGAAGTTGTTGGAAGCCTCAGATGGCTCTGAGGATACAAAGGCATGGTGACCACCCTTCATTTAACTAATTGATTATCCCTGGAATATACAACCTTTCTCAGATAGAATAATGCAACTCCAAGTTTCAAGAATCCTTAGCAACTGCCTGGCCCAGTCTCCTCTCATACTGGTGAAGAAACTTACCCAGCAAATAAATAACCGCACTGAGCCTGGAATGCAGTTATGCTGCATCTTAATCCAGTGAGCTTTTGAAATACCCACACTGTGATTATTGGAGTGGCTTGGGTTTTTTGAAAAGGGTTTCCTCAGTAGCAAAGTGTAACAGTCCAACATGAAAGTAGAATAAGGTTTCATCAGCAGAACGTGTAATGAGAAATTGGTAGTGGATATATACTTGAGAAACTTCAGTAAAAGATTCTTCAAAATTAATCTGTATAACTCTGTTGGCTCTCAGACTGCATAAAAGAGATCCTTCAGTAATTGAAATGATGATATATTCGCTGGCTGGCTTTTGTTCCTGAGGATGTCTGCCTAATGTAATCTTTATATTTCTGGTTTAGAATCATCATAAGTGACAGACACTATTTTGCCTAGAAAGTCTTTAAAAATGAGGGGAAGTTGTGTACCTTAGCTGATCTTCCATCATTCCTCCTGGTCCTCTCTAATGTGGTCTTATGATGGAAAGAGCCCAAATCAGCCACTGCGTAGGTGACTAGGTCTAAATAAAGGATTCCATCTTACACATGTCTATCTCTTGGTTAATAGATACAATTTCCCAGATATATTATCCAGTCCCTTTATATCTTCTGTTCTTTTTCACTGTTCTCTTCATACTTTTAGATGCTTGGGACAAGCAATCCAATGAGAGAAACCAAGTAACACACATTTTCTCACCATTCCTAGCAGACGACTGACTGCAATTTCCAGTGAAGTAGGGAAGACATCACAGGGAGGAATGAAAATGTGTCCTTTCCAGTAGAGTATAGAGCTGGTAAAAGGAGAAAATCTAGTAAGCTAATTCGATTGACTGATGTAATATGAGTTTTCATTATCCAAGAAGAATCCATAGGCCTGCTACCATAATCACAGAAAGTATAGATTATCTGTACTACTTGTTTGACATGTAAACCAACTTGTGTAGCCAGTAATCTTTTCTACTTAGCTGATTGGTAGTGTCCTTGTGGGCAGAGACCTTGACCTAAAACCCTTTGTCTTTTGGATATTACCATTTGAATAATGGACACTCAGTAAGATCTGTTGACTGAACATTAAGGTTTGACTGTATGCCATTTTCTCTTAAAATGATTGGCACATTGCTTTCTAAGGAAGCCTGTTTTCTCTCTTGCTTTCAGTTCTGTTCACTGCTTCCCCACCACTGTGATTGACTGCACCCCTCATTAGCTAATTGTAGAGTTAGAAAACACTCACCTATACAAGAGGGAATGGAGGATGATCCTTTTTAAAATTCCTGCCTTAAGAATGGTAGCTCTCCAAATTATAATTAGCAAGAAAATAAACGTTCGTGTTGTTCTTACACTTAGGGAGAGAGGAACTTATGCACAATCATGCTGTCATAAGAAGACTTCTGAACTAACACTAGTGAAACGTAGGCACCTGACAGTCTCAGCTCCGAAACCCGCGCTATCCTTTGCATTGTGAATGTTATCGATTCTGCACTTTGGCTGACTGGCATGCAGCTTCGCTTCTGCAGAAGGACAACACCAAAGCTGCGTTAGAAAAGAGTCACCATCAGAATGTTATGTCACGCTTTAAAAGACACATTGCTTTATAAGAGTTTATTACTTTTAGGAAAAAGTTCGGTACTTGAAATATGAAGACATAAATTTGAATACTAGCTCTATTGATTTCTAGATATCTGACCTTGGAGAAATTTCATAGCCTCTCATAGTCTAATTTTCAAGGCTGTAATTGTATAGAGGATGGTGATGGCTGACCCTTAAAGTTGTTATAAAGGCTAATCAAGAAGTGAGTGTGAAAGCAGATAGTAGGTCCACAAAAGATGTTAGTTACATTTATTCTTTCTTCTAGATCAACTGTTGATTGACTGGCTACTCTGGACATTCACTAGTCTATGTGCTTCAGAAATATCAATGAAGAAAACAGAGATCTCTACCTTTATAAAGTTGAAAATCTATTTGGCAGCGGGTAGAGGGCAGAATTTGAATCCCAAGTCTGAACAACAATAATAATTATAATAATATTCACTTATAAAACAAGTCAATTGACTTTTACAGTATGCTTATGCAAAAGATAAGGGCTTATGGCATGCTCCCCAATCTACAGACAAGCAAATAGGTTTACAGAGATTAAGTGGCTTTCCCAAAGTCAAATAATTTGTGCACAAACCAGGAAGAAAGAATTCAATGTGCTTCATTCCCAATCCAGTGTTCTCCCACTCTCTCTTGCTGCCATGAGGCCTTAAAAAATATGTTATATATTGAAAGTATACTTAGTAATTAGAGATGTAACTAACTTGTTGACCAGAGGGAAAAAAGCAAAGAGGTAAAATGTATATTCTGTGCTTTAATGCAAATCTCCACACAGGAAGATCAACTTGGTTCAGGTCCTTTCTCTGTTTAAAGCCATTCCTCCTTCCTCTTAGCCTTCCTAATCACATCCAAGGTTGATTAGAGACCAGACTCCTGACTTACTTATCTTCCAGCCTCTTTTCCTCTCAGCCCTTACTCACAACCTCAGGCTAGGCTGTGCTGTGCTGTCTAACAAGGATAGCTACAACATGTCAACTGTGCTGGTACCTGTTCTCTGTGCCTTCCATACATTCTGACTGATCTCTACAGTTGGCTTGGTAGATATGTATTATTGCCTGTATTTTGTAGATGAACCACACAGCTAGAGAATGGGAGGTCCAAGATTAGAGCACAAGTCTGACTCAGCAGGCTGCGCTTTTCATTATCTTGCATTACTGTGACTTGAACACATACTCTTAAGTTCTCACAGCTTTGTGCCTGTTTTCCTTGACACTTCGGCTTAGAATGTCCTTCCTCTCTCTTATTTATCCTTTTAAGACTTAGTTCAAACTGTCAGCCCGTTTGGAGAGCTTTCTTGAAGCCTCTGTCCCATACCACCTCCAGGTCAGATAATATTCTTTTTCTTCATTAGCACCTTGTACTTAATGGACTTACTGCACACATTGCGCTGAATTATAATTCTTGGTCTATTTTCATCTCTCACCAAGTAAACTTTGAGCTCCTTGAAGACAAGACCCACACCTCCCTTCCCTCTGCACACCCAACATCTAGCACTGTCTCTACCACACAATAAACACAGTTACTTTTCGTTGAGCTCAATGAGTACTATTTGGGTGCCAGCAAAATTTTAATTTGGCAGAGTGCCAAACAGATAAATACATGCCAGGACCTGCATGCAGATTCTTGGAAACTGGGACTCTTGAAGGAAAACTGAATCATGGCTCTTTATTTTATTGTATATTATTTATTTTTTTGAGACAGAGCCTCACTCTGTCACCCAGGCTAAAGTGCAGTGGCGTGATCATAGCTCACTGCAACCTCAAACTCTTGGGCTCAAGTGATCCTTCTGCCTTAGCCTCTCAAGTAACTGGAACTACAGGTGTGTGCCACCACACCCAGCTAGTTTTTCTATTTTTTTGTAGGGATAGGGTCTTACTTTGCTCAGGCTGGTCTTAAACTCCTGGCCTACAGAAATCCTCCTGCCACAGCCTTCCAGAGTGCTAGGATTATAGGTGTGAGCCATAGAACCCAGGCTGAATCATGCTTTTGTTTTTTGTTTTTTTGTTTGTTTGTTTGTTTGTTTGTTTTTTCCCAGCACTTTATACTGAGGTCTTCAGAATGACTATAATAGTATCAGAATTGTTTGCAGGGTTGAAAGAAGTTTTATTCTGTGCATGAACGTGAAAAAAAATGTCTTATACAGTTCTTGATTATTTATTTCCTTCCAGCTCAGTCAGAGAAAGCAACCAAGTCCTGTTTCATTATGTGGCTTCTTTGCCAGGATTTATTTACGAGTCCCATTCTTGGGCGAGATCTCAAAGTTAGTGCTGAGTACACTACCTTTGCTACAGTCACCTTCGGATAAACCAGAGAGGGCTCAATGCTGCAGGGGAGATCTATTGCCGCCATAACTCTCCGCTCATCCTGCAGCTTGCTTTCTGGCTCTGGCAGAGAAAAGGAAATTATGAAACCTTGCATCCTGCACCACAGCCACATGAGATTCATGAATCTTCAGCTCCCTTCAGGAAACATGGTGCTTTGGTTACCACTGCCCACTAGACAAATTACTGTCAATGACCCCATTATTTCTGATTAATGAGGGTGAACCTTACCTACCTGAATGTAAATAAATGCCGATGGGGTTCTTGAATTTCTCCATCCTTAAAAATCTACAGCTCTTAACAGAACGTGCACTGTAAAGAGTATAATATCATGAATTAATTCTTTATCATGTAATTGGATACATTTCCCAAGCTAATTTTAATTGCTTCAAGAAACTGCTTAACATTGTAGATCAATCCTCAGGTCTGAGATGACATTTCCCTCGCAAAATTAATTATTAATACCCTGATCATTTGCTTAAGACATTAATAGTTTTCATTGATCAGCACATCCTGTTTATCTAAAATGGCCTAATCACCATGCATGTCAGAAGAGCATCTGAACATATCCAATTAGAGATGCTACCTGCCTTCAGCCACATCAGCGGATCAGAAGTTAAGAGTCTCTTTTGTCTTCACAACATATTAAGTCTGGCTTTATCAGAAACGAAGCTATTTCAGGGCACAAAAGAGAGGCGAGTTCTCTAATGATGGTTCTTCACTTTCTGTTAGCTTCTTGGTAAACATAAAGGCTTTTCAGTGACCATGTGGTTTAAATTAATGCTGAGAGCCCTTGATTAACTAACTAGCTTGTGTTGGTCCGTGTTTTCATGGAAGCCTGTAGTTTGCTCAGGTGTTTTTCTTGTAAGTGGAAATGAGATGAGAAGCTACAGGTTATTATCAGCTTAAAAATATTAGGGCTCGCACAGTGCGTGTGTGTGTGTGTGTGTGTGTGTGTGTGTGTATGAGCATCATATGCTACATCATAAACATACAATTTTTATTTGTCAATTTCAAAAGAACATAAATTTAAAATATTTCAAATATAAAAGCTAAAAAGTATATTGAGATTAAAATAATATCTGGCAATGTTTGGTGCTGTGTAGTTTTCAAAGAGGTTTCAATTACTTACCCAGGAGGTTTCCCTTGAAACAACCTTCAGCGGGAGGCAGGGCGGGGTGGCCTTCCCAGAACCACAGGCAACTAGATACTGCCAGAGTTGTAAACAGAACGCAAGTCTCCCAGTTCCCTAGACTTCTCACTTACTATCTGACGAACTGACGAATAGGCAGCATCTTCCTCATCTTTCAAACCCAGGGGGAGCTCATCTCCTTTATGAAGACTCCGAGGCAAAACGTTTCCTTGATCATGGTATTATTACATTGCAATTATATGAAATTGTGGGTAACTGCCCCCACTGGAGTAGGAGATCCTAGAGGACAGAGATGGTATAGTTTTCATTTTGGCAGGTCCAGTGCCGCGCCTCATGTGCTCCAGCGGTGCATCCGTACATGCTGGCTGGCAGGATGGGTGGGAGACAGAATGGGTGGAAGGGAGAAAGCACAGTGAGGGTTCTGCTGTACCGAGGTCATGTTGTAAACCTTCATCACCGTGGGCCGTTTGGCTTTGTTGGAGTCAGGCGGTATTTCAAAAATATTTTAAACTGATTTCCAACATTTAAAACTTGTGAGATTTTCAAAATACAATAATATTTCCAATTTTTCTTGGAAAAGTTGCAGATGCTCCTGCATCCCTGGGGCCTGTGCCCCCCACGTTACTCATGTGTGTGAGCTGAAGAGCACCTGCCCCCTTTCAGCCAGGACACCCCTCGCTTCTCCAAAATGCAGCGGTCTGCCCACCGGTCTCACTAGTTTGGTTACTTGTTTTGTAGTTTTTGAAACACAGAATGAGTAGCCGCTCTTTATCATAGAATCGTCCTATTTTAAGATTGCTGAGTAACCGAAGTATTACTGTTTTTAATCATGCTCTGCATTTATCAAATGAACCTAGTAGGTGCCTGCTTATAGTTGGGAAGATTTCTCTAAGCAGGCACCGGAGCTGCATATTTCTGTTGTATGTTAGAAAAGAAACATGGAGCTTAGGTAGAAAAAAATGTTTGAATTGATTGAATTTTCCCACGCATAACTCTATTCTAAAACTTGGGAATTTCTGCTTAAGACCCCCAGTGCTAACTCCATCTATCTTGTTCTGGGGCAATTTTTCTGTATTTGCTTTTTTGGGTGCATTACTAATTGGAAAGTAAATAGAAATGGGGACTGGACACTAAGGGACTAGGGGGAAACCTATAAAGCTCAGTCCATTCCCCTGCCTTCGGGTTGGTTCATGCTAAATCAGAAGCTGTTCTTGTCTTCACTCGGTAGCCACAAGGCACACCAGCTCCAGTCCCTTCCAGAGTATTATTTCGAAGAAAAGAGTAAGAGGCTTATTAGCTTTGTATTGATAATTTAACATGCTTCTCTCTTCTTCTTCAGTAGTACTTTTGCACAAGTGAATTTTATTTATATTCAAGTAAAGATAAATTTGCAGAGACCACAAGGAGAAGTATTCCTAAATCTCATTGTAATGTCTCTTCTTTCCCACAGATTAAAGGTGGTACAAAACGTAAAAGAAGCAACAATTCTATTCACTTGTTATTGGACTTGAAACTCCTTTGACCTCGGAAACTGAAGATGAGGTTGCCATGGGAACTGCTGGTACTGCAATCATTCATGTTGTGCCTTGCAGGTAGAGTGTCATTTTAAAACTTTTTGATTCAAAAATGCCACTGTATTTCACACTAATTCCAAAGTGGGCCTTCACTTTAGATGGCAATGATAAAATCGTAAGAGCGCACACTACTATGACTACCATTTGCGGATGCTGTTGAATACACCTTTCTGATGGTCTTTTAGTGGCTCTTTTCATGGTGTTGTATCCAGAGATAGACACTGATGTTTCACCTGTCTATCTGGTCCTTTTAGAGTCGTCCGAGCCATTATTTAGTTTGAAAGTTGTTATTTTTGCTCATCCCAGTGTTCAATTGCACAGAGATGTTGGGCAATAAAACCGATAATATGGAGTATTGCCTACTTTGATGTCAGTGGATGGAAGTTTATCTAGGTAACTCTTTCAACGTCTTTGTTGATATGACTCCATCTTTTGATATTGACTTTTTTGTTCATTTCAGTACATCTGTAGTTTAGCAGGAGCAAGGAAGCAAAAGACAGGAAGTTTTTATCATATGCTCATGGTCAACTACTAGAAAAGGGATTTTAAAAGTTCAAACATGCTATTTATTGCTTTCTCGGTTTTCTGGAAGATGTGAGCCTAGCAGTTGACATACATAATTCAAGTATTGATGCACTGTAAGTCCAGCATGCACTGGGAATTGGTTTCAAGGGTGGGATGGTAGACATTTTTCCAGGTCCTTTTGCAGTGAGTCTAGTTGACCTATTTTGTTATACAGGGTATCAAGTCCAAGTGAGGCACCTGAATCTATTTGCATTTTTTGCAGCATGAAACAAAAATGACTTTTGGATCACCCTTATTTTGATTTATTCATTCCCTCAAATAATATCACTGAGTATCTTGTAACCAGCCAGCCTTGTGCTGGGATCTGGGAATATATTCCTGAACAAGACAGACATGCTACTGCTCTCTTAGAGCTCTATTAGCTGAGTTCTGTAGCTACCGAAAACTCTTTATAGCAGACTGCTTGCAATTGTTATCAAGTCAAAGGCAGTGATGGTAATACTAACGTGTGGATCATTTACTCTATGTCGGGCTCTACGCTAAGCACTTGGTGTACTTTATCTCATTCCATTTTCCCAGGACCCCTAGGACATGTTTATTGTTTATTTTTACTCTAATCACTGTTAATATTACTGACACATTAAAGAAGTTAAGAAAGTCACCCAAGTTCACAAAGCCAAGAAGTGGTAGAGCTAAGATTCAAACTCAAGCAGCCTGTTGTCTTGACCATCATCATACCAGACAGTCAGTTTGGCCAGTGCAAATTTAGTTTTGAAATGTTGGCTTTCATTCTTTCTGTTTTTATAAATGTAAACTCTCATTTATTCATATTATTTATAATACTCTACCCATATATTCCAAACTTCTTGCCTTGATTTCACAATATCCTCACTATTCCAGGATTGTGAACATTTTGGCATCTCTTTTAGAGATCTTATTTATTTCCCTGATCTGGTCAGAACCTAAATCTTCCTTCCAGCAATATGCCCCAGGCTCTAATGCTTCAGCTGGTTTTCTCTGGCATCTTGACCCTCCTAAAGTATTCAACTGAGACCTTGAGCTTTAACTCCTCATAGTAACTCTGGTATAAAGATACTCTTTAAACAATAATGCAGTGAATTGATTTCTTGTATTTGGCTACAGCAGTGTGCTCATATAACCCAATGGGCTAAGTAGATATCAAGAATTTAAAGGGTTGAAAATCAAGGAAGTCATTAATCTCTTCAGTTGTGTTTTGAAAAACTTGGAATTCTCACCTATGGTGTGTACCTGTATCTTTCTTTATTGACTTAGCTTTTTATAGTGAATCAGTATATTGATTGCTTTGTGAGACTTTTTTGTAACCTATTTTACATGGCATTAATATTCCCTTACCATACGCCTCCTTCAGTGTAGGTAAAGTCAAGCTTTAATTAATGTTTTTGTTTTCCTACTATTTGTCTTGATTTCATTAATTTACATAGCACTCAGCACTCTGAATTTTGATTTTCTTAACTGCTTTAACACTCATTTTTTTTTCCTTTTGTGTGTCATCCACAACTTTTCCATACCTCCTTAGTCTTAGATTTCTCAGTGAGTTTTTGGCAAGGAATGTATTTATGCTTATTATGTTTACCATAATCTGTGAATCTCAAATATGCCTTTTCCTGATATATTTTTTTCAAATACAACAGAGGATGCAAATATATAAGTAGGTTAATCCTGCAAGGAATGCATCTTTTGAGGTCTGATAATTATTTTAGGGCATTGATTAGTACTTTATGGCACAATGGGAATGTTCTTCTTTTTTGCTAAATGCTAGACTCAGCCTCTGGCAATAATTTTAAATAATAATAAAAAAAACTACTGATGCTAGTAATCTAAAAATTCAGTCACTACAAAAATCAGTTTCATTATTCTCTTTCTTAACCAGTTTAAACCCAGGATCACAAAACCCTACTACCTAAAAGAGCAAGGAAACTAACAAATGGATAAAACACTCCTAAAGAATTAAAAATGTACCATGTAATAGGGAAGGCTAATGACTGTTAAACTGGAGAAAACATGTCCCACCCAGGTACCAACTGGTGCCCTGCCCTATTCCTGTGTGCCAGTTCTCCCAGTTTTTGAGATTTTTATGCATAAATCTCCTAATTCTTCCACACTGCCATAATGATTATGAATAAAAAATTCAAATTATTTTTTAAAATAAAAGGCTAATACAAAGCAAACAAAATGGTCTGCAGGCTAGATACAGTTCCTAGTCCACCACTTTGCAAACTTTATTTCAAATGTTTGGTTTATAATAATCTATTGTATTTTTCAAAATAGCTAGAAGAGAATAATTCAAATGGTTTTAGCAAAAGAAAAACAAATTTAAAGTGATGGATATCCCAATTATACTGATTGATCTTTGTCAATTATATGAATGCATTAATTTATCACATGTACCCTGAAAATATATACATTTGTTATATATCAACGAAAAATAAAATAAAATAAAAAACCAGAAATAACGCCAAGTACATTTACACCTTAGGGCCTTTATAGGAACTCTTCCTTTTGTCAAGAAGACACTTGCCTCAAATGTGCCCATTCACCCTTTAACCTTCTATAGATCTATGCTCAAATGTCATCTAGTTGGTGAGGCATTTCCTGACCTTGGTAAATTAATTAAAATAGCAATATTCCTTTTCACCAGTATCTTCTGTGCTTCTTATTGCTTATTTTTTTTTTCAGATCTCTTATCAATATCTGAATAATGATACATTTTACTTGCTTATTATTGTACAGAATATCTTTGCCCACTAGACTGTAAGCTCTGCTTGGGTAGATATTTCTGTTTTTGTGTTTTGTTTTGTTTTGTTTTGTTTTTTAGTCCACTACTAACTGCTATATACCCAGCATCTGGAAAATGCCAGGCACATAGTTCCATTCAAATAAATACATGTTGAATGGATGAATGCTGCATCCTGGCCAGTCATGAGAGAGAGAGAGAGATAACTTAAATTGCAAGCTGTACAATGGACCCAGGGTATTCTATAGTCACCTTTATGCTAACTCAGTGAACTAGCCACCTAGGAGGCTAATCCATACAAGTTTTTTAATTATATGTAAATATCTAAAGTATTAAAATTGGTTTGTGTGCCTTGAGTTCTATATATTGGTGCAATACCTCCTTGCCCATTTCTAACATTAAGTACAGCTGGGGTAGACTCTTCCCCTTCTGGACTTTTCTGCTTCAGGTCTTTCTCTGAGTCACAAGCAGGGGAGAATTATGAGAAGTTAACCCCATCCTTGGGGAAAGTTCCCAACCAGTGAGGTATGAGAATCCGTAGATAAATGCCTCCATCTCCTGTCTTAAGATAAGGCAGTTCTTAGGCACATTCAACATAATTTCTTAGGAGTTCTCAACAGCATTGAGTCCCAGTTGCTCACAGTAGCTCTTTCTACTTTCTTGTTCTTTACTTCTGCTTCCTAGGATCACCTCCTAAATAAACTAACTGCTCTGAAGTCCTTCTCTCAGCCGCTGCTTTTGGGGGAATCCAAACCAAGAACACGATGCACCAATTAATAGCAGAGAGGCAGCACCTAGTATTGGTCATGTCAGCAGTTAGGAAGAAACCAGACAGGAAACACAGCTTTAACAGAGATTATTGAAGAGTGGGCTATGTGTGCATGTGCTTGCATAAATGCATGTACACAAACTACTATATATTTATGTCTGTAAACATTATCTGGGTCCTGCGACTGGATAGTTTTCCTCTTTTCACTATTTGCTGGTTTTATTATTAACCAGATGTTGAACAAGTTGTTGAACAATTAGTTTTGCCTCTCTGTGATTCAGTCTACACCTTTTTACAAAGAGGGGATTGAACAGATGGTTTCTAAAGTCCCTTTCACCTCTAAAAATTTACAATTCTATCTATACACATGGTTTGAGAGGCAGATATGTATGCTGATAGGGTTAGAGCTCAGTCTGGAATTTTATTCAGCTAATATGAAATTTCACATAGGTCATATGCCTTACCATGTGTTATTGATTCTGTTCACACTGGCAGCATTTGAAAAAAAGAATAAAATGGCTGGCCCATATGTTCATGTGCAGCAAAAGGCGTGAAGACATTTAAAAACTCTCTGTGAATGAGTGCAAAAATGTATGCTTGATGCATTCTCAGTTGATCTTGGTTTCAGGGAGGCTAAATTTATTCCCATCTCTGTGGTGCAGTTTACCAATTTCAGCAATTATCTGTTCTTGAGAAAGTGCATCCTCCCCAAATGCATTTTTGTTGATTTGCTCACAAAATCTATGCTGTTGTTGCAGCTGCATCTTAGGGGTAAGCAGTGGAGAAAAGGTCCTGTATAATTCATGGGAGACATTCTGACATTGGTGAGTGGTCACAAAAAGTGGAACAAGAAGGAACCCTGGGTTGAATATTCAACCACATGATGTAGCCTGAGTCTACGATAGGAAAAAAATGCAAACCAAAGGCCAATACCTGCAATCAGAGCGCATGTAAAGAATGCTCACTGGTCTTCAGAAGACGTATTACACTCAGGAAGTTTCTTATCACCAACACTGAAGTGGGCTGTCTGGTTGGGTCTTATTCTAGGGTTTGAGAGCACAAATACATAATAGGAGTTTCCAGTATTTGTTGTTGATGATGATAGAACCCAATGAACACCATTTTCCACTTAATGAAAATATTTCAGCAAAGCTTAGGACCAGCCCTCAAATATTCTCCCTTTTTCATAATGCCCATATGTCCCCACCAGCATGGAGTGAGCACATAGAAGTGAGTTTCAAGGCTTGACCTCACTGTGCAGTCGGGTATGTTTCAATTCCAAAGACTCTCATATTTTTTTCCCCAGAATAAACAGAAAAACAGGCAACATTCAAATACTTCAGAGTTCTAGACAGATATCAAACTTAGTTCTGCCTCTGTTCTTGCAAAAGTAGCAAATACTCAATTAAGACCAAAAGAGAGTTGAGTCAACGTCAGTTTTCATTTAGTTACTGCAAAACATACTCTTATAGTGACCTCTTACTTTATTGTTTCTCCTTCTAAGAAACTGGCTTGCCAATGCTTTTATAATCACACTGACTGAAACCAAAGCATGGATTTCCTATTTCCTTTGTGCTCTCTCATAGCCATGGCCATAAAATGAAGCTCGAGTAGTAGAAAGATTGAGCCAAGAAGAAAGCTAATAACTAGATTAAAAAACACTGACTCCATTGATGAAAACTGAGGAAAAGAATGGGAGAAGTATGCCCAGAAAATAATAAATACCCAATGGAAAACTTCTTCTGAACATCAAATTAAGTATTTAAATACATTTCACAATGAGAAAATATTAATCAGTAATGAAGATGTTGAGGTAAATAGAGAAACTGATAGTGATTCTATATCCCCATAGGCATGGACCTATAGTAGCAGGCATACAAACCAAAAGTTGTTAGAGTTACTCAATTGAAGACCTCTCCTGAAGCAAAATCATTAATGGCTCC
This sequence comes from Lemur catta, assembly GCF_020740605.2. NCBI lineage: Eukaryota > Metazoa > Chordata > Mammalia > Primates > Lemuridae > Lemur > Lemur catta. The sequence goes on along the minus strand of NC_059145.1, from coordinate 15,171,066 downwards.
GTTAGATATGTTCAACCATGCTGGACCGTAAATAAAACTCCCTTAGTGATAGAGTCTAGGACATAGTGTATCTAGGAAAATAAATGATAGAACTTTGTTGAATGAAACAAACTAGGAAGAGGGGAGAAAAACAGACAAGTGAAAATTTAAACGTCATATGGACTTAATAACTGAGGTATGATAATTCTCTGTTGAAATATGAGATCAATGATGCTGCCTCAAAGCTTGAGGTGCAGGAATAGCCTGGGGCAGGTGGTGCCGTGCCAGACACACCGCCTGGAGACACAGCAGAGCTGACAGTGGAGAACACGGACTCTGAAATGACATAGAACGGTCTGCCTCTCATGAGATGTGTGATCAGGGTATGTCATTCCCCAAATCATGGGTTGCTTTTTTTTTTTCTGTCTGTAAAATGGACAAAATAACAGTATTTACTTCATTAGCGTCTCTATGAGAATTGAGATCATGTATACATACATTCTTTGCACTTGGGTGATACTTAGCAAACATGGATTAATGTGAGCGATGATTCATTGAGTCATTTAACATATGACTGAGGACATGCCAGTGCAGATGCCTAAGAATATAGCTTAGTTCTAATTTAAACATAGTTACTGTTATTGTGATGATGAGGATGATGATGCCAATATCAGTTTCTTAGAACATTAGTTTTGGTCCATTCTTTAGTGGTTGAAGGCTGTACAGCAGAGTTTACAGCTCATCTGTCTCCCTTTCTATGCTTTTTTGAAATGTCACCTCATCTATACAATGTGGGTATAATAATAAATACCTATAAATAATAAATACTTAAATTGGTTAAGCTTTTGTGTAATTGTGTATGTGTATAGAGCACTCAGGAACGTGTCTGTCTCAGTATATGGACTAAGTATCAGTTGCTGTTAATATCGTTAGCAGCAGCACGAAGCCAGTGAGTGTCATGAGTGTCATTTATTTTCATGTTGGTGACAGCCAGAACATTTATGGTCTGCCTTTGGCAGCAAGGCACCTAGGACAGGTGTCACTTGGGGACATTCATCTCGGGGCCTGGCACTAGGAGTTAGGGAGGTTCCTGTGATGGGGCTCCCAGAAATTCATCAAGGTGCAAGAGGATACACATTCCAAAGAAACAAGGATCTAGTGATTTGAAATGATGAAAGATTTTTAAAATGTATTTTACTACAACAGCAGCAGCAGCAGCAGCAACAACAGCAGCAACGAGTAACATAAAGAAAAGAGCACATGAAAGCCCTTAATCATGTTCCTGTGATGAAATGTGCTGGAGCACAGACTGCTTTGTACCATATGCTTCCATTGTTCTCCACTCCTAACCCCCCTTGCTGATTGTAACCAGATATTTCACCTGTATGAAGACCTTCATCAGGTGATGACGTGGCTCCACCCTACCTTAATAATGCCTGTAATTTGTTTAGCTCTTGTCAGGCTGTAAAACATTTGCTGAACAGTCAGTTTAAGAAGCCTGTCAGGAGTTAGGCTTCAATAGTAACTTCAACAATAATAGCAGGAGTAAAAATGTATTGGGCGTTTGTATGCCAGAGATAGCGCCACATTCTTGCGTGCACTGTCCTATTTAACCTCACAACAACCCTCTGAGAGACATATCATCCTGGTTTCACAGATGAGGGGTTACGTGGCCTGCCGAAGACACCAGAGCTTGTACAAGGCCAGAGCAACGTTTGAACTTGGGTCTGCCCCGCTCTAAAGCCTGGGCTTTTTACTGCTATGCTAGTATGTCTACCGAAGTAGGGTCCCTGTCTTCATAAAGCTCACCATCTTATAAAATACTGTGAAGCAGTGGTTCTCGAAATGTAGTCCATGGACCGGCAGCATCAGTATCACCTGGTAATTTATTACAAATGGAAATTCTTGGGCTCCACCCCAGACCTCTGGAATTATAATCTGTGTAATTGGGGTTGTCTGTGTTTTAACAACCTTTCAGGGGATTCTGATGCTCAGGAAAGGTTGAGAACCACTCTAAACACTCTTGAAAGACAAGCAGGGCAAAAATTGTCATTATCCAATTTTGCATATAAAAATCTGAGAGCTAAGTAACATGCTCAGATTACATAGCTGACACCAATGGCAAAGCTAGAATCTAGACTTTCCGATACCTAATCCAGGGGGTTGTTTTTCCCCTGGTATATTTGTTACCATTTTACCCAAGTCAACCTGGCTTTCAGGGCACCTTATGAATAGCTGATGATATAAAAGGAAGGATTTTTATATTCAGGAGGTGTCCTGAGTATTGAAATAATTTAATTTTTTCAGAGAAGCCTTGTTTTGCTGCCTGTAAACCACCACCAAGTGTGATATTGGCCTGTGCCCTGTTTCCATTTTATGATGTAATGAATGCAGAAAGGATTCTATTCCTTAATTTTAAAGAGAAATAGAAGTATGTTACAAAATCTCTGGATAGATGAAAAGAAAAGTATCCCCTGAGCCTACAAATAGAGTACAATTACTCATCATCTTGGTAAACAATAATATGCAGGTTATTATGTGTGAGTTCTGTGCTTAGAGAGAATAAAGAAAAACGTTTTCATATTTTCCAAAACCCCTAGTGGATTGCCGGGTTGCTTTGTGTCTTCATAAAGTAATCAAGAATACTTTACCTTACGGAAGGTAACATTATTTTGTTTGGAAAACAATTGATTCCAAGGGAGAGGTCTCACCTCTTTCTATATGAATTAAGACTTACTTTTAAGGTTTTCATTTCTAAAGCAAGGTTTGGAAAATGGCCACAAAAGAAGGCCCTTCTGAAGATTTTAAAATTGTGCTGAAACCAGGCACATGTAGCTATTGAGCACTTGAAAAGTGGCCAGTACAAACTGAATTACCAAATCTGAGTTAGTTTCCTAGGGCTGCCGTAACAAATTACCACAAACTGGGTGGCTCAACACAACAGAAATATATTCTCTTTCAGGTCTTGAGGCCAGAAGTCCAAAATCAAGCTGTCAGCAGGGCCATGCTCCCTCTAGATAGAATGCCACTTGCCTCTCCCTAGCTCCTGGGGGTGGCAGCTATCCTTGTTGTTCTCTGGCTTGTACATGCGGCTCTCCAAATTTCTGCCTCCATCTTCACATCAGCTTCTTTTCTGTGTCCATAGCTCTGCCCTAGGATGCAAATACCTCATTACTAATTTTTGTATTGATTATATGTTGAAGTGGAAATAATTGGTTAAATAAAAAATAATACATTAGGTTTGTCTGTTTGTTTTTACATTTTGTTAATGTGGGTACTAGAAGATTTAAAATTACACATATGCTTGGCATTATATTTGTAGTAGATGGCACCGCCTTAGAAGATAAAGGAGCTGATCTCAGAGTCCTTAATGTATAACTGTAGCTGAGAAGTGATTCTCTCCTTTCCTTGTCTTTGTAGAAGTAGAAACTCAGGCTGGTAACCCTGACCTTCACTGGGAAATGGATTAAAGGACAGGCTTAGAGGTGAGAGAGATCATATATGTAAATTTGCTAGGGTGTTGACTCCAATAATGGGGTAAATATTTCCTTTATCACAGCTCTCTAAGATGCCTTCATAGAGGAAAGAATGTCAAAGTTTTGTATCCAGCAAAAACACTGAAACCGTGAAGACCAGAGTGTTATTTCTTGCAAAGCTCTTTCCAGAGAAACTTGCAAATTGCATTTACCAAAATAGCAATACTTTGGACACACATGTGCATAGCAGTATTATTCATAATAGCCAAAGAGTGGGAACAATCCAAATGTTCATCAATTGATGAATGAATAAACAAAATGTGGTAGACCCATACAATGAAGTATTATTCAGTCATAAAAAGAAATGAAGTACTGATACTACAACATGGATTACTTTTGAAAATACTATGCTAAGTGAATGAAACCAAATGCAAAGGCCATGTATTATATTATTCCATGTATATGGAATATCCAGAATAGACAAATCCATAGAGACAGAAAGTAGATTAGTGTTTGCCCAGAGCAGGGGCTGGGAGAGGGTAAGGAAGGACAGTTACTGGACAGGAGGTTTCTTTTTAGGGTGATGAAAGTATTCTGGAATTAGATAGCGGTGAGGGTTGCACAACCTTGTGAATATACGAAAAACAACTTAACTGTGTATTTTTAAAGGTTAAATTGTATGATGTGTAAATTATATCTAAAAAAAATTATTAAATCTTCCCGTAAAAAAAATAAGCGGTATTCCTCTCTCCTGAGAGACTGTCAGGACGTCAGTTACTCAGAGACAACTTCCCTCATACATGGTAAGCAGTGTTAGAGAATTATAGGCCTATCCCAGCTCTCTTATTTTACAGACAAGTTCATTGGTCTGTCCAAAGTCACACAGCTAATTAGTGGTGTAATCAGATTCCAAGTTTCCCAAACTGTCATCCCAATCTCTCTTCCAACACTCTATTACAGAGCCTCCCAACTGTGTGCTCTTCCGTCATGGGGAGAGGAGGGTTCGTTGTCTCTACCCCACACTCCCTCAAAGTGCAGCTTCTTTAATAAAAAGAGGAAAGGAAAAAAGCATAAACTTCCCTTGGAGAGTGAACTCTCTGAAGTCAATTTACCTGAGGTGTGATATTGGAATCCACCCCAGAGCAGAAGATGGGAAGACTTCTGGCGGGGGAAGGAGGGCACCTGTGTTGTGAGCGTGAGCTTGAAGAGGCAGCCCAAGCACTAACTTCACCTATTTTCAATTTTGTTCCAGATTGGCATCCCTAGGAGGCAGGATAGCTTTTCATTTCCCGCCTGTCTGTACCTGGCGGCCAAAATTAAAAATCCATATTGAGGCTGTGATTAAACTTCCCCCTACCTGAGGCTTATATCCCTGACCAATGCTTAAAAAATAGTTCTGATACAAAAAAGGAAGGCAGTTTCATGGAGAAAGAGTATCTGAAGAAAGTGTATTGTTAAATAGATTTAAAAGATATGAATGCAGCATTGTATATGTTACTCGACCTACTTAAATAAAAAGAAACAAAAATCAATGTAAACACCTGGTTTCAACTATATTGCTTGCACATATGTGACATCTATGCCAGGAAAAAATTAACATAACTAGAAATGCATTCCTCTTGTAGTGAAAACAAATGCCAAAACAAACAACTCAGGATAAACTTGAGATACAGAAGAAAGATTTGTTCTATTCTTTCCTAAGGAGCTTTAAAGATCTGGCCAATGGTTAACATAACAACCCACTGCAGCAAATATGTTTCTTCAACTGTGAGAGATTCACAGATTGTCACAGTTGTGCTCTCATCCAGTCCAGCCTGCCTTTGAGAAGATGAGAAAACTGAAGAGCAAAAAGATTAATTCATTTGCCCAAGTTCACATGGCTAACTGCTTTCAGAGCAAGAATCAGATATTGGGAACATTTGATTTACTTTTATCAAAAGAGTAATAATTTTTCCTGATTTGGACTTGATAATTGTTTTCTTGTTACATCATGACATGTCTAAACTCTACTTATCTAAATAGGCACAAATTTTATTTTTAAAAGTGTTTTAGTCAAATGGTTTTGATTGGCTTTGTCAACAGTTTTCAAATGATAGTTTTAGGGAACTTGGCTAATAATGCCCTATAGTTTTGATACAGTGACAAATAATATTTTTTAGAGATTATTTTCTTAACTTCAGAATTTTTTATTCCTTAGAAAATATTTACACATTCTTCATTTATTACTTTATTCATTTACTTGATAACAATTTCTTATACATCTACTACATTCTATGTATTGATAGATATTAGGCATATCAAGATATTTGTGATTTAGTCTATGGATTTAAGGAGTTTATAATCTTGTGGGCCAAAATGATTTATTTCAAACACATGTGTTCTGCTAGATTTAAGTGAAAAATACAGTGTTTCTGTCAATGAACCATGGTGTTACAATATCAGACACTATTGCTTTGGTACAACCTGTAGTGAATAAGATCATGGTCCTGAGGCTGAGAAAAATCTGAGTTCAAAACCTACCTCTTGGAGAGTAGAAAGACTGATACCAGAGGCTGAGAAAGGAGTGTGGGTGGGAGGGGAAGATGAAGAGAGGTTGGTCAATGGGTATAAACATACAGTTAGATATCAGAATAGGGTGACTATAATTAGCAACAATACTGTGTATTTCAAAGTAGTTAGAAGAGAGAACTTGAAATGTTCCCAACACATAGAAATGATAAAAACTCAAGGTGATGGATACCCCAAATATCCTGGCATGATCATTACATATTCTATGCATGTGATAAAGTATCACATGTACTCCATAAATATGCACAAATATTTGTATGAATAAGAAAGAAACTACCTTTAGGTATAGTTGCTAAGTGTATGAGCTTGAGGAAGTTGCTTAATTCTCAGAGAAAACAGAAATAGTTAGCACGGTGTCTGGCTTTACAATTAGGACTTAATAATAATGTCTGTTGCAATCATTTACTAATAATGAAAGGGCATGGCCTTCTTTCCTCATTACCACTGAGCCCCAGTGCAAGCAAAATACCTCCATCCACTTTACCTTCAGTGGATTCTAAATTACACAGTAGGAATAAAGAAAAAAGGTAATAGTGGGAGTGGGAGGGAAAGAGAGAATGCCACAAACAGGCATGCCTTCAGGATTTCTATCATGGATACAGTCAGGGAGGGAGGTCAAAAATGAGGATGTTTAGTTTTATTGTAAAGTTGACGAAGAAGGGAGCAGGTCACAGTTTCCTTCATTCTCAAATAATGGTTCACACTTGAAGGAGGAAGAAAACAAGATTAATGGCTATTTCTCTTATCTAATTATATTATTCTCAGAATAAATCTGTATCTTGTTCTCTCTATAGCCATAGATAGAGCGATGGATAGATAGATAGACAGATAATGTATATAAGCATGTTTTCTGTATTTTTACCAAGTCCACCGGGCAATCTGCTAATATTTGAATTAGAGAATTTTAGAAATGGAGGAAAGTACTACATCACCCATCTAATATTTTATCATTAACTATATAACTATATGAACAGCTATTATTTTATATTTCTTAGCATCAAAACATGACTTAAAGTCCTAGGCAACTCTTTCATCACTAAGAATGGTAATGATAATATTAATAACAGCAATAATTACTGTCCTCCTTTCTCTCCTCTAAATGCTTTAAATATATTATATAATTTATACTGGGCTCAGAGCAACTCTAACATGGCTAATGTCGTCACCTCTGTATTATAGATGGGGCAGATTAATTGGGTTAAGTGGCTAAAGATCATGCAAGTATGGCTTCACCAGATACCTTCCATCTTCCTTGTCCTCTCCAGCATCTGCCTCAGTCAGACATTACCATGTTCCTTCTATAGCAACACTCTTGTGCAGAAACTCAAACCATCGTCCCTTTCTCAGTGCCCCTCACCTCAGTCCTTCAGCAGCTTCCTCTGCAGTTATTGATTTACCACATTACTACAGAAAAAAACAAACTAAACTGTGCAGATGTTACCTCCCAAAGTTGCTTTATGTCTGTAACCATAACTGTAGTCTGGTGATTTCTGCTTTCCCTCCAAGGAGACATCTGTCCCCCAATTCCTAATATTTTATCTCTTTGAATTGTTGCATTGTTTTCTCTCCACACCCTGTGGTAATACTCAGTCACTCTCCCTCTGACCTACTCTGAGTATGTTCTTTCTCCCACCCTCCTCCTTCCTTTGCTTTCTGTTTTATCTTAGCTTAGAATATTGGCTTAAAACTAATGTAATTGTCTTTAAACACGGCTTCAAACCCCAACTGTTCAGCTCCCTCTGAATTAAAATGAATAAAGTTTTGATGTATTTGTTTAAAATTTACTAGGCTACTATATTCATATATGGCATATATTTCATATACAGTCTTTTCTGTGTTTCTTTAAAGGAGAGTGTGAAATTCTCTAATAAAGTCTTGTCCATAGGAAAAAAAAATTACAATCCTGCATGGGAATTATGATAATTCAAAGAACAAATCAAAACCAAAATAAATTCATATCTTCTCTGAGCAAAAGAGTAAATAATAAAAATGCAGCAGTATTTGTCAGGGTCAACAGTTCTTGCCAGAACCTGATGTGATATTCTCTAAAGAATTTGAGAAGCTATGAACAACTGATAAGATGGGAAAATATGATTTGCACACAAGTGATTTTTGCAAAATAAAAATTGTCAAGTAAAAATAGATTCTCCCATATCCCCTTTTTTAGCTTTAACAGAATTCCTGGACACCCTCTTTGGGAATGCTTTTCTCCCCAGTGTTGTGATATTTACACAAAAACTCTGATTTTAATATAATATTTATCTAACTAGATATAACCAAATTTGAAGTTGATGCTCTAGATTTCTTTATTTCCCTTAGATTTTGGCTAATTGCTCTATATAGTTGCATTTAAGATGAGGGAAGGAAAAGAAGATTATCAATTATATTTCATAATTTGTGTGGATTTCATATTATTTAAACTTGATCTTTAATTCATTAAATTTAAAAGTACATATATATTATATATATATATGTGTGTGTGTGTGTGTGTGTGTGTGTGTGTGTTTTGTTCAGTGATTAGAAATCACTTTTGAATTTTGGTCTTTACCTTTTTATGATGTAATAGAAACCCAAGGAGTCTAGAACCATATTTGCTATTTTCCAGTTTTATGACTTTGATCAAATCACTCTACCTCTCAGGATTTAAGATTCTGCATGAGTAAAATAATGAAATGGAGCCCAGAGTCTCCCAAAATTTGATCATCTACTTTTGTTCAAACTGTACACTCACTACTGTTATTCACTTTAATGTTTTTATAAACTACATGTTTTTTACCTAAAGCAAGTTTATCAAAGCAGTATCACTTGTTATAAATAAAAAATAGCCATAAAAATAAATACCGTGGAAACAAACATATTAAAGCCTGACTTGTCCTCAGAAGACTCAGATGCTGAGCCCTGATATTTCTCCACAGAAATAAGACTGTCAAATGTTAGTGAGGTTTTAAAGACATGCTGGCACCAACTGAGACTTTATTTTTAGTTTAATCAGAAGAACTCAAAGAGAATTAACTGAAAGAAGAGTGATTTATTTTTCAGTGAGTCAATATTATTTAACTGCCTTATCTCTTTACAATCAAAAAATTATCCCACACTAGTGTTACGCACCCTGAATGTTGGGAAATGCTAATGTAGAGAGAGACACCTTCCAGCCCTACAGAAATGGATGCTGTAATGCCCCAACATGATATATCCAATACACCCTGGCAGTAATGATGCAGATGAATCATTTATGTGATTACTTTTACTTCCTGCATTATTTTTCATATGTGTAAACATTTGGTTTTGCATATTTAAATTCATCTGCTTTGTAAAAGGTGGTCTAAATCCATCTGGGACAAAGACGTGGGACAATATCGTTGCCTTTGTGATTTAATTCAATGATGTTCAAAAGCTTTCTAAGTAGTAAATCTACAGCTCATTTTACTACTTACCTCTCCTCATCCAGAATATCATACGATGGGTGACATAACTAACCCCTGGCCAGTCTAACCCCTAAACTGGAGCCCTGGAACAGGGATAGCCTGGCATATAATGTTCTTATGACTAGAGGCCTTTTAAACACCTAGTGTTTTGACAGAGTGCTGAGTAGTTGTGGCATTAGTAGTGGGAGATGTAACACAGAAACCATTCTTAAAGTCTTAGAGAGCCCAGTTGGCTCTTAAAAAGACAACGCATGAGTTTCCCTGGTGTCAGTGCCTTATTTTTAACATTATTTGAAGTGTATTTTTCTTCACTGATTGGTTAAAGTGCAATCTTGTTTCTGTTTTCAGCCATTCATTGCTATTGTCATAATCCCAGTGTTTCAAACATGTGCGTCTTGGAGTATAATTCCTCCTTAAACAGGACTACTCAAGCCATTCCTACACATCTTCTACCCCTCTCGCCCACCACAAAGATAATATCTGAATTCTGGAGGCATTAGAAGAATGTGGGGGTCATTCTCAACTTTTCTTCCCCTCTGTAAAATAGCAACATTTATTCTTTCATGTAAGGTTTTTGGGTCAGGAATTTGGGGGCAGCTTAGCTCAGTGGTTCTGATTTAGGAAATTGAAATCAGATGTCACTTGAACATTTTTTTGAAGCCTTGACTGAGGTTGGAGCATCCATTTTTAAGTTGGCTCAGTCACATACATGGTTGGCACTCGCTGCTGGTGGGAGACCTCTGTTCCTTACCACATGGAGCCCTCACATGGCTGCTTGAGTAGCCTCATGACATGGCCCCTGCTTTCCAGCAGAGTGAATGGTCCAGAGAGAAAGCAAGAAGAAGCCACAGTGCCTTGTTACGGGAGTCACGGTTGTTATTTCCACAACATTCTGTTTGTCATAAGCAAGTCACTGTATTCTGCCCCTCACTCCAGGGAAGGGAATGAAGCCCCATCTTTTGGAAGGAGAAGTGTCAAGGAATTTTTGGACATGATTTCAGACTACCACAATCTACTTCTCTTCCTCTCCTTTGCTTCCATTCTGGGACAAATTATCATCAGTTGTTACCTAGAGGAAACCTCTTAACTGAGTGGCTTACTGTTACACATGGAATAAAATTGAGAGGACTTTTCACGGCATACGATGTCCTATATAATTTGCTCCCCACTTTCTTCTTTAACCTCATCCCATGCAACTCTCTCCGTGGCTCAGCAGGAATTCTAACCTTGCCACGGCTGAAACGTGTCCACCTTTCCTCGTTCAGGGGCCTGTGCACCTGTGCACTCTGTTGGGCAGGGTCTTTCCCCTCCCCCTTGGCGTTCTGTGATTGGCTTTATCTTTTGGATTTCTGCTTAAATACCTGTCCCGCAGAAACAACTTTTCCTGATAAAACTAAGGCAGCACCCTCCCATTTCTTTTCTCTTAAAAAAACAAAGATGTATTGAAATATAATTGACATGCAATAAACTGTACAAATTAAAGTGTACACTTTGGTATATTTTGCCATAGGTATACAAATCATCACCACAATCAAAATAATGAACGCATCACCGCCAAAGGTTCCTCATGGCCCTTCTAAAAGAGCATCCTCCGTTATCTTCTAAATTAAACACATTGGCTAGACCATCACAAAATTTCTTACAATTTATCATTGCTAATTGCTCTGACCTCAGTTTGTAGTAACTCACTTGTGTGTCTCACCATCTAGGCTGTGAACTCCAGGTGAAGAGAGATTGTGTCTGTCGAGTTCATTGCTACATCTCCATGATCACATTGCTTAGAACCTTGGAGATATTCAATATGCTTTTTGAATAAATGAATAATTAATCTTATTATAAGCTGACGAGGTCCCTTAAACCGATACAGGTCAAGTGCTCAGTACTTTTGAGGCAGTTAGGGGATCGGGGAGATCCGTGTGAGGTTGGTGCTGTGGTAGCTGCCCTGTGAAGAGAAAGTAGGTTTGTGCTCTTTTTTTAAAAAAAGTAGCTTTCTGAGATTGAGCGAAAAAGATAAGGTGTAGATTTCAGAAGCTTAAAGAAAGAAAAACAAGATCCCAATCTGCCTCTCATGTAAGAGAAGTGATATGGTTTGGATATTTGTCTTCTCCAAATCTCGTGCTTGAAATGTGATCTCCAGCATTGAATGTGGGGCCTGGTGGGAGGTGTTTTCATCATGGGGGCAGATCCCTCATGAATGGCTTGGTGCCCTCCCTGTGATAGTGAGTGAGCTCTCACTTTATTGGTCCACCAGAGAGCTGGTTGTTTAAAAGAGCCTGGCACCATCTCCTTCCTCTCTTGCTCCCTGTTGCACCATGTGACCTCCCTGTTCCCCCTTCCCTTCCACCTTGGTTGGAAGCTCCTTGAAGCCCTCACCAGAAGCAGATGCTGGCATGATGCTTCTTGTGTAGTCTGCAGAACCATGAGCCAAAGAACCTCTTTTCTTTATAAATTACCCAGCCCTAGGCATTTCTTTGTAGCAGCACAAAACGGACTAACACAGGAGGTAAAGAAAAATGAGCACTGAATGCCAGGTGTAGCAGTAGCCTGATCAGTATTTCAGTAGAGACTGAGAAGCAATCATTAAAGGTTTTTAGCCTGGCCCTGACTTTTTACTGTCCTGGCTTTGCCTCAACAATTAATATGGCTCTGATAGATAAGGGAACATGTGGATATTTTAGAAACATTTGCCTGTCTTTGCGTGATTTATATCATTTCAAATAAAGAAGTTAGGAAAATACAAATATAATTTAAAATATGTATTTTAACTTCTCTAAAACTAAAGAGAGGGTTCATTTAACTACTATCAGGAGTCATCTATTCATGGGTGGGTAACAAACTGTTTATTGTTAAAGTTTTCATAGCCTTAGAAATGCTCACACAGATGTTAGGGAATATATTTGGTATGCAACAGAATAGAAGCTTTGTGCACATTTATTTTTGTATTTATTGCATTGTACCAAAGATTTGTAATCAGGTAATAACTGTGTTGTGGAGAGAAGCTGTATCAGAATAGGAAGGCTGCATTTGAACTGGATATCTTTAAGCAGATTTCCCTCCTTTAGAGCTAATTTGAGCATATCTAGTATATATCTGCCCATATATGGTACACATTCCACATTCTCTGAACTCACATGTTGAATTTTCCCACACAATTTTAATACACATAAAAAGGAGAACAGATGTTTGGTCTATACATTTTCTGAATGTATGGAAGCATCCATGTTATGTAAGAAGCACAATATAATTGCCCAACTCTGTTGATACCATTTTTATGTTTTGGTGGGTATTGACTGACAAGGAGAAGGGTGGCTAAAACATAAATGGCATGGCAGTGAAATACCACATGCATGCAAATATCCAACTCCAGTAATATCTATCACTTGTTTGTTCAGCACCTACTATATGACAAAATCTTTACTCAGTGAATTTACCTCCATTAATCTTCACAATTATTCTTGTAGATAGATACATTGAGGTTACCCTTGTTTAATACATGAGGAAACTGAAGTTTAGGCATAACTTGCCCATGATAACACCACTTATAAGTAGCAGAGTTGCAGTTGAAAACTAGTTTGTGGCCTCTGAAATGATCAGGCAGTGCTTATTGATTTTTTAAGTCCATGTAATTACAAATTTTTGTTTGCCCTTAGAATCAGTCTGAGTATTTTTGATAGAAAGGAAGGGGTAATATTTTGGGATAAGCATATGAAGGTCCCATAAGAATGTTACTGCCACAGACAATACCTAGACGTGTTGAAAATATTTTAGGGAAGAGAACATATTTGTTGATGGATTTGTTTCATCTGCTTCTGGATTGAATGATTAAAGCCAGTTTTTTCTTATGGCTAAAATGATCTGATAAAAAATTAATCATTTGTTATAAGGAAGAGAAGTGGAGACTATGTCATCATTACTATCATCATCTGAAGCAGTCACATATATAATTGCGTTTCCTGTGATGTCCCAGTCAGTTCCAAATAGTTATACTTGTATTTATATAAAGTCATATGTTTCAATAAATATTGCAGCCTTGTAAGAATTGCATATTTTTACATAAATAGGTGTTTCCAGATAGTCTCATTATTTGTGTATTCCAAAAATATAGTACCTTGAAGACCTTGACTTATTTGGGAATGACATGCAAATTTGGCTGCCCGAAAATCTATTGGCATATATTCAAGATAAATTTTACAAGCAGGAGATTATTTTGGGAGCATAATTCATCACTTTGCTTACATAGTTTGTGCTCTCAGTCTGTCATTTTATTGGCGAGCTATGTTTTCTTGGAGTAATGTTGAACAAAGTTCCTGAGAAACTGTTTTATTGACAATTTGAAATGTTACTGATCACGATCCCTTAAGGTCAATTCTATACACAACTTACATACTTATCCATTGATTCCATGAAAACAAAAGTTCTTTGCATTTTATAAATAGATAATTTGATAGAGTATTATTAATATTTGCTCTGGGGTTTTTGGTTGACCAGGATATAAGAAGTTGGATCTTGGAGAGTTCTTTCTTATTGAGTCAGAAGAAGAAGAGTGAGTGTGTGTGTATTTGTGTGTGTATCTGTACCTCTGTGTAATTGTGTATGTGCATACACTTGTATTTAGAGTATATTTTTTTCTTATTCATTTAAAAAAGAAAATGGGATAAATTTTGCATGTCGTTTGGCTCTGGTCCCAATCTATTAGTGGAAACAATTGAGATTCAACCATAATTGGAAAAGTCATAACCTTTTCAAAGAAGTAATATTTATCACATTAGTTACAGTTCCATTTCACATAGAGTATGTGTCCAGCCTTTGACCAGGAAGATATAGAACCCCATATCTGATCCAAGTTATGTATTAATGGGAATGGTACCTCTCTCGATAGTGACGTTATATTCTCCTTGAATGTCTTAAGATTTCATTGGTATGTTTTTATTAGCTCCTTCAAAATGTTGGCCAATATTACACAATTTACCAAGTATTTCTGATGTATTCAGTCTGTTAATATCAAATGCCAATAAATTCTGTATAAAAATGATTTGGTTTGGCGTTTTAAAGATGATATTGTCCATAGTTGCCCTGGCAGTTAGGTCCCATCTGAGTCTACATGCATGCCATAGAGTTCAGGGAAAATTCCACAGTGTCACACACCATGGACTAGAGAACATGCTTTTAGGGGAAATTTAAATAGGTCAAGATTTACATGAGCCCCAAGCAGGCAGGTATAACGTTTTCTCAAAGCTACCACCTCTTAGAGTCTCATCATTTAGTGGAAGACTCTGTAATCACTAGGAGGATTATTTATCATCATCTGTCATATGTGGGTGGCATTGAACTAATACTGGATAAAACAAATGAAGCTGTCATGGTTTTTCCCTTCTAGGAGTTCATGAGATGACATCATTTTCAAAGTCTAAACTTTGTGAATAAATAATAACACTATAGTATATGCCTTTATGTGAAGGCATAATTAAAAGCAATAAATAAATACATATGCTTCTACTCACACTAAATTTATTGGTAATATTTTTAAGGATCCTGCAATTTGCAGATAGGATTAGATGTTAAAAATAGACCTTATAACCATCTTGATTTACATATTGTCTTGGAAAGAACCAGGTGAGAGAAGCATATTGAATAAATGCTAATTCTTATAAATATTGATTTCCATATAAATTGATTTACTAAACATTATAGTTTATATATTAGCATATTTATTTAATTTTAACAGAGTAGTAAAATGGACATTGGTTGTCCTCCAAATTCTATGTTTTCATTTAGATAAAGATGACAATGTTGACAATGATAATCTGAAGCTTAATACTATAATAGCAGCAGCAATCATTTTTGAGTATTTACTCTGTTTGATAGTGAAGAATCAATCAATCCATACATATTACATGTGTTTATATCAATCTACACACACATATATATATTTAAACACACATATTAATGTATATATTAATTTAATCTACACACCATCACTTGAATGTATGTTCTTTTCTACACTTATTTTTTAGATTAACTGAGAAATAAGGAAGTTCAATAATTTGTCCCGATCACTCTGCTACAGGAAGCAGGATTGGAATCTAGGCAATTTGACTCTAAAGGCTCATGCTATCTATCAAAATTCAATACTGTGGATATTGTAAATTGTAAGGCCATCTTGTACATGTAATTTTGATACAATAGGTGCTATGTGCTCGCTGTTTTCTAAATTTTGAATCTGCAGTGAACTGGCTACTTAGCTGACTACCAACCATATCTTTTTGGGTACTGTATCTAGGACAAGTATAAACATCCCTGATCATATTTTCTTATTTGAGTTTCTCTGATTTCCACACATAGTCCATATAAACTCAGAACTGTTTATTTAGGAATCTCACTGAACAAAATATCTTGAGCTTTATAATGGGAAGGGGATAAAAGTGCAGGTCACTCAAACTTATTAATAGTTTGCAAATGCTGTGGCGGGTACTCTTGGCAGCCACTGTCCTTTCCACAGCATTTCCAAGGCACCTGCACACTTTCGCAGCTGCTGCTGCTCTCCCAATCCTCTTCCTTCCCAGTCCCATGGCCAAGATTTCAGAGATTGTTACGGAAATCACAGTGAGGTCAGTACTTTGTTAGAAATGTAATATGGACCACAATATTAGGTTGCAAAGGAAGGGACAATGCCTTTTCTGAGTTCGTAATATGCCTTCCAGGTTCAGCATTAACACTTTATATGCAGTGTTAGGAGCTTTAAATGGTCTGTGGCAGGTAGCATCTTATATCTCAATGAGAGAGCCTTAAAGAAAGTTAATCAAAATGCCAAGGTACTCTGTCCTGACATAGGGCTCATGAGTCATAATTTTGATAAACTTCAGCATAGAGCTCTAGCAACTTGATGCATCTGGTGACGGCATCCCAGCTGTTCCCCAGAAAAGGTGCAAAATTGAGACTCAGCAGCCTGAAGGCATAACAGACAGCGTCTGAGAAGTGATGCTGTGTCGCTGTGGAAGAGCCAAGTCAGAGGAGTACAGACTTAAACTGAACCATCCCCCAGTGTAAAGATACACACGTATCAAGGGACCTTGAATAAGAGAACTGAACTTCCTCAAGCCTGCGGCATCAGAGAACAACTCGACAGTGTTCTTACCTGTCCCTTAAAACAGCCTATTTGTTCCTATCTAACCCAATGCCTTTGCTGTATAAGAAAATACTTCTGAAAGTAAACACATATGAATGACCTACATATGGGAGGGAAAAAGCACTGTATTACAACTGTCACTGTTTCTTCTCCTTCCTCCCAACCTAATGAACATTTTTGCATCCATCAGTTTCTAACCAGGCAGCTGCTGAAATTTTTATTCATGCTTTGGTTTCCTCAAGAATTGATTTTTGTAATTCTCTTTTATGGCCTTCCCTTACCGGGCTATTTTGAGGTTGCAACATATTCTGAATTCAGCAGGTGCTTCAAGCCTGGCAGCATCTTATTGCCTCTCTTCTGGCTTCCTTTAGTGCCTCCCAGTATTAAACATGATTGCTCCTACAATTTTAATTTTTGCTCGCTGTGTCACCGAACAACCTTGTTAGTCCTATCACTGAGCCCAGTTTGCAATGTTAGGAGGTCTGAGTAGTTCCACACTCCATAAACTGCAGCGGTATTAGCATGTACAATTGCACACTCTGAATCATCTTACCCTTATTATACAGGAAGTCTCACACTTATTTTAAGGGAAAAAATGCTTTAGAGAGGAAAGAAAAAAAATCGAAGTAAATTCTCTTTGCCTCTCAATATTCTAATCACCAAGGATTGGAATTTTCAGGAACCAATTTCAATTTGATGTTTCTATTTACAATTGAATTCAGGGTGTGTGTGTGTGAGAGAGAGAGAGAGAGAGACAGAGACAGAGAGAGAAAGAGAAAGTGTGTATGTGTGTACACATTCACATATACTCCTTCTTTGATTTTATGTGTACCACTTTTATTCCATAATTTATAAATATAAGGAAACCTATGTAGTTTAATAGAAATTCAGTGAAGTTAGGAATTAAAGGCAAATAAATATAAATAGCTGCCAGAAGCAAAGACTTTGCAAATCCATTTAGTTAGATGATGTATTTATTTGTGCATGTAAAGCCATGGCATTTGTACAAATGTTGTCCCAACAAATATACATGAATGGGGGCATAAAGATCCACTCTCTTGGTTTTGTAGCTGAACAAATTTCCTCAAGCTGTTACTAATGGTAATAACTTTCCCTATTTAAAGGATATTTCCAAATGAGAGGAGTAGGTTATTTTTCCACCTGGTTTAAAAATCATTTCTGATCCAAGGAAAATAGACTTACATCTATACAACAGAGTACATTATTAATAATAACTGGCATTTGTTGAATATTTACTAAATGCCCAGAATTGTGCATAGAAGACTAATGAAATTTGAAATGCAATGTATTTCTTAATATTGAAAATATACAAAATGAAATTTTGTCTTCAATTCAGAAGGTACTTTAACATGTCCTAGTGTGGGTAAATCATTATAAATTGTCAGTCTCTTGTAAAATTATGGAAGTGCTGGTTTACAGAGATCTTTCTGTGGTAAGAGAAGCAGATAATCAAATCTTTACAGAAATAAAATCCTATAGAAAATAATCCTGGCAGTCTGCTGATTTAAATGTCTGAATAGAATGGATTAGGTAAATAAAAAGAATGAGCGAGTAAGTAGAAGAAATCATAGTTTCTAAATATCAAATTCAGAAACTTTTGATTAATGACTTATATTTCATGCCATACAGCTTTAAAGACTTTTTTCCTTATTCCTTATCCTTGAAAACAAAATGAAGTGCATACGAGAGCACCAATGGAATAAAAACAGCCCATTATGGGCTCGTATATTCCTTCTTTAACAAGGCTTTATCTACTGTCACAGGGCAGCTTAGTATGATAGAAAGGAAACATAGATGTGTGTTCCATTTCTTCCACTTAATAGCTATGTGAGTCAGTTAGGATATATAACTGGTCTAGTTGCGCTACACTAAAAATCCTCTCTAAAATTTCAGTGGCATAACACTGCACACGTGTGTATATTTCACACGTACTCTATCATCCAAGGAGATTCGGCAAAGGGTCTCTGCTGGTGGGTCATTCAGAGACTTGGGCTGATAGCGACTTCCTCTTAACACCTGCTTCAGACTCTATCAACAGTTAGAAAGGGCGGGGCACAGTGACTCACACCTGTAATCCTAGCACTCTGGGAGGCCAAGGTGGGAGAATGGCTTGAGGTCAGGAGTTCGAGACCAGCCTCAGCAAGAGCAAGACCCCCGTCTCTACTAAAACTAGAAAGAAATTAGCCAGACAACTAAAAATAGAAAAAAATTAGCAAGGCAGGGTGGCACAGGCTTGTATTCCCAGCTACTCAGGAGGCTGAGGCTGGAGGATTGCTTCAGTCCAGGAGTTTGAGGTTGTTGTGAGCACCACAGCACTCTAGACCTAAACACGGAGTGAGACTCTGTCTCAAAAAAACCAAAAAACAAACAAAAACCAGTGAGATGGGAAATGTGGCAAATCATATAGGCTCTTTACATTTCTACCTGGAAGTAACATGTAATTTCTGTTAAATTTCATCTTCCAGTGCAAGACACATGGTCAAAGAGAAAGAAAGTACAATCCTAGCATGTGCTCAGCAAGGCATCACTGATGACTGCTATGCCATGTGATTTTGTGTAAATTTCTTAATATATGTGGGCTTCATTATTCCAATCTGTTATTAAAAAATGTAGAGGACTTCCCTGACTTGATTCCTCTTCCCATGACCCCCCTCTAAACTTTTTTTCCCCACTCACAATTACCAGTTTATTATAAAGGATACAACTTAAGAAGAGCCAAATGGAAGAAATGCATAGGAAAGGTATAGGGCAGGGGTGGGGAACACTTTCATGTTGGAAGCCACATTAATTTAGCTGTCATCAAAGAAGGCAGCACTCAAGAAACTTCAATTAGATATACTTAAAAATGCACATTATTTTGTAAAAATCTGCCTACTATGTACTTAATAATTTCAAAAACTATTTGTTAATTTTAAAGTTAATTAACCTTTTCATGCCTTTGTTGTGTCTGCTTTTTGTTGGAAAGCATTTGAATATCTCGTGCAGCATGGAGGTCCACAGTTTCATTTGATCCTTGAGATGGGTACCAGTCATTTGTGACCTTAAGGGTGTCTTGATTTGGGTTAGGTGGGAGAATGCAGATTTGCAGCAATAAGTGGTTGAAAACCAAGAAAGCATTTTTCGGACATGTTGTCAAAGACATGAGTATTCCACTGCATTTTTCCATATTTCAATTGGCTGTTTCTTAGCATCAATGACTTTAAAATGTCAACTACTGAGAGCGCAATCAATTCCATCTGTAGTTTATGGGTGCCTTGGTGATATCAACGAGGTGAGGCTGAAATGCTAATTTGAGTGTGATGTCATGATTCTCAAAGCCAGTGAAACTTTCATTGTATTCTTCAATAAATAGGTCTATAACAGTGGCATATTCTTCAGATGATTCACATATATCATCCTGCTCATCAGTGACCTTTGCTAACTAGGGAAAATGTTCATCCAAAATTTCCTTTTAAAAAAGAAGTATTTTGGAAAAAGATAGCTTTTTTCAAAATGCTTGGATTTTTTGCCATGTATCATATGTAGACTTAGTTTTACCTTGCAAAGAAATATTCAAGTTGTTTTGATTTGACATGAGATCACACAGAAATGCTACATTCCTATAGAAATCTTTCAGTAATTCACTTTGCTGATTCTGTTCTTCATAAAATTTAACTATCTGTTCTCACAGAAATAAAATTTTCCCTAACACCTGTCCCTGTGATAGCTAACACACTTTAGAATGATATGGCAAATCCACACTGAATACCTCATTGTTCAACTTTAGCATGTTAAAAAACCAACAATGCCATGTTGTATTTGCACTAATATAGTTGACAATACGTATAACTTGTTGCAAAGTGTCACTTAAAATAGTAGCTTTAGCACACATCCTCACTCGTAGGGAATGAAATGATCCACGGAAGACGACTTCCCAAATAGCTGTGGTTTCCCCTTCTGAGCTCTGCATCTTTAAGATCATGTGGTCCATTTAAATGAGAAATTCTGTGAATGTTTAATACACACTTACCATTTAAATGGAGGGTTGTGAATAGGCCTAACCTTTTCTTTTGCCTCATCCCTGTTTTACCATTAGTTCAAACTGAGGACCTTAGAGGCTCTTCAGATCTCCAGACCCAGGAGTTTCACAGGTGCTGGCTCTAGTCTTTTTCCCCTGGCCCCTGACTATGACGTCCTTGTGCTTCACTTCACAATCTCCCATGTCCAGGTTTTCAAAACATATTTAAGCCTCTCTCCTGTTGCACTGCTGCCTCTCTTGTTGGGTAAATTATATGGACTTTGTGACTGTCATATTCTTCTGAGGACTTTTTCCTTTTAGCATCTGGTTCAAACTAGGTCTATTTTAGCTGAAAGCTGTCCTATGAATGCAAAATAGAGTACAAATTGTGATAGTCATACTGTAGAGCAATATGACCATTCCACTGAAGTTGAATATAGGCTACCTACAATTCAGCAATGGTAATTCTACATATAAGCCCTAGAGAACCATGTGCATGTACACAGGAAGACACATTACTAGAATGTTCATCAAAGCACTATTTGTAATAATAAAGTGGTAGAAGCAACCTAACTGCCCATTAAAAGGGGAATGAATAAATGATCTGTTTATTCATACAGTAGAATAGTACATGATAAAAAGTAACTGAATTAGAGTTACATGCATCAAAATGTGAATAACTGTAAAAATGTAATGTTAGGTGAAAATGGAAAATTTCAAAAGGATATAGAAATCTAATGTTCTTTACATATGTTTTAGAAAGAACAAAATAATATGTGTGTGTGCATATATGCACACTTGCATGCACACACACACATAAATACATGGCTAATAAAAGTATGAAAACGTGTGGTAGTGACACATACAAATATCAGAAAACTGTGAATACAAGCAGGTAGAAGGGATAGAAGAGGCTGTAGCTTAATCTCTCCTTTAAGTGCTATGTTAAAAAAGGAATAAACATTAATATATCTAAAACTAATCTGTAAAATGTTATCATCTGTTAAATCTGGCTTTTGGGTACATGGGGTGTTAATGACTTTTATGTATGATAGAATTATTTATTAATTAAAAATTTTACATGATGAAAATATAAGTCTTTTAATAGTTATTTTGCCCACAAGTTATATCTTGTTCATGTTTGTGGTTTTTTGTGTGCTTTATAGAATCTAAGAACATAATAGAATTATTTTTTCTCCTGACTTACTGAATCATATTTAGATGTGATGCTTAATTTTTAATGTTTGAGTTGACTCTTCAATAAAAATCACAGGGTCTTATTGTAAGATCTAATCAAGGGACTGAAATAACTTGAACGTAGTGACATTTGAGGCATTGTTTCAGCCATCTTAAAGACCACATGATATAATGGTGCAGTCTTCGTTTTGTTTTTGTTTTTTATTATGTTTTGAGAGAGTATCATTCTGCACACAGGCTGAACTGCAGTGGTGTGATCATAACTCACTGCAACCTCGAACTCATGGGCTCAAGTGATGCTTCTGCTGCAGCCTCCCAAGTAGCTAGGACTACAGATGTGTGCTGCCACACCTGGCTAATTTTTAAAAGTTTTTCTTAGAGATGAAGTTGCCCAGACTAGTCTGGAACTCCTGGCCTCCAGTGATCCTCCCACCTTGGCCTCCCAAATTGCTATGATTATAGGCATGAGTCACAGCGTCCAGCCTAGGATGCAGTTTGGAAGCCAACATTAGATGAATATGTATACTCTGAGTGGATTGGAAGAATTCAAGGGAGAGAAAAACAATTATACCAGGTGCCCCAGCCCATTCACATGAACC
This sequence comes from Lemur catta, assembly GCF_020740605.2. Taxonomy (NCBI): domain Eukaryota; kingdom Metazoa; phylum Chordata; class Mammalia; order Primates; family Lemuridae; genus Lemur; species Lemur catta. The sequence goes on along the minus strand of NC_059145.1, from coordinate 15,148,678 downwards.
ATTGTATCGAGCACTATTAATACTAGCCTCTTTTTAAAAGATCCATTTGTTTGAGTGCAAAGGGTAGAAAAGGGAGTTATGGCAGGAACTGAATACCTTATTCTTCCATCATGAGGAGATTCCACAGTCCAGATTTTCCCTCTAGAGACAGGCATGCCTGATGATGCTTATAGTCAATAAATAGTCTGTTCTTGCTCTTTTTTCATCATCTAATGAGGAAGGATAATCAACAACAGCAGTTTAAAAAATCCCCCATATTTTAGACAAGTCACATTGAGCCACTCTGTGGAAACAGATTTTTCTTCTAGGCTTTTTTAGGAAATAAATACATAAGCTTCATGTGATGACAGATATTACTGTGGTTTGAATGTGTCCCTTCCAAAATTCCTGCTGTAACTTAATCCCCATTGTGGAGGTATTAAGCGGTGGGGCCATTTGGAAAGTGATTAAGTCGTGAGCAATGTGCCCTCATGAATAGTTTTTCTAGTGCCTTATGAAAGGGCTGCAGAGAACTAGATTAGGACTTGTTGCCCCTTTTGCCCTTCTGCCTTCTGCCATGTGAGGACACAACATTCAAGGCTCCATCGTGGAGATGTTCATCGTGGAGTCTGGGGCCTCACCAGACACCATATCTGTTCACGCCTTGATCTCGGACTTCTCAGCCTCCATAACTGCAAGGAAAAAAATTCATGTTATTTATAAATTATCTAGTCTCAGTTATTTTGCTATAGCAGCAGGAATAGACTAAGACAGAATGAACAAAGAATTCCAAACAATGAAATAGCTATTTGTATTTACAAAATATAGGTAGTTCTCAAAAGCAGTATGTTTAGTTGGATAGCTCTCTAACTTATCTCTAAATGAGTTAATTAAACATTATGGCTTACAAATGAGTTTTAGTTTCTGCTCTTTATCCTTTTCTAAAGAAAATATGTCTTTGGGACTTGAAAAATTAGATGTTGTAAAATATATGACTAGGGTGGTCTGGGTAGCACCTAAGGTACCCTATAATGAAATTACATATTTTCCCTTTAAAATGTTTCTGTTTTATAATTTTCAAATAAATTCTCTTTTGCTATCAATAAAAATGGATAGATTTGGATAACTTTCCATATAGCATCATTTTATTTCATTAAACAAATATCATCACTGATTTAGTAGGCATAAAACTTTGTGAGCTTTTCAACTTAATTTCAAATATATTCACCAAAAAAAAGACTATTTATCTTCATCCCTTTGAGGTTAGGGAGGATATCTCATTGATCTTTCTGTATCTCCCTAGCACAGTGCCTGCAGACGGTGTAGATACTTAAGTGTCCGTTGACTTGTTAAAAGTATCTGTATTACAAGTAAATATAGAATACTAAGTTTTACAATATATAATATATTCAACATGTTGTCTGTTGCTCCCACCCTACTTTATTTTTCACCATAGTGTAAGTTATTATTAAGATAGTATCTGTTATATTATGAATTTACCTGTTTGTTTCTTGTCTGTCTCCTTCCATAGAATGTACACTCCAAGAAGACAGGCATTTTATTATCCATACTGCTTTGCCAATCTAAAACATTGCCTGTCAATAATATGCATATTATAATTTTTAAATCAATGGACAAATACTGGTTTGCAATAATTCTAAAGCAGATAGTTAAAGGAAGGGCAAGGAATAGGAATCCTTCTTTAATTTTCTTCTCGCAGGATTTCAATATGAAATTGAGCAGTTTGAGTATGAAAATATGCTCATTTCACTTCCTCTTTTCTTATCAAGTGTGTTGTTTCCAAATGGAGAGGGGATCATTTTTATTCCACTGGACTTTGGGAAAATCTACCACTTTTGGCATATTGTTCTATGTTCCAGGGAAGTTTTCTCACTTCCATTCTTGAAACTGTAATCTTCTCTTACTAAAGAAAAAAAAAACCTGAAAATGTGTAAGGGCTTCTTTGATAGGTTAGTTCTTGTTTGGATGATGGGATAATTTTATTTCTTTGGTTGCCATCTTGAAGGAATGGTTTCTGAGTCCTTAGAAACCTATGACTATTTTTAACTTGCTGTTGCTATACATGGTAAACTTTAGATCTGTAGTCTTCCAAGATGATTCATTTAATCAGTTTTAACATCTCTTTTTGGTGGCACTGCTTTGTATGTGTGTGTGTGGTTGTTATCTTCACCTTTTCTGCAGCTGTTTTCACTGAGTCATGTTTTAGCCCTTGTGGAAACTCATGCCGACTTGTCATCTAGTAAAACCTTACACTTTGTGCGCTTTGCTGCTACGGGGCGGGTTAGTGTGCTATAAATTGTACTAATCCTTGTTTTAACAACAAATTTAGGTAGAGAAGAGACCATGAAAATGTTTTGTTTTATTTTTATCAGTTTGAATTTTCTGAGAAACTTATTAGGTATCTCATATGATTGATATCAGAATATTTAAAACATTAAAAACATGCAGCCAAGGGGAGAGCAACCGTTATGAACATGTTTTAGAGCGCATTATCTGAGAATAGGTGGAATTTCCTATTGCCATTGACATAGTGTTCCATTAATAACTTGGGGGAAATACTTTTTCAGGCATATGATGCACAAAGTTATTTGACCTGAAATGGGTGCTTAACTTTGCACTGTTTATATAAAGATATGTGATTAAAGAGATTTCTCTTTCTCACCAGAGCTGTTTTCATGTAAATCTTATAATAATACTTCCATTATAATTTGCTTTATATGTATTATCTCTTCCGATCCACATTATGGCCATTTTCAGTAGATATTGCTGCTGTCCCCATTTTACAGATGTTGTAGGCAACGTTCACAGATGTTTAGATGAGTCACGTTGATTGAAAGTGACAGACCTAAAAGTCTTCACCTTGATCTTGTTGCAACACTCATTAATTAATCATATGGCACCTGCTATGTGCACAGCCTTTCAACTCATGAACAATAGAAGGTTTGGGGGGAAAAGTACTCGGGGCACCTGGGACCAAAAATAACAAAGGACCTATTAAAAATTCCTGCATCACAGATAAGACTTCTCCAAGAGTGGAGATAGCCATGGGACAGAGGTAAGGGAAGGTAAAGATGATCAGCCAATCAGCCAATGAGAGCAACACACCTTCCCCAGCCTAAGCTCCAGGAGTGTAGGGAAGAGCTAACTAGCCTCTGTACTTGGATTGTTGGCCCTTGCAAGAAACTGGTACTAATTTGGGAGGCAAAGATGGGCCTGACCTGTCCAGCTTCAGCAAAGAATAGATCATGTAGCCACACAGAAGGCTCACATTTGGAGAGAACCAAATTACATTCTATTGTTTTGTGTGCCCCAAGGTTACCACAGTCCTTGGTTCATAACAGATTCTCGGTATCTAATGATTTCAAAGTAATGAAATGAATGCCAACATAGCTGTGACTGTAACTAGTGTATGATCTTGGAGAAGTCACCTCTCTTCTCCGAACCTGGGTTTCCTCTTCTCTAGAATGGGTGGTACTACTCACCTGAGAGAGCCATTACGTTAATTCGCTTTGTGAACTCCAAAAATACGTGTAACTTAGGTATGCTCCTACTCTTTCTCTCTTTCCTTTCTTCCCTGGTCTATCTGGTGTCCACTTGTGTCCACACGGCTCTGACTTGGTTGTTAATACCCAGTGAGTTGGTGGAATATAGAATGAAAAGGAGCCTGGAAATGTTAATTGTTGTATACTTATAAATCAAAAGGCAGAAAGGGAAGGTGAACGGGGATGGGGGACAAGAACAATGAATTTTTAGGAAGCTGTCTTGAGCATTTGGAGAATAGAGTTTGGCGAGGAGACTAGCTAAGGTGTTTTGTCTCTGTTGTGCAGTGGACTGCCCGTGGCATCTCTTATATGGGTGGCTACAAAAATCTGAATCACATCTTTTAATGTTAGATGAACATTATTTCTTTTGAGTGCAACAAACCTATGTTGAGACAAAATACTAAGTGGTCCAATTTTACTCAGGCTACATATGGGATGGAATATTATAAAACTGCATCCATGAAGATTCTTATTAAATATTCTTAGATGGTAATGTTTTAGTGGCTAAAAACACTATTATTCTTTTCCAATGAAAACCTATTATTCAACTTATTGTAACCAATTATGCACACACATGCACATTCATACACACACACACACACACACACACACACACACACACAGATGCTCCTCAACTTACGGTAGGGTTACATCCAATAAACCCATAATAAGTTGAAAATATCCTAAGTGGAAAATCCATTTAATACATCTGAATTGACTTACTATCACAGCTTAGCCTAGCCTACCTTTTTTTTTTTTTTTTTTTTTTAAACAGGCTAGAGTGCAGTGGTCTGATCATAGTTGACTACAGCCTCCAACTCCTGGGCTCAAGCCATCCTCTTGCCTCAGCCTCCTGAGTAGATGGTACTACAGGCACAAGCCAGCTACCACACCCACCCAGCTAATGTTTGTTTTTTTTTTATTCTTTTTGTAGAGACAGAGTCTCATAATGTTGCCAGGCTGGTCTCAAACTCCTGGCCTCAAGTGATCCTCCCACCTCAGCCTCCCAAAGTGCTGGTTTTATGGTCATGTGCCACCACACCCAGCCAGCCAAGCCTACTTTAAATGTGCTCAGAGCACTTACATTAGCCTACAGTTTGGCGAAGTCATCCAACATAAAACCTATTTTATATTAATGATAAAGTGTTGAATATCTCATGTAATTTATTGAGTACTCTATTGAAAATGAAAAACAGAATGGTTGTATGGGTGCTCAAAGTATGGTTTCTAGTGAATACATATCAGTTTTGGGGACCATCTGTGTGTGTGTATGTGTGTGTGTGTGTGTGTGTGTGTGTCTGAGAGAGAGAGACAGACAGAGAGAGAGAACTGGAATACACACAGTTGCTCTGCAGCAGTTTTGAAGTCAAGATACAACATATATTAATACAAGTTTCACAAAGTGAGGTACCTTATTATTGCTAAGGGAATTCAGTAAGGAGAATATTGCTTTCAGCCAGGTAGAGTGATGTACATAAAAGATATTTTGATTATTTGAATTAGGGGTTTTATGTGATAAGCTACGTCGCTACATTTCTTATTTCATACTCTTTAAAGAAATCAACATGTTCTTTATGATGTCTTTATTACAATTGAAAATAGAGTAGTATGCCAACATATAGGCATTTAATTTAGTCAAATTCAACTATGCAAACTTAAAAGGAAAGGAAAGTGGGGGAGATATAACAATTTAAATAGCCTGAGCAATTTCTCACACTATTTCACCCAAAGCATACTGGCCTTAGTGACCTTGAGATAGAAGTGAATCACTCAGTAGATCTCATTTTATTTCATGCTTGACTAGAGGGAGCATCTTAAGGTGCTTCATGTGAGCATTACGTTTAAAGACACACTATTTTAGAAGAATATTTTGCATATTGTAGCAGAGGCTTTGGCTGCATATCAATGGTGCAATAACATCATCAATTTTTCTTTTATCATTAATTAGTTCTGTCATTCTGAGAGTGGCAACTTGTTTCCGTTAAGATAGCTTCCGTAGTTCTGTGCGCACATGGTGACTCCATGTCCAGTGGGTAAAGTTCTATTTCTTTTCATATATTTTATTAGTGATGACACATTTTCCCTTAAGCTCCGCAACCCGTTTCTTCTCAATTCTTGTTGGCAAGAATTGCATCACATAACCGAACTAATTCCTGGCAAGGAAAATGGTAATGATGATGATCGAATTATATCAATCAAGATTCAACCATTGGCCTGTGGATGGGGCCCATCTTCCTTGATGCACTTGGCCAGTCATGGGAAAATTTTGGATTCCATCAGCAAAGGGACAAGGAGTAAGTAAATAGTGGTTAGGTAGGTTCTGCAACATATGTATTCATTACTGTAAAGCACTATTTGTAGTTCACATTTATACATTCATATTCATTTATATAATGATATGCATAAGAGCATGTGTATTATACTTTATGAGCAATATAAAGGCTTTTTGTGGGATTAATTTTGACTCAGAATTTTGCTGTAGGATTAAAGTTACACTAAAATCTATGCATAAGATGAGACAACTCTAATGTCAATATTTGCCTTGGTTTACAATTTACCATTATCAGATGTATCATAAGCATTTGTTTTAGGGATGAATAGGGAACCCGTTATAAAACTTTGATCAACAACTTAAATGTTTATTTTATTTTTTAAAAAAGGAAAACAGCATAAAGTTTCTTTCTACTCTACATTGAATAAACCTCACCAGATCTATCCAGACATCCAGATACTCAGCCCACTGATACTGAGTCCTACCTGTGTGCACCCCAGTGTTCTAATCATTGTGGATAGAGCAAAGGTACTTGTTTTCACAGAGATACCATTCTATTGTGGAAAGAAAGAAAATTACCAGATAAGTCAACCAAAAAAACATACAAAATGAGATCATGAGAAGCGCGTGTTGGCCAGTGGGTGACTACTTCAGGGATCAGGGAAGTCCTCTTTGAGGAGGTGGAGTTTAAGCTGAAATCTAAATGATAAAAAAATGACAAGGAGCCAGCATGACAATATACTCAGGGGAGCATATTCTGAGCATTGACAATAGCTGGTGCAAAAACCCTCAGGTGAGAATAAGCTTGAAATGTGGCCAGCAAGTGGGAAAGAGGAAAGAGAGGTCAGAGAGGAACACAAGGGCTAGATCGTGTGGGATTTTTGTAATCCAGGGTACTAGCATTTGGTATTGATTCTAAATATTGTGGGAAGTCACTGGAAAGTTCCACTTGATCAAGAAGTGATAAGGTAACACACTGTATGAGGTGCGGGGACAGTCTTATGGGGAAAACATTGAAGTACAGTTAGGCTCTTGTCCAGCGGAGAGGTGGTAGTGGGTAAGACCATGGTGGTAGTAGAGAAATGTACAAAAAAGGGTACAGATTCAGGATGTTTTGGAGATAGGATGTAGGGAATGAGGAAATGATATAAAAGGGATAAATTTAAATTTTTGGCTTGAGCTACAGAGTGGATGGACGAATCTTTTTCTGAGATGGGTAGGAAGCAGGTTTGTTGGGGAGAGATGGCCAGCAGAATTAAAAGTTCTGTTTTGGTCCTATGAAAGTAGAGATGCCCGTTAAGGCATCCTTGTAGAGATGCCAAGGAAACAGTTGGGTACATCCTCCTGGAGTTCCAGGAAGAGATGGAGCCTGGAGATACAGATTTGGGAGTCATCTACATATAAAAAAGCAGAGAAATGCCCACACAGTTATTTTAATTAATTCCACAGAGCATTCTAAAGTATAATTTGGATAACTAAAAATTGATGGGTACTTATTTATTGAAACATTTGTCTTGAAAATTTGTTAACACCACAATTGCTGAGAAATTAATTGATAGCTCCTGACAAGCAGTGATGGCTCATTTCATCAAAGTTTCCCTAAAAGACAAAGAAAGTTTTATGTTATCAGCTGTGTCTTGCTTTGAAAATTTGTTTTTGCACATCACTGTTTTGAGTTAGCAATAAAATTCTGTGCTTTTGCTTCATAAATCAAACAAGGACACAATTGTTAAATAGTCTATATCATATTAATTAAGCTCTGAAACAAGGCAAGCATTACAGCCATTTATAACAGGGTATTGCATAAGTTGCTAATCAATGAGAAAAGCAACTAATTAACAAGCCACTAGTCAGCATTTTGAGGAGAAGTTGGTGACTTTCAGCTTAATTAAACCTTGCAGGTGTCAGTGATGATATGAAAGAATCTTTAATCTTTTTGTGTCTAAATTCCCCCAGATCATTTTCACATCTGTGCATGTTTAAAGCCCCTATCTATTTTGAGGCAGGTAAGGGGATTTCAGTGTCTTAAAGCACTTTGCATTTTTAAAAGCCCTCTTCTCAACTAAATCTTTGAGATATCTCTTGGATTAAGATAATGGAATGATGTTCATGAATTATTTTACCCTAAAAATAACAAATTTAGAGGACTAAGAAGCTTTATTGAAGTGTAATTTACATAACATCAAATTCACTTGTTTTAAATGTAAAATTTAATGATTTTAAGTTAATGTATAGAGCTGTGCAATCATTGCTATGATATAATTAGAACAAAGGGAATTTTAAAGTTTGGACATATTTGTCCATGATGGTTTCAAAATTAGCTTGCAAAGGAAGCTGGGATGTACCTAGCCTTAGGAATGACCTCTAAAAGTATCGGTATGTTTTTTTCTTCCAGCACTTACATGTTTCCATTGCATCTGCTAAAGCCACCATCAAAAACAGGATTGTAGACAGGATGAATCAAGGATTAGGAGTAATCTATTCCTTAAATAACATTTAAATGCTGCAAATTCCTCTGTAATTACGTACATTATTTGGCAAAAATTAAGAACCCTAGTTCTTCGGCTGCCCTTATTTCTTTTTAGGGATAGTTCTGTCATGGCTAATTTAAGAAATAAGATTCTTTTCTGATGACAATGTTCCTATTTCTTCTCAGTTATAGTAGCTGTGCAAGATGATGTCATTTTCAAAAAGTTGCATAGGAAATGGGCAAACATATTTGAGATTTAGATAAGCATGCATATCAAAAATATTTGTCGTGTTGAACATATTACAAGAAACTATTTGAGATTTTCAAGAGATGGATAGTAGTTTGTTGAATGGAAGTAGCAAATATTAAGCAAAATAGCAGACATCACTTTCTATGTGCTAGAAACTGTTCTAAACACTATCTACACACTTAGAACAGTGTTTAAAACAGTGTGCTTATAGTGCTTAGAACATATATATACATACATATGTATGGGATATATAAGATATGTATATGTATGTATACATATGTACATATTTATGGGCTATATATAGGTTATCCAATATAAATAACTATTCTATCAGGTTGTAAAAATTAAATGAGCATATATGTATATGGATAGTGTTTAGAACATATTCGTTTAATTTTTACAACAACCTTGTGGAATAGGTATTTATATTGGCCCCATTCCACAAACTGGAAAACTGAGGCACTGAGAAATTAAACAATTTGCTCAAGGTGCAAATAATAAGCAACAGAGTAGAGATAAAGGATGCAGGCAGTCGGGCTCTGGAGTCCCTGCTCTTATTTCATCAGTATCTCCTACTGGAAATTTTGATTATCAACAGTTCTCATATCATATGGCTTCAATTGTTTATCATCAGTAATACCTGCAAAGTTTCATGCAGTGTCCCAATCTAACAAAACAATCTGAATTTGCTCTGAAATACATCTTTTTAAAATGTCAGGTATTTTCAGATGCATTTGCAACCTGCAAAGAATGATAAATTTGGATTCTGGAGACTTTGGTTACAAGTGATAAATCTTCAACAGATAATTACAGGAACTTGGTAAATTATTTTGGCTAATTGAACCAGTTATCTGTAAAGTAGGGATTACGTTCATTGACTAACCCAATACCTCTCTTTTGTGCCTTCATAATAGCAAGGTGGCAGCACTTATATTGCCTGAGAGTATCTGTTTACTTGAATATCTCTCCATAAACTATAAGCAGGGACTGTGTCTTTTTTTTTTTACCTTCATATCTTCAGCCTCATTTATGCTACTCCCTGTCATCTCAGAAGCACATATTAAATAAGTGTAGAAGTAAAGTATAAAAGAATAGAAAATGTTGTGTTTCCCAAAACAGTTGTCATCAGGATCAAATGTGATAAGTGAAATTCTGTTCTTGGTCTCTTGCTACCAGCTGTACTGTGAGTAGAACACCAGTGGGGTGCTCCTTCTAGTAGCAATATGTGCTTATTCAAAGGCACAGAAGCAATATAGAAATCACTTTGGGAATAAATATTTTCAAATCAATAGCTTGAAGAATAGATTCAGAACATTATTCATCTATGGGGAAAACATTTGCAGCATCGGTATGTGCCTTTATTTTGTGTTTCCTTTAGCTCTTAAAGTCTTTCAAAATTGTTTATCAGAGACAAAAGGCAGCTGTTGGATCACAGTTGTAAAATGATAGACATGAGAAAAACTAGGTAAGTAATGAGAGAAGAGGAAAGTCCTATGGAATTTCATTCTAGGATAGCACACAGCACATTTCAGGACTCTCTTTTTATATCCTTAGGGAGAAGGCTTTTTATTTGCCTGATGAAGAGAACATGAAGGAACAAGCAATGTTTCCTTGAAATGTTTTTTGTATCGATCAGACTCACTAATAACACAGCCTAGACTACCAGAGGTGCAACTGCTTACACCTTCTCTGTCCACAAAGCATCGCAGTGCCTGTGTTGAGCCTTCACTTTCCTCAGCGATGCTCAGAGCTCATGACTTTAACCCTTTCAATTTTGGAATCTGAGACTATGCTTTGTTTCTGTACCTGGTGCTTTGGTTTTTCCTAGCATTAATAAGTGTCTCTCCAAATGTGTACCCACATAGTGACACATAATCTGTCCCAGTCCCTGGGAAGCTGTATGAATTGGAAGTAAGCCAGTGATTCATTTGATTATATTAAGGTTAAATAATTGAAAACAGGGCAATGCCATAGCCATATGAAATCACATTTTATTTCTCACTTAACATGACTTTAGCTGAGCTACTTTGGTGATGCAGAAAGTGGTTTGAATTTAAAATAGTCATTCATTTATTAAGGGCCCAGAGAAATCTAAGTTATATGAAAATGGTTGGGATGAAATATCAACTTCATATCTTTATTCTGCTCATAAAAGATTTAGCTGTATAAAATAAACATTGCTACAGGTTGAATTTAATCCTTTATAATTGCTTGGATTTAAGTGAAGAACTTGTTTACACAAGGATGTCCTTGTGCATGGAATAAATAGGATTTTAGAAAATCTGAAAACCTCGTTTACAGAGAAATGTGCACATCACTGGACTTTATAATACCGCCCCCCCCCCCCCCGCCCCCATATCAATATCCCTCCTTTGAAATAAAGCATTCTTACTCCAGAATGCCTCTGTTAACAATGAAGTTTGGTTTACCATGATTTTGCCTTTTGGACCCTTTCCTGAATGTTGAACAAAATGAGACCATGTTTTAAGACACACAAACCTAAAAATGAAATATAAAGATTTGAAATTTGGTACTAGAAATTACATATTTGAGCTTGGATAGGTTACTGTACCTCACCAAATCTTAAGTTCATCCTTTTTAAAATGAAATAATAAAAATAATGCCTGCCTTATAAGGTTGTTTGGAAGACTAAGTAAGAAAACTCCTGCAAAAATCTTGGCATGTTGTTGGACATATAGAAAGTTCTGCATTTATATCAGCAATCCCTGTTCTCCTCCGCTTCCTCCTCACCACTAATGTATATAAAAGAATAACACGCAGCAAGGGAACTAGACTGAATCTGCCTGAACACATTCTGAAAAGGAACGTTCTGTTCCACCTGCCCTCCTGACCAGAATTTTGATCCTAATTGTCAGATGTGTTGTTCTGCCCCATCACAGTAATTGTCTATGACAATACATGGAGAGGTCTTTACTTGTGTTTTATAAAAACACCAAAATCGTAAGTGATAATGACTTAATGAACCCCCATGGAATGAGAACCAAATACTGTATGTGTATATGCATTTAACTTGTACAGTTATAAGCAACACACTTTTGAATGGGTTGTGAAAGTAAGTCCCTTTCACGGAATAATTTATGAAAGCCTTAAGTACATATGGCCAAGAGAATGATACCCATTCTGCTTCAATTCAGATTTAACTTCTCAGAAGATTGATGTCCTCGCTGGCATCCTTTATGTGTCCCTCATAGCACTTGCAGCAGAGCATTGTGTGCTGTCCATATTGCTTTTTGATATCCAGACTCTTGGTTTGCTCTGCAGAATTGCAGCCTTGCTATGTGTTTAAATTCAGGAAATTCACGTGCCGGATAGATTGCTGAGGCAATTTCAGTTTCATCTACACTTTAATTGTTAGATAACATTCCCTTTCTCTCAGTCTACCCTTGCTCTGCCTGTATGTCTTTTGCTGTGCTGTTTCAGGATTCTGCTTTTTATTGTGTGTTCTATACTCACCATGACCATAGAAGATTAAATATGTATTACCTTTTGGTGGAAAGAGTAACTTGCAGCTGAAAACATAGTCCCCGTTAGACAAGAAGACAAAGGCTTCACTTTGTCCAAGTAGACTTATTAGACACTTGACTGCAGTAAATGTGATGTTACTAAATATCAGAAAAGCTATGGAGCTGAGAATGAATAAAGTAGTTGCTCAGTAAAGAATTATTGAGATTAGTTCCCCATACCTGAGTCTTTTTTTAATTAATTTATTTATATTTTTTAAATTTTATTTATCTATTTATTTATTTTTAATTTCAGAGTATTACAGGGTTACAAACACTTGGGTTACATAAATTGCCTTTGCACTGCCTGAGTCAGAGCTATAAGCGTGCCCATCCCCCAGACAGTGTGCACTGCACCGTTAGGTGTGAATTTACCCATCCCCCTCCCACCTGCCTATGAATGTTACTTCCCATATGTGCACATAAGCGTTGATAAATTAGTACCAATTTAATGATAAGTACATGTGGTATTTGTTTTTCCATTCTTGTGATACTTCACTTAGAAGAATGGGTTCCAGCTCTATCCAGGATAATACAATATGTAGTTCACCAATTTTTTTATGGCTGAGTAGTACTCCATATACTTAAGAGTCTTTATACAGATGTTGAATGACCTATTATGGATATTGTATGAGAAACTTGAAGAAATGAAGTTAGTATAATTTATTATTGATATATTAGAAGGACTATTTGTTAGTTTTATATCTGCAAGAATGATTCTGAGAGTATGGAAGTGGTATAGAAGTAAGACAAGCAAGTTTTGAAGCAGAGGAGACAGCTTAAAAATCTGGAATGTCTAGAAATTATGGAGAAATAATAAGTAGTACTTTTTATTGAATGTTTAATGTGTGCCAGACCCTTTGAGAAGTTCTGCATATACATTATCTTAGCCTATTCTAAAGCAACCATGTAAGGATGTGTGTTAATATATCTATTCATAGATGAAGTAACAGAAGCTCAGAAAGGTTGATATCTCACATAAGATCGCACAGCTTGTGTAGAAAAGCTGGGATGTGAGACCAGTACACACTGACACAAAAGCCAGTGCTCTTAAGAAACAGATCTCCTTTTGTGAAAAGTAGGTCAGATGAATGATGAAGGCATGTAGCTACTTTTCTTTTTAACCCAAAATTAATTCTGCATATACACATACTAAAGTAGTTTTTCTATATAGCTATCAAGGAGTTACCTGCAAAGAAACGGGTGAAATTAGAGATCCATGCTATGTTTTGGAGGGCATATTTACTTCTACCTTGATAAATGGTGCAAAGCATTATAGAAAACTACTTCTCTGCTAGTCCAAATATGACAAAATCTCTTCATCTTCACTTTATTCAAGGGTGATATTCAGGTGGGCCTGCAAACACTAAACGTTAGCTTCTTGAAGGGTCCTTTATTGAGACTAATTCTTTTTTGTTTCCATTTTTTATTCTCATGTTTTCTTTCCTGATTTTCTACCCCCTTGTTTTGCCCATTCATGGTCCATATATTTTTGTCATTTTAACTTTTCGTCCTGAAGCTCAGCAATCATTTCTGAGTTTTATGGATCACTGCACAGATATTCTGGTGGTATGCTATTAATCCTTCTCTGAACACACGGCAGTTTTACCAAGGCTCTGGGATGGTATTTAGCTGTTACTGCAGAGCTTCCTAGTGGAATCTAGACAGAAGGGGGGCGGGGGAGGTCAGAGGATAGGTAAACATAAATCAGATTTGTGCAAACAAGCATGATGAATGCTAGTTCCCAAAGTGCTCTGCCTTTTGTCAAACTTATATATTAGGAGAGAGGGCTGTGTGGCGTGAATGATAAATCATAAAACTGTTCCCTGGTGAAAGAGCAAGCATAGAAACTACTGCAGTAACATGGTAGCTGGGATACATCACAGGACTTGGGAATACGGAGTGAAAACCAGTAGTATCTGTATCAGCCTGAAAGAAACAGTAAAGAGGAGAGCAGGGTCCCCTGACTGGGAAAACCAGATCAGTCACAGGGAGGTGAGCTTGGAGAAGCAAAATAAGATACAGTGCATCAGTGTTTCTTAACCAGCATTCACAGATAGAAAAAGAAAACAACAACTCTATGTTCATTAATCATTAACTGAAATATAACAGTTCCTTCAATTATGAAGGAAATAATCACAGAATTATGATCAGTTATGGTGGCTTTACCACTAGTAAAAGTCACCAATTTATTCAAATATTACAGTTATTTTTAAAAAATCTCAAAATTATATTTATGAGTTACTACTTTGAAATTTCAGTAGTTATTACACTTACCACTAGAAACACATATATTATTTTATTACAAAATTTACAATTTTTTTTATAATTTTGCTTCAGAATAAATGGTTTCATTTGTAATTCTGTATATGTTATTTTATGTACTAAAAATTATTATGTTGAAAAAGTATCTGTGGGTTTCACCAGAGCAGCAAAAGGGTCCAAGGAACAAAAAAAGCTATGAGCTCTTACAGTTGATGTTTTTAATGTTAGGTAAAATCTAGCTTTTTAAGGACATAATTTTTAAAAATTGCTTGAGGGAGAAAAATTTCCATTTTGATGTATTCAGTACAATACATGTTGCCACAAGTCAGTATCTACCATGAATAAAAATTAATTTGGGGAGTAATGCCTTACCTTCTACTTGTCAAACCTTGCAACCTGGATGCCAACATGAGACCATGGCATGATTTTCAGACTAATCAGTGCTAATCCAGCTCTCTTTCCCCTTTACTTTTATCATACAGATGGAGTTTGCATTGAGATTAAGAGTTCTGGCTCTTAATTGGAATTTCTGGCTCTCAATTTTAGCTGCACTTCTTAATTAGATGTGTGATACTGGGTATATTATTTTACGCCCCCAAAGCCTCAGTTTATTCATTTATAAAAATGAGAAAAATAACAATACCTGCCTTATTGGGTTCTGGTAAGGGCTATATGAAATAGTAGAGCACTTAAAGCAGTATAAATACATGGTAATGCTTAATACACAATTGCTGTATTGTGTTCAGTACATACTATAATTATGTGCTTAATAAGAATTGTAGCCCACCACCATCTTCATTCTCCAAAAATAAAGTAGGTCCCTAAAAAGCCCACACCCCCAGAATGCCACAACAGCAGATTTCTGTGATACTGAGCATCCTGGTACCTACCTCATAGGATGGCTTATATATTTTATTCTAAAATTGTTTTCATTAAATATTGGATACATATACAAGAGTATTTATAAAGTATGCATAAAGAATAACAATATAATAGATACAATGACAGTTTAAGCAAAATATCATTACTGTTAGCTATGGAATTTCCAGAATGCTCCTCTGTGATACCAGTTTCTTCCCTCTCCTCAAATGTAACCACTATTCTAAATTTTGTGTTTATTATTCCATGCCTTGATTTTATAGTTTTACCACACATATGTCCAAATATGAACTTCGTATGATTGGAGTTATATTGAAACTTGTGACTTGCTTTTTTCACTCAGTTTAAGTTTCTGAGATTCATCCATGCTGCTACAACTAGCTCTAATCAGTTTATTTTATTTTCATTTTTTTATCATCATTCATTGAATGGGTATACCAGTTACCAGTATACCACAATTTGTTAGCCATTTACTACTGACAGCCTCTTTTTCTTTCTTTTTTTTTTTTTTTTGCTACTACCAATAAGTGTTGCTATGAATATTGTCAAATATGTCTCCTGCTGTACCTGATTCTACCAAGTGGCGTTACTGAGTCATGAAACATTGGCATCCTAAGCTGCATCCAATAATACTAAGTTTTTTTTAAAGGGTTCTAATTTGCATTTCTACTAACAGTGTCTCATTGTTTCAGTTCCTTCACTCTCTCAACAACACTTGATATTGTCAGGCTTGATATTGCCTGTTTCACAATTTGTTGAGTATTAAATGGTATCTCAATATGATTTTAATTTGCAATCTTTATTTTCATCTTTTTTTATTTCAAAATATTAAGGATATACAAATGTTTTTTTGTTACATGGATCGCTTTTCTAATGCTTGAGTCATGGCTATAAGTGTGCCCATCACCTAAATAGTGTTCATTGTGCTCATTAGGTGGGTTTTTGCTCCTCCCCTTCATCCTCTCTCCCCACTCTTGATTTCCACTGAGTTTTGCTTCCCTCTGTGCACATGTGTACTCATTGGTTAGTTCCAGATTAATAATGAGTACCTGTGGTATTTGTTTTTCCAATCTTGAGATACTTCACTGAGGAGAATGGTCTTCAGTTCCATCCAAATTGTTGCAAAAGGCATTAATTCATCCTTTTTATGGCCGAGTAGCACTCCATGGTATACATATACCACATTTTATTAATCCACTCATGAATTGATGGGCACGTGGGTTGATTCCACATGTTTGAAATTGTGAATTGTGCTGCAATAAGCATTTGAGTGCAGGTGTCTTTTTGATAGGAAGACTTCTTTTCCTTTTGGTAGATACCCAGTAGTGGGAATTCCCTTCTGTAAATTGCCTACTCAAGTCATTTGACATTTTTCTTCAGGCTTGTGTGTGTTCTTCTTAATTTAGAGAAGTTCTGTGTATTCTGGACACTATCTTTTGTCAGTCCTATGTCTTTTCCCTGTTTTTTATCTGCCTTTTCACTCTCATTTGGAGTCTTTTGAAGAGCAGAATTTCTTAATTTTAATATAATTGAGCTTATTAAGTTTTTTCCTTATGACTGTGCTTTGTGTCTTATATAAAAAATTCCACAGTCTATTTTTCCTGGCAGTAAAATGGATCAAATAAAAACTGCTTTATGTCATTTAAGAGGGAAAATTATGACCTAAGAAAAGAGGAAAGAGTTCCCTTGGCTTGAAAATGGTTATTTTTACATTTTAAATCTTTGGCTACGCGGTGGGTAAAAACCAGAAAATTACTTGTGATTACCCAGATCATTTAGACAGAATCTTAAGCTAATAAAAGTTTAATGTTCCTGTGGCATTCACCTCTAGTTTAACTTAAAGGGTCTAGGTCACTGTTTCCTTACTCATATGCACCAGATGATAGAGAAACAAAAATTGTTAAAAGAAGGAAGCATTGTGTCTGGGCTTCTGTATCTGGACAGCCTTTCTCACATTTAGCATGCCACGGGGATGCGATTGAAGGGTGATACGTAGAAGTATATCTGCATTTCAGTTTATAATCTTCGTATTTGATATGTCTGTACTCAGACTACACTTGGCTCCCATGCTCCATTTTGCTCATATACTTACATAATTTGTTTTGTGCCTCATCTTCTCACTAGTCTGAACATGCTTTTGAGGGGGTAGGATATCCTGGTTTGGCTGAGGTTGGGAGTTTTCCTGGAATGCAGGACTTTTATGCTAAAACCAAGCCCCACACAGCTGGGCCAAGTTGGGCACCCTACTTTGAGGACAAGGACTATGTATGTTGCATCCTTGTATGGTGTGCACTTCTTTTCACAGTAGTTACACGTAGTCCATAGTTTTAACATGGATTTTGCATTAAGTTGGAAGGTACTCAACTCTGACTTGGATCATATTCTTTCTTGCAAATTATGTTTATTTTGTAGCATATGATTTCATTAAGCTGCCATTTTTCTTAGATATGTTTAATCTTTTTTGTTTAATCCACTAATGTTAAGGTAGTGATAGACTGTTTACCAACAGCATTCTGTCATCTGTATGAATGAAGTTACCATTAGTGGTCATTTTTTTTTGTTTTGTTTTGTTTTCATTTTCACAAATGCATCAAAGTTTACTAATGAAAACAAATTTATTATGAATTTTAAGATTATTGGAAGATTAATTAACAATTTGCAGAATTTAATTAAAGATACCGATTTAGTTTCTGTTCAGTCATCAAGCACCTCTTCCTAGAATCACAAAAGTTATAGCTATCAAGTTTTCTGCCATTGTTGAATTATCTAGGAGGTGACATTTCTCTGTAAAAATTGATGAGGGCTATGCTTCATAGTATAATTTGAGAAGCAGCTGAAATGGCTTCTGTAGCTAGAAGTATTTCTTCTTTTGGCTTAGTGTGTACCTTACACTCCATCAATTGTCTCCCCTTCCATTGGTTAAGACATTTCTTCCTCCAGCACTCCCTTCTAAAACACAAATGCCTTGAGGAGGCTCAACATATTTATATAGTTTTGATTAGTAGCCCTTTTAGCAGAAATTATTTTATCAGCTGCCTTCCAAAGTAACAGCTTAGATGAGAGGGAATTGGACTACAGGTGGCGTCACCAGGAACACTGAGCAGTAGAGATGCAAGGCTGTAGCAGCACGTTTCAGAGTTGGAATAGGGCACCTTAGGAGAAATGGCTCCAGAGACCAACTTTGCTTTTCCACAATGCCCTGATCTTGGGCAAGAAAAATTTCTTTAACAGGTTTGATTTATGGGAATATTTCCCACTCGATAGAATGCAATGGATATCTGATGTAGTTTTGTGCCAATCTAAGTGACTATTGAGAGAAGATTTCCAAATTTCTCTGATTGCCATCAGTAGGCAGTGATGAAGTGGGATTATTTTTTCCTAGTTGCCTTTATCAGTGTCAGTGAAATGAGAACAAAGCTCTCTATTCTCCCAAATTGGAAAGAAATCAGATCTGAATCTCCAAAAATCAGTTGAACATCCTTCAACCTGTAGTTTCATGTCCGATTCACAGACAGTAGTAATTCTGCCTTATTGAAAGAAACCCACTCTTGTGATAATGCAGAACTGGACATAACCAAAAAACAATTTTTTTAAACCAGAAAATATTTTTTCTGGGTTGTGATAATTTGGAAGTGGACGTAACCAAAAAGTTTTTTTTAAACAACACAAGATATTTTTTCTGAGAAAAGCTTCCCCAGTTGTGTGGCAAATAGATTAGCATGCCTGTCAGAGTAAGAGTCCGACTGCTATTAACTATGGACCTTCAGAATAATTTAATTTGGTCAATTGTCAGTGCCTATAGTGAAATTTTATCTTAAGAAAATGTATCTGAAGTGGACAAGTGTAATGGACTGAATTGTGTCCCCCAGAACTGAAGCCTTCGTGTGACTATATTTCGAGATGGCCTTAAAGAGGTAATTAGGGTCAATGAGGTCATAAGGGTATGGCCCCAATCCCATGGGACTGGTGTCCTTAGAAGAGGAAGAGACACGAGGGATGCACACACAGAGAAAGGGCCGTGTGAGGACAGAGAAGGTGGCCGTCTGCAAGCCAGGCAGAGAACCCTCACCAGAAACCAACCCTGCTGGTACCTCAGTCTTGGACTTCCAGCCTCCAGAACTGTAGGAAAATAAATTTATGTGGTTTAGGCCACTTAGTCTGTGGTATTCTGTTATGGCAGCCCAAGCAGACCAACACAGCATCTAATTTTAGAATAAACATTTTCAAATACACCATTTTCCCAGGTCTGATGATCACCTCTTGGTTTGTGAATTAGGTTCTCTATTTTCTAAAGAAGAATTTTGGCCCCAGTCCTCCACATCCCAGGTTCACAGACTGACTTCTGCTCCTTGCTGGGGGTGTACCAGCTTGGAGGCTGGTGACGTGACTTTGTAAATTTCACAAGAAAATAGAAAGCAGGTTATAGCACCAGCCCTGTTGGTTTGACACAGTTCATGGTTCCTGTTTAGGCCTCTGAGATTTCTGCAACATGCCTCTAGCTTTTGTCACACCCGAAATTGGTTGACTCGTGTGATGGCTGCTTGAGCTGATGCTGTGTTATTTTGGCTTTCCTAAAGGGGAAACTTGTGGATTATTAGAGAGGTTATGATACTCTGTGATCAATGATGCCACAAATTAATATTAATCCATGGACATCCTCCCACAACCTGCCCCAGAAACTCAATTTGAACTTTTTCTCTATGTTTCTTTTTGAGATATTGTCCATCTTATGCTAAGTTATCTTTTCTCTTTACCTGGGGCCAAAAATTAGGACCTTGAGCCAAATTTGGCCCTCCATCTGATTTTGTAAATTAAGTTTTGCTGGGACACAACCATATTAATTGGTTTATGTATTATCTATAACTGTTTTATCACATAACAATGGCAAAATTGAGAAGCTGAAAAAGAGCAAAAAAGACAATATAAGCCTAAAATATTTACAATCTACATATCTGTATTACTAAAATATTTACTATCTATAAAAACATATCTACTTTAAGGAAAAAGTTTGCTGACCCCTGAGGAATATTAATCTATTTGCTTGATAGCCCCCAAATACTCCTATCTCTTATTAGTATATAAATCATAAATAATGCTGAGAAATTATAACTTAATATTATTAAATATTTTTCTCTTAAATTATAGTAAAATTTTAGAGAAATTAGTATGATAGCTCTATCTAGGAGTGTGTGTATATACATATACACATACTTTATGTTTAGTATACTCTTAGGAACATTAGGATTTATTGAGAAGCTTCTCTTTTTAAAAAATGTGTAAAATTTAAAATTATATAAATATTCATAATACAGGAGTCTTATTAAATTTAGTAAAAGATTTATCTGAGTAAAGACAATCATTCTCTGTACTTGATCAAGCAAATTTTCAAGTTCACTCAAATATAGCATATTTCCCATCCATCTTATCAATCCTTCACTTACGTATTATTGGTTGACCAAATTACAAAAGGTTTTGTTTGCATTCCCATCAGATCTCACCCATATTGGTGGATGTGGGAGTAGCAATATTATAAGGCCAAGTTTCTCATCTCTTCTTCCGAAAGTAAGTCTCGACAACATTTTCTAAGAGTAATGGTTTTGATACAGTGCTTAGTGCTTTATTTCCACATTTGTTATTTCTGACTGCTAGGAAGCCAAGGTTACTAGGTCAGGAAATTAGCTTGAGGGGGAAAAGTGCAAGCAGTTACTCTAAGGCTAAAATCCATAGAGTATGACGGGTTATTGTGATGAATACTTAGTTTTGATAGACTTCATTTATTATGTAATAGCAATATGCAGTTAGCAGAATGCTTTTGTTAGTGGACCTCACAAATGTTTTAGTAACCCCCCAGAGATTAGCTAGATGTCCATGTGCACTGTAAGAAGAAAGCAAATCTGACATTAAAAACAACACATAATCCAGTGAAAACAAAATACCTCTCAGGAGTTACCATGTACCGTACAAGACCCATTGGTCATTCCAATACCATTAAGAGCCTGAGGAGGGTTCAGTCATCTCTGCCATCTGGTTTTATACAGGTTTTATCATGTCTTAATGATCATAGTTTTGATAATGTACCAGGCACTACACCAAGGGTTTCATATATAAATAATTTAATTTAATTTTGAAAAATTTTTTGTATCTGAAGAAATAGAAGTAAAATTAACTAAGATGCCTTAGGTAAAGTAAAATTCAAATCAAGTGTGTAAGAATCCAAAGTTTGTTCTATATTAAAAATCATTTCATTCTTCTGCAGCTGCATTATGTATACCTTCTTTCTGATCTATTATCTTATAAAAGACAGGGGCTATATTTTATTAATTGTTTAATTCCCTTTGTGCTTATCAAGGACATTTCTCCCCAGTGCAGTCATATCTTATTTAGAGTTTCGTTTCTAAAAATAGTGCAGAGACAAAATTACTTTTCAAAACCTTTTAGGCAAGGGCCATATTGGAGACTGATCTGTTACCTTTCAGTAAATCCACCACTTCTGAATTTCTCCATAACACTGGAACAAATGGCTGTTTTTCAGTTGAGCATTAGATAAAGTACTTTTCTTATCCTCAGGGGCTATATTGCATGTAAAATATGCCCCTTCATACACTAGAACCACGTTAAACATGGCCTTGAGAGGCATGAAGAGATCAAGACTTACTCAAAGGGCTTCAAATTTATGCCTCTCTCCTCATGCTCACTGTGGGGCATAGTGCAGTATTCAAAGAATTCTGAACAGGATTATCCATGACCTCTCTGGGTGTAATTTAACTCAAGTTAACTTCACCAAAGATGCCAAAACATTGCAACAAGTGGAGATAAAGATCTCCCATTTCTTTAGTACTTAGTATGTGCCAGCCACATTCCATGAACTCTGCACTTAATAATTCTCATGAGACTGCACGAGGTATATATCGTCACTCTCTTTGTTTTACGGGTAATGAAGCTGAGAGGCAGAAAAGCTGAGTAAATTGACCAAGGCCACCTTGCCCGTGTATGGCAAAACCAGGATTTAAAGACCACAACCACTTTTAACCACCAAGCTGTGCAGTCTTAAGTGGTCAATCAGTACATGTTGATGGTGACAGAAAAGTTACAAGCGATACACATATTTAAGACTATACAGTGTCTAGTTTTTATTTCAAGTAGTTTTTTATATTCTTTTCTACATTTATTGTTTCCTTGATCCAAAGGATTATTTAAAGTAGTGAAATCAACAGCCATTTGTACAAAGGCACCCAGTCACGTATAAACCTTGGCTGTAGCCCACCGAGGCCTGCCACGGTGCCCAGATCTGGGAAAGCTGTTCACAGAGCACAATGTAAATGGTGCCCCGACCCCAGAGTGAGGAGCAATCAGTGTCCTTGCCTTCTGGCTACACGTTGGATTCATCAAAAAGTTTGTCAAATGGATAAACCCCTAAAACTATCACACTTCACTAGATACATTCAGTGCTATGTCTCCAAATTCTCCTCTTGTACATCTTCAATACACAGAGATGTCAACACATTGTCCAATGTTAAGTTGTGAAGATTTCAGCGTGGCGGACTTTGGGCCCGTAAATGTGTTGATTTCTCATGTTTATGTGGAAAGTCGAGCTTGATGTCAGGGTTAAGTCCATTGTGAAAACAACAGTAAATCTATTAATTAAGTGAGGATTTTTCTGAAGACATCTTTTATATCTATTTTATTAGCGATGATAATGTAATCATAAAAACAGCTAGATCCAAAGTATCCTCTCAGCAATCAAGTAGTCTATAGCCTGTAAAATCTTCAAGAAAGCAGAAGCACTGTGTTCGTAACCTTGCTGGCGTGAGGTTAATTCAGAAAGTCACTTGGTCTTTGCTCTTGACCTCAAAATCTACCTCCCATTAGGAAGCAGAAAGGGGGAAAAAAGCATTTGCTTGGCACTTGTGAGGAAGTGAAAGGAAGAAATGGGATACTCAGAGTCAAGTAATACAGTGAAAACTCGAAATTTCTACTTTAAGTCCCATTACCTTTCGACACTGTTGATATTGTAGATAAAGAAATGCTTGCCTACTCTCTACAGATGATATCCTATCCCTCAAAATCATTATTTTTCATGAGCAGACAAGCATAGTGGTTGGGAAATGCTGTAAATTGTTTCCGAGTTCTTTGGAGGATCTCATGTAAATTCATTAGTAACTCTGGAACCATCTACTATGCATTTAAGTAATGAAAAATGTATTAGTTTCACTACACAAATGTATTAGCTTCCACTCTATAGTTAAATGAAAAATGTATTAGCCTCTATGTATAAATATATTAACATTCACTCTGTGGCATTTTCTCTTAGACGTTACTCCGCTTGAACTAGTCTATAATGCAAACACTGCTTAAACTCTCAGTGCTGGAGAATTACACTTTTTAAAAAATTCTCTTAAGTAGCAAAAAATATCTGTGTCTACGGTGGTATTTGTTTAATATAGCAAATAAGTATTCCTAAAAAATGCTGTTTCAGAACATATTCAGTGCCAGTTTTGTATAGGATACTACAAGAAAGATCTTATTTTATAAATTATTACATTCATAAACTATTTGAAATCTAAAAATAAAAAAAACAAAAAACAAAAAAACAAACCCAAACCCAGAAACCCAGAGTTGGGATGAATATTTTTTTGTCAGTGGAAAGACATGGCATGCATGTACTGCTCAGTTAATTGAAAGGATGAAGGGATTCACTTTCTGTAATAACTAAATATAGATCAGCAAGACAGATCTCTCTGAACCATCCAGGGGAATTTTTAAGTTTTCATGGAACAATTTTTTCTGGTGAACAATATTGCTCTACTACATTTAAACTGAAACCTATTCACTCTCTGCCTACCTATTCAATGCCATCATTCTGTATAACTGTTAAAATTCCTTCCCCTCTATGTCTCCTTGAAAAATAGTCTGTTACATTTGATGGGTCAATCCAACAATCTCTAAAGAAAGATAAAAGTAAAGGCTGGGGAAAAAAAAAGCAGTGTGAGTTACCAAACTGTAATTTGAAATCCAAGTATTTTCTTTTAATTATTCTGATTCTTACATGCTTTCTCTATTAACAATTTTAGCCATGCCTTATCTCATGTTAAATGGTAATGTGAAAATAAAGAGTTTGTGAGGAAAAACAAAAAGGTATTCTCTCTGTGGATAGGAACATACACATCCATGCATCCACATGATCTCTATCCCATGTGTCTGATGACTCTTTCACCATGGATTAACCAGATCTCAACTCTCTGCTCCTTTGTCCTTCAGTTATTTTCAGAAGCTCCCACAAGGATGTCTCGAATGTGCTCACAGTGGGACTTATTATTTAGAGGCACCAACCAGCATCCACTCTGCTCTTTTCCTACTCTGGCTTCTTCTGGCCATGTTCACAGCTTGCCCCTTGCTCTTGATGGAAGCTTTCACCACCCTTTGGGAGAAGGAGGACAAGAGAGCTAATCCCACATACTCTCACAACTTCCCATCATTAAGCATCAGGATGTACTTCACCCCTCTCCTCTGTGTGCTCTCTGTTACTGCTGAGCAACGTTAAATATGTCTATTTAAATTAAGCATAGAAGATAGAATGTTTATAGCCTTTGGGGGCCATGCAGTTATTTTACAGAAGGATAAAATGTATAATCTGAGAGAGATCTGCTCACCTCAAAGAGAGAAAGTACTAGAAAATCTTTTTCTACTCCTTAAGTTATCTGAATCATCCTGGAAATGAAGGAGTTTAGAAAATAAATAAAAGTCCTTCTTAATAAATTTTGTTGCATTGTCCAGGCTCCCCAATGTCCAAGCTCCCCAACCTAAACTCATACCTGTTTATTACTTTATAGCTTCCCCTGACTTCTCATATCAACAATGAAATCCAAATAGGCTTATAAAATCCTAACAGAATTTACAAGCACAGGTCTTTTAAAGGCATCAAATTTTATGAAGACTATTTTCTATTTCATTTTACTGTATTTGCTGCTGAAGGACAAAACAGTATTAACTGTCTCAAAGGCAATTGCTTTAGAATTGACAATACTTCCCTTTATTATACAAAAGTTTTTAATTGTTTGTAATTGTAGTGCATAATTTTCATTTTCTTTACATATACAGGGTTTAAAAAATAGTTTTAATAAGCTAATGTCCTTATTTCTAAAATAAGCAGGTACACATATTTCGGTTGTTCTTCAGACTGTGCAGTGCAAAGGCCCAAGTGAGTCATTCCGGAGAGGTGTCTGCCCCAACAGGAAAGAAACATCGCTGAACTTTGACAGTACCTCAAGGTCTCCTGTAATTTGCATTCATCCTCTTGATCACTGCTGCCCTACTTCTTTAACTCCTGTAAATCCCTGATTCTTGGCCATTAGCTTATATTCTTGATGGCAGTTGTCCCCAGGCATGTGACACAGGGCTATCTGCCTGAGCTCTGATGTTCCTCTAGGACGGTCATTTAATGTGCATGCCTACCCTTGCCTAAGTGCATTTCCTAAATTTCTCATTTGCAATTACAGAAGATGCCCTTATTGATTCTTCATGCAATGCCTACTCTGACTTTGATCACATGTTGGAATAGACAAAGCCAGAGTTTGGAAGTCGTACCTGGAATCAAAACCCGTTGCACTTCAAAACTTTAAAACACTGGGCAAATTGCTAATCCCTTCAAATATAAATTCTGCCTCTACAATGGAGGTAGATATATGATAGGTCTTTAATGAGTTACTTATATACTGTATCAAGCATGGTGCAATATTTTAAAGGAATTTAACAAATGGTAGCTGTTGTTTTCCTCTTGTTTGACTTTCACTTCCACCTTATTGGAAAAAGTTTCTCCATTAGTGCCTGCTCTCATTTGGCTTCAGATACATGGCTCCACGTAGATACTTGAAATCTTTCAATGCTCTTTGGGCCCCTTTGATCACAGCCCTTCTCCATTCCTAGCCTCACGTTCAATCTTCTGGTTTCACGTGGTTCAATGTTGTGTCCTCTCTCCCCCAACACAGTTATGGCAATAAAAGGTTTTCATTTCAGTAAGATCTGGACATACCTTAAACATTATTAAACCCTTAAAATTTAGATAGAATTTTATTGGTACCAAAGAAGGTTGAAGTGTACAAATTAAAGATTTCTGGAATGAATAAATATTTGTTTCTCATTTTTTTCTGACATTCATTCAGACATTTCATTATGTTTTTTTAAAAAACTGAAATAGTCAATAGATTTTTTTTTCCCCCTTGGCTAATGGACTTCTCTATTTTTTTATTTGCTTAGGAGAATGAACATACTTATGTTAGGTACTCATAGGCATTTGGAGACCATTACTCAAGCATCTTGATCTCCTAAACCTTCCATGTCTTGCGACACTGGGTTGTTTTGTTCTTGGGCAGGTGCCATCTTAGAGTGACAATTCACTGTATGACATGGTAATCCTGGCTCAGAGCAAAAGTGTCCATTACTAAATATTAGACCGATCATATTCATTGTCTGAGACTAAAGTTTGTGAAATAGTTAATAAGTTTTGATACTAATTCATTTTAACTCTATTCACATCTCCAAAACCCTATCAGAGTGAACTTCTATGTATGAAAGCAAATGTAGTCGATGAAACCATTTAGCTGCGTGTATACAGCGTGAGCTCTAATAGGCACCTCAGACTCAGGATGTTGACCTGATCTCCTCATTTCCTCCCCGAGACATGTTGCACCTGCACAATTCCGCGTTGCAAACGACGGCACTTCATCTTTTCCATTGCTCAGACCAAAACCTTAAATTCCTCCTAAATCCTTTGCTTTCTCACATATCCCCCAGCCACTCTGTGGTTTTACCTGTAAAATATTTCAGAATCCATCTACTAGTTCTCAGCGTCTCCCATGCTGCCGTCCTGGTCTGAGGCAGCATTGAGCATCTCTCTTCCGGAATACTAAAGCGTCTTCCTAATCCGTCTCCCCTTGGTCCCCTACAATCTATTCTGCAATCTGCTCTCGCTGCTTTTACCCTGTACTCCCTACAGTCTATTCTCAACACAACTATCAGAGCAATTCTTTTAAAAAGTAAACCAGAATATGGCATTCCTCTATTCAGACGCTTGTGTTGACTCTCCGTCATACTCAGAGCAAAGCCCGAGTCCTTCTCGGAGCCTGCCCTGTGTGACCTATACTGCATCCCCTCCCCAACCATCCCCTTTCCTCCTAATTCTGTTCTATTCCTGTCTCATTCTATCCCAGTCTCACCGGTGACCTTGCCCCACCTGTGTACACACCAGGCCTATACCTGCCATCAGGCCATGACCTACTCATCCCTCAGATACACACTTGTTGAGCTCCGTCTCCTCTCTGAGACGTGGATCAGAGCTTGGCTTCTCCAGGGGACCTGTCCTAAACACTGTGTTTCCCACTGCGCCTTACCCACCTCCCTCCACATTTATACGTCGCTCTTATCTTGTCCCACTTTTTCTTTTTTTCTGTAACATGTATAAACTCCTAATATACTATATATTTTATGTATGTATTATATTTGTTTATAAGCTCTTCAATGGTAGTCACCTTTGTTTTCTTCCCTGAGAATCGTGCCTGGCACAGAGCAGGCACTTAGTAGTTATTGATTGAGTGCATGAATGAATGAATTTTACTTTATCTGAAATAAATTCATTGGGAAAAAGTTTAACACATTAGTGTTTTGTTGACTAGGGGTAGGGAAGGGTTATTACTGCTGCTATTTCTATACGAGGTTGCAATACAGAAGGGAAAAGAAAATCTCACCAGTTATCTGGCTTTGTGCAGATAAAGCCAAATGATTGAATGCTTGACTGAATTGACTGGTTGTTTGGACATATTTTTTATAATAGCTTAAGGAAAAACTAAGCTATCTGACTTCCACCCTATCTCCCCTTGCGCGAGTCAGAATTGTCAAAAAGGCACATAATACACACTTGGTTTTTAAAGAATTTAGTTAATTGAATTCAATGAACCAAAAATACTCACAGTGAAAATCATCAACATTTATATGTAAAACAAAATCTGTTTTTGTCTGGCTTAAAGGGGATGTAGCTGGGGGCTAAAGGATTAGAAATGAGTAGGAAAATAATCTGACATTGCTTTTCTTTTCATTGCAAGCTTTCTAAACTCGCAAATGTCAGTGTTGGGAAATTCATTACTTGATGGTAAAGTGTGACAAGTTGAAAGGTTTAAATTGAGTAACAAAAGCAAACACGAACATATCGCACATGAAATTGCTGTTGAAACAACAGACCAAAAGCTATACTTGAACAATGTAGTGGTTTTTAGGACACAGCTTTGTCTATATTCAGAAATTTTGTAAGACCATTTATGAGTTAGCATGGAAAGAATAAAACTTTCCACCAAAAGGAGATACACAGTTTTTACACAGATATATGTCTACTGGGGATAATATAATTAGGAAATGGTGAGTTGGTGGAAAGACTAGGATGTGAAAGAGGGGAAAAATGTAGTAAAGCACTAGTTACCTGATGTAGTTCTTTAGGGAAGGGAAGATCGGGTGATGGTAAATATGCCGTGGAACACTTACAGAGCTAACCAGTGACTGCAACATAAATGACTGGACACAAGAACAGCTCTTTAATGTCCACAGATGACTTATATATGAGTGAATGTACATGTACATATACACATATACACACACACACACACGCTTACTTGCACACACACATACACACACACACTTTGTATGTGTATGTGAGGAACACTAGGAGGGTCTTTGATCAAAAACACTAACGTCACTATTCAGTCCTTGATGTCAAATTTCCTCTCCTGATTGATAATTCCGTTATTGCTGATTGACTTTGGAAGCACAGAGTTTCTTCTAACAATGCAGCTATTCCTAGGATTATATGGTCTCATCAATACTTCTTTTTAAATGTGTTGTATTTGTCAGGTAACATTTCTCTCTGAATGTAGGCAGCATCGGAGTGCTGGACAGAGGAGAAGAGGGGAAGAGAGTAAGGGTGTTTAACAGAAAGATAGAAAAATTGCAGGATGTGGAATATGGCCATGAAGCTTTCCTTGATTTCTCAATTCTGCATCGGCATGGAACTAAGAAAAATTCTGCCAGTTTCCTCATGAAAACTCAGGGTATTCATTAATAACCTCAAAATTAATATGATAAAAAACTTCAAGTATATATTTCTTTAAAAATGCACCAAATGCATCAAATTTTAATGATGGATGACATTAAATGCTATCATGTGTTTGGCTGTTGCCAAAATGTTCCATTATTATAGGTAGTTCCACTGTGGCATGTATTAAAAATCCTATTGAATTTATCTATAAACAGATTTGAAATGGTTTGTGTACATTCTGTTTATGCTTCCCGGGGAGGCCATATTATTCACATTTTTCAAAGAGACATGAAAGAAGGAAACACTTAAACTGTCCAGAAATCAGCCTTTGCATTAAAACATCTAGGTTATTTTATTCTTCATAACTCTAGGAAATATCTCATTTAAGCAATCCTGACATCAGTCAAAATAATGCAAATAAATTCTCCAATGGAGAATGACAAATTCATCTGTTTTATTTTCCCCCACTCCTAACATTTTCAGTCTTCCTGTTAAGACTGGTCCACAAGTGATACATTGTACACCATCTTCCAGATTACCCCAGTCTATATTACAAATTGTATGTGATTACTATAAATAGCCCCCCCAAAAAATTATGGCAAAGCTTTGCAGCAAAATGACTTACAATGCAATTTGGTATCCTGGAGGTGAATTTTTAAAATTTTGTTCTTTGCTAGTTTGCCAGAGCTTATTGATGCCCGCAAGGAAAATTGCTTAGACGTTAGGATTCTATCATAGCCTGTCTTGACAGATGGAATTTTTAAAGCCAGTCAGATTGCAAACCATGTTTGTATTATGTTGAATAATATACTTAATTATATCTGTACTTCTTTCACACCTTAACTTTAGTGGATCTCAAAATATTTCATGAAAACTTGGGGAAAAAAGATGCTCTTGTTCCTCAAATAAACCACATAAATTATATAAAGTCTGTTGCATCTCTTCAGTGCCATTGTCTGCCAGCCTGACCATATTTTTGTATAGGTGTGCATACTGAGAAACAGGTATGTGTACACATTTTCTGTGAATATTTACATTGTAGGCAAATCTCATGTGTGTAAGCTTTCCTGTCTTTCACGAATCCTATCCCCCAACTTCTCTCCTCCTGCTCAGTGATCACACATATATTTATTTCTGCAGTTAAAAGATAGAAACTTGTGTTTTTCTGTCTTTCTGCATTTGTTCTTGTTTTTCCTTCCTGTCCCATCTGCATTTGTTGGAACTGTCGGCACTTCAAGACCCAAGGGGCATACTGTGTTCTCCTTCCTTGGGTTCCAATTCAAAATCCACAAGCGGATAGGCTGTGTGGTTTGGTGCAAGTGACCTATCTGCTTTAAATGTCAATGTCCTTCCCTTGACAGTGATGATGGCAACAGAATATACCTCATAGTGCAGATGTAAGGCTATGTTAAAATAATCCTTTTAAAACACTGCACACGGTAACTGCCGCAAAGGAAAGGCTTAAACAATGCAAGCTGAGCTCTGTCATCTCCATGGAGCCCCTTTTATCCTCCTGTATTAATCTTTTCTCCTCAAGTGACCTCACAGTGATTTGCTCTTAGAAAGGGCTCATCGAACTGTGTTCTCTTGCCCAGTGACTTGTGTGCATGCCCATCTTCTGCGTTACTGAGCATTTATAGAGCTTCCACAATGGCAAACTCTGTGTTACATGCTGAGGACATGGCAGTAAAAATGCAGGTAAGATGTCCTCGGCCTTACCTTTCAGCTGGAAAAGATAGGTAATAAACAAGTAAATAGGCTGGGCGCGGTGGCTCACGCCTGTAATCCTAGCTCTGGGAGGCCAAGGTGGGTGGATCGCTCGAGGTCAGGAGTTTGAGACCAGCCTGAGCAAGAGTGAGACCCCGTCTCTACTAAAAATAGAAAGAAATTATCTGGCCAACTAAAAATATATATACAAAAAAAAAAAAAAATTAGCCGGGCATGGTGGCTCATGCCTGTAGTCCCAGCTACTCGGGAGGCTGAGGCAGAAGGATTGCTTAAGCCCAGGAGTCTGAGGTTGCTGTGAGCTAGGCTGATGCCACAGCACTCACTCTAGCCCGGGCAACAAAGTGAGACTCTGTCTCAAAAAAAAAAAAAAAAAAAAAACAAGTAAATATATAAACGGCATAGTTCATGAGAAGAGCTATAGTCTCCATTTTGGTTTGTATGTTAGGAGCTACATTATGAAGAACAAGGTGAGACCACACTACTGCTTTAGTTTCTCTTCCAAAGGCTTCTTGGCTGCCTACATCCAAGGTCACAGGCATCCCCTATAAAGCTGCCACAGCTATACCGTATAGCCTCTCTGGGGGCTGCTTCCTGCCTTTCATTCAAATTCATTTGCTCTCATCAGATTTAAACCCATTTTCTTCTTGTAACTTATCACCTCCTTATGTCCTCCATTCTACTCTGATTAAGGCCACAGTCCGCCTGGTGTTGATTTCAGGCTCATCCCAAAACACTGTCACCAACTTATGATTCCATCTCCCATAGCCTAAGCACAGAAGCACAGAGCCAGGGCATCTCTTCCTGCGTCCTGCTCCCCAGTGTGTGTTCTTCCCTGCCAGGTGGGGAAGAGCAGATGAGGAATCCCCTACAGGTGAGTTTTAATTATCTCCCCAAAGGAAAAGAACTTAGTCAGAGATGTTCTCAACAACAGTGCCAGCTGTCATTGTTGGTTTTTATTTTAGAGATCGAGAAGGGGTCCAGCAATACTTGTTCTTATAATAAAGTAGAAGAAAAGTTGCTTTTGGATAAATTGATCCCCAGTCTTCTTCATCACAAGCTGCATAGATCTAGGTCCCCAATATTTTCACCATCTTCTGAACTTCGTTCAGGACCTCTCTTGAGTCTCAGAACCAAGAATGAGTGCTAAGGGCAAAAGGAGATCACACCTGCCTGTCCATCTGTCTGTCTGTCTGCCCGTCACTCAATTCAGATACATGCTTTATCCATCCTGTGTTATGCAAGATACCCCTGCCTAAACCTGAAAGCACATGCCTATAGTTGAATTCGATTTCATAAGTTAATCCATAAATTTGACTCACATGCACTGTATGGTCTGTTGGCAGGATAGTCACAGAAACTAGGACATTTGTGCTCTCTGACCTAGAGTCATTAAAAATGGACCCAGTCTTAGTGTGGCTAACCCTGAGTGCACTGGGTTAATATTTCTGTTCGGGCTGTGTGTTAGTGCTGCATCTAGAGGTAGCCACAGTGACTCTAACTGCTATCAAGGAAAGCAACTAATTCCTCATCTTGTGTTTTGCAAACATCTAGTATTACTCTGCTTGTTCCCCAGACACAAGCTTCATGAATTAATGCCTCCTTTCCCGGTTAAGTGTTCAAGACTCATTTACCTAAACTAAGTGGCAAAAAAAAAAAGAAAGAAAAAATAGTTAAAGAAAGGTGCTGGAGGAGCGTTGCTTGATTGTATTGAAAGCATTTGATTAAATAGATTTGAGAGCCACAGCCAAATTAAAAAAGACTGGCACACTTTACTCATTTTTTTCTCCTTATTTTTCAGACATGAAAATTGCTCAGACTTCAAGTCTAGTCTGTGTGAAAGCATTAAGTGTTTCAGAAATCAACATGTCTTATCAATCTATTGTGCTCTAGGGAAAAAAAAGCCAGCTTGTGACATTATTTCCTTATGTTCTAGAAACCTGATAATACCTTATTGTACATCAGAAGTATAAGCAAATTTCATTGTAAAGAGGTTCTTGTGACAAGATCTGTGAAGAACATTATGTTATTAACTTAGACGTCTGCACTTACAATATAGCTTTTCCAAGACAATTTTTGCTGGGCTACAGGTGGTTATTTAAGACAATCAATTTACATAGAACAATTTATTCTTTTTTCATGCTGTTAAAGCAAATTGGTATGTAATTAGATTTATATACTGAATAATCTCATTTGCATATCCAATTAATTCTTCCTGTTTTAATTTGCTAGGGTTGAATTCACATTAGTAGTAAAAATAACACTTAAATTATCAAGGCCTCAAATTTTCCTTTGCTGTAATTTGTTCAAGATGTTCCATTTAAAAATTGGTCCCCAGAATTCTTTTCTAAATCTATTGGGAATATGTTAAAGACTTTACTTAAAAATGCCCTTAGCCAAAAATCACAAAGATGAGGTTTACTCTTTGTTCAAGATGAAGAGTGTAATGGATGGCATAAAGCTACTTCTTGCCTCAATTCTCAACATTATTCAAAACAAGGAAAAGTCAGGTTCCAGGTTTTCACCCTGTGACCTCTTTTCACATTTCAGAATATGTTTAAACACAGAGATGTACAGAATGTACAGAAATGGTATCTTTCCTTAAATGATTTATATTTATTCCTCAATTGTATCACTTCAACTATTTTGGTTTATCACCATACAAATGTATGTACAATAGAAAAACTATATGACATTGGGATTCAAATAGATCAGGACTTAA
This sequence comes from Lemur catta, assembly GCF_020740605.2. Lineage (NCBI taxonomy): Eukaryota > Metazoa > Chordata > Mammalia > Primates > Lemuridae > Lemur > Lemur catta. Next base: position 15,114,955 of record NC_059145.1, on the reverse strand, counting down.
TATTTTTTTGCTTATTTTTGCAGACACTGGTGTCGGAAAAGTGATTTTATCTATCTGAGAGTCAGTGTCTCCATCTGTGAAAATAAGAGGAAATAATATTAATATGTACCTTCTAGAATTACTATGTTTTCATATGGCATAACCTAGGAAAGGATCTACTCGTGTGGATCTGACAATAGAAGATGTTCAGTCAGCAATTATATCTTGTCTGTACGAAAGATACATGAATGCTTTCAAAATAAATGTGCAGTTTCTAGGACTCTGTAATATTTTTATTAAGCTCAGTGAATATTTATTAATGACCAATGGTGGTGAGAATTAAAGGTATCATCAGTACATGTTAAACCCTTAGGAAATTTCCCGGTACATAGTAAGCTCCCAGTAAATGTTAACTATGGCTATCATTGTTACCATCTTGAAAGAACACGCACACATATCAGAGTTTCTTTATCATGATCTATTTACCAAGTATATTCGTTTCCTAGGGCTATCATAACAACAGACCACAGACTGTGTAGCTTCAACACCAGAAATTTATTTTCTCACGGTTCTAAAAGCTGGAGGCGTCAGCAGTTGGGGCCTGTCCTGAGGCCTCTTTCCTTGGCTTGCAGAGGACCACCTTCTCCCGATGTCCTCACATGGCCTTTTCTCTGTTTCCAAATTTCTTCTTCTTATAAGGACTCCAGTCAGATTGGGTTATGGCCCACCACAAAGGTGTCATTTTAACTTAATCAACTCTTTGAAGGCCCTGGGTCCAAATACAGTCCCACTCTGAGGTTGTGGGGCTTAGGGCTTCGACCTGTGAATTTTGGGAGAATACAATTCAGCTCATAACATCAAGGTTAGACTTTCCTTGTATATAATAGATACCCTGACGCTCTGCTTTCAGAACTGATAATAGAATGTAAACATAGCTATTTACTTAAGGTATTTAAAAAGCGGTAAGTAATCTATGCTTTATCTCAAAATCTCTGCCCATTTTCTGTGGCTACAGCCATTCTTTCACAGCCACACTTTTATTTTCTCCCCTCAGATTTTTAACCTGTATGTCAGAGTCAGGTAGTAGAAATGTGATTACATTTATGTCCAGACCTAGTTTACACCTCCGATTTGCTATTTATTACACAAATATACACATACAAATTACCTAAACTCAAGCAAGTCATTTCCCCTCTATGAGACTTCCTTTTACTTATCTGTAAAAGGGGACATACAGTCTCACAAACAGATGCAAACTAAGACAGGACAGAGAAAAGAATTTTGTAAATTCTAAAGTGCTACACAAATGCGAGCTGTCTTTGCTTACTGAAAAGGCAATCTTAATTCCATTTTCTATTTTATGATTATTGTTAGTTTACAGCTATTAATATTAAATGACTGCAGTGGTCACTTTAGGAAAGACATTTACTTTGTTGCTAAAGCAATACATTTACAATTAGATGCAAGTTTCCTTCTAGATTTTAAGATAACCGTAATTTGCAGTTGACACTTAAGCAAATTGCTATGTTCTGTGTCATACCCATTTGAAAATATAAAGCCTTCCCAGGCATCATTGTGTGTATATAACAACTGCAAAACAAATGCTCTGACATTGCCTTTTTTTTTTTTCCTATCAAAATGCCACTTTGCCTTTAGAACTTCCATCTAAACGTTATGTTAATGTCACTTACTTTATTTGGAAGGCCTGTATCCTGTGTGTAGTTTTTAAATAGCCTACAGATATTTGAAAAATGTTACCAGCTTCATCATTTCAATTTGGAGAATGAATGATCTGTTACAGGCATGCCTCATTTTATTGTACTTTGCTTTATTGCACTTCACAGATACTGTGTTTTCTATAAATGGAAGGATTATGGCAACCCTGTGTCTAGCAAGTCTGTAGATGCCATTTTCCCAGTGGCATATGCTCTTCATGTCTCTGTGTCACATTTTGGTAATTCTTGCAACTTTTCAAACTTTATTGCTATTATTATCATTATATGTTATGGTGATCTGGGATCAATAATCTTTGATGTTATTACTGTAATTGTTTTGGGGCATTATGAGCAGTACCCATGTAAGACAAGGAACTTAACTGATAAATGTTGTGTGCGTGTGACTGCTCCACCCATCTCTCTCCCTTGTCCTCTGGCTTCCCCATGCCTTGATATGCAATATTGAAATGAGGCCAGTTAATAAGCCTACAATGGCCTCTAAGTGTTCTAGTGAAAGGAAGAGACACATCTCTCACTTTAAATCAAAAGCTGGAAATGGTGAAGCTTAGTGAGGAAGGCCCGTAGAAAGCCAAGGTAGACTGAAAGCTAGCCCTCTTGTGCCAAGCAGCTAGCCAGGTTGTGAATGCAAATGAAAAGTTCTGAAGGTAATTAAAGGTGCTATTCCAGTGAATACATGAATGATAAGAAAGCAGAACAGGCTTATTGCTGATATGGAGAAAGTTTTAGTGGCCTAAACACAAGATCGAACTAGCCAAACATTCCCTTAAGCCAAAGCCTAATCAGAGAAAGGCCCTAACTCTCTTCAATTCTATGAAGGCTGAGAGAGGTGAAGAGGCTGCAGAAGAAAAGTTGGAAGCCAGCAGAGGCTGGTTCATGAGGTTTAAGGAAGGAAGCCATCTCCGTAACATAACAGTTCAAGGCAAAGCAGCAAGTGCAGATGTAGAGGCTGCAGCAAGTTATTCAGAAGATCTAGCTAATATAACTGATGAAGGTGGCTACACTAAACAACAGATTTTTTGTGTAGATAAAACAGCCTTCCAATGCAAGAAGATGCTATTTGGAACTTTCATAGCTAGACAGGAGAAGCCAATGTCTGACTTTAAAGCTTCAAAGGATAGACAGACTCTCTCATTAGGGTCTAATACAGCTGGTGACTTTAAGCTGAAGCCAATGCTCATTGACCATTCTGAAATCCTAGGGCCCTTAAGAATGACACTCAATCTACTCTGCTTGTGCTCTGTAAATGGAACAAGAAAGCCTACATGACAGCACAGCTGTTTATAGCATGGTTTACTGAATATTTTATGCCCACTGTCAAGACCTACTGCTCAGGAAAAAAAAATTCCTTTCAAAATATTACTGTTCATTGACAATACACCTAGTCACCAAGGAGCTCTGATGGAGATGTACTAGGAGACTTAGTTTGTTATAATGCCTGCAAACAGTATCCAGTCTGCAGCCCATGGGTCAAGGACTAATTTTGACTTTCAAGTCTTATTATTTAATAAATATATTTTATAGGGTTATAGCTGCCATGCATAATGATTCCTCTGATGGATCTGAGCAAAGAAAATTAAAAACCTGGAAAGGATTTACCATTCCTGATACCCTAAAGAACATTTGTGTTTCATGGGAGGAGGTCAAATATCAACATTAACAGGGGTTTTCAAAAAGTTGATTTCAACCCTCGTGGATGACTTTGAGGGGTTCAAGATTTCAATGGAGGACGGAACTGCAAATGTAGTCGAATAGCAAGAGAACTAGAATTAGAAGTGGAGCATGAAGATGTGACTGAATTATTACAATCTCATGACAAAACTTGAATGGATGAGGAATTGCGTCTTATGGATGAGCAAAGAAAATGGTTTCTTGAGATGGAATCTACTCCTAGTGAAGTGACAACAAAGTATTTAGAATATTGCATAAACTTAGTTGATAAGGCAGCATCAGATGACTGTTGACTTCAATTTTGAAAGAAGTTCTACTGTGGGTAAAATGCTATCAAATCACATGGCATACTACAGAGAACTCTTTTTTGAAAGGAAGTGTCAATCAATGCAACAGACATCGTTGTTGTCTTATTTCCAGAAATTGCCACAGCCCTTCAACAACCACCACCCTAATCAATCAACAACCATCAACATTGAGGCAAGACCCTCCACCAGCAAAGGTTACTACTTGCCAAAGGCTTAGATGATCATCAGCATTTTTTAGTAAAAAAGTACTTTTAAATTAAGTATGTACATTTTTTAGACATAATATTATTGCACACTTAATAGACTACTGTAAAGTGTAAACATGGCTGTTTATTGCACTGATCCAGAACTGAATCTGAAATATTTCCAAGGTATGCCTATATAATAAGAGCATAAGAACATGGAAATTTAAGGACTGGAGGAATATTAAGGAACATCTAATTCATTTATAATTGTGTTATAAAGGGTTTTAGACTCTTTACTTTGGAAAGCAACATACAAGTTTCTTTTATTAACAGAGATTGACTGACCAAGTTCACAAGTCAAGAAGACTGTTCCAGTCTCTTCTTGTGTCATGTCTTCTAAGACTTGGAGGATATACCAGGATAAAGATTCAAGAGTGGCAGTTGTAGTCTATTTATCATCTCCATTCTTCCACCCATCCCTCCTTTCGATCTCATCTCTTCAAGCCTCCTCTCTTGCAGTGAGGGTCCAAGTAGAGTAGAAAGAAATCTTCCCTTAGGACTCTCTCTGATTGCTTTGTGCTTCCTATGATCCCTTTGTATCTTTAGTCTGTGAGTCTCTTTAATGCCTTTATTCCGTCCTTCTCCCTAAAACACTACATCTTCACCAAGGCCACCTATATAGGTTTTTGGTCATTCAATTCTGTAAAATTTGCATAGAACCTACAAGACAAACACTCTTTTCACTTTTCCAAGAATGGCCTCCACTTAGCATATACTCTAGGTTTTACGATGAAAGAAAATCTATCTCTTCCTTTGATCAAGTAGCAGTATCAAAGCCACCAAGACAGTTAAGAGCAGAAGAGAGAGAAAAACTTCATCCCATTATACACATATTCATTCATAAAACAAATATTTAGGAAGTGCCTAACTAAGTAGTAGTTACTGAGAACGTGGTCTAGTAAGACATAGTTCCTGCCCTCATGGATCTGTTAATACAAACATTCACACTTTTGCCCAAGTACAGTGTAAGTGTTGGATGGGTAATGAACGGGGACTGCTATGCAGCTACAATGGGGCATGTCATCAAAACGAATCCAATGCAGACTGGGTCTACGAGGAAGATGGAATGTGAGAGGGAGGAAGAGAGAAAAGACTTCCTGGAGAATGTACTAATGTTTCTAGGCACAAAAGAGTTAACAAAGAAAACTTGGCAGGGGCCCAAAGAGTAGAGGGACTTGTCCAGTGATATGAAGCAAGGAAGTACTAATAGTAGTACAGGTCTCAGTGGAATCCATGCCTCAGGATAATAGGTAGTTTTTTAGAATGCAGCGTAGATCTCTCATATGTAAATGTATTCTCCATACTAGAAGTATGCTTATAAAACTACACACTTATCATATTTTGGCTAGTGTTTAAAACATTCATGAATCCTTTCTTCTAGAATTTTCTTTATGGTTTGTGTTTTATTCCTGTGAATATTTTACGTGCTGGTAAATCCTTGTCCTTTGAAGTTAGATTTCATTTCTGGCTACAGCTAAGCTTTCTATTTTTAGAATCTTGTTCAGAGCCAAGTCACGGTAAATGTTGGTGTTCATGCTGGGTAATACTGTTTTTTGGTTGAAAATGAATTGTGACTATAAATTAATGAAGCTAATTATTTTATGTGGGTTCATAAATCAGTTCTCTATAGTTTTAAAAAGGGGTTTTAAAACTTCTGTGAGTTAGTATATGTGAAAGCTTTTTTAAAAGTTGTAAATCTCTGTACAAAAGCAAGGACTTTTTTATTTTTATTAATTATTAAAATATATTTCAACACTTCTTTAAAATGCAACAAATATGTTTAAAATTATCTTTTAAACTACTAAATTAGTTTCTTTAGTAATTGTTCATTCAGTGGTGCCTACTAGTTAATCTGTAGATTAAGTTCTTTTCCATAGTCAGATTTCGGGTCTATAGTAAAATATCTTAAGAGAATTGTCAAATGAGGAAACTGAGACTCAGAAAGGATAAATAAGTAACTTATCTAAAGCCACAAGGTTGGGGCTGGGCACAGTGGCTCACGCCTGTAATCCTAGGGGAGGCTGTGGCAGGAGGATCGCTTGAGGTCAGGAGTTTGAGACTAGCCTGAGCAAGAGCGAGGCCCCATCTCTACTAAAAATAGAAAAAAATACCATGGGGTGTGTGCCTGTAGTCCCAGTTACTCAGGAGGCTGAAGCAAGAGGATTGTTTGAGCCCCAGGAGTTTGAGGTTGCAGTGAGCTAGACTGACACCAGGGCATTCTAGTCCAGGTGACAGAGCGAGACTGTCTCAAAAAAAAAAAAAAAAAAAAAGTGAAAAATAAAGTCCCAAGATTGGCAACTGATTTACCAGAGAACATAGTTCAAATTTCCTGACCCTAAAACCACTAAACTTTCTCCTTTAACTCTTGTAGGTCCAATGGTTTTAGCCAGAGATACTCTTCTTTCTCCTATTTTCTCTCTAAAACCTCTGCCTTCAACCTCCATTAGTCTACCCCATTTTCTTTGTATTGCTTCTATCTGTGTTTGGGTTTGAATAACAAGAAAACAGTCTTCTTGCCTTTATATTTCCTTTGTGTCCGTCCCTACAGTGACTAGTTAAAAATGATGCACAAAATGGACACAGGGGGATAAACTTCTAATTGTTTTGCAGTTTTCTCTTCTATAAGGATCAAGTGACCAGTTCCTCTGTACCAAATCCAGGCTGTGTTTTTGATGTATGTGTTTTGTGTTTCTGAGTTATAAGTGGTTCCATAGGGCCAACTAGCAGCTGGAAAGCAGTAAGTTTGGGAATACAGATACTTCCGGGGAAGTGGAGGTTTTTGGTTGTTTTGTTGTTAGTTAGTTTTTTGTTTTGTTGCTCTTGGTGGATAAAACTTACTTGACAGTAGGATTTATGTTTGCTAATTTACCCAGTGCCTTGCTTTCCTTCTTGAAAGCAATCCCTCTGCTTCCCTTTAAGGCATGAGCTTTCCCTCCAAAGCTGAGCTCCAGGAATTCAAATGGGATCTGGAAAGACCATTGAAAGTAGAGTTCTTTACCACGTTGGCAATGGCCAGTTGTTGTTGGCATGGTCGGCCTCTTTGTTGTTTATTGAGAATATTGTCTAAGGAAACTCCCTCAAAATTGGAAGCCTTGTAAAAACTATACAGATCTCAAGTCTCTAGAAGGAAAATCTTATCATTTTAATTATTGTGCTACTTTCAAAATTATACTCTTTGTAATCATGGATGTTGAAATAGCCTAAAAATTTGAGTTCAGGTATATGGTTTAGAATCACAAGATACATTCTTTTTTTCCCTGATACTTTTTAATAAGGTGTCTCTCCCTTTTCTAAAAGACTTAATGAGGCCATCCCAAGGGTATTAATTCTGAGAATGAACAAAAATGGTGTTACTTTTTCTCAAAGCATAGTCAGATCAGTCCACAAGCATTCAGCCCTGCTATGCAGTATGTATTTGAAGAATGTATCTTTGTTTAGGAAAGAAAAGAATGTATCTTTGTTTAGGAAAAAAAAGAATGTATCTTTGGGAAGAGTGTGGGGTTAATATTATATGGTGCTTCCTTTGGGCCTTTCTTTTTCCATTCTTTTCTAACCCTGGCAAATGTAGGCAGGAGATCTGGATTTAACTTTGTAAGAACAAACAGAAATATGTAGGCCTTCCTGGGAGGTCTGGGTCAAAACAACTTCTTTGCTGCTACTTCTCATCTTCTACGTGGAGCCGGCTTTTATGCCCCAGATAATGCTGGGAAGGAATTGGACTCAATGACATCTTACATGCAGCCAAACACTCCAGAATCTATAGAACTTTATGAATCAAAGCAGCATCTCACTCTGAAAATTAGGTGGATTTTTAAAAAATTTATTCCCCAAATAATTGTTTTTGAGGAAATTCTTAGTCTATCCAAGGCGGAAAGTCACACACAGTCACTTTCTCTCTGAAAAGTGACACCCTACAAATGACACAAATCCTGATATTTCAGGAAATTTAGAAAATCTTTTTGTTTTATTCCTCCTCCCTCCACTGTCATACAGAATCTTAATGAGAAACTCATACTGCCTTTTGAATCATTAACTCTGAAAAGAGTTCAGGGATGTTAGACTTGGGAGATTCGTAGCTGTAACTGCAAAGAGAAATCTTGTCTGTTAAAGAATTTGTGTGCACTATGGCGTCACCCAGCATGTGTGCCAGGCTTTCTATTTTTAACATTTTTAATGACAAGCTGTCTCCTTGTGTCTGTATGCCCTTCACCTTTGTCAGGATGAGATTGATAGTGAAAGTTCCTCTGCTGTTCTCATGAAAGTTGAATCAAGGGTCTTGATTTCGGTTTAATGCACTGCAGCATTATCTTGAATTCATCATGGCCTCCTGTCTGTTTCCTGCTCTGCCTGTATTCTAGCATGCAGGGCACTTGGCAGGGACTGGTCATGCAAAATAGTAACTGTTCCCAGAGTAGGCCATGGATTCTGCTTAGTGTACGCTATGGTGAGATAACTGACTTCTTCGTAATACAGAAAAGGAGTCAAAAGAACTTTAACAAAGGATTGCACACTGCCAGAGCTATTTAAAATGATGGAACATGAATATTTTGACATCTAGTAGCTCAGTGCCTTTTTGCCAGAAGATGCTAATAACACAAATGTGCAAATCCTGCAGTATTATTAATACCAAGGTTCTTTTGACTCTTGCTTATTTTTAGGGTATCCCATTGGGTTTTTAACTTTCAAATATTTGAAGGCCTATCACATGGAGTTGGAAGCTGACTTGTTTGCAGTAGGACTTGGACAAATGGTAAAAACTGAAAGCACTTTCTACCTCAGATTTAGGATTTGCTTTCTGATAATTAGAGATATCTCAGAAATAAAATGGACTTTCCAGAATGGAGAATATGAGAGTGTTTTTATTGTCATGGAGACATTAGAATTGTGGCCATATTTGGCAAGAATATTGAAGAGTGAGACCATGTTTCCTGTGGAATTTTAAAAGCAATTAAAATAGAATAATTATCATTCAAGTTATAAGGAAGAATAGTGTAGTCTCATTTCATTGTATGATAGTAGATGAGAATACACATAACATCTCTTGAGAGAAAAATCTATTCAAAGTCCCAGAAATTCCGGGTAAATTCAAATGGATAAAAAGGTAGCCTAAGGGTCATAGCAATTTTTACTCATGCAAAAAGCAGTTTAAATTGCTGAGAAGCATAATGAGATTCCCTATGTGATTGTGTCTTTAGAGCATGTTTTACCAATTGTAATCAGATTTGTTTTTATGACTCATTAATGTCTCTTTTCTCCCAATTCACTGTAAATTCTATGAAGACAGCAACTATGTCTGTTCTCTATTTGAATCTCAAACTCTAGGCCGGGTGCGGTGGCTCACGCCTGTAATCCTGGCACTCTGGGAGGCCGAGGCGGGTGGATCGCTCGAGGTCAGGAGTTCGAGACCAGCCTGAGCAAGAGCGAGACCCCGTCTCTACTAAAAATAGAAAGAAATTATCTGGCCAACTAAAATATATATAGAAAAAAAAAATGAGCCGGGCATGGTGGTGCATGCCTGTAGTCCCAGCTACTCAGGAGGCTGAGGCAGTAGGATCACTTAAGCCCAGGAGTTTGAGGTTGCTGTGAGCTAGGCTGATGCCACGGCACTCACTCTAGCCCGGGCAACACAGTGAGACTCTGTCTCAAAAAAAAAAAAAAAAAGAATCTCAAACTCTAGTACAGTGCCTGGAACATAATGTGGACTAACTTAAAATTTGTTGAATGAATCAGTGAATGGATAAATTTTGACAATTACCGTGTGACAATAAATTTTTGAGAGGTCAATCTCAAAAGGGAGGTCTAAGCTAATTAATGTTTTGAATTTGTATGCAGTAACAGCTTAATTTTAAAAATTCTTCAGATGTGGATAGGTGAGCAGCAACTGGAACTCAGTGGTGACATACAGTCTCAAGTGTGGATATTCATTCAAGTATTCTACTCATACCTTATGAGTTATCTTCCTTTTCTTGTGGTAGAAGGACTGCCGGTTTCATCTAAGTGGTTGGCCTCAGAGACTAGCTCATTGGGAGTTCTGGTCAGATACTTTCAAATGAGTAAGCTCTGTGAAAAATCTATACATAATGCAAAATAGTTTAACATTACAGTGTTGATTTGATGTGATCTGGAACAGTTCACCCACTCCTACTTGGCAATAAAAATAAATTATATAATGAGACAGCCAACTGTTACAGCCTGGAAAACTATGAAAGACTCAGAATAAATATATAGGTTAATGCCATGAAGTACTTGACCAGACAAGCATATTTTTCCAATTCTAAGGGCAGCAAGTGTCTGTAAACATTCCTGCATGTCACAAAACTACGTAAAAATGACCTCTAGGTTTGAGGCATTTATTGAAAACCTATTTTAAATTGAATACACAAGCCAAGATAATACAGGCTGTTTGATAAGAAACATTAGAGAAATCTATAACATAAAGCATTTTATTATAGGTTTATTACATCAATCTCTCCAGTGGGTAATGGAACTTGTAAATATACTCTTATGTAGGAGTCTCCTTGCGGGCTTTTTATTCATGCTGAAGTAAGCACAGCAAACTTATTTGCTGTCAGGGTACATTGAATTTAAGATGAGTATTTATTTTGGTTCTAAGGAGGTTTTGCTTTTGTGAATTGAAAGTTGGATCAGCTGCATGAAAACAAGATGGGACTACAGGGAACACAGGAAGTAAATTAGTTTTTTTCTAACTATGCATTCTGTAAACCTACATATTTAATAATAGTTAGCATAGGGCACATATGTGCAGTTTCTCAGATGGATGAGTCATGCATCAGATGTGTACATTTATGACTCTGTGGTTCAAGTAGAGAGAGATGTTCAAAATGGCATGTTGCCATCACTGGTTTCTAATGCAAAGAGTTCTAAAGCTAAAAAATATATATATATTTTTAGAAAGGAGTTTTTTTAACCTCTTTTGACCAGTGACTTTATTAATTTCAGAGGAGCATGTGAAATAAAAACCTCAGAGGTCATCAGCTACACTATACGTTCCATAAAATTGACAAATAACATTGACAAATTATTCCATCCTGTTCTGACATTTGAACAGAAGTTTAATGGAAGTGTATTTGAAGCCATGAGAATGGCACCCATAGAAAGGACCATAGTAGAAATAACAGCAAATAGCTATGATTGATTACTGATATACTAGATTAGTGATCTATATGCGCTATCTCATTTAATGCTATGATTAAATTACATGACTGTGAAGGTAAGTACCATTGATACTCCCATTTTACCAAGCGGGAAAAGTAAAGGTCACAGAAGTAACACAATTTAGTGTAGTTCACACAAGGAAATTCAAAATCTGTTTCATCTGTCTATGTTGTGTTGTTATTTTAGGATCTCCCTTCATATTTGTAAAGAATCCCTCTTCCTATTTTCTTAAATCACCAAACCAGGAACATTTGTACCATCTTTTATTTCTTTTGGACATTTGCAATGGAATACCTATTTTTTTTAATCTTAACTCATTATCTGGGAAGTGAGTGGTCTTATTCAGACTTTATCGGAAGGAACTGAGGCTTAGAGACGTAGAATGACTTGCTCAAAGTAGGTTTACTTTTTCTTCATTTCAGGCCTTTTTTGTAACAAAGCCCACACTCTCTCCAATAGAGCGTGTTCAAGGTTCTGAGATTTGAATCCAGAAGAAGATGGGCTGCAAGTCATGTATCCATGAGAATAAATACCTGCTTAAATTTTTTCATGTAGGCACACACAGAACACACACATGTACATAGAGCTAGTATTTCAAGTCTCAGGAACTATATTTGGTTTTGAAATATATTGATATGAAAGGTAGCGCCTCTGTTAAAAAATCACATACTTTGTGTCATTAGAGACAAAGTTGGTACTCTTTGTTGAAGACTAAAGTTCCATAAGAATCTTCTTAGAAATATAATAAGAGCAGAGCATGGGCCTCAGAAATGTCATAGAAAAAAATGATAGTGGCAATTGCCACTATGAATAAAAGCACAATGCCTACTTAAAAAAAAAAAGAAAGAAAAAGAAATAGGAGCAGAGGACAAATCTGTACTCTCTTGCAGGTATCACTCATCTCAGTTAGGACTCTGTTCTATCATCTCCCTTAATTATCAGTGAATTATACCATCTTTTACAGTAGTGTTCAAATTGCACCTTAATTATCATTATTATTTACATTTTCACTCATTTGACTTGGCTTTGTAAATATTAGATGGTCAACCTGACCCCAGGCACACATCTTTTTCTTTTTTTAATCCTTTACAATGTCTCATAATATCTGGTATGTATTGGATATGCACAAATATTTGGTCATTTTCCTTTGTTATGGAGATGTTTAAAATCATCTTCAATGTACATAACCTTTCTGACAGGCATTGTATTAAACACAGCAACATGTGAATCTCTCAAAGTGCTGCTCTATTCAGATCCATAGAACTGGCAACGTAATCAGGGATTGTTTGAACAGCTTCATTTTCTCTGCTGTACCTTGTACATGAAATTCTATTTCTGTTTGTCTTTTATTGGATTTTAAAATAGCATGACAATTTGATGCAAAGTCACTGGCTTTGGCAAATCTCTATTTCCTCACGGCCAGAGAAATTTACATTTCTTCCGAAGCTACTCTGTCTGTGAACAATCTATCTGAGGAGTGACCTCAGTTCAGTTGAAAGCATCCAACATCCTGAAAACTGTAAAGCCACAGCACTTACTGATTTTCCAAGGTCTAAGAGATGGTTTATAAATGATAACAAAACTACAGTAGTATACTCAAACCATTTTTTAAAAGGAAATAGAGTTATAACTCTACAAGGACTTATTTAAGAAAGATGCACTAATGTTGGGGGCAGTGGATTCAGTCACACTGTTATATCAAACAAGTATTTCATGTGTGAGGAGATAAAGAAGCAAACTATACAAAATAAACAGCATGTGTTCACCTTAGATATCTGGGACATTTTTCTTTGAATAAATTTGCTCTGCTTTTAAGGATCCAGGACAATATTGTCTGTTAGACAAGTTCTGTATTTGGTCTCCTTCTGTGTGTCTTAACCCTGCCTTTAATTGGCATATGCCCAGGCAATTGAAACTATAGCATCTAGCGAATTAAGAGAGGCATTTGAAATTCCAAGGTCAAATTGAAATGGCATTGAATTGTCTTCTTTGGAGAATTATTTCTGCCTCTATTTGTTCCACCAGTGGTGATAATCTAGGCTTTCGTTACCTCTTCTTTGCATGTTCAGAAGGGGAAAACACAGGAATGCAATTTACCAAAGGCCAGAATGACAGATGGAAGACTGAAGTTAAACAAGACTGAAGCCCAGCAGGTCCGAGCAAGACTAAGAGTCAGAGGCAATTTAATGCTATTCCATACCTCTGCAAGACAAAGGAACCCAAGCCCAGAGTAGTGAGATGATTTACTTAGGGTCATCACAACTGGGCTACCCTCCAGTGATCTTTCTTTTAATAATTGCTGTAGGGGACATTTATTGAAAACTTACCTATACTGAGCACTATAGGGCCAGTGAAATAAGTTTCCATTGTATCATACTGTCCACCAAACTACTTCTCTGCAGCTGAGCCAATAGCTGCAGCTGCAGCTCATTCTTAGCCAGACTAAGACAACAAAGGAAATGCACTAAACATGATTTGGCTTACTTTTACATCCCTGGTTCTTGTACTGAAAGTATACTTCATGGCAGAGAAATATCCCAAAACTAGGCTGCCCCAAGTAGGAGTGCCGCTGGCATGAATATTCTAAAAAATCATCAACCCTGAATATTTAAGTTGACTCCCTGATTTATGCATCTAGGGCTGAAATAAAACATTTTAGAGTTTCTATGCAAGACTTTGCAATATTCATATTAGTCAAGGTCAGCTTTTTCCACAGTATGCTCTGTGGATCACTTGCCTCTCAGATACTCTATGGGGGAAAAAAGCCTGTGATTAAATAATTTTGGGGAAAAAAACTGTATCATCTTGATGATGTTCATTACCATATAGATGTTTTGAGAATACCTGAAATAAAGAACATGATTTTTGTTTAACCCAGCATTTCCCAAATTTAGATAAACACAGAACTCAACTCCCCACCACCTTTTATTTTAAAATTCCTGTTAATATTTCTGCAGCACAGATATGGGCAAAGATGTGTGAGTGAAAATTTAATTCATTCAAAAACCTCTTATCAGGTACTGATATTATAGTAGATGATGGGTTATAGAGACCAAATATCTGGTCCCTGACTTCATGGAGCTCACAAGCTACAGCAGGAGATAAGCTTATAAATCAAGAGTTATAATATGGTTTGAAGTAGTGTGTTGCACAGAAGGAGGGGATATGGAGCTAAGACTTTTCTGATCACCTGGTTGAGAGTAGTGCTCACCACCGAATTGCATTATTCCTAAATTCTGAGGCTTAACGTACTAGAAATTTAGTTCTCACTCTTGTAAGATCCAATGGAGGAGAGCAGCAGAAACAACTGTGGTCCACACAGTCTTCAAGAATGCAGGCTGATGTTCAGTGTGTGACTTCCAATATGTCCTTGGATGTCAGCATCCACCCGCGAGACAGGAAAAGAGAAAAGAGAGAGGAACATTGAGCAATGGGCTTTTATGACCCAGGCCTGAAGAGACACCTCACTTTCACTCATGGTCTTATGGCTGGAGTTCATTCATGTGGTTGGCCACAGCTAATTTAGTTAGAGAAAGAGGCTGAGAAATGTTGTCCAGCTCTGGGTCTAGCAAGGAAGGGAAAAGGGTTGGTTGGGTAAACAGCTCACTAGTCTCTGCCTCAGTGGACGATATGAACTTAGGCAACAGAAAGTGTAAGGATATTCCAGGCAGAGAGAATAAACTATCCAGTGACATAAAGGGAAGGCACTCTTGGCAATATTGGTAACCAACAAAAAGTCTGATATGGCTAGAGCAGGGGCCACCTGTGGAAGGGTGGTAGGAGATAAGTTAGTATAATAAAGAGGCATCAACATGTGGGCTTTTTTCTTTTTTTTTTTTTGAGACAGGGTTTTACCCTGTCACTCAGGCTAGAGTGTAGTGACCTCATCACAGCTCACTGCAACCTCGAACTCCTTGGCTCAGGCAATCCTCCTGCCTCAGCCTCCCCAGTAGTTGGGACTACAGGCAAGTGCCACCATACCTGGATGATTTTTCTATTTTTTGTAGATACAGGGTCTCACTCTTGCTCAGGCTGGTCTCGAACTTCTGGCCTCAAGCAATCCTCCTGCCTCAGCCACCCAGAGCATTAGGATTATAGGAGTAAGCAAGTGTGCCCGGCCAACGTGGGCTTTTTGTACTGTACTAAAGAGCTTGGATTTTATTTTTCAAGAGACTGAGTTATTAAAGAATCTAAAAGTGTTGAACTAGAATCCAAAGAATGAGTTAAGAAGTTAGTGGTATAGAGTAGGTATAAGTAATGAGCTAAGAAGTGGCAGAGAATAGGGATGGATTCAAGAAATACCAGTAGGTAACATACACATGACTTGGGGACCCATTGAAGGTAAAAGTGAGGAAGAAAGGAGAGTCAAGAATACCTCCTTGACTTGTCTGGCTAGTGAGATATTGGTCTGACTTATTAAGAGCAAAAGAAGATTCTGAAGGGAAGATAGTAGGTGGGAGGAACCTTTTGGGGTCTGAAGTGCAGGAAGGAGGTCTCTAGAGGCTGAGATTTGAGGCTCGTCTGCATGCAGGTTTCCTTGAAGTGTGTAGAAAGAATGTAATCTCAAAGAGAAAGAAAATCAAGGCATGCGGAAGGCCTATGACAAACCCACAAGCCAGAATTTAAAAGGGCTAGAAGAAGAAGAATTTTTCCATGAATTGATAAATGATTTGTCCATGACATCCTAAAATGATAAGAGAACCAAGGGAAGAAAGAATTTTGAAAAGGAAGGTAGGGATGTCCATCGACTGATGAATGCATAAATACAGTGTGGTGTATATATACATAAAATAATGTTATTCATCAATAAAAAGGAATGAACTACTGATGCATGCTATAACAGATGAACCTTGAAAACAGTTATGCTAAATTAAAGAAACCTGTCACAAAAGACCATTTGTATGAAATGTTCAGAATAGGCAAATCTGTTGAGATGGAAAGTAGATTCCTTGTTCCTTAGCACATTGAGAGGAGGGAGAGGAGGACTGGCTGGATAGTGAAAGGAAAGGAGAGTGACTACTAATGGACCCAGGGTCTTTTGGAGGAATGATTAAAATATTCTAAAATTGATTATGGTGATGGCTGCACAACTATGTCAATGTACTAAAGACCATTGAATTTTAGACTTTAAATGGGTAAATTATATGGTATATGATATATATCTCAATAAAGCTGTCATTTAGAAAGTTTTTTTTTAAAAAGGAAGGTGAGACCAGAAAAGTCTTGGATAAAAGAAACACATATGTGTTCTAAGCAGCCTTCTGGAGCCACAATTCTATGATTTCTATACCAACCACGTGTAGTTTTTTGTCTAGAATTATATTTAAATTTCTGTGTAGAGAACACTTTCATTTTAATTGTAATTGGTCACATTCTTGAGGGATTTCAATCACTACCTATGTCTTTTTCGTCTTAAATAAGTCTAAGTTTTCTGCAAATTAGCATTGAGTTTTATGATAAGTAAGTTGGAGAAGTTTTATTTATATAAAATACTTTTAATATCAAAGTTAATATTAAAAGTTTTTGGAAGATATTGCAATTGGCTATGAACATGTAGCCTCTCATTATCCAGGGTTATGTGGTCACTACCCACACCCTCAATCATGCCTGTGACCCAAAGTGAACCCAAAGTCATGCCTGGGACCCAAAGTGAACCAAACCCAGCCAAATCTTATCAGAGGAAAACATTTGGCATTTTGCATTTAAATTCTCATCCAAGATATTCTCCATGTTTTCTTGGAACAGGAGAAATACCACAGTAATACATTATTTAGTAACCAGCTTGCTTTGCAAAGGTCAGATTCATATTATTCAAAACGTAATGCTTAGTATGTAATAACACAAACAGTTTTGTTGTTCTAAAGTAATAGAATGTGATGAATGAAACCAACTTTCTCTGGGAGAAAGATGTCTCCTTTCCTCAGCATTTGATTTGTAAGTGGGTTTGGCTTCATTAATATTTAATTTTCTTTTTAATCTGTATGTCATTTTTTATTACAACCTGCTTCTGGGAAGGTTTTCCTTTGAAATACCAATAACACAACATTCTTCACTCTAACATCAAAACAAGGGCTCTCTCTGGGACACCTAGCTGTATTTCATCTCTAGAGATACAATTATTTTGTGTTTATCTGTAGTTCCTCAAGGGGCTGATGATGTAGGACACCCTTCTCGCAGACCTTTATATTTCAAAAGAAGAATCTGATTTGTTAGTGTTGCGAATATTAATTCAGATGGTCTTGCATCATTCTTGTGAGTTACTTGTTCTTAACTGAGCTATGTAGAAGTTCTACTTTTTTATTAGCGTGGCACTTGGGTTTTTGAAGCTAGCTTAGTTGATCTTTTCAAAATGTTTTCATGAGCTTTAGTAGTTTAGAGAACAGTATGTCTTTTCTGTTGGCACATTTTAAACATTTAAATTCATTTTCAAACTCAGAATAAATCAGAATAGGGAATAGAATTATAGGCAACCCTTTTTGAATTTTCAACATGATCACATATAGCAATAAAACTACAAATAGGAACTCAGAATCAATATCTCTGGAGATTGACATTGAGAAATCAAGGTTGGCATCTCTTTAGCGAGCTTGAACCTCTTTCATGTGAGTTGGTAATTTTTATTTCCTGGTCACTTTGTAGAAACTGAATGAAAAAAAATTGAAAATCTTAGTTTTTGTTTCTGATAGGAGAAATCCCTAGGATTTGAGCCTCAACCTGATTAAGTGACCACTCTTGGCTCTCAGAGAACGTGAGGGTAAATATGATGGTAAAAACTTACACTACCCTCTCAGTCAATCCCAGTGGTGCAAATGGAATAATTTCTAACATTTTTCTCTAGCTGGATACTTGGCATGTGAGAAAAAAAGATGGAGTATGAAAGATGTGTCTTAAAATGTTAACATCCTAAAATGTTAACACTGACCTGTGCTTACCAACAGGGCATGAGGCATCAGTATGATGCCTTCATCAGTGGATGCCTTCATCATCCTTTTTATGAAGGTCAATTGTGGCATCACCTTGATTCTTCAAAGATTTTTATCTCCCTGGTAAAAGATGTTATCCATTTAAGTAGATACACTTTGAAGCTTAAAAACAGCTTGTAATTATGAATGGGCAAAGGTAACTGATCCTCAAAAAGTTCAGATCCCTTATAGTATTGGTACACAGGCATGCTCACCTACACTGGTAACACACCGTAGCTAACAACAGAACAAATTCACATGACTATTTCACAGATCTTCCTAGAAGAGGAATAGCAATGAATCATCTTGTTATCCAGGTCAATTAATACTCTTTCTCTTTAGATTTCTTAATTCAGTTTACTGGTTATTTGGGGTATTAGAATAACTTGTTTCATGTCCTTGGGGTTTTAGTTTACTTGTAGAGTCTTATTTTTATAGAATACCTTAAATATTCATAGCCATTGTTTATGATTCTACAAATAGGTCATTGTAAGTAAGATCTGATTTTTGGACTGGTATTAGGAAAATGGACACTAAAAAGAAGCCTGTTTCAGGGAGCAAACATTTTCCTTTCCAGATCGTAGTGCAATAAGAGGCTCTTTTATGATCATTATTGATTTTTCCAAAGTAAGACATCCCTGATTTATTTTATCTATGTTAGCTTTTTCTTCTAAAGAAATTCCTTCAGGCATTTTTATCACAAGGAATAAACTTTTTAAAATATGCAACTTTCCATTGCTCAAGGCAGAAAGCACCCTTCATTAGCTTTTTAACATTTAAATTCATTAACTAATTCAGTAGTGGTTATAAGATGTCTATTGTGAACTAGCCAGCCACTGGTTTAGGCCCTCAGGATTAAGATTTTGTCCTTGCCCTATAGGAGCTCTTATTCTAGTGGGATAGTGAATCACATAAATAGGTAACTGCAATGCCATCTGATAGCTGCGATGATAGATATTCAAAGATAATAGATATACAAAGAATATTCTCATTGTATGAGAATACATACTTATAGATTTCCAAAGTATTTTTATACTTCTATAATGGCAAGTATAGTATCTTGCAAAGATATGTTTGTTTTTCTCTCCTATAAATATAATATAGTGGGAAGTGGTAGAATTTTTTTTATTAAAAATGCCCAATCTGTGGTCAGACAACCTGGGCTTAAATGTCTGGCCTTAGTAACTGGGTAACATTGGGAAGTCATTTAGTCTCCACAAGCTTTATTGCGGAAATAGTAAAATAGGCATAAAATAGAGGCCTCTAAGGTAGTTGTGTACATTCCATTTTTTGCTGTCACATCACACCCGGGTCTAAGCCACCCTTACCTGAACCAATTAGACCATTCTTGCTGAGATTGATTGCAAAATATAACCATGAATTCCTCCCATACAGGTGTGCATATTCGTTTGCAATGTTACTTTCCTGTCTCCCTCCCCACTTCCCCCATCAACAGGTGTACTGTATTTCCCTATCCCTCTGGGCTAGCCTTATAATGTGCCTTGACCCGTAGAAAGCAGCAGAAGTGACCCTTCTGAAACCCCGCTTTAAGAGGCCTTGGAGCTTCCACTTTTGTCTTCTTGAAATGTCGTTTTGAGACTACCGTGGCAGGAAGCCAGTCTAACCTACTGAAGGATGAGAGCCCATGAGGAAGAGAACTGAGGCAAACCCAGTGGACTGCCAACACCTACTGCCAGAGTTTTGAGTGAGGCCATCTCAGACCTTCTAGCCCCAGCTGACACTCCAGCTGATTGTAGCCACATAAGACACCCCCAAAGAAAGAACCATGAGAAATAATAAATTATTATAGTTTTAACCACTCAGTTTTGGAGTAGTCTGTTATACAGCAACAGCTAATTGAACTACTTACCCCATATAATCCATATGCCTCATAATAGAAAAGTGGCCTTTTTAAACAAAAACCGATTTCATAAATCGAAATTCATCACCACATATTTTATGTCATTTTTATTATTTTTAATTGACACATAACAACTATACATATTTATTGTGTACAGTGTGATATTTCAGTTCGTGCATACAATGTATAATGATCTAATCAGGGTAATTAGCATATCCTTCAGCTCAAACATTTATCATTTCTTTGTATTGGGAACATTCAAAATCCTCTCTTCTAGCTATTTGCAAATATACAATAAATTATTAGCTATAATAACCCCACAGTACTATAGAACACTAGAACTTATTCCTCCCATCTAGCTGTGATTTTGTATCCATTAACCAACCTGTCTCTCCCCCCTACCCTTCCCAATCTCTGGTGACCACTATTCTGCTCTCTACTTCTGTGAGATCAACTTCATTAGCTTCCACGTGTGAGTGGGAGCATGCAGGATTTACCTTCCTATGCCTGGCAAATTTTACTTAACATTGGTCTGGGCAAAGACTGTATGGATAAGACCTCAAAGGAATAGGCAGCAAAAGCAAAAATAGATGGGATCGTATCAAACTAACAAGCTTCTACACAGAAGAAGAAACAATCCACTGAGTGGGGAGACAACCTTGCCCCATATTTTAACAAGGGTTTCCTTCCTACCTGATCTGGTCCCATCCACCCCTCCTCACCTTTGTCACCTTCCATCTTCTCGCTAACTCACTACTCCGGCCACATTCCCAGAATATGCTAAGGCTTTGGAACTTTTGTTCTTTCCCTTTTCTCTTCCTGGAATTCTTTTCCCCAGACTTTGACATGCCTGACTTTGTCTCATTGATCAGTTCTCACCTAAATGTCACTTTCTCAGCAAGGTCTTCTCTGACTTCCTAAAATAGCCCCACTCTCACCACCAGCTAAAACTTACACAATTTCTCCATTTCCTTTTCATCATAGTATTCACCACTATCTATAATTACCTTGTTTATTTATGCTTCCATTATTATCCGTTCTCGCTTTCCCAAGAAGGGAAGCTCCATGGAGTTCCAGGGAAAGACTTATGGGCCACTATGTGTCCAGTTCCTAGAACAGTGTCTGGCACATAGTATATGCTTAGTAAATACACATTGAATGAATGGGTAAAATAGCCATTCTGAGTAATGACTTAGAATAATAGGTATGAAGGAATCTAGAAGAGGACCTAAGTCTTGAGAACAGTACTACAAACTATTAATAAATCTTAATGCACACTGCTCTTCCTACGTGTTAACATGTCTCAAATACTTTCTTTGTACCAGGCATTCAGCAAAGCATATTATATCCATTATCTCATTTGTTTCTCATATAACCCCAAGTTTTAGGTTCTAGAGTTATTATCCTTTTTTTGCCAATAAAAAAACTGAGTCCTAGAGAAGTTAAATAACTCAGAAACTCAGATAAAATGCCCACAATTTAACTCAAGAAGTTGAACTCTAGAGTTCCATTTTCTTTTTTATTTATTTATTTTTATTTCAGAATATTATGAGGGTACAAACATTTTGGTTACACATAATGCCTTTGCCTCGCCCAAGCCAGGGCTACAAGCATGCCCTTCCCCCATATGGTGCACTCCCCCCTCCATTAGTTGTGAGTTTAACCCCCCAACCTGACCAGCACCCAATGAGTATTACTACCAGGTAGTAGTAAGGTACTACCTTAGTAGTACCTTACTACTACCTTAGTGTTGATCAGTTAGTACCAATTTGGTGGTGAGTACATGTGGTGCTTGTTTTTCCATTCTTGTAATAGTTCACTTCGAAGGATGGGCTCAAGCTCTATCCAGGATAATATAAGAGATGCTAGATCACCATTGTTTTTTGTAGTTGAGTAGTATTCCATGGTATGTATATACCACATTTTATTAATCTACTCATGTATTGATGGACACTTGGGTTGTTTCCACATCTTTGCAATTGTGAATTGTGCTGCTATAAACATTCGAGTGCAGATGTCTTTATTATAGAATTTTTTTTTTCCTTTGGGTAAATGCGTAGTAGTGGGATTGCTGGATCAAATGGTATTTCTATTTTTAGCTCTTTGAGTATCTACAAATTACTCTGCACAGGGGTGTACTAATTTGCAGTCCTACCAGCACTGTAAGAGTGTTCCAATCCACACCAGCATTTGTTGTTTTGGGACTTTTTGGCAAAGGCCATTCTCACTGGAGTTAAGTGATATCTCATTGTGGTTTTTATTTGCATTTCCCTAATGATTACAGATGTTGAGCACTTTTTTATATGTTTGCTGGCCATTATTCTGTCTTCTTTTGAAAAGTTTCTGTTCATGGCCTTTGGCCATTTATTGATGGGGTTGTTTGATTTATTCTTGGTAATTTTCTTAAGTTCTACATAGATTCTTGTTATCAGCCATTTATCAGATGTGTAGAATGCAAATATTTTCTCCCATTCTTTAGGTTGTCTATTCGCTCTAATTAGAGTTCCATTTTAGAATAATACACTGATACTCGAATTTCTCTTTAGATCGTATAAATATTTTACCTTTTGAAATAATTTAAAATAGTATACTGGACTATTATTGCCTGAATAAATTGTTATTTATATTATTATTCCACTTTTATCCCTCCCTCCAACATAATGATAGTATTTTACTTATGTTTGGATCCTGAGCACCAAACATTCAGTGAGTAGAACTGAAGATGTAACCCATCGAGACTCAGCACTTATGGACAAATTCTGTGCATACAGTTTGAGAGTGTGGGGGACACTACATGGGAAAACTTCACTGGAGCTGGGCCTTGAGGAATGGATGGGCAGGCAGAAAATGGGAGGAGACTACATAGGAATTTTTAATGTGGTTTTCAAAATTTACAATATTTGGAATGAAATGTTTTAGTGAGGAAACCTTCCTAATGGTCTTTACACTATCTTCATCCTCTTTGGAAACTTCATAAACATTTAAAAGGACACATTTAAAAAAAAAGTGGAGGGAAAATGACTAGAGAGCTGATTATACAGAGAAGATCCTAACTGGACAACATTCTTCAGTAGAATTTGGTGCTCGTCCTTAATTAAAAGATCTTTTTAAAAGATCTTTTTGTGAACTGGAGGCATCGAAACAGACTTTTCAGCCTGCAGATGAGCTCTTCAGAGTCTGGGGCATTCTGGGTTTTTAACTAAGTGTCTATCTGAGGAATACCCTGCATGTCAAGTAGCTTAAGTCCAATAACAGGTGATAACTTCAGGGATTAACATACCGGATTCTATTGAGAGTTTTAAAGACCTTTATGGTTGAGCAGAAATTGTTTTGCTATATATATGCAGACACATACACACACCTGCATATATACATACATATATATATGAGACTTATAACTTGTTTATCTTAACAAGAGCTTTAGGATGTCTGGAAAGTAATACAGTCTTCATGAAGATAGGACGAACATTATTGAACAGCGTGGTTCATTGTGAGTTTTTGTTTTAAGCATTTTAAACAGTTGACTTCAAATTCCCAGCAGATGGTGGTGGCAGCAGGCAGGCACTCTAGTCAATGAGAAGTCAAAGTGAACTTTGAAAATAGCTGATTCTTAAACTTGGAACAAAAAGGAGTGAATGTTAGAAAAAAAAAAATAACAGGTTTCTTACGATGCATCTTATTATGTACAAATCAAAAAATGAGAAACTGTAGAATTTGCAATAAACACAGGAATGTGTATTTTACATTATGGAAATGTAAAGCATTTAATCAGTCCCTTAGCAGAGAACTTGAATATTAGCTGTCACCAAATCTCTTTAGTGTATAATAACCTCAGAAATGCAGACAAATGTGTTTTTCCCCAACAAAGCTTACCAGAGGTGTTTTCTAAAAGATTGTGGTTTTTCTATTAAAGATTTAAAGTGCAAAAAATAGGGAGACAGTTATTTCTTAGTAGCTCATTCCACAGTATAGTGATGATTATCTCACTATACTTAATGCTACTCTTAACTATTGTGATTTTTTTTAAATATTATTTTGGGAAAAGAAGTGATTATTTTTAATTATTAAAGAACTTTCTATAGATTTCTGAGTACCTCAAAGTCTAGCATTCCATGATTCTGTAAAGAAATTCTTATTTGACCCTGGTGAAAAAAAATCTTTTTTACTTTTTTATCCTTGATGGTGTTTATACTTATCCTTACAAATATTGATTATAACTTCTCTTTCAGTAGAAATTTTACATGTGTTCAACTTTATCTTACTAGAGAGCTGCTTAATAAAAACCAAACCAAAATTACTTATTGTTGCTTTCTTTCTGTTTTATCTTTTTTGTTTGTGTTTGGGCTCTACTTCATGGTGGTGGAAGTGGTAGTTATAGTATGGGGAGGGGAGAGGAGGAGGAGTTACTTGAAGTAAGTGTCTGGAACCTCCGGAAACATCCCTAGCACAGAGAGACTATGTTTGCAGATTACCTTTCTGTTTTATTTCCCACGTGGTATCTTCTGTTTTCCCAGATCCCTCAGGCCATCTTTGCACGATCGATTTATCAGCATGAAATGGAATAGCTCAAACTACAAGTCAGCCCCTCCAAATGTCAGGCCCATGACATAGCTAAGAAACTTCATCAGATGCCAATAATAGGAAAAGAACTCTATGTCTTATGAAGCAGGACCACATTAAGTCTTTTTGACTATATGGCTTTTCTCATGCTTTAGAAAGTCAACAGATGTGATAACTCCCTAACCAACTGGTTCCCTTTCCTTAGTTGGGTGATCAAGGGGGTAGAAGTGCAGCTGTCGTTTTAGCTACAAAGGTACATTTTTACATTAAATCGAGAAAATGCACATGTGTTTTATTGAAATGCCCTTTATATCTGTTTTGAATTTCAGTTCATTGAATGCCCTGAAAATGAAATAAACACACAACAGGGCTTGCTAATATCTTCAATGAGGTGCTTAATTCCCCATCTTAATCAGCCGTTTTCCATCCCGTTTCTCTTTCCTGCCTATCTGTCAAATGTTTCTTAATTAAGAATTATTCTTAATTACAAAGTTTATGTGTCATTTTATTTTAGAGGTAATTAATTAAATTTAACACTAATCGTTGGGGATATTGCCTTTTCTGCACACACATTGTTGCTTAATTATTGGAATACCTTGAATCCCTTGACTGGCGGGGGGGTGGGGGCGGGGAGGTTAGAGCATATTGATTTGTGTCTGGTATGTGACAGCTCATACTGAATAGGACAGAGACTCAGCCCATCGACTAGACAAAGAAGTAGGAAGCATTTTTTTTCTTACCTGATAAAGGACAGTGAACAAATGCACTCTGGTCATTCAGTGCATTATGTGGAGTCTCTGAGGGCAAGGAAGTGTGATGATTGTGGATGAAATTCGATCCTCAAAAGAATACCCATAGTAAAGCGATTCTTTAAGAGTCCTTGGATACTTGTTAGAATGCATTTGCTAATTTTTGTATGTATGGGATTATACTGAGGTCACCCTGAGCAGGTCACTTAGTTGGAGGAGAGAAGAGATCCAGTAGCCAGATTAGGAAAGGGACGCATTAGCTCTTGGTTCCTTCTCCCTATCCTTTTTTCTCAAACACTCTCAGATCTGATCTCCAGCGTCACTTCCTCCGAGAAGCCTTCCATATCTTTCCTTGGCATCTCATTCTTACTATAACTTCAACTTATTTGCTTGATTATTTAGTTGTCTGCCTTACTCAATGAATAAAGTGTCCTTGGAGGCAGAGGTAATTTCTAATGTTCCTTATCATTTATTTTTCATTTGCTTAACTAGTATTTGACACAGGATAGACACAAAATAAATTTTTGAAAGGATGAATGAATGAATGATTAAATATTTTTTAGAAACCATCAGCGATTTGACTTCTTAAAGTATTAAATGCCCAGTATGTTTGCTGGCGCTATATTATTAGGTTCCAGGAGCAAGGGATGGATGGGTAAAAGCTAATCTCTGCCTTCAACAACTTATAACACAGTAAAGAAGAAACTCATACAACTAAACATAATATAAGCTAGACTCTGCTACATGCTGTAATAGAGATATGAACACATCTCTATGAGAACACATAGAAAGCAAATCAGCCAAGCTGAGCAAGGCTTCAGAAATAGGGAGATTATTTGAAATCTGTCTTGAAGGCAGTTTTGGACAAATGGAGAACTAGGGAAAAGGTATACTGGGAAGAGGTGACAAGATGAACAAAAGCCAGATGCATAGATGAGTAAGATGTTATCGAGTTGTCAAAGACTGGAAAACACAACGGTGCTCAATGCTGGTGAGGATACAATGAGACAGGCATTCTCTACATGGCTGGCAGGACTGCAAATGGGTAGACGTTTTTGGCAGAACACATCAGAAGACAATATTTCTTCTAGAAATCTATTTAATGATCAGAGATGTGTGCAGTTCTTTATGTCCAAAATTGCTTATCACAGCATATTTAACAAGCATATTAACAGCCTAAACAAATAATTGTAGGTCAATAGTTAAATGAATTATGGAATTTCTTTAGGATGAAACACTACACATTCATTAAATCATGGTTTTGAAGACTACTTAATGACATAGGTAGGTGCTTGGAATACAGTGTATATAAATATAATGAAAATCTCTATATAAAGTTAGGTACCAGTTTTATAAAGATAAAAATATACCCAGAGGAAAAAAGGAAATAACAATACTGCACTAATTTACTAATATTAATTATTTTGGGGTACTAGGTTTATTAGGACTTTCCTTTTTTTCCTGTATATTTTCTGTTTTCCAAATTTTCTACATTGGATATATTTTTTTATAACAAGGAAAACAGATTTGAACTTTTATATCTTATAAAGGAATCACAATATGATGTCTTATAGTTAAAATATTAAAGACACTGGGAATAGTTTGAGAAAATGAAGCTTGAGTTTTCAAGATTATCTAGACTCTAATGTAGATAGAACCTTGTAACAAGTGTTCAGGATAACAGGAAAAAAATACAAGATATGGCCCACCATTCAAGGATTTTGTAATCTGGCTAAGGAGGCAAGACATAAATATTACATATATAATTTAATAATAATGTCAGATAATATTTCTAATAATACCATGGGGCAGGATGCTCTATAATGCCAAAAACATGGTACAGTACATGAGTTATGGCCTAGAAGTTCAGAGTAGAGATTCTTGAGCAAATTACATAGAATCTGCAAGTGTTTCTTGTCATCTCCCAGCCATGCCCCCTTGGGGGATGTATGATCTCCCCAGCTGTGCAAGGGCATATGGGCTGTGCAAATGCCTGCCATGGCAGCAGAATCAGAAGGTGACTGACAAGGTCAGGAGGAGGATAGAGAGACCCCAGAACTTATAGGCTAGGGATCCAGAGACAAGTGGATGCTAGTCACTGTCCCTAGCTCCTGAATTATGTATTTCTGTAGGGCCCCACCCTAAATATCTAAATGCATAGGTTGTGCCTTCTTCCACACTTGATGAACTTAGTTATGTGTGTGTATACATATGTGTGTATATTTTGTATTTATTTGTATGGAAGTGTGTAAATAAACACATCTACACATATCACATACATGTATAAAAATGTATATGTATAGTATGTATTAAAACTTTTTTCTAGTAATCACTCAATTTCTATGGCAGGTGATTTTATAAACTGTCTTAAATGGATTTGCCATTTTCATTCTTTTTTGCCATAAGTCTTACTTCATCCTAAAATACAGTTGAATTACTGGACTAGTCAAAAATATGTATTGTAATTGAAAAATGCCTTATAGTTTGGAAAAGAATGAGAAGAATATTTTTTCTAGATACCTAGACAACAATTAAATTCCCCTATTTTCAGTGTTATTTTAGAATAGGATAATTTTTAGATGTTCACTTAATATTTTTGTGTTTGTTCTTTAAATATGAATTTTCATCCATTCATTGATATTTATAAATCCTCTACGAAGTGCAAAGCCATTGATAAGTGTTGTAGGAAAATAAAGTACAAATTAAGGAACATGAGTCCCTACTGCTACAGATACTAAAAATTCTAGAATAAATAAGATTCATTCCTTGACCATGAAACATTTATAGTCTCTTGGAGGAATCAGGTGAATAAAGGTGTGGATTTTGTTTCAAGTCGATTCTAGCTGTCGACCTTGAAGACCATGATGTGTGAGCTAGAGAGATCTAGGACATCTTTATGGAAAAGGTGTCTCATGGTGGAGGCTCTAGGTTGCAGTTGTTCATGACGTTTTTTGGTGAGGAGATCAGAGACCCCTTTAATCATATGCTAAAAATGATTGTTTCTCACCTGCAAAATTCACAAGTCTAGCACATTGTAATTCAATTTAACAAACGTATGGATTCTTTCTAGCCAATTTATATGCGTTTAGCTCACAGATCTCTAATGAGGAGTTAGAATTTGGACATGCATTAGACTAGAAGCAAGCAAAGGCAATTTTAGGTGAGTAAAAACACTTCAGCAAAATGCATGAAGTGTGCATAGAAAATTGAGGGTAGCTCCCTTTGAATACCTGGAATTGGGTAATGGAAGATCTAGACTGGAAGGCAGGGGGATCAAATTCCTAATTACTGAAGATTGCACTGTATATCATATTATATCATGGGTTCCTTTCCAAGGGCCTACCTTTTAGCCATTGTTAGCCTTCACTTTATTCAGCAAAAGTACACAATCTTCCCAAAGATAGGCCATTAGCAACAGCAAATTGTGTTCTTATTCTTCATAGGGTGGTTTTCCTTCTGCTGCTAGCATCCAAATGTGCACTTGGTCTTCTGAAACCAAAGGAGAGACTGAGACAGATCATACCAATCACTGACCCTATCATTCAGAATGATTGAGGTCTGTCTTGTCACTTTTCTGTGTAGAGACATTTTCTCTCCTCGAATTCTCTATAAGTCAAAACAATCCACTACCATTATTTTTATAGCATGTCCATCTCCCAGAGTGTCACAAACTCTTTACAACAAGAAATGGAATAGAAAGATGATGCTTTGCAGACTTGGATATAGTTATTTTCAAACAGAAAGGGAAAATGACAAGAGGAGATTGAGTGGAGTAAAAGCAAAGAGAAGGCTGATAACTTGAAAAAACAGTCAAGGCAAGATTGATAGACCCCGTACAAATGTGCACGTCTCTCATGTGGACACACATATACACACGTGCAGATGGGCTGTCTCAGGCAGCAGCTTCTACCGAGAGTCTTGTTGACGATGTGATCTTCCTGATATAAATTTTTAATGATGGGAATATAATGACATGCTTATTCTTGAACATAAATCAGTTGGTCTCTGTGAGCACATGTCCACATTTTGAAGATTAAATGAGTTAATGTATGTAAACACATAGAACAATGCCTGACACATGTGAACACATGTCAAATGTTTTTCCATTAATATTGATGAAGATGATGATGATGAACAATGGTAGAATATTAATTTATTTATTCCTTACAATGACCCATCAAGGTAATGATTCTTTGTAACCCTTTTGACATTTGAGGAAAGGTGAATGGAGAGATATAAGTGGCTGATCCAGGGCTTGCATTCTGATCCTTGGCTAGAAATGTTCCAATAACCTTTCAGGTGGCAGGTATTTCTTAAAATGTTTTTTTCAAGACCAGTTAGAATCACTTGTGTTACTTGTTTAAAATACAGATTCCTGGGCTCTACCTTAAACCTACTAAAACCGGGTCTCTGGGAATAGATTACTAAGCCTACCTTTTAAAGAAATTCCCCCAGATGATTCTTAAACACCCAAATTTGAGAACCATCACCCTATTCAGACTTTGAAATAACTTGTGTTTACATATCATATACAAGATCCTCCAAATTAAAGGAGGGCTTTAATTTGATGAGCACTAGTGGAAGAGAACACTGGCTGTGATATCTCTTTCACCACTTTTCCTTCAATTCACACTATTAAATATTTATTCCTTTGGTTTCCAGTGTACATATAGGAGTTTCCATTTAAAATTTAAATACAGGGGGATGCCATTAACATCCATTAGCACTACATGTGAATTAGGGATTTGAAAGTCCATCATTTAGCAAGGCTTCAAGGGAAGACAAAGATGAATCAATCCCCTTGAGGACAAAGGAGAGGGAAGGCAGGGAGCAGAACAGGCCAGCCTGACAGAAGCATTGCCGCTGAGAACTCTGGACAAATAGGGGAATATGGAAACAATGGGTTCTATAGCCCAGCTGCTGGGAACAAAAAAAGGAGAAATGGTACAAAGTGGTATAAATGGGTTTAAAATATGTTTGTGGTGAAGGTGGACCCCAAGGACACGTTTTGCCTGTTTCTTTCCAAGTATGACCTACAGTAGAATCTGATGCTCTGCCTACATGTTTAAAGGTCTAATGCTGAGCGGTAGACATCTCAGCGTAAATTTTGGGACTAAGCATGGACCCTGAACAAGTTGGACAAAATGACACCTAGATTTAGCCAAACAATAGTAATCAGCTAATTTTGTTTTAGGAATAAATGTTCTTCTCTTCACTTATGAATACTATTTCTCCTAAATTAGTTTAAAAATTACTTATGTAATTTTCAACATTGTTTTTCTTTTCAGTGGTAATAAGTAAAACAATTTAACAAAAATTCATTACCCGTATGACTTTGTTATCTGTATGAACATGTCATTGTGCAGATTAAAATGATAAAAGAAGAATCAGGAGTGCTCAAACAAGAATTCGGAGGGAAAAAGAAGAAAATATACTTAAAAGTATAATTAGCCAGGCCAGTGCCTTATTCATGGATCAGAATGACAGTTTGTACTTGTCTGAACTTGTGAAACAGAAAGATTAGCTATACATTCTTGTGAAATGAAAACTACATTTATTTAGCGATTAGCTTTTTCTTTTTTTTCTTTTGTTTTTTTTTTTTATGAGATAGAGTCTCACTCTGTCTCCCAGGCTGGAGTACAGCAGCATGATCATAGCTCACTGCAGCCTTAAGCTCATGGGCTCAAGGGATCCTTCTACCTCAGCCTCCCAAGTAGCTGGGACTACAGGCTCATGCTGCCACACCTGGCTAATTTAAAAAATTTTTTTGTAGAGACCAGATCTCCCTATGTTTCTTAAGCTAGTCTTGAACTCCTGGCCTCAAGAAATGCCCCCACCTTGGCCTCCCAAAGAGCTGGGATTACAGACATGAGCCACCGTGCCAAGACAGCTTATTCTTTACATGACAATTAGCATTGGTAATTGATGCATGTATATATAAACAACAGTGAAATTCATCTGTCATCTTTTCCTTATATGTATATTATCTACTGTCTGGACTTTAACCCAAAAATGTCCACATCATGAATCATCCTGATCAGGGTCAAGTAATTGAGTAAAAAGGCAAAGCAAAGAACTGAAGAAGACATGTGAAGAGAAGTAACTTCAGCATCAAGATATATACACGCATATATATATACATACACACACATATACACACACACATATATATAGCATATCCCCATTTAACTCAAGCATCAAGATTTGAGAAGTAGTGAGGAGTGAATAATTGAGTTGTCCTAAAGTTCTCCTAATCGACTTTCTGTTCCCTTCAATTTGTGATAAAAATGTTAATGATTATCTTCAGATACAAGAATACATATAAATCTAGGCCTAGGTGGGTGCTCATGCCTATAATCCCAAGACTTTAGGAGGCTGAGGCAGGAGGATATCCTGATGTCAGGAGTTCAAGACCAGCCTGGGAAACATAACAAGACCCCATCTTTAAAAAAAAAAAAAAATAGTCGGATGTGGTGGCACACACCTGTAGTCCTAGCTACTCAGGAGGCTAAGACGAGAGGGAGGATCACCTGAGCCCAGGAATACAAGGTTACAGTGAGCTATGATCAGGCCACTGCACTCTAGCCTGGGTGCCAGAGCAAGGCCCTGCCTCTGGAAAAAAAAAAAAAAAAATGTAAACCCCTGAGGAAATCAAAGGAAACAGTATAATTCTTCCCCCACATTCTTGCATCTAGTCTTATTTCAATTTAGTAGGTAGTGATGGCCATACAATTCAGCAGCATTTGGTCTCATACCAAGAAAAGACTTAACAAAAATTGAAGGGTCCTTCCAAAAATCATGGCTGTTTTGACAATTATGCAAACAGTTTTCAGGTTAACAACTCAAGTAAGTTTCATAGGTCATGGTATTGATTTAAATGAGAAAACCTAACTGCTTTTTGGTTTTTGTTTGCTTGATTTTTTTGTTGTTTTTATTGTTAAAGCATGAAATTTATCTGTTTTCTTCTTGCTAGATTAAAGCCTTGTTTCCCCTCTGTTTGAATACTTTGTTATTTAAATCTCATCCTAAAGGAATTAAAGAGTCTTAAAGCAGGTGGTCATGGTTTTAGTTTACATCAGTGGACTCTTGACAATTATGTTTCTATTCCAATTTCCAACCTCAGTTAGCAATATTACACTCTGTGATTTGGGGCAGGAGAAAACCCAAACCACAGATTAACTGGATTTTTATATGGAGAAAATGTACCAGCCAATTCCCAATTACTCAGACTGTATTTTAATCCCACAGTCCATGGAATTAAAATAATTGCAAATGTGAGTACACACAAAAAGAAATACATCCTATAGAGAAAACTAGCTCCTTTGTTGTTAGTAGGAGGACAAGGATATCTGCTCTGGAGTGGTGTGTGATTTCTGTTATTGAGCAAGGCCCTTTACTTGAGAGTGCATTTATTTAAAAAAGCAGATGAGTGCTGTAGGGGAAGCTAGCAATAGGCAGGACGCATGCAGCCTGATAATGAGACACTCTGCTAGCAGAGTTTAACCCTCACATCAATTCAGATCTGCCTGCTTTTAACTTTTACTTTTTTGTTAATTTTTTTTTTTTTTTTTTTTAGAGACAGGGTTTAACTCTGTCGCCCAGGCTGGGGTACAGTGGCCTGATCATGGCTCACTGTAACCTGGAACTTCTGGGCTCGAGCTATCTCCTACCTCAGCCTCCTGAGTAGCTAGGACTATAGGTGTAGGCCAGCATGCCCAGCTGAGTTTTAAATTTTTTGTAGAGATAGAGGTCTCACTAAGTTGCCTATTCTAGTCTTGAACTGCTGGTCTCAAGGGATCTTCCTACTTGGGCCTGCCGAAGTGCTGGGATTATAGGCATAAACCATCAAGGCTGGCTCTTTAACTTTTGCTTTTTGGTGAAAAAAAAAAAAAGTAAGTCCAATGCTTCTAACAGTATAAGAGGTCACAATAAATATTTAAAGGTAGTGACTATGTCACCTACTCCACCTCCTGTAACACACACACCCCTCATCTCCTCCAGGGTATATATTACTCATTTCTCCTTCCATTCCTCAGCACCAAATCTCTATGCCCATTTCTCTTTTTTTCCTCCTTTTAAAACAGTTTTATTGAGATATCATTGACATATAAAATTGTATCTATTTAATGTCTGAAACTTGATGTTCTGATATGTGTATCCATTATGAAATGATCACCACAATCCTACATGGTTACCATTTTTGTGTGCGTATGTTTACGTGTGTGTTATACCCTTTTCTCTTGATAGTTTCTGTTTTAACAATGACAGGTGCATGCCACCATGCCCGTCACTAAAGCTGTGGTTGCCCCCAATTTCTAATTCCTGTGCTGTGATTGTATGCAAAGCCTGACTATAATGTCCTCTGTTGTGGACTTCTGTATTATTTCTATAAGCCCATTTTAGTTTACACTAGCATCTGCCCACTGTGTCTGTGCCCAGAACTGAATTCCTGAATTCTGTAGGAAAGCACCAGTGTATACATTGTTGTCACTAAAAAGTGATGGTGTCCTAGCAATTAGTCAATCATTCATTTTACAAATGGAGAATGCAAAACCCAAACAGGCAGGAGAAGTTACTTGTTCAATGTTGGTGATAAGTTAACATCACAGCCAGGATAAAGCTCAGGTCACGTGGTTCTCCTCGAACCCTGGAACTCTTAGCTATTAACAGAGATACTGACATATTTGCTCATAATTGCACACAAGAGTTTGGCACTTGTATCTGGGTGGGAATCCCAAAACATCAAAAACAAAATAAAAACCCATAACTACTTTGACAGCTTATTACTAATAAAAGATGAAAATACGATGTACAAATTTTGAAGCAATTGCAACTTTATTTATTGCACTTGTGCTTTGAACAGTGCCTTTTTGAAAATAATCTGCTTATTTCTACCTATTGAGAGAAATAGCTATTTTTTCAGTATTTTCCTTTGGACCGCATTGGTTTTTTTTTTCCCAACACAGTTTGCCATCCAACCAAATTAAAAGGTCCATAAGCACCACCCTCCACCCAAGAATCAAAGAAATAATTTGATGTGAAAGGTATGAGTCGTGCCAGGCCCAGCACCAGCCAATTACTGATTACCCAAGCTGTATTTTGTCACCCCAAATACATGGAATTAAAATAATTGCAAATGTGTGTATACGCACAATGAGAAATATATCATACGCACACAGCTCCTTGTTGTTGGTGGGAGGACAGGAATATTTTTCTCTGCAGTGAAAGTGATTCCTGTTATTGAACAAGGCCCTTAACCTGAGCCCATGTTTATTAAAACAGCAGATGAGTACAGGCAGCTTGACAATAAAGAACCATCTAAAAGGGTTAACCCCTTTTGGTTAGAGGTGTGAATAGTCCCATCCAGTTACTTACCAGCTGAAAAATTTTCAGAAAATGCACATTCCCCTAAAGAAGTATATTTCAAACTGAGCTCCCTGTGTGGGTCTCTGTAACCCTGCTGGGAATGCCTGGTGCCGTTTCTTGAGCCCCAGCCAGTGAGCTAAGTATTTCTGTGGTCCAACCACTAGTCAGGATTAAGCATTAAAAACATTGCAAAAGTTGGCAGTCTGGGAACCATGAAGCTAAGGATCATGGCCAAGATGAGATTTATCCTTACCGAGGTCTGGTGTAGCACCTGAAGACTATCTGGTAAATCATCCCCAATGGAGACTAGAAGTTTAATGTAACAGAGAGTTCTAGAGGTTGCAAACATAAGCAAGTAATGGCTTTAAGGCAACTTAATTCTGACTACCAAGCTCCATCTAATTCTTGCCAAGTTGGTTGCATTTCTGTTCTTACTGGAGCCAACTCAGCCCCTAAAGTTGTACACAGAAAATGGGGAAGGATATCTAAATTCCAGTCTGTTAAAATTGCTATTGACAATCTCATTGTCAAATCCCAGGTAGTTCCTTGAAATATGGCAGCTCTCAGCTCTCTACCATTAGAAAACGAGTCTTTACTCAGGTTATAGCATCACTACCTGGGATAACACCTATCTAGGCACATCATGGAGCAACCTATGGCAGAGGGAACATTTGGGCTTGGCACAGGTGCCCCACTCCCACAAAACTGCTTCTCTTCCCTAGTCCAGAGGAAACTGGTCATTCTTCTTTTTTGTGACTCTTTCCCCAACCTATTTGTCCGCATCTTGTTAGAGACCATCTGCTTTTCACTAATCCTTTACCGCACCTTACAACAGAGAGAAACAGAGGGAGGGAGGGGGAGAGAGAGAATGTGAGCAGAGAGGGAGGGAGGGAATAGATAACAGAGGGGGAGGGATCTGAGGGAGGGTAGTGGTTCAGAAGGTCAGAATGGAGTGAACTCTCTGAAATCCACTGTGGGATTAGTGCTGGATGGACTGATATGAGAAATCTGCCTTTATAATGCAATGCTGTAGCCCCAATTCCCTCTACCTTCTCTCTCCTGTACACCACAATATGAATTCAGGCTTTCTGCAGGGACACTGAGCAACCTGTATCTCCATCCCTACCTCCAGCACGTACATAAACTTCTTATCGGTTCACTATTTCACATATATTTTTTATGAAAAGCCAGGTGTGCCCCGTGAGGGATGTGTGTATGTGTATTATATATCTTCTCACTATTTTCCATTTTTGTTGCTCAGGGGAAAACTGAACACTTAAACTTACTAACAAAAAAGCAGACATATCGGCCTATGATTGTCAGAGGAGCTAATACATTTCCTCTTGTCTTTACAGACTGCAGTTCCTTTGGTGAGTCATTAGGGCAATAGGTTTTTCAAAATAAAGTTTCTCTTCTATTAGCAGCAAGTGTGTATTCTACAGCTTCTGGATATTTTGCTACAACTACAGTTTCAGTTAAATTACATTCTCTGGGATAGGTAATGAGAAATAAAAGTGCTCTATTTTTAGTTACATGCATCCTTGTCCTTGAATAAACTCACCAAAAGACAAAGTAACTTGGAGAAAGGTCTCAAGCATATTGAAATTAATCATTTCTAGAAGAAGGCATTTAGCATAGTAGAATGAGCATGATCTTTCAAATAGTCCAGATATGGATCCACAGACTAGCTATGTGGCCTTGGGTAGGTTATTTAACTCTCTAACCCTTATTTTATCATCTGTAAATGAGGTAATGATGCCAACATCACAATTCAGACAAATAACTGCTACTCAATTCACAAGAGAGGTTGTTATTGCTGCATTTACCATCCTTAACAACAGACTCTTCATTTGTGGGCAAGAGTCATTACCCATCAGTAAGTAACAGATCTTTGTTACTATGCATCTTAGAACAGGATTCAGCAGAGTATTGCCTGTGGGGCAAATCCTGACAGTTGCCTATTTTTGATTAGCTCTTGGACTAAGAATGATTTTAGTTGTAAAACAATCAAATGAAGAAGAATATTAATATTTCAGAACACATGAAAAGTATATGAAATTCAAATTGCAATGTCCATCAATAAAGTTTTATTGGAACATAGCCATATTGATTCCTTTATGTATTGCCTATGACAGTTTTCATGCTATAGCTGTGGAGTTGAATACTTGTAAAAAAAAAAAAAAAAAAACCTCTTGTCCCACAAAACTTCAAATATTTATGAACTGGCCCTTTACAGCAAAAGTTTATCGACCCCTACCCTGTATAGGGAAGGCCATGTGAGAGACAGCTCCATCCCAAATAATCACCTTTGCCCTTGTGATCTTTGATGTGAGTCTTGCACTTGCAATGTATGTTTAATTTTTACACGTGTCATATGTTAATATGTATGGCTTGTCTCTCTCCAGTGGTAGTTATCTTGGCATATCTCAGTTTCAGCTCTTTGAGAGCATGTGCGTTGATTTCTGTGAGGCATTCCTCAAGAACTTTTTGAAATGTATTCCCTATATGCCTCATTGACCATGTTTTAAATCACATTACCCATATAATCTGTCCAAGTTTGTTCAAAATTTACCCAGAACCTTGTACAATGGTATAATAACGAAGAGGCAAAAACATAATTTTATTTATAATATATGGTGGTTGTAATGGTGGTTCTGAGGAAGAAAAACGAGAAGGAGGAAGCGGTGAGGGAAAGAAGAGCAAAAAGAAGATTCAGTGTTTCTCTCAGTGTGGAATACGTCATGCCAACAACTGGCTTGAGGATGACATGATCTCAGTTCCAAGCTGGGTGAAATCAGGGTGGGAGTTCTCTCCACTAGGGTACTGAGAATGAGGCACTGACTGGAAAGTAATGAAAGCTATTAATTGCAGGATCTAGTCCTTGCAAGATATTATTTCATCATGCTGTTTACCTGAAGCTATTGCCTCAGGGGAATGCGGTAATTAGCATAGCTATCAACAACAGCGGCACACAGGCATAAGTTGAAACATACGTATTTTGACTAACAAATTGTCTCACTAACAAAAGGGGGTTAGATGTACTTTCTTGGTTCTGCAGAAATGTGAAAGTTAAGATAAGCAATTATTACAGATTTTTTTCCTATTGTTTCTAATTGAGCTGAGCTAAAACTCGTGCTGTTTCCCATTGCAAACATGTTGCTGGCCTTTGTTAGTTAGCCCACCAGTATGTCAACATATTAGACAAGTGGATACCTACTTGCTAGGGATGGTGACATTTGTTCTTACTGCTTTGCACAGTATCCAGGTGTAATGAGTGTCAACGCTCTGCATCCTTGTTATTGTTAGGCAGGGGCATGCAATCCAGCTGATTTTCATTTAGTGTGTTGCATAAAATTAAATCTCAGATTCTTAAAGTTAAGTGGCACACTTGGACCCAGGAGAAGTATTAAGTTTCGTGGTAGGCAACTGGCAATTCTATCTGCTTATTCACAAATATTTGAAGATGCAATCCCTTGACTAAGTATTTCCGCAAATAGCAGGAGGAAAAGTTGGCAGGAAGCAGCTTTGCTTCTAAGAGAGTTTGATGTTCTCCTTTCTGAAAAGCAATGAAAACCTGCAGTGCCCAGTGCTCTACCTCCGCTACCTGTGCCCTCCCTGCAGACAGTTCCAATAATTTTCCTTTTCCTGCCAGCCTACTTTCTCCTTGATGTAGCTCAGTGAATATTTAAGCCTTGAGGATTGGGGCTGAAGGGAGGGAGCATTGGTTTCATCAGTTGTTTTAGAACACTTGGATCTTTTCTATTTTTCTTTTTGCTTCTTTTTTTAGTAAGACAAAAAAAAAGGAATTAAATTTATCTCTCTGAGGCCTGTTGCTGTTTATTTCTTTGACTAAAACATCCTGCAATAATATATCTTGAGCAGCTTTCTTTCTTAATATGCTTTTGTAAATATTTTTTGTCATACACCAACACATGCAAATACCATTTCATTTAATCTCGTGGTGAGTCTGCCAAGAAAGGGATATATCCTTATAGAAAAACTCTGAATGAGAAAGTGTAACAACCATCAGTAAAAAGACATTCCTTTTTTACTTCCTTTCATTTCTTTACCATTAGGTTAGAGTAGTTTTTTAAACTATGGTAGTCTCAAAAAACGAATGTGGTACTCCTCTTATGAATATTTGTTCTTGATTTTAATTTTTCTATTAAAATTGTTTCCATTATTTTCTTATGAAAATTCTCAAACATGCATCAAATTTGAAGGAATGTTACAGTGAACACCTGTATACCCACCAGCTAGATTCTACCTTCAACATTTTATTGTATTCATCTAATCATCACCCATTCATCCATCAGTTCACCTTTATTTTTGATGTGTCTCAAAGTAAACTACAGACATCCGTAAACTTCTTCCTAAATACTTATTCTGTGTCTCATAAATTAGTGTTTGATATTTGTTTACAGGTTTTTCCTCCCTTAAGCTTAAATGTATGTACAATGAAGCACACAGATTTAAGGGGCTATTTCTTGAGATTTGACCAGTGCATATACCTGTATAAACTAAACTCCAAGATATATCAAGATACAGAACTGTTATCCCAGAAAGCTTCTTCCTGCCCCTTCTAAGTCTGAGTTGTTTTAAGTCAAATGTCAAAACAGATTGATTTTATAGGGTTTTCTTTAAAAATCTTTAGAGACAGGAGAAAACATCAGTTAAACTCACAGATTAATCCTGGGTAGGTTTGCCTACAGCCTGAGTTTATGAATGTTTTGTCTTGGTTTTCTCTTTTGAATATTTTAGTGACATTGGGCAGAGACTTCTTAGCTATGATGGGAATTATTATCTTTGTTCTTATGTTCATGTAAGTGAGTTATTATCTTTCCTCTAATGTCCATCAAATGGATATGTCCTAGTCGTGTTACATTCTTGCAGTTTCCTGACTCTTATCTGGGAGTAGTTTAATGTGAACTGATCCTTCAATCTAAGTAGCTGGTGACCTGCTGTTAATAGTCATATCTGCCATTAGAATTACTCTACGGAATGGATCACTGATCCAGTCATCTGAATTTCTTTATGAAGAACCAGAAGTCACAAAGAAGCAAGTGATTTGCCCAAGATTATACTGCTTAGCAGTAATATAGCTAAACTTAAAAGATAAGTCTAAATACCTGTCTGGTTCTTTTTAAATGAATACATTTTCCTTGAAAAAATTTTTGCCAGCCCTGTGTTAGATGCAGAGGGAATACAAAAGATGAGTAACACACAATTCCAACCCTCTAAAAGCACATGCACATAGATGGTGGTGAAAAATATCAAAATAGAAGATTCCAATTTTTCAATGTGTTTTAAATAATAACATGTAGTGAATGCTAGGGGAACAACTGAGAGTGTCTTAATCCATATGGGCACTCAGGAAGGGATTTTGGAGGAGAAGTCAGCTTAAGTCTGGAAAAAAAAATGAATGTTAGCGAGGAAAAAAGAATAGTAAATGAAATTGCTTTGAGAAATGGAATATGTATTTTGAGACAATGTCTGCTGTTCTAGCGTTAGGGAGAATTTGTGAATCAGAGCACCCCCAGGAACTTGCATCATCCTCTGAAGAAACACTAAGAAACACATCACAGGAATTCACTGAGAAGCCCAGAATCTCTCTGTGCCCCAAGCACATTCCCAGTACGTACTCCCCACCTTCTGAGTTGCTAGACCCCAACTTATCAGAAGGACATGTCTCAAACCTTCCTCAGTGGCTCCCCATTGCTTCTGATATTAGAGACATTCTTTTTATCCAAGTTCTTCTGGGTACCTTTCATCAAGATCGCCACCATAGAGTCCTGATCTGACTTTCCAGTACTTACCCCTTTACTTACATGTTATGCTCAAATTGTACCCATCTCTGCAAATCTCTAATCTTCATTCTTTCCTGCTATTGTGCCTTTGCCTAAGCCTCTTCCCCTCCCTAGAATTTGCTCTCTTTAATGTCTACCTTTCAACATCCCATCCATCTACCAGCTTTTTCCCCCTTCCCATCAGATGCCGTCTTACCTAAAAAAATCCCATAGCACTTTGCTCCTGCCACACCCACCTTTAAAGTCAACACAGCTATTAATACTGAAGGGAAAGGTTTACATCAATTTCAGAAGAGTTGTGTCTCAGGAATTATTTGCATTCTAGAAGCCAAACTTTATCTGGTGCTTTCCGGTTTAAGATAACCAATTTAGGTAAATAATTGCCACGAATGGAATGGGCAACATTGAATAAACCATGTGAATAAGAAGGGAGGTTTGTGAATTTAAAACAAAATTCTTCTAATATTCATTCAATGTTATATATCACTCGCCACAAAGCTCACTGGGTAATCTATGTTACTGTGTTTGAGTTCATGAATCTGGACTCGTTTTAATAAGATGGCAAATTCAGAATTCACAGTATTAGTTACCATAGGAAATACAACAAGCTATTAAGAAATTGTCTTTTCAAGAACTTTATAGTGTAGTTAAGTAGATATCATGCATATGCTCACGGAAAGATAGCCTATAATACTGAGCGCTGGCCAAGTACTCTGGACTGTATAGGAAACATGTGTGGTATGCCTGCCCCGTGACCATTTCTCCTGCTTTTGCAATAGCATTTTAGTTTTTCTTTGAAGAACTATGCTTGTCCTGTTTTCAGTTCATTGTGTTTCTTCTGAGTATCCTTCTCTGTCTCCAAAACAAAAAGAGATCCAGGTTTGACAGCTCAAAGTCCATCCTTGAACCCATGCTGAATCTATGTAGAAAGGAGATATGCCCACTCATTACCATGTTTGAGGTGGCAGA
Source organism: Lemur catta (assembly GCF_020740605.2). NCBI lineage: Eukaryota > Metazoa > Chordata > Mammalia > Primates > Lemuridae > Lemur > Lemur catta. The sequence continues at coordinate 15,073,569 of NC_059145.1, read as the reverse complement.
ATGTGAGCTTGGGTTGCCAATGACCATATTTGTGACCACAAGTGAGAGCCTCCCGGAAAATACAGACAACAAAAGACAACAGATCTTAGACTTTGCAATTATGTCAGACAATAGATTTTTTTCCTTAAGCTAACTTGAGTTGAGTTCTCTGTCACTTGGATTAGTTGTGATTCTCCACGAAACGGAACCAATAGGATGAGAAAGACACACGTTTTAAGGAATCGGCTTATGCATTTATGGGGGCTGTCAAGTCTGAATTCTACAGGGCAGGCTGGCAGGCTGGAGACTCAGGGAAGAGTTGAAGTTGCAGTCTTGAGTCCAGAGGAAGTCGGGAGGGAGAATCCCTTCTTCCTAGGGGATCTCAATCTTTTCTCTTAAGGCCTTCAACTGATTGGATGAGGCCCACCTACAGGATCAAAGGCAACTGCTTTACTGATTTAAATGCTAATCGCATCTAAAAAATACCTCAGAACATTTATCTGAACTGATGTTTGACCCAACACTGAGTACCATAGCCTAGCCAAGTTAACACATGAAATTAATCATCACATTTGTAAATGAAAAAGCTATGGCTAATCCAGACAGTAACTGCCATAGATGCTCAGATATTATAGAAATCATCATGGCATAGAGGTAGTCAGGAGAGGCTGTCAAGAGGATGTACTACTCCATGGTAGGTAGGTTATAAAATCCACACTTTATTACTATGCATCTGTAAAGTGGGAATATCTTTCATAGCTTTGGGAGAGTTGAATAAGCTAATATATAGTGTCAGTATATGAGAGGCACCTAAATATTTGTTTTTCTCTCCCTTTTCCCTTCCCTTTTTTATTTTTTGGGCTCTAATTAACCTGGCACCATACCTGAGTCTGGAACTTTGCAAGGTACTTTATGTTGAGAGTTTCTGTTTTAGAGATTAATTGGTTTCAAAGGTACCAGGCAGCATTCCAAGAGTCTAGAGCTCAAAGACCACAGAGAGAGCACCTAGCCCTCTACTTATTTTACAAATAGGAAGCTGTTCTCTGTGGTGATGATTTAAAAAAAAAAAAAAAAAACAACTTAGGTTTTGACTGTAGTGTTCTTTGTAAGTCAGGTGTCTACATACATTTCCAAGTCAGTGAAGCTAAAACATATGTTTCAAATAATTCTAAAAGAGTTGAAGTTACTTAACACATGGTTTCATATCTATTTGATCATGCCATTGGAGCATTCCTTGAAGATATAAAAAGCAAAAATATGTAAAGGTAGCCATTTCTGCATAGCAGAGTCTGTTTTAGGAACCTGGGATTGTTAGCATACCTATTCCAGGTGTTTAACTTATAAATGGAAGAATAACTAATGCTTGGGGGAATTTGATGATGGTGTTTTAAAATCTCACCAAATATAATTACTCAGCCCTAAAATACACCCTCTGGGTTGTAAATTCAGATTACGAAGATCTAAGACTTGTTGGGAGGGCTTTGGAGTGGAAATTTCCACCATTATTTGTAGGAAGATGTGTCTGGTGTGTTTTTTCCCCTGATTTCTCACCTGGCACTCTGTCTCCTAGGCACTTGACTGTTTTTCACTTGGCTCCTTCTTGAATGTTGCATCCGGGTTGCCAAAGAACACTTGAGACTAGATCTGTGCCCTGCAAAAGTCATGTGCAACTTCATAAAAGAGTTCTTCCTGACATTTTCAAGTGCGACTCACTTGAACTTATAAAAGTCAGGTGTAAATTGAGAATGGATTTATACCTAAGCCTTTTTGGTTGATTTTGGTATTTATTTGGAACTGACATTTGAAGAATAACTCAATTGCCCTTAGAATTGGTCTCCTGCTCCCTCCAAAGTGTTGGCAGGGAGGGTTGGTGTCCAAATGGCTAGTACGGTATGCTTCAGGTGAATTTCAGGCACTCTTATTTACTGGGGTTGGGCCAGTTTGAAATGGAAGGCAGCAATGTGTGAATTCAGTAATTTCACCAATGTGGCCTCTTGAGTGGGAGCTGGACCTCTGAATCATATTTGTTGCCTAAAGATGTTAATGATTATGTGGCTTGGCCTTATGGGCCTGATTCTTCAACGGTAATCTGTTGATTATTGGCATCTTAGACATGGTTGGTGTTATACAGCTGAATCTCTGCACAAATCCAGAGCAGCCACGCAGGCTTCTGCCACTGGGTGAGCTGATGAAGCAGAAGATGCCTCCTCTCATAATGCTACACCAAACAGATGGAAGGGCAAGCTGTCTAGGACTCTGAGTGTCTCTGAGCAGAACCTGTCCTTCTGCCTACCCCAGTCATTCCACTTCCATGAAGTGCACTACTGACCCACAGAGAGGTTACACAACGAGCACTAGATGTGGTGCCTTAAGCCAACACAACTCTTGAACTGGAAATTTAACGCACGTGTGAAATCCATCACAGTTTCAAAGCCCTTATGAGACTATTATTTTCAAAGGTAAAATTAAAGATGTAATAATCCTTTATAAAATCCTCGTGCCTAATTATCTCATTCTAGAGACGATACAACTGTGATGCACAAGGGTTAAGTCCCTTACCTAAGGTTACATAGTCAGTGGCAGAGATGGGGCAAGAATTCCAGACCCTTTTGAATCACAGTATTATCTTGTAATAGAGAATGACCAGTGAATGTGTGATTTGGACTGCAAGAAAATGTGCAATCCAGTGGTTTTCATCATTTCCAAACAATCTAAGAAAGTTGAATCTTAGAATAGAGGCTCTCTGACTTCTTCCTGGATTTAGTCTGTTTCGCTTTTTAGATTCCTGGAAGGAAGGACTCTTGATGTAATTTTGCCTTGTAGAAATAGTCATTTGTAAGTTGGTTTGAAATTAGCCTGTCATCTGATTCACTGAGATAGAGTTAAAAAAATTCACTCAGAAAAAACAACAACAACAACAACAAAAAAAAAAAAAAACAGGGAGAAAGGATTTTATCATTTGTATGGATCAATTCCAAGAGTTTGCTTCAGTTTGGTTATTAGTTTACCCTACAGTATGAGATATTCAATTAAACCTTCCCTCAAATTGGCCATAAATTCCGATGAAAATGAAATGTTTCATTTAGCAAACAATTTCTGTCAAGGAATCTAATAATAGGATGCAATAAGAATGATTTTCACCTACGCACCTTAGTGAACATGTTTGGTCTGGTTTTTGTTTGGGTTTATTTTTTGTGTGTCTTTATTTTTGTTTTTTGCCCAAATTCAGTGTAGCGTATCCAAAGTGGCTGGGATATAGGATCAGGTGAAATTGCTTACAGACACGGGCATTTTATAGCAATGTTTTCATCACTGATTTAGTGCTATTTTGGATAAAATTTTATAATATGCCATGCCATACCTACATCTTTCTCTATTAAAAAGAATACTGGAATGTAAGTCATGTCTAATGCTTGTTCTCTCATTCTCATTAGAGCACATGTAACAATTTTCATAGCCTTTGTTGGGGCCTTCCTTGTAGCTACATGCACTCATTTAGCATCTGTGGAATGGATGTAGGTAGGAATAACCCACTCTGAAAAACTCATCCAGTATATTTTGAGTAGGGACTGATGATGGATGCTAATCTAGGTCCCGGATATAAGAGATAAATCAGATACAGATGGTACCTCTGTGTAACTTACGGTCTAGTGCAGGAGATGAGGCAGAAATGAGAAAGAAGACATAAGTGAGGATAACACAGCACGAAGTAGTGAGTATTGCTAATGAAAATGGAATGATTTTCACCCCCAAGGGCATTTGAACTATAATTCAGAATGTTCTGCAGATCCACTCATCCAACTTTTGTTTTGCTTTCTCTGTGAATGGTTTGAGCCAAAGCCATACAGGGAGGTGCTGGGTGGGGAGGGAGCATCTGTAGCATTCTGACAAGTGCTTCAAAGGGCTAGACATGAGCTATAGCATCCTCAGCCCCACTTCACATTTTACAGATGAGATAACTAGGGCTCAACAAGGTTAATAACTCAGTAAATCATAAACACTGAGATTTCAGCGCTTGTCTTGTGATTCCTCTTTCATTGGTGTTTCCAGGATTCCTTGATTAGTTAGGATGCTTAGGATATAAGCAACAGAAACTGACTCTGGATAATTTATGCAGAAAATGGAATTTATTGAAAAGTCAGCAGGAGTTCCCAGAAACAACAGAGATGTTAGGTGGCCAGATTGAGAGGACAGAGCCAGAGTAGCATGAAAGGTGTAGGTAACAAAATCAACAGTATTCTCAGGAAAACATGGCCAATCAGAAGGAGTGGGCTCTAATCTTTGTTGTTGTCCGTCTCTATATTATTGCTCAGGATGCAGAAACAATGTCTGACTTAGTTTGAGTGATGTGTCAGTGCTCACCTCTGTGCTAGGGGCAAGCTGCACATCTCAATTTATACGCCACTGTGGTAGCACCCGTAGGTGAAGAGGTAATGCCACCAAATGAAACCAGAGTGGATGACCAGGAACGTGCATGTGTCCACAATGGGAATAAAGGCACATGTAAGTAAAAGAACAAACCAACAATGCATATCCTTTATATGGATAAAGCAACAAGTGATTTTTGTAGGCCTGAATTAACAAATGAAATAGAGCATAATTGTTTCATAATATTTAGAGTATGACTAATACATTCTAAGTGCTCAGCCAAAGTTGATGAGGTCTAAGGACATTTCTTCCAAAAGCTGTGGCTACTTGTTTCTCCTTGTGCCCTGTAACACGCAGATAATTAGACAAAATTTGAAACAGCCTGAATGTAGGAGATGCTCTCTATTAAGGTATAAGAATTATGATAGGATTTACCCCAGGTTTAATGTGTCTTAGCACATCTTTTGGGTGGGTTCCCTCCAGAAAGAAAAAGTGTTCTTAAGAAAGGGCTGTATGATTAATCTTACCTAGAGGCTAAAGCCCATGATATGTGTGTGTGTGTGTATGTGTGTGTGTGTGTGTGTGTGCATATCCATGCACTCCTTCAGTATGCATATGCACTGTTTAGAAGGATAGTTAAGGACAAAAAGGAGTTTCCCAGCACAAATTGAGCACTTTAAGACATTATAAAGTCATTAGAGGTTTCTTCTGCAGTTTGTTCCATATACAGCAACCTCCAGCCTGCCTTTCCAAACGAAATGCGGTGCTGAAATAGATTTCAACTACAAACACCAACTATTTTGGCTAGAGTGGCCTTTCTCACTACTCTCAGGAATGTTCTGCTGGTAATTTTTATAATTTTTCAAAGGTAATGGGAGAGTTACTATTCTAAGAGTTTTAGAGGTAGTATCTCATTCAATTACCACAGTGCTATAAGACAGTTACTCTTATTATACTAATTCTACAGATGAGGAAACTAAAGTGAACTGAAAAGGTTTAGTGAATTAAGATCATCCCATATATATCTCTTTCATAACACTTGCCATACTCTTCATGAATTTTTTTTTTTTTGAGACAGGTCTTACTATGTTGCCAGACATGAGGGCAGTGGTGTGATCATAGCTCACTGCAGCCTCAAACTGCTGGGCTCAGGGCATCCTCCTGCCTCGGCCTCCTGAGTACCTGGGACAATAAGCATGCACCACCACACCCAGATAATTTTTTCTACTTTTTGAAGAGACAGGGTCTCACTATGTTGCCTAGGCTGGTCTGGAACTCCTACCTCAAGCACTCCTCCCACCTGTGTCTCCCAAAGTTCTAGGATTATAGGCATGAGCCACTAGCTCAGCCGTTTTCGTGAGTATTATATTTGTTAAACTAAAGGCTCCTTAAGAGCAGAAGAAGTTTATCCTTCATACTTACATCATATATGCCTAATGTAGCACCTGATACAGAGCCAAGATTGAATGAATGATTGAATAAATAAATTAAAGATGATATTGTACAATATAAGAGTATATATTGCAATGTTTGTGCATCACTGAATATAATAGCTTACATGAGATGGAAAAACCACCCAGCATTTTCTAATATGTTTATAGCTTTCAAATCCATTAGCTCATTTGACTTTTTTTTATAAGAAATGCATTTAGTTGGAGGGTATTATTATTCCTATTTTTAACCTAAAATCAAATCTCAAAGCAGATGTAACTTGCCCATGGTGTCATAATCGTAACAGTTAGTTCTTAATTATAAAAGACATACAGTACTATGCGACAAAGAAATCTTCAGCAAATTCTAGTATCTAGAAATCTAGATATTCTACAAGCTATGTTATAGTAGCACAGGATCACAAAACTAGAAATTGTACAGAAAACCATAAAGAAGTTATTAAACTTAAATAAACATTGAATGAAAGAAGAAAACAAAATTGCAATCACAGTTACTTGTAAACCAGTGATAACAGCACAATATATCAAAATTAACAGAAAATGCAAAATCCATTCTAAGAGGAAAAAAAATCATAGTTTTATATGTGTTTATTTGACCAAAAACATTGAAAACAAAAAAGCTAAGTAGTATAGTACAAAAAAATTTCAAAAGATGGCAGCATAAATATAAAGAAAGCAGGAAGAAGGAAACTTGAATTTGGAAAATCTCCATATAATTATTGGGGAAAGGGAGGAGAGATGAGAAAGAAGAACTAGCTTTTCTCTTCAAGCTGAAGTTGATCTGGAACACACTCCCTCTTATACGTACTTCTACTTCAAGATCCCTTTAAAGTGACAATAAGATAGATAAAATAATAGAGATAGAAAATATGCTATCACTCAAAAAATAAAATCAATTTTTAGAATAGTAATACAATAGAAGTGATCTCCAGTGGCTTAAGAAAGAGAGGGAAATAGAGGATAAAATTGGTTCACCAGTGGGTATGACAAGATTGGTGCACCTTGCAGGAAGAGCTCCACATACGGTACAGGCTGGGACAGTGGTTCTTTATAACAAGCATTAGGATGACTTGGGAGACTTGTCAAAGCACAGACGACTACCCCCATTCCCACAGCTTCTGCTGCTGCAGATGTGGGTGGGGTCTCAAATTTGCACTTCTAGGTTCCCAGGTGAAGCTGCTGCTTGTCTGAAAACCACATGCACAACTACTGTGTTAGAATATTGGCATTCCTCTCCTTGGAGCCCCCTTATCGGCAACCCACAAGTATAGAGCTAGGTCTCTCACTACTCAGGTCATGACTGGGTCTATTCTGTATCCTGGAGATGCACTTTATATACACCTAGGAAAAGCACAAATAGCTAGCCTCCTGTTTGGACCTTATATTATATATGTGTAGTGCCCAAATTACTAAAATATAGGTTTAGATATGGACCATAAGATTGACTTTTAAAATGCATTAGTGGGTTCACATTTTTATAAGACAGGAACATTTAGAGCAAATGAAATGAGAGATGTTGAATACAAGACTTTAATGTGTAATATAATTTATTAAAGTTGGCTATAGATAATGATAACTAAAGTTTAAGTCTCAAGAAGACTATGTTTCTTACGGAACATTAATGCACATTTCCCTTAACCATCTCAAGCTGCATCCTAAAGACTGCATGAGTGATGATAGAATCAAAGATCAGTGGAGCACTGTATTAGACATGTATTAAACCTGAGTTCTAAAGAAAGTATTTGTGTGTGTGTGTGTGTATATGTGTATATATATACATATATACATATGTATATATATATATATACACACACATATATGTATATGCATAGGCTTTATAAAGCATTAACTGTAAAATTCTCATCTCCTTTAGTGGAGTTTAGATGTCTATTAACACAGTAGAATAGTCAAGTGACTATAGAAGTCCACTTTTAAAATTTGCTCCATAGAATAGAGGAAAACCTGGTGACATAATGCATAATGCATGGACATCACTTTTGTGTTAGTACTTTCTATGGTTTATACCCAACACTATGACCAGTGAAATCTGCCTAATATCCATCCACTCTGACAATATTCCAGTGTCATTTCCAAGAAAATAGTAGCATGATTAAAGAAAAATGGTGCATGTGGATGTTTTGTTAACTGTAAGTAAAGTGCTCTAAAATGTGAATCAGCATGTGGAGGTGGTTATATTGATTCTTAGTATTATTATTGTTTGACTCTGAAGTCATATGTGCATTTTGCTTTTCACAGCTGATGAACAGTCCTCCTGCATCATCATATCAGACCATATAATTCACCCACTTTATGTAATATTGCAGAGGCGAGGCAGGGTGGAGATTTCATTGCAAATTAAATATGCAGCAGTTTATTACTCAGGTGATCTATCTATAATTATTTAATGTCACCCGCCATAGCAAAATACTACTTGTATAATCTAAGTGAGTAAGTAGATGGGTACTTGTGTATAATTCTTGTAACTTTTCTGCTTATTTGAAATTTTTCACAACAAAATGTTAGTGGAGGAGATGAAAGATCATGTAGATTCCAGAGCCAAAATGCCTAGATGTAAATCCTACCTCACCTTGTATGACCTCAGACAAGTCCTATAGGCACTCTGTGCCTCAGTTTCCTCACCTGCAAAACATTGTCCATTGGATTGTAATGAAATTTGAGTCAATATTTCCAAAGTGCCCAGAAGAGTAACTGGCATGAGAAAGCACTACATTGTGTGTATGTGTGCCTCTAATTAAAAAATAAAATAAAACTTCACATTTGGTAAATGTTCTTGTGTTTTGTCTTTACTTAAAACCATAGAAAATTAAATTCAAAAAGTCTTTAGGGATTATTTAATTTAACTCTCATAATTCCCAAGGGGTAGCACAAAGGGCTAGTACAAATGAGTGGATAAGAATTATCAGCTAGTTAATAGCAAAGCCAGGTCTATACATCAGGTTTTCCAGTTGAAATCTCCTTAATAATCCTAGCAATATTTTTTTGCTAACTAGGATTTCTCCTTTGGCAGTGGCAAGGAAGAAAAATTAGCAGGTTTTGTTATTTCTTTTTTTGTTGTTTAACTTAATAATGTTTGATGCTTTTAAATAAGTTAAAATATGTTTGAATTTTCACAAATTTGGCTGTATTTCATGTGATGAAATATTTGCAAGTACAGTACCTTAGCTATAATTTAAGCTAACAAATGAGGCTGGAAATAATACAATAAATTATAATATTTTAATTTACTTTTTACATACTCATTTTGAGATATAGTAGGGAAAAAAAAAAGATTGCTTGCTTTATATAATACCAGTCCATTCTCCTCTTCATTCTTTTGGGTTCTAAGAAAACAAAACGTGAATGTAACAAATTGCCTTCAAGCTAGGAAGCTGACCAAATATTTTAGCTCTAAGATTGTTCTGTATTATGTTTCAAAGTTGCAATGGGTAAAATGAAAGCTAGTGACATGAAATTGAAATATATAATAATTATAATCTTCACTACTTACCTTAAAAATGATGACAAAATATCTTCATGTGCTGAAGATACAATGGCATTTTTTAAAACGAAATAGGATTTTGGATAAAAGATAAAATCATTTATGGCCAGGCACGGTGGCTCACGCCTATAATTCTAGCACTCTGGAGGCCAAGGCAGGAGGATTGCTTGAGGTCAGGAGTTCCAGACCAGCTTGAGTAAGAGTGAGACCCCATCTCTACTCAAAATAGAAAAAATTAGCTAGGCATGGTGGCATGCACCTGTAGTCCCAGCTACTTCGGAGGATGCAGCAGGAGTATCACTTGAGCCCAGGAGTTTGAGGTTGCAGTGACCTATGATCACGCCACTGCACTCCAGCTGGGGTGACAAACCAAAATTCTGTCAAAAAAAAAGACCCCATCTACATCCAAATACAACATAAAAAGTAACCCATATGGATTACAAAAAAATAGTTTTAAAAGTAACCCATATTACCTGTAAGAAATGATTATAATTACTGGGAGGGGTAGTAATACAGGATCCCATAGAAGACTCTGCCCATTCTTGGAGGGCATACATTTTCCAGATTTTGGAGAATTAGGTTATCTCCAGCTGCTGTGCTGATGCTCTGGGAGATGAGCAATCACCTTCAGTGACAAAACTGTGAAGTTTTAATAAAGGAGCCTACTGGTATGGTCCTAAGGCTCTAGTGCTGTGGGTTGATGTCCCACACCATGAATATTCAAAACCTTAAATCTGGAGACCTTCATGCACCTCCTGAAAGGCAGTCCATTCCCACCTACCCAGACAGCAGGCATGTGCATGCACACACATACACACACACACACACACACACACACACACACACCCAGAAGAAAATGATGGGATGCCTTTTTCCTAAGGTAAAAAACATTACTATTCTGTAACAGGTAAACAAATTAAGCTTTTGTGTTGGAAATACATATTTTTTAAAAAAATTCTCCATTCCTCTGTAAAATATTCTAATAGGAGAACTTTTAAGTGTAAATCCAATCGTGTGTGGATAGCTTCCTGCTTGATATTGCATCGCAGAAGTGTATGGACATATCTTAATGGCTGCTGCTACTTGCATCTTCAGAATAAAGGGTATATCTCTTTTCAGATGTCCCGCAGATGCCCCCCACCACCAGTGAATTGTGCTTAGACCACAGAGGCTGAGTTTCAGGACAGATCATGGCAAATGTGGCCTTAACATTTGATGACATTCTGGCAAAAATGCGTATTGCACGTACAACAGATAAGACCAAAGATAATCATTTCTTTTAGAATAAGGAATATATTCATTATTTTGTTTTGTTTTGCTTTTAAATCTTGAAAGGTACCTGAATTTACAATCAATACAGTATGATTCTCAACCTTGGCAGCACATTGGAATCAACCACCGATGCAGGGGTCACACTCCTGGTTTATGATTATGATTTGATTGGTAAGGGTACAACCTGTGCACCAGGGATTTTTAAAGCTCCCTCAGGTTATTGTAATGTGCTATGGAAGGTAGGAATTGCCGAAACCTAATCCCCACAATTACAGTGAGTTTATGTAGTTCTCCTGAGACCAAAGATTTATACTAAATTTCTGGACCAGCCTTCTTTCCAATTCTATACGATGAACAATTACACATATTACAAAAGTTTTTTAAAAATAATTATTTAAATTCCACAATGCATGTTTTCTCAATTACTACTTATTGCTAAAATCTTCCTTTGTTAACATATTAAATCCTCCCTCTATATATACCATTACCTTTCCACTGGAAAAGGCTTTGATTAAAACATAAATTACTAGCACTTGCTATAATATTTGGCCCATGTTATAATTAGAACCACAGTTAGTAAATACAAAATACACCATCTAGTCAAAATGCCTTAAGAGTGTTTTAGTGTATCAAAACCACATACTTTATATGTGAGCAATTTTGGTTTCTAGTTGTGCAGTACATGAAAGTGATTTGGGTTAGGGAACTTTGTATTTGTTCAGACTTCATAAAACTACAGATAATATATTATTTGGTGGCATCCATCCTGTACGGGGTATGTGTAAAGCAGTTTACAGATTGCTTATCTTGGCCAGACACAAGTAGTAATTGGAGAGGAAAAAGAAAAAGCAGTCAGGAATAATTTTAATTGTGCATTGTTGTGGCAATTTTATTCTGGCTTTTGTTGTATTTTAATAGTGACAGCTGCACCCAGAATTTGTTTCTGTAACTAGTGAAATTTCCTTTTCCCAAAATGTCTGTGTACTTGTAACATGGTCTTTTGTTTTCCCGCTTTCACTAAGGAAATTAATTTTTTTTTGTTATTAGACAGATTAAAAACAAATGTTAAAAGGTGTCAATTGCATTCATTTTTTTTAATATGGAGAAAGCATCCCATCTTGTGGTCTGTCTTCAACTAATTTTAGATATGATTTAATTTTTCTGGCCACCCGTGGACTTGTCACAAATTAATTAAATGCTCCATTTCTTTTATCTAATTGAGGCCATTTTTGCCTCTAATGAATAATTTCATAAAGTTTGCTACCAAAAAAAATGCTTTGTGAGTGACTGTTTATGCAAAGTAAACACACAGAACAGCTCTATTTTTCCCTTTGCTTGTGGCAAAGGCTTTCCAACACTCCACTGGGAGTTGTTCCCTCTCAAAGAAGGCCAATCTTTTCCTTTTTTAAAGTACAGCGTGAAAATGTACTTGACCCCAAGCTTCAGAGGAGAGAAGTCAGCTTTATCCAGCAAGTACAATGTGCATTAAATCAATAAAATGGCAGAGTATGAAACTGGTGGAATTGGGAATTGGATTCAAGTCAGGGTCAATCAGCCCAAAGTAGAGATCTGATATTTTCTGAATGAACTTTTTGAATCACTGGCCTTCAGAGTCATTGTGAGTTTTTTAATAATTTCCTCAGCCAACGTAGTGTAGCATATAGCAAGGGGGTCACAAACCCAAATGCCTATAGGGGGCAGGTACAGAAAGAAATAAGTGAAGCTGACCAGGTAGAAGATAATAGATGGCGATAGAGATTCTGGTCAGGACTTCGGAGAGTGCATGGGTTATCCAATGCAGTCGGCCCTTGCTGAGTTCCAGCTAGTTCCTGCCTCCTATGAACGCTGGTCTGGTGTTATATAAGAGCTCCTGAGTTTTTCAAAGCTGTTATGAATTTAGATTTTTCTTTTAAATGTTGGAAACTAATTTAAAAGATATGAAAACAGACACCAGCGACACAATTGATATGGGGAGAGGGCAGATTTAGCATAAGACTTTTAGACATGAGATATTCAAGATCCTCTTACTGTTCTGTAAGAAGATGGATGGAAGAAGAACATGTAGAATTGGAGGAAGTTTAGCATGATGGCAAGGTTCCTGATGATGCAAGAATGGGGTTTCTATCAGGGTCACTCTCCAACTTAGAAATGCTAATCACGGAGAGGATTAGCATGACAGAAAGAGAACTGCTCATTTAGTATCACCTCTTCCTTGCTAGGGAATTTATCTAGTCACCCAACTGCCGGTTATCAGAACTGGGACCAGGCACTAATCATAATAAAATTATAAAACTTGTATAAAATTTTGGAAGAATATAAATTCTAGTTCATTTTATAATAAATGTCCAAAGACTGCCAAAGATAATAAGTAACTTATACAAATCCTATCATTAGTTAGTGACAGAGCCTATCTACCAGTTGCATTTAGTACAAATATTGTAGAACAAATGGATACTCAACCATTTATTTTTTTCAACTCTTCCTTCATAAAATAAGACTTTTTAAAAATGTTATTTATGGCATAATTTATCAGAGGGCTGCATGGTTCATCTGCTCTGGCTGTTAATGGTAGATGAATCATCATTCAGCATTTACTAAATTATACAGCTATTAAAATGCAGTTTATGGAGGCTGTGTAGAAATATGGAAAGCGCTTATCATCATTGCAAAAGCTTGATATAAAATTGTATATATATTGTTATAATAACTATTATTACAGTTGAATTACAAAAAAAGAAAAATGGAAGGAAATACACCAAAAGTATTTGTTGAGGCGGAATTACATGTGGTAACAAAGTTTCTTTCTTCTGAATTGTTATGTGGCTATATTAATTTCAATTTAAATATGTATAGCCACCAAAATAAATTATTATTTGAACATCTACTGAAAGCCCAGCAATGTGCTAGTTGCCATAGAAAGATAAAATTCTACTAGATAGTGTAGAGGAGAAAAGGTACTATCTTTTTCCCACCCATTGCAGGATTCATGACTGAGACCCCAAAATGAAAAACAGATTAACAAGAGAAAAGCATATGGATTTATTTAATATAAATGCTATGTTACTTGAGAGTCTTCAGAAATGAAGACACTAAGAAACAGGGAAAACTGTGTTTCTATGCTTAGGTTGGATAAAGAGTGGCAGTTGTGTAGAGATGTGATTGAACAAAAGGGAGTATGATCTAAGGGTAATAAACTGGGGGACCGAGGCCTATTTGTTCATGTTTTCCTTAAAATCTCTAGTCTCTGTTTCTTTCCTATGGGTATAGTGAGGACCCCTCTGGAATTAGGGTCTTATGACCTACTTAAGATGAGACTCAGAAAATTCTTTATGGCCTGCTTCAAGGGGAGAACAACAGGATGAGGTCAAAGAGTCCTTCCTGCTTCTGCTGTACTCTGAAATGCCAAGGTGACACCTTTTGGGGTAGTGTGTCCTGAACCCCATCAATAGTCTCATCTGTAAAATGGGAATGCTGAGAGGTATTGAAATAAACATAGAAAGAAATATTTGAAATAAATACACAAAACACAGGCTTTGGATTCTGCCCGACTTGAATTTTCTTCTCAATTCTGTCATTTAAGCCTCTTGCCTTGGGAATGGAGCCTAACCCCTCTCCAAGTCTCAGATTTCTCATCTGTGAAATCCAGATGATAATACCTTCCTCATGGTTGAAACGAGACAATAGCTGTAAAGCACTTTGCAAGGAGCCTGTCATGAAAACATGCTCTATAAATGTTAGCTATTATCACTATAGTTGTGGATTTTACCCTTCCTTACAGAACTAGTAATAATAATAGTAATAATAATACTGGCACCAGCAATCCAGTAATTACATTAGTGATCACTCATTATTGAAATGGGTACCTGATATTTGCCAGGCAGAATGCTAGGAATTTTACATGATTGTTTTCTAAATTTTACAACGATCCTTTTTTTAAAAAATTTAAGTATTACTAATATTATTTCGGTACTATTTATAAAGAAAGTGAGACTCGTAGAGTTTAAGTAAATTGTCCCAACATCTCATAGCTAGAAATAGAGGAGCTGGGATTTAAACCCGAAACTTAGGATTCCAATTCTTCTAAGACAAATCTATGTCTAGCCCTAGGCAAAGGCATGGTTCTTTCCTTTCAGGGCATTGAGTTCCCTTCTGGCCCAGGGTAGGTCTAGAAATTCCATCCAGGAGCTAAGGCCTGGAATCTGGAGTATCAGGAATCTGCTTGATATTTTACTTTACTGTGGCTGAGCTGGTACCCAGGTTGCGAGACAAAGTTCTCTGTACTCTTCCTTTTCTTTTCCCCTTTTCATCTCCCTCTTGGGGAGACTCCCCTTGAGTCTCCCCAAGCTGCATTGCCTGGAGGTGGGGGAGGGGTGAGGCAGGCACTCTCTTGACTGCCACAGCTGGTGTCTCACTGGATCACATGCACTCCGAGTCCACTGGCTCTGAGTCCAGTGCAGCACCAGGCGTGCTCAAGGACTGCAGTCCTTGTGGCCTAACTGCCTTACAAGTTTATCCCTGGCTTCAGGCCACTTTTGTCAAGCACTTTTGTAGTGGTGTTAGCTGGAACTCAGTTTCCTACCCCTGGGGTGAAGGATTCCCCTCTGGCCAAGGACTGGTCTAAATGCTTCCCCCTCCCTGTGTGCCTGCCAGAATTCTGCCCTATGTTGTATTCCCCTGTGACAGGGCAGCCCCGAGTTCCTATGCAAAGTCCCACAATCACTTCACTTTCCCTCCCTAAGTACACAGATTCTCTCTCCACACAGCCCTGTGGTGGGGATGAGGATGGGGAAGAGGTGGTGTAGGCAATGCAAGACTGTCTTTCCTACCCTCTTCAGTGCCTCATTCCTTGATTATAATGTTAAAACCAGTACCATAATTGCTCACCTGATTTTTTGTTCTTATGGAGGTGCTTTCTTGCCTGGATAGTTGCTTAATTTGGTATTCCTACAGGGGGACAATCACTGGAGGTTTCTATTGGGCTATTTTGCTCCTGTATCCTTTTTTTATTAATATTATTCTTTCAGCATATTATGGGGGTACAGAAGTTTAGGTTACGTATATTGCCCTTGTCCCCCCTCCCCCTCCCAGTCAGAGCTTCAAGCGTGTCCATCCACCAGATGGTGCACATCACACTCATTATGTATGTATACATCCATCCCCTACTCCCCCCCCCCCGCTGCCTGACACCCGATTAATGTTATTCCTATATGTGCACTTAGGTGTTGATCAGTGAAACCAATTTGATGGTGAGTACATGTGGTGCTTATTTTTCCTTTCTTGAGATACTTCACTTAGTAGAATGGGTTCCAGCTCTATCCAGGAAAATACAAGAGATGCTATATCACCATTGTTTCTTATAGCTTAGTAGTACTCCATGGTATACATATACCACATTTTATTAATCCACTGATGTATTGATAGGCACTGGGGTTGTTTCCACATCTTTGCAATTGTGAACTGTGCTGCTATAAACATTTGAGTGCAGATGTCTTTTTTATAGAATGTCTTTTGTTCTTTTGGGTAGATGCCCAATAATGGGATTGCTGGATCAAATGGTAGGTCTACTTGTATCTCTTTAAGGTGTCTCCATATTGCATTCCACAGAGGTTGCACTAGTTTGCAGTCCCACCAGCAGTGTATGAGTGTTCCTATCTCTCTGCATCCATGCCAACATTTATTGTTTTGGGACTTTTTGATAAAGGCCATTCTCATTGGAGATAAGTGATATCTCATTGTGGTTTTGATTTGCATTTCCCTGATGATTAGAGATGTTGAGCATTTTTTCATATGTTTGTTGGCCATTGTTCTTTCTTCTTTTGAAAAGTTTCTGTTCATGGCCTTTATCCACTTTTTCATAGGGTTGTTTGATTTTTTTCTTGCTGATTTTCCTGAGTTCTAAATAGATTCTAGTTATCAGCCCTTTATTGGATGTGTAGCATGCAAAAATTTTTTCCCATTCTGTACGTTGTCTGTTTGCTCTCCTGACAGTTTCTTTGGCTGTGCAGAAGCTTTTCAATTTAATCAGGTCCCATTTATTTATTTTTATTGTTGCTGTGATTGCCTTTGGGGTCTTCTTCATAAATTCTTTGCCTAGGCCAATGTCTATCCTTTTTATGAATGAATAATGTTCCATTGTGTGGATCTACCACAAGTGTTTATCCATTTATCCATCAGTGGACGTTTGGGTTATTTCCACCTTTTGGCTATTATTAATAATGTTTCTATGAACATTTGTTTAAAAGTTTTTGTGTGCATCCATGTTTTCAATTCTCTTGGGTATTGTACAAAAAAAAAAAAAAAAAGAGTTAACTTAGCAGGTCTGACTGACTGCTATGCTTTGAAAGTCCTGCTTAAAAAAGGTTGGCCTTTGATTGGCACATGGGAACTTAGATTTCAGTAGGGTTCTCACTACCCTAACTGATAAGATTGGATCACTAAACTGTTTGTGTAAACAATATGGCTTATAATGAACACCTACTTTCCTTCTGGGAATCTGGAATTTGGTATGTGCCAAGCAGAAGCTGCCTACGTGACCAACCCACAATAAAAACCCTGGGTGCTAAGTCTCTAATGAGTATCCTTGGCAGGCAACATTCATTTCACATGTGTTTTCACAACTCATTGCTCTTTTGTGTGAGTGAGTCCCCTGGGAGAGGACACTGGAATTTTCTTTCTGGTTTTCTCCAGTCTTCACTTCATGTGCTCTTTTATTTATGTGACTTTTTTTTTTAATTTCAAAATATTACAGGGGTACAAATGTTTCTGTAATATGTAATGCTTGAGTCAGGACTATAAGTGTCCCCACACCGAGATAGTGTTCATTGTACCCATTAGGTAGGTTTTCACCCATCCCCTCCTATCCCTCCACCCCCACTTGATTTCCACTGAGTTTTTCTTCCCTCTGGGCACATGTGTGCTCATCAGTTTGTTTCAATTTAATAGTGAGTACATGTGCTGGTTTTTTTGCGTTCTTTAGATACTTCACTTAGGGAAATGGTCTCCAGTTCCATCCAAATTGTTGCAAAAGGCGTTAATTCATCCTTTTCTGTGCCTGATTCCATGGTATACATATACTACATTTTATTAATCCACTCATGAACTGATGAGCACTTGGGTTGATTACACATCTTTGCAATTGTGAATTGTGCCACAATAAACACTTGAGTGCAAGTATCTTTTTGATAAAAATGACTTCTTTTCCCTTGGGTAAATACCCAGTAGTGGGATTGCTGGATCAAATGGTAGGTCTACTTTTAGTTCTTTGAGGAATCCCCATACTGTTTTCCATAGAGGTTGTACTAGCTTGCAGTCCCACCAACAATGTATAAGCGTCCCTTTCTCTCTGCATGCATGGCAGCATCTATTGTTTTTGTACTTTTTATAAAAGCCATTCTGACGGGGGTAAGATGATATCTCATTGTGGTTTTAACTTGCATTTCCCTGCTTGGCTGATTTTGCTCTGTATCCTTTTACTTTATGATGCAATATCATATCTGTGAGTACAAATATATTCTGACTCCTGCGAGTCCTAGCAAATCATCAAATTTGGGGGTGGCTTTGAGGATCCCTGACATGGGTATATACCTAAGTAGAAGTGGAATTTCTGAGTCACTTAACTTTTTGAGCAACTGCAAAGTATTTTCCACAATGTCTATAAGATTTTACATTATCATCAGCAATATTTGAGGTCTCTGATTTCTCCACATTCTTGTCAACAATTATTTCCTGGTTTGGGGAGTTTTGGGGTGTGTGTGTGTGTTTTATAGCCAATCTATGGGGTGTGAAGTGATATCTCATTTGATTTGCATTTCTGTAATGTCTAATGATGTTGAACATTTTTTCATATGTTTATTGACTATATATCTTTTTTAGAGAAGTGTTCATTTAAGTCCTTTATCTATTTTTAAAATTGGGTTGTGTTGTCATTACTGAGTTGTAAGAGTTCTTTATATACGCTAAATACTAGATCCTTATTGGATATGTGATTTGTAAATATTTTCTCCCATCCTGTGGCCTGTGACATCTAAGTGCTTCATAAACATTAGTTATAATTATTATTTTTAAATCAGTGTCTCTTCAAATCATCACTAGCCTTATCTCAGTTCACCAAAATTGTCTCATATATATTATCTCCATATGCATATATTTTCTTGGTTATTTTTTCTGACCCTTTAACTTTTGCTATGTTGATAACACACTGAATTCCCTATGTTGGAAAAGTGTCACACATTTCAGTAATTATCCACGGAAAGATTATAAATACCTCTGTTATGTTTTCATGCTGAAAATTTTGCTGAGAGTAAAAGCCTATCAACTCTCAAGGGCCACCTCCTGAATTCCCTTTGAGAAAATGTTAACAATTGCCCCGATTCTACTTTAAGGGCTTTTTGGGTCAAGATCCCCAAGGTTTGGTAATGAATGGTTCCTTCTCAGTTGAGGGCAACTGTTACCCAGGCAAAAATGGTTGTATTTCACTTAATCTTTTTGTAGAGATTGGCTTCTGGCACCACAAGTAATATTTTTCTGTTCATTTCCTGGGGATAGGGAAGAGTCAAGTATAGTTTTACTGCTTGAAATATATTTTCTTATTTTTGCTACTAAATGAGACCAAATAAAATTCTCCATAATTATTTTTTTTCATTTTCACTTTAAAATTTTTACTTTTACATTTGCAACTTCTCAAGCCCCATACCCTAAAGAAACTTATTTGTAGTAAATCTTTTGCTGTGAAGCTTCTACTATAAGCCAAACATTTTACTTTGTATTGACTCCTCCCACCTACTTATCAATGTGTTCTTTAATTTAAAAAAATAATTAAGAACTATTGAACTAGGTGATGTCTTAGACCTGTCCAGATCAGGGTTTCGTTTTTGTTTTTGTTTTTGTTTTTAACTGCTAAGCATCAACTTGTCAGTGAGTATATGGTCAATGAAGGAAGAGAGGGCCCTTGTCAGTCTTTGTTCACTATTGTGTCCTCAGCATGTGAAACACAGTAGGTGCTCAGAAAACATTTGTTGAATGACTACATGAATGAATGCATGAGGAATTATTTCTCAAAAATAAAGTGACCTAACATTAGAAACAAGGTTTGTAAAAACAAGACTTCATTTTTTAAAATAGAATGAAAAGTTAATTTTCATAGAATGTTCAGAAATCAACTTTATTGGTGGGCTAAACCTCAGTTCTCTCGAAGATCTTTCAAAAGCATGAATTTTTATTATAAATAATACTTGATAAGCAATCAGGATATTTAGTGTTCAACCCTAGTTCTGCTACGTACCAGCTTATACTACACTCCTTGGCATCAAAGGACAGAAACCAATCAGAGGGATGTATACTTCTTTTATTCCCTATTCAATGCAGGCAGACATTACCTACCTTCTTTCCAGCCCTGTCTGAAAGTGGCTTCCTTTGATTGTTTAAACTATTCTGAGCCTGGATGTTGCGCATCACTTGTTTAAAGACCTGGGGAAAGACTAAAGACAGGTTGTCTGGGACTCACACTTGAGTTTTAATAGACCCAAGTAAGCCACCAATTTTGGAGTGGAGGGGGCAAGGCAGAAAGATGTGTTGACTCACTTTATTACTTTCCTAGAGGCAAAACTTTGTGTGCTTGGTGATTTACATTCAAAATTTTTACTGCATCTGGACCACTGAGGGACAGGTGTGTGTCTTCCTACCTACTAGAGGAGCACTAAAAAGTCACAAGGGCACATTCTCCTCCATATCCTCAATACCCTCTGGTATCCTCAATACCACCCTGAGGGAATCTGCAGACATTTTGTGTTTCCATCTTTGTGTAGGATTAATTAGGTGCCAGACACTATTCTAAGCACTTTAAATATATTAAGGCATTTAATACTCACAACCGTATAAGGTAGGAAGCTGAGGCACAAAGTCTAAGTAACTTACCTAATGTCTCATAGTGGTAGAGCTGAGATTTGAACCCAACCACTATGGTCTGGAGTCCATGGTTTTGATCCCTGTAAATAGCTCGCAGATATTGGCATATTCTATTTGAGAAATTTTGTTAAGAAATAGTTTTTTGTATACATCTGATGAAAGGCTGATAACCAGAATCTACAAAGAACTCAAGCAAATCAGCAAGAAAACATCTTCCCTTTACTTGCTGCACTGGGACAATACCCATATGTTCTAGTAGTGGGGGAAAGGTACTATGACCCCAGGAGGGACAATCAAGCTTTTCTAAATCCTATCCTTTGCTTTGAAAGAGTTACCCCCACGATTTCAGAAAACTTTTGTTTATTTGATGGGATATTGTTCACACTTGTAGACTGTGCAAAACCAAAGTAGGCAGTATTAATTTGAAGACAGAGACCCTCCCGGGGACCAGCTCTGCCTCTGGCTTAAATGCTATAAAGTCTCATTAATTTGGGCTCCACACAGTCCTAATTCCATAGAGACTAGTCTGAGGTTTGCTCTGCAAACTCTTTTTTCATAGATGGTGAAAATTAATGCTATATATAAGACTTTGGTAATGTTTGCAGTGGTAGTGCTTTACACTTATAAAATCAGCTATATTCTGGGCATCTTAGAAATATAATTTAGGTTTTTTGTTACATTAAACACATATTTATTACGTACACTGCCAAGTTCTGAAAGGAAAAAGGAAAAATTGTTCAATCTTGTGTGGGTCTTTGGGTTGCAAATCTGGCTTATTTTGAAGATCTCTCTTAGCCATAGTTTAAATGAACAAACCAATGAACAAAGGAATATTGTAGCATAATCTGAATTAACTGTATTCATCTCAATTAAATAAAATGTCTTTTATGCCAGAAATATCTTCATAATGGTGGTTTCTAAAGAGTTACATTTAGTTCAAGGTAGTTGTGTGGCAGCATTTTGTTATTCAACAAACTTTTATTGAGAGAGTATGACTGTAAGCCAAGTCAATTTATTAGCTTGTTTCACTGAACTGTTTGAACAACCAGGTAAATTATTTTAACCAGATTTCAAAAGTGCTTCTGATCCATTCAGTAGAGACTTTGACAGTTAAGCCAAAGTAATCAGATATTATTGAATACTTGACAGTTGTACACAGAAAACTATGTAGTGATAATGGCACTTATTAAAGTATAAAAAGAGACATTTTCAATCTTAATAAGATATATAATATTAAATAGATCATTTAAAATATGCAAATACCATTTTAGATGTATCTTCTGGTTGATTTTAAGAGGTATGTGTGCAAGTGTGTGTACAAACACACACATTTTCATCTAATATTTTATCAGGTTGATTTGAACTATGCCCTTTTTTCAGAATGCAAGAACGCACTAGTGTTGATTAGTTAAGTGACTTGCACAAGGTTACAGAGTTAGTAAGTGGAAGAGTCAGGCTTCAAACCTAGAGACAGAGCCTGATACTTAACCACTGGTATTATTAGAAACTGATATTTTTGAAATAGATGTATACAATGCAAGTATTTTCTCCCATTCTGTAGGTTATCTATTCACTCTATTGATTGTTTCCTTGGCTGTCCAGAAACTTTTTAATTTAATCAGGTTCCATTTATTTATTTTTGTTGTTGTTGTGATTGCCTTTGGGGTCTTCCTCATAAATTCTTTGCCTAGGCCGATATCTACAGAATTTTTCTAGCATTTTCTTCTAGAACTCTTATAGTTTCATGTTTTAGGTTGAAGTCTGTTATTCATCTTGAATTAATTTTTGTGAGTGGTGAGAGGTGCAGATCCTGTTTCAGTCTTCTACCTGTGTCTATTCAATTTTCCCAGCACCATTTATTGAATAGGGATTCTTTTCCCCATTGTATGTTTCTGTCTGCTTTGTCAAAGATCAGATGGCTATATGAGGATGGTTTTATATTTGGGTTCTCTGTTCTGATCCATTGGTCTATGTCTCTGTTCTTGTGCCAGTGCCATGCTGTTTTGGTTACTATAGCCTTGTAGTATACCTTAAAGTCTGGTAAAGTGATGCCTCCCAATTTGTTCTTTTTGATTAAGGTTGATTTGGCTATTCAAGGTCTTTTCTGAAGCTTTTCAAAAGAAGATAGACTAATAGCCAATGAACATATGAAAAAATGCTCAACATCTCTAAATGCAAATCAAAACAAAACCACAATGAGATATTACCTAACTCCAGTGAGAATGGCTTTCATCAAAAAGTCCCAAAACAACAGATGCTGTCATGGATATGGAGAGAAAGAAACACTTACACGCTGCTGGTGGGACTGGAAACTAGTACCATCTCTGTGGAAACTAGTATGGAGATACCTCAAAGACCTAAAAGTAGAACTACTATATGATCCAGCAATCCCACTACTGGGTATTTACCCGAACGAAAAGAAGACATTTTATAAAAAAAGACACTTGCACATGTTTATAGCAACACAATTCACAACTGCAAAGATGTGGAAACAACCCAAGTGCCCATCAATACACGAGTGGATTAACAAAATGTGATATATGTATACCATGCATTATTACTCAGCCATAAAAAATGGTGAACTAATACCTTTTGTAACAACCTGGATGGAACTGGAGACCATCCTCCTGAGTGAAGTATCACAAAAATGGAAAAACCAACACCACATGTACTCATTATTAAATGGAAACTAAATGATCAACACTCATGTGTACATATAGTAGTAAAATTCAACAGAAATCATGCAGGTGGGAGGGGAGAAGAGGGGATGGGTAAATTCACACCTAATGGGTGCAATGCACATTATCTGGGTGATGGACACACAACTTTGACTCAAACTATACAAAAGTAATTCAGGTAACCAAAACATTTGTACCCCCATAATATTCTGAAATTTAAAAAAATAAAATAAATAAAATAAAAATAAAGGAAAGAATATAAAAAAAAAAAAAAAAAAAAAAAAGAAATAGTTTTTTAATTCCATCTGCATCCCTTAAGAGAAAGAAAAAAACATCATAGTCGTGCCAGAGCAACCAATACAGTAGATTTGGGGAGGCCTCACTTTGTTTATCTATACAATCAGGATACAGCAATAATACCTGCCTTAGCTTATGCAGTGTGGATTGGGGAACTCTGCCATGAATATGGCCATATTAAGCACTGATACATGATATAATGCTGCCACCACTGCTACTTCATCTCCTGTGATGCGTATGGGGTTGAAGGCACATTGACTTTCATGGAGAGAGAGAGAGAGAGACTTCCCACTGCCCCAGAGCTCTTGCACTTACTGCTGTCTTTGCCAGTAGTGCTTACCTCCCAGATATCCTCATCGTTTGTTCAGACTTCCTCAAGTCTTGGATCAAGTATAATTTTCTCAGAAAGGACTTCACTGTCAACCCTCTTTGCTATGGTCTGAATGTTTTTATCCCCTGCAAAATTCATATGTTGAAATCCTAAGCCCCAGGGTGACGGTATTAGGAAGCTGGGCCTTTGGGAAGTGATTTAGGTCATGAGAGTAGAGCTCTCGTGAATGGTATTAGTGCCTTTATGAAGGAGACCCCACAAAGCTACCCTTCCGCCATATGAGGGCACAGCAAATAGGTGCCCTCTATGAACCAGAAAGCAGACCTCACTAGACCTCAGATCTGCCAGCACTTTGATCATGGGCATCTCAGCCTCCAGAACTGTGAGCAATAAATTTCTGTTGTTTATATGCCACCCAGTGCATGGTATTCTGTTATAGCAGCCTGAACAAAGACACTATTTAAAATTACAATGCTGTTCCTAGACTCTCTATTTCCTTTCTTGATATATTTGACTCCATAACTCTCATCACCTTTCTACACACTCTACAAATCACTTAAAGTCTGCCTCCCCCAGCCTAGAGTATGAGCTCCTAGGGCAACGCGTTTATTTACTTCTCTGTCTATCCTCAGTGTGTTGAATATAGCCTAGTGCATAGTGGTTACTCAGTAAATACCTGAATTAATGAAAGATGTTAATCCATTATCCCGTCAGTTACTTCTTACTTAGTTGGTGTATTGCTCAAGCAAACAGATGCTTCTGTTATAAAGGTAGAGAAAATTGTAGTCATCCACCTTCTATGTGGTTAGAGGTCTCTGGGAAGGGATTTGAGCATTGCTTGATAGTAAAATGAAGAGGACAGGTGGATAACGTATTCAAATGGCCCAAAAACTTGCTTTTTACCTTGTCTTAAGAAAGCCAAGAAAACATTTTTACTTCACTTTTAATAAGCCTGTGATTCAAGTCAATGGCATTTTTCTGCTGCCATTTATCCCTTCACAGAAAGAGTTTTTGCTTTGTGTTTGCCCAAATCGGCGTGCATGCCACTTTACCTTATGACAAAATGACATAGAAAAGGCAGAATGCCCAATAATTAGATGCAAATTTTATGCTTGTCATTTTGAAAGGTTATAAATCCCCTCTTTTATGAAGTTTTCTATAGAGGATACTTTAGGACAAAATATCCCCTCTGTACATCAATATGCTGCTAATTCCAGAAAAGAACAACTTTGTAATTTGAAAGAATTCATAATGAGTGCAGCATATGATGAATCACATTTATCCATTCTGCTCTCTATTGACAGGAAATAAGCTTTCATTATTTCCTTCTACACCAAAGTTTCAAGACATAAATATTGACAAAATAGATTATTTCTCTTCCTAAGGGATGATTCCATCATCTTCCCCACTGTATTTCTAGGTAGAAGTGGACCAGTTCTACTGTTATACAAATAATAAACTGAAGGAGACTTAGGGTACTATGAGAAACATTTAATTTGTAATCAGAAAATCAGGATTCTGGTTAGAGCTCCATCACTGAGTGTCTGTGTGACTTTGGGTAAACCACTTAATCTCTGTAAACCTTTTTTCCTTGCCCTAAAACTGGGGTTGGGTAAAAATCTGAAGTTATTCACATTTTTTTGTGATTTGCTTCTTTTTTATCACAAACTATTAAGGGGGTACAAATGTTTTTGGTTATATGGATCACTTTTGTAATGCTTGAGTCATGGCTATAGGCGTGCCCATCACCCAGTAGTGTTCATTGTACCTCTTAGGTAGGTTTTTGCCCCTCCCTCCCCCCCCCTGCTTGATTTCCACTGTGCTTTATTCCATCTGTGCACACATGTGCTCAGCAGTTGGTTCAGATTTAATAGTGAGTACCTGTGGTTTTTTTTTTTTTTTTCCATTCTTGAGATACTTCACTTAGGAGAATGATCTCTACTTCTATCCAAACTGTTGCAAAAGACATTAATCCATCCTTTTCATGGCTGAGTAGTACTCCATGGTATACATACACCACATTTTATTAATCTGCTCATCATTCATATTAACTATGCCATTTTTACTCAGAGTCTTAGTCCATTTGTGCTGCTATAGCAAAATACTTGAAACTATATAATTCATAAAGAACATAAATTTATTTCTCACCATTCTGGAGGCTGGGAAGTTCTAAGATCAAAGTGCCAGCAGGTTTGGGGTCTGGTGAGGGCTGCCCTGTGTTTGCAAGGTGATTCCTTGTCACTGCATCCTCCGGAGGCAGGAGGGATGGAAGGGCAAAAGGGCCCAATGCTGTATGAAGACTCTTTTATAAAGGCCTTAATTCAATTCATGAGGGAGGAGTTATTATGACCCAATCACCCCCTAAAGGCTGCAATCTTAATACTATTGCATTGTGGATTAACTATCAACATGAATTTTGGAGGGGGCAAAAACATTGAAACCATAGCACTCAGCATATTAGAATCTCATTTGGTATTTGTTGGTGGTAATGCGTAGAGAGCAATTGCCATAGTATATCATAGTGCCACTAAGTACTTGGCTCTGATCTTAGAAGAAACCAAGTTCCAGTCCCTGTTCTGCAACCTATTATATGGGTGACTTGTCTCCCGGTCTCCTTTGTTCCATCATTAAATGAGGAGGAGATAGGTCCAGTCTATCTTCTGTTATGTAAGACAGGTCATAACAAGCATTTTTACTTAGCAGAGAGCCTGACCTTATTATGCACTCAACAAATGATGGTTATTATTGTCATTATTCTACATGACTCCAAATAGGATACACAGGGGTTATCTTTCAAAGAAGGAAAATTTGAAGTTGAATTGTGGTTTTCTAGGCATCTTTTTTTCCAAAGCTAAGCACATCTATGCCTAAATTGACTGATTATGGGTTGTGTTTAACCTTCCCTAATGGGACTTTCTGGTTTCAGTCAGTGAGCGATGTAAAATATGTCTGGCTTGAGTTTCCTGACCAACTTTTCAATTAAAATACCCACGTCCCAGCAGGGAGACCCATATCTGGAGCACATTGCCTGCCATGAACTTTGTCTCAATTTTTTTGTCCTTCCCAGCTTCACTGTGGATATCATGATAGCCCTGCCTCCTAAGAAACAATATGCAAACTAATTAAAATAGTTACAAACCAGAAAGAGAAGCATACAAAATTCAAATTTAGTGGATCTTTACTGTTAGAAATATGTTCTCAAAGTCTTGCTAGAAAAGCTCCCAGATTACTCCCCTTTATGTTTCCTCGTATATGTAGTGATGCACTCACTATGTGCCAAATTAAAAACTGAAACATTTAAGGAAAGGCAGAAGTGGGGCACGTTAGCTGCCAAAGAGACAGGTGCAAAGGTTCATGAATATTAGTTGAGGAGCTGCAGTGAATGTAACATGAAAGTTCCGCCTGCAGGCGGTCTGTGTTTGGGCAATTTAATGTCAAGGAAGGCAGGGGGAGCAGAGGGTGTCACTGAGGAGTTAAGAACACCAGCAGTTCACCCCAGAAGGGCTTAAAGCAGATGGTCTCCAAGAAAGTGTGAAATTATGACTGAGTGTAGAAAAGGCAACCTCAACACTTTGGTCCTACTTTTGTTTAGGCGAGGAAGATGCTTTGGGTCTGGGAGGTTTGGAGAGATAGCTGGGGAAAAAAAGTTGTTTGTTCCTCCCAGTCCCACAAAAGCTTGGACAACTCTGGATGACAGCGTTTTTAATATGTGATAACTAAAGCATTGGAAGCCAAACCAGAATCATTTATACCTCCTATTAAACAAAAACTAGACCTCCATGAGCATGTGTGATGGGAGACACTCTGCTCACTCAGAGCATAAAAGAGAGGCATTTCCAGCATTTGATTTGAGAGCCATTCAAGTGCTCTCTTTCCTTGGTTATCAGTTCTGGCAGCCACCAGGTGCTTAAAACAGCGTAATGTGGTTGCTGAAACTACCCTACTCTGTCCTCCTTAAATAGTGGCTCATGATTGTGGATCACCTGTACCTGAGTAACCTGGGGTGCATGATTCTAATGAATATGCCTGCAAACCACCCCCAAATCTAGCTAATCAGAAATTTGGGGAAGGACATGGAGTTCTATAGTTGTCATTTTAAACTGTCTCCCTAGGAGATTCTTTATGCTTACAAAGAATACACAAAAGCATATTGAAAGCATTATCACTGCTTTAGGTTAATGATCTTTTCAAAAGGCCACCATAAAGTGTATGAATTCCAGCTTGAAGCTAACAGCCTCCAGAATGGATTAACATGCAGTTATATGTATTTTTTCTAGCATAAAACAGTGTTCTGTGGTAGGGAAGGGCCTGGGAAAGACACATTTTGATGGGGTTTGCCCTGTACACCCAGACATATCAGAAGGGGCACAGGCTTCAAGGGTACCGGCTTCTAGGGAGCAGTGCACCACGGGAGTGTCCAGGCTGAGGTCCAGGCACACAAATGAATAGGTCCACCCAGAGAAGGTTTTTGCCTGCATGTTGCTGAGGACAAATCCTATTTGTGTGCATTCACACACACAAGTGCCTTTGGAGAACTGGCAAAAAAAAAATAGGAGGAATAGAAGAAAGACCAGTGACATGAAAAAATGAACCCCCTGAATAAATTGATGTGTGCCTTTCTATGAACACAGTGTTAATGAGGTGTTATTAGCTACAGCTGATATCAAATTAGCTTAAATGAAGGTAATCATTTGCTCATCTATCTGGGAATCATAGGTATAAAGCTTACTTGGGACAGAGGCTGAGCTCAAATGATGTCATTAGAATTCAGTCTGCCTCCATCCTTTGGTTTTGCTTTCTTGTGTTTTGGCTTCATTCTGTTATTGGGCACTCTCTATGTGGGAGTCTCTGGAAGTCCCAGGCTTCCTTCTACCAAGCAATCTTAGACTAAAAAAGGGTTTTTTCTTCCTCAGTAGTTTTATGAAAAGTCCTGCAGTGGAGTCTCATTACAGAGGTCACATGCTTGGGAACTGATTTAACTATGGAAATGGAATATTCATTGGCCCAGCCTGAGTTATCTGCCACTGCTGACCTAAGCAGAGGAATTTAGTCTATCTAAACTACTTAGGTTGAAAGGGTGGGAGGGTTGGCTCACCAAGGAGAGAGTGGAATACTCTGCCCTAAAGAGGACCAGTGGCTACTAAGGCAAAAACCATAGACTTCCACTACAGAGTTATGTCACTAAGGAAGCAATACTGAGTAAATTAGGAACCTGATATCCCATTTAGATTTATGTAGCTGAAACCAATCAATTAGATACACATGTGTTTCTGTACTCTTATTTGTTCTCATGAGTAAATATTAAATAGTAATGTATTTGAATATAAATCAAAAGTTAGCTACAGTGGAACGCAGAGGATTTGGGGGGCAGTAAACTATTCTGTGTGATATTGTAATAGTGGATACATGTCAAAACACATTTGTCAAAACCATAGAATGTACAACACAAAGAGTGGACCCTAATGTAAATTGTGGGCTTTAATTAATATGAATGCACTTCCATTGGCTCATCCATTGTAACAAACAGAGCACACTGATACAAGATGTTAATAACAGGAAACTGTGCAAGGGAGAAGAGGTATATGGGAACTCTCTGCTCAATTTTTCTATAAATCTAAAACTGCTCTTAATAATAAAGTCTATTAATTAAAAAAATAAAGTTGATTATACTTATCTGATTGTGATCTGTCAGTTCCTCTAGCATAAAAGTTCCATAAGGGCAAGACAATGTCTGCTTTGCACACTGTTTTGTCCCCTCCATGTAATATTGGAACTAGAATGTAGTATAGGCCCCAAAACTCTGATCAGAAGCTATTTGGGTCAGAAATGTTTGAGAATTAAGAATTTTTTTTGTATTTTAGAAAAGAAATAAGGCCTATAAAACATGCCCAGTATTACATAATAGCATCCCCAGCTGAGTCTGGGTCAGTACTGCATAATCAAACACATTTCTAATTCTGCAGCAAAGCATATGAATATTCACACTAAAATTATAAATAACCTCACATCAGTTCAGGTCAGTTTTTGCCTCCAAATGAGTTGCAGAGTATTTTCATTTGTTGAAAATGCATCTTTCTTGTCATAACTGGGGCTTGACGTCAATATTACTCAATTACTTATTTTGAAGGGACTGATTAATCCATTGTTGCTGAAATGTGTCAAGGTTTGAGGTCAGGTCAGAGTAGAATGTGATGATACAAACCTCTGTTCTTTGCCTCTCCTTAGATGCTTCAGCAATGCAGAATTTGTCCCTAAGGAGAGACCCCCTTTACATCCTAACACTCCCCCTGCCCCGCCATTATTTCTAACGTCTGACATTATGTATGATTAGGTCCTCATTATATGAGACACATTCTATGGTGGCAGCAGCATTATTTTCTTAACTACAGAACAAAGCAATAGAATGAGAACAATTCACTTCTTGTTTGGGTTTTCTTTCACTTTGAGCCTTCAGACGTGCACTAGCCATCGGTAGACTTCTCTGTTTCTTGCTGTTTAAGATGCTCATTTGAGGGGGTTAAAAGAACCAAGACGGAAGCAAGGACAAATCAAAGAAACGTTTTATCCTTTAAGCAGGCATGTCTGTCTCCTCTAATATTTGTTTTGCCTTTGCTCTATTCAACTGAACAACCAAATAGAATACTTGTTCAAAAGAAATGCTGTACCTTGCCTAGTTTTCAATGTAGGCACTTGCGTGGGGCCTCTGAACCTCCCTTGCTATTTATCTTATAAATACTAGCAACACTAAATCGTATTTGTAATGATGGTGTGACAGCTGTCCAATCATCATTTCTACAATCAGCCATGCAATTTTAAAGGAATTCTCCCACTCAGGAAAATCGTTGTTACAGTATTTCATTTGTTTCTGAATTTCCTTAGGTTATTGCCCATACATTTTATGAGTAATTTAGATTCACAGAGATGCTGCTGACCATACAGGTTTTTAGCCAAAATGAATTTCCATGATCACTAGGAAGGCTGAAGGAGAAGGCTCGCAGCCAGTGGGACACAGTAGGCCCTGGGTGTGCCCTTGTTGGAACATTCTGGGTACAGAAAAAGTAATGGTTCTTCCCACTGGGCTTCCCCCTTGATGTGAGTGGTGAGGGAGAAAGTGAAGTATGAGCAGGACTCTGGGAGCACGCCCAAAAAACCAGCTTAGTGGAAGAACTTCCCCTTCCTCGTCCCTGGTGCTTTGCTCTACAGTCCGATAAGGCAACATGTTCCCGCTGATTATACACACACAGAGCAGTTACTCTCTTGATTGGTCAAGGGCTCTGCAGGATACAGACAAGCCACTCTGGTTTCCCCCAGGATGCTATGTACATGCATAATGCAAAATCTACCTACCCTCCAGATGTGACCCAGATATAACTCATACCTAAACCCATGCAATCTTCCCTGCCTGGTATTCTAAGCTTATATTCAAGCTCTTGTGTTCCCCATTAGGTGTCCTAGAGTTTACTTCCCAAATTGAGACTGTTGCCATTTAAGTGTTTTTTTCCCAAGACCAGGTGTTTGATCAAGCAGCCTATTCGATGTCATAGGAGGATTGACTGTCTATCACAGTCCCAGATTCTTGGCTGTTACGGCAGCACTTCTTACCTGCCATTAGGATTAAGGGGCCTAAACAACCATCAGGTGCAACACCTGGGAACGCCACAGCAATGAGAAGCAGAATTGAATCTAGGATTTTTAGTTTTCTAAGATGAAATCATACTATTGCATTTATATTTTTCCCAGCAGAGTTGAGTCACAGAGTTTGCAACAGATAGAAATAATTCTAGAAGAGAAGTGCATTGTCCTAAGGGTCATGCAGGCAAAATGTGGCATTCATCCGACGAGGTAGCCACAGAGTGATTGATCTAGCACATAGAACAAAACTCTGCATGGTGATTCTTCTTCATTGGGATCTTTAACTGGTTTAGGACTGGAAGTTGTCCCTCCTCAATTCACAACTTGAGGTACTAGTTTTCAAACTTTAGATTGCGTGAAAATCAACAGAGGTGCTTGCTGAAATGCTGTTTCCTGAGTTTTGATAGTAAGAGTCTAGTAGGTCTAGGAGGGACTCAAGAATCTTTTAACAAGCACCCCGAACTAAGGTAATGCAGGTTGAGTATCCTTTGTCCCAAGATGCTTGGAACCAGAAGTGTTTCGGGTTTCAGAATTTTTTTGGATTTTGGATTATTTCACATACATAGTGAGATATCTTGAGATCAGGATCTAAGTCTAAAATGTTTCATATATACCTTATTCACATAGCCTGAAGGTAATTTGTGCAATATTTTTAATAACTTTGCACATGAAACAAAGTTTACATACACTGAACCATTAAAAAGCAAAGTATCACTATCTCATGTCAGCTCTCAAAAATATTTTAGATTTTGGAACATTTTGGATTTTGGATTTTCGGATTAGAGATGTTCAACCTGTATTCATGGAGGCGGTTTCTCGACCACTCTGAGAAATAATTATTTTAGGTATAGCTAGACTTTTTTTTTTTTAACACTAAATAGCTTCTATGAAATGTTTATGCTGAGATTATACCTGCTGCCTGATTTGGCTCGGTTCCTTTAATGCCTTTCCCCCATCTTGGCTACCTTGTAGGATTGTTCACAGTGCCCTATTAAAAAAAAAAGAAGAAGAAGAAGAACTCCTTCAGCATCAGTGGATTTTTCCCAGCTCCACACACCCTCTAGCTTGCCGCTTTCTGCATGTTCTGTTTTACTAACCTTTCACTTGGAATCCAGATTTCGCTCTATACTTGCTCACTCTGTGGACTTGCTACTTGGGCCTCGTCTTGCTTCCTAGAGTTAACTATAACCTGAGATTCAGTGTTATTTTTCAGCCCAGAAAACCTCAGGCCAGCCCCATCCATTCCAATTCCCTTGCCCAACCTGGCTTCTGGCAGCCTAACTAAGTAGTATCCAGTTTGCCTAGGAGGGAAGTTTAGGGGCATGCAGAAATGGGTCAAATTAATTCAGAGAAAAAGAAAATAGAGATAATTAATGTCCCAAAACTGCAAATAAATTAAGTGACACCTAACTGCGGAAAGGCACTTTATCACTGTTTTTCTTAGAGGGTTATTTTTTTTACGCAAAAAAATTATTTTTGTTTCCATTACAGATGTAGTACATTTTTAGCCTGTGACCTGGGAAAATATGTTTAGGATTAAATAACGTCTTCTAATCTAAATTCTGTGATTCTATGCATCTCTTTCAGGAATCCAAAAATTTTGGAATAGCCTGACACTACATTTTATTACTGGGATACTTGCAGGAAGAAGTTAGCTGACAAACATATTGATTTTTTCTCTTCCCCCCAAAAAAATAGATTTTAGAAAGAAAAGGATCAAATGGGAAAAAAAGGCATTTGAGAATCACTGGCTGAAAGCAATGTTTTCCAATAATTTTCAATATTTGATGAACAGATGCAATAGTAGCCTGACCTTTAACATAAATAAGTTTCTGGTCACAAAATCTCTGCTTTTTTTTTTTTTTTTTTTCTGAAAACCCAAAGCTTTCCCATTCCTTGTTGAAGCATGAAAGGAGGCATTTCTCAGCCTCGGTCTTCTCCCTTCCCTGTATAGAGATGCAGTTTACATATCCTATTTCAGGAGAATTTCGGTGTTGTGGAACTTTAGGGAATACTGGTAGAGTGGTTGAAGTTAGCCTAGTGACCAGTTGGCACGTACATAGTCACCAAGGAGAAGAGAACCCAAGAAGTCATGATGTACCAGTATGTGCACTAAATCCCCCCAGCTGGAGCTCAGATCGGTGGACTCTGTTAGACTTATGCGGGCTGTTGGCAATCGTACTACTCCCTCCTTCTCACCTAGGGAGGTGACGTACTAGCGCAACTTTCGCCTTTTTGGGGGCCCAAATGTAGAAGCATCAATCCCAACATCCTGTCACTTAAATAACAAGAGATTCATTACTTATAAATAAAAGATAGTGGTTACAGCAAGAATGCTGTGTATAGCACGTGAGGATAAGATGTTACTGTAGGTCAATGGACTAGGGGTCTCTCTGAGAATGCCTGTTCTTTGTCAATTCAGGGCAGCCCTTGTTGGGGAGGTGGAGGAGTGGTCCTCACAATTAGCATCTGGAGTTCAACTATAAGTGTTCTAAGGAAGGGTTAGTTTATCCAACTTTAGTACCAGACCTTGACAAATTCATCCACTTTCTTTGTGTAAGTCATTTTTAAAGTTTTCTGTTCCCGGATACTTCCCTCTCAACTCTCAGTCCAGGCATGTGCTAAGATTATTTCTATAAATGTTATCAAGCAAAGATGTATTGGTTAGACTTTGCCCAACAACAACAACAAAAATGCCTAGGAGTGGGTCTAAAGCAAGTGTTGGCTGATGTTCTGTTCTTAGGAAACAGAGACTGGGAATAGAAGGGTCTGTGTTAGTAGTTCTCAAACTTGAGTGTGCAAAAGAATCACCCAGAGAGCTCGGTTAAAGGGCAGATTCATGGACCCCAGGTTCTTCTGGTGCAGTTAGTCTGGACTGGGATTTACTAAAATAAGCATGATGATTACAGGCAGGTGGTCTGCAGTCTAACTTTGAGACATATTGGATTATTAAATCCTGTCCTCTGTCATTTGCTGAGACACTCCTTTACCTCTTTAGACTGAAAAAGTCACAGCCACTCTTCTGGTTACAAAGAACAACTTACAGTGACAAAGAGAAGGATGAACTTTATCTGCTAGGCTTTGAAAATGGTAAACGCGCAGTCTTTTGTGTGCGCCTTCAAGACACTTGAAAGTCACTTTGTGGCCACTACACAGAGATAGAACAAACTTAGTGATGCTTCCCCCGTGTTTCATCTAAGAACACCTCTCTCAGGACTCTTTGTCTCACCCAGGAACTTCAGGGTTTTGGTGAAATAAAGTAACTCTTTTTTCTCAAAAATATCAGTAACCCCGGTCTAAAGGTTTAAAAGCTAGGATGTCTGTTTTCTATACCTGGCTAGCTAAACTTTCTAAAATCTCTCCCTCCATCTTTGTGAAACTAAATAGCTCATGCATGAAAGGCTGTGGATTTCCTTAAATGAGAACTGAAACACTGTTTCCTTTATGCTAATGTTAATATCCAGGCAGTGAGCTTGGTTAACCATGAGAAAATAGAAACTTTAGATGGAATGTATTATTTATAGTGAATGCAAAGCATCATTATTATCAATTCTTGTTACAAAATACACAGAAAAATATTTCTTTGTTATTTAAATATGGCATGACTACATTGAGAAATAGTACAGATGTTAATCCACAGCCTCTCAGCTGCATCCTGAGTAATCATTATTATGTTTTATTCTTATTTGGAATTACTAGTAATAGACTGTATATTTCTGTATGAAATTCAAATCAGGGAACACCAGTGAATCGAGATGATTGATATTATATATACACACACATAATTTTGGAATTGGGACAACAATGGAAATATTTCTCTCTTAGAGAAAATCCACCAAACTTGCTACTCTGTTAGTGATCTTGATAAATAATGTTTTTCATTTAGCTAGATGTGCAGAAAATTCCCTTAATTCTTCAGAGTTGAAATGAGCCACCCTTTGGCCAGTATCTAAATTTGTTTTGAATATATCTGTGTAATTGTTGAAAATGTGAAATGTAAATATCTCGATTTCGAAATATCCAGCTTCAAATATAAGTATTTTTAAAAAGTGCATGTTTGTGTACTTTTATCCCATGCTTTTATTTTGTGTTCTTTGATAAATCCTATTTTCTTCATCTAAACCTCTTACCGTGTGGGATTTTATACATGGAGTTAGGAGAGAGGAGAGAGAATGGTGGTGGGAATATAATTCATGTCTTCTTTGCAAATTTCATGTGTGTGTGTTTATGGGAAAATATTCATGACTGCTTTCTCATTTTTAACTGGTGTAAAATCACTGGTCTTTTCTAATCTCATTAATTTATAGATGAGAAAATTGAAAAACAGAGAAGGCAGGTGATTCTTCCAGAGTTCTTAGAGTTAGTATTAGACTCAAGACATTGAATCTCAGCTCATGGTCTTTCTAATTCCTTATCCTGCTTGTTCTCACAAGGTCATGGGCTGTCCCCATTCCTCTATAATAAAATAGAATTCTGTTTGGTCATCTTACCTTATTAATTTTTCTCCTATTCCAACCTTAACATGAACGTTTTTGTTTTGAATTTTTCTGTGTGTGGGGTGTGTGTGTGTGTGTGTTTATGTGTGTGTGTTTATGTCTGGGGTAAAAGCCTTAAAAGAAATTACCTTGCCAGGCTTCAACTAGATCCCCAAACCAACTTTATTCTTTTTCTTCAGTCCTGATTCACCTGAATGAATTCAGTCTCATCCTATCACCTATCAACAAAAGGCCAGTTATGAAGGTTTTCCAGGATAGCAGTTGCAATTCATGCCCTTCAGAATAATCATAGCTAAAGGGAAAATGAACTGTCAGCTGCAGGGTGATATTCAATATCATTTTACATCATAGCCACTGGTGTTTCTGTCTGAAAACTCATCAGACAATGGCCAAGTGAGCTAATTGAATATATTAAAAAGTGAAAAAGAATACTTTCCAATAGAACCAATCCTTATTAATCACCTCTTCTGTGCATATGCTGCTGTACTTGGTACCACAGGAGATACAGAAACGGGTAAGATACACTCATGCTCTCAAGAAGCTTGCAATCCAAAGAGGGAAAAGAAAGATATAAATGCATTTGATAAAAAAATATAAGTGTTCATGGAGAAATATAATTTAAAAATTATGTGGTTAAAGGAAGAAAGTGAGGGTCTAGAGAAGGCTTCTAGGAAAAAATAAAATAATTTTAACTCGATTTTGAAAAATGAAAATAACTTTCCTGGGCATAGGTGTACATAGTCTAGAAACATATGTACTTTATACTGCTACTTATAGTATGGTTTGGGGATTATTCCAGTCTTGGAACAAAGTAAGTCTCATACATACAGTTTTCCTTACTGAGAGAAAGCATTCAGAAATGCATAGCTCTTTGACATTGCTGGGCCATCCAAGCACATCATCAGTGGACTCAAATCATTGAACCTGTTATAGATCAATTTGGGTGTTACCGAGTCACATGTGGCACCAGCTGTGTGATACTTATGCAAGATAGCCCGTGTATGGGTTCATAGTGGGTTGGAAAAACAAAAAAACTAGTCCTTCACCAGAGATGATTTGAAAATCAGGACTGTAAGTTGTTCTTTATTTGCCTACATAGCCATATTGGGAAAGTTTTATTTACATTAGCAATACAGACCTGTTTCTCATTATCAATGTATTTACAAAATCATCATTGCCTGTTTCTAATTATATTATCCCATTACAGGGCAGAAAAATGTTAACTTTGTGACATTAGACAGGCTTCCACAGGGACAGCAGCATAAAAGGGATATAGGAGGCACAAAATGTGAGCAAAGTAAAAGGGTGAGCTAAAGACACTGGAACAAGAAGAAGTAGAGGAGAGAAAGGGAGATGTCAAGCAATCTGTGTCTGGAATTTGTCGGTAAAATAACTGATCAAAATGAAATAGGAGAGCCCATATTTTCACTTCCTAACAATCCAGAGAATATTAGTCTTCAATGGGAAATTTTGTCCAGAAGCTGAAACACAATCTATTTTGTATTACCATTTTTTGTTAACTTCTTTATTTTGTTTTCATTGTGGTTTTGTTTCCTGTTGTTGTTCTTATTTGGAAGACATTCTTAATTTTGGACATTGTCTCTTCTCGTTTCAGATGACTACACGCTGCATGGCCCGATTTTTATTCAAGAGCCAAGTCATGTAATGTTCCCTTTGGATTCTGAGGAGAAAAAAGTGAAGCTCAATTGTGAAGTGAAAGGGAATCCAAAACCTCATATCAGGTTTGTTGATTTAAAAGCATGTGTTTCCATTCATATAGTTTCTGTTATTAAAATCAACAAAGACATAGAATACTGGTTACATAAATAGCTGTTAGTCAGGCATCATCACATACCCTGAGAAATCTAAGGAGATGATTGTTTCATGAAGAGTTAAATGCCCACCCTCTGTTTTTGGCAGTACTGGGAATGAAATATTCTGATTGACCTTCTCATTGAAAATTTTAACAATTCCTAATAGCATGTTTTTAATTAAAAAACATCATGTAAAAATGTATCAGTAAACTGGTATGAAAATAAAATATTCAGAAGTCTAAAAGTAAGTGGGTTTGGAACCCAGAGAATGAAGCTGAATAGTAAAGGCAGGTTTCACATTGATGAACTACATACATGAACTGAGCTTTGGGTTTTACAGCCTCACAGGCACTGAGGTCATAGGACAAAGCAACCAACAAGAAACTTAACTAACAAGAGAGTGTAACATGAGAACACCTCCCAGAGTAAACCTGGGGTCCAAGGGCCACATCTCTACATTAAATATGAATGAGAAATAAGCTTGCCTTTAAGAAATAAGCTTGCCTTTCCAGGAGACTGTAAAGTACATGCGATTGCCTGTTTCAAACCTCAGGTCTGAGTGGTTTTAATAACAGATGAGATACAGCTTGAAAAGAGAATCAATAAACTGCAAAATAGGTCTGAAGAAACCATCCAATGGCAGCAGAAAGAGATGAAGCAAAACAATTGAGAGAGAGAGAGAATACATGTCTGATCAGAGTTTCAGAAAGGCAAGAAATAATGAGGCAGAGGCAATATTTAAAGAGAAGGCTAAGAATTTTCCAAACTAATTAAAGCTCCCACGATACAGATTTAGTTAGCCCAATGAACTTCAAGCAGTACAAATAAAAATGAAGCCTCATCTAGAATAGTGAAATAGCAGGACACCGAGTCAGAGAGACAATCATAAAAATAGCCACTGTTGTAATACAGATAACCTTCAAAGAACTGACAATTCAACTGGCAGCTGGTTTCTCAGTAGCAGCAAAAAGGCGAGAGAGAGAAGATAGAATCTTCAATATGCTGAGAGAAATTAACTGTCAAATTTATAGATAGCAGAAATATTTTTCGTAAAGTAGAACAATAATAGAAATAAATAATAGAACAATAATAGAAATAAATTGAAAAGAGATATGCTGGACAATGGACTATGATTAAAGAGATAAAATAAAATTGGATCCCTACCTCACAGCATACACACAAAAAAATCAATTCCAGGTGGATAGAAGACCTAAATGTGAAATTTACAACACATTTTAAAAGGAAAATAAGGAATACATATTTTTGAAGTTTGGGGAGGAAAATATTTCTTAAATATGAAAGAAAAAGTATGTCATAAAAGAAAATATTTAATTTTATTAATATTAAGTATGTCTGTTCAACAAAATATGCTGAGATAAGCAAAATTACAAACTACAAAACCTGGGAGAAGATATTTTTAATATATTTATCATTGGTAAAGGATTAATATCCAGAATATTTAAATAATTCCCACAAATCGAAGTATAAAAAACAAGTTATCCAAAGGAAACATAAGCAAAGCACTTGAGCAGATACTTCTAAGAAAATGAAAACCAAATATCCAGTAAACACATAGAAAGATTATCAATCTCATTAGTGAACAGAAATATACAATTAAAACTAAAGTGACATACTTTTTGAAACTTACCAGAGGGACAGAAATTTAGAAGGGCAGTATGTTGGTGAAGGTGTAGAGCAAACAGAACCCTTGAATTTTGCTGGTAGGAATGTAAATTGGTAAAAGCCAGTGAGAAAACAGGCACTCTCTAGTAAAGCCCTGTGATCCAGAATGTATAAGTATGTTCATGGTACGTTTGTAAATAAACATAGCCTGGTATCTTCATACAAGGTAACCCCACGCAGTAATAAAAACGAATGAATTACAGCTGCAACAATATGGATGGATCACAGGCACATACGTTTGAGTAAGCAGTGCAAGTCACAGCAGAACACATACTCTATAATTATTTATACAGTTCAAAAGCAGGTGAGATGGAGTGGTTGTTCAAGGTCTAGAGGAGGCAAAACTTTACTCTCTTGGGCTTTTTCAGCTGGTCCTGAGAATTAAATTCGACATAAAACAGATCAAAAGAAGAAAGGCATACAAATTTATTTAATACAACTTTTACATGGCAAGGGAGCCTTCATAAAGAAATAAAGACCTAAAGATGCAGTTATCAGCCAGGCCTGGTGGCTCACGCCTGTAATCCTAGCACTCTGGGAGGCCAAAGTGGGAGGATCCCTTGAGGTCAGGAGTTCAAGACCAGCCTGAGCAAGAGCAAGACCCTGTCTCTACTAAAAATAGAAAAAATTAGCCAGAAAAAATTAGCCGGATGTGGTAGTACGCACCTGTAATCTCAGCTACTGGGGAGGCTGAGGCAGAAGGATTGCTTGAGCCCAGGAGCTGGAGGTTGCTCTGAGCTAGGCTGATGCCATGGCACCCTAGCCTGGGGGACCAAGCAAGATTCTGACTCAAAAAAAAAAAAAAGATGCAGTTATTGCTGAACACTTATATACTGAATTGGACAAAGTAATAAATTATGGAAAAGTAACTAAATTATGTGAGTAGCCTAGAAGAAAATATTTTAACAAGGTCTGTACAGAATTTTCTTTGTCTTAACTTCCTGTCCTTGATAATAAGAATATTACTTTCCTTCCAGTGTAGGAAGGGCATCTTTCACATGAGAATTTTGTCTCCTGCTTTTTAGAAACAGAATGAAGGTCATATGATCTCCTTGCCTTTGCTGTTTTCCAAGTTCGTTTAACGCAAAATTGTCAGTATACCAGCGTGGCATATTTTGGGGTAACATGTTCTAAACTCCTTCAAAGGATACTAACATACATGATAAATTCATAAAGAAAATCACGGGAATGAAAAAGCCCAAATTAAAGATTATAATTAACCATTGAGAGGGGAGTAATTGTAATCAAAGTGGACACAGCGGACTTCAAAATCAATAATAAACTACAACACATTCATTCATTCATTCATCCATCAATCAAACATATCATCTTTCATCCACCAAACTTCACCAGTGTTTATCAAACTGTGCGTTCTGGGGTACATGGAGTTGGCTCCAAGGT
Organism: Lemur catta; assembly: GCF_020740605.2. Taxonomy (NCBI): domain Eukaryota; kingdom Metazoa; phylum Chordata; class Mammalia; order Primates; family Lemuridae; genus Lemur; species Lemur catta. The sequence continues at coordinate 15,032,765 of NC_059145.1, read as the reverse complement.
TACCTGGTGTGGAGAATAGCAGAATTTCCACTCCAGATTCAACCTAAGCAGCTCCACCTTGAACTGGGGTATATATTAGGACTCTGAAAAATATGTCCCCCAGGAAAAGTATTTAAACCACTACGTTAAGCAGCTACAATGTACCAAGCACCTGGCTAGGTTTGAAGTATTCAAAGATTGATAAGAAACTACAACATGTTCTACTAGTGTGATTGTTTGGGGACTGCCTAGCTGTGGAAGTAATGGAACACTATGATGTAAATGTAAGTGAAGGATGATCAAGTTTTAGGGCATCCTGGAGGACAGGAAGTCTAATTCAAGATGAGGAGGGCAGATATCAGTGAAGGTTGCACAAAAAAGGAGATATTTAACCTAGCTGGAGGGTGAATGATCTTTTGCCACAGACATAAGGAAGTGCATTCCAGAAAGTAAAAAAACAATAACCCTCTAATAGACCCAGTAATTAGGGTGAATACATAATTTATCATCCCAACAGGACACTTTTTGAGAGTAAAAGGCCACTGTTCGTAATTATTCTAGGACAGCAGTCCTGCACTGTCCTGCCCAAGCCAGAATGGTTATTCTCCCTGTAATATATTAAACTCCAGGCTAACTCAGAGATTTTGAAACACTGTATGTAGTAAAGAATGCAAGAGACAAAAAGGTTCCTAGATACATAAATGATGAGTTAACTGGTCCCAGTTTTCAGTACATAGCCAAGTGTAAGTTCAGATGTTAGCCATAAATGAAAACAAATTTTGCAGCAGAATTTGGCAAGTTGCTGCTTTGTTTTTCCCCAAACTGTGACCTTTAATTAACATTGCTTTTGTAACATTGTGTTTCTAGACATAGGGCTTGCCTTGTTATTTAAAACAAGCAGTGGAACAGAAACCTATTATGTTTTTAGAGATTGCCAGGAAAAGCTGAGAGGAAAACTTTTAATCAAATGCACTAGCAATTCATTGCAGCATACTTTGCTTGTCTTTATACCTTGGGCAGTTTCCCTGTAACATAATAGCAGACTGGTACCTGGGAGCTAAAAAGTCCCTCTTATTGAAGGAAAGAGCAAGAGAAAGAATGGAGAGATCAGGTATTTTCAAACACCTTTCTGGCTGAACTTTTTCAGTCTTGAGGCTGACTTTGAGGGGGAAGAACAAGTAGGAGAAATTCCAAAGTGAGCTCTCCATGGGGATCTTCAGCATTAGGTTTTCCCCTCAGACAGGGCAACTGACCTCTCTTCTTTGTGTTTTTTCCCTCTACTGAGCCTTCTCTTTTCATTGTTTCCTGCCCCTAGATTTTGAAAGGATTGACCCAGACCCAGAAAAATTTAAGAAGTTTTGATTTATACCAACTTCCCTTGAATTAAAGTTCCCTAAGGACACATGACATTACTTAATGCACTCAGCATCCCTTTCCAGACAAAAGAAACGTTCAAGTACTTGGTTGGAGTACTTTTGCTGTGAGGTTTATATTCAACTGACTTGTCAGAAAACAAATTCCAAGTCACAAAGGCCCTGCCTCTCCCTTAGTGCCAAGTTGAAACAGTTAACAAAGAAAGAGGGTTTAGCTACAGCAGATCCCATAGATACCTTCCCAGCAAAGCCACAAAACTGTGCCTTCCAGAGTTTCACAGTGTCAGTATTTGGTTGTGTACAACCCCACTCTCTGGAGAGAGTTGGGTGGAGGTTCCCCGAGGGATTCAGAAATCAGCTTATGAGACTCACAAATTTCTCTTGGCCCTTGAGAAAATCTCTATTGGCTTCAAATGAGCATTGCCTCTACGTTACCAATACTTAAAAAGTTCCTCAAACATTGAAAGTGAATTGTGAATGTTTCAAGAGTATTTCGGTATGCAATGAGATAAGGAATTCAATGCAATCCACATTCAATTGGAATGAACAGTGACTGCATTGCAATAAAACTTGGTATAGTGCTTTGTAATAGAGACTCAACTGCATTTCACAGACAGCACTTTATTTTCTAAATAATCCCTTTTCCTGCTATTTGTATGTAAAAGCAGGCAGTAAAGTAGATTAATGGACTTTCTGCACGGCATTTTGGTTGAGATGACTAGTGTAGACAAACCTGCAGAGGTGTTCTCATTGTCCCCACAACCACTTTTCTAAAAAGACTTATATGGTCCCATTCCTAAATTCCACACTCTGCTTGCAGCTCATATTATATTGCAATTTCCTCTTTGAGTTCTTAGATTTGTCATATTAAATTGCTCTACTATCATTTGAAGTGAGAGTTATGGCTGAGACGTGATCAGCTGACTCAAAAAAAAAATGTCTAGGGTAGGCAGTCAGTTCTAGAGATTCATGTGCATATAGGGCTGCTAGAATTTAACCCGGCTATTCTCTCTTTATTGCTTATTACTTTTTTGTCTGTGTCAGAGCACAGAGAGAATTACTGTGGAGCCTAAAAACATTGTCAGTTTCTAATACCCACCTTCTTATAAGCAAACACATAAAGAGCTATCTCCTATTTCATGCTTCTAGCCCACCTTTCTCACTCCTCTTGTTTCTAAATTTTTACATCTCAAAGACGTAGATGTGAATAAACATATGCTGCTTTGCTGTGGTGTGCTAGCATGCTTCATAAATTTTGTATGCCTGAAAATATCCAGCAAAGAAGTAAAATATTTAATCAATTCAACAAGTATTTATGGACCACAACGAGCGTGTTAAATTCTAGATGGCTAATGTGAGAATACATAAGGGATTTAGGCAAATTATCTGCAGTGAAGGCAGAATTCCTACATAAAGGATCAGGGAAAATTCTAGGAGATTGGATGAACCTTTGGTTAATTTTCACTAGTTTTATCCAAGAAGACTTCATTGGAAGAGGTGTCGTTGAAAATTGGCTTTGAAGTGGGAGAGAGGTCTCCACAGAAAGAAAGTCTTACTCTTCTGGCCAGGCATGGTGGCTCACGCCTGTAATCCTAACACTCTGGGAGGCCAAGGCGGGAGTATTGCTTGAGGTCAGGAGTTCAGCAAAGACTTACTCTTCTATATATTTGCTTTCGTGGATACCAGATATCCAAAATCTTGAAACTAACTGGCTTGCACTTTTTCCATTTAAATCCTTTTACATTATGCACACACAACCATAATGCCCTAGAGTATTATAAGAGGATACACAATGAGTGTGCATGTGCACACACACAAATATTTAAATGGTGATTTTTTTACTATTTGAGGAGATAAAATGAATGTCTCTCATTCTTTACACCTGCTATAGATGTGGATCCATTTCCTTTGTGCTACAGTGTTTCCTTACTTTTTGGTCTTCCAAGGTGAATGCTATGGGGAGACTCCTGATAATACACAAACTTCAACTATGCTATTTTCCTTACCTGATATTCTGTGTATGATTTGTGGAGGGTGAGGGTAAAAATTAAGATAGATAGTCATTGAATTATCTTAGCTCAAAAGTTCCTAAGTATTTAAATGACTTCCTGGTAAGGCTATTTGGTTAAGATAAGCTCTCACTTTTTGGAATGTTCCTGGCTATGAAAACAAACAAAAATGTAGATCTTATCACTAAAGTCAGCTCTGCTGTTGAAATGTGTTGAGTCCTGCAAACATTAATTTTTTTGTGCTAAATACTATTGTCAGATACACAGGTGATCTATGTAAATAAACAGAAGGACAACAAAAATCTTTCTTTGCCTGGGTTACCTAGTGGCCTGATCTGCAGTTTACTGGGAGGGTTGATTGATGTTTGAGTGCCAGTGGCTAAGGAGAGCTTCAAAGCGATCCATGGTGAAGATGAGTTTGGTCCCTAAGACAGCTCTAGGTCGATAGAGTTCCTCTGCTTTGCAGTCAGGCATTTCAGTCATATTAAGGATAAAATCAAAGCAACTCTGCTTCAATTTCATCAAATACTCAGCAATCTACCTGCAAATGGTATATTCTGTTGTCTGTATGGGCCTATTTAAAGAATGACTGAAAACTAGAAAAAGGACTTTTTCTGAGGAGCCCTATTTGAAGAAAGTTATACAAGGTGCTATGGGAAATCTATGTCCCCCACCCCACCAAAAAAAGTGAAGTGTTGTAGCAACATAGCAACACGAAAACAGGTGTTAACATTTTAATATCATTGTTTACTTTAAAGAACATCCTCTTTCCATTAGCATTTAAGATGTCGCCATTGCTGAGTAGAGCATTTCTAATTTTTTTTGTTATGGTTTAAAAATGATATTCCATGCTGTTTATAGTTTTTATATATTTTAGACAATTCAGAAATATTGATTAATATTACAAGGCTTTATCTACTGGCATTTTTATACTATAGGTGGAAGTTAAATGGAACAGATGTTGACATTGGTATGGATTTCCGCTACAGTGTTGTTGAAGGCAGCTTGTTGATCAATAACCCCAATAAAACCCAAGATGCTGGAACGTACCAGTGCATAGCAACAAACTCGTTTGGAACAATTGTTAGCAGAGAAGCAAAGCTTCAGTTTGCTTGTAAGTAGCAACTATATCATGCTGCAAATGTTACTTTGAGTTTTTGTACCAATGTACCAATACAGCTTTAAAACAGTCTCTTTTTAAAAACCCAACAGATTTTAATATGTTATATATGATCTTCTTTATCCTTTCATCGTATTTGAGAAATAAGTTATTTGTAGGATAAATTGTAAATCTAAGTGGGAAGAGATATGCTTCTGCTTTTGTAAGAATCGACAGTTTGATTATATAATAATTTGGTTGTATATGCTTTATACACATAAATATACACACTGAAATTTATACATGTATAAATTTATGTACACAACAAATCACACACACACATATTTTAAATAGAATGTGTATAAGCAAACAATTGAACTGCAGTTAATTTAGTAGTCAATAAGTGAAGCACTTTAACCATAAAACTCATAGAGTTGGAAAAAAACCCTAGGTAGTTAATTAATCCTATAATTCTCTAATTATTTCTTACTTCATAGAGTAGAAGAAATTTTAAAACAGCTATGATAATAGCAAAAAGTAGAAACGAAGTGTTAACCACCTTTTGTATTTCCAGTTTAGAATATTTAAAAAACAAATTACCATTTCTTAAAACCACTATTTAATAAAAGTCCATGACTATATGAAAGAAAGTGGAATTTAGAAATAACAGGTTGAAAATAAAATGTACAGGCAAGAGCAGTAAGCACACATTTGAGTATAGATGCTTTTAAGGATCGATGTTCAGCTACATTTTTAGGGGCTTATATATATGCATATGACTGTATATCTCCTTGTGTGAAATCCCAACTCATATAGCAGTGCATTAATGTCAAAGGTTTCATAATTACAAAATCTGTTGGCAGTAACACTGTAGAATATTCTCATTAACAAAATCCTCTCCGGGAACTCAACATCAAATACACCTAAAATCCAGTGCTTAATCTATTATTGCCGTTTGTTGGCATTTTTATTAGTTGAGAAATGAATTTTCTAAGTATTATACATATATATGGGATTCCAGGATTATTTTGTTTGTGAATGTCTCCTGAGATCATCTTCTAAATATTGTTCGGTGTACAGAATAATAGGAGGATAATATGTGTGATTGAGTGCAAAAAAACTAAAGTGTTTATTTCTCTTATTTTAATCCAAGTCATATCTATATTTATTTTTTAGTAATGACAAATTAATTTTGCTGCATTCATTTTCAGAAATAATCACAGAATCATGAACTTTCAGGGTAGGAAAAAAATCTCAGTATTCAATAAACCTTTTAAGTCTTTGATTTTTGGTTATCGTAGTGTAGGAAATTTTTAACAACAGTAACACCAAAAAATGGAAATGGAAATAGCATTATCAAACTTCTATTTGTCTAACTTACATTTAAAAAACAAATTACCAACCCTTAAGATTATCCTACCAAAACATCAGAAAAATAGAACCTCATATTTAACAACAGTCATTTAGATATTAAAATAGTTTATTTAACCTGAGCTCCACCACTCATTTTGCACTGGGTTGGCCTGAGGGCCACTATTTGAAATCCACGTTGCTCATCCTGCTTCTTGTGTGATGTAGGCATTCCCACTACTCTTAAGATCCTTGGCTGAAACTCACTCAGTTTGAAAAATTTTAGTGGCAGAGAGTTCACCTATTCAGCACAAACATCCTGACCCATAGTGGACTGCTCTAGTTGTTCAAAAATACAAAAACAAGTTTGACGTCTTTCGTAAAATTGAGACAAATGCCCAAATTTCTATCACTTTCACTCCCAATTCTTACTGTATGATGCTAGTTAAGCTTCAAATATGTGAAAACATGATCATGTCTCTTGTCCCATAATTCTTTTTTCCTTTTAATTCTTTTTTGTGTACTTAGTCCGTAGCCGTCTTCTTCACAACACACTCAATTATGTTAATTCATCAATTAAATTGTGGCCTTATAGAAATGCACACGTGTACATTCGTAGAAATTCCATACATGTGTCTTGACCTTTGTAGAGAACGCTGGGAATAATAGTATCCCATGATGTGAACTTCTTTTTCAATTAATAATATTCATTTTTTAAAGCACTAGCCCCATATTGTAACCTTATTTTGAACATACAGTCATGTAAAATCTGAGAATTGATTTTACGTAAGTTTCTATTAATCCAGCGCTACCCAGCCATGTTATTATATTAACCTAAATTCAGAAGATTATATTTACCCCTAATAAATTCACCTTCTAAGTAGTGAACCTTTGTTCCAGCATATTTGAAATTGTTTTAAGTCTTTTTTTTTTTAATATGACATATTGATTGTCCTCCTAGTTTAGTGTCAGTGGAAAATTTGGTAAGTGTGTCTACACTCAAATAATTCATACAACGTGTTGACCAGGACAGGGCAGCATGCCACTAGAGAACTTCCACTAAGATGAGATTAAACCTTTAATTTAATATTGTTTGGACACTCTTGTTCAACCAGCTATATATTTAGCCAAATATACTGTAATCAAACTTTGATTTCCCCTATTTTTAAAGTAGTGAGAATCTTTGCTTAATGCTTTGCTAAAATCAAGATGTATTGTTTCTACAACATACACTCCTACCTGGTCTCTCTGCATCGTCCTGAGACTTTCTTTAACCATTTATCATAAAACAGGCAGAGTAATCTTTTAAAAATGTAAATTAGATCATTCCACTTTCCTGCTTTATGCCCTCTACTGCACTTAGAATAGATCTCAAATTCATTACCATGGTCTCACTTTAATTTCACAAAAATGACAAACTATTTTTTGCACCAAAGCCTCAATACTTTTGTTCCCTCTGCCTGACATGCTTCTCTCCTGATCTTTCACATAGCTGACTTCTTATGATCCTCAATTCTCAATTTCAGTATGACCTCCTAAGAGGAAATTTTCATATCACCCTAACATAACAAGCAATTCTTGTCATTTCTCGTTCCCTCTTCTGCCTACCTTCCTTCAGCCCTCTACTTTTACATAACAACACCCTCCCTCTATTTAATTTATCAGGATTTAATAAAACCTGGAGTGATTTTGGTTTATGTATTTTTTCTCATTTGTTATTTGACTCCTGTAATAGAACCTAAGTTAAAAAAGAGCTGAGACTATCATCCATCCTCGTATCTCCATAATCTATAACAGTTTTATATGTATGAATAAAGGAATTCCTTTATTAAGTGCCTATGATAAAACAAAGAAAATATATATATAAGGTTAATTACGGGATGATGTATTTTTAAACCCACATCCTTTCTATTCTAGTTATTTTCTGGAGTTCAGCTTCTTGATCATCAATCTATAGTTTGTAGACTTATTCTCCTACCCTTTTTAAATTAAAAAAAAGATATGGCTTGTATTCAAAAATAATTTTCAATTGGTTAGAGTAAAATATTTTTCTTCAGTGAATAAAGGTGAAACAAGACAATGACATCTTTTGAATGTTACTAATTTCTTTTACTCTAAGCATTTTCATAATCATTAAGAAAAACAATGTTGCTTTTTGACCACATTTACTGCCCTATACTATGCAAGTGAGAATATTTCATTTTTAATCATATGATTTTTATGACTGAAAGGGACATTTAAGGTCTCCTGGCCTGAATCTTTTTAAAAATGAAATTGAATATTGGAGTAACTGAATTATTCATTGTTATTATATAGTTGTAACATAAGTTGAGAAGCCAAGGAAATCCAGTTTCAGCGCCCATTCCTGTGCACCCTGGCTCTCTTCTGCTTCAGACTCACCTTAATTTATAAGAAAAACATCCCTTCACCTTTATTTAACATGTCACAATTTTCAAATCTCATTTATATACTTTGTGTAATGTTATCCACACGATAGTGTTATGAGGTAGACATTATTATTTCTACTTTATGGTTCAAAAGTATTTTCATGCTGTTTTTGTATAAAGAATTTGGCAATGTTTAAGATTAGCATTTAGCATTTGTAAATTGAATTAAAACATATAACTAAAATTTCTAGTTAAGTAGAGATGATGATTCTCAGAACCTGCTCCTCTTCCCACTTTTTTCCAGTTAACATATTTAGAATAGAAATCCTTCTTTGATTAAATAGGGGTAGTATGATTTAAGTCCCTCTTGATGAGATATGGACATTTTCATAAGCATAAATTATTATAATGTAATTTGGAGCACATTTTGTTTTTCAGTCCCCCTGCAGTATTAAACTACCGGTAATCACTTCCCTACTGTCACTTAGCCTGTTACCAATACTCCTTCTGCCATTTAGTCCTTCTCTCTCATCTAGTGCTACAAAATTTGATTGACTAATTTACCCAGTGCCTGGCACTTAGCAACCTCACAATAATAATTGTTGAATGAATGAAAAATAAGAATTAGAAAGTCTTCATGCCATGTGTGGGGCATAGGAGTGAGGTGAGCCACTGAGTCCGAGGGCTTTCTGATGGCCCTTTGCCGTGCTTTGGAGGCAGGTGCAAGCATTTCCACCTTGAGGTTGTACAAAAGACAGTTGGCATCTTAATTCCTTGTAAGTGTATGTGCTGGGTGGGAGGCCTTAGTCCACACGAAAAAAAAAAGGATCCTCCTGCATGGAATGTATCAAATACGCCATCAAAGTTCACTTGTCTCCTGGAAAGTCAGCCTGGGACGATGCATAGCTTCAGTGAAGTGTTGGGAATAGCTTTCCTTTAAACTCCAGTATGCCTTTCCAATCCCCATCCACTCCACCCTCCCCTCTACTCAAGAAGAAAAGCAACTTGAATATTCTTTTACTTCATCCATAGACAACTGAATCAGAAGATGACATTATTTCCACAGCTTAATGATGGTGATGTTTTCAGAAGCCGTGTCTATACAGAATGAAGCACTGCAGCCCCATCACACTGGCTGCCCCTTCTCAAGCCAAGCACCCCAATCTAAATCTGCTTGAGAATCATTGTGCATGGTCACTCGGCAGAGAAATTTTTCTCCGATAGATAGACATGGATATTTATTTTTAAAAATAAATTTCAATGCACACCTCTACACTCACAAAAGATACAAATCCTTAATTTAAAAAAAAAATAGTTGGGCATGTGGGCTTGAAAAGCTAGAATACTATGTTCACTAAGTTGAATGGAATTGAATGTTGTTCATTGCTCCATTTTATTTTATATGTCCCATAATGTCTCTAGAACTCTGGCTTCTCATGAGCACTGCAGGATAACCATACTTCCCTCTTAGGGGTGTTATGAAGATTACATTATAAAGCATATGCAAAATCCCAGAACAGTTCTCAGTATAAGAAAGTTATGATGGCCAGGCACTGTGGCTCACGCCTGTAATCCTAGCACTCTGGGAGGCTGAGGCAGAAGGATCACTTGAGGTCAAGAGTTTGAGAACAGCCTGAGCAAGGGCGAGACCCCATTCCTACTAAAAATAGAAAAAATTAGCCAGGCATGGTGGCACGTGCCTATAGTCCCAGCTACTAGGGAGGCTGAGGCAGGAGAATCACTTGAGCCCAGGAGTGTGAGGTTGCTGTGAACTAGGCTGAGCCATGGCACTCTAGCCCGGGCAATAGAGTGAGACTTTGTCTCAAAAAGAAAAAAAAAAGAAAAGAAAAGAAAAAAAGAAAGTTATGCAATACTGTTTCTCTGTTCCTTTCTCTCCTTTCTTCCTTTCCTCCTATCTCCTTCCCTGTTTTGTCTTTTTAAAATAAGAATAACATTTAAAAAAACTTTTTAATTGACACATAATAATTGTACATATTTATAGGTTACATTGCGATATTTCAATATCTATGTACATTGTGTAATGATCAAATCAGGGTAACTCGCATATCCATTCCTCAATTATCATTTCTTCAGGCCAGGAACATTTGAAATCCTCTACAACTATTTGAAAAAAATATAGAGTAAATTGTTGTTAACTATAGTCACCCTACAGTGCTATAGAACACTAGAACTTATTCCTCTCATCTAGCTGTAATTTTGTATCTGTTAACCCACCTCTCCCTATTGCCTTCTCCCTACCTTTCCCAACCTCTAGTTACCACTATTCTACTATTTCTGTGAGATCCACTTATTTACCTTCCCCATATGAGTGAGAACATGCGGATATTTACCTTTCTGGGCCCGGCTTATTTCACTTAACATAATGTCCTTCAGGCTTATCCATGTTGCCACAAATGAGAGGACTTCATTCTTTTTTATGGCTGAATAGTATTCCATTATGTAACTGTACCACATTTTCTTTATCTATTCATCTGTTGATAGACTCTTAGATTTATTTCCTATCCTGGCTATTGTGAATAGTGGTGCAGTAAACATGGGAATGCAGACATCTCTTAGACATCCTGATTTCCTTTCCTTTCAATATATACCCAGAAGTGGAATTGCTGCATTGTATGAATAACTACCATTTTTTAAAAAAGCTTAGATGTAGTTGATAAGAGCACAAGCCCCAGAGTCTGATTCCTGGGATTCAAATTCGGCTCCTCCTGTAACTTAGTGACCTTGAACAAAGCACTTCTTTCTGCCTCAGTTTCTTTACCCATGAACATCTAAAAATGAGGTTAATAACAAATAAGTTGTAATAAGTTAATAATTTTAAAACTCCTAGATCATTGTTTAGCACACAGTAAGGGCTTAATAAATATTACTTCTTATAATTTTTATTACTCTTTGTTGGATATCATGCTCAGCATTTTGGAAGCATTATTCCATTTAGCTCTCAATACACCCAAGGAAATAAAGGTATTATTTTTATTTCGTAGGTGAAGAACATGAGGATTAGTGAAGTGAAATAACTTTTACAAAGGGTACAGTAGTGGGAGGAGGGGATTAAGTTGCCTAACTCTGAGCAGATGCCCCTACATGGCATTTAAAATGCACGGTTCCCCCTATGCCACTTGAAACTACACTTTCCTGATGGAATTTATGTTCAAACCATAGGTTTGGGTGGTTGGTAAAATGTTTCCTTTGTAGAGAAACTTGGACTCTTCATTGTGCTGACAATTTTTGATATAGAAAATACATCCATCATAAATTTTTTGTTTTTCATTTTTTAGTTATAGGCATTCTTGATGCCATCATACTGTTGATTTACAGTTAAGAGCTAAAAGCATAATATTGTATACCACAATTATGCATACATTTGTGACTCTAATTTTAATATAATTGGTTTCAGGTTCCATAATGAGAATAATTAATAACAATATTTCTGCTCTAAAAGTTAAGATGCAAATTTCCAATTTATTGCAAGTAGGCCGTAAAACATTTTGAATATTGATATTTTATAGTAAATAACAGTGGTTGGTAAACTATTTATCCCCAAGCACTAAATGACATTTTTTTGTAAGTTTGTTACTTCCCTGGCATTCCTCCCCCACATGTGAAAAAGATGCACTTTAAATGTAGATTATTATGAAGAGCATCCAAGAGAATACGCTAATAACTCCAGATTTTAGCCTGTCAAACTGATTGCTCTATAAACATTGTTTGGGGCCTTTTTCATGGAAGTTCCGCTGTTTTATAGCTGTTGATATCTGCAAAACAAAAGACTTAAGCTATTCATCATCTCAGGTTGTGAATAACTATAATTCATACGTTAAGTACCTCCAAATTTCTCATGGTAAGATTAAATCATTTAACAAGCTCCAGTTACCTGCCTGCTATAGGACACTGGCTTCGTCTTGTCCATGGGAAAAGTGGTGTTATTGTGGAAGAAACAGTGGGTGACATCTATGTTTATCTCTGTTGATACTTAAGGTGGAAAAAGACATTGGACTGATACACCATGCGTACCCTACATAGCTCCCTCCTGAGCTTGTATTAAGCGAAAGGACATAGAAGAGGGAAAGTAAAAAAAAAAAAGAAAAAGAAAGACAAAGAAAAATGGAGATGATAAGTGAAAGGAGACCTTACATATAAAAGCCACTCCGTTTTGGCCTTCCTCTGACCTCGAGCAATGTTCTATGACAGTAAAGTAATTCGATAAACCAATCCATTCTGAGGTTAATATCAGTTAGCTTTATCAGTTAAATGGCAGCCAACATTTTTTATGGTGAAAATGTCAAATGAATGAACAGCAACTGATTAGACAGACTCGTTTTGAAAAAGATCTTTCTTATGACTTCCACAGGAAGCCTTGTGTGAGTTCTTAACTGGGGGTGGTAGTGGTGGTGGTAATGATGATAGAACGTATTAAACTGAGAATGTTGTATGGTATTCACATCAGGGATTTGGGCAACATGGGTTTTGAGCAATGATCGTTGCTTCTTTTCACTGTAATTTTCAAATGTTCATTACTGATACTGATTTTCAAATGTTCAATATTCAATAACTAGTTTAACCTTTATAGCCAAAGAGTGAAATGTGCAATGAGAACAATAGCATGGAGTTTGATAGATGGCTGAATCCATGACCGACTTGACTAATTTTTAATTAGGAAGACTGTTTACATAGACAGAGTTTTGATTCTGAGCAGTAAAATGTTAATAGATGACTGTTTGCATAAATAATTTATGAATATTTAGATCAATTAAAACTTAGTCAACTTTAAGAACATGTGAATGGCACAACTGAAAACATCAGTGGAGGACTGTGATCTTCAATAAAAAAGTAAATTATTTTTCATTTGAACAGGATTCAAACCAAAACTTGGTGAGATTTTAAAATAATGCTTTTAGTAGGTAGTTTCTGCCACTGAGTGTAGTGGTGTTCTAAAAAGATATCAATGGTGACCATCGGTGTCTGTTGAAAATTTCGTAATGTAAACTTTAAGAACTGTTGAAGGGCAGATGCTATGAGGTGTAGTTATTAGTTGATTAGGTATTTCTCCCTTCAGTCATCCTGCAGTGCTGTTTGAGCTTTGTATGACCAACAAAAAGTAGTTTGTGATTTAAGACAATCAATGAAGCATAGAGATTTTTAAAAATTCAAGAGCATCCTATCAAACTGGCAAACAAGACGTGATGGGGGTCCAAGTAGGATTGACCAGACAAGTCTTTAACAAAATACTGAGGTTAAAGAAGAGCAATTAATACTCTGTTCTTGCAATTAAATACTTTGCAATTAAAAGCAGCCAAGTTACTAAAGTATCATTCCTTTTTGTTTCATTGTTGTGAACTAATAATTCAGTCAATAAATATTAAAATGATTTTTATTGTTTTTTAAGTTTAATGTTTAGACACTAGAGATTTGGTCAACAATTGAGTGTCACCATTCAGGGGAAAAGGAGGAGCACTTTATGAATGGGTTAAAATATCAAAATCACTCCAATCATGTCAATATCCGTTTCTTAAGAGTTTTAATTCGAGAGGTTATGGTGCTATGGAACATATATATATTCACTTATGGTTAATGAAAATCTAATTGACCAGCTGTAGTGAGTTGAATGGTAACTGCTATAGACTGAATGTTCATGTCCCTCCAAAATCCATATGTTGAAACCCTAACCCCTGTGTGATCATATTAGGAGGCAGGGCCTTTGGTGGTGATTAGGTCATGAGTGATCTGCCCTCAAAAATGAGACGGGTGCCCATATAAAAGAGATTCCTGAAAGCTCCCTTGCCCCTTCTTCCTACATGAGGATAAAGTAAGAAGATGGTTGATGGCTGTCTATGAACCAAGAAGCGGGCCCTCACCAGACACCGTATCTGCCAGCATCTTGATCTTAGACTTTCCAGCCTCCATACCGGTGATAAACACAATTCTGTTGTTTATATACCACCCAGTTTGTGGTATTGTGTTACAGCAGCCTTCACAGGCTAAGACAGTCACCCTCAAAAGATACGTCTACCTGGAAACTATGAATGTGACCTTACTTGGAAAAAAAGTATCAATATCTTTCCAGATGTAATTGAGAATCTGGAGATGACATCATCCGGGATGACCCTAAATCCAATGGCAAGTGCTTTTATAAGAGGCTGAGAAGAGGACACATGAAGAGAAGGAGATGATGTAACCACAGAGGTGGAAATTGGAGTGATGTAGCCGGGGAAGCTGATAATTCCTGACAGCACCAGAAGCTGGACAAAGCAAAGAAGGATTCTCCCCAGGAGCCTTCCAGTGAGCACAGCTCTGGGACACAAGTCTGACACCTTGATTTCAGACGTCTAGCTTCCAGAGCTGTGAGAGAATGAATGTTTGTTTTAAGTCACTCAGTTTGTAGTCCTTGTTCGCCGAGGCCTGAGGAAACGAAAAGACCAACCTATGCACAGTTCCTCTCCTTTTCTTTCCTCACCACTTTCTTTGATCAAGAAAAAATAAAGCCAGCTAGGGAATAAGATCGAAATCAGGTGCTTTTGTAACTTAACTGTGTTAGGGTGAAAAGTATTAAAGAGATGGCTTCCAGAAAATGTGGGATTATCTGTGTAAGTTTTGTGTCATACTATTCATTTTCCCCTGGAGAGCATAACGGGGTTTTGAACTTTATTTAGGATGATTTGACCAAATAATGAAAATGGCAGCTGCAAAAAATTCAAAGAGTAACCTTTCCGTTTCCCAGGCACGTTTCTGCGTCTCACTTGGAATAGACCTCTGCAGGCCTTCTCTGAAACAGGCGGGATTGGCCCTTTGGCCATAGGGCAACGATTTGAAGTGATTCAGAGTAGTTTGTTGGCCCTGAGTCCCTCTCTGGACTTCTTCCTTTTTCTAGGTCATTTTCCCTGGGTTTGACCCCTTTGTCTGGCACTCTAAAGCCCTAGAAACTGGCTATTATCACATTTAGAGTGTCTGACCTACCCATGGCTGTAACTATTCCACTGTGGTCCCTCAAGCATTGTTATCGTTCATGTTATGACATTTCTAGCCCCGGAAAGCTCCTGTGCTGGGAAGGGCCCGCTTCTATCCTCTTCCCAATCAGCACCGTTCCCTGAGTTGGCTCTAATATGAACAAGCCTCTAGCTGAAGTCTATTTTATGCACCATGCTAGCTAGTTTTTACTTCCCAGGTGTAATATACAATACCTTTAGAGAACAAAGCGTGCTTTAGGGTTCAGGGGTTAAATCTCAAATTCAAGGGCATCATGAAAAGAAGTGTATGTGTGTGTGTTTCCAAAGAACTAAATTATTCTGTTAGATATTTCGCCAGAGATTAAATTCTGTACTAGTCACTAAACCCTCAGTGGATGGCACTCTTGGTCAGCAATTTATCCCTGAACTATGTCTTTAGGGTACGCACTTATTATGACCAGAGTGTTAATTTGCCCCAAAATACTCACATTGTTGTATATCATTAGCATTTCAGATTTGTTCATTTTTCATAGCATCTACTTTTTTCCCCCCAAATTGAATGCAGTCTTGTGTGGTAAGCGATCTGTTAGCTCTACCCATATTAATAAAATTTAGGTTAGTAATGTCCTAAAGACCCTTCTTTAAGTAATGTTTATGTTGAGGTGGGAGAGTCAACAAATGGATTTTATTATTTTTAAGCTCAGTGACTACTTTCTCCTACTTTGTTCAAATGTTGTCACCAGGAGGGCAGTGGTTTATGAATAGGTGCTATGTAAATATTTGTAGAATAAATGAAGCTGAATGAATAAATGAATAAATCAATGAAAGAATGTAAGAGAAAAAGAAATGCCTTGCCCTTTACCAGCCTATGAGATCATATTACCTTTTAAATATTCTACTTCTTGGAGCTAAGAAATAGTTTCTTTTTACATTTCTAAAATTGGGAGGTGCCCTCCAATAAAGATGTATGTTCAGGCTGGGCATGGTGGCTCATGCTTGTATTCCTAGCACTCCAGAAGGCCACGGTGGGAGGACTGCTTGAGGTCAGGAGTTCAAGACCAGCCTGAGCCATAGCAAGACCCTGTCTCTAACCAATGTGGTGGTGCAAACCTGTAGTCCCAGCTACTTGGGAGGCTGAGACAGGAGGATTGCTTGAGCCCAGGAGTTTGAGGTTACTGTGAGCTATGATGATGCTGCTGCACTCTTGCTTGAGAAAAAGAACAAGATGCTGTCTCAAAAAAAAAAAAAAAAGAGGAGGAGAAAAAGAAGAAGATGTATGTTCAATATAATGTTTCTCATTTGCCCAGAAAAAAATTGATTAAAGAAGTATTGCTTCTTACTTTCAATACTATACTTTCTTTTTGGTAACAGATTTATTAAGATCCTGTACCTTATAATTCATTAATTTAAGGTGTACAATTCAGTGATTTTTAGTTTATTCATAAAGTTGTGCCACCACCACCATTATCTAAGTTTGGAACATTTTCATCACGCTAAAAAAAAAAAAAACGAACAAACAGACAAACAAAAAACCACCTGTACCCTTTACCAGTCACTCTCCGTTCCTCCCTGCCCCTGACAACCACTCATCTACTTTCTGTCTGTGTGGATTTTCCTATTCTGGACGTTTCATGTAAAAGGAATCATAATATATGTGGACTTTTGTGACTTGCTTCATTCAGCTAGCACGATATTATCAAGGTTCATCCATGTTGTAACATGTATCAGTACTTCATTTCTTTTTATGGCTAAATAATATGTGATTGTATAGATATCACCCCGTTTTATTTATCTATTCATCAGTTGATGTACATTTGGCTTGTTCCTACTTTTTAGCTATTATGAATAATGATGCTATGAATGTTCAGATACAGAGTTTATGTGGACATACGTTTCCATTTCTCTTGGGTATATTTGTACGAGTAAATTGTTCGGTCAAGTGGTTGCTGTATGTTTAACATTTTGAGCAATTGTGAAATTATTTTCTGAATTGTCTGCATCATTTTACAATCCCACCAACAGTAGTGTATAAGGGTTCTTATTTTTCCAGGTACTCACTAACACTTTTTACTGTCTACCTTTTTTACTTTAGCCCAACCTACTGAATATGCAGTAGTATCTCATCATGGTTTTGATTTGCACACAATGTATCTCTCTCATGACTCATGATGTTGAACATCTTTTCCTGTGATTATTAGCTACTGGGACATTTCCTTTGGGGGCATGTCTGTTCAAATCCTTTCCCCTTTTTAATTGCATCATTTTTCATT
The DNA here is from genome assembly GCF_020740605.2 of Lemur catta. Lineage (NCBI taxonomy): Eukaryota > Metazoa > Chordata > Mammalia > Primates > Lemuridae > Lemur > Lemur catta. The sequence continues at coordinate 15,015,336 of NC_059145.1, read as the reverse complement.
GTTGAATTGTAATATTTCTTTATATATTCCTGGTACAAGTCCTTTGTGAGTTATATGATTTGCCAATATTTTCTCCTATTTTATGGGTTGTTTCACTTTCTTCATGGTATCTTTTGAAGCACAACAATTTTAATTTTGATGAAGTCTCATTTGTCTATAGTTTTCTTTTGTTGCATGTGTTCTTATCGTCATATCTAAGAAATCCTTGCCTAATCCAAGGTTGGCCAGCACATCTCCATTTCTAACTTTTGCAAGAACTATAGAGAGGTAATTGCTGTATATTTGCATAACTAAAAGGCCCTTAGTAGGTTTTCTAAGAACAAAAGACACTATGACACAAGGTTTATTTTATTTTATTTATTTTTTAAAATTTCTTGTCTCAACCAAAGACTGAGGTCTATTTAATGATTTATTTATTCTTTTGATACATGGTCTCTGTCACCCAGGCTAGAGTGCAGTGGCATGATCACAGCTCACTGTCGCCACAAACTCCAGGGCTCAAACAATCCTCCTCCCATCTGAGCCTCCCAGGTAGCTGGGATAACAGGCACGTGTGCCACCATCACTGGCTAATTTTTTAATTATGTTTTTGTAGAAACAGGTTCTCCCTGTGTTGCCCAGGCTGGTCTTGAACTCCTGGCCTCAAGTGAACCTCTCACCTCGGCCTCCCAAAGTGCTGGGATTACAGGCATGAGCCACTGTGCCAAGCCCAAAGGTTTATTTTAAATTTGCAACTTTTCTATCTCCACCAGAGTGCTCTGCACTAAGCAATTTCTCCTACATTTACTTAGCTCTTTCAATTGTCCCCTGGGCTTTGTACATGTTATTTTATCTAGAATCACAGAAAGGCTGTGATCTTGAATAAGTTTCTATACCCCTGTCACCTTTATTGCCTCATCTATATAGAGTGGGCATAATGACATTATTTTAGAATTATATAAATTGAATGTGACCTTCAGAGTTTTGAGCATTAAGTATGCCTGGAAAATGTAATTTCTATGTATGTGAACAGGCTTTCACATATTCACATATAGATGTACATTAACATATGAATGATATGCTTTCTTTTCTCTTTTGTCTGCTAGTGTTCTACTATTTGTTATGCTATACTATAATTACAGGGTATGGGTTTTTTTGTCTGGCTCTCTCGCTAGTCTGTACACACCTCCAGAATTGGACGAGGTCCATGTTTTTATATTTTACTTGGCACTAGACATTGGTTCCTTATACCTAGTAGATGTTCAAAGGTCAAACACAGGTGGCAATTGCTTTATCTAAGACATTAAGTTTCCTTTTACTCTAGCCAAACATTCATCCTACAGAAAATTCAAGATCAGTAATTACAACCTGAGTTTTCTAATAAGAAATTATTATTAATTATCTATCCTGTCAAGAACTTGTTAATTCTCCTATATATTTGAATAATCAAGTACCCTTAGAAAATACTACCACATCATTCAGGCAAATGTGTTGTAAAAACTTGAGTTCTCAATACTCAGTGTGGAGATTTTCTTTGTTTGCTTTTCCTTTTCCCATAAATATTTAATGAGTATCAGCTAGGTAGTAAGCACTGTGTTGGATGCAGAGAATACATCAATGAACTAGACAAATAAGAAGTTTACATCCAGCAGGGAAGACAGACATTGAACAAGTAACCGCAAGTGTGATGAATGTTACGAAGGTCGAAGCCCTTGATTTCCAAGGAACAAAGGGCAGAATCAGAGGCAACAGAGAGGGCACGGAGAGATGGCCTGAAAGTACAGCTTGTGTGTAAGGCAGGACAGACAGATGTTCAAGGAGAAGGATGAGGTGGGAGGGTGCAGAGAAAAGAGCAAGGCATTTTAAGAGAGGAGAAAACATGTAGATGGGATGTGGCATTTATCCATTCAGACTTTTTCTATCTCCTCTGTGTTGGGTCGGTCAACTAAACCAGAACCAGTCCCACATCTTGCATAGTTCGTGTTCTAGCGAGGGAGAAAAATATTCATCAAGTAATCACACAAGAAATATGTAATCACCAATTGAGATAAATGCTGAGAAAATAAGTGTGCGTGGTTTTATTTGTGACAAAGGAAATGAACACAGAGGGAGGGTATTGAAGAAAACTTCCCTGAGGAAATGACTGTAATTGAGATCTGAAGGATAAATGAGGATTTGAGAGGAAGCATTTTCTAGACAGAAAACACAGAATGTGTAAAGGCACTGTGGTGACATAGAGCATGGCACATTCAAGGGATTCAGAGAAGACCTGCCTGTGTGGCTGGAGGGCACAGAGCAAATCTGAATGCAGCAGAGTAAAACATGGTGGCAGGGGCCCAGCGTGGTGGCTCATGCCTATAATCCCAGCACTTTGTGGGGCTGATGCGGGAGGATGACTTAAAGCCAGGAATTTGAGACCAGCTTAGGCAAGCCTGTCTCTACAAAAAAAAAAAAAAACCTAACAACAACGACAACAATAATAATAATTAGGTTCGTGCAGTAGCATGCATCTGTAGTCCCAGCTACTCAGGAGGCCGAGGCTGGAGGATTTCTTGAGCCCAGGAGTTTTAGTTTACAGTGCACTATCATTGAGCCACTCCACTCCAGCCTGAGCAACAGAGACTCTCTAAAACAGCAGCAACAACAAAGATGATGGGAGGGAGGGAGAAAAGGGAAGAGTATTTGTACTTGCCCTGCATTTTATCTCAAGAATTCTTGTGGTCACTATACTCTTAAGCATGTCTACTGCACTGACAGAAGATTAGGAAGATTCTCACATACTCCCGTAAAACATGCTCAGTGTTTTGAAATCTGCATGGTGTTCGATGCAGTAGCTTTCTGCAAGTCTAATCATCAGTTCACACATCCCCACCAACCACCTGGGACAACAGGAGCTTACACTTCTCACTTGCTTTACGCTTGCTTTACACACACCAACCATTAAAGTACGAATTCTCTCTTTTAATCCCTCCCTCAACACTAGATACTTGTACTCTCTTGGTATTTTCGTTTTACGAGGGAAGGAACTGAGGCATGAAAAAAATTAAATAACTTGCCAAACGTCACACAGCTGGAAGCTGAAGGACCAGGGTCTGACTCCATGCTATTTGACTTCAACACTTGCATTATTAATCACGACACTATCCTGGCTCTCTGTTATTTACACCACAGTGAAAATTCATCTCCATCAGAGGGAACAAAGCCCAAAACTGAATCTGGAATTGAATGCTAATAAAATAGCCAGACTCAATTTCAAAATGCCATATTGTTAATGAAACTCCACTTGCATTGGTGGGTGAAAAGGTAAAGCCGTGTTTTGTTCTTTTGCCAGTAAGTGGCGGTGCTGAGTACAGTACAAAGAGAGAATTTCAGTATCACCACTCCTATTGGTTATCACTAAGTTTCTGAACAGGGAGGAGAGGTTGAGATTAAAGATGCTGACGAAGTTAGGAAAAACCCGTGTACCCACCCAACAGCGCTAGAGAATGGAGCTCAAGCGATGCTGCCAGTGCTCTCTCTTTCCAGGTTAAGGAGACATTTCTCCTGGCTCCCCTTCCTAGAGTACCTCTCGGACATGGTTATTGTAAGCATTAGAAAACATATGTAGGCCGGGCGCCGTGGCTCACGCCTGTAATCCTAGCCCTCTGGGAGGCCGAGGCAGGTGGATCGCTCAAGGTCAGGAGTTCGAGACCAGCCTGAGCGAGACCTCGTCTCTACTAAAAATAGAAATGAATTATCTGGACAACTAAAAATATATATAGAAAAAATTAGCCAGGCATGGTGTCGCATGCCTGTAGTCCCAGCTACTCGGGAGGCTGAGGCAGGAGGATCGCTTAAGCCCAGGAGTCTGAGGTTGCTGTGAGCTAGGCTGACGCCACAACACTCACTCTAGCCCGGGCAACAAAGTGAGACTCTGTCTCAAAAAAAAAAAAAAAAGAAAGAAAAAGAAAAGAAAACATATGTAAAGTATCTAGTATGGAGTAGAACAGGGAAACTATTTGTTTTCCTAGTGTGAGATGACTAATCAAATATTGCTCTAATAGCCTCATTTGTGTTTTTAATTTTGTTTAATAAATTTAAATCATTAACCATCAATTAAATATGGTTAGCTATAATTAGATCTTGTTATATGACATAGAGTTTTTATACCTGTGAGTAGCTGCATGTAAGTTTCTCTGCCTTTCTGTCTCTGTCTCTGGTTATCAAACAGTTGCCCTCAGAAAGAGCATCTCACAGATTGACAGAGCAAGTGCCACCTGGAGAAACCTAATTTTGGATTAAAATCCAAAGTCACAATAGGGCTTACTTTTGGTTTTTCATTCAAAGTTGAAATATCGCCTGCCTCTGCCACCCCGGCTAACGCACCCTTCCCCAGTGACTGCCCCTCCCAATGCCCTGTAGATTCCCTTCACATCCCCCCTGATTACAGTCTTCAGTTTTATCCACCAGTCTACCTACTGCTGGTCAGCCGCACTAGAAACTCCACCAGTGCCTCAGGGTGTTAATCACGTTTTTGGTTAGGTAAGCAGGCTGGTACAGCACTCTGTGTAGAAGCCGGGGTCACAAACAGAAGCTAGGAAGAAACACAACCTTGAAAGTTTTCACACTTTAGGGCTAAACATGCAAAATTCAGAGTCAGAGATGACTGTGCTTTCCTTTTGGAAGAGATATTGATCTAGGGGAAGGTGGGGAGGGAGATCTTCCAAAGATGTTATTTCCTTTGTTACCAAGTAATTGGCATGTGTGTGACGTTTTGGTCAGAGGTACCTAGGCACACTGGAGTGGCAGTGCCCCCTCTGCTCTTACTGAACTGCTATCTTGTGGTTGATTTTTGAAATAGACCCATTGTTTGCCTCAGCTAATCAGGGCCAAGTTAATGTATTCCGTAAAAGAATGTTTATGAAAGTACTCTTTATTGCCTTTAAGGAGTGAGCAGTTTTTTAAAAATTTTTTCATTTAGTTGTCCCACTGACATACAATAAAAACCTCAAAGTGGAAAATACACTGCCCTTTGGAGACGTGTTCTACTTCAGAGTAGCAAACTGAGAATCCCAGACCGTGGATTCTGATCCCCTTTCTGTCTCTGATTTGCTCCATGATCTGCATTTTACAATGATAAAAGCAAAGTCTTCAATGTGAGTTCATTCGTAGTAGCAACTGTGGCTCACCTATCCTGGAAGCCCAGCGCCTAGGACAATGCTCTGCAGGCAGCGGGTGACCGATACAAGCCTGTTACATCAAATAGGTTGCCTTCTCAGTATTTTCATGTCTTTTTCTTTAAGTGGTTAGAAGGAAGAAGAATTTAAAATATCATCACATAGCAGTGGGTGTGTAAGGTCATTTGCTGTTTGTCAATCAAATAATGAAGCTAGAAAACATTTGCATGTAAATGTTACATGGAGTTGAGGTTTTAAAATCACTGAAATGTAGGTAAAATGGTCAGAGAGTGGCACTTAGAGATGAACGAATGTATTACATCTGTGGAATCTTCATATTTATTACTTTGAGTGTCATTGCCATTTCCTGCTAGGAAATTAAACATCACAAATGTATCCTTCGTTTGACCAGGTGGCCTCGATGCCTCTAAAATGAATGGTGAATCCGGGAATGTAAATTATAATCACGTCATAAGCATCTTCCTCTTAACCTTGGGTAATGATTGTAAAATAGTGCATTTTAAGCTTGTTTTGAAGGTTAAGCAGGAAATCTTGTCCTGGATAATTAATATTTCAACAAAAATCAATGTGGCTACAGTTAGCAGGTAGGTAATCTGACTAATTGGCTCAATATTAAATTTGTTAACTACAAATTGTCTTTTAGCTGAAATTGTGTTTATAGAAAAGTGGAAATCGGTGAGATATTTAGTGCATTTGTAGCACCGTCTTGTTCAGCCAGCTACAGAGAGCCCGTGATATAAATATGGAGGACCACAGGCGCTCATCCTCTGATTCACCCAAAACAAATCCTGGTGATTTTCTCTAACTGCTTTGTAAAGCTTAGGAAACCGTCACCCTGCTCACAGAATGTAGGTTAATCCTTTGCATCCACTCCTCACTTTGTCCTTGATAATCGAAGCCACCACTGTTATACCTTGAAAAGATAACTAACAGTTAACCTGCCTATACTATTTTACTATTTAGAAAGTGCTTTCAAATCTGTTATGTCTTTTGGTCTTTACAAAGCCCCATGAGGTATGATTTTTCATTAGCAGCATCTCCATTTTACAGATGTAGAATGTGCAGCTCAGAAATAGGAAGGGTCTTCCTCAAGTCCATGATGCTATTAAGGGTCAGATCTAAGAATCAAAACTCAGACTTCTGACCTCAAGTACTGATGTCTATTCACCACACCACATTGCTATTTTCATTTGAAATGGCCTCTATGGTGAAGCCAAAGAAATAGATCATTATTAGTGGCATCTAATGATGTGTGTCATTATTTTGTGAAGATATTTTGGGGGCACACCTTCAAATGCTGGTTCCCAAAACTTGTCTATGATGAAATTTCCACCCATCTGTAGAAATGTGTACTACTTAAAAATAATAATAGTAATAATAATAAGGCAGAGTTTAGTCCATTGGAAGGACAATTTTTCTCCTGACATTGTGCTCTTCCTACGATTCTTAGTGTCAAAAAGTTCACTACTTTATGAATTGATGGTGGTAGAAGAAAGTGGTGGTAGTGATGCTAGTTTTTAGTGTCAGTACTTGGAAATACGTATGTTGGATTCACACACGTTGCGTTATTTCCCTTAAAATTCTATTGCTCCATTAAATATAAAAGTCTACAAACGAGCATTTTAATAAACAACACACAGCTGATAGAATGGCTGGCAGGTAAAGTGCTTCTTGCCTGTAGCATAGGCCTTTGGAAATAATCAAGAGAGTCAAGGGTCTACAAAGAGTGGATTAAACAGTGCAGCAAGACAAGCAAACTTTCTTCCAGAATCGATGCCAGCCTCTTATGGCATTCCCTAGAGACCATCTCGCGGGCCCCAGCACCTGTGCCAGGTGTCATGGGTAGGTTAATTATATCCTGTTACTGAAGAACAAAGAGTGGCTCCTCTTCCACCCCCTTCAAATTAGCTTTGGAGGCAAATGTTGGAGCTTTACAACTATTTGGGATATGGCAGTATTGCCTTTTGCACACACATATCTCCCCACCCTTGAACCAGGCCAATCAACTCCCTTCATCCCAAAGAGAGAAAGTGTGTTGTTATAGAATCCCTCATCAGTCTGGCTCTACCAAAGAAAAGGGATCTTAAAAGCTGCAGATTTTTTGCAGAACAGCATCTCTTTTTCTCCAGATCTTTCCTGCATGGCTACTACACATGCACCACTTCTCTGACCCATAAGGATTAGGGAAAATAAACAAACAGAAACTGTCCTGGGCTTGAGATAATCAGTGGACTGGGCTCAGCAAAGGAATGTAAATCCAAGTGTCATGTAGCTAAGAACTGCCACTTGAAAAGCCGATGCAGTGGGAATAGCAAGAGTGTAAAAGCAATGCTTTGCGGATGGTGAAATGTTCAGAGCAAGACTCTTACCATCTGAGGTACAGCTTAGGGACTCTACTACCAAGCATGGCAGATAACTCTCAGAAACATGGACAGTGCAAACCCAACTGATACTAACAGTGTGTTTTCCCTATTTGTTGGTTTGCTTTTCTATTAAAAATTCAGAGTGGGAAGCAAATGTGCTTGAAAAATACTATTTCTCCTTTACTGATAGTGTCTAGAAGCCCTGAGTGGTCTGGAATGCAAAGAGCAAGATGGAGCCTCAAACATCTTCACAGAGATGTGTTTTCAAAGTCAGCCCATACAGCAAAATGCCTATAGTTAAAGTTACCCTCAAAATTCACTTAAGTAGTGGGTATGCATACCCACGTTGGAGACAGGCATGCCACTTTCCCCCCCAGGATTGGAACATGCAAGTAATTGTTTCTTTAGTTGAGCATCAGATGAAGAAGTTAGCTTGAGTTCAAAGCACAGGTTGTTTGAAAAATAGATATCTTTAAATAGTAGACAATGTGGTAATATACTCTCTCTGCATGAAGCCGGTAAAAGTCAAAGCTAAGAAATAAAAGAGATTTGGGTCCCCCATCTCGAACACAGTGTGGGAAATTGACCCAGCAAGCTGCATAGTGTGCAGAATTGCCCACACCTTCTCTCTCACACCTGCCACCCCACTGTGTGGCCTCTGGCAAGTCGTTTTCCTTTCTGGGTCTCCATTTCATTCTCTGTATAATGTATATATGATGTCAATATCAATGGCTGTCTTAAGGGTCAACTGACACTAAGTAGGTCAACATTTTCTTCCAACTGTAAAAGTAAGACATGCCTTGTTGAAAAAAAAAAAAAGATAATAGAAAAAGAGCTACAGAAAAAATGTCTAACAGGAGTAAAAAAGAATAATAAGAGGGACCTTTCACTCTAACGGAAGAGAAAGACATAAAGTGTTAATTCCAGAATATTATATGGTAAATGAAAAGACAGCAGCGTGCCCAGTCTGTAAGGACAGCATGGAGGAGCAATGCATGACCCATCCTAGGGTACGCAGTGGGCTCCCCAAGAGCGACGATGACTGAGCCACGCCTTGACAGATGGTTGATAGTCAAAGAGGCCAAGGGAGCTGGCAGGGTGTTTATGCAATAAGAGCAGCAAAGCCTGAATCTTCATGGATATGCAGGGGGCCTGGAAACACTCCATATATCAAGGTGGTCAAACATGAAATAGGGAGAAGGAGGCTATGAGGCTAGAGAGAGAGGTGAGGTCAGGTCATGTGAGCATTGTTTGACGTGGTAACGAGCTTTAGTTAATCTTTTGGTGGCTGATGATTTTAAAGGGTTTTTGAGCTGCACTGTGATAGAAACAGGTTTGCATTTTAGAGCTTGATTACTGTGGCTTCATTTTGGAGTGTGCATTTAAGGCACTGGGCTACCAGAGTCTAGAAAAACAGTGAAGAAGAATTTTCAATATTCCAGGCAGGAAATGATAAGAGTCTGTCCTAAGACAAAGGCAGTGAAATTAGAGGAGGCATATGAAATGTTTCTGTGATGAAATCATCAGGGCTTGGTGGATGGTTTGGATGAGGATGGGGAGAGAGATTGAGAGTAAAGAGTACAGAATGAAAAAAAAGATTATAGAATGACTTCCAGGTGTATGACTTGGATGGTGGAATATGATTGACTGACTCTGGAAGCAGCTTATGGTTAGAGATCAAGAAGTGTCAAATTTGCTTAAACACATACCCAGTTTTGTGATTTATCGTCCAAATCTGGATACTTATGAGTGTGAAAGGGGCCTTGTATTAATAAATTTGCCAGGACAATAAATGTAAACTATAACTATCTCAGGAAAACTAGAGTATAAATTTACCTTATCTATGGAACATTCAAGTAAATGCCTATGCTGATCAGACTGTTAAATTTATTAGAATAGTCAATCTACAGGTGATTGAAGATTTATGATAAACGGGCATGAGCATAAAAGTTAGAATTAAAATTATGAGGATAAATCAGACCATCTAAAAGAGAGAGAAGAGCAGCAGGCCAAGGGCACCACGGTGAACAGCACCGTTTAAAGATTAGGAGAAGCTGAAAGAACTGTCAAAGGAGACTAAGAGGGTGGAGGCACAGAAGGTACGAATTCGGAGAGGACAGAGAGCAGACATTTTGGGGGAGCATTTGAAAATGTCCAGTACAACAAAAAAATAGAGAAGGATTGAAAAATGCGCACTGGATATGGCAACACGGAGCTGACTGTTGCCAGAGTGATTGCCCGGGGGAGCTGAGGCCAGCGTCCGGGTGTGGTGGGTGGCTGCGTGAATGGTAAGTAAAGAAGCAGAGAAAGCCAGGGCTTTCCTTTTATGTTCAATGATAGTATTAATAACTTATTTAAGTTTTGTTTTGCATTTTTCTCTGTTCAGCAGTAGGTAGGGAAGGGGATCCAGCATTCTTATTGGGTACACGCCATGGCACATTGAGTGCAGAATTATTTGAGAACATAGGGCAAGTGGAGGGAAACCTCAGGAAGGTAATGCATGTACGATTCTGGATGATGATGAGACTGGGAGTCCAGTTGTGTGCCTGCTCCTAAATTACTGCAGTAAGGCAGCACCACCGACGTCCTTGTCTATGGATAGAACGGGTGTCATCTTTTCTAAATAGCCAGCTGGTATTAAGGGCTTAAAGGGTTACCAAAACTATGGTATTGGGTAAGAATGAAGCCTTCGCCTCAACTCAGTAGACTGTTGTCCAAGGCGAGTGTTAGTCCAGAAAAGACATGTCAGGTCCACCCCCCAACCTCCATTTCATCTTCCACACTTGTTGCTCTCTGATCAACCTGCCTTTCCCACAACAATTCTTCCTTCTCTCTTCCATGTCACTTTTACATTATGTTATCTCCTTCCTCTCCTCTACCTTCACCGTAACCAATCACTCGTTCTTTCCTTGTGCACATCAAAGTGAAGGAGGGACCCATTTGTCTACAAATAATTGACTAAAGTATAGTGATCACCCTTCCCTCCATTAGCTCTTGTGAACATTGAGAAAATAACTGCTAGTGTATATATTTTGAGTTTTGGAAGGTCTCCAAAAAGAGCTGAACTTTGACCGTGTGTACTGGACCTGTGGGGGTGGGACAGCTAAATAGAGTAATGCTCCTTCAGACTAGTGAGTGTGTCTCTTTGTTTCCATTTGGAAAGACTGCAGGAGGACAACAGGTAGAGTCCTTTTGGAACCAATCTGTGACCCTATCCCATGAGACAATTTGGCTCCAAGATGTTTATTTAATACTGTTTTCTTATTTTTCTTAACCATCTAGAACATGAAACGGCTGTATTTTGGGGCAATTTACAAAATGGCCTATTGTACTTGCAAGAGTCCAAGGATTCTTGTGTCAATTCCCCTCAATCATGGACTGAACGGTCCTCTTGTTTGGAGGCCTGGCAGCTATTTCAGCTTTGGGAAAGACTGGTCGAGCTTGTAATGTTCGCCCAGCAGCGTGCTGGTGCTCTTTATTCATCATGTGCTCTGTGGGACAGTAATGGCTTTCCAGCAGGCATAAGTGACGGTTTGCTTTTGCATCTTAAAAGCATTAATCTTGTATGATATGATGCATATGGTTTGTACAGTGGCTGTAACAATTAAACGTTCACGCGGACTCCTTTAGGGCAGTGCATTGGCTTATTTCAGCATTCAAATACTGCTTAGTGTTTTTATTCCTAGCCAGTTCATTCTTATGAATATGTTGTCAAGGCTCATTTCTTTTGCTCCTGTTTTACACTCACCCTCACTCTCTTCCCCATACAAAATTCTTCTCTATGTAGAGTTCCTATGGAAACACACCATCTCTGACCACCCCCTAGAAAGTCATTTCTTACCATTTAATCTCTATAACATTTAAAAAATTTCCAACAGAGCAATTACTATGCTCTGTGATTATCTAATTTTTTTCTTATTTATTAAGCTATTGCCTATCTCTTTCACTGTAATATGAGCTCCATGAGGGCAGGAACTTTTTCTTTTATATTCATAGCAATAATACAAACACCTAGCATTGGAACTGACCCATACAGGCAGTTCACGTATATTTGTCGATTGAAGTATAGCTCTTCAGGTAGAAATGACCCCCTCCCTCTGTTGTGCTTTGCATTTCATACATATTTATATCACTGAGTATTTATTGCATGAATGTGTGTGTGTGACATACCCTCTCCCCTTAGTAGACTCGGTAGACTGTGAACTTCTTGAGAGAAGGGACTGTGTCTTCCTCATCTTTGATTCCCTGTCACCCAGCATAAAGCCTGTTATTGAGTCAGTGCTCAAAGAATATTTGCTGATTTACCTATAGGTTTCTCTGCATTAAATGTAACTACATTATATCTTATTTAATAAGTTTTTGCTGAGCCCATAGGTTGCAAAGTCCTCAGTTATGAATGTGTGCTAACTGGAAATAGACACAGCACCTCCGTTTGATCTTCGAAGTACATGGTGTAGAGACTTTGTGTGGGGGTTGGGTGTGGAGCATATATATAAAACATATTGAAAATCTCTCATTTCTGTGCCAAGAGAGACATCATAAATCTTTGAATTTAAGGACATTATGTTTTCAGGAAAATCGAGTTTGTTTTATATGATATTTAAACACAAATTGAGTATCACTCATGATTAGTACTTCTGACATGAGAGAAAATACAAGACTACTCGGTACACACTATCCCAGGTTGACATGCTCTTTGGCCCCTAAATTTAGTAAAGAAGGATTGAAGATAGTGAGGATTATGATTAGCACTGTAAACATCTCCAACTGATATTTCTAAGTGTGTGTTTGGAGCTCTATCAGGGAGTATATTTGCTCATATGCCTTTCACTGAATACATGTTTGCTTTAGGTAATGTGCCTGGCATCGATCACCCATCCAACACAAGGCAGCTGACCTGGCCCTCTGGCAGCAGCAAAGTACAGGAAGACCAGCCGGGCACCAGATTCCCCCTTTACTATAAACTGAGTCACCTCACACGTAGCCAGGAGAGTAGGCTCTGCTGTCCTGCAGTGTAGGATTTCTGCTGCATACATAGCATGCTGACAGGAAAGATGGAAGTCATGAACTCTTGGTTTATTTGGGAGGCATCTCACCCAAGACATCCTCAAGCAGGCCATTCTCGGTTCTTTTACCCACAACACAAATTCTTTCCAGTATGACCAACATATTTCCAAACATACCAAACCATGTAATTTAATCTTTTTATCTATGAAAGTTCTTAAAAGATATATTTCTCATTCAGTGTCTTAACCTATTACTATATCTGTGTATTTTAATGCAGAATTTTGTTTACTGATACCTGTCCTCTAGTTTTAAGAAATAACTATGGAAATATTTGATGTCATCTATATCCCACATATGTACAAGAGAAAACCACGATATGATTGCTTTAATGATTCCAAAGTTGATGTATAGAAGAGTATTCTTCTAGGCCAAACGAATTAAATTGTTTTCTCAAAATATGAGCCCACAATATGATTTTTAAAAGCAAGCATGCAACTGAAAATTGCCTAAGCTCTGAGACCCAAAACCACTCAAATTTCACTACTGTTTTCCTCTGTTAACAACATCTAGAATTCTTTAAAATCCCTTTTGCTCTCACTCAAATCTATTATAAAAATTTTAATTTACTCTATCCATGACTACATTCAATAAGCGCTGTTTCAGACAGGAAATGGAACTATTAAAGTGATGAACTCCTTTCTCCTTGTTATTAAAGGATTCTGTTTTTATCCTGCTGATTCTTTTCAACTTATCATAATGCATGGAACAACCAGTACAGGGGGTTCAGTATAATAGGGGAGAGAAGAGAAGAAAACAACACACATAATAATAGCTGACTTTTAATGAGAATTCTTTAGGGCTTTGACCAGGCAGATCCAAAATAATTTATCTTATGATAGTACCAAAAGCAAATTACTCACAAGATTACACTGTTAAGAACTGTCGCAATATTCCCAGGGCTGTAATGCTGCCTCTTTTAGATATTTTAGAATCACCTTTATAACTTTTGCTATTAGTTGCTAAGAAACAAATTATAATTGCAGCTCAGACTCTTTACTGTGTTAGCCTCTTACTGCCCCATAGTGGCATTTATTTCCTTCAGAAGATTAAATGATCAACAAAGTAATTGTTTTAAATATAATTGACAATGAAAGCATTTTCAGAAAGCAAGACATGATTGTACGATTTTTATTTGGGGGGGAGAGTAGTGAGAGTAATTATTATAATGACATCACCATGTTGAAATGACTTAAAATTTTGAAAAACGTCTAATGGCTTTCTTTTCAGGCAATTCGTTATTAATTAGAAATCAATTTTACTTTTTTTTTGACTTGTTATGTTGGATGGAAAGAGATGATGAAGAGTAGAAACTTTGAAGTGAGACTGGTCAGAGTTTGTATGGTAGCTCTATCCCCTGCTAGATGTGGCTAACTTTGGGTAAGGCATTTAATTTTCTCAAAATCTCAGTATTCCCTTCTGAAAAGGGGGGATAACAATTCATACTTTGCAATGGCACACAAGCAATAAACAGGTTAATGTGTTTGAAGTATCTAGAAGCCACACAATAAGTCGTAGTGGTTAGTTGTGTTATTAACTCCTAAAATTGGAGGGAAAATTCTTAGGATAGTCTTAAAAGCCTTCATAAAGATAAATGGCTAATTGGATAGATTAGCAATATAATATTTCAAATTAGTATATATTAATTTTCAGTAAGTCATACCAAACTCAGGCAGTGACATGAGAAATTCATTAAATTGTTCATTTACTTGAAGAACTAACTGACCATTATTATTTTAAGAGTAAGTGCTCACTGATAAAAGTGTAAAAGTAAGGGGGGAGGTCTTAATCCCCCCAACACGTGATTGAAGAAAAAATGTTAATATGTATATCTGACTCATACTCTGAACCAACAGGTTTTACATCGGAGAATAAGATAAAATGAATTGCCCTGCAAATCTACATTGTGAGGGCCAAATGTTGATACAGAATGATTATAAATATTTTCAATTTAGCTGTAGTAAGCACCATAGTTTTTTACTATTAATGTCTTCTCTGGTATCTTAGTGCCTGATTATACAGACCTTTTCAGTGTAAGCGATCACTTATGCCTGTTAGCTTCTGTGAAATCGATTCCTGCTCTCCCCTCTGCTCCCCCAAAAACACATTTATAATCTCCAAAGGGCTCTGGATCCTCCAACCCTAAATATGAGTGTGTTCCCTTTTACACATTTTATATTTGGGTTCTGCATAAGAATAAAGGACCCTTTCCCACCCACCCCGCCATCCCTGCCTCCCTTAAAGTGGTTTCTCTAGAAAATAATCTGGGTTTTAAATTTCTCTTAAAGACAATAGAATTTCTGGCAATCATGTCTGCCATTGAGTTCCTCCAAATGGGGCATGTTCTTCCACCACGTTGATCTCATATGTAATATGCAGCTACGCCCAGCCTCCTTCACTTATTTAACAGCTGTTTCTGATCCCTAAAGGCAAGTGAGTTTATGGTCCCTCATACACACTCATGCCCTTAAAATTCCATACTCACATGGGTGAAAAAAATGGCACGTTCATATCTATACATTTTCATTCTTTGAGAGGGAAAGTTGTGATGCTGTTTGTCATAGAGAGTTAAATAATTCTTAGAGTCCCTGCATTATAAATTTTAGATAGTGTGAATTCTTTGCTGATCATAATTTTCTCACAATTCCAAGCCCACGTGAAGTCAAATATTTTGATCTACATTTAAACACCAACTGAGCACATGACACTGTGCTAGGAACTCGGGAAGCAAGAGGCAAATTAGATATGATCCTGCCAAAATCTCAAATGAGTAGGAATGGGAGAAATAAAAAGAAATACACATGGAGTGCTTAGCTTCAGATGAAAAGGAGAGAAACCAACATGCCATAAAACCAGCTGAAACAGTGTATCTGCCAGAAACCTAAACAAGGAAAAAAAGTGCTTTTAATCTTAATTCCAGCAAGCTCAAACTTGCTGAATTCAGTAAATATCATTTATATTCTTCATTTTTCTGTGTCCTTCATTCCTCCTGAAACTCTGGAAAAAATACTCTACCATCTTCTGTTTATCATCATTAACGAATCCAATTCATAACACTTTACAAATTAAAACAATGGAAAAAGGGGCAATAAATAACACTATACTGTGAATCAGATCTACTAAACTGTATGTTAAGCATTTATGTGAGTGAGCAAGATACCTCCCAACACTGTACTAACCCTTCTAGTCTGCCTTCCACAGAGCCTCTTTTTACTAAATGGTTTCCTAGTGGCAATGAAGACTTGAAAATGCACACCCATATTGTTGTCAAAACCGCAAGTGGGTTTTAGTCTAGATCCAGTTGCTGTTCACACAAAGATCCAATTACTGAGACAATGAGGAATGCCAAGGAAGAAAGGAACTTTTAATACAATAGATATCTTGTGGGGAGAATGGGAGAAGCTGCCTCAAATCTTTCTCCCTACTAAGGGAGGTCATGGGCTTTTTTTTTGTCTGTGAAGAATTATTTAATTGTGCATTTTCCAACATGGGAGGTAAACTAAAGGCAGTTTGACAGGTGTTCCACCAAAACTGTTTATATTCACCCAGGTGTTTCCATCACAGGCTATATTAGTTATCTATAGCTCTATAACAAATTGCCCCCCAAAACTTGGTGGCAACAATAATAAACATTTATTAATCTCCAGTTCCTAGGGGTCAGAAATTAGAGAGTAGCTTTGCTGCACAGTTTTATCTTAGAGTCTCTCATGAGTTTGTAGTCAAGTACTCAGCCAGGACTACGGCCATCCAGCAACTTGACTCCAGATGGAAGATCGGTTTCCAAGGTAGATGGCTCACACGGCTGGCAACTTGGTACTGATTATTGGTGGGAGGCCTCGGCTTCTCCCCAAATGGGCCTTGGGGCTGCTTATGTGTCCTCATGACATGGCAGCGGGCTTTCTGCAGAGCAAGCAATTCAAGAGACAGTGGGGAAGAAGCTATCCTCTTTCTGACCTCGTCTTGGAAGTGTAGAAGAATCACTCTGCCACATTCTCTTTGTGAGAAACAAGCCTCTCAGCCTGTGTGTGGTGGCCTTAAAGTGTGTCCACAGAATCTTTGGCACTTTTCCTTCAAAAGGTGGAGCCTAATTCTCTTGGATATAGGTCAGGCTGAGAGGTCATGGGCTTTTTAAGACCATGTGCCTTGGCGCAGGCCATGGTGTAACTAACAAGTGGCTACACGCACTGGGATAAGTCACATGCATTGGGGAAAGTCGTGGGGGATGGTGATTCTTGGCATCAGGAGTCTTGCTTAGGGGGTCTTCGGAATCTCAACTCCTTTGTCTTACAGACAATCCACCATTTCTGGGAAACAACTCAAAAAGTTCAAGTAGTTAGTTAAGAGAGGAGAGTATAAACTTACAGTGTTCATGGAGCTGGTGACAACTCCTCCCTTCTTTTTAGTTCATCTCTAAATCTTGAGGAATCAGGATGTAGATCTATCTGGGTCCTTCCTGCTAAAATGGAATATAGTTGTGGTATGAGGAAGAATAAAATTGTTGGGCTCGTAACTGAAACTTCTTAGTACATATTGTTGAGTTACCACCCTTTCCCCACCGAGGTAGCAAAGTATATCGAAAGAAGTACCCATCCTTGTCTGGGGTCCTTCCCAGGAAAATACTGGCCCAGTGATCCCCAGATGGACTCTCCATCCTAAAATTTCCCTAGTTATTCATAAAGGAAGTTTTAGGTGGCTAAGATAGGTTAGTGGAAGAGGCAATAGAATGAGAGATCTTAACTAGAGAATTGTCTTGACAAACAAAAATCCCCAAAGAACAAGCTAGACATACAGGGTTTATATTTCTAGACATCCCAAGGAATAGGGCATGGGCCTCAATTACCTTTTGGCCAGTAGCCATAGGATACCCAGCTTTGCATTGTCCCTGTTCTGTAATGGTGCTAACCAGCTCCTCATCTAGGTCTGACAGGGGCTGATCAGTCAAATCCTGGAGACTAGAATACCCTTGGCCAATAATCTGAATGTAATCATAGAATGGGGAATAAGAGTCCTTAGACAGCAAGGTGGCTGGACTTAAGGTGGACACCAGCCTCAGAGATATATTAGGATTACCTAACAAAGTAGCCTGATATTACCCATCTGGCCACTCGCTGGTAACCAAAGGCCTCCCTTTTGTTCTAGTAGAGGTGATACATAATGCATGGTGTGAACAGTCACCAGTTGCCCAAGGGCAAACTTTTCAGCTTCCTATAAAATATCATAAATAGCAGCTAAGGCTCTCAGACAAGTGGGCCATCCTTTTATTATCACATCCAATTGCTCAGAGAAATAAGGTACAGGCTGCTTATGATCCCCCAAAGTTTGTGTCAATACCCTGAGTCCAATTCCTCACCTTTCTCAAATGAACAGATCAAAAGGCTTATATAAGTCCAAGGGGCCCAATGTGGGGCCATCATTAATTTTTAATAGTCAAGAAAGCCCTGTGGCATCCCCCAGTCCAAGTAAGTTGTTCTTTTTCTTCCCCTTTTAAGGCTCTATACAAGGGTTTTCCCATTAGTCTGCAGGTAGGAATCTAAATCCGGCAAAACCCAGCCATACCCAAGAATTGCTGCATAACTGCTTATGGGTGGTATGGACTGTCGTTCTGTTTACAGCCGCTCTCCAATCTGCAAGGAGGGTCTGAGTTTCAAGAGATGATTCAGACCCCAAATAATTGACAGTAGGAAGTGAGATCTGAACATTCTGAGTTGCTTTATATCCTTTGTCATCCAGTACATTTAATACAATTACAGCCTGTTGCTTTGATTCAGCCTCAGTCTCACTGGCTATCAGGGTATTGTCTATATACTGTAAAATCATTTCCTTGCCTAAAATTATTTCCCTCAAATCTCTGGCTAGAATTTTCTGAAGATTTCAGGGGATTCCCCTTCAAAAGCAAATAGTACTTGGGATTTGTGGGCAAGAGGAATGCAAACAAAAGCATCTTTTAAATCTATTACTGAAAATCAGGCAAAATTTCCAGATAAGAATACCCTCCACCATTTGGTTCACTGCCCTTAGATCTTGAATAAACTGGTCTTCCTGGGTTCCAGGTTTTTTTCTTTTTGACCAACAGAATGGGGGTTTAATGAGGCATGTCTGACCTCTCTTCCCTTTATGGCCAGGAACTCAGTTTTCAATTTTTTCTTTGGGGTCTCCTTGGCCAAGAGGGGGTCCGTTCAGTCGGTGGGGGGCATGCCTAGGATTTCATTTTGGTTCACATTCCTCCCCCTTTGGCCAAGATTTGCCAGAGGCAGCATCAGTGACCAAACTTTTATTTTGTCTCATCGTTGCCCGTGTGGTGTAGCCACCTGCCCTGGTTCCATCCTGTCCCTCAGTGGGACCCTGTGGCCAAAGAACTTAAAGTAAAAGACTTACAGCAAATTCAATGTTCTGGGCCAGATGTGAATGGAGGTGGACAGGCATTTATCAAACTTTAAAACCTTTTAAGCAACAGAAGAGCAAAAAAACCAAACACTAAAAGCAAGTTTATAAAATTAACTTATCTATTAGCATCAAGCAACTGTCAAATTCATAGGAATTCACTATACAAAACATAAGCATTTGTTAAAACCATTTGAATTAAGGATTTAGAGACTCTTATATCAGAATGAACAAACAACATTCTAAAGAAAAAGTTATATGTCCTGCCTACTTTCAACAATGACAGGAAAACAAGCTTATAGGTAGCTAAACATTCAAATTATCTAGACTTTGTGGACATTTGTCAAAGATGTTAAAAGGCTCAAAACATTTGATCAAAACAGAACCACAGATTATTGTAAAATAATAGCAATTCACTTAAACAAGAGTGATAATCAGACTTTAAGGCAACATAGCAAAAAAACCTTAACTTTTTAAAGCTCAGTTTTCTCACGTAATCAAAAACCTGATAAGGACAACATGGGAATTATCCTGATAAAACATAAAATCTTTGTTTCATAGGCAAGTTAACAAAAAGTCAAGAAAAACCTTTAGTGCAATTGTTTTTTTCATATGGGAAACCCGTTTAGACAACTTGGAAGTCAAACCTCATGAAAAGGATACCAGAAATTATCAGTCATACGAAGACTGTGTTCTGGTCATGAGTGAACATTATATTATAAAAGAAACAAGAAACTAGAAAACTAATACCTTGAGAAGGGAAATATACAACTCTTAGTAACATCATAGGAAGTTTTTTGACCATGTTGAACAATACATACATATTAAGAAGCTAAAGAAAAAAAATTGTTTTGCAGACCTTTAAGGTAAACATTTCAGTATCAGACCTTAACAGCAGACTTAGAACCAGAGGAGGTAAAATGTTGTAGGAGCAGATGAAAAGGTGGAAAGCGAGGGTTATTATCTCAGTCCTTCTCAAGGGGAGGAAAAGCTGAAAACAATGAGACACAGCAGAAGTTGAACTTGTGAGATATAGATCTGAGAAGTTTCAAAAGATAAACCTGTCGCAATTTTATCACATTTATCTCCTTTACAGTTGCCTAATTTCTTTTAGCAGTTTACTTAACCATTTCGATAGCCTGTGAATATTAGATATACAACCAATGTGATTAATTGTGCCCTCAACAAACTCATTTAATGTTTAAACAAATGTAATATCTAAACATATTTTCATAAACAAAATTGGGAAATGAATTTTCAAACATAGACCAAACAATCACAAAATATAATTTTAACTATTATTTTTAAACTTAAAAGAAACCCACCAAAATAATAAAGGTAAGTATTCTAGTAAGGCTTGCTATTCTGAGAAATGTAACATCTTTAAGTTCTATAAATACCTGTAGAAGTTTTAGAGCACATCCTGCTTAAGGATGTTAACTAATCTGATCTTTCTAAAATGCCAATATCCCAAAATAAAATTTATTGATGTGGTATCACCTGACTATAGACCGAATAAACCTCAATCCTAAGCATCTCAAATAATGGCACAAAATCATAACTTTTTTTACATCAAGATGAAGCTATTTTAAAAACCAATCTAACTGGTCTCAAAACGACTTTCTACTTAAATGCCAATTTAATTACATGTAATACTTCCAAAGAATAAGATTGTTTGGAGATTCTCTTGGGATTCTAAGAATAAACATTTTGTTCATTTTGAAATAAATTACTATACAAAAATTAACCATTCAAGGATTCCTTGTAAAATTTTTTTAGGCAAAGGTCTTTTCTATGACAACACAATGTACATGTAACAGGCTAGCTTACAACCAGTACTCAGAAAGAGTGACCAAAACCAAAATATCTTCATAAACGTTTCACCATAGGTTTCTGTTTTTGTGCTATCATTTACTTAAAGAGTTTTATTTAGTCTAACTTATTAACACTTATTTTTGTTTAGACAAGTCTATATTTTACCAGAGTAAGAAACTTAAACACATGAGTATTTTTGCCGATAACTCAGGAGACTTAGCTGTTTTTAGTCATACAAACACAGATCATTTTGTTTTGGCTGGGTTTTTAGTTTTATAACCTTTGTGTCAAACCCTGACACCTTCAAATACAAAAGTGACCACTAAACTCAGGTAAAAATGTATATTGACAGTTTTTAGGACATTTTTATTGCTATTTTATCAGTAATTTTTGAAAACCTGCTTGTTTACTAAAGATTATTAAATTCACATGACCTTGAAAAGCATTTGGGCTTATTTATTTAGTTTATGAGAGCTCCTTTTATTTATAAGCCAGTTTTGGTATCATGTGGATGTATAATACATGTATATACAAAAAACACATGTAAACACATACAGACATACACAAAGTTTCAATTGCTTTCATCTCAGAACTCTAGCCCTGAGATCCTCTGAAGTTCCACACGAATCTATATATTAATACATTATGTTTCTGTTCCTCTTTCCCTGTCCAACAGTGGGGGTCCTCCCCCCCCCCGCCTTTCAGCCAGGGTGTCTCCACGGAGGGAGATGTCTTTCAGTCTCTTAGGCCTTGGACAGAGACGTCTCCTAATTTCCCAGACTTTAGAATGGAGACGTCTTTTGCCCTTTTAGATCTTAGAACCTGCTGCAAGAGAAAGTACCATCAGAGGTGTCTTTCAACTTCCCAGACCTTGGGTTGTGCGTATAATACCATCAACAGCAAATGTAAAGTAGGCAAAAAGAAAATAGAGACAAAGAGCTCAACAGATTGCACCTTTACACGCCACACACTAGTACAAACAGGCACTCAGCACAAAGGAAGTTCCAAACAAACCTCCAAAAGGAGGTTCCAAACAAACAAACTGCAGTTTCCCCTAATAAGCCGTGGGGGTGCAAAATCAAAACAGTTAGGTTGGTTCCCACACTCACAACCAAACGGTTGGGGGCTTATCCAACCCTAAGCAAACAGGAATTCCTTCAGAATCCCCAAATTGAGAGAGGCATCCCCCAATGGTATGGCACCTTCAAATAAAGCTCACAGGCCCAGCCGCAAATTTCAAAACCCAAATCCAGAGTTGCTTTCTTCAGAGGTAATTAGGAAGTAATCACCAATGCCTTGGAGGCCCATAATGGTGGAGCTGATAGGAGCGTCCACAGCTGCCTTCTGGCAAATATGGCCCCACAGCTGCTGAGAGAGGCTTTTGGTCTCCTTGATCCACAGCCACTGAAACACGGGCAACATCCCATATGAGCCCCCATAGTTGTTGAAACAATAAGGGAGTTTTGGTCTAGAACCAGTTGCTCATCCCACAAAGATCCAATTATTGAGACAATGAGGATTGCCAAGGAAGAAAGGAATTTTTAATACAACAGATGTCTTGTGGGGAGAAGGGGAGAAGCTCCCTCAAATCTGTCTCCCTACTAAGGGAGGTCATGGGCTTTTTAAGCAGGAGCCACGTGCCTTGGGGCAGGTCATGGTGTAACTAACCAGAGGCTACATGCACTGGGGCAGGTCGTGGGGGACAGTGATTCTTGGCATCAGGAATCTTGCATAGGGGCCTTCAGAATCTCAACTCCTTTGTCTTGCAGAAAATCCACCATTTCTGGAAAACAACTCTAAAAGTTCAAGTAGTTAATTGAGAGACTATAAAAAACGTATAGAGGTTCCTGTAGCTAGTTACAATGCTGTTTCCTACTCTCACTGTGTGTATTTTTTTTAATGGGAAGGAATAGACAGTTTATAAAGGGTCCTGCCTTTCTTACTAACAAAGAATTAGCTTGAGTCCCAGAAAATTCTGCCTGTTTCTCTAAGAAGTTACGATGTACCGCTGGGCAGATGGGAGACCAGGTGTCATGGCTCAGTTTAAGAACCAAAAGCCAGGAACACAGCACTTTGAATATTTGTTAGTGCTCATTCCCTGTGGCTTGCAGGATAAGCTACTACTTTTCTTTATCTCTCTGCTCTTTAATGCATAAGGAAGCAAAGAAAAAGAAGGCATGTGTCCCAGAGCCCCGTGGTGAGGAAAAGCAACGGTGCTTCCGTTATGTGCTTTCAAGGGGATCAGAATCTTAGGTCTAAAGAGTGACCTGGACTCAGTTTTGTGTTTCTCATGAGTGTCCTGGCTTCACTTGTGTATTTACTTAGCTGTGTACGGGATCCTGGAGAGTGCTGGTTCAGTTCCCCAACTTTAAAGGTGCGGAGAATTGAGGCCTTGGAGGGGGTGCATCTTGAAGAAGGTCACAGCCTTTAGCTGCAGTCCTATTGCTATTATTAGGTCTTCCTACCCTTCTCCCCATTGTACCTATTGTTCTCACATTGGTGACCCTCCTTCATCTCCAGAGGCATGTCATTGGAGTTATCCTGGGGACCTTGCATTCAGAAGGAATAAGAGTGAAATAGGAACAAAAGGAAGAAGTTAGAAGCTACTTGTGATTTTTCTCAGCAGAATCCAGGCTTCTAAACTTTTTTAAACTTCTAAACTTTAGAGTAATGGAAACTATCAATATCTTAGTGCCATGCTTAGAAAATTCTCAAACAAATTTCATGCCTCCCGCATTATAAAACAGCATTTGAACTCCAGGCTTCTAAACTTTTATAAACTTCTAAACTTTTCTCTAGAGTAATGGAAGCTATCGATATCTTAGTGCCACGCTTAGAAAATTCTCAAACAAATTTCATGCCTCCAGCGTTATAAAACAGCATTTGAACTCAAGACTGGAGAGGAGTTGTCACTTAAAAAAAAAAAAAAAAAAAA
This sequence comes from Lemur catta, assembly GCF_020740605.2. Classification (NCBI taxonomy): domain Eukaryota; kingdom Metazoa; phylum Chordata; class Mammalia; order Primates; family Lemuridae; genus Lemur; species Lemur catta. Next base: position 14,991,622 of record NC_059145.1, on the reverse strand, counting down.
CACTCTTGGCATTTTGAAATATCATTTGATCACTGCAGGCTAATTATTGCTGTTCCTAATCCACCAGGTTGACATTTAATAAATGTTCATGATGAATCCATTCTTTAGTTAGTTGAACCCTGTAATTTTCTTGCTTCTTTTTCAATTTACAATATTTGTAATAAAGGTGCCAGGCATAATTCCCTGGGAAAGGTCAGTATACTGTTTATTAACCATAAGCCTTTCTGGTTCTTCTGGGTGTATATTTGTCAGAAAATAGATTATCCTATTATGATTTCAAATTTTAGATTCTCCTGATCGATTCTCTTCATCACATTGCCTGCTGACATAATTGGGGTAATAACAGCCAACATTTTTTATTATTCTTTCAGGAGTTAGAAACTCAGACCCACGTAGAAATTGGACAGGTGATGTGAATGGGTGGAACAGGGGAATGGATACGAGGCCAACAGAGACAGGCCTACAGTGTGGCAGATGGGAGCCCATACGCTCTTCCTTACAGTTCACTGTTTTGAAAACAATTTAATTGTTATGCTGAGCAAGCACAACACACCCTTGTTTCTGTTTACTGAACACTTCCACATACATTTAATCCCCAAAATACTATATAGCAGGGGTCCCCAACCTATGGTGAGTTGTATAATTATTTCATTATATATTATAATGTAATAATAATAGAAATAAAGTCCAAAATAAATGTAATGTGCTTGAATCATCCCGAAACCATCCCCTCTTCCCTGGTCCATGGAAAAATTGTCTTCCATGAAAACAGTCCCTGGTGCCAAAAAGGCTGGGGACCAGGGACCACTGCTATAGAGGGAAAATATAGCCCCATTTTTCAGATGAGGAAACTGAGTTTTAGAGATGTTATGGTCTTTGCCTTAAGTCATACGGCTAGGAAGTAGTAGAAATGATACTCAAACTCAACTCAAACTTTACTCTGGTGCCTACAAAACCAAAACTGTGGTCTAAGGGAAGAAAGATAATGCAATGAATGCAGTTGGTTAGTGCTGAAAGAACATCAAGCAAGAAACGAAGTGATTTGCATTTCAGGCCCAGCTTGCCATTAGCAACATGGCTTTAAAGTGATGTTTAAATGTCTCGGTTCTCATTCTGGTGTATTGACGATTTTGTGCCCACTATGGAATCTTCCATGCTGGATTCTTGGAGCCATATTACAGATAACATTTATCCAGTGTACACTGGTTAAGTTGACCCAGACAAGAAAGATGGGTTACAACTTAAGAATCTGTTTTGTCCCTCAGAAAGGAAAGAAGCTGAAGTCCTGCTGTCTTCTCTGGTCTTTGTGCATAAGTGAGGGCCGGACACTCACCCTCCTGTGTTTCATTCTCCTTATCTGCAAATTGAAAGGGGTTGAATAACTTGATCATTTTTAAGATCCCTTCTAGGTGTGATATGCCATTAATATGTGTGATCTAATTAGAATAACTCATTTTAGGCTGAATCATACTGATACAATGTGTCAAAATTGAGATGATGCCATGGGACACAGGACTGAACCCTGGGAAAACCTAGTGGTCAGGCAGGCAGGGAGGGAGGAGTAACCAGGGAGCACCACAGTGACCTTCAAGGAGCAGAGTTTTGGTGGCAGACATCGCTGGATTAAAAACCCAGCTCTACTTGCCACTTTACAGTTGTCTCTTTTTGAATATTTAATCTCTCTGAGTTTCATTGTCCTCTCTGTATAAAAGGGATAATATGACCAGGTGATTTTGAGAATTCAATGCCATGGCTCATAGCAGGCATTCAGTAAGTGCTAGCTCCCTTTTTCCTACAGATGCAAGTGCTGGTATGAGTATAGGAAAAATTTCTACAAATGAGTCCTGTTTATTTGAGTACTTGCATGATTAAACTTGAGTAAGAAGTGAGGCCCGGTCACTCTACCTCCACCCACCTTCAGCCACCCAGCAAGGCGGCCCCACTCAGGGGATTGGGGAGATCGCTGTCCCTTCCCTAGCCAGCTCCCTCTGAACACTCAGGGGCCAGGTGGCACCTGAGACCATAGCAGGTGGCCCCCACTCCCCCCCCTCCTGCTCCTCCAGGGGGTGGCAGTGTTTGCAGCGGTTGCTGAGGCTCTGGCAGCCCCCTCTTCACCTGTTGTTAGCGTGCCTGCTCCCAGGGCTGGGTGAGGGCATCTCCAGGACTAGCAGCCCCTTGGTTTGGGCTGGGCACGGCAGGGCAGCCTGTGGAACTTGCTGGGAGTGAGAGGTGATCAGCAGAGACAGTGAATAAACTGTGTCTCTGCAAGAAAAAAAAAAGTATCCACATGGCTGGATACTTTTCAGACAGCCCTCATGTGTGTGTATGTGTGTGTGTGTGTGTGTGTGTATGTGTGTGTGTAAGAGAGAAAGAGAGAAATAGAGATTTTATATGAGGAATTGGCTCACATGATTATGGAGAGTGAGAAGTCCCATGGTCTCCACCTGGAAACTGGAAACCTAGGGAAGTTGGTGGTGTAGTTCCAGTCCAAGTTTGAAGGCCTGAGAACCAGGCGATCTGACAGTGTAAATTCCAGTCCAACGGCAGAAGAAGACCAATGTCTCAGCTCAGTAGGCAGGCGGGAAGCAAAAGGAGCAAATTCCCCTTCCTCTGCCTTTTGTTCTATTCAAGGCCTTCAGTGAATTGGATGATGCCCCCACTTTGGGGAGGGCAATCTGCTTTGCCAAGTCCGCTGATTCAAATGCTAATCTTATCTGGAAATACCCTCACCCTCAGAAATAATGTTTCAGCTGGGCACTCCTTGGCCTGGTCAAACTTGATTAGAATTAATCATCACCGATGTCTAAGGCAAGCAAGTTCTCTGTTTTCATGGTGCGTCTATACTAGAGGGGAAGCCAGATGAAAACCAACAGAACGCATAAATAAGATAATTTAAGACAATGATCATGCCATGGTGAAAATACAACTGGTTTTATGATAGATGGGCAATGTGACAATGAGTGGTCAGGAAAGTCTCCCGGATGGCAGGATTATACTGCACAATTTGTGCTTCCCCATGTGGTGACTCGGGTGATGAGGCAGATATTTGAGTTTCGAACTGAAAGACAAGAAGTGATGTCCACCCCTCACCACCCCTCACTGTCTGCCTGAAATGATGAACAGCATTGGTAATTATCAAAGCCCATCTCATACGTTTTTCAAGAGTATTAATCATGTTCAGAAAAAAAAATAGGCCCTACTGGAGCCGACCGTGGCTCGGCCTCAAAAAAAAAAAAGTGCCTTTTGTCTATGGTCGCCTATATTTAAAAATTGTTAGATCTATTTCTGTGAAGTGCAATTGAATTGTATAGAGAACATCATCACAGGTTGGCGAGGGCAGCTTTCCAGAAGAGTAAAATCTGGTGTCAGCTTGAGGCCAAATATAAAATATTAAGCTTAAATGCAGTGAGTAACCTCAGTAATTTATTCAAATGATTCTATTTTTTATTTGAACTATTTTTTGGCACTCAGGCATGCAAAAACTGTGTCAGAAATTGGTATAATAGGTACATGCTATAATATGAACATACAGTTTGATCTTGACAGCTAAGAGGAATAAGAAAAACTTGAAGATAAGAAAATAAAATATTTGATATTTTATGTTAGGAAGCATTTTGAGAGCCATTCTTTAAAAATGCATGCAGCCAGAATTAGTTCACCTCTTAAGGAGTAAGTTGAGGAGACATAACAGTGATTGTTATATACAGAAATTATTTCAGTAAAAGCCATGGTGTTTATTTGATCAATGTCTGAACTCTTTATGAGATGATAGAGAGTAAAAATAATCCTATAATGATTAAGTTTCATATTGTGGAATAAGATTCCCTGAATTCAAATTCAGTCCTTATAACTTACCAGCTATGTAACCACAGGCAAGTTATTTAACTTCTCTGAGTCTACTTTCCTCATCTGTAAAATGGGGATGTTATAGCACATATTCGATGGGTTCATTAGGTTAGCTAATGCCCAAAGTGTACTTATCATAGGCCTCCCATAGTGTTAATAATAATAATATGTAATGTATTAGTAAGAATAGTAACAATTATACCATCACATCATCATAATAGAAACAGCTAATATGTACTGGGCATTTACTATGTACCAGGCACTATTCTAAGCATAGAGTTGAAGTGGGCATTTAGGAATAGAGAAGTAATTGAAGCGCTCAAGAGAAATGGATTTTTTAAGTACTAATTGTCTTCTGTGTCCTGTCGCCTCCCATATTGCAGGCACCCACTCATTTCATTATATAATTTGGGATTATTTACCCAATGGAATATAAACTGATGAAATATGTATTACCTCATAGTATTATATAATGATAAAATGGAATTTGGAGATATAAATAATTGATCTCTCAAATGACACATCTCCCTATTTACAATATTCTTAACAAGTTAAGATGTTCAAAATCAATTGGACTTTTTAAAATATATATGAAAGAAGGATCTATGATAGGGTAAATTTTAAACACTATTATTTGGCTAATTATTCTCCACAATCATTTTGAAGACTACACTATGTCTGTTAAATTCTATTCCAATTAAATTGTAATCCCATATAAAACTTCTATTCTAAAGGTCAAATTAGAAAGCATTTATCCTCAAAGGCTCTAAAAAATAGTCATTAGAATGCCAGCCCTTAAATGGAAACACCATTAAGCTCATTATCCAAAGGGATTTTGTTAGAACCGCCCATCCTTCTAGCCAACCTTGCAGCCTTGCTAGCATCCCCAGGGCCTGCAGGAGAATGTAATCTCTGCATTTGCTTAAGAAATGACAAGAAACATTTCCTTTTTGAAAGATAAAACACTTAGAGACATTGGTCTCTACATAGTTCAACATATCAATCTTCTAAAAGACACAGACATGTTCTGATTCTGTCTTTTTTCGCCATATGCCTTTAAGGATTTCCCTTTATTATTTTTTTTCTTCTTATGCCTTTGAGGATTTCATGTAATACATAATCAGGTGGATCATCACCACGTGTGATGCTGCATCCATTTACTCTTAATGATATGAACTCAGGACCCCTAGGATTTGCCTGACCATTGGAAGGAGGCATAGTCAGTTAAATTCGAATGTCTACAACCAGACTGTGTAGGGTCAAATTTTGGCTACTCTTATTAGCTGTGTGCCTCTGGGCAGGTCATTTATTCTGAATCTGTTTTCTCATGTATAAATGATAATAATAATAATTCCTAACCCATTGGGCAGTCTCAAGAATTAGAGATATGACACATGTAAAGTGTGGGATCGTGTGTAATTATTTTTATTGCCCCTTCATCATTATTAAATTGCCATGCCTAAGAAGTCTTAGCCCTGACCTGGCTGCCCAAATGGATGCAACTGAGAACTTTTCTTTCAATGGAAAACAGAGGGTATCTCAAAGAACAATGTAGAGATGTAAAGGAAAAATGAAACTAAACTAGAGGAGACCTGAAAAGGTATCTATCTGGTTGCAATATTAAGAGTAAATTTTCCATAGTTTGGATCTGGCCCTTAATTATAGCTGTGTCAGACTAGAGAAATGCTTATGGTGTCCAGCCATTTGGTAGAGTTTCCAAGTGAGGTAGCTCTTTCTTTGCTATGGTGCAATTGCTAACAATGATGATTATAATAAGTGCAGCAATTGCCATTTAGTGCTTTGCATTTACCAGATGCCAGGTTACACACTTTACAAGCATAATCTCACCTCATAAGGGGAAAAAACATATCTCTTTTAACAATGAGAAAACCAAAGTCAAATGAAGTAATTTATATGGAGTCACACAGTAAGTGGCAAAGTTAGAATTCAAACCTGAGTTTATCAGATTCTGATCTTCTAAATGCTACTGCCTCGCCTGGGCCAGGTGCCCTCTTCCATATTTGGGGCCATCTAAAGGGATTAGTCATGGCTAAGTGAACTGCAGAGAGAACATCATGCCGTGATAGCTCTCGAGAGATCAGCCGGACCAGCTCGCTGCCTTCCATCAGGTAAATGACCCAGCCTTCTAGGACATATGCTTGCTATTTTTTCGGAAAGATCTTCAGGGATAGTCATTTCACGAGCTCCTCAGAAGGTAGGGGTGCAGAAGTGGTCAGGCACAGCAAAGTAAGGGCGTAAGTAGGCAGATGTGCTCTGTGTGACTGGGACCCCCAGCTGACAAGCTTACTGTGAAATGTTCTGCTTGAGAACTTTCTGTTTAACATGCCAGGAATAACCAGCGAGTTAAGTCTTAAGTCCGGAAAAATCACTTTGCTTTTGGTGAGTATTGTACAAATTTATCCAGGGGCTTTGGTTGTAGCAGAGCAAGTTTGATATCTATCATAGACATATCTACCATCTGTAAAAGCAGTTCAGAGGATGACCGATGAGTTGCCTTGTCCTGCCATCTATAACTTGTGCATTTTCTTGACTTGCTTCTGTTGCCAGGAAAATTATCTTATTTTATATGCAAAGTCTGTGCATGAAATGGATAAGTATTTCATGATAATCAGCATCTGCCATCACCAATTTGCAGAAATAACAGATATTGTTACTTTTGTTTGGATAAGATTCAGATGAGATTGGATTTGGTTGTTTATTTAATATTTGTCTTCCCAGCTCACCTGTAAACTCCACGTCACCAGAGCAATCACAGTTTCTTAAGCATATTGTGCACTGAATGATGAAGGAAGAAAAAAGACCAAGGTTTGAGTCCCTCACAAACTCCGTTTCCACAAGGACAAGTCCTTCAGCCTCTCTGAGGTTATTAAAATGAGTTTTATCCCATAACTCACAGGATTTATTGTGAGAAATTATGCACATGATGGTGGTATTATTATTTTTATTATTTAGTTCAAAAAGCACTTTTTAAAGATGAGGAAACCAAGAGCTATAGAAATGTAGTAACTGTTTGCCCAAGTTCATGGAGTGGAAGAATGCAAACCTGGTGTATTAGTTTCCTAGTCTACTATTGTAAACTACCCTAAATTTGATGGCTAGAAGCCCAAAACTTAGTAGGAATGTGCTCCCTCTGGGGGCTTTTGGGAAGAACCTGTTCTTTGTGTCCTCTAGCTCCTGGTGGCTGTCCTGGCATTCCTGAGCTTCTGGCCACATCATTCCAATCTATGCTCACATCACTGTCTCCTCTGTGTCTGTCTAATCTCCCTCTGCCTCACTCTTAAAAGACACCTGTCATTGGATTTAGGGCCCACCCAGATAATCCAGGTTGGTCTCCTCAAGATGTTTAACTTAATTATATCTGCAAAGATCCCTTTTTCCCAATGAAGTCATACTCACGTGTCCCAGGGCTTAGGACATGGACATATCTTTGGTAGGGTGGCGGGGCACTATCTATCCCATGTTTTTACATGATCCCTATGCATTCCTGGCATGGATTTTAATTTGCACATTTTTATAATTAGAAATGATGGACTGTCTGAGTCAAGTAATAGGAATTACTTCTATACATCCACCTTGGTGATAATGGCCATATATAATCTTTATTTCAGAGATGAATCATTTCGGGATCCAAAGTCCTCCTGTTTAATAGAAATAACATTAATTTGCTTGAATATTAATGTTTCTCTTTCTTTTGAATGAGATTTTTTTTTTAATTTCAGAATATTACAGGGATACAAATGTCTTAGTTACATGGATTGCTGCTTGAGACAAAGTTATATGTGTGCCCATCACCCAGATAGAGTACATTGTACCTGTTAGGTATGATTTCACCCACCCCCTCTTCCCCCCTCCCACCTGCACAATTTCTGTTGAGTTTTACTTCCATCTGTGCATGTGAGTGCTATTAAGTTAGTTACAATTTAACAGTGAGTACATGTGGCAGTTTTTTTTTCCATTCTTGCAATACTTCACTAAGGAGAATGGTCTCCATTTCAATCCAGATTGTTACAAAAGCAATTAACTCATTTTTTTTAATGGCTGAGTAGAACTCCATGGTATACATACACCACATTTTTTTCATCAACTCATGTATTGATGGGCACTTGGGTTGATTCCACATCTTTGCAATTGTGAATTGTGCTGCAATAAACATCCGAGTGCAAGTGTCTTTTTGATAAAACGATCTTTTTTCATTTGGGTAAATACCCAGTAGCAGGATTCCTGGATCAAATGGTAGGTATACTTTTAGTCCTTTTAGGAATTTTCCTACTATTTTCCATAGAGGTTGTGTTAGTTTGCAGTCCCACCAACAGTGTATAAATGTTCCTTTCTCTCCACATTCATGCTAACATCTATTACTTTGGGACTTTATGATAAAAGCCATTTTTGCTGGTGTTAGGTGATATCTCAGTGTGGTTTTGATTTGCATTTTCCTGATGATTAGAGATTTGAGCATTTTTTTATATGTTTCCTGGCCATTACTCTGCCTTCTTTTGAAAAGCTTCTGTTCATGTCTTTTGCCCGCTTCTTAATGGAATTGTTTGGTTTTTTTCTTGCTGATTTGCTTGAGTTCTTTGTAGATTCTGGTTATTAGCTCTTTTGCAGCAGTCCCCAACCTTTTTGACACCAGGGACCTGTTTCGTGGAAGACAGTTTTTCCGCAGATAGGAGTGGGATGATCGCCGCCTCGGCTCCACCTCAGATCATCAGGCGTTGGATTCTCGAGGGAAGCAAGCAACCTGGATCCCTCACGTGTGCAGTTTGCAATGGGGTTCGTGTGCCTGTGAGGGTCTGATGCCACTCTGATCTCTTGGGAGGTTGGAGCTCGGGCAGTGATGCAAACCATGGGGAATGGCTGTGGGTGAAGGTGGGCCCTTGCTCACTCAGGCTGCTTAACTCCGGTCAGTGGCTTGGGGGTGAGGGACTGCAGCTTTACAGAATGTATAGCATGCAAATATTTTTTCCTATTCTGTATGTTGTCTATTCACTCTGTTGAAAATTTATTTCCTTGGCTGTGCAGAAGCTTTTTAAATCTAATCAAGTCCCATTTATTTATTTTTGTTATTGCTGTGATTGGCATTGGGGTCTTCTTCATAAATTCTTTGCCTAGGCCAATATCTATAATAGAAGAGTTTTTCCAACATTTTCTTCTAGAATGCTAATGGTTTCATGTCTTAGATTTAAGTCTGTTATCCATCTTGAGATGTTTTTTTAAAACATCTAAAACTGATTGATACATACATCTTTTGGTTTGCAGCTGAATATGTACTAATTCTGGCTGTGAGTTTCCTAAGAAAAAATGCTAGAAAGCCAATTGAATTAACCAGTGCACTCGGATTTTGATAGCATTATTCCACTAAATGTGGAATCCTTCAGGAAGAATCAACTACAGAAACCATCTTGCTAAGAGACACCTGTCAAAACCAATTCCATTCACTTAGCATTTACTTCCAATATTGAAGGATATTTTGTTATAACTTCAGTATCTTCTCTCCCGAGAGAGAGAGAGAGAGAGAGAGAGAGAGAGAGAGAGAGAGATCCTTAGGTTAGGCTGTTAGTTTTAAAATGGACATAATAACAATAAATCCCACAAAATTAACATAAGATGTATGTATACTGTACATGTTCAAAATATACATTCTGAAATGCCAGTATTTATGGGAACATTTCCCTAGTAAGCAAAGATTTGCAAAGCAGAACTCAGCTTTCATAAAAGATAGGGACATCTCTGTCACACCACCAATGACCTGAGACATGTAACCTCCTCGGGGAAGTATTATTGTTTTCATTATGGTTGCCAGGGAGCAGCAAGTTCAGTTGCTGAATTATTTCCACATTATAGGCAATGAAATGAAGAAAGCTAACCTTGTACAAAATGTTGTAAACAAGATGACAAAGTTCAAATGAAAAAAAAATACCTCACAATTAGCTTCATCCTAAATGGAAATATGTTTGCTTGCTGGAAACAGAGGTCACACTTTTCACTCTCAATTCCTATCACGCTTCTGCTTGTTTCTCCAAAGCTATAAGAAGGCTGGTTAATCATCTTACCTATTCATCAAGCCTATTAATCTTTTTTATTAACCGACAAGACCTTGTCAGATGAGGTCCAAAAGCAAGTTTTAAGACCTCACTAGTACTGGTATGGATGCGGCAATGTTTCTCCACTTCTACCTTTTCCCCATAATCATTTGGCTTATTTCCATCTATTATGGAAAAAAAGACTTTGAGTTTCACTGCATTTTTGGCCCCTAATTATTAATAGTTACCTACATGAAATATGGCATGGTTTTGGTTTAATTACAGAGTCAACGCTATCAAGAACCTCAGTGATTTTTTTTGTATTATTTATTTCAGCTTATTATGGGGGTACAAAAGTTCAGGTTATATATATTGCCCATGTCCCGCCCATCCCCCCGAGTCAGAGCTTCAAGTGTGTCCATTCCCCAGACAGTGCGCATAGCACTCATCATGTAGGTATACACCCATCCCCTCCCCCCATCCCCCACTTCAGTCCGATACCCAATTGGTGTCATTCCCAAATGTGCACTTAGGTGATGATCAGGGAAACCAATTTGCTGGTGAGTACATGTGGTGCTTATTTTTCCATTCTTGGGATACTTCACTTAATAGAATGGGTTCCAAATCTCTCCAGGAGAACAAAAGGGATTCTATATCACCATTATTTCTTATAGCTGAGTAATACTCCATGGTATACATATACCACATTTTACTAATCCATTCATGAAGTGATGGGCATTTTGGTTGTTTCCACATCTTTGCAGCTGTGAATTGTGCTGCTATAAACATTCGGGTACAGGTGTCTTTTTTATAGAATGACTTTTGTTTTATTTTATTTTTATTTTATTTTGAGTTCTTGATCACTGTTATTTGAAGGGCATTTTGATAGCATTATTTCTTATTTTCATTTCCCCAAAAATGATTTGTTTCAACTGCCACATTTCATTTCCAGACCTTGGTGATCACCTCATTGTGGCTACTAGTGTTGTATTACCTCATTCCATGCTGTGCAGGCAAAACAGCAGGGAAGGAAAGGTAACCACATTTGGTCTTGACCACAGCTACTGAGGATACGATCAGGAGAGAACAGCAAAGTGATGTGGAGCTTCAGGTTCTGGGAAGTTGAAAGGGCCCATGCAATATTCAGGTCACTCATTCCTGTGAATGAGTTTTGAGGAATGAATGACTTTAAATTCATATCTGAGAAAAATGACCAACTGCCACCTACCACTTTGCTGGTAGGCTATGACTAGTTGGAAATACCAAGTAAATGCATGTAATGCCACGCATATTTTTGTTGGTGGTGATGTTTATATAGCATAAAGCATAGCATGTTCCACATCCACCAGATCTTTTTGGTATATTTTCCTCTCCTTTCACCTCTTTTAGTAGTTTGGAACAAATAATGAAAAACATGTTCTATGTTTTATATTTTCTGATCCTCAAAGCTAATTAAATCATCAAAGAAATGTTTCAACCTCTGCAAAAAAAAATGTCTCGTGCCCAATCTATGAAGAGAAAAAGCCTTGCAGACAGGATGCTCTGCTGCAGCGGTTCTCAATCTATACTGAAGAGGACACTGATTCTAAGAGAGAATTAACAATTAACATTCCACAGCTTTGTTTTCTACAGGACTTCTGGGAGTCTTTGATGCTACAATATACACTGTACATCTCCCAAAAGGAGATACAATAAGTAGTAACTACAAATCTCTTGAATGATAAATCCCTTTTTTGTTCATACAGAAGTGCTGTTTTCAGAACAAACTGCAGTAACTCTTAGCATGTTACGAGAGAGTGGGATGAAAGAGGAGTGAAAATGTCAACTTGGGTTCTAACCCTGGCTCTGCCACAAACAGGGCGTGTTAAGCATATCACTTGACAACTTGAGGCTTCAAGTTTCTTTGAGAGTGGAAATAAATAATCTTTTGAGCCTTTTGAAAACTTGTGTCTTAGTCTATTCGGTGTTCTATAATAAGCTACCATAGACTGGGTGGATTACAAGCAGAAGAAATTTATTTCTCACAGTTCTGGAGCCTGGGAAGTCCTAGATCAAAGCATTAGCAGTTTTGGTGTCTGGTGAGGTTCTGCTTCCTAGTTCACAGACTGCTGTCTTCTCACTGTGTCTTCATATGGCAGAAGGGCCAAGAGAGCTAGCTCTATGGGGTCTCTTTTTTAAGGGCACTAATCCCATTCCTGAGGGCTCCACCTTCATGACCTAATCACATACCAAAGGCTCCACCCTCAGATACCATCACATTGGGATTTCAACAGATTTCAACAGAGAATTTAGAGGTGGGAAGGACACAATCATTAAGTGTATGACCTATTGAAATACTATAATTCTCTTATATCTTATGATATAAGAAGGCTCCTATATCATATACATATTTCCACTCTGCAAGTTTTATTATGATCTTCTAGTTTTAGTAAGAATTATCAAACCCACTAGAATATTTGAGTGATTAAATAACCTGAAAAAGTTACTGTTTTGTGTGTATCATAATTATCATAGTCATGAGCACATAATCCAAATTAGGCAGGTTAAATATCAAAATTGGACCTGGCAGGCTTACACTTTGATCTTCCACCCAAATAAAGAGCTAGAATAGATTTGGGCCCATCACAAGATTTTTGGGAAAGTGAGTGGCTGGGGTATTGAAGGACTCTGAGCTTTTCCTGGTGGCGTCAGTTCAAACATCCATCCCCTTTTGCCAGGATCTGGTACAAAGTGACGTCATCTGTGTCCGTTGTAGTCCCATTCTCATCTGTCATTTTCTTTTCTTCTTTCCAAAAAGCATGGAAAGGAACTTGTGTAGTTTTTCCCACAACTCTGGTGACATTCCCACAGGGAAGGGAGCTCTCTATAATCTACTCTGCTAAGTAGGTGAGAAGCATCTTATTGTACTCCTTGCTGTCTTATTTTACAGTAACATATGGGTATCTTTTTTTTTTTTAATGAGTATCTTTGGATTCAAATTTTTCTTGCATCCAAAAAAGGTATGTGTGATCAATGCAAAAACTAATCAAAATTACGTAACATTTGATTGTGAGGAATCTTTTTATTACACCGATTTTTATGTGTTCATGGTTGCAGAAAATATAAACAACCCTTTCTCAGGCTTTTGTAAATTACTTATTCTTTCATTAGTTACAGAAATAGCTGGAAAAAATGATATTTTCTTCTCTTTGTAGTATTGTTCGTTACAGCTTTCTTGACACATGAGATGTAAGAGGTTTAAGTTGTCTTTGTTTTCTTCTTTTAAATTAAATCTAAGTGAATCTGAATTAGGTTACATACTTGGTTTGGGACAAAAAAATAGGGACTTAAGCTGCACTATAACTTGAACAAACTGAAGTTGTTTGGTTTTGGGTAGCTCTTGGTAGTTGGTGGTAGCTTTTACCTTCCTTCATCATTGCAGTACTTACTAAAATGGAATTATTGGGAGATGTCCCTTAAAGGGTTATAACTGAAGGTTTTCTGGAAACCAAAATGTGAAAAGTTGAAGAACTCATCAGTATGGCATGACATGAATTTGAGGTTTCTTAAACCCAATCAAGCAGATCTTTCAGCAACCCTTATCTAAAAATAACACTTAATTAAATTCACTTTCCAATATTCCTTTGCTATAGTATGGTTTTTAATGTGCCCTTATTTCTCTGAAAAAAAAAATGAAAATGAAAAGCTGAAATCTAAAAATAAAATCCGTACTTAATACACAAGCTAAATATACTCCCAAGTTTTCTCACTGCTACATTAATTCAATGAAATCTAATTTAGGCTAGTACCACTGTTCTGAATAAAGATGAATACGTATTACCCGTTCACATTGTGTTTTAACTTTTTTCTTTGAGACTTATCAGAAGAAATGTTAATTGCTTAAGTCCTTACATAAAATCCTGTGTTCTTGAAAGTTTTCTTGAAGAGAGATTAAGAGAAGGGTGACAACCAAGTTTGCATTTATTTTTAGCTTCATCCCATTGTATTGCTATTACCAAAGTAGTCGTCCTGACTTCATACCATTCCCTAAGAGTTAACTTTCCCAGAAGAACAAAAGACATTGTATTACAAAGACATCTGCACCCGAATGTTTATAGCAGCACTATTCACAATTGCAAGGATGTGGAAACAACTCAAATGCCCATCAATACATGAGTGAATTAGTAAAATATGGTATATGTATACCATGGAGTATTACTCAGCTGTAAGAAACAATGGTGATATAGAATCTCTTATGTTCTCCTGGAAAGAGTTGGAACCCATTCTACTAAGTGAAGTATCCCAAGAATGGAAAAATAAGCACCACATGTATTCACCAGCAAATTGGTTTCCCTGATCATCACCTAAGTGCACATTTGGGAATAACACCAATTGGGTATTGGGCAGATGTGGGGGGGGGGGGAGGGGATGGGTATATACCTACATAATGAGTGCAATGTGCTCTGTCTAGGGAATGGACATGCTTGAAGCTCTGACTCGGGGGGACCAGGGGGGGATGTGCAATATACATAACCTAAACTTTTGTAGCCCCATAGTAAGCTGAAATAAAAAAAAAAAGAGTTAACGTTCTAAAACCCAGGTACTATAATGTTGCTCAGTGCTTCACCTCCACTTCATATGCCAATTCCTAGGAAAGCTCTTGTTGCTTAAAGGAGTATTTCCCAAACTGGTAAACTCTGGTTCTACAGAATATTAATAAAGGAAGTTTCAAAGTGTTCAGTGCTCAGATAAGTTTAGGAAATGTTGAATTAAAAGCAAACAACTTCTTTTCCTGTAGAATTTTTTCTGCAGTGTGAACTGAATCTGTAAGAGGTCAATAGAGTTTTTAACCTTTTGCAACTTAACCATAAAACATTTTTAAAAGCACTCATATGTAGTAAGATTATTCTGTGGAAAACAAAGTAAAATTCTAAGGTGTCAGCAATGTCTGCACTATGACCTTTATTAGTTTCTACTTTCATGTCTTTTATTTTTGTGCATACACCCTGGTACCATTTGGTGACCACACTGCATATTTTTAACACCTCTTGATTTTTGTGCATGTTGTCCCTTACCCTGACAGTCTATTTGTCCCTTTTTTATTCTCTTGAAATCTTAATTTTTTCCAGGTCAAGACTGCATGTTATGTACTTTCTTATTATTTTTGTTTCCCTGCAAGAAAAATAATATCCTTTCTCATTTGTACTCCCATAGCATTTTGTTTACATACTCTCTAAATTTCTTATTGTCTGTTTGAATTTGGTAATTGTCCACATCTCCCTACAAGATAAGGAGCTCTTCAGGGGTAAGGGCTTTATTTTGATTTATCTCTGCATCTTTCATTTCTTACCACTTTGCCAGACACTGAATAGGCAATCATTCTGGCTGAAGAGAATTGAGTTGAATAACCACAAAACTGTAAGTCAAACCATGTCACTCCTCTCTCTGTTCAGGAGCCCGTAGTGGCTTCCACACTCATTCAGAACAGGAGCCAGAGATTTTGTAGAGGTCCACAAGGCCCTACCTACATGGTTGTCCACCCCTCTGTCCCAATACCTCCCTGCCTCTGTGTCTTAACTTCTCTCCCCCTCATTCATTCTAGTCCAGCCTAACTGGCCTCAGTGATGTGCCCTGAACATGTTCAGGGTCCTGTCTCTCACAGCCCTTTCTTCTACCTGGAATGATCTCTCTAAGCACTCATCTGGCTAAATTCCTCACCTCCTTCAAGTCTTCGCTTCCAATGTCACCTATTTTCTGAGACTTACCCTGAGTCCATTATTTAAAATTGCGTCCTTCCTTCCTACTCTTAGCTTTCACAATCCTTCTTATTCTACTCTGTTTTTTCCTCCCTACAGCTGCATTACCTTCTGACATCCTGTGTCATTTACATCTTGTCATTTACTTCTTCTTCACTATTTTCCTGCCTCATCTAGCTGGACAAGTTCCACAAGGGCAGGCAGGGGTTATTTGTCTGTTTCGTTCGTTGCTGCATCCCAAGACCCTAGAGCAGGGTCTGGACTATATTAGGCACTTCATAAACATATGTTAAGAGAATTGAATGAATGAATATAGTTTTATCCCATTTTCTAGTTCAGTGAATTGGATATGTCTGTTTGTCACAGTATGCACACATAAAACTTAGTAAGATCAGGGTAGTTTTTGTTAGTTTTTATTATTGAAAAATTGTTCTCTGCACTTCGACTCACTCAAGCTGTGAAGGCAGTAAAACATTGCATCAATTAAAATATTCCAATTAACACTAATCAGGAAGAGCAATATTAATAACACAGCTGAACCAAGTTGAATTGTCGTAGCCTCCCATATCACTCTGGGCACAGTATGTCAGTTTCACAAGATAATTTTTCTTTCCTATTATCAATTTTGGTAAAATAATGAAGATGTTCTTCAGGGGAGTAAAAACAGAGCATTATAAAATTTAGGTCCCTATTTTAAAATAGCACATTTCTGCTCTTCAATCCAATATAGTATTGCTTGCATCAACATCATGGTTAAGAATAAAATTTCACAGCGTGTTCACCCCATCAAAACATTGAGATAGCTTTGGGGACCCTAAGAAATATGAGATGGCATCCTTGTTCTCAGGGAGCTGGGAATCTCCACTGAGAGTAAGTGCTTTGGATTCTAGCACCAGATTTTTCATGTATTGAAGGTTTAACTCTGAGCAAATCTCTTAACTTTTCTGAATTTCAAACGTCTTCTACACATTAAAGTTCATATTTAATGCTGTCCATATCTACTTCACAGAGATGTTTTCATAATCAGATGAGTTTTCATGAGTAAAAATGTTGGAGTTTTTTTACTTGTTAAAAAAGCCCTATTGGTTGGGCATGGTGGATCACACCTGTAATGCTAGCATTTTGGG
The DNA here is from genome assembly GCF_020740605.2 of Lemur catta. Classification (NCBI taxonomy): domain Eukaryota; kingdom Metazoa; phylum Chordata; class Mammalia; order Primates; family Lemuridae; genus Lemur; species Lemur catta. Next base: position 14,974,873 of record NC_059145.1, on the reverse strand, counting down.
AGTCCCAGGCAGGAGGATCACGTAAGCCCAGGAATTTGAGGTTGCAGTGAGCTGTGATGATGCCACTGCACTCTATCCCTGGCAACAAAGTGAGACCCTGTCTCAAAAAAAAAAAAAAAAAAAAAAACCCAAAAAAACCCCACTATCATTCATGAGTCACTTGAAGAAAAAAAATTTAGAAAGGAGAAAAAAATTAAAAAATTAAGCACTATAAAAATATAAGGAAACATCACTGGTCTGGTTTCTGCTACTATGATTATTACTACTACTTCTAATTTTATTCTTGCCATTATTGTTGTTGTTAAATTATTACTATTACTATTATTATTATCTTCTTCATAATCATCATTTCACCTGAAGTATGGCCTAAGAGAATATATTTAACAATGATATTTATTGAGTGCCTACAAAGTACCCATCCATCCCGGGCTAGATGCCCTGAAATTTATAAATAACCCCAAGATCAATACTGTTGGAGCCTTTGTGGTCGTTCATGGACATGTGCAGAATAGCAAAATATTCGAGTCACCTGACACTTATTTTCCCCATTGAGGTTGAACAAGGTGACATTCTGCCTTCTTGTTTCAGCTCTCATTCTAATATAAGCTAGTATCCTTAGTGCTATTTAGTGGCATGTTTTTTTTGCATCAAATGCTTTTTGTTGGTGATTTCACTGTTTAAAATAGCAATAGCACTGAAGTTGAGGTCTAGTGTTCCTAAGCACAAGAAAGCTGTGCCTTACAGAGGAAATACCTGTGTTATATCAGCTTTGTTCTGGCATGAACTATAGTGCTGTTGGCCATGAGTTCAATGTTAATCAATCAACATTATGTATTAGATAAGGTGTCTTCAAACAGAAACACAAATAAAGCAAAGTTATGTATTGATTGGTTGATGAAAATGTTGTGACCAGAAACTCACAAAAACCTAACCCTGTATTTCCCCTAGGAGCAATGGTTTAGTAGTCACTAATTCAGTATTTGTGTCAACTTCATAGAGCATAACTACCTCCAGTAATGATAATTGACTGTAGAAACTCAATAGTATGGTGCTGTAGTTGAGAGCCTTCTCTTGACTTAAATAAGAACAACAAAACTTTAATACTTTTAGAAAGTATTAATTAAGTAATTAATCGTTTCTAAAATTAATAATTTTTTCTAAAAAAATTTTTAGAAAAAAAATTTGGGAGAATATCATTATGACTTTGGGATAAAGATGAGTTTTTTTAAATAAGAAACTAAGAGTATTAGTCATAAAGAAAAGATTGATACATTCATAGGACTTCCATTCATCAAAAAATACCAGAAAAAGAATGAAAAAGACAGTCATATACTAGGAGAAAATATTTGTAAAAAAAAGAATGGGTCCCAAATGTATAAAGAACTCCAATGAGTCAGTAAGAAAAAGACAAAAATCCTTTAGATGACTGGGTAAATGAAATTAACTGGCATTTTCAGAATGATGAAACGTGAATGGCCCATAAACATGTGAAAAAACAATGTTATTAGCAATCAAAGCTATGCAAATTAAAATTACCATTTCATACACCAGATTGACAAAAGTTACAATGCTAAATTTTGATGAGGAACAACAGGAATTCTCATTTAGTCTGACAGGATTGAAAATTGTCCCAACCGCTTTAGAAAACAGATCGTGTAAACATCTTGTGAACTTGCAAACCTAAACTTGTATTTTATAATCTTAGCTATACATACCGTAGACCAGAGAAACTTGAAAATGTGCCCAGGAAACATGCTTTCCGTACCAATTTAGTTTATAACAGCAAATAAGTGAGGAAAAATATAACTATCGGTGGACAGTGGAAAGGATGTATCAACTGTGGCAAATTCCTACAAAGAAGTATTAAACCACAGTGAAAATGAATGAACCACAGCTACACCCATCGAGGCTGAATGTCAAAGGAAAAATGTTAAGCAAAAATAGCAAGTCTTAGTACAATTCCATTTTTATAAAGTGCAAATTACTTTCAAGATTAAACAATAAGTTACATGTATAATGTATATTATGTATATCTTTACGAGCCATTCATATTTCATCATTCTGAAAATATCCGTTCATGTCATGTCATTGTGTGTGTGTGTGTGTGTGTGTGTGTGTGTATATAAAAATGCTGTCCAGAAAGTATTCAGCCATGTAACCATTCTCATTATATTGACAATGGCTAGATACTTTCCAGACAGCCCTAATTTTATAGTATATATATAATATTAATATGTACATATATATATACATATATAAACATAGGAAAAAACACAGAATTATAAAGAAAATAATCAGGACTGGGTAGGTGCAATCACGGAAGAATCCCCAGGGGCTTCAGTATTACTGACAGTGTTCCATTTGTGACACTGGGTGTTAGGGTCACAGTGTGCATTTTATTATACTTTAAACTCTACACAATCATTATCCATTTTCTTTTGTGTGCTTAATACGTCTCACAATAAAAAAATAAAAATAAAGGAAAAGCATCAGGTTACCTGGAGCCAGACAGCCTGGTTTAGAATGTTAGCATTGCCATTTATCAATACAACTAATGTGAATCTGAGCAAATTATTTTACTTTTCAGGCCTCAGTTTCCTCACATATAAAAGGGAATATAAAAGTACCCACTTCATGGTATTGTTAGGATTAAATTCCAAGTATTTTAAAAATATGAAAAACACTTAGAATAGGGCCTGACACAAGTAAGCACTCAGTAAATTGTAGATCTAAATATTGTTTTTATTGCAACCAAGAGGTGGCTGAATTAGCTACCAAACTTCCAACTAAGCAGCAGGGTATGAGCATTGCTCTTATCACTTGAATACCAGAATGCCTCGTCAGAGATCCATAATATAGTCACTAGCTCTCCCAAGTACGTACACGTATTTTAGGGACTTTTGTTTACAGAGTCTTGCTACGTTGCTCAGGCTGGTCTGGAAATCCTCAGCTGTAGCGATCCTCCTGCCTCAGCCTCCAGATAGCTGGGATTCTAGGCATGTGCCACCATACTTAGCTATTCTAGGAACATTTAAAAATGTCCTTAGCACTTGCTGTGCTGTGTAGCATCCTGATAACTGTGGTTCCATCTACATACAATCTTTAAAGAAGTCTGTGGCAATTTGAGTGCCCAGTGAGGTTGTAGCTACAAAGTTTCTTGCTGCAGAAGAACAAGGGGAGTTGTGCTGGAACTCAGTTGCTGAAAACTGCAGCAGGGAAGTCGCAAGGCAGAGAAACTCAATGTAATCAGAATGGAAAATGACCTCAGGAGCAACGCTGTGAAGATGGGAGGATGACAGGCAAGTGCTTCTAAGTGCAAGATGTGGCTGTAGCTGGATGTGAGCTTGTCTCATATTTTTGAAAACCAGAGCACTAGTAGTCTCAATATTGATAAAGTCCGGGTTTGAGTAAGTCTCATGAACTCTCTTGATGCCAAAGCTCTCATAAGAATCCAATCGCTCTTGCAGTGAGGTGAGGCTGTGTCTGGCATTGTGTGTGCGCTGACCTCTGTAGGAACAAGGGGCCAAACAGCAGGGCTGAGGTGGGCGTGGAGAGAAGCCAGATATGGATGTCAAAGGAGGAGAAATTGGCCAGCTTTTTACCCCACAGACTAAAACCAAAACTCAGGTCTCTTGATCCTCATTGTCCCTGGGTCCATCATCTGTGCAAATGGAATATTGATTAGATGATGCACCCCCCAACAAAAACTGCAGTACTGTCTTTCCACTCCCATAGCACATCCTCTCTAATACTCTATGGCACTGAATACATTCTTTATGCTTTGCAATAGAGTTTTTATGTGCCTATCATATCTGGATTGTAAATGCCCTGAGGTCAGGGACCATGATAGATTCATCTTCATATTCCCCAGAGCATCTACCACTCATGGCATCATAAATAATATTAGAGAAGGAGGGGCAGGGCATGGTGGCTCATGCCTATAATCCCAGCAATTTGGGAGGCTGAAGCCGGAGGGTCACTTGAGGCCAGGAGTGCAAGACCAGCCTGGGGAATAGCAAGACTCCATCTCTACATAAAACAGAAAAATTAGCTGGGCATGGTGGCAGCTATGCAGGAGGTTGAGGCAGGAGGATTGCTTCAGCCCAGGAGTTCAAGGTTGCAGTGAGCTATGATGAGGCTACTGCACTCCATCCTGGGCAACGGAGGGAGACCGTCCGTGAATAAATAAATAGATAGGTAGGTAGAAGGAGGGCAAAAGAGGGAGGTCAGAATGAAGAAAGGATAGTAAGATCATCCCAATTCTGAAATTCTCTGGATTCCTAGGATTTCTGAGGCAGAAAACAGTAACTTATCCAATGTGAACACAAATTATTACAATACCAGTTTGGTAATTGCCTTCTTTTTGGAAATCAGTGAATATGTTGTCTGTCTCCTCAGTTGTTTCTCCCACTTCTTCAGTGGTTTAGAAGTTTGTGTTTTGCCGGGGAACTGTTTTAAACTTTTAAATGTAAGGTGAAAATGCTTATTTATTAGTTTCCTCAGGTGTTACATGAACTGAGATGACTTCCACATCAGTTATAAATAAGAAAGTACAAAACTAAATCAAGACTGCTGTGTCACTTGGCACTACCTTGTGCCCTTCTTAGCAGCCTCGGTGGGGGATGAGAACGGAGTTGGCAAGGGGGAGAGTGATTTATCCTCCCACACTTAGAAGTAGGATGGACAGTAAAAAGATTCTACTTTTATATATTACGTCCTGTTTTAAGGTTTTCATACCAACATCCCCTATCCTGTTTCGCTAGTACATATCACCATCAAAGACACGATGTGTAATTTATTTATTTTGCTTGTTGTCTATTTTACCCACATGAAGCTCTTCGAGAAGAAAGATTTTCATTTTGTTTTCTTTTGCTTGTCAATAATGCATTCCCAGTGCCACAACAGTGGCTGGCATTCTAGTGGGTGCTGAAAGTAGGCACAATGCAGGTACTGAGTGAGTCTTTATTACTTCTCATCTACCGTAAAGTGCATTCAAGAGCAAGGGGAATTTCTAAAAATTGGCAGGTTTAACACACTGCAGCCTTATCTCTGATTCCTCTTTGTGAAAATGAGCACAGGGAAACAGCACCCATAGCAAAATCTAAATAGATGATGAATAAACACATTGCTTGCATGTATATTTGATGATGGTTTTATTTTCAAAACTGTAATTAAATGAGATAAAAATATATGGTTGAAGTTGCCGAAGCAACTTAAATTCAACATAAATAACAGCTGCTCCTCATCTGGGAATTTCATTTATATACAGACTTTTTTTTTTTGTATGCCCTTAAAAATTTTTAACCAGTGTACAGCTAATTCAGCATCCAGTATCCCAAGAAATGTTTTAGACTGAAAGAAGAGGAAGGAAAAGGGAGGAAAAACAGCGCTCGTTGAGAAAGTGATTAAATAAACCTGTTAAATTCCTACAGCTTTGAATTCCCCCTAAATAGCTGTATGGCAAAGCATGTCCAGTTTCTTAGGAGCACTGAATCTAAGCATGACTGGCATATTTTTTATGAGTCACCAATCCCTATTTTATTAGTTCGAAAACCCAAAACTGAGTACATTCATAGTGAGGCATCTTCTCTTTGTTTTTAAAGCAAAACTTTCCTGCAGAGCCTGAGTGTCAAGGAAGTGCTGATAACATCTGCCTCTCCTTTTTAAAGTAAGGATCAGTGCCATTTTCTCCCAAGCTTCTTGGGAAGAAGTTCCTACTTTTTGGGATAGAATTAAGGGAAAATATAAGTACATGAGCATCTATCTAGTTTCATTTATGAGCAGGAAGTGAGAACCTGCCCCTCTTCCCTGAGAGATCGTATCCACTGCCATTAAGTGCGAGGCAAATTTGGTAGCAAGTTCATTGCCCAGGTTTATACCCCCAAGAGGTTAACAAAATAAAAGAAATGGAATGGAAAAGTTTGAGAAGAGAATTCTTTCACTTTGAAACCAGATTTTTCATGACCCGTTTGTGTGGCTGGTAAATTTCTAGTCTCTCAGGTTTGATCATGATCTTTGGCCTCTTCTGTCTCCATTTAGTAACACATTCCCCAGGTTTCCCATAGATTGCTGACTTTATGATGGATACGTGACTTTTAGGCATTTTCTACAGAGAATATTCATTCTGGTGGTGTTACTGGATTGTATCTGAGTTGCCTTTTAAGGTTGCCCATTTATTAAGAAGACTGGTACCATAATCGCAACTTGCTGATTTTAACTTTCAGTGGGGAGAAGAAAAGGCTATGAAGTAAAAATTCAAAATGAAGAATCATGTTTCTTTCTGTCAAAACTATAGTGATCATATGCCTATCAGTTATAGAATTCTCACACTAGATGAAGAACAGATAATTGCATGATGCATCACTGACTAGCTGGTAACAGCCAGATCACAAATAATAGGCTTGTAAAATTTGCACGGTGTTGGTTCGTGTTTTATCATCTCAGGCATTCCCTGGGGCAGGGGCAAGTGGGTGGGTGGGAAGGTATTTCTTTTGGAAAGTGTCAGGGAATAAGACTGGTGATGTAGACGGGGGTTGGATCCCAAAGGGCCTTTGTAGAGCATGGTATAGACTCCATATTTTATTCTGAAATTTACTCGGCCAAATGCTTTTCTGAAACCTTTATTTCTCTCTGTGTTGTGTAAGTATGAAACCAAAGATAGAGAATGCAGCTGCCTAACCATTAACACTCCTGAGTCAGGATGATACGCGGTAAGAGATGAGCTCCCGTAGAGAAAAATGCTGGTAATAAGAGCTTGTATGTTAGGGAGCCTGTCTCCAAAGGAGAACAACATTATTAACGATGCCATATCTCACTAATTGCAGTGACCTCGTAAGTTAGATAGGTGCACATTTTTTGTGGAACACACCGGGAAACTCAAACATTTTAAATTGAGTTGTTCTTTGGCTTCTTAAATAGCACAAAGGTCTAGATAAAACAGAATATTTCAAAGAAATGAGGAAACAGAAAGAATTAAAATGAGAAAAATAGCAATCAAGAAAGTCATACGCATACAGAGAAAAGGGGAGCAAAGCAACCTATATTTTCTTGTAAAGTCAAGAAAACAATAGTTGAGAGGTAAGGAAGTATGAGAGTCTCAAATAGTCAATCACACAATCAACAAGTATGGTTTGACTCCTGTCCCTTAATTCATTATGGAATAGATGCCATATGTGTTAATATGTGGACTTCTGGGTCAGGAAGAACTGGATTCTAATCTCAGCTCTTCCTTGTACTGTGTTTATGACCTTGGGTGTTGATTTTTCTTTCTGTTAAATGGTAATGGAACCTACTTCATTGAGTTGTGATGAGGATTAAATCAATAAATACATAGAAATTGAGAGACTGTGTTCTTTAGGTAAGCTAGTTGGAACTGGCCTTAACATTCTGTCAAACAGGTACTATTTATAAAAGTGATTAAATTGCCAATGTAGCCCACAGAAGCCTTCTTAACATACAATATTGAGTACACTATTTTTAATTCTTGCCTAGGTTGTTTTTTTTTTTTTTTTTTTTTTTTGTCCTGGAAACAAAGAGTGATGTAATAATACGGTGCAAGAGGAAAAAGAGGAGAGTAACCTCCTCTTTTACTAAACACAGGTTTGCTGACCCTAGGCAAATTTGTCTTTGGCAATCTCCCCATACCTTTCCTTGTCCTATTTTTCTGTCATTGTTCCTTCTGGAACTTTCTTAGCCCTACTTTCCCTTTCCCACTACTTCATAGATGAAATTTTCTTCTGTTCCTTTTTTTGGTTATTCAAAACTCACATCTGAAGACTCCACACTGCTCTTACTGACTTGTTAAGTGGAAGCAATATGATTGAATTCATTTGCTTTTCCCTGTACATAATTAATATCAAGATATTAGTTGGAGATATTTATGGTATTTCTATAATTTCAAAGTGATATTTAAATTGCAGCATTTCATTTGCTATGACCAAACAGAGTGACAAAAATGTTCAGACAGAGAACAGTGTGAGAGCTGGAGACAGTACCTGGGAGAGTACCCAGTACCCAGGCTCCCAATGAGCCTTTCCTTTTGCTTTGAAATCAGTGTACTGAGCATTTTCATGGTGTTGTTCATGACAGCAACGTTAAAGGGCTGTGAAAGAACAAGGTCAGAAGCCGTTTCTATGAGCGAGTCATTTGTAAATTGAGTGTACATTAACTTAGGAATATTAATGAGGCCTTTTGTTATCTATACAAGGATCTCCAGGAAGGAGGCTCACTTTTCAATGTCAAGCCGACACCTAGCATAAGATTTTGGTCCCCTACTTTAGACTGCCCGCAAATTGGAGTAATGAATGTTTGGTTTTTATAATAGCCATAGGTTGGCTTTGTTTTGTTTTGTTATACTTAGTTGTTGAAGAGAGAAAATGGCTGACACCAATACTTAGCATCAAAAGGGAACTAAAAAAATGTTTGCTGAATATTGGATAAACAAATGGAAGAATAAATAACATAAGGAACCTCAAGATACTGACATGCATATCTATCAATATTTTATAATTTATATATGTATATGGATATATCTGAATTTCCATTTGAATACACCTTATTTCCATTTGGTATAAATATGAACTTCTAAGAGTTTACGCTTGGTGAGTAAATTTATGCGATCAGTAAATAATATAATGTTTAATCTTTTATTTCTGTTTGAAAATCACATATTTTTACATCCTTTAAAAAAGGTATAAACAAGTATCAATTTTACTGTTTTATGACAATGATATTTTTTATCCTTACCTTAAAAAGTAACACAGGCTCTCTAAGACCATAAAATCACGAGAAGGAGTTCTTACGGAGAATTATCTGAATCCAGAATTATCTGAATCTGTATCTTAATTATTAAGTCTTACAAAGAATACAGTCCATGCACTGCAAAGGACAAGATACCTGATTCACTTTCAGCACCAGTCTTGACTTGAAAGCATAATGAAGACTAGCAAAAGAAGATGAAGTTTAAGTCTTATCAGCATTTTTGGTTTTTTTGCCACAATAGGACTGACTTGGCCACTCTAATAGTACTTTACTAGTGGAAGTTTGGACTCAACTGGCTTTCTCCCAGTGAGTCTACTTTCTGTAGACTTTTCTTGGATGTTCAAAAATGGTAACGATAGTGCTAACGTTATAGACTACTGACTTCGGACCGTGCAGTATGTTAAATGCTTTACATGCATGATCTTAATCTTCAGAAAGCCCTGTGAGATAGGAATTACTGCCCTGACATTAGAGAAGAAGAAACTGATGTTCAAGGAGATTAAGTAACTCACCCACATCACATAGCTAGAGAGTCAGAGTACTGAGTTTGTACTCAGGTCCTTCTGATTCCCAAGCCAGTGTGTTAAACTATTATGTGATTCTTCCTCTTGCTACTTACTCCCTCACAAGGAGATCCAGTCAACCGTGCCAATCTCACTAATGGTTTCTTCCTCCTTCCTGAGTGGAAAGAATGTCAAAAATATGGCTTTGCAACTCATAAAGTTTTGTAAATTTAGATTTATTTTCAGCATGAGTCTCTATGATCCTAGAAACCATACAAATGTGCATCAACGTAGACACACACAAACTCAGAGAGCAAATGGCAGAGAGTCAAGACATAATTTTAAATATGCTTCATGATCATGGGTTTTTAGAGTTACTCTCCAAAAATATATCTTTCTTTTTATAAATGGTGCAATCATTATGGAAATCATATTCATAACAAATGTATCACCTGACCATTTTTCCAAGTTGATATTGATTTCCTTATTGATTGCTTCTTTCAAAATTGGAAGAAGCAATAACAAAGGGGACTGGTGCTGAGAATTTCTTGTTCTGAGGCCACCCTGTGAGAACTAATAGAATCCAGGTCTACGCAAGTCAAGAAAAATGTGAATTGGTATTTTTTTATTTGCGTTAAATAGTATATGCATTACATCCACGGTTTACAGTATTGTTTTTCCTTTTTTCTTTTCTTCTCTCCGTGAATTCTAAACAAACCATGATGTGTGTTATTATCTCATTCACTTTGCCTGGCCATTTTACTATTTATTTATTTATTATTTTTTGAGGTAGGGTTTCACTCTGTCACCCAGGCTAGAGTGCAATGGTATCATCACAGCTCACTACAACTTCAAACTCCTACACTCAAGCGATCCTCCTGCCTCAGCCTCCCGAGTGGCTGGGACTACAAGTGTGCACCACCATGCCCGGCTACTTTTTCTATTTTTTGTAGAAATGTGATCTCCCACTTGCTCAGGCTGATCTCAAACTCCTGGCCTCAAGCGATCCTGCTGTCTTGGCCTCCCAAAGTACTAGGATTACAGGCATGAACCACCATGCCCGGCTCTTTCCTGGCCATCTTAAAACTAAACTTTTTATATCCTCCTCCGAGTGGTCCCACCCTGTTAATAGCTTCAGCTCTTCCTGTCCGTACTTGTGATGACTAGTCCCTTAATGGTGGTGTAAATAAATTACTGTTTCTTATTTACTGTTATTACTTATCAAAAAAAGTCTTGGATCCTGTTGATTTGATTTTCTCTAGACATATTTAGGTATTTATGGTAAGGTACTTCTTCAGCAGCTCTAAACATTTAGAAAACTTTTCAGGCAAGAAATATGTGGATGTTTTCCCCCTTATTTTCTGATTTATTCTGTGGGCTGAATTCTAAATGTTTTCCTATATTAAAGCTTTTTATTATTGATAGCATATTGCAACTTTAAGACCTTTGTACAGTTTCATATCTCCAGAAATTTAACAGCTAAATCACTTCTTCTCTGCTCTCTAACAGACAACACATTCCAAATACTGTAACATATTTTCTAATCGCATTTAAAACTAAAATGCAGATATTATATTCCATGGGAGAATAAAGGACAGTTGTTTTCATGGAAAAATACCATATGAAAACACATCTTCCACAAATTTGTGCATTGCTTGGCACATGACTGTTGGAAAAAGTTATGTAAAATTCTGATGAATGAAATCAACACAAAAATCTAGAGCTGTTTATTTTGTACAGTGTACACACCACAGGTTAATACACCACACACAAAACTGGAAAAACAAGTTGTTTTAAGAAACTACAGTACATAGATATTAATTCCTTGTTGTACATATACGTCATTTATTCAGCCGTATCTTTAGTAACCAACTGCATGAACTAAAGGGAATACAAGCCAAGTGGAATTATTTATGTATCTTTCCAACAAGGCTGAAATCTTACCTTTTAATAGAGTTGTTTCTGATTATTTTATTTTTGATCAACTTCATCCTTTGCACCTAATGTTTAAAATCCCCACATTGAGTGCTCATCCACAAAGCAAAGCAAAGGAATAGATGATCTGGAACCAATGTACCAATGCATCACATTGTGCATTGAAATGTGGATTTTCTTACATATTCATTGAGTGTAAAACTCATTTAGATGAACTTTCTGTTGTTGTCTCTAAGATGTCAAGTAACTGGTTTGAATGCTCTCTTTTACTGGCTTAACTAAATCAGTGGGGAAGCCATACATTCTGGTGCTTCAGAGCAGGAACTTTGGACAGAGATAAAACATGAGTTTATATCCTTGTTCTGACCACTTTCTATTAATAGGTGCGTGAAGAAGGTGCTGAACCTTGCTGAGCTTCAGCTATATCTCCTGTACATTGGGAATTTACACTGTAATGGAATTAAATGAGATCATGTAAGAAAAGTACTTGGCACATGGTATGACCTCAATACATTTTGCAAGTAGGTCCTACTGTTGCTATTAGTGTGGTGGTCACGGTGAGAGAGCATTATACATGATGTATTCTAATTGTCTCATAATGCCTGCTGCTACTGATCATTACCCAGTACCAAGGCTTAGGAGAGAAAATGACTCTAAATAGAATAATATATGTGTGAATGTTGCTGGCAAAGACTTAGCCATGAGTGTACAATCTTCAAAAAATACCCATTCACACACATAGTTCTTTGAGTTGAAAATTGTCATGTTGCTAGCAGTTAGGATCTGGATAGTTAATCCAAAAAGGCTGATTTTGGACATGTAATCTTCCCCTAAATATGTGTGTAAATATCATGTCCTTTGATTAGCATCTATAGCTCACTCTAACCTGTGTTTGCTATTTGGAACCCTTCCTCAAATGGAGTGGTTGGGGAGTGATTTGCCACTGGATCACAGCATTCCCTAGTGCTGCAGTCCCCAAACCCCTGTCCGTGGCCGCTGGCTGCACAGCAGGAGGCGATTGGTGGGCAAGTGAAATCTCAAAATCTCACTCGCCTCACCGCTCCACCCTCCCCGCCCCCACCTTCTGTAGAAAAACTGTCTTCCCTGAAACCAGTTTCTGCTGTCAAAAACAAACACCACGTGTACTCACCATTAAATTGGAATTAATCAAAGAACACTTATGTGCACATGTGGAAATAAACCTCATCGGTAATCAAGTAGGTGGGAGGGGGGAAGACGGGATGAATAAATTCACACCTAACTGGTACAATACACACTATCTGGGTGACGGGCACACTCCTAAGTTTGACTCAAACTGTACAAAAGCAATTTCAATTTACATAACCAAAACATTTGTACCCCTGTAATACTCTGATATAAAATAAAATAAAATTTAAAAAGGTTGGGGACCGCTGCCCTACTGGACAGAACAAACACATGTTGAACACCAACCCTGAAGCATGCAAGGCCATGTGCTTGCCCTGATGGCTTTTCGAAGATTATCTCATTTTATCTTTGCACAGGATTATTTTAAAACAAAGCATATTTCTTTTCATATTATTTATGAGAAAATTAAGACTTGTCCAAGGTCAACACAGCTAATCAGTGGCAGAGATGGTTTTCAAACTCAGGTCTACCTAATACAGTATTTCCATTTATTGTGTAGGTGGGGTTCACCATGTGGAATCTATATCAATTAACTACTAAGAAGTATTTTTAAATATTTTCTCAGATACCAGATTAATGTGATATACTTTGAATGCACAAATCTTATAGAATTGAATGAATTCATAAACTAAAAAGGAAGAAACAGGAATCTAGTTTTTCAAGCTCAGAAAGGACAGTTAAAACTCATTGTATATATTTTCTTTCTCAATTCTTAATACTTTTTCTCTAGTCAGAAACTATGATTGATTGTCTTTGCCTAGATGAGACCTGATCTCTATTATTTCTCAGCTCTTAATTTTTCATGAAACTCTGGAAATTGAATGGGATTATCTATACAAAAACGTAGATGACTTGCTCTAAGAACTTGTATGCAGAGTAACAATTCAGACTGACTTAGTGTCACTTTTAGGCATAATAGTTTGAAATATTAATTTCATAATAAAGTTTTTAAAAATCTATAGTTTAATTTCTTTTGAAGAAATCTCAGACCATGTCCTTAAAGAAAAAAAATATCATGGTCTACCTTCACCTGATGCCCATTTAATAAAAAGAAGTTTATTACATCAGAAGTGTAATTCAAATTATAGCACTGATTGTTTTGTGTTGAGTATGTGTGTGTCCTTCATGTGCCCTTTTCAGACCTCGATTCTAGCAGTCTTTAGGTTGCTATGATTAGGTGTTATGTGTCAGACCTGCCTGCTAAACTCTTGAGTCCCCACAGGGCAGACACTGTGTTCTCACAATGCCTTCATCCTGAGCTGCCAATCAAATGGTACTTAATGGAATTTTTATAAGTACATATGTGATGAAGGCAGTAATGTATAAACTTGAAAGTTTCCTAATTCCAAAAGAATCTGGTCAATAAGACATGCATGTGTATAATTTTTTTATTACCCTGAGCTCTCCCTGAAACTAAGCCTGAGTGTGGAAACATTCCTATTTGTAACTGCAGCCTTCCTGATTGCTGTTGGGGTCACATGAGATAATCATCCTCAAATACTTAGCAAAATGGTCAGCATGGAGGAAGTCATCAGGAAACGTTACTGTACTCAGTGTGCACAGCCAGATGGCTTGCAACCCTGCACGGCATACTTGAGTTGGAATAGCCCTCAAATCCAATAAGAGGTTATTAAATCAAATATTGTAGACAACAAAAAATAAAATGGCACTTGACACTCGCCTTAGCGAGAGGATTTACATTTGGGAGGGTAGGAGGAAAAACATTTCTTGCACAATAATATGTCTTACTTTATTAGACATATTTCTTATATTAACTCATTTTTATTTGCAACTGTTTATTTACTGACTCAAACTGTGATCTTTGGGTTTATAAATGTCTTATCTCTCTGACCAGACTTGACCTCCTTAAGGGAATAAAACTCTCTTCCTAAAGAAACCATGAACAGTACCTTCTAAATATTTAAAAATACACAAGAATGTTAAAAAAAATTATGTGCCCATATATATGTCTACTAATACATTGTATGCAGTGATGTGCGTGTGTGCAGAGAGAGAAAGAGAGGGTCATATGCTAGGTATATATTGCAGAGACAAGTACAATTACAGATAATAGAATTTTTTCACTATATAATTTGAAAGCTTTCTTCCCCCACCCCCCAACAATTAGCAAATGGATTTCATATTAGTTAAACTGCAAGTTTTCTTTGTACAGTTGCCTTTCTCATTGACTATGTCATTGGTGTGGAAAACTGCTTTCTCATGGGGGAAGTGAACAGAATTATCAGGAAGCATGAGTTTGCTTCCCGATAATGATATTTAATTACAGAGAGGTCTTAGGTTGCTTAACATCTTTAAACCTCAGTTTCTCCACCTAGACCTGCCGTGTCCAGTAGAATTTTCTGGAATGATGGAAATGTTCTAGATCTGTGCTGTCCAATGTGGTAACCACTGACTGGGTGTGGCTGTTGAGCACTTGGAATGTGACTAGTGTGTCTGAGGAACTGAATTATAAGTTGTATTTAATTTTAATTGTTTAAAATCTAAATAGGAACATGTGGCAAGTGGCTATTTTAGTGGACAACATAGCTATAGAATCAAGGAGCATGGGACAATATCATGTGAAAGGAAGCTAAACTGAATGTCGCTGGTACAGGTGCTACCAAGGCTCTTTTCAACGAAGAACTATTCTCTTTTGAAATAGTGATACTCTCCCATGGTATTTTAGGACTTTAAAGTTTAAATGCTTTTTCCTTTATTTCTCCCAACAGATCTTGAAAACTTTAAAACAAGAACGAGAAGCACCGTGTCTGTCCGTCGAGGTCAGGGAATGGTACTACTGTGCGGTCCGCCACCTCATTCTGGAGGTATCTATAAATGCACCGGCATGCACTCTTCACTGACTGCTTTTTTTCTTGCTCAGTGTTCTCCTTGACACCAGCTGAATGGACAGTGTCATTTATAGAGATTCCCAAAATCCTTCTATGTATAAGAACCATTGTGAATGCCTCCCATGATTAGATAGGAAAATATCAGATTGTGCTGTCTCCCTGCCT
Source organism: Lemur catta (assembly GCF_020740605.2). Taxonomy (NCBI): domain Eukaryota; kingdom Metazoa; phylum Chordata; class Mammalia; order Primates; family Lemuridae; genus Lemur; species Lemur catta. The sequence continues at coordinate 14,959,494 of NC_059145.1, read as the reverse complement.
GGCACAAGGGGAAAGACACCTGAATCAATCAAAATCAGAATCCTGTTGCTTGGTAAAGCATTGTAGCTGAAGCTACCAGTACTTACAACTTGGGTGGGTTGAAAAAGATTGTCCTGCTTCATCTCATCTCATTGTTGGTCTGGGAATGGCCTGTGAATTGTTTCTACTCACAGTACTTTTGATACCAACTATATGGGTATTTTTCCACACCAACAACCAATTTTGCAACCCTCTGGGCACCAACTGGCTGTCTAATGATTCAATTCCATTCTGACACCACCTACCTCAGGGTTAGTGTCAGACCTCACAGGGTAGAGGCTCGGTCCCATAAAACTGCCCCCATTCAGATGCCAATCACAAGTCCTTGAACTCCTGTACTTCTGACCAACTGGCTATAACCCGGGAGGTCCCACAACCCCCTCCTTGGGTTCCATAATTTGTTAGAATGGCTCCCAGAACTCAGGAGAAACAGTTTACTTACTATACTGGCTTATTATAAAGAATACATATGATCAGCCAGATAAAGACTTACATAGGGAGAGGTCTGGAAAGGTTCTGAGCACAGGAGTTTCTATCCCTGGGGACCCTCCCAGCACATGGATAAGCTCATCAACCTAGGAGCTCTCCAAACCCTGTCATTTAGGGTTTTTATGGAGATTCCATTATGTAGGCATGATTGATTGAATCTTTGGCACTGTCACCAATGTACTCAATTTCCAGCTCCTCTCCCCTCCCCAGAGGTCAAGGATTGGGGATACAGTGGAAGAAGTGGCAGCTGAAATTTCCAACCCTCTAATCACACAGTTGGTTCCTTCCGCACGTAGTTCCCATCCTGAGCTATCTAGGGTTCCACCAAGAGTCCACTCATTAGAATAAACTCAAGTATGTTTGAAAGGGGCCTATTATGAATAACAAAAAATGTTCCTCTCACCCCTATCACTCAGGAAATTGCAAGGGTTTTAAGGTTCTATGCCAGAAACGGGATGAACACCAAATATATGTTTCTTATTAATCACAATATCATAGGATCAGACCAAGAACAAAAGTCTCTTGACCATAGAACCCAAGATCACTTTGTAGACACTCACAACAACTAGATCAGTTAGGAATGCATTTGACTGCAAATAACTGAAAAACCAGCAAACACTGGCTTAAATAGATGAGAGTTTGTTTTTCTCACATGTTAAGCTTTTCAAAGGTATGCAGTCTAGAGCTAGCACAGCTTTTTGAAGGTGTATTCCAGGACTCAAGCCCTTTCTCCCTTCCTTCTCTGAAGTCCTTAGCATGTGGTATGGCTGAGGCATGAAGTCTGTGTTCCAAAAAGAAAGAAATGGGAAGAAACAAGAACAAAAGGCAAAAGTTTTTCTCCTTTTGAATTTACCTTTATTATGGAAAGTTTGCTTTGCCTGAGGACTTTGCCTACATTTCATCGATCACCCCCAGTGGGAAAGGAGACTGAAAAATCAAGTATTTTATACAGATACATCGCATGCTGGAAAATGTCGTAATTCTGTTAATAAGGGAGAATATGGAGAGATGCTGTGTAGGCAACTTGAAGTGTCTGCTAAAAGGACCAATGATGACTAAAGGGCAAATATAACTGCACGTAAAGGGTTCAGTGGTGTGGAGGTTTAATAAGCAGTAATATTTATTAGGATCCCACTAAGGTCTGCAATGACAAGACCGACAAACTCTCCACTTGGAAATTCAGGCTGAAGTTTAGTTTAATATCTGCTATTCTTGTTATTGCCTTAATTTTCTATTTGGCTTTATATATGGTTAAAAGAGCAAACTTTTTGAACTTAGAATTTGCAAAGCCCTTTTTTATTTTTGTCCTATATTAAAAAGTTATAACTTTTCCTTTCTCATCTAATGCTCCAGCCAACTTTTCCAGCAGAAAATCACAATTAGCAGAATAGCTAAAAGGCTTGCACTCCAAGTACACTGCAAACAAAGTCAGGGTGCAAGAGGTGGGTGCCCTTCCACTCTGGATCAAGGACATGGAATTGTTAGGGATTCTGGATTTTGAAGACTGGTAGAAAATCTAGGTTTGATTTCAGGGGTTTGTGTATGGAAAATGGGATTATTCTTTAGGACTTCCATTTTCCCTTCAAGTTAGTATCAGAAGCACTAAATTTGGTGTCCAAGATATGAGTTCTGGTCCCAGTTCTGTTTCAAATCATTATTTGATATTGGGTAAACATCTTCAAATTCTTTACACCTCACTATACTTATCTATAAAGTGAAGGGATTAAAAGAAATCTCTCAGATCCCTTTTAGTCCTATCATTACATAATTACAACTAAATAAAGGCTAAACATCTTATTTATCAAGAATGAAACCATTTAGCTGTGGACATACATTTAGATTCAGGTGAAGTTCACTCAGTCTAACACTTCTTTCAATGTGAAATCTGATCAAAATAAAAATGGAAGATGTTGCTAATAGCTTCTGCAGGCCATGTTCACAGCATTAAGCTTTCATAACATGGCATCAACTCTAAAAATTAATCTTGTAGATACATTAAGAAAAAGTACCCCTACTCTCCCATCTAATGATATCTTTAGGAAAGGCAAAACACATGAAGTGATGCTGTGCTGCTACACAATGAAGCACCTGACTACTTTCCCCTTCCCACAGAGAGATATATTAAAAATTTCCGTCGACATCTACCAAAATGTGCTTGTCTCTGCTGGCAGCAGTCAGCAGCTCTGAAATCCAGTTCCTTGAGCTGTGCTGTCATTCCTGACAAACTTGATGGTGAAAGACAAGGAAATAAATATTCGTATTATGGGCTTTATTAGAAACTGTGTGCACAGTAACACTGTGAGCAAGACAGGCATGGCAAGGAAATGGTCGAGAAAACAACAAAGAAGATCTTCAAGGTTGTAAGAGAGCATCTCAGACATCCATCAATTTTGGGCGTTAAAGACAATGGTTATCTGATGAAATCTCCCCAATTACTCAAAAGCCTCCAGTGCAAACTATACACAGTGATTCTCTCGCCGCTTTTCCAGGCTGAGTATCACCTTAAAGCTGGCAGAATCACCGTGAGCTACTGGACATACTGAGCATTTTAGACCCAGCATATGGCATCCCAGTTTCAATTGTAACAGATCATGCAGAGGAAAGGAAATGAGTCAGCCTTTTATGATATCAGTGGGGTACTGAGTAATGGCATGAAATCCATTGTAAGGGATCCTGCATGTCCTATTTCAAAAGCTGTGCAGTGTCAGACCTTTTTAGGGCAACAGAGAAGTGAGCAGCGATTAATCTGTTTTGAAAAGCATTTCCGTCAGCAGGTATTTCCAGCACTCTACCAATCACTGTGTGGAGCATCTTTGTCATTTCTTGGTCTATATATATGAATTCAGATGTGATGGTGTTGCATAGATTTTACCATTAAATGTTGACAAAAGCACCAAAAAATAGAAATGACTCTGATGGACTCTGGTTGTCCTTGGTACTCCTTCATGTTAGAAAAAGAGTATTGAGGTCCAGGATATTCGTTTTGCTTTCTGCCAACTCCAGTGTCATTGGGCACCAGGAGTTCATGACCTTTAACCAAGCTCTCATGAAATAAGCATAGAACTGAGAAACTTTGAGATTCTTTCTTCTAATATTACTAAAATTGCTGGATTATGAAATCCTCAAGAACCATTCTTCAAAGGAGATTTTTGTTCATACCTTCCGTTTATACGTCTCCAGGATTCTTTCTACTTAAAGGTGGTCCGTGGACCAGCAGCATCAGCCTCACCTGGATATTTGATTAAAAGGCAGAATGTCAGACCCTACCTAGGCCTACTGAGTCAGAATGTGCATTTTAATAAGAGCTCCAAGTGATCCTCTGCATGTGAAAGTTCTAGAAGCCCTGAGCTCTATCTTTTGTTCCCACACACCCTACCCCTGGCCAGCGGTGGACAGGCAGCTTGAGAATCACCAGGGCAACTTGTTAAAGCCATAAGTGCACAGACTTTTGTCAAGGACATTCTCATTCCATAAGTCTGGGGTGGGAGTCCCCAAAACTGCTTTTATGAAAAAAAAAAAAAAAAAAAAAAAAAACTCTAATTGACTCTGAGGCAGCACCAGATTTAAGAGCCACTCACTTTGATTACCTTCTACTAAACCGGCCTAGGTCCAGCCCTGCAGAAATGGGGTGCTTTGATTTCTACATCACCCAAGCAGAAGGTTTGAGCATGCCTTATGTCAAACTTATATTTAAAAGAATTTAAAATAAAATCTAATCATCTCAGGCTTTACCTTTAACTTCATATGTTTTTGTGGTTATACAAGGGGCGATGAACAACTAAGAAAAGAACAGTTTTTCTTTGTATTCATATTCAGAAGTAGCATTTTACATTTGGCCAGCTTTTCCTACATTATTATTAGTGAAAGTGTGGTTTCCAAGAGTATTAAAAAAAAGAAAGAAACCTGATCCTGAGATTATTTTCATTGTTACAGATTTTAGAGAAACTAGCTAGAATTTTCATCATTAGACGCTTTTACACAGAACACATTGCCACTAAAGTTGAATCCCATTCACAGGGCATCATCAGACCCAGGGACCTTATAACAAAACATCTGCAGAGTTCGTTATGGTGTTGATAATGCTTTAGTTTACATTGTATTATCTTTTGATCCTCACAATAATCCCATAAGAAGTAAGGACATGTGTTTCATAGATAAGGAAATCAAAGCAAAGAGATTATGTGAGGACGCACGCTAATCAGTGGCAGGAACAAGAGTCGCTGTTGCCTAGAATGTGCCCTTTTATTGCAGGTAGCAGAGAATGGTGGAAATGTGTAGTACTCTCTATGCCAGGGGTTCTCTGGGCTCTACCCCAGGTCAATTAAATCTGAATTTCATGAGAGCTGAGGTCCTCTGGCATCATGTATACTTTTTAAAACATCTCAGGTGATTTTAATATGCAGCCAGGGTGGAAAAATTGTGTCCTTGCATTACAAAATCAAGTAGGTCTTATCCCAGCAAAACTTCTATTTGCAAACCTCTCCAGGGTTCCATAAATCTAACTTAATCTGGATGTACCAATACAGATTATAATCAGAGCCTTAAAAGAAGCACTCATGCCTTCTCACAGTGTAGTTATTTCAACTATACCATATTGTATTTACTTAGGACAGAGGTAGAAGAGTGAAAGTAGAACACCTGTGGCCTAGTCCTAGCTCTCCTCTTAACTTACTATGTAGTCTTGGGCCAATTATGTAACTCCTGTGAGCCCTATTTCCTCATATGACTTCTGTTTCTATCTTCCCACACCTGCTCAGCTTTCAGCATCAAGATGTCATCGTCAGGGTCAGGTTCACCCAGTTTCTTACTTAGTCCAAACCATGGTGACAGATCATTGAGCCAGGACTAATCTTACTGCACAGAAATTTAGCATCCTCTATGCCCAGAATACTCTTCAAGACATCCACATTCTAGCCAAGCTGCCAACTCTCCCTAACTCCCCACTCAATTCCTTTTTCCCCCTCTTCTTCCCCAAACTGGCTCCCATGTTTACCAGTTCTTTGCAATCTTAGGTTTCCAGGTGCCTCTTATTTGCTCCAAATATCAACCCATTTCACTGTAGTCTGAACACTTAGCTCTTGTCCTCATTCCTTACCCAAAGGTAAACCAGATCCCATTTTAAGCTCACTCCAAACCTCCAACCATAATGTAGTATCCTTTGGATTCTAACTATTGCTGATGTCTATCACTGAGCCCCACCCACCATATCAGACCCTGTTGGATATTGACATCAGCCTGGCTGGGTCCTAGGTTTATTACCCTGTACTTTGACCAACTGGCCACCTTCCTCAAGAAGTGATCCCTGTGCTTCCAACTTATATTCTCTCTACTTTCTCTCATTGACATTTTAGGCTCCCTCTCCTTCCCCATATCTTGGTTCCCAGCATAACGTTCAAATCTTCACACAGAGTTAAGCCAGCCAAATGGAATTCATCTTTGTCCTGTAAACCTTTCAAATGTGTTCTGAGGATAAAAAGACATAACAAATATGGCAACAATTTGCACAATTAAAACTTCCAAACATTCGTAACTTCATTAGTTAGGCTTGGTTTGATTATTTTCATTTGCTTACCTTGAAACCAAGGTTAAATCAGAAAACTGCTAGTCTTTGGAGATATATAATTCTTGATTTACATTCATGTAACAACTTTTAACTAGGCAAATGTTTTTCAGATATTTCTCCCAAGAGATTCATATGGAATTTCCATCTATCATTAACATAAATTGGTTATGCTCTGGCATTGTGGCTTTATTAAAATGCTCATTTAGCCAATCTTCTAACATTTGAATATTGCTCTTCAAGACTCAAAATGACAACTCTACCAATAGTCTTCTCAGAGGCCAAACCCTGTGTAATTCTTTACATTTGCATTTTCTGTTTAGTGTGTACAATATGTGCCTGGGCTCTGTTTTCTTAGAAGAAACAGGCATAAAGTAGACCTAGGAGGAGCCAAGACTTTTAAAATATTGCTGAAATAATGCTGAAGATTAAAAAAAAATAGATTAAAGACTGTTGTCTTAAAACACATATTTTATATGACAGTTTTAAAAATAAGCAAAATGTGAGAATTTTAAGTGGTTTTGAGATTAACAGTCAATTATCATGAAAAGTTATAAGAACACCACTCTACATGTTGATATCCTTTTTTGGTCATAGTGAAAACATGGTTGAACATGCCTATGGGAACAAAGAACGGCCCAGCATTCCAATTCAGTCCTCTCATTCTCTGTGTGTGTGGGTGCTCAAATATAGTCCCAGTTCTAAAAACATTTAAATAACAAACGATACATAATGGTCCTAGGATCTTGAGTCTTTGTTGCTTAGCCACCTCTGAGCTTCCTGATCTCTGATGCCCATTTCATGTCACCTGACAAATGACTTCCCTGAGAGATGTCTTACCACCTGCAAATAACTTAAAAACCACAGGTGTCCAATAGGTTAAAACTGACCTCATTGGAAATCAATGATTCAGAAACGGTTCTGTCATAAAGCAAAATGTGGGTTCTTGCCATCTGGACTTGGTACCCTAGAAAATGATGTTTGAAATATTGGTTGGGAGTGGCATTTAAATACTGTTACTGTACCATTCTTCAAGAGTGTTGGGGGTCAGTCAAACTTGGGTTAAACCCCCTTTTACAATATAATTTCTATAGAACATGCATTCTGATTTTCATTTTTACAGAGGAAATTTATATATTCCCTTAAACAGATATCTGTCTCAATTCATTGAGGAAAGTCTAACATTTAGTTGGTAATAGGTTAATCGACATCTTAGACTAGTAGGTATTTTTTTAAAAAATCAGTTCTTAAATATTCTCAAGGCAATCTTGTTTGGTGCTTCTTAACTCTTTCTATGTTCTTTTGAAAGATGTGAACCTGGACTCTTTTATCTGAAAAGTAATCACCTAATTCCTCCTTTTGTTTCTATTTCCCACTTTGCCAATCAGAGGAGGTTATAGCACATTAGTGATTTAATCAGCATAGAATAATGTAAAACACTTTGCAAGGTGATGCTTTTCTGTATTCATTAAGCCTCCTCTTTCACCCACTGAGCAGAAAAAAGAGCCACATTGATCAGGGACTACTTGTTACAAACCATCTGATCCAAATGGCATGGTGGAGTGTTTCATGTTTAGGAGGAGAGGCCACTGGGAGTGTTTGTCCTTACCACACCAAATGCGGGCTCCATTCCTCTCAGCCATGAGATCATTTAGCTCAAAGAAAGAATCCGCAAAGGAAGGAAAAGGGAGGAATTGAGGCCTGGCATGTCTACAGGAGTGACTTGCTTCTCCACTACCAGATATGAATGACAAGAAAAAGTGAGGTGACTATTTCTGATGTCAATTATCGCAAAAATTGGTGAGGTGTACTCTTTGACGCTACTGACATACATTTTGCCTTTGAATTTTCCTGTCAACTCTCTTAAAAACAACTTGAATGTTTTAGGACTATACTTTTGAATGCCTAGATGTCAACAACTATACACTTATGAGTAGGAAAAAGTAAGTTTATATAAGTAACAAACATTCCCTGGTCATAGAATAATTCTAGACCTTATGTAGCTGAGCCCTCAATTTCTTAAATCAGCTTGTATAGAGAATTGCTGGTGTGGTTTCTAAGAAGAGTTCCCCAAGAGTGATAGCTATACACCTTGCACTTTAATTCTCCTTTTAGTTCTGGTAAGAGAGATGTTTAAGCTGTTTTTGCAGCTATAGCAAGTCCCAGGCCATAGCGCTTAGAAATAGACTCAGCTACTTAATAAATAGCAGTTAATTAAATATCTTGTTCAGTAGTCTAAGGAGAATCATTTAGTTTTAAAAAATAGGAGAAATTTCAAGAAGTTCTTTTTCTGTCTCTTCTTTTCCTCCTTTGCTTTTGTGTAAATGTTTCCATGTACTTTATTGGGCAGAAACCAGGGATTTTAGTTCATTAATGATGTCTCCAATTACCCAGCTTCTCTCCTGACAGTTACTCCACTCCGTACTTACTTTAATGATATGCAGTACATAAGTGTAGTTGTGGCTATATAGATGTAAATTCAAGCTGGGAAAGTCTTTATTTTATTTCTAAACATAAAAAACAATCAAAGTCATTATCTCCAGATTTGATCCTAGAGTTGAAGGCCCAGTGATCAGTCAGAGTAAGGGCCAAACCCATTAATACCAAAAGGAAATGGCAACTGGAGAGTGAGATTTGATCCATAAAGCTAAATGATCTACAAACTGTGATCACTCAACAAAGCTCAACTGCATGCAGAGCTTTCTCTTTTGGAGTTGTCCTGGCCCAGAAAGCAGTGAAGGATGATATTGTATTGGAACACAGGTGCTAGTTGGGATGGGAAGAGTCTGGAGATGGGAAAAACACACTACATAGCCAGTAGACTGTTACCAGGGATGTGCTAGCCAGAATAGAGCAAACGATCAACACTGATCTTTTGACAACATGAACCTGGCTGAGCATTTCATAAATAGTCCAGCGGACAATCACTGCAGGATATATGGGAACCATTCTTGTTTTAATGCCTGCTGGAAATATATGCTATGAATCTCGTCTTTTCAGCTGAAAAAGAAATGAGCAATTCTTGGGTACATTTTCAGCAATGAATCGGCATTTTGTCAGGTCAGTGCATCATGATGTTACATTGAGTTAAGCAGGATAATGGTGCAGTGCATAGAAATGCTGACTGAGTCCTGGAATTTTGGAACTAGACTCTGGTTAGGAGCTCAGAAATGGAATATCTACCACTATCAGGAATCCTGATGCAGTGAGTCTTAGGCACAAATAAGAAGTGGATCATTTTTCTGATTTTTTTTAAGCTTGCTCAGTGTAGCTTTTAGACATTTAGGAAGAAAATAACTGGAGTAGGCCAAATTCAAGATCAGAGAAAACTATATAGTTGGGCAGGTAAATTTCACTTTCACACACAAAAGAATAGATTGCCGCATTTTGTCTAACGGTAGGATTAAAACTTCTGATTCTGTGTCAAAAATGTCAAAATACTGATTTAAAAGGAAGTGATTTAATTAATTAAGTGACTGTATATTCATCAAGGACAAACAATGTGGATGAAAAACTTTTAATCAGTCAAGCTGATTGGAGTTCACCATGTTCAGTAATGATTTTGACGTTTGTAGATATACAAAGTTCCAAATGAAGTGTAATTGTTTTATAGGGAGACCAACTCTCCTTGCATGATGAACTAAAAGAAATGTCTAATCTTTAACTTCGAGGCTGACTGGGAGAATGTTAACCATATCTTAGGTAGATACTGGCTAGAAAGTTCTTCCCTTCTCTAGCTGTAACACACCCTCTTTTTCTCACATCAGCTAGTTGCAGGTTAACACATTATCACAATCTTCACTGTCACAATTAACCCCTGGATAGGAGTTGTGTTATAACAACACTCCACAGGAATTCATAAGTCCATATGGCAGGCACAGCTGGAAAGATAGTTGCAGTTGATAATGTAGCATTTCAGAAATATCTGAAGAATCTCTACTTTGTGAAGTAAGTCAGAATTTACACACTTCCTCATTCCCTCAAATCAGCACATACACTATGGAACACCTGGGAAATGCCAAGATGCTTCAGTTGTTTGAAGCCCAGTTCTTACCATTTCATGCAAAACAAGGTTTACCTTTTGAAACAGGATTTTAAACAACAAAAAGTGGCTGATTTAAGTATCACAGTTCTTCCTTTTGTGGTTTCCACTGTCAATGGAAAAGAACTCAAATTCTGTAAAATAATTTAAAGAGGTTTATTTTGAGCCAAATATGTGTGAGTATGGCCTGGAGAGCCATGCCCAAGAAGCCTTGAGCAAGTGGTCCCGCTGTGGTTGGGTTACAGTTTGGTTTTATACATTTTAGAGAGATAGGAATTACACGTAAAATCATAAATCAATACATGAAAGGCAGACATTGGTTTGGCCCAGAAAGGCAGGACATCTTGAAGCAGGAGCTTATAGGTTATAGGTGGGTTTAAAGGTTATTTGATTTATAATTGGTTAAAGAAATGAAGCTTTGTCGAAAGGTTTGGAATGTTTTAAATTAAGGAAGTCTGTTAATCAGAGACAAGCCACTGAACATATACCAAGACTTGAGTGATCTGTTAAGTAAATTGATGACCTGCAGGTATGGTTTAACCTTTGTCTTACATGGCTTTAGGCCTGTTAACGATTTTATATCTTATTGTTACAAAGAATAACTGCAAAAGGGACAGGGCATAACCAGGTGTGTCTCACCTCCCTTGTCCCCCTTGCTGGCAACTCAGTTTTAAGGGTTTTTTTTTTTTGTGGGGGGAGGTCCCGTCTTCCAAGAGGGGATCCATTCAGTCAGCTGGGGGCTTAATATATCATTTTAGTTTACATCACTCACTGCAAAATGAAGTAGGTATGACATCTCTCTGAAATCAGTACTTAAATATAAGAATGACATTCGTACACCTTCTTCTCTGTGTGTTTTGCTACCTTGCACATTTGTTCACTGTATCTGTAAGCCAGCACTCCTTCTAAATGTACAGCTCTAGTTGACTTCAATAGAAATGGTTGAGATGAATGAGATTTATGATTGTGTTCTAATGGAGTATGTAAATTGGATTTCAAGGTAGAAAAGAATAGATTTCTTTTAAAAAGTAAAAATATAAGATTTTGGCAGAACCTATCGGATACCAAGCCTTGTAATAGACACAGCAGATATAGGAGTAAGCAAAAACAAAATGGTCCTTTGTGCTGTTTGGCCCACAGGTCTGGCTGGGGAGTAGGAAGGTAATCAGATCATCACACTGAGATGTATGCTCTTGGTTGTGAGGTGGGGGTGAGGGGAAGGGGAATAGGGTTCAGTGAGCCTGTTAAATAGAAGGACATGATGTGGGCTCGAGAGTCAGGGAAGGCTTCCTTAAAGAAGTAGGTCTGGAGCTTAAGTCTGAAGGATGAGAGAGTAGAAGGAAAGAAGGAGCATTATAGACAGAACAACAGTACGTAAGTCTGGAGTAGGGAAGTTGTCAAAAGAGGCTGACATAGCATATTGGGTATGGACATAGGGGTAAGGTTTTTAGTTTACTATGAAGGCAGTAACTGAATCAATAGAAAGTTCTATCTTGGTCCTCAAAATCTTACTAAATCACAACAGCCAGACACCAATGAGTTGGAAACAGAAAATGGCTATCAAATTGCCTCAGACTTAAGATCTAAGATTGGGATTCCAGAAGCCCCATGTGGTCACTCTACAGAAATAAAGGGATGCACCCATTTTTAGCTGGTGAACCCAAAATCTGGAGAGAAGCACAACCAATGTTCATAAGCAGAGTTAAAAAAAAAAAAATCTACCCCATCATGATGACTTAAGAAAAAGCTCAGTGATAAAAGGGGTGGAGAGGAGGGGGGAGGTGTCAGATACTGCCTAAGGATGCAAAATACAACAAAACGAAGGAAAATGCATGTGAAAGGGACACCTCAAGAAAATATAAGAAAAGTAAGGGATGTATATCCATTGTGCTTTTAGTCAAGTACAAGAAAACATGGATTCTGTGAAACAAAGATGTTAATGTAAAAAGAGAGCTTCCTCCAAAGCAGATTGAGGTTTGAAGAGAATTGGCAAGACTAGAAATGAAAGAATTAAAATCTGCAATGCAGACTCAGTAAAAAGCCAAATGAACATTGTAGAAAACTGAATTAGTAATAAGCATGACTAACTAGATAAGTTTTTATAAAGAACATGAAAGGAAAGTATAATGATCGAAACCTTCATAAAGATGGAGATTTAGCAGTAAAGTTCCAATCCATATGTAATCAATATAACTGATCAAGTTATATGGTCAGTGTATACATATTATTTTATTATTTAATTTCATGATATATTTACCATACCATGCTTGTTCATCATCCTTTTAATAGTAAAAGCATTTTGTACTTTCTCATTTTTGAGAAGGAATAAAAAGTTATTACGGTGGTCTTTATTTTAGTAATTTAAAAAATATAGACCTAGGCAGAAATAAAAATTGGATATGTACCTTCTAAGTTGCTAGAGACAGTAAAATCAAAGTTGTAATCTATTTAACAGAGACTAAAAATGAATATGAGCAAAAAAAGCATAAATGGAAAAAATATACAAAAATACAACAGATGTAAGAGTATATATAGGTTATGACAAATATAAAGATTTAACTTCCTTATTAGACACAAAAGCCTCAGATTGAGTCATAAATCTTTGTGATATAACCAAAATATGACAGCATAAAGTATGTCTTCTACTAACAAAACAGATTTTGAAAAGAAAAAAAGGAGGGTAGAATTATTAGTTTTAGATCAAGTATTATTCAAATATGAAATCATTAAAGGTAATTTTTATTATTAAAATGCACAAACCATAATGAAGACATTCTATTTATGTTATTTTAAATACCACAAAATATAGAGTCAAAATATATAAAGCTAAAAATTTGGAAATACAGGGAAAATTACTAAAGCACATTTGTTATTTAACTTAATAGACCAAGTAAATAAAAATAAGAATATGGAGAATTTGAATAATGTAATAATAAGATTGACCCTTTTAAATGTAAACACATATATTTATGTACTTTCTTTTCAAGTACCTCTGTAATTATTATTTTAATTGGTTACATGTTTAGGCAAAACAATTATTTTAAATAAAATTGAAGTTCTATAGGCCAGGCCTTATTTTCTACCATAATGCAATTAAACAAGAAATTAGTTATAGACCAGTTTTATACAACACCACAACAAATTTTTAAAAAATCAACCCATGTAAATTTCAAATCACATTTCTAATATCTACTGGCTCAAAGAAAAAACAAAAAAACATAATAATATATGTTTCAAAAATGAAAGAAACTAGAACTCATATACTTATAGAATTTATGAAAAGTAGACTCTGAAGCAAATTAACCTTAAATTCATTTTTAAGCAAAAAATGCTGGAAATCAAAACCAGTACCTTAAGTAATCACTTCATGAAGTTCAAAAGGAACAAACCTAAGGGAAATGAAAGGAAGGAAGATATAAGTCAAAATTACTGAATTAGAAAATAGAAAACAGTACACATGAGACATTCAAGAAGAACGTTGAGATATATATATATATATTTCTCTCCAAATCTAATCAAGAACAAACGAGAGAAATACAGATATATAAAATTAGAAATTAAAAAGAGCATACAATTTTGCATAAAAGATTTAAAATCATAAAAGAAAACTATGAACAACTCTATGATCATTTGAACATCTGGATAAAATGAATAATCTACTGGGAATCTATAAATAACAAAATTGAACCAAGAAAACATACACAATATGAATAGTTCAATTATCATGGAAGAAATAGAAAGTTGTCAGGAATTACTTTCTCCAAATGCTCTGGGTTATACATTTCATAAAGAAAATCTTTCAAACTTTTAAGGTAATTCCCTTGCCAAATAATTTGAGTCAGAGCTAAGACAGATGAAAAGCTACCAGTTTATCTTATGAGATAAGAGTAATTCTGGCACCAAAATTTGTCAAAGACAGCAAAAGGAGAGAGGCTCTCACTTAGGAATGTTAGTAACACATTTATATATCGTGGATAATATATGTCAGGCACTATTTTAAATGTTTTACAGATATTAGCTCATTTAACCCTTACAAAAACCTTATGATATAGGTGTTATACCCATTTTATAGATGAAAAATACTTGAGATGTTGTTTAAGTAAATATGACATTCCTCAACAATTCATGAACATTCACTTTAGGATATGTACATAAAATGGGATAAAAGTTTTTAAAAGAGATAATTCAAAGAAAGCCAAAAGAAGTATGTGCTCAAATCGTAACATACTCCAGATTAAAAATACAAAAACACAAACAAAATTTAAAAATAAAACAAACCATAATGAAGACTAAAAAGATACTTTTATGGCCTCCTAAATGACAGCCAATACTATATTTAATAGAGGGCATAGAGACAAATAAGAAGGAAACAATGTTTATATTTATTGCCTGTTGGTGCATGAGGCTTCTTTATATCATGATTTCTACTTTTGTTATTTGTAAGGAAAATGTTTTTCTAACGAAAATTTTCATAACAAAAATTTAAAAAATAAAAAGAATGTGGTTGGATTTAATGATTTCCAAGATTGCTTCCAACTCAGATTTTACATGGTTCTCCATTGTTAATTACCTCTTTCTCCAAAACGGAGTTTTTGTACTAGCCTTTGAGGGAGGAAGATGCTTGCATTATATGGAGGAGTTTCTGCAATGCATGGACACATTGGTCTCCTGCAAATCCTCCAGCTTTTTTATTACTTACTTTTTCATTTGAAAATCACTCTGGATACTCAAGTTAAAATAGCTGTCCTTGCTACCTTGCCTTGAGAGATGGGTATCACTAAAAAATGCCTGGATTGGCAGTAATCCGCTTTGCTCCTGCCTGGAGCTGTGCTGAGTCTCCAGTGGCAGGTCTTCGCCGTGTTAGTGGGGCAAGTGTGCAGTGATGTGCATTAAATCTGCACTCAGCAATGCTCAGCCGACTTGACTTCTGCAGGGAATGAAAAAAACTGTACTTATAAACACCCCCATTCCCAAATGGCACTGTAGCCTAGTTAAGAAAATTGCTTGTGGGGGAGTGCATTATGCTAAAAGGACTAGTTCATTTTCAGGTTAGAAGACTTTAAATTCAATTTGACATAGCTTCTATTTTCATTTCCATACTTATCTTGACTCAGAAAATGTAGTGTTTGTCACTAAAAAAACAGCCAGTAAAATATAGAGAAGGGCTGGGAGAGTCAGTAGTCGAAAGCTTGTAGGTGTTGTGGTCTGAAATATCTCATGTGTTAGTTTGCAGCAGATACTATACCAAATTTGCTTTCCACTGGTAGAGCTTCTCCTTTTATTTTCAGCAAAATCACATGTACCCAGCGGCAATCTTTAACAGCAAAAATGCAATTAACACAAGTTACCTCATTATGTACTAGCATTCTCAATAGCTCATAAACAATTAAGAATCAAGTCTGAATTACATGCAGAAGTTCAGGGCTACGCGTGTTAGAGTAAGGCACAGAATGCTGTTCTGTCCGTGTTCTGACCATGAGCAGCTTCATTCACCACATAGAAGGTGTTCCACCATTAAGCACCCCAGGCAACCTCTCCATTTTGAACATCAAAATAGATCCATAAAGCTTAAAGTATATAAGCTTTCATGTAACTATACGGAATTTTTCAGAACGAGAATGAATCGGCCCATTAAAAGATAACACTGGGTAAAACTAAAATTAATCCTCCATAATCCTAGCTTTAAAAACTCTCACCTTTGCAGTGTACAAGTATCCTCCAAATGAGTTATGAGGAAGTGAAAGGGCTCTTCTGGTCACCCTTTCACCTATAGTCTACCCTATTCCTATTCCAGTAGAAACTGGGAAACATTCCAGGATAAAGTAATTGAAGAATCAGTTTGCTTTCGTAGACCATGGATATGAGAAATACTAAAGTTTTAAGAGTTTCTGTTGACAGACTGATGGAATATATTTGCCATTCAGACCCTATGCCTTGTAAAAAAAAAAAAAAATTAAGAAGCATTTTGTGTGTTGACCCTGGGATGTGTAATTTATGCATGGCTCTTGTAAGCTGTTACCTCTTAATCACCTAGGAGTCCCAGCTCTTGAAACAGACTAATGATCCCCTGCTGACTATGTGCTCTGCTTGCAGTTCTGCCTTCAACACATCTGTCAGCACCACTTCCCAAGGGGACGGTATGGAAGTTGGAAAGTCTGACATCCATACATTAACTACCCCATGACTTTCTCCATTAATAATGGACTGTCCTGCCGTAAGCTGTGAGTTTCCTCCCCAACACCGACTGCTTTTCCTTTTATGTGCCACTAGGCCTGTCATCGGAGAGACAGCCAGAGAAAAGACATCTGGCATCTGTAACTCATAGGAGGTTCATAAAAACTAAAGAACATAGATTGTCTCTCAAATGAAGTTCCTGGAAATACTGAATGATGAATGTCATGCTAATGGCCTCCTTCCTCTAGCTTGGTGACAGCCTATAACCAGTTTTTTTAAAATAAATCCTGACACACACATCCTAAACTTTTATTTAAGAGATATAGTTCTAATTGTTATATTGAATCCTTGGAGATAGAGCCCAATTATTTTGAAAACATTATTTCTTTCTGCATATGCAAAGGAATGGTTCTAAGATGTGACAGCTAAATATGTTGTCAAGATCTATTTTCCAATTAATTGTTTAAAAAAAAGAATTCTCTGAAGTAAATCACAAGTGCCTTTAAGATTCTGGGGGATTGGTTTTTAATCTACCTTAGATGCAGATAAAAACTGAGAGCAGGAAAGAGAAAGTTGGAAGCTTACTGGGTCAGCACGACAAGTTTTTGCTTTTGTCCAAAAAAAGGAAGAAAGGGGCTGGAGTGGGGACAGGTTCATGGGAGAGGACAGCAGTGAAATCTAAATGAGCTGAGTCATGAAAGTCTATACAAAGCCTTGGGATATAGCAGAATGACTTTGGGTCACTGCTGACAGTACACAGTATACCACAATATTACACAGGATTATTTCATTAAAATCATTGCTATCATACTATGGTGAAATTGAATTACTTTAACTGCTAAATATTACAGGATATGGATATATAATATACCTGTATATGTCATGATTAATTTCTAATAGTCAAAAAATGTTAAGACTCTGATAAATAAAAATATAGGGCCAAATAAAAAAAAGAAAGAAAAGAAAGAAAGGGAGGAGGAGAGAGGAAGAAAGAAGGAAAGAAAGAAAGAGAAGAAAGAAAGAAAGAGAGAAAGGGAGAAAGGGAGAAGGAGAGAAAGAAGGAAAGGAGGAAGGGAAGGGAAGAAGGAAGGCAAAGAAGGGATCAAAACAGAAACAGGTTGGACCCTGTTGGTGAGTGGTTTTATATCTCTAAAGCCTATCAATATTGAGAGGCTTATTGCTTCCCTTGATAGGTTGCTTGTCAAGTTACTGCAGGAATAACTTACCCTACCTGGAATCTAGAACAGGGCTCTAAAACTTTCAAGGACTGCACTGCAGGTGAATTGGAGTGAGCAAGATGTGAGATAATAGAGAATGATGAAAACCTTGAAGGACTAGAGAGCACATATCTCATGAAAAAGGAGCAGCGTATTGTTGCTCCAATGCACCCAAGGGGGTGTTCTTAGGCTCCACTAGACAATCAAACTAACTTGATTACACTTGGCATCTGACTCACTCAGGAACAGGACGCAGTGCATGCCAACAGAGCAGTGCCAGGCCTTTGCCTTCAGTGGGAGTCCCTGGAGTCACCCAAATGGCAATTCAGGGACTTAAACCTTTAAAAAAAAAAAAATCTGTTTTCCCAAGTGTTATCTCAAGAGCAAAGAATTAAAATTCATGTAGCTAAGTGTGGAGGCTTCTGATTTAGAAGGTCCATGTCTTAAATAGGAGCCAGGATCTCTTGTAACATTCCTATAGACATAGCTGCCAAAGTCCCCACGAGGGACAAGCCCAGTGGCAAGAGTCATCACACACAGGGAAGCCCAAGGCCGTCACGTCTTACCAGCTGTGGACAGTTCATTTGCTGTCCTCCCAGCTAAATGCAGCAAACCAATCCTGGGTCATTTTTACCATAACAACTTTGCCTGCTCACATGCTGACATTTCTCCCTATCAAGTTTCCAGGATAATAAAGCCAGAAAGTTAACCCAAGATAAATGTGTCCATAAGGAGAAAGGGTTTTACCTTTTCCCACTGTTACCATCTGGGAGTGCAAACCCAGACCTTTTCTTTTCCTTTTCTCCTTCTCTCCCTTCTCCTCTTCCCCTCGCCCTCCTTCTTGTTTTAGAAGAGCTAGAAGTCTAGATTTTTTTTAATGTTAAATCTCCCAATTTTAAGTGAGAATACTAGAGTAAGAGTATTGAACCAGAAAAACAAAAGACCTGGGTGCTAGTATTCTAGCAGTTAGCTGTGTGACTTCCCTTTATAAAGTGACAGGCTTGCATAACCTCAGCTGAAAAGCTATTTCTATGATTCTGGCACTCTTTTCTAATTGCTGAAGAGGTGCTACTTCTCGTGCTCAATGCCAGGGAACCCATTTCTCTTCCCTCAACTTTTTCCTTTTCTACTCTGCATCATCATGTGAAACCAAAGAGTGAGATAAAAACAGACAAGGGTCTTTCAAAATCATAAATGACTGATACCAATCTCATCATGGACTAGATTTCCCAGTGAAGATAATATAAGGGTTAATGTTAACTCTCGGGGAATTTAGGCCAATATATCTGCTTTTATTTGCATTGCCCAGAGAAATTGTATTAAAAAAGTTACATCTGGGTGGATTTTAACTTTTAATCCAGATTTTCAGAGCATCCACATTTTAATATACAGTGCAGATATTCTAATGCGGTTAGTTGTTACAACCCCAGTTAAAATTGCTTCATATGGTGATATCATTGTATCCTATAATCCTCAAATATTTTTACTTTGCCAACCCTACCCTACCATCACCATGAAGAAAATGTAGTGTGGTGTGGAATTCACGTACAAATGAAAAAAAAATGAGATAATTTTCATTTTAATATTCCTGCTGTTATTTCATCTGCAGTGTTATGAAGACCAAGTCAAGGATTCCATCTGTAGCCAGCAATAAAGAAATGAATTTATCAATTTCCAATCTGGCTCCAGCACCAAATCTATATTTGGCCAATGGCCTAGGGAGTTGGTTATTTCCTCAAGCCTTTTTGAAGAAATCTTTTAGTTTTTTGTGGGTCAGAGGCTCTTTGTTATGTAGTAGAAGTATATAGTCCATAAGGAATAGAAGGGACTAGGTTGAAAGTAACTGTGCCTTGTAGTTATTAAAAATACATCTCACTCATGATGACATGGTCATTTTCAGGAATTTCATTCTTCTTCCATTGACCACAATATTAAACATTTCACCAAGGAAATATCCCATAGGCGATTTAGTCTTGGGAATAGGATATAATCTTTTATATCACTGTAAGCAGCTGATCAAAGGTATTGAAAGCTGGTTATAAAAGGATTAATTGGGTCACACTGAAATATGTGATTTTAAAACATATTTTTAATCATTATTCAATTGAAAACAACAAAAGAGAAGATAGTTACCCCCCATTTTTTTCAAGAACACATTACTGAAGAGAAAATATCGAGCCTTCATTCATCATTTAAAATATTCTTACTGAACAGAGTCGAAGCTGTCTTAAACTAAGAAAAGAGGAGGGTGGGAGGGAAGCGAGGGGTCAAAAATTACCTGTTGGATACAATGTACACTATTCTGGTGACCGCTACACTAAAAGCCTTGACTTCACCACTATACAATTCATCCATGTGATGAAAAACTTGTGTACCCCCTCAGTCTATTGAAAAAATAATAATAAAGAAAGATTTTAAAAAAGAATCTTTGTTCTTAAACATAAGGGCAATTAAAAGCCATTAGGTGTTTTAGATAACTGAGCTTATACTTTCAAAATACCACTCATTTAAAGAGTATGGAAATCGATTGCAGCAGATAGGGCTGTTTGAAGAGAGACGAGGAAGGTGGATGTTGCAATAATTGCAAGCAGATGTTGATGCTGTTGTCTTAGGCAGTGGCTGTGCTGATGGATTCCTTGCACGCCCTCCACTGAGCCCAAACACTAAACCTTGCTGGGCCCAATATAAAGTCAACCCTACCCACTTGTGCACTGGACTGCATTGCTCTAACGCATTCAAGGACTTTGCTGCAGCCATTGTTTTACTTGTTTCTTCTGAGTTGGATAAATTTTCCTTCTCTACTACATCGCTCCCATTGATCTTACATCAAAATATTGACAAATAATAAATTTAATTACCTGAATAATAAATATTTTTACTAATAAATAAGGAAAATACATTACATATAGACATATAAACAAACTGTATTAATATATAAATAATTTATAAGTTAATCTCATTCCATAAAATGTTTAAGACATAAATATGGCATTTCTTTATGGTTTCCCCCTTCTACCAACTTTTTCAATTTACCGACCAACTCTTGGTCCTGAAAGTGTAGGATAAGAGGATTTTTACATGGTTTGAAAATGGCTTTCAAAAGTGGAGATTGCAGTCCTATTACTGACATGATAAGAACAGCAAACGAGGTAAAATATTCAGAACAATCCTGGGAGAATAATACAATTAGTATACCCATTTTACACATAAGGCTTACAAAGAGTAAATGATCGAGAGCTGAGCTGTTTTCGAAACTACTAAAATACACCTTACTCAAGGCTTGTTTTCTTAGCTCTGATGGTATAATGTCTTTTCAAACCTCTCCTCCTATATTTCTCATTTAGACCTTTTATAACTTGGCTTTTTCAAAATAGATGTCAACTAAAGGCTACTGAGCTAATCATTTAATTAATGATGCCTGAATCACTATGACATTGTAATGATAGAGATGCCATTTTTGTCTTTGGTAATCAACTCTTGTTTCTTAAGAGCAGGTGTGAGAGCAAGTCCTTGATTAAATAAATTTGGGAAATGCTGCATATCAAATTCTCCTCTTAGAGATTCTACAATGCTAAAATTGGGAGAAATCCTGTAGTAAAGAAACCTGCCAAACTTTTTTTTTAACTTAGTATCTCTAAAACATATTTGTCCACATAATTTTTAAAAAATATTTTTTTCTTTACGTCTTTAATTTTTTTTTTATTTTTAGTTGGCAGCTTTCATCTTCAATGTCCATATGATTTTGGCATGTAATGCCTCTTTACATTCCATTGAACCAGAAATGCGTGGCCCACATTTTAAAAATATTGGTTTATAGAATATGTGCTCACACTTTTTCTTATGTCTATTCCTGTCCTTATATACTCTCAGAGAACTCACAGTTCTCTGGTCTGAATCTTGTTTAGTGCACCCTTATTTTTCCTCAGCTCCTTGTCATAATCAGGAGAGAAAAGGCAAATGTTGCAAAAAAAAAAAAAAATAGACTTGGCAGTTTCTTCTAATAGCTAAACTGTGACCTTGGCACCCATCCTCTTAGAGGTCAGGAAGAAGTACATGTAATCATCCACAAGCGGAGAGTCAGCTAAAGACTGAGACCACCCCTGGCTCATCAGGTCCTGGTTAAGAAGCTTATGAAGAGCAAAAAAAGTTCAAATTCCTACCACAAGCTGAATAAGTGCATCCAGGGTCAGGCGTCATCAAAGAGGGTCAACTAATCAATGTTCACCCAGCAATTTGTGATCTGAAGGGCTGCAGGAATGCTAAAATTATATGTATCTTGTTGTTCCTTACAACTACAGATGACACATCAGGAGGTGATTGCTCTGTGTTTGTGAAGCTGGCTGAAAATAACTCTGTGCAGACCTTAGCCCTGGCCCTGCTGCAGCCACACGCACTCCTTTATAGGATAACCAGGCCATTTGCAGTCGGCTGCCTGCTGTGTCTGTCCTGTGCAAACTCATAGCACGCTAGCACCTGACTGTCTAGTAAATATCAGGTTAAGATTGAATGCTTTCAGCTTTTATTGAGAAAGACCTTCCCTGATTCCACCATTTGCCCCTCTGCTGAATCTTTACCACCATGCATCAGAAGAAATCAGCTACAGAGAGACCCTTAGGGAATGCCACTCTGCTTGTCTTCCCTGTCGCCATCCATGCTCATACCGGGGCAGACTTGAATACCAAAATGGCTCAGAGATTGAAGTGACTCGCCCAAGATCACACAGCTAACAACTGGAAGATGTGACATTGTGTCTAAAATCTTAGCATAGGCTTTTAGATGACGTGATTTTCAGTTAGGATGAGGCTGGGTAGAAATCTAGAGAAGAAGAATGAAAGCAGAGAAGCCAGAGATATGTTAGGGCAGGAGCAGGATTCATGGAGGAACAAGATAAGGGAAATGATTTTGTTTTAAATAGAATTAAGAAGGTAGAGTTTGAGAACACATTTCCAGAAGTCCCTGTGCAGTTACCCACTGAATGCTTGTTCAGATTATATAACACTCTTCAATACTATGTCTGTTGTCTGATTGTTCTACAAATCAGAATCCTTTTTGGTTGCAAATGCCAAAATCCAATTCAAATAGTGAAAACAAACATGGAGATTTATTGTCATAAAATTCCTATTAGGTCCCACTAGATTTTAGTTCTCAAATGATACTGTTAGGAATCTCTCTATATTCATCTTTTGGCTTTGCTTTCTTTATTTTTTCATTTTTTCTTTTTGAGACAGGGTCCTGCTCTATTGCCCAGGCTAGAGTGCAGTGGCATGATCATAGTTCACTGCAACCTTGAACTCCTGGCCTCAAGTTATCCTCCCGCCTCTGCCTCTCAAAGTGCTTGATTACAAGCATGAGCCACTGTGCCCGGGCCTTGGCTTTGATTTCCTCAAGCTGCCTCTGACTGCAGTGGCAACTCAGCAGGAACGGGATGCCTCGTTCCCAGTAATTTTAGCAAATGCTTCAAAATTGACTTTTATATGCCAACTTGAGTCATAGGCCCATCCTTAAACCAATTATGTTGAGTGGAGAGTATGGGCCTGGTGCTGGATAGAAAATGCTGATTAGGAAGGCACAGGACATAGGGCCATTCCTGGAGCCAGAATAGAGATTAATCTCACTTATATAACATCTCCTGAGAATGGGGGCAAGGGGGGTGGAATTGGGATGAGGTTACCCAATGAGGGGAAGCTGGGTACCAAAACCAAAGGATGTCCAGGTGTCATCTTACTGTAAGGTATGGTCGCAGACCAGGATTCCATCCCCAGAGAGTTATTTCAAGATGGAAGAGGTACATACCATGCAACATGAGATCCACTGTCCTGGAAACATGAGCAGGATTCAGGAAAATTGATTTTCCTAGAACTCTAGCCCTGCTGTATATATCCTGCTATGTCCCTAGTGCCTAGAAGAATGTCTGCACATAGTAGGCACACACTATGTTTTTGTTGAAAGATTAAAAACTAGGCATGTTGGATACAGAGCTTCAGTTTGGGATTCTGGAAAAATTCTGGAGATGAATAATGATGTACAACAATGTGAATGGACTTAATGGCACTGCATTGCACACTTAAAAATGGTTAAAATGGTACATTTTGTTATATTTTGCCCAATAATGTTTTTAAAAAGAAGGGGAAAACCTTAGGCATTAAGAAAGATAAGACTTTGGTGGTTTCTTGTGGACTCTTGTTTTCCATTTAAGCTTGTCAGTCACAGGACCTTGGGAGTTAGGTAGTCACCTCTGGGAGCAGAGGAAGTAAGGAAGTACTTACCCAGTGCTTGTCTACCAAAGTTGAGCACAGATGTTAATTAGCTGCTCCCTACTTGACTTAAGAAGATAAAAGGATACAAAATGCTTGGGATTGATGGAAGTCAGGAGAATTTGCTTTATGAGTGCATGTGATGTGTGAATGAGGTTCCGCCAGAATTGACAAACTCTGTTGTCTCCTATGGCCAAGCAGGTAAGAACGTAAATTAGTGAGATAACATAGGTCAGGTGGAGATCCACCTGACCTTTAAACAGGCCAGCCGCTGCTCATCTCGGGCCAATTACTGCCTTGAAGAAATATAGGCTCAGTATTGCCTGACCTTATGGTTTTTCATGAGAAGCCATAAATGTGGATTTTTATGTGAAATCTTTCCATTTTTGAACGTTAGCAATCACTTTTGAAAATGTTATACGGTAGCATGGGAAACAACACAGCTATTTTCCAGATCTGGTCCTTGGGCTGTGAGCTTGCAATACCTGTTGTAAGTGCTACTGTCTTTCCATTGATTTTTAGTTTCTTCCAAAGACTAGACTATTGTTCACTTTCTAACAAATGACAGTAACGATCCAAGATATTTTTTACATTTTACAGTTTAAGGTGACACACGTGGTTAGGACAGATATTATCATGCCAATTTTATTTTTGAAACACTGAGGCTTCAAGTGGAGGGACTTCAGCTTGCACTCAGATCATGTGAAACAATGTTCTGCATGATGTGACTTCAGGTGGTTGCTTTCAAAACTCTCTCTCAAGTTTCCTTATTTATATCATTTTCCTAGGTGAACTATTTCTTCCTTGTATTGGAAAAAATTGAGTTTCTCAATTTCCCACAACTCCTTTTGTTAGTCAGATGGGAGAAGTCATTACCTATGCAAAACTATAGAAACAGATTTGTGTGTTTAGCAGTAATAAATACAATAACTAGGGAATTTAAGTCATATAATACTTTCCATCTTGCCAGAGATGGATAATTTTTTTTCCCCTGAGGGAACTTTTGACTTAAGAATGTTTCAATCCCTTTGACAAGTTGGAATAATCATTAATGTTTACAGTTGCTATAGCAACTAAAAATGCTGGCAATTGAGTAGGAAAGGAGCCTGAGAGAGGAAGATAAGCTGTGTCAATTATTGAACATCTGTCAAACAGTTAGCCAATTTAAAGTGATAGACAAAAAGCTAGGAATCGAAGGTGGGTAAAATGGATTTTTACTAGTGTTCAGTTAAGAGCATCAGTGTTGTATTGTCTTGCCACTATTACAGAGGGATAATTAACTTTTATTTTCATCCACATAAAGGAAGTATTTTCTGAGGGTAAGATCTGGTTGCAAGGGTAATTTTTTATCCCATATTAATCTTAATCCATCTCTACTGAATGTTACTTTGCACTTTCCTGAGTTCTTCTGCAAACGTTATTTAATTAGCCTTCATGACAACACACTGAATGTGGCAAATTAATATCCATTTTACAGACTTTTTACATTTTGTAGGAGCAGAGAGGTGAAACACAATGCCTCTGATCATATGCCACCCTAGCCACCACTCATTGAGAGGCAGTGCCCTAAATATTTGTCACATGTGTCTCCAATACCCTCCCTGGTTCCCATGGCAGATCAATTAAAACTCCTTTTCCTCTGAGTCCCAGGCACTCTCAAAACCCTAACACAGCATTCTGGACTGCCAATACCAATTAGGCAGAGCTCTGTAGTCTAGTCAAAATCTATTTGCAATCCCTATCCAATAATGATTTCTCACCACCGCTTAGCATTGTATTGTTTACAAAGCTTTTCCCTTATTGTCTCATTTGGTCATCAAGGCTCTGAAGTGAGGGGTTGTTATCCCTTCTTTACATGTGAGAAGATTGAAGCTTAAAGACACTAAGTGATTTAGCCAAGACCAAGACAGAGTTGGGTGGAAGATACCTCCTCAACTACTGTCTTTTCCACTGTAATATATGATGAAAAATGGGTAAAAAATATAGAGTAATGGGATCCAGTCCTACCCTGATTACTTACTAACTAAAAGGAAAAAGAAAAAAGAATAAAACAAGAAAGTATCTAATGCTTCTGTAGGTACCTCTTCCTGCTTCTGACAAAGGAGAGTTGGACAGATTTTTTTCTAGGGTGCTCTCCAGCTATAACGGTAACACATGAGCTCTAAGTATAACTTCACTGCTAAATTTCACAAATACAATACATGTTTATTATCTGCCACATCTCAATTCATCACTGAATCCCCAGTTTCTCCCAGATCTCAGTTTCTAGAAAGTGAAAGATCATATTAATTTTAAGTTATGATTTTTGCTACTTCAATCTGTTAGTGTAATAAGCATTCTAACACTGCATATAAATGATCAGAAGATTGAATTTTCTGGCCTGGCTTTGTTTAATGTTGAGTTTTAATGAGTCACTTTTTCTCTCTGTTCCTCGTTTTCTTTTCTGGATAGCAGATATTATTACCTCCTAGAGAGGAACAAAATAAATTAACATAAATGAAAATAATTTTAGAAAAATAAAGTACTGTCCACAATAAGATATCAGTGTAGCTTTTTTAATCCTAAAATCTGACCTGGTCTGTTAATATAAGTAAATGATTTTAAATGGATCTTTAGAATCAATTGGAATGAATATATAATTCATCAAATGATTCCATTCACTATCTTTGCCTTAACAATAATAATAACAAACATTAACTAACATTGAGTGTTAGTATGTGCTAGACAGTGTGCTAATTATAATAAGCACTTTGCTTAGTATTGCACTTTATCCTCTCAACCACCCTATGGGGTATTAAGTATTATCATCACTATTTTTCAGATGAGCAAGTTGAGTTAAGTAACTTTCCATGCTCACATAGTAGTGGCAAAGCAACATTTCAGGACCAGATATGTCTAACTCTAAATGCTAGGGTAGATACTTGATACAGTTATAAAAAAAAACACTTGAAACACCTGAGGTAAAGATATGTATTTTAAAACAAAACAAAAGATGGTCTTGCCTAGATGTCAGATTATCAGATGTTATTTTTTCTCCTGAAATTTTTTTTCTTGAAGCTGACTTTTTTCTTGCGACTCTTTAATTATTTTATTGCCTTGAAAGAGTTACAAGAGTCCTTTGTAAGAATCCACTGTTTCTAAGAGCCAGTTCTTATAAAGAACAATTTTAAGTGGTAGTGAGTGGATGGGAAATTAGTATACAAGTATTTTTCAAAGGGCATTCCGAGGAGACTTATGAACAATGGTAAGAAGAGGCCATTACTAAATAAGGGAAGTCTCTAAGGAGAAAAGAAATGACAAGGGTTTATATTAGTCAAGATACTTTTGATCACAGGGGACAAAAATCCCAGTATCCACTAGGGAATCTTTTTAAATAAATGAATTTATTGATTTCAAAAGAAAAAGCATATTACCTGAAGGCAAAGAATGTTTCTTCTGAGTAGATTTTTCTCAAGAAATTCAACCACAACCTGCACTCATATCATCTGCCTGTCAGCTCTGAACCTTAGCTTCATACTCACAGAGGATGTATCAGTGGTACATTAGACATGGGCATAGGGCAGTCTGTGCTCACAGTTTCAGAGTCTTGAAACCAGAGGAAAAATGGCCCTTTTTGCTCAGCTTGAATTTTAAATAATTCTGATTGGCTGACTTGAGGCATATCTCTCTTACTGGACCAATCAATCACTGTTCCTTGGGAGATGAGGTGATATGATTGGTCTACCTTATAACTCATCCCCATCCGTATGGCTGGCCATGGAGGGATGGTAATAGGATGCCACGAGAAGCAACTGAAAAAGCATTGCTAAGAAGAGGGAAACCAGATAATAAAGTCAAACTCGCCCATGATTAATCTTTCATTTGATCCTGTCCACTACACTTCAATGCAGAGCCTCACCATTACAATCAGTGATTACCTCTTTTGTTGTTAAATGTCCAAATAAAAGAATAAAATACCTTTATTTTGGGAAGAACCGTTCCATTCTTCATGGAACACCAGACCAAATGCTTTTCTTACTGGTTTCACTGGAGCACAGAAGGATGTAGGGAAGAGGGGGTAGGGAGGAAAAGCATGTTGGGTTATGATTAAAACTGGTATTTTCTTAGTAAATTTGATTAAGGGTTAATTCATGCTTTGAATTTAAATGTCAATTGTCTGAATTTTTGATCACAACTTTAATTAAGGAGAGTATAGAATTGTTTAATAATCTGGTGAAAAGGTTGTGCATTGGTGACTTGTGTGGGAGTTGATTATATTACTTGAAAGCCTGCTTAGTCATATTACTGCTTGAAGCCTTTTAAAAATGTAAATAATTATAGTTTAATTGGCATTTTCCACCATTCAAAATTTTTCATTATTCCTGAGAATTCATTTTGGTTCCCATATTGAATTCTCCTTCTTTCTCCTTCTCCCCAGAAATTGCTTAGCCTAAAGTAATAAGACAGATTTTGATTATGCTGTGACAAAAAGCAAAAATTCTGTTAATTATGATTTGTGGAGACTTTTCCTTAGAAATATGTTTAAATGCTGATGATACAAGTGACATATACATACTGATATTTCAGGATTTAACTGGTCACCTAGTTCCCTGAAATTCCAAGCATCTGCTCAGTGTAGACATGGGGTTAGGTACTATGGCGTGCAAAAGCAAACAAGATTGTCCTGATCCAAACAATTCCCTACAGCCATGGGCCTGGCACATCAGTCATGATAATCACCCCTGGACCACCACGTTGGCTTAGTTAAGCCGAAGGTTGCAAGTACGATGGTTTCTAGCAAAGGAAAAGAAATGTTCTCAAGAGATGGTCTCAAGAGATGTCTGTTTTAATCCCAAATCTAATTCCACTGCTTTGTGGTCTCAGAATAGCTCATGTGACTTTCCTACATGGTTCTTTCCCTGTCTCTCCAATGGAACTAATCCTTATTGTACTTATTTTTAAAACTTGTCAGAGGACCCAGATAATGGATATAAAAGTGCTTTGAAAATATAAAGAATTAAGCAAGTTCTGGATCTGCTGTTGTACTTAAAAGAAGGAGCCTTATTTAAGGTAGACGGGGAGAAGATCTGGCTCATAGGATCCATTTTAACTTTCCTCGTGCATGGAGATCTCTTATTTGGTCCAGGGGTTACTGCGACTTTTGTGTAACCGAGATCTGGCCAGATCACACTGGTGTCATCTGGTGACTCAAGTAATTCCATCAACATATGTCGTTTAACCTAAGTCATGTATGGGCTAACTTCACCTCTCCATTTCTCCTGAGTCCATCTTACTCTTGGATAATCAGTCATCTGTTCTTTCTGCCATTTAGTAAACTCAGTAAAACTTCATCAGAGAGTCATAAAAAAATGGAAAGGGAAGGATTTTTTAAGGAAAAGGGCTTAGGAATTCTGATTTAAAACATGAATTCTGATATGGGGGGGCTTCTTCTGATTCCAGTAAATTTGATTTACTATCAATGGTCTGATAAAAGCATTGTACCTTCTTATTTACAGGTAACTTCTTTCTCACTAACAGTCCTGGCCTGGGGTTCAGTCATGATATTTATTGTTGCTCCAGGAAACTTCTGACATTTGGAATTCCACTTCAATTCAACTAATGTTTACTGAGTTGATTGCATGAAAGTGAAGCATATGTTCTCCTGCCACATGTATTCTTGTCCACAAGTAGTACTCAAGTCTGATAGATAGAGAAGAATTGAGTAACTGAACCATTTTAATACAGTAAAAATAAAATTTTAACATGTGAAATAATGTGCTAGTTGCTATGAGGCATAAAAGGAACAAATGCTGGTTTTGTTGTTGAGGAAAGACCGCATATATTTTCTGGGTCAGAAAGTGGCTCTTTGCAAAAAATAGTGGTTTGGATAAGCAGAAACAGGGAAGGGCATCCTTAGAAGAGAGTGCACAGGCTGAGGCAGGGGACTGAAAAGCACCCAGCACACAAGGGAATCCGGGACTATTTTCCACTTTACCTTAAGCAACCCTTGTGAGTAGCATAAACCTCTCTGAAAATACAATTTTATATGGAAGTGCAAATTGCAAAAAAAGAATAAAAAACAGGGCTCTCTGCTTATAGCCCAGATGGATGGGCAGAGCCCTCCCACTGTGCCTTATCTTTGCATCTAAACCATGACCCCTGTAGGAATACTATGTACTGTACAAATACATTTACCAAAGATGCCCCTCCTCAGCCTCCCTAGGGTTTTGCAGAGCCTAGCTTGAGGGATACTCCCCCAGAGTATAAATTTACACAGAGAAAAGAGTGGGAAGCTAAGACTAGATAACTTGGGGTCCTGTTAGGAAAGATTTGGATATGAGCTTGATGCATTTTAGTTAATGCAGGAGGCAGTGGGACTCACGGAGGATTTGTGTGGGAAGGAGGGACATGACTCAAAGCTGTCCTTTAGTAGGATTAAGCTGGCAGTGGTGTGTGGGTTGGCCTGGAGCGGCACTGAGCCTGAAGTTGACAAAACAGCAAGCTCTTAGGCCAATGACAGGGAAGGGGAGACTGGCAGGTAAATGAAACCCCTCATGGAAATCAAATCCATGGTACCTGGATGCTGATTGTATGTACCCGCCCCCGCCCAGCAATGGAACCTCACTCCTTCCTAGAGAGAATCTGGGATCTGGCAGAGGGGTTGTATGAAGGGGTCTAAGAGTTGAACTGAAAAAATGTTATCATCTGATTTCCTTCTATTTTCCCACCACCTGACAAAAAGTAATATTCTTCCTGGAACTGGACATTGAACTTTGATAGGTATCTCTTTCTTATGCAGTTTTCACATTACCTGAAGTATTTTACACTCGGCTATCAAAGGGTATTCATGCTTCCAGAGATTAATACCTCTAAAGTGAACTTAACTGTGTGTTTGAGCTGTTTGTAAAATGTGGTGGTACTTTTGCTGTCTTAAAATACCAAATTTTTAATAAATAACTGAAAGAAACATTCTTTATCCCCCATGAACATTGTTTCCATCTGCCCATCATACTCTACTAAAGCTGCATGTGTCTGCTCTGTCCTCACTGGTTTGACTACACGGAGAAACTGGGCCACTCTTTGTCACGATCAGGCAACACTGCATTGTCGATTCTGTTTGGTTTCAGCACCAACCCCATTTTTATCCCATTCAAATACCCACATTAATTTGTATTTGTATTCTCCAATACCATTCTCATGCCAACCAAAGTATGCAACTAAGGGTCAGTTCCACTGATTTGTCTTTGTGTCTATATCTGAAGCAGGGGTCGCAAACTAAATTGCCCACAGAGTAATATAGGACTGCTATAGCAGTAGGGAGTGGTAGAAACTGTAGCTAACTGGAAACCGGGTGCCCGCTTCTCAGTGCCAAGCTGGTACTCAGCTCTGCCAGTTATTTCCCCGATGGAATGACAGCCTAATGTATTCAGATCTTTTAATGCAGTGGTCTGCAGACCAACAGCATCAGTAGCACCCGGAAACATGTTAGAAATTCAGATTCTTGTCCCTTCCCCAACTCACATCCTCTGTAAGAATCGCTGAAGGCAGGAACCAGCACTCTGTGTCCTAACAAGCCCTTCTGGAGATTCTGAAGTTTGAGAACCCTTTGCTATAGTGAACGTTGTGCGGCACCACCCAGATTGCTCTTGAGGACTGATATTTTAGAACTCTGTTTCAGTTTCAAGAAAATCCCAATATGAAGATGTTTATTTGATTTTCAGTTTTTTAAATTATTTATTTTTTAATTGACAAATAAACATTGCGTATATTTATGGTGTACAACATGACGTTTCAAAATGTCCACATTGTGGAATGGCTACATCAAGCTAATTAACGTATCTATTACCTCACATGCATTCCTTTTGTGGTGAGAACATTTAAAAATCTGCTGTCAGCAATTTTCAAGAATACAATACATTGTTGTTAACCATGTTGACAATAGATCTCTTGAACTTGTGCCTCCTAACTGAAATTTGTTCCTAACTGAAATTTTATATTCTTTGATCAACATTTCCCCAACCTCCCTGCTCCCTAGCCCCTGGTAACCACCACTGTGCTCTCTGTGAGTTCAACCTTTTCTGATTCCACGTATAAGTGAGATCCTGTGTCTTTCTGTGCCTGGCTTATTTCACTTAACACAATGTCCCCCACGTTCATCCATGTTGCTGCAAATGACAGAATTTCATTCGTTTTTATAACTGAATACCATTCCATTGTGTATACATGCTGCATTCTCTTTATCCATTCATCCATTGATGGGCACTTAGTTTGATTCCATATCTGGGCTATTGCGAATAGTGCCGCAGTGAACCTGGGAGTGCAGATATCTCTTCGACATCCTGATTTCATTTCCTTTGGATTGTCACTGTTTTTAAAACATGGGGAAACTATAAAAGACACTCACACTTGTCAAGCTAAGTCTGTTCTATGAGCTGTCACTTTTCAGCCTCCACTCAAGAGTCTGAACATGCTAACAAAAAGGGTGCTTTTCTGTTTAAAAAAAATATGATTTCTTCCCTTAGAGGATGCAAAGTTTACTGACTCCGGATGTAGGCAATATTTCTCAAACATCTCCACTGATACAGTTCTGAGAGCAGAGGAGAACCAGAATCAACTCCTGGGAATTGGGAGCATATCCTGAATTAACTGCAAGGACAAGATTTTGTTGAAATCTTCCCATTTACCTTTAAAATTCCTATGAGTTTTATATCCTATTCCATCATATACTCATATTTGGCTTATTGTCAAAACAATGTTTTACATTGCTTTCAAGTTAAATTCCTTAACTTCCACAGGTTCTTAAAGAAAATCAATACCCCAGAAAAATGCCCAAATTACCCAGTAAATTAGAGGCAAGAAAATAGGAAATAACACATAAGAAGGAGGAAATCGTAAGCCATATTCAAGAGCAGTATGCATGACTAACAAATGCTCTTTTTGCCATCTTAATTTTCACACCTCCATTGCCACATGGGAATGAGTAAATAGCATGTACTAAAAATATCGTTGAACAAAGTGGGTAGCCCCTGAGTCAGAAGGCTTATTTTTAGAAATGCTTGGCACAAGTTTGGATGAGATTTAGCAGTAGGCTTTATCTAATCCTCCACTCATATGGTCACTATTTCATTTCTCCAAAATCAGTATGGTGAAGATGGTGGAAAGGTTTGACTTTATGGGGCAACACAAATTGATTGGAGATAATTGCCTGAAGCACTATATTGAGAATGATTCTGAATCTGTGTCTGGCAGAGTCAATTATAAATGTCAGCCGTGGGTGTAGGAGTGCAACTGCTGGTCCAAGTGACAGATATATGTCACCTTCCTCTACTCAGCACTAATAAATAATGAAAACAGTGTCTGGACCGTGAATGGTCCTGCCTGATGCTGGAGACCTGCCTAAACCAAGTTCTCTGGGCCACAGAGCATTCATAATCGGGGTCCTGAAAGCCACAGGCATGATTCCAGCAACCTTAGCTGCACAGGGTTATTGCCATCATTATAGCTGTTAAGAATTCATTCGTCTTCTAATTAATAGAGATACAATATCTCTCCTATCTCCACCCCTTCAGATTTCAGCTCCTCTCAGACTCTTCCCCTCCACTCCTGTTTCCCAAAGCATTGTTCACTGGATGACAGCTCACATATGACTTTAGATTTATCATTTAGTGCCTTGGTATAATTAGAGGTGTCACCCAGAGGCTTCCTCTCTCAGAAGCCAAAGTCTATCGGTCACTCTCTTATTGAGATGGCTCACAAATCTTTCACACAACACACTCTTGGACTCTCCTGCTACCTGTGTATTGCACATAATCACCAGTGCTATTTAGTTCCTGAGGTTCCTGGTACAGATCTTGCTTTGGGGGAGGCTTTTTTAGGTTGCTCATAATTTACAACATTTTGCTTTCCCAAAGGTCAGAGAAAGACAAATGACTTACCAATCCATTTACAAGGAGATATTTTTTTATTAGAAAGAAAAAATGCCAAAAGAATCTT
This sequence comes from Lemur catta, assembly GCF_020740605.2. Lineage (NCBI taxonomy): Eukaryota > Metazoa > Chordata > Mammalia > Primates > Lemuridae > Lemur > Lemur catta. The sequence goes on along the minus strand of NC_059145.1, from coordinate 14,925,747 downwards.
TAAAAGTTTACGTTAATATGTTCGGTGATCAGTGCAACTATTGGTTTTGGCAGGGCAGATATCCTTTTAATTGTCCTATTTTTCAGATGAGAAAACCTAATACTTTACAGCTGATAAGCACTAAAGCTGAGACTCAATTCAAAGCTCTTGACACCAATTCCAGGGATCTTTCCACGGAGTTATGCCATCTTTCCCTTTGCCTAGCAAACTGCCAACCGATTCCCAACCACTGTCTTCCTCATTGCTGTCCAGCATTTGCCACCCCCACCCTCCATCTCAGCACCGAGCTCAGTGCTTTTGCAAACAGTTGGTGCTTGGTGAATATTTGACCAGCAAATGGACCAATGAATGCATTCGCTTTACCCACTTCCTTTGTAGACTCACTTAAAAATATACTTTTCACATCTACTTGTTTAGAGGCATATCTCCGTTTAAATTCAGTCTCACAAACACTGTGCAAAAGGTAGGATAGGTGTTGATAAAACTAAAGATAAGGAGACTCTCTCATGCTGTGAGAATAATTTGTCAAAGCCAAAATTGGTTGCAATACAAAGACTAGCATCCAAGTCTATTAACTCTAGTTTCTTCGTTTTATAAAACATAACACAATTTAAATCAGTAACTGTACTGTGTGTGTGTGTGTGTGTGTGTGTGTGTTCTGGTTCTTGGCCTTGCCAATAACTATACTGTGATTCCTAGCAAGTTAATGAGTTTCTTTGCATCTCACTTTTCTTATTTGTCAAATGAGGATGTTGGATTTGATGACACAGATGTAGAATTTATGGAATTTTGATGCTAGAAGAGATTTAGAGATCATCTAATCCTACTCCCTCAATTTGCAGATAAGGAAAACTGACCTCTTCTAGCTCCAGAATAAATTCTTAGAAGAACATATGGCTTCCTCATAGAACCAGCTCTTCTGAATACCAAGGCTGCCCCGTAATTTCATCCCTGCCACTTATCAAACGTGTGATCATGATCCACTCATGTCATTCCTCTAGACTTCACTTTTCTGATCTGTAACATTGAAGGGGTTGGACTAAGGATACTTTCAGATTTAAAACTTTGAGGATTGAGAAAGGCATCTTTGAAAACTGACATCTTTGCTACCCCTGGGATATGACTCAGAACATAATGAAGCATAATATAGCTCTAGAAAGAAATTGGTGTCAAGAACAAGTTAAGAGCGTCCTTCCAGCGGATTCGGATTTATTGTTGGGTGAATTTGCTCAATGAATACCTGGATTTTAAAATTGCTTGCCAGGTCTCTTCTTTAAAATAAGAATAACCAAACATCCTTTAGGGTTGGCCCAAAGATATGGAAGAAGGAACCAATTAAGAGAGTGAAGTTTTAGAGTTAATTTCCAACAGATTTGGATGCTACAAATCAGAAAATCATCACTAGATCTTTCTACCTTAATGAGTATCACATTATAATGAGTCTCAGTGTTTTCCAATTGAGCATCAGAAGTTTCACAATCTATTTAATATATTGCATTCCAAGTGTCTGTTTACTCAGTTGTTACAAATTGCCAATGGGACAGAAACTGTCTGTCACTTCCAGAGCAATTAGTGTGTGAAAACTTATCAAAAGAAATCTGTCAAGTTTGAGAAAGTATAAATATTGCATGGAAGTCCCTAAGGAAATCAAACTGAGTGGGATACATTTTTGCTAGTTGCAGCACATGAGAATTTATTTTGTTTTATTTACTTGGCTTTATTTTTCAGAATGTTGATAGCATTTCATGTAACCCAATGGATTAAAATGTTTTGCTCTGATAAAAATAGATTTTAGTTCTTAGGGGAAATCTGAATTGTCTGTTGAGTGACATAACAATACTAGCTCTTTACCTTCAAATGTCAAGAGCTCTTATGTTTTCTAGGCGGAGCATTGGAATGGGAGCTTAGACTCAAGGGCTAGGTTATAGTCTGCTCTGCCACTTTATGATGCTCCAACCTTACCCTTTCTAGTCCTCAGAATTTTCATATCTTTAAAATGAGGAACTAGGACAAGTGATCTGTTGAGTACTTTTCAGCTTTACTACGCGTTTTGCCTGCTCTGATATCTGCATTGTTAGTACATTATAACCCTCCTGCTCCTTCCTGATTGCCCTGCACCCATAAACAATAAAAATACGATATTCCAGGTGGTGCTACTGGCTGTGAAGAAAATGAAGTTAATATCTTGGCTCGTGATTTCCCCTTGTTTTGGGAGCTCAGCATTTATTAATAGCTCAACGTGCTCTCACCTGTACACCAGCCAGGACTTTTCGGCTGCACTTCAGAAAGCAACAGTGTTTACCGCAGTCAGATGTTGAACTGATGTTAGTTAGCATCCTTAGCACCTTCTGTCTGAGGCTGTTCTTGGCAACTGTGGTTTGTTCCCTTTTTTGCTTCATGAAAAATGGTTCTAGCATTAAATTGTTACAACAATTTCAGAAACTTAGTACAACTTTAATTCAACATTTTGCTGGTTTCTGTTGTTCTAGTTAATGGTAGTTAATGATTTTTCCAAAAAACTGAAGTAATAGAGTTGATGATCATTATATTATACTTATCATTTTTTGAGTTGAAGTAATGCCATCGGTTCAGGGTTTCCCAAACTAGGTTTTGTGAGCTACTAAAAGATGTCGCAAGAAAGCTGTGTGTGTATGAGTGGGGGGTAGGCGATGTTGGTGGTAATTCCATAATCAGGTAAGTCTGGATGCTTTAACACTCTCTAAGGAATTTCAAGGACATTAGCACGATAAAATCTCTTGCCAGTCTTGAAAGAAAAAATTTAAAAATCTGTTTAATGCTGTTTAATCTGGTGCTTCTCAAAGTCATTTGATCATGTAACTCTTTGAATTTGGGGGAGGTGGGGTGATAAAGCAAGAAAGTAATAATCATGGACCACGGTTTAGAAAATGCTGCAGGATGCACCAAAGGTTGTTTGCATCTCCCGCTAAAGAACTAAGTTATTTAAGTCACAAAAGCAGTGAAACCAAAGGAATTAACTTATTTTCAAGTAGATCAAACACCATGTTAATTGAACATATTTTTTAAAATGTTTACTTTTATAAAGATTAACCTGGTAAAGTGCAACCCCAGTGATAACTAACATCTGTCCAGCGCTTTAGAGAATTCAGAGTGCTTTCACAGGAACAGAGCCTCACCACATACCTGTATCAGATTTAAAATCATCCTCACTTATTATGAATTAAGAAGTTGAAAGTGAGGGTTTAAAGGGCTTCCCTTACATAACATAGGTGTGAACTTTAGTCTTCTTGTGTTCTGTTTTTTTCCCCTCCATTAGAAAAATAACAAAGCAGATGCCTTTTTTCTAATATCCACTTTCTACTTGCTAAATGAGCCTCCTCGCACAGAATTCAGAGAGCCTTGCAGCCACTAACCACCAGCAACAGTTCTGAAAAATATCTTCAGGGGAAAAAATACAGTACCCTGTATTTGATTACAACTCTCCTTGGAGCGGTGTGAGTTGATTAATATTGTGCTGGTAAATTACTTTCTAACGTCTACCTTTTGACTTTGGAGATGCTAATTTATACTTAAAACTCTCTAATTAGGGGATAGGGAGTGTTCTCCTCCACTGTGCATAGGAGAAAACTGAGGTGCTGAACAGATTGCTAGATTTGCCTGAAACTCACATATAAAGTTGAGTAAGGAGTACATTGTCTGCTGTGCTGATTGTTAAAATCTCCCATTTTTATGGGAAGCCTGCCATACGGGATTGTACTTCTTCACAACCTATTATATGGGCTTTTCCTTCCCCAGGTTTTGGTTTCTTGAGGAAGTAACTGGCTTGTTGGAAAGCACTTGCTTATTTACACTGAGTATCCTCTTGACATCAGCATGGGTTACTTATAATTACACACACATTTGTAAATAAAATGATTAGCTATTCTCATCTAGACATAATTATATCACTATAAAATAATGCATGTGGAAATGTTATAATCCAGTGATAAAGGGAAAGCAATCTGCATGACCCCTCCTTTGTATGTAAACAGTGGATTATTAAAGCAGAATATGTTTCCTGTTTCACATTCAGTTGTCGAGGTCAAGTACAATTGGGACTCATTGAAGTATTAAACAACAGAAACGCCTTTTACCATAATTAGTGTTCTCTATTCAAAGCTGAAATGACCTTCCTGCCATTTGCTAAGGACACTTTAGGCGTTTAGTCTTTAGCCCAGGATCATATTAAAGAGTGACACATAATAACTCAGCCAACTAGTTCTGAAACCAGAGGCTCCCTTTGCATCTAGTTGCTCCCTCACCCTCCCAACAACAGGGTAATTTTTGAAGATAAAATGGGACATGTTGGCTAATCAGTGTGGGCAGCTAGTATATCATCGCTTCTCCACCTTTGGACAAATCTGGCAATCTCACTTTAAAGAGAGAACTCAAGGAGTGCCTGGAGCTGAGGAAGTTTGATTTCCTTGGAGCACAGTAGTTCAATGCAGAAAATCATTTAAACTCACTGTCATCTAGGGTTTTCTCTGAAATTGAAAGCATGGGCTCATGTGTTCATTCACAAAACATTTACCTAACTTTTATGAAAAATTAAAACTTTCAAAGGAACATTTTCCAGTACAGCTGCCTATTACATTCATGCCACTGCCATTCTGGAGTGAATATATGTTTGCGAAAATGTTGCTCTTTGATCACTATTTCATGTTCATTCCCTCCTGGATATAATAATTTTTTCAGCTGATTTTTAAAAATATGGGTGTACATTTGTGGAATCAATCAGCTAGTTAGTCAATGTGTATTTAATGACTATTTCCTACAGGATTAAACCACCATCTCCCTAACATGATGGAAAAGTGTTCAACCTTACAAATGAGAAGAGAGTAAGAATTTGAGTTGATACTAGGAGACATGAGGAGACTGTATTGAGACTCAGGAATTATTCTGTCTCTAACTAGGGCTAAGAGTTTGAGTTAGTTACGCTGTTCCTCTGAGCCAAAGTTTCTCAGTTAAGGGAAAACCATCAAATATATTTGGAAACCACGAATAGCTAGGCAAGTATGTGGTACTATGATACACTGTAATGATTATCTATAAAATGAAAGAAATGATCTAAATATTTTCCACAGTGGCTTTTGACATTACTATATCAAGATTATAGATTCCCTGGGTCTGTAATTCGGGCATTAGCTCAGTATGTGTTGCACAGTGCTTGGCACATGCTTAGCAAACTATAAATGCATATTCCCTTGGCTTAAAGAGGTTGGGCCTCGCTTAGTCAACTGTCAAGTGTATCTTCTAGTTCTCTAGAAATAAAACCTTGTTGACTGACAGTAGGAAGACTGGTAAAATGTTTTAGGAGATTGTGATTACTTCCTATTTATATTTAGAGAGCTGAAAATGCATAATTGGGCAACAGTATGAATTTTAACTTAACCATTTCTTTCATGAATACAGCAGAGTTCCAGTGCCAAAAGACATATTTACAATGGAGATTCCTTTTACTTTCAGAGCTGAGCTATGCGTGGATCTTCAATGAATACCCTTCCTATCAGGATAATCGCCGCTTCGTTTCTCAAGAGACTGGGAATCTGTATATTGCCAAAGTAGAAAAATCAGATGTTGGGAACTATACCTGTGTGGTTACCAATACTGTCACAAACCACAAGGTCCTGGGACCACCCACGCCACTCATATTGAGAAATGATGGTGAGTTTTCTAAGTAATTTTGTTAATTCTGTTTTTTTGTGATCACGGGCTGAATGTGAAAAGATGTTATGTTAATGGCACACAAAGCTTGATGTTCTAAATTAAACTTAAGAAAAATTTAATGCTTTCTACATTTGTTACCCACATTTTCTCCACTTGTGTAAGAAATAAACACATGAATGCATTTTGGAAAACTAATTAGAAATCTAATTGCTAATTTCAACAGGAATGGAATGTGGATTAGGGTGAATATAAATAACAAAGGAATCTCCTTCTTGTTTCTCTCCCAGTCAAACTGTACACACAGGCAGAATGAAGTGATAGGTTGAACAATTAGCTCATTAATCATTTCTATGTAATTTAGTATTCAGTGTCCAGAAAGAAGTTTTCAATTATCCAAATAACCTCTGGATTTATTATGCTGAAGGCATAGTTCCCCACCACAGTGAAACACAGACAAAACAAGGCTCATTTGGGACAGAAGTTTTAATTCCTCACAATATTGTGAGAATATCTTAAGAAAAAATATGAATTTCACCTTAATTGCCTACATGACTTAACAACATATGGTAAATCACCATGTGCTTTTTGAAGATAGTCTTGTATGCCAAACTCGAGGAGTTCCATGTTCTTTCCCACCATGGGTTTTTATGCATGCTCTTCCCTCTAACTGAAATGCTCTTCCTTCCCTCAGTCCCAGCCTCTCACTTGGGGATAACTGCTACTGGCCCTTCCCGTTTCTTCAAAGATACCGCTTTTTCCAGGAAGCCATTTCTGCCTGCCTACCCCACCACCTGGTCATGCTGCATCAGGTGCCTTCTTTTTTTTTTTTTTTCTTTTTTATTTCAGCTCATTATGGGTGTATAAAAGTTCAGGTTATATATATTGCCCATGCCCCCCATTCCCCCAAGTCTGAGCTTCAAGCTTGTTATCCCCCAAGAACTCTTTATTCTGTATCATAATTGTCAGTGTACGTCACTGTCTCCCTTAATAAAAGCACATGTAGTCCCTTATTCACTGCCGTCTCTCCGGCACCTAGCATGCATAGTGCCTGGTACATAGAAGATGCTCAATAAACACTTGTTGACTAAATAAAAACAAAGATATAATTAAGCCCTTCAATAAGGGCCGATATAATGATTCAAGCACTCATAGTTGACGTGTTTAGATTTCTATTCTTTTTAAATCCCTTTTCCATCTAGTACACATTTAACCTTCCATGATGAATGGGAATGACTACATACAGGTGAGGAAAGAGTCATCCAAATACCAAATATTTGTCAGGTACTTAGTATGTGTTAGTCACCATGCTCAGCACTTTACATGAATTGTATCATTCAAATATCAAGCAATTCCATGATGGATATCCTCCTTTACAGATGGGGAAACCAGGTCTCAGACATGTTAAATAATGAATTTCAAAACCACATAGTCAGTTAGAAAATGACTCCCAGATTCCCACCCAGCACTCATGTTTTATTGACTCCAGAACCTGATATCTTAAACCCTTACTATGTTCCTTTTCATTATACTATACCACTTCTTACCTGAATTTATAAGAAAAAATTGGCAAATTCAAGACTGGAACTCAATTTTCTGTTCCCCAAGTTTGCTACTCTTTCCCTCTGTATTGCCAATGAACTTTGTGCTCAAGTGAGGCTCTGAACTTGAACCTTCCAGAACAGGGTGTTTGCAGACAAAGCAGCTCTGCAGAGAGGGTCTAAGCATCCTTATAGCATAGACCACACTGTGAAATTTTTGAGCAAATAATTTAGATTTTATTCATTCATTTATTTCCCTTTTAACATATATTTATTTGGAACTTGCTGTGTGACTGTCACCATTCTGGGTGCCAGTGAAGAAGAGCAATAAGGCCCCTGTCTCATGCATGGCACTTATATTTTCTTGGGGGTACAGACATAAGTAAACAAACATAAACAAAAACAGGAACAAAAGTCAAATTATTTTAGATTGTAATAAGTAAACCACTATGATAAAATAGCAGCTCTGTGGGGTGGGTGTCTGCTTTAGAAAGGGTTGTCATGGGAAGCCTTTCTAAGGAGGTGACATAGGAACTGAGACCTAAATAATAAGAAATCAGTCCTCTGAAGATCAGACGGAGGAGCACTCCAGGCTGAACTAGCATCACATGCAAAGGCCCTGAGGCCTGATAAAAAACACTTGGCGTGTTCAGGGAACAAAAAGAATGTGAGCAGATTGGAGCATAGTGAGCAGGATGGAGGGCGCTTTGAATTGATGTTAGAAGGAAGTCAGGGGCCAGATCATGGAGGCCATAGAGAGGACTGGATTTTATTTCAAGTGCAATGAGAAACAGTTAGAGGATTATATGCAAGGGAGTGATTTATGCTTTAAAAAAATATTGCTTAGCTGCTATGTGGAAAATGGACCTTCCAAAAGCAGGAATGGAAACTGGAAGTCCAATCAGAATACTGTTGCAGTTATTCAGTTGGGAAATGATGGTGGCTTGAACTAGGGAGTAACAGCAGAGAGAGAGAGAGAAGTGGATTCAGGATATAGTTTGCAGGTAAAGCTGCCAGGACTTGCTGATGCGTTGGTTGTGGGAGGCGGTGAAAGAGAAAATCAAGGATGACACATAGGTTTCTGGCATAGCAACTGAGTGTACGAGAATGGCATTTACTGAAATGGTTTTACTGAACAAGTTTGCAAGGGAAATATCAAAATACCATTTTAGACATTATTTATAAAGCCAAATGCATACCTTGTCCCTTAGCAACAGGAAGAATTATTTGTTTTGTGTTTTTTGGTTCATCTCTCTACTGTAATATTCATCTGTTGTAGTCACATTTACTTGTCAGCTTGCCTTCCCCACCCTGCTCACATTATGATCAAGCAAAGAGCATAATTTTCACCCGACTTTGTATTAGGCCCCAGCAAAGTGGTTGCCACATGGCAAATGTTGAATTAATATGTTGGATTAAACTGCATTATATTAAATAAAACTGAAAACTCTTATCAGTTTAGAGAAAAATAAGCAAGGTACCAGTTCTGTCAAAAGCAATCAGGCTATGTCTCCTGACCTACACATGAAGAAACTTTCAAAAGATATGCTCCAGTGGCTTTAGATTATATAAGAAATCATTAAAACATACAGCCCCTCTGGCCTCTACCCAAAATGCACTTATGCCAAAATGTCTGTTCAGTGGTATCATCTGTTTTGGTGTGTCAAGTCACAGATGTAATGCCATAATGACTTTAATGTACTCTGACATAGCTGAGGACAGACATCACACAGAACTGCTGCTTCAAAAACAAGGAACAAAAATTCAGAAACATAAGAACTCCAGAATCATCGTGTACACTTCAAGTTGGCAGCAACTCTGCCTTTTGTTTGGCTTTTAGATTTATCTCGACTTGTCTAGTATACCTTCATAGGGATGACAGATGTTTTGTATTAGAATATTTTATCACAAAATTAGCATGCAAAAGATCTCATTCTTCAGCCACTAATGCCCATTCATTCTTAATTTCCATGAGAGTTGCATGGTGAAGATTCATAATGTCTTTCCCATTTAAGACTGGAGTACATAAAATGGATACTCGAACTATATACTACTAAGCACAAAAAGATTATTTAATTAGGTCTCTTCTGGAGGTGAAAGAAAAGGGGAAATATAAATCAAGAAAAGATTATGAAATAAGGATGACATTCCTGTCAAAATCTAAAGATGTGGAAACAACCCAAGTGCCCATCAATATATGAGTGGATTAATGAAACGTGGTATATGTATTCCATGGAGTTCTACTCAGCCACAAAAAAACAATAATGATCTAGTACCTCTTGTATTACCCTGGATGGAGCTAGAACCCATTCTACTAACTGAAGTATCACAAGAATGGAAAAACAAGCACCACATGTACTCACCATTAAATTGGTCTTAACTGATCAACACTTAAGTGCACATATAGTAATAACATTCACTGGGTTTTGGGCAGAGGGAATGGGTATATTCACAGCTAATAGGTGCAGTGCAAACTGTCTGGGGGATAGACATGCTTGAAGCTTTGAGTTGAGTGGGGCAAAGGCAATAAATGTAACCTAAACATTTGTACCCCCATAATATGCTGAAATAAAAAAAAATTCAAAAAAAAATCTATTCCATGAGAATGAACTCAATGAAATTATCACTCTGCAAATTCTGGTACTTAGTGACTATATATTAGAATGATAAGTGCACAATGAGTATAGAATTTGTATAATTATTTTGATCATTGAAGTGCACTCAAAATTTCTCCTCCTCCTTCTGCCTCAGAATGTGGATACACAAGACAAAGGAGTTTGAAGCTGAACTGAACTAATTGCCACACTAGTCATTTCCCTCCCTCGCTAAGAGCAGATGTAGCTTAGCGAACTAGATTTCCCCAATATTAAGGTTATTATTTTTTTTGAGTTCCAGCTAAGCAGTTCTGGACTATGAGTCACTGTTTCCAGCCCCCCAAAGATCATAATGAGTCATAAACAGTGGACAGGAAACCTTGGCTCAGGTCCTGGTAGGAGTCAGGTGTGATGTGTCCGTCCTCTGTCTGTCCCACTGACTGTACTTACCGCTTGCCCCCAGTACACAGAGTTCTGCAAGACCTTGGTACTCCCTGTTCCCTTTTCCCAGATCTTGACGAGGCTCACTCCTTCCTGTATTTTAGATCATGACTCAACTGTGGGGCAGAGGGTAGGGAGGCAAGCCATGAGGACCCTGGAGCGGGGCTGTCTAGGTAGAACTCAGCCGCGCCATTTGCTTTGTGACTTTGGATGTGTCCATTTGACGTCACTGTGCTTTGTTCTCTCATCAGTAAGATGAGGACAACAGTGTCTACCTCAGAGCAGTATTTGGAGTGTTAAATTACGTATAAAGTGCTTTGAACAGTGACAAAATAGAAGCATAACATCCATAACTTTCTTACCTAAGATATGCTTAAGAAATTATATTTTTGAAAGACAGTTTGCAATAGTGCATAGATAGTATGATCCTTGTTTTTTAAAAATATGTGTGGATAATGATAGAGAAAAGTGGAGTATTACTCTCCAAAATGCTTAATAGGTGTTAGACTTTAAACTCTCTGACTTTTAGTGAAAAAAGTTTGAATTCTTTTGTTTGTTTGTTTGTTTGTTTGTTTTGTTTTGGCCTCTCTGTATTTTCTCACTTTTCTACTGTGATTATAGATTTTTCAGATTTTTAGTACATTGGTAAAGGGGTTGTACACAGATTATTGGACCTAGAAGGCACTTAGAGATCATTCAATTTTATATCTTTATTTTTCAGTAAAGAAGGGAACAGAGGACCAGAGAAGTCAGGCAAGAAAGACAGCAGCAGGACAGATTCTTGGTCCTCCAACCCCTGGCACCATGCTATCTAATAGAAGTTCATAAAAGGCTGTTTGGGACTCTAGATTTACATGTTTACTCTGTTTCTTTTCCTTTATGATTTTTGAAAACTTTATATCAAGAATTCTTCCAAATAACTGTATGTTATTTTGTAGTATTCACCTCAAGGAAGTATAAAATTGAGAGATGTTAGTGACATAATTTTATATCAGAACTTATAGTTACTTATCTGCATATTTTAAGATCTACTTTAAAAAGATATATAACCTGTTATATGTTAAAGTGCACCTATTGCTTAGGTACCGTGAAAGGAAGAGGTTTTTGTTGGGAAAAGTACGTCATCCTTATTATTACTATAGGTACTAAAGTACTTCATTGATCAATCTTAGCCCAATTGCTGGTTATTAATAATGATGAGTTAGCTCTATTATGTGCTTCCTACACAGATCTCAAAGAATTGTCCCTAAATGTCTATAAACAAAGGTAACAGACCACCCATATAGCATAACTACTAGGGAACTAGTAGACTTAGATGATAATTTCTTCTGCTTTTAGGTATTATCCCTGACTCCCTTTAAAATGGTGAAAGATGTAAAGAATTAGAAGAGATTAGGACAGTCTTGAGAAAATGAGATAATGTCTGTTATGACATTTATGTACATTACATACACAGGTGAATAATTGAGCATGGAAAACCATTCTTTAGACTTTGCCTTTTACTATGTTTTCCTTGAGACTGGCTGGAGATTGGTTTGGCAGTTCTTTATTTTGCTTATCAGAACCAAGATAATTGTTGAGCATTTTACAGCCTGTGTCTGTCTGATGGGTCCATGCTTTACACATATTATCCCTAATTAGAACTCTACATATAAGAGGTGCCACAGAACAGAAAACAGCAAAATTTTCCTATCTTAGAGTTTCAAATTCTCTCTGTGTTCTCTTTCTCTCTTTCTCTTTCTCTCCTCCCTTTCTATATTTACAAACATTGTTAAACATGTATATGTTGGGTGTATGTATGTATGTACATACACACTATCTATATTGTCTTTGGAGGTTAAAATGTAAACTTCACTTTTCTAAATGTTTATTATTCTAAATATTTGAAATTTATATTTATGTTCTCAAATAGAACTGAAATAATTGACCATGTTTTCCTAAGTCCTCACCCATTTTCCCCAGCCTCATTTTATTTAGCCATGAAAATATTGAATAAGGTCAGCACTGAAGTATTTAATCTTCTTGCCTTAAATCGAGCTTCAACCCAGTGCAAAAGAGCTCAACTGGTGGCCTCAGCATCCTGCAGTTTCAGAGCAATCTGGGGTGAGGCAGAAATAGATGTGTCGAACATGCTCAGGACTAATAGTCCAGAGGGAACATGACAGGTTCTAGGGTATAGTCCCAGCCCTGCCACCAACTTTCTAAGGCAAATCAAACCATTTCTTTGGTCCTTAATTTTCTCATATATAAAAATGAATGATTTATAATAAGATATATCTAAGGTTCCTTCCTTGTTGTCTTCTAGGATTCTAGTCACAACTTTCTAGTTTACTTACTCCAATTTCAGTGTTTCCACACACCAGATAATATCAAACTCACCAGACAGGTGCTGTTCATTGTGTCAGATTTCTTCCCAGTGCTAACAACCAATCCTGGCAGAAAGCAAGGTGCAATCACTCTATCAGGCCACAGAGGGTCATTTTGTGAACCTCCACCTCGGTGACCCTTTAATCTCCTCGTGGCTTAGCAGACTATATTCCCCTCAAAGTTCCAAATTTAAGACCAAAGAGAACCTTTAAAATGGAAAGGAGAAAACTAGAATATTCTGAAATATTTTGATGCAGTATCACGTATCCTCCATTATGATACTGCCAACTGTTCATAGTAAACTTCCCTAATATTGCCCCAAACTGCATTAGATCCTCAAGTGGACATTAACAGCCATTATTTGTCTTCATGAACAGATCTGCTTTATTTGCAGGCCACTTACTTCACCTAGTGGTCTATTCAAAGACCCAGGCATTAAGAGAATCTCCTTCAGATTGTAGACTTAATCTATGACCTTTTAATGATGACCTAGCATTTAGACAGGCAACAGGTAGAGATATACCCTCGACTTAGACATAATTTTACATTTAAGATCTAGAGTTTATACCAAAACACTTTGCTTTATTTTACTCTCACTTCTAATTGCAACTTTTGTGTGGCTTTGTCACAGCAATCATGTCTTGTTTTTAATTCTCCAGCAACATCACAGTTGAGGATCTGTGGGCGTAAAACATGTTTTATGAGGAGAGAAATCTAAATGACTGAAGGATGTGAGATATTTTGCTAAACTGCCATTGCTAATCTGATTTAATAGCGTCTTAATGACTCTGGATATTTTGAAGGTTTGACAAGCTTAGGAACTTGGCAGCCAGCTTTAGACCTCTAGCACAGCCAATTCCATTTCAGGTCCATGAGGCCAAAGGTCTTGGATGGTCATTTGGCTAGTCACTTAGGAAGCATCTGTTAAGTGCTCATTGTGTGCAGTACACTATGAAAGAAAAAGATGTGATTTCAGGCCCTGGAAACCTATAGTCTTAGAAAACTCCAAATTAGTGAAGGGTAAAGTTTCATTCTTTATTGGAATTATTGAGTTGAATTCCAAATAACACACTTACAGATAGAGGGATTTGAAATGAAAAAAGGAAGTAGAGCTGGTTAGCCTGGAATGGAGTTGACTTGGGCATTCTTTTGGTCATAACCCACGGATATTCATTGATTAACTGTTGCATACTTGCCACTAGGGATACAAAAGTCTTTCTCTACCCTCACAGATTATAGTCTGGCTGAGGAGCCTAACTGCATACATTCTGAGGCAAGAGAGGGGCCATACTGGGGAGAGAATTAAAGCTGGTTCACTTACGTTTCAACTGCGGTAAGAACCACCATGGAATGGTGAAGTGTACAACGAAGTTATGTATATAATCACAGTCTGAGGATAAAGCAACCTAGCCAGGTATTGGGAATCAGCCCAAGCTTCCATGAAGAGTTGGACAACCTAAAAGAGAGAGAAAAAAAAAAGAATTCCAGGCAGTGGGCACAGTATTTATTTAAACCAGAAATTGGCAAACTCCCTCCCACAGGCCAAGTCTTGCCCATGGCCTGTTTCTGTAAATAAAATTCAAAATTTTCTCTATAGAAATGTTGGATATTCTTGGATAATTCCTAAATACTGTATCATTATTGCTATTGTAAATAGTATCTTATTTTTAATCACATTCTCTAATTAGTTATTGCTTATGTACGGAAATGCTGTTATTCTTGTAAGTGATTCAGTATCTGGCAAGCTTGCAGAAATTTCTTGTTAGTTCTAATAGTTACTCTGTTGACTCTATCGATTCTTTAAAACTTTGCTATCTTCCATATTTCCTCTAAGCCAAGGATCAGCCAATTTGGGCTCATGGCTCTACTACCTCTTCTTGTAAATAAAGTTTTATTGGCACACAGCCACTCCTACTTGTTTACCTTTTGTCTAGGGCTGCTTGCCAGCTACAATGGCAGAGTTGATTAGTAACAGAGACTATACAGTCCACAACACATAAATGAAATCCTTGCTATGTGGTCTTTTGTAGAAAAACTTTGTTGACTTCTGATAACATATCTTTAACTATCTAAATTGTCTAAATATCTAGACTGTCCATTAAAAGATTTGTACTTTGTGGCCTCCGAAGACTTGAACTAGACCAATGCCTACAGAGGCAGAGAGAATGCCTAGTTCAACACAATATGAAGAACACTTTAGCAGGACGAATATAGGAGTACTTCCTCAAAGGAGGGTAAAAGTTGGCTTAACAGATGACTTTATCATTAATTGCCAAACTGGAAACTATTAGCAAGTTAATTCAGGAATTCAGGTAAAGCAGGACTGTCCCAGGCAAGTGAGGATACATACTTACTCTGCCTTTATGTGAGACAGTCTTCTGGAAAAAGGTTATATCTGCATTTTTATTATTGAAAAAGAAAGAAAGAGAAGCAGATTTGATTGAAATCAAATGTTAGGATTTATTTTCATCTCTCACAGGTTTCTGAGGGCACCTGAAAACCCTACATAGAAGAGGTGACATATAATCTTGAGGTACCTTACTCTTCCTCTTCTGCAGTGGGGAGGTTCTTGTTTTCACAGTCGTTGCCCCAAACTCAGTGGAAATCCACCTACTGGATGATGGCAGTGGTGGAGAGATTGCTTGAACAGTCCGCTAGACTGCATATGTCTCCCTCAAGCCAGGGAAAAACATGTTTTTTTAAAAATGGGAAAATGGTAAACTCTGCCAAGGGGAATTTGTATGACTGATCAGATATTTTCAAATATTTTTAGTTTAATGGAATACATATCGTATGACTTGTTTCTCAAGAAAGTCAATGTGGGAAATTTTCATAAAATAATTTTTGCAACTTTTTTTCAGTAGAAAAATTCCTAGTCTGTAGAAGTTGGTAAATGTCCCTGCTGTGGTTTAATTTAGCAAGCACAGATTCCAGCTAAGGCAGGTGTTGGCAAAATCTTATGGCTCGCAACTCTGCAAACTGGCCTCCTTCTGCCAACACAGTGCTCTGCAAATTGTACTTAAATAAGTGTGATGTATGGCTGATTTGTCTTTCATATTATATAAATTGCTACTTGTTTTGTTAAATTTATATTCTTAGAGTCATCAGCATCAACCTTAATAATTGCTTAGGTTTTGAAAGGGGGAACATTGCCACAAGGTCATCTACTGAGTCCAGGCTCCTGATGGACCTTGCTCAGGTGGGACCCTATCACTAGCACTCTCCCTTGACCAGCCGACACGACACGCTTATTAATGTTAGGTGGAACTTCTCACTTTTCCTCATAGTTACCAAGGTGGTTCTCAAAGTGTGTTCCCCAGAACAACAGCATCAACATCACCCGGGAACTTCTTAGAAATGCAAATTCTCAGGCTCTATCTCAACTTACTAGATCAGAAACTCGAGCTCTCCAATTGACTTAAACTTTGAGAACCACTGCTTTAGGAAAAATACCTAGGAATTTCTAGCCATGTCTTCATGAAACCAGCTCTTTCAGTTATTCAATAAGCAATTACTCATTGCCTTCATCAGCCACAGTACTATGCAATGCACTGAGAAAGAGTAGCCTGTACGTGTCATGAACGTAAAGACCGAGGCTGTATTGTCCACAGTATGTCCCCACTGCTAGGCACAGCTCATGGCTTACGGTTAGTGTTAAATGAGTATTTATTGAGCTAATTTATTAGAATATTAATAGAGCTAAGTCCCTGCCTCTGAGGAATTTGATGTATGAAATTTCAAGTGCTGTAACGTTCATTATTGTTACAGTGGCTCCCTTATTCCAAAGAATAGAAAACATTGACAACGCATTTGAATGAATTAAGACTTCTGTTTTTAACTTTATGTGTAAAATTATAGGTATAAGTGTCTATTTAGAATTGAAAGCAAGAGTTGTTTCTATAGGCAAATCAGATATTTCATACAGCAGAAAATGAGTATGCTGAGATTATATATCCTGGCTAAACTAGACTATATTTATTATATGTGCTCCTTACTTCTACTTTACCTTGGTTGCGTAGACATGGCTAGACCTTTACATCCTCCACCTGTTTAGTTTGAAGATGGAAAAAGGGTTCTGGAGCAATTCCATCAATAGCCTCAGTCTTTTAGCCTAATCATTCTGTAAATCACCAGAGCAGCAGTAGGCCAATTAATTTCAAGAGTGTACAGGTGGTCAGAGGCATGACTTTAAAAATCCACTGTTTTAAGGGACCTTTTGTTTCTTAAAAAACAGCAAAGGCAACAGCTTTGAAATTTAACACAGAAAGTAAAGGCCAAAATAGTTAAAATGAAAAAAAATAGTAAAATAACAATATAGCCTGTGCCAGATGTAACCAAATTAAATGAAGCAGTTCACACGTGTTCCAACAAAATGTTCATAACATAGTCGAAGAAAATTGCTTCCCTCATTTTTATGACTTTAATAATAGGACAATCTTTATATACAATGAAAATTCTTTAAACAGCAGTGAAACCATGCCATTCTATCTCAGATCCATCTCTTTACGTACTGTAACTTCTGCCGTATATGTGGATTAATCTGTGTTATTACCGATGACTCTGTTATTCACATTTCTATAGCCATAAGTATGGCTCACTGTATCTCAACCCAGAAATCACTCCATGTCACCAGGTAAACAACCTGTGCACATCATTTTAGTAAAAGAATCTTCACTGAGTGAACTTGTACTAGAAGCCACAACGATAATAAATGACATCCATGCATGGAAAGAAGTACATGTTTGACTTAATGGCTATTATATATCACAGTATAAAGGCCTCCTATATTCCTATATCTTTTCCTCCCTTCCACACATTCCTACTCATACATTTTTGCCCCCATATGCTGGTACTGGGCTAGGATGTGTGAGGGATACAGAAAAAAAAAAAAAAAAAACAGAAGGATTTCCATTCTTCAAGCAGGTAAGAGTACAACGGAAAAGATGCCATGTATACATATAGCTGTTAAGATGATAGAAAATGGTTACTATAGCCTTGTGGTATAGCTTGAAGTCTGGTAGATTGATGCCTACCAATTTGTCTGTTTTGCTTAAGGTTGTTTTGGCTACTTGGGGTCTTCTCTGGTTCCATACGAAGTGTAGAATTATTTTTTCTAGATCTTCCAAAAATGATGTCGGTATTTTAATAGGGATTGCATTGACTCTGTCAAGTGTCAGGCAGGGGGAAGGGGGTGGAGGGGATGGACAAACCCACACCTAATGCGTGTGGTGCGTGCACGCTTTCTAGGGGACGGGCTCGCTTGTAGCTCTGACTCCGGAGGTGCAAGGGCAATATATGCAACCAAAGTGTTTTATATTGTTTGTATACATTGTTTGTGCCCCCCGTAATATTCTGAAGTAAAGTAATAAAAAATAAAAATTTTTAAAAAAGATGATAGGAAAGGTAATGCTATTCCAGAGGTGCCTTGAGGTTTATATGTACAATGTTTTATGTCAGTAGTTATTATGGAGTATCTATTAAGTGAAGGGACTGCAAAGAAGTTAGGAATACAACTATGAAAAGGACATATTATTTGGTATTATAGGTTTTACCATCTATATGGAAGACAAACACTAAACACATGAACAAACGAGGATTATTAATTGTGATCAGTAACATGAAGGAAATGAGATGTTAATAGAGTATAAACAGCAGGGACCTACCTTAGATAGGGTGATCAGAAAGTACTACTCTCAGGTGGCATCATTTGAGCTGAAGCATGAAGCATGAGAAAGAGCCATCCATGCAAAAGTTATGGAAAACACAAGAGAAATAAAAACATGTCCACACAAAGACTTGCATGTAAATCTTCATAGAAGAAGTAGTGGGAATAGCTAAAAGTAGAAGCCACCCAAATGTGCATCAACTGGTGTTAAGGGTTGAATTGTGTCCCCTCAAAAGATAAGGCCAGCTCCTAACCCCCAGTGCCTCAGAAAGTGACCTTATCTGGAAGCAGAGTCATTGTAGATGTAATTAGTGAAGAAGAGATCATAGGAGAGTAGGATGGGCCCTTAAACCAATATAACTAGTGTCTTTCTAAGAAGACAGTCGGTCTAAAGACACACAGAATGTCATGTGACAACAGAGGCAGAGATGGAGGGACATGGCTGCAAGCCAAGAAACACCAAGGATTGATAGCTACCACCAGAAGCTAGAAAGAGGCAAGGAAGGATTCTCCCCAAGGCCAAGAGAGAGCATGGCCCCCTCAACACCTTCGTTGAGGACTTCTACCCTCAAGAACTGTGAGAGCATAAGTTTCTTTTCCTTAGGGAAGTTTGTGGTACTTTGTTACGGCATCCCTAGGAAGCTAATACAACCAGCAAATAGATAAATAAAATGTGGTATATCCAAATAGTGGAACACTATTTTGTAATAAAAAGGAACAAATGACTGGTACGTGCTACAGTGTGGATGAACCTTGCAAACATTACGCCAAGTGAAAGAAGCCAGGCAAAAAAGACCAATATTATATGATTTGATTTATAGGAAATACCCAGAAATGGCAAATGTATAGAGATAGAAAGCAGATTAGAAGTGGCCTGGGGCTGGGACTGGTAACAGGGATTAACTGTAAACAACGGGCAGAAGGAATCTTATTGGGGTGATGGAAATGTTCTAAAACTGGATTGTGGTGATGATTGCCCAACTCAGCAAATTTTCTAAAAATCATTGGATTGTACGCTTAAAATTTGTGATCTTTTTGATATGTAAATTTGACCTCAGAAATCTTTTTTTAAAAAAAAGCAATATCATAGGAAACAGTGAGACTGAAACAGAAGAGGTTTGGATGCTTTCTGGTCATTTGAAGACCACTGTGGGCAACAGAGTAGGGCATACAGAGGAGAGGGGAAGGCAGTAAGCAGGTAAAGAATGCTGGGAAAGTGGACTTTCAGTCTGGGCCTTAGTAGGCAGGATTTTAGGATGAGGAGATAACACTTCAGGGATCTGGGACATTGCGTCTCTGCATTGCCAGTGATACTTCAGTTCCTCAGAACAAGCTTGTGCAGGGATATATTTGCTCCTTGGGGTAATTTCCATGACCAGATTAAAGAAACACAATTTATAAGTAATGTTTTCAGAAAGAAGGAGGCTGGAGAAAAACCTGATCGTTTCTAAGATGTACTTGCCCCTTGTAATTTAATCTTACTGTCTTAACTCCCTCCGATACATGATACACTGCAATGCCGACCATCGTGATTTCCTGGGAGGATGAAAGACCTCTTTCTCCCAAGGCAATTCTTTTTTTAATTAACACTGCTCTCAGAGTATACAGCCACATACATAGCACTAAAAGGTGTTAACTCACTCACTGCGCTCAGAGTCATACTACTGATATTTATGGGAGGATGATTCAACCGTATGGGCTGTTTGTTAGCGAGTTCAGCAGCTGTGTGTGAACACCGTTGTTAGCATGCGCTGCATCCTCACCAGGGCGGCTTCGTGCAAATGCTCAAAGCAAGGCAAACGCCACCTTAGGTGCAAGAGAACTCCAAGGGCAGAGACTGGCCAAGAAAGGAGGAATAATTTTGTTTCTGAACATGTCAGGCATGGATGTAGTGTATTTTAATCTACTTTTGTAGCGTTACGCATTGCAGTGGTGGGAGGCCATAGTAAAAGATTAAGACAAGGAGTCAGGGGCCTGAGTTTCAACCTAACTAGTTGTCTGTGGGGCTAGAGACAAACTGTTTATCCCCTTTGAGATGACAGCCTTGCTGGTAAAAGGAGGGATAGGTAAGAACTGTGATTTTAACCTTTTGAGGGATAAGCATTACCTTGAGAATAGGTTGCTAACTATGGGTCCTCTCTTTAGAAAAGTACACATCCCTAGGAAACTAGGACCAAGATTAACTAGGACGCTGAAATAAATTACGTTAAATCCAAATCCAACACTCCTACTGTCACTCTAGGAGAGGGAAAAAAAATGAAAACGCAAAAAACCATTTTGTTCAAGTTTGTACTTTTGATGACATACTTCACAAGAAACCGAGCTAGACTGTAGGTCGTCTGACACTCAGGGTTGGTTCTTTTTTTCCCCACAGTTTGAGGAGATCCTCTTGATGCTCCACAAATTCTGAAACGGCAGATGCAAAGGGTCACCTCTGCTAAATGAGTGAAATCATTTCTCTTTGTTATTGTACCTGTCCCCATCCATTCCTCGTTTTTAACCTTTCCTTTTAAGGTTCAGTCTCTTTTTCCTCTGGCTATGGGAAGCCTGAAGGAGATGAAATGGCGAGTCCTGTCTTTTTATAGTAAGCTAGATAATTCCAAACCCTTTTTGGTACAGTTGAATCAGGGATCATAGAAAATGACCAGAAATCGAATAGAAATAAATGTATTAAAACAATTAGAGCAGTGGTAGATGGGGTCAGGAATGTATTGATCAGAAATAATGGATAAGTTTCTAGGTATAAAGCATGGACTTGGTTTATTAGGCTGTGTTTGCTTGGCCATAAGTGTACAGTCATTTTCCAGGCTATGGAAAAAGTGGGAGAATATGACCCTCAAGGTAAGTATGTCATTGGCAAGATAGGTAGAACTTAAAGGTTGTTTTCTAGAGCTGTTTCCTATTATTAGTTTTTCATTCATCCAAAATAATAATAAAAATACAGGCATGTGATATTACCTTGCACATACTCATTTATGATTAATTCAGATTGGCTTGGGAAATGAAAGTAAAATTTGTGGGTACAGAATTATTACTCAGAAAAATTGTTTTTTTAATATAGATATAATAAAACATGCAAGTATTTTTAAAAGTATGTTTAAATATTATAGGTTTTTCTGCAATATACTTCCAAGAAGATAATTTATTTGATTTTCTTAATAATGAGGACTTTATCCTCTTCTTTTTTTTCCTATGAAAACCTTAAAAAATATTTTTGAGACGTGAAGTTGTATGCATGAAGAACTTAATCCTAGGCAGATGGTGTGGCGCTGTGACACAAATTTTTCTCTAGCAGTAACTGGGAGAAGAGCCACAATTCATGGCCATTAGAGATAGGACCTGCTTTAAAAGAAGGAATTAATTGTGCACATAATGTTATATAGGAGCATCCTACATTAACAGAAAAATGCTTATGTACATTTGAAAAAAACTTCCAAGACTTAGCCCCTTTGTTTATTCACAGGGGTGATGGGTGAATATGAGCCAAAAATAGAAGTGCAATTCCCGGAAACGGTCCCGACTGCAAAAGGAACGACAGTGAAGCTGGAATGCTTTGCTTTAGGAAAGTAAGTTCTGGTTTCTCTTCCACCCTGTCCTCCCTGCAGCATGGGCTGGTGTAGAATTTTCCTTGTGCTGTTCACAGCGATAATCAAGCCAAGCCTTTCTCTTTGTAATTCTGCGTATGCATCTTTGATTCTGCCCTCTCACCACAGAGAGAGGACAGGTAATGGTGCAAGTAGGATTAGGCTGCCACAATTGACATGGTCACAAAGGAGAGGAGAATGGGCAATTCTGAAAAAGTATTTTGTTCTATTATTATGACCTGTAATGCGCATGCTGTCTAACCCAGAATGACAGGAAAACAACGGCCTTCGTTTGAGGTACAGTCAAGCTGGCTATTTGAAAAAATATGGACTTTCATTTTGGCCCCAGTTTATAGAGGATGCATCAGACGTTTCTTGAATTTCTTTTTAAATTGTCAGTGTTTTCTCTCTACTTCGGATTTCCTTCTGCTCTGGCTAGAGATAGGTAAGATCTGATATTCTCTAAGAGAGTCCGTTTTACAGAGTTGTCTGAAAATTATTTACAACTTTATTATTCAGTTCGGATTATATTTAGAAAAGTCTGCTTGGGAACTAGTTAATTTTCCCATAGAGTATCTGTCAGAGGGCATAAAGAAAATGAAATGCAGATCAGTTGGGATTTTTCTTCGCCAGTAACCAGCAGTAAAAGTGTGGCATAAACAAAAATAAACTATCATCTGAAGTGAGAATTTTTACATCTTCTGTGGTTTTTAATGATCCATGTCAGTTCCCCATCTATCCAGCTAACCCATTACCAAATCCCTGTCTTTATCCCCTGCCCAGATGTCCACCAAGGCAGCGACACTAACTCTCACCCAATCCCTGTATCAGCATATAATCTATTTTCTTACAGTTTTTGTGTTTTACAGCAACCATGGAGGAAAGAGGTTCTTTTTTACATTTTATTTTCAGCTCTAATAGAAAGGTTGTTTTGGTTTCCATGTGTTTTCCAGTCATGCCAGTATAAACTACAGTAGTATCTTTACTTTGCTACAGTACAATACAGTGGTAACTTTTTATGTCCTGAAAACTTACCACATTAAATAAATTATGACACAGCTATACAATTGAACACTGTACAGCCATTAAAAGTCAAGTTGTAAAACAACGTGTGAGACATAGAAAATCTCCACAATTTATTGCTAAGAAAATAAAAGCAGATTGCAAACAGTATAATATGGTCACATTTTTAAAGTTAAAATATTTGTGTATGCATAAGTATTTATATATATGAAATCCATCAGGGAAAAGGTAAAAGCAGGTAACTGGATAGTAGGTATATATTGGTGAACCCCGCAAGGAGACACCTTGGAAAATCTTCTGTGGACAAAGGGAGCAAAATTCATATTGTTCACACTTCAAAGGGAGCTATAAATTAAACTCTATTCACACTGCTTGAATGGTACTAGAATCAAAACAAAAGATGCAAATTGGGCTCCTTCAGTCTACATAGAAATGTTTGCTGTTGCTAAAAGACATCATCATTGCCCACTTAAGAGCAGAAAGACTATGTCTAAGCACAGTTTTTAAAAGCATATATTATGTGTATATTTCATCAGATGTAAAAATATCCATAATGGTGCTTTTCATAGAGCCCTTTCTGGATTTTGAGTTAAAGTCTGCCTAATGAACTTAAATTCTTCTAAAACAAGCAAAATAGAGTTGATGGATTTAATGTTTTAAATACCATCTCAGGTTTCCCAGAGAAGATTAGCAAGTCTTTAGTCTAATTACTTCTCTAGGTGTGTTTTTGTGAAAAATAAATAAGTAAATAATTTGTATCCCCTGCTAGGAAGCCACAGTCTTAAAAGCTGTGGTTACTCACTGAAATATTGATTTGCAGACTCAGTGATGCCCTCCCTGCAATTTCAGATGTGTTCTGACAGTTATGGCAGTAGGATGATAGATGCCTTGGGAGTCCATAAAGACCCCACAGACTGCTGCTTTCTTTATCTCACTATTTTAAGTTTCCCCAAACCACTCTCCAAGTGGACTCCTATAAGATGAGTAAGATTCTCAATATATAAATAACAAGGAAAATAACCACTTTGTCAAAAACAATGTACCTTGAGTGAACCCTTTCTCTAAGTCAGCAATTAGGTCTGTCTCCCAAATTTTGTGAGCTCATTATTTCTACTGTCATTTATTCATTATTTGAGTGTTTCTCAAAGTAGGGTAGCTTGCATTGCTGGCACAAAAGATTTATAAAAATATATTATTTCTATTGTCTACTGGTGCATAACAAACTCAGAACAAATGACCAGCATTTTATTATAGCTCACAATTTGTGGGTTAAGAATTTAGGCAGGGCTTGGAGGGATGGTTCTCTTGCTTTATGTGGTGTCACTTGAGGTCTCTCAGTGGTATTCAGCTGACGAGCTGGTCTAGGATGTGCAAGAGAGTCTTACATTTCTGGTATTTTGCTGGGAATGTTGGAAGGCTGGTCTCACTGGAACTGTCAGCTGGGAGCCTGATTTAGGCCCTGTCTTGCATGGCAGCCTCAAGATATTCACAGTTCTCATAGGACAGCTCAGGGCTCCCATGGAGAGCGTTCCAAGAGACAGAAAGTACAAGCTGCCAGTTTCTTAACTCCTGAGCTTGGATACTCAGCAGCACTTCTGCCTTATTTTATCAAAATGGTCAAAAGAAACTCACCGGGTTCAAAAGGAGGGAGCACAGACCACATCTCCATGGAAGGAATGTGGAAGAATTTACAGCCACAAATGCACATGAACATTTTTATTTTCATATTTATGATTTAGAAAAAAACATATATTGGAAAAAATATAACATAAAAATCTGTTTTCATTTCAATGATAATATTGTACAGGACATAGATCACCTAGTTTAAAGTTAATAAAAATTATTTGATTTTAAGAAAAATACTAAATATTAATACTAGAGGTGTGGATATAGTTAAAATCATAATAGTGATACAGGAATGAATGAAGTTTGGGAAACACTGTCTCAAGTGAGCTTTTATGTTTAGAACCACGAAGGAAGGTATTGTTAGGAGTGTAAGTTTAAATGAAAGATACAGTTTTCTCTCATTTGATTCACTCCTTTTTATTCTCGCTATCAGCCCAGTACCAACTATTATCTGGCGAAGAGCTGATGGCAAGCCCATAGCGAGGAAAGCCAGAAGACACAAGTCAAATGGAATTCTTGAAATCCCTAATTTTCAGCAAGAAGATGCTGGTTTATATGAATGTGTAGCTGAAAATTCCAGAGGCAAGAATGTAGCAAGGGGACAGCTGACTTTTTATGGTAAGTTTGTGATTCCAATTTATCATTTGTGGTACTCCAGCACTTCTTGGTATTAAAATCATTAAGCTGGGAGGTTTGCATTCAGGCTTTTTGGGTGGGATTGTGCAGGAGAGGCTTGTGTGAAACTCTTGGTTTGCTACGTAATTAGCATTCCCTGGATGACTCTGGGTGTGGAGACTGAGGGCGGGGGCAAGGATGTTGACAGAGCAGAGAGGAAGAAATTAGGCTGATGTGTTTGGGGGATGGATATTAGTGTGAACACACTTGCAAAGAAGTCTGTTTCTCCTCCTCTCCTCAAGGTGTTAACCTGACACAGGAAACGTTTTGTTATTCCTGCTCCCAATTTATTTTTGTTTAAAGTTCTATGCTTTTCTTCATTAGAATTTTGATTTGGGGCTTGTGTTAATCCTTTGTAATTGCTCCTATTTGGTAGCAATTTAATGTAGTACCATGAACATTTCGAAATGTCACTGTCCAAATTTAGTTCTTTTCAGAATGGAACGTGACAAATCTCTCTCACCCCAAAGACTTTTTATGTGCAGCTGCTCCCTATTCCAATCAAATCATCACCATTGATCCAAACATAATATAAATGTAAAACCTCTAGCACACGGTCATTATTGAGCCCATCTTGGAAATCCTGTTAGGATATTGATTTGAAATCCAGAAAATAATTTCATTGGATAGGCATTTTGAAAGCAAATTGAGTTCTGCCAAATTGGAGCATGCCTGAATCCCATCTGTCTGGGATATAGAAAACAAATATTATAGACTGATAATTATTTAAGAATGGTTTAAATAAACAACAATGCTTATTAAAATGATGAGAGTAGTTCTGTAGGGGTAAGTTGTAACCAAAGCTTTAAATGTTCTTATTTCTTGCAATAACTGATATCACAAAAATCTATTTATTTTACTAAGTCTTCTTCCAAAGCACATTGGTTTAAGAATTCTTCAAATATCACATAAAGTTTCTTAAAAGCTTGATTGGGAAAATGGTGATTCCATTAGTTTGGAGTCAGTGTTTCTGGGTGGAAAATAAATTAAAATTTTTAAAAAAAAAGGAGGAAAAAAACTTGATTGAAAACCGGATGGAGAGTTCCGATATCTGCCAGCCTTTAGCAACCTCCCCATATAACCGTCTGCATTTTGTTTGAATAAACCTGCACTTCTCTTTAATCATTCAACTTTCCTCAAGAATAATAAAGGACTAACTCTACTCATGCTGAATAACAGACCTGATATTTGATATCTTCCTTAAACTGTGGCCATTGCTATCTTACTTGATTGGGTGAAAAGCCATGGATAACACACTTAACTGACTGGAAAAACATAGGAAAGTTACAGATTTATTCGGTGAGATGCAATTGCTATATATCGTTAACTGTTTAGGGTTTCTTTCCCTGACCCCCGTAATAATTATTTTTTATATGTCAGGTAGGGACAATCTGAAAATATTCAGGCAATTAGCCAATATGTTCTCTTCTTTCCTTGTCGAATAGACTTTTCAATTCAGTGGTGATTGTTCAAATGTTATTTGAATTGCTTAACTAATTGAATGAAGTCATTTTCACTTTCATGATTTTCTTTTAAGTGAAATACCTGCTTTCGGTATGTTAAAAAGATGTGAAATTTTGTGTAACCAGGGGTTGGTGGAGTGCTTTCTACTGGGTTAGAGGTTTCCTGCCCTGGAAGTAGAGTGCCTCAGAGTTACTGTTACAGAGAATCAACTTTGTCATTGGCCCCCAGCCTTATGCAGGGAAATGTTTTTTCACAGATCCTGCCCTGGAGATGAAAATCAGGTTCTAACAGTGTTTCCTTTTTAAATGGAGTTATCTGCAGCCATGCATAGGGAAAAGAGCAGAATGCAATTTGCCTGCTTTCTGAAGATAACTCAGCTTAACCTCAGTTGTCAAACCGGGCTTGGTGTTAGAAACTTGGCAGATCAGTTGACTTTCATAGCACTTGGCTATTGCATCTATGTTTATCCTTTTGTTCTTCCTCAACTAGCATATCAGTGACACAGAAATCATCTAATTGTTTCATTGTCACAGGAGAGCTTAATTATACATAAGTGCTTGGCTGTCATTTTTTTTTCCTCTCACTCTTTTTGGTCTGGGTTTTCCCAGTACTGTATTCCTAATATCCAGCTGCCTAGACCTCCAATTTAAATGAATTACTATAATTAAAATCACTGTGTAGATCACAAAAGGGGAGAAAGCAGCCCCAGTCACTTATCCATGAACATTCTGTCTTTGATGACAAGACAATTTCTTACAACATTAATATGTGCTATGCTCAGGGATTATAAACCATGGGTTTGAGTTTAGAAACCTGCTTCTCTCTCTTTTTTTTTTTTTGGTTCCAAGTTGTCGCATTCCATTCATCAACTCTCCACTTCAACAACCACAGGTATGCTAACTCTGCTAACTCCTATTCAGGCTTGACAAAATGGAAATTTTTTTCTTCTTGCTCTAAAACCATTTTACCTTCTTCAAAAGGCCTGCTGGGCATGATTCCATTGCCCCTACCTTCCACGTGTCTGAATAATAGAAGCTGCTATGTTCCCACTGTGTCCGTGTCTCTAGGTTAGCAGGTGTTACCCCTGTGGGGTATGTATGAAGAATGGAAGCGGGTTCAGACAGAAAATATTTTGACTCTACCACGTCTTCCCAATTTACTTTTGCCATAACATATACTTGGCCAGAATGGTCTAGTTTTAATCTATTCTTTGAGTCTTTTTTCTTTGGCATGAAAAACTTCCTAAAAGTTGATCTATTTTTAGACATTGATGCTATGGATCTTTGTTACTAAAGGTAGAAATTTTCCAAAATGCCTTTATATATTATCCATTTGTTCAACAAATATTTTTTCATTGCCTACATGTGGGAGGCACTGTTCGGCACTAGGGCTACAAGACAAAAATCCCTGCCCTCAAGGACCTAAGATTTTAGTGGAAGTTAACAGACTATATACTAGTAACCAAATAAATGAACTAGAATATTTCAATTGTGGTAAAATTTATAAAGAAAACAAGTAGGTTGATATTATAGAAAGTAGCTGAAAGCATGAGAAAGACTTCATATGATAAGGTGGTCACAAGGGAAAACTTATCTGAGAATTGCCCTTTGAGCTGAAACCTGAAGGATGAAAATGGGCCAGGATTTCAAGGGGAAGTATATTCCTGGCAGAAGGTAAGGAATTGCAAACGTCCTGGGGCAGAAAACCACTTGACATGCTTGAGATGCAGCCAGAAAGTCAGTGTAACTAAATCATAGTCAGCAAGGGGACAAAGGTTTGGTATACAAGGAGGTGACAGACTGTGTAGTATCTTGTTATCCAGGCAGAGAGTTTAGGTTTTAATCTGAGTATAATGGGAAGCCATTAGAGGATTTCAAGAAGGGGTGTGAGTCTATTTGATTCATGCTTTTAAAAGATCACTCTGGTAAATAGATGATTGGAAACCAAGAACAAAAGCAGGGCACCAGCTAGGAGGCCATTGTCAATATCTAGGTGAGAGATGTTGGTAGCTAGGACTCAAGGTAGGAAAAGAAATGGAGAGCCTTGAGATATATTTTGGAGTTAGAGTCAATAGGACATTCCATTTCACTTCTACAACTGCCTAGTTTATGGATATCGAAACTTATTCCCAAAGAAATTAAAGTAACTGATTTAAGTTTACACAGTAAGAAACAGAGCTAGATTCCAAATGCTATGTGAGAGGTTCTCAAACTTTGGTGTGCATCAGAATAAATTGGAAGTCCCATGAAAATACAGAATGCTGTGCCTTATCCCAATAGGTTTTGATTTAGTAGGTCCAGAGTGGGACCCAAGGATATGCATTTCTATTATATTTCCAAGTAATACTGATGCTGCTTTCTGACAACCACATTGTGAGAACCATTGTTCTATGCTTAGGTTGTTTCCAAGTGTATAGTGAAGCTGAAGTTTAAATTACATGCAAGGGAAGGTGTCCCTAGTACTCTGGAAAGCTAACAGGTTGCTGTCTCATCAGGCATTGTAGCCAGTCTACACAGCCAAGTAGAATGAGAGTGCTAAGGCAATTACATTTGAAGAAAGAAAAGGGAAGAACAAAATGAATTTAATTCACTTGATAATTATTCATCTTTCCACTTCATTGTGTCTATATATTCACTTCCTTTTTGCACAAATAGATGGATAGAATTATAGTCATCATTTGGAAGAATGAAGTATGAACTAAAGGAACCTGATATTTAATACCTTTTGTATAATTTCTTCAATTTGTAACAGGCATTATGAGAGTAAAACCATCTTTATCATTAGGAAATAGGGAATATAATATTTGAGCAACCAATAAGGCTATATTTCACAGAATCCAGTAACACTTGAGCTGGAAGGAACTGTTGGGAATGAGCCTTCGATTTTTACAAATAAAGAGAATAATGACCAGAGACATAAAATAAATTTCCTCAAGGTCATACAATGAGTGGGAATCATAGCTATGACTAGAATTGCTCTTTCTGCTGCACTTCATGTTTTACCTTTCCTGCTAGCATAACATTTTAGTATTGTTAATAGGTAAGGGGAAAAAATAGGTAACAGGGAAAAAAAATTCATCAATTATCCAGATAATCTTTCTGCGTATTTTCACAAACGAAAACATCTGGATGAACAACTGATTTATTCACTTTCTGTTTTCTAAGTTGGTCACCTGATTATTGAGTCCAAAAGAGCTCTTTTCCTCTTCTTCAAATTACATGTAAGACTATATGTCTAGCCCTTGTGTGCTATAGTCCTTTGGCTCTAAAAGGCAAAACTATAGGCTTGATGACACTGCAAATGGTGTTTGAGTATCTCTAAGGTCATCAAGAAGTGAATACAGAAGCATCTTGCAGCACAGCATACTAATTCCCCATGGGTGTGCTAGGTATATGTGATCACTAGATAATATTCAGCCCTGCAAAGAGGCTTAAAGGACAGAGTGACCAAAAAATGAACACAGCAGATAAGGTAATTTCACAGTAGAGCAATAGTCTGCTTAATTGTCCTAGACAGAACTGATACCGATACCCTCCATTCCCCTGAGTGTCCCTTAAGATAAAGTCAACAATTTTTGTTTCTTTCTTTCATTTGATAGTTCTGATAAAGTAGGTTGCTGCAATTTTTCAAGGGGTGCACGCTGAGAACATATTGTACATAGCAGTCACTGGGAATTAATGCAGGAGTGGGGGTGGGGTACAAGGTCCTCACCCCATGAGAAACTTTAAGCCATGAAAGAGTCGTATCAAGGACAACATATGGAAATGCAATTCACGTCTCACTCTCTAGTGCCACAGAAGGCAAAATGTAGCTGTTACATTTTTATCCATCAAGCAATGTTGCTTAAATTTACTTGTGGGAAGTTTTGCTTAAATGAATTCATCTGTCTGAGAATTCGTCTCCTTGTCTAATGCAGGAGTTCTCAGACTGTTGGCTTCAGGGCTCCTTGTTACCCTGAAAAATTAATGAATACCTCAAAGAGTTTTTGTTCATGTGGGTTATATCTACCAATATATATATCATATTGTAAATTAAAGCTGAGACTTTAACTTAGTACTTAATTTATTTTAAAATGACAAAAATATAATCAGTACAGGTTAACACAACTAATATATTTTAAGAAAACTGTTTTCTTAAATGTTTTCCCAAATTAAAAAAAAATAATGAGAAGAGTGGCATTGTTTATGTTTTTGCAATTCTCTTTAATATCTGTTTGAATAGAAGAAAGCAGGATTCTCATATGTGCTTCTGTATTCAGTCTGTCATGATAGGTTGTTTTGGCTGAAGTATATGAAGAAAATCTGGTCTCACACATATATAATTGGAAATAGAGGATATCATGGACTCCCTGAAGAGAGCCTGGGGACCCACAATGGTCCTTAGACTGCACTTTGAGAACCATAGTTCCAAAATAATACACCTATTGCCATTGAAAGTAGGCTTAGACATATTTTTGAGAGCTTCTAGATAGAGAATGGATGTTGGAGCCAAGCGGGCTTGTGTACCAGTCCTAACTGAGCCACTTTCTGAATCTTAACATTAATAACTCTGGGCCTCATCTATAAAATGGGAATAATTCCACTTAACTTGCATATTGTTATGAGGTTTAGAAATGGGACACAGAAAGTGATGCTGATAAGATATTCTATAAATAAGTAGTGTCCATGATTGATTATATTTGGGACTAGAAGTGGATAGAGGAAGGAGAAGGAGATGAATTCAGCCCAGTAAGAGCAGATTCAGAGAAACACTAGGTAGAGGCTGAGTTGAGCTTTAAATAGGAAATGTAAAGAAATTAACCCATTCTTTGTTAGAGTCATAGATTGGTTAATCTGGGTATAATTGAATAAATCAGTCTTACAGCCTTTTTTAAAATGAACATGTTGCTGATTTACAATTGTTTTATTTCATAATTCATTTTATAAAGTTCTGAATTAACTACAGCACCTCTGGGAAGAAAATAGAAAATGTGCACTCTTACAGAAATTGGTTAACAATATATGAATTAAACCAAAACATAAGGAAACAATATAATGGATGGCTCAAAACTGTTATGCTGTTTGTGCCAAATGAACTATACATGCTTAGGAGGATTAAAATTCACAGATCAGGAAGGCTTCATGGAGGAGGTGGTACTGCAGAGTAAAAAACTGGTTAGGGGACAGAGGGCAGGGGGACTTTCCAAAAAGACAAGATGGTACGAAAAAGATATGGGGGTAGGATCTGGCTTATTGGAGTGGAGGACAAAGACCCACTATTTGATAGGAGGTGTGGGTTTACTGGGCATAGTTGGAGAGAGATTAGGTGAGAACTGACGCCAGAGGACTTTCAATATTTGCCTAAAGATATGAAATAACAGTAATGGTCTCCACATTTGTCTACCATGCACAGCATGCAAAGCACATTCACAAATCTCACCCATTATCTCATACACAGATTACTTTCTACAGTTATATTTCTTTTATGTATTGATGAATACCCATTATTAGAAATATGCCTGCTATGGGTTACCTTCTAGTGCATCTTCATGTACTTGGCTTTTGTATTCGGTCCAGAGTTTATCATTGTTACCTGCAAACAGATTGGCCTGGTGGCATCTACTTTCAGTTGTAACTTATGTAGAGAAGAGAACATAAATAAGAATATCTGAATAAAGCAAAAGTTAACAGCAAAACCAGGAGAGCCATGAATCCAGTTGGTTCGAGAGGCAATCTAAATGCAAAAGGCTTCACATGCTACAGTCAGAAGGAACTGTAGACATCATCAAGTTCAACCTTCCCTCAATTCAAAGGAGAAAACATAGGCGTTCGATGTCCAGACTCCATTTCCAAAGCTCTTCTTACAAAAATGCAAGATATCCGCATCAGTGTAGCATTTTTCAAAGGGTGTGTATATTTAGTCCTGGAGTTACTTTTTTTTTACATGAAATGTTTAATATTTAAAACAAAGCGAGGCTGCTCTAATCCAAGGTGGTACATTCCAAGAACTCTCAGGGCTTTGTGGAGTGCAGTTGGAAAAGCCCTGTGAGGATCATGCTTGGTGTTATATAGGGAATGGTTGAAAGAAGTCTGAGGAGTGGAGAAAGGGCCGAACAAAGATGTACGTTGGGCCCTATTCTGGAATGCAACATGAGTATTACTTGTAAGGCTAGGCCTGCTTTTCAGTGACTTCTGCAACCTGGAAGTCAGGAATTTATGAGAAGACTAGTAATAAACTGGAAAACTCTCTACAGTAACGTTAGAAAATGAGTAGTTCTAGTCCCAATACGGGGGACATTGGATTTGAGGTAAATTGAGAATATCTTGATGATTCTATCAATAGTATAAGAATCCCAAGCTTGAGATAAAGATTTGGGAAGCATACGTGGTAAACTTAAGCCAAGTAATTATCTTCAGGCTCATAAAGTCCACTGTCATTGAAATTCTTAAGCAATGTTAAAAAAACTTCTGTGTTCCCTGGAGATGATTCATCTTCTCCAAGATTGTATAAGCAAGCAAAAAGTAATTGCAGATGTCTACAGGTCATCTTTG
This sequence comes from Lemur catta, assembly GCF_020740605.2. Classification (NCBI taxonomy): domain Eukaryota; kingdom Metazoa; phylum Chordata; class Mammalia; order Primates; family Lemuridae; genus Lemur; species Lemur catta. Next base: position 14,892,555 of record NC_059145.1, on the reverse strand, counting down.
TAATAGTAATTTAAAGGTTTTTAGCAATCCTATCCTTTCTTTTAGATTTTTAAATTTCTAAGGTTGAAAGCCCAAGTTGGCATTTCTTTCTATTAGACATTTCTGTTTTCAGAAAATTAGAGAGCCAGATACCCCTGAGAATTGTTTGACCCAGTGAGTTCAAATTATATCTGCCTACAGTATAAATTATTATTGGATAAGACACTTGCACAATTCCAGTGGCTGGAATGCACAAGCATTGATTTAGGTCATTTCTGGCAGCTATTGAACAAAAGATTGAGATGAAGAGATTGTTCATTTTTCCAAGAGACAGTGTCCCAGGGTCAAAGCCCAGCACAACCATTTAACCTTTTATTTGAATTTGTAGCTTGAGAACAAGACTTAGGGATTCTTTTTTTTTTTCTTCTTATTTCAGCATATTGTGGGGGTGCAAAAGTTTAGGTTACATATATTGCCCTTGCCCCCCCATCCCCCTGAATCAGAGCTTCAAACGTGTCTATCCCCTAGACAGTGCACATCACACTCATTATGTATGTATACACCCATCCCCTCCCCCACCCACATCTGCCCCACACCTGATCAATGCTATTCCTAAATGTGCTCTTAGGTGATGATCAGTGAAACCAATTTGATGGTGAGTACATGTGGTGCTTATTTTTCCATTCTTGGGATACTTCACTTAGTAGAATGGGTTCCAACTCTTTCCAGGAAAATACAAGAAGTGCTATATCACCATTGTTTCTTATAGCTGAGTAGTACTCCATGGTATACATATACCACATTTTATTAATCTACTCATGTATTGATGGGCACTTGGGTTGTTTCCACATCTTCTCAATTGTGAATTGTGCTGCTATAAACATTCAGGTGCAGACATTATAGAATGTCTTTTGTTCTTTTGGGTAGATGCCCAATAATGGGATTGCTGGATCAAATGGTAGGTCTACTTGTATCTGTTTAAGGTATCTCTATATTGATTTCCACACAGGTTGCACTAGTTTGCAGTCCCACCAGCAGTTTATGAGTGTTCCTATCTCTCCTCATCCACAACAACATTTGTTGTTATGGGACTTTTTGATAAAGGCCATTCTCACTGGAGTTCTTAGAGGAGAAATTTTTCTATTTCAATCTTTGAAAGAATATGAAAGTCCAAAACAGATGGTTCTGTTTCAACATATGAATTGTTTAGTTCTGTTTAATATGTGGAATCTACATATATTACAAAAAAGGCATTTAGAAATGCCTTCTGAAATAATGGTGCTGAACCAACCTGTTAAGGCCTTCCTGTGAGCTAGTACACATTGAGTATCCCTTATCTAAAATGCTTGAGACCAGAGTGTTTTTGGATTTTGACTTTTTTCAGATTTTAGAGTGTTTACGTATATATAATGAGATATCTTGGGGACAGGGCCCAAGTCTAATATGTGAAATTCATTTATTGTTCATATATACCATATACACATTGCCTGAAGGTAATTTATACAATATTTTTAATACCCTTGTATATAAAACAAAGTTTTGACTGCAACTCATCACATGAGATTAGGTGTGGAATTTTCCATTTGTGACATCATATCAGTGCACAAAAAGTTTTGAATTTTGGATTTTGAATTTTCAGGTTAGGGATACTCAACCTGTATGTAGATATGGACTTGTAAAATATAGTTGAACTTTGATATTAAGTTATAAATACCAGATACCCAGATGCAGTATCAAAAAGGGGGGAGGGGCAAATGGTATTTTCTATAATACACTAAACTATAATGTTTGTGATCGAAGGACTTTGAACTAGGTGACACCAAAACCATATGAAGGTATATGAGCCATTTTCATCAAGGACAGGACTTTATTCTAGTATGAAAAATTCACCCAGTTAGATATGATTCATGCATTCTAAGTCAGTAGGAATGAAACCTTGACTATGGGGGCTTTTGCCCTGTAGATCTGAAATTGGCCTGTTAAAATGAAGACTATCTCATTCTTCACCGTTTATATAATATGATATTCCATTTCTGATCTTCATGGGCCCGTGTCCAGATATTTACTTCAAGAGGAGTATGTTTGTATCATTTCAAATTTGGCTTCTGTGATTTTAATTTTACTTTAAAAACAAAAAGTAAATCACTAAAATCACTTTAAAAAGTGATTCTAATTTTACTTTAAAAACAAAGAAAGATGGCTCACAAACACTGAATTAGTTGTTGATTTCTCCTTGGCCATCGCAAATAACTACCACCGAACATTCTTGCCAAGTACCTTGACCTCCATAACCTTGTTGGAAAAGACAGAAAGAGCCCTCAGGAGTGTTTAATTAATTAGAATTTTGCAAGGTCTTTTCAAAATTCTCTCAAATCCCTCCCTTCCCTGCCCTACCTACTTCTTGAGATTTCAAAGTTTTGCTTCCAGCTTTCTACATTTTTAAAAGAAAGCAATAAGTAAGCCCAAGTGTTACAGGAACTCTATGACATTGAAATCTCTGTGTCTGCATGTGGTTGGATGTTTCCCTTTTGAACTTCAACTTCACATTGCTTCATAAGTTACATTTGCCCTTCGGTTTTTTTTTTTTCCTCGCTCTCTTTTGAAAGTTTGGCTTAGTTGTTAATATTCTACACAGATTTCTGTGGCTTTTCGTGTTTGCTTTGTTTTCATGAACTCTGTAGGGGGTAAATATTCAGCAAGTTGAATGTGCAGTCAGGCACACAACTGCCATTAGCCCTATCAGGGTTACACATGGAATTCTCCAAGCAGAGAACCCTTTTAGCTTGCTTTGCATTAGCAGCAGGGAGACATAGGATAAGGAAGACTCGCAGCTCTTTCAAGGATGTGGGTTATAACCCTTTCTTCAAGTTAATGCTTGTTGATGTTATAGCTTTTTTTTGAAGTTGACCCTTTCGGCCTCCCTTCATATGCAGCAAGGCATCACCCCCATCAGCAGAGGATGTGTGAAATTGTGTCTTGTTCCTTGAAAAACATGAAATTGCTTATAGATGGAAAAAAGAAGAAAGGAGCATTTATTCAAGGGCCTAGAGACCTGTGCTGGTTAAGTGAGTTAACCAGCAGAGTTAAGTGACACGTTGAGTGTCTTTCTACTTTTCTTTATTATTGAGAAGGTGAGATACACAGCGTGGCCTCAATACTAGAAGCTCCCTTTTGAATTAAATTACAGATGATTTGAAGCCTCATTGAATGAAGATATTGAGGTCAAGTCAACTAGAAGACATGTTAAGAATATCAAGTAGCATCTTCTAATTAAATACTGATATCAACTTTGATTATTAGGTTTACATTGGTAGACATTACCCTATAGAAATGCCCTATAAACATAAAATTCCACAATAATAACTATGGTTATCTTCTGCATGACTTTGGGCTAAAAGTCTTCTACCTAAATATATTTATTAATACTGTTATAAGTTAATTGTATGAATTGTGCTGGAGGCAAGATTTGATATTTATGAAGACTCTTTATGGAACATGGAATTACCATTGCCTTTATGCCCATTAAGAACAAGGAAACAAAACATTGACTTCAATCGAAGCACGAAAAATGTAGCATTTGGGTGGTGGAGGTGGTGTACGGCAGTGGGCAATGTGGGAATTAAAGTGCTGCTTTCAATCCCTGTGATAGTCTGTGAGCAGGACTTGATTTCCTAAGAAGGTTTGATAAAACTCAGGACTCACTCAGAGATTTGGGGTTCTGGGGCCAGACTCCTGTGGATAACATTCTATCAAAATGGAATCAATCATTAATAAATAACAATGGTATTCTCAGAGGAGGAAGGAGTCACAAAAGTTAGCTATACAACATGTTGGAGTGAAGTGTACTAGTTAGGGACGGGCTAAGCTATTCTAATAAAGGAGACCCCAAAATCCGGTGGCTTCCATCAAGAGTTTATTTCTCTCTCACATAATCTCTCCAAAAATAGGCAAGTAGGTTTGTGGCTGCTTCGCTCCACAAAGTCATTCCAGGTCCAAGGCTGGGAAGTCAGCATTTCTGTCCCCACAGCTTCCATCTCTGAGCCCAAGGCTGCTCAGTTATCATTGTTTTCCAATCGGTGTAAAGGGGTGAGAGGCTAGAGCAAGTATCTTTGAGAAACCCGGAAGTTGCTCTCACCACTTTCACACACATGCAATTGGCATGAACTTAGTCACCTGGTTACCACTAGCTGCACAGGCATCTGGGAAATGTAGTGGTAGCTGGGAATCCACGAGTCCGGCCAAAAGTGGTGGGGTGGTAGTGGGAGATTTTCCCTACTAAAAGGAAAAAAAGAATAATAGGAGAGGTATAGTTAATTTTGCCCTATGAATAATGATAGCTTTATCCATTCTGCATTTAGTGATTAAAAGGCTATCAACACAAACCACAAAAACTGAGCGCTCAGAGTAGAGTTATAGGCACCCCCTTAAACTTTTACCCAGCCTTGTTATTTGCATAACATCTGGAAAAGGAATTTTATTATAAATGTACTTTTGCCCTTTGATTGCATAGGATGAAAATAGATTGAGCATACGCTGAATGTATGCTTTTTCTTTGCTTTTTGAATTGCTATAGCTCAACCTAATTGGATTCAAAAAATAAATGATATCCACGTGGCCATGGAAGAAAATGTCTTTTGGGAATGTAAAGCAAATGGAAGGCCCAAGCCTACATACAGGTGGCTGAAAAATGGTGAACCACTGCTAACTCGGGTAAGCAAATTGATGGTACTTGTGTCTTAGTATTGACTGTAATGTTTAATGTAGACTTATTGCCATAGAAACAGAAAAATGATGAGTTGTTTCCAAAATAACACACAACAAAATGCCGTTAAATGTGGAAAAAGTGAAAGTGAATACAGTTGATAAACAGAAAGTGTACATAAATCCAGTTCTCCGGCCTTGTTCAGTTAAGTTTCTATTCTAGATCTTTGGTCTTCACGTATTAACATCTGGGGCTTTACAATGGGAAAGTTACCCAGAAGGTCTGGAACATGTAATTCTTCTGAGATACAAAGGAGGGTGCATCCCAGGATCCACCACAAGAGAAAGAGTATTGATACAATGCAGGAATGCCAACCTAAATGCAGTAAGACTCTGACAAACAAATGATGCATGGGCAGAGGTAGAGGCCCTTTGAACAATTGTGTCCGATTTAATTTTTCTTACTGTATTTTCCTACTGAACTTCAAATATTAATTGAAATTAGACATTTCCCCCAGGCCCCAAGTCAGGAGCCCGTCTTTTTCATGTTCAGATTTCCTCCTCCAATCAGCCACCCAGGGGAGAATGCCTGCTCTGAGCAGTGGCCCAGACATGAGTATTCAACAGGAAGAGAAAGGGACCCGTTTCTCCTAACACATCTTGCGTCTCATATACCTTCTCCATTCACTGGAAGGGCTCCTGTGAGTCCGTGATTCTCTCAGCTATGAAAGGCAAACTCAAACAAATTGCCAGCGTGTAGGTGCGCAGGTAACTGGCATTTTCTTCCCTTTGTGTAACATGAGGAAATGTGGATGCCTGGATTTGATCAAAGCCTAATAAAGTGGCCACTCAGCTAAACTGCAAGCCTGCGGTAAACAGAAAACCAGTCCTTCTTTGTATAGGTTCTTTTTCTTTAAATGGTAAGTTTCCTGGAGAGGAGGAGATCCTTTATGATACTTATGAAAACTGATATGCAACTTGAATATCCTCAGGGTGAAAATGAGAAAGATCCCTTGTGCCATACACTAACTTAGCTGCCTTCAGACTGGCTACCAACAAATGGTTCTAGGCTTAAATGACAGAACCGATGACAATAAATTAAGGGAACATTTCATTATTAATACATTTTTGCATTTTTTAGTAAACCTCAACATATATTAAATATTTGCATCTGCTTTATCCAAGAAGATACCAGTCCTATTAACCTTCAAAGTGTCGCCTACTCATAATTTGAGTGTTTTAAATACTCCAAACAGTAAATTTGGTTGTATTTCCAAACCCCCTCCACTCAGTTAGTACACAGCCTTGGAGTAAAAAAGCGTTTTAAATTTCAAATTCTTCTATTTAGAGGGGATATTAATCTGAATGACTTCACTATTAAATCAATGAGAACTCAAGAGAATCCTACAATTTAAATTCCATTTACCAACTGAGGTACCGGTTGTTCCATTTAGCATCTGACCTGCCACAAATTTAGCTGACAGGTAAATAGATCATGTTATGTAAATTGCTTATATGATGGCGATTTTCTTCCCATTAAGCCCCTGTGATATAAGACATAGCAAAATTGCCTTCAGGTCTCCGTTGTCAAAGGTCATTGTTTTTGTGTTCCTCTTTTCTTTCACAGGATAGAATTCAAATCGAACAAGGAACGCTCAACATAACAATAGTGAATCTCTCAGATGCTGGCATGTATCAGTGTGTAGCAGAGAATAAGCATGGAGTTATCTTTTCCAGTGCAGAGCTTAGTGTTATAGGTGAGTCTTTATACTGGCAACAAAAAATAAAAAATAAAAGCTCTTTAAATCACTAAACTAACATGTGCTTTGCCAAGCATAAATATCCAATCCAAGAAAAAGAGTAAAGAAATCTTTGGACCAAAGATATTGCCGGAGAAACAAGTAATGCAGTCCACAAGCAATAAGAAGAGACCACTTTCTAAATCAGCCTCTTCCGATGTTTACAATGGGTAGCACAGTTCCCTTGGCACTCATTTTTATTCTTTTATTGGCTGCACTTCTAAATTGAGCAAAGTTTCTGAAATGCTTTGGGATCTGCCGCTATTGTTCTGATTTGGTGCAAACTGCAGCTTGGAGGGAGTGAGAGCTAAGCTGGTGTGGAGAGGCTGATTTGAACAGCTGATGGAGTGAACCATGTTCTTCCACATCTGTACTTTCCAGACTATACATTAACACATTAACGGTCTTTCCTCCAGCCTCGTCTTTCACCATATTCCACTTCCTCCCTCCTCTTCATCAATGCTGACCCTCGGTTCTGCTTAGTCACCATCCTCCTTCCTCCACAGGCCACTGGCAGGCAGTGTTGCTTCTGCCTGGAATGTTTTTCCTTCCCCTCTTTATTTCTGCAACTCTAATTCTCCATTTCCCAGCCCCACGCTTGGTTCCCCAGAAGGTCATGCCCAGCCCTGTGCCTGGGTCAACTCCTCAACTCCTCCTCTTATAGATTTTTACACTGTCTTTTCCCTCTCCTTTATAACAGATTCCACAGTTACTTTTTACGTTTATTTATGTGAACTTTCTGTCTTTTTCTCCCACTGCACTTTAACTTCTCCGTGATGTCAAGGGTCATATTTGGTTCATCATTTTATTCCCAAGACTTAATGCAGTATTGAATGAAACACATGGTAGGCACTCAATAAATACCAGATGAAAGTAGGGATGAATGCATTAAATGAACGAAGAAGTTGAGAGATTGTTATTATAAAATGGGTTAATGAGTTAAGTAAATAAATAACTGAAAGCATAAGTTGAGTGAATGGACAAATCTATGGGCATTTAAAAAAAGTTCAGGCCATTAACTTGCATTATCGCATAGAAAAATCTTGAATTTATCTATTATAAAAGAAGAAAAGGTGATAATAAAAGCTAAAAACACCAAAACAAATGTAAATGATTTTGGCACGGCCTCCTATTTTAGAGCATCTAAGCAGTAGTTCTCCTTGGTAAGAGCATAATAGAAGGATTATGAATAAGAGAAAAACAGCACACAAAGAGAGCTGATTCACATGCCCTGATAATTTGCCCAATTTCAGAGTTCTGACTGTCTCTTCTGCAGAGCACTCATTAGTGCCTAGCATGTAGATCTTGCATGTATATAAGTAGATGCTCTCAAGTTGAACATACTTCTGCCCTGGGCAAAGTAAAAAAAAAAGAAGGAAATGCTTCCACAACTGCTCTTCTCACCAAGTTCTTTGGCTTGGACCAACATCCCTTCAAAGACAAGGATTTTATGGAGCTACAGGCCTAGGAATGGTTCTGTGCTCTAGGAATAAGCATCCGCTTGGCTTGGCCTATTGTAAACATAACCTTTTTGAAAGTCTAAACCTACTTACCTCCCACACTATAAATGTTGGGCACAATAATTCCAACCTCCTCCAGAACAGGTACGGTGGTTTGACTGTGCCCAGATTTGTTCTGATTATTGATACTTGGAACTGACTCTTTTAGAGTACAATGTACCATGGCAGATTGCTTAGCAGTTTCTTCTGAAAGAAAGAAACTATTCAACTCTATGTAAACTAGTTGGAAGAACAGCTAAAGGTGAGGGAGCGTGGCCTAATGAAATGAATCATACTGTCCTAAAACACCTCTTAGGTGAGTGCTTGCCAGTTTATAAGCCTGGGAACCCCTTTGTAATTTACAAGATTTTATAGGTCCTTTTGTTAAAATAAGAAAATTTGATAGTAGCAAATGACTACAATGAAGTGAGAGAGGCTATTAAATGATTTTTATCCAGAGCCCCTACCCATAGCTAAAAATAACAGAACATGTGTATGTGCGTATGTGTGTGTGTGTGTGTGTGTGTGTGTGTGTGTGCTCCAAAGCCCTCCATTCCCTACCTCCCTAACTAGGGTTCAAGGCCTGTGGAGCTGGGAATCACTGCTCCAACTGTTACCTTAAAAGGTTTATTTCAAATCATTTCTGATTAGAACTAATTCCAAATGAATGCTTGATCTAAGTTTTTTCTTATGTTCCTTGAGGTCAGCAAGCTAGATGTGTTAGTCTGTTTAAGCTGCTATAACAAAAATACCAAAAACTGGGTGGCTTGTGAACAACTTTTATTTCTCACAGTTCTGGAAGCTGAAAGTCTGAGATCAGAGTCCCAGCATGGTCAGGTTCTGGTGAAGGCCTTCTTCCAGGTTGCAGACTGCCGACTTTTTGCTGTGTCCTCACATAGCCGAAGGAGAAAGGGTCTCTCTGGGGCCTTTTTTCACAAGAACAGTAATCCCATTCATAAGGGCTTCACCTTCCTGACTGAATCATCACTTAAATGCCCCACCTCCCGATACCTTGGAGGTTAGCATTTCAACATATTAGGGAAACACAAACATTCAGAGCAGTGAAGATAAGATGAAAATGCCTGAGAAGTTATTTAACCACCCTGATCCCAGCCATGTTTAACATGAGAATAATAAAGGCATGTCAGTAAATGATATAGGCCAAACAAGTTATAAAAATACTAAGGCTTGCAGGAATTGAGGAAAGGGAGTTTTGCTAATGGGCTAGCCTGAACAATTTGGTCTGCTGAGCCTTGAACAATTTGGATTTGGACAAACAGAAAAGAGAACCAAGAATATTCCAGATTAGAATGAAATGGCCTAAAAAAAAGGCTCAAAGTTACAAAATAACTAGGATAATTTCCTGCAAATAGAGAATCCTGAATGTTTTCAAAAATTTTGATTTATTCATGGATGAATGGATAGAGAAAATGTGGTATATATACAGCATGGATTAATATTTAGCCATAAAAAATAAGGAAATCCTGTCATTTACAACAACTTGGATGGACATTATGTTAAGTGAAATAAGCCAGGCACAGAAAGACAAATACCACATGATCTCACTCATATGTGAAATCCAAAAAAGTGATCTCATAGAAGTAGAGAGGAAAGTGGTGGTTACCGGCTGCTGGGGTAGTTGGTGGCAGAAGGGAGGGTTGGGGAGATGTTGGTCAAAGGATACAAAATTTCAGTTAGGAGCAATCAGTGCAAGAGACTTATTGTGCAATATGGTGACTATAGTTAATAATATATTGTATTCTTGAAAAATGCTAAGAGAATGGATATTAAGTGTTCTCACCACAAAAAAATAACTAGGTAAGGTAGTGCATGTGTTAATTAGCTAGATTTAGTCATTCTACAATGTATATACACTTCAGAACATCATGTTGTAAACATTAAATACGTATAATTTTATCTGTCAATTTAAAAAATGAAATAATGAAACTAACTAAATAAATATTTTGATTCAAATACATAAAGCATGTATAGTCAAAGTTTAAACTTGAAAAGGAAAAATGGAAAATTCTTTAAAGACCAATTTTAGATACTCATGAATGACAGGCTTAGAAGTTCTCTCTTTAATATCCCATTATCCCTTCCCGCGAATCGCATTAATATATTCCAAGTGAATTGAAGAGTGCTTGATTATTGAGTGGTGAGTCCCTAGACTCCCTCTTGAGTGAATGAGGAAAAAGAGATCTCTGGCTATTTAAAGATATGCATAAGTTAATATTGGTTAATTTGGGTAAACTCTAATATGACTGTATTCCACAAGTCACTTTGTTCCTTAAAGCAGTTGTCTCCAACCTTTTTGGCATCAGGGACCGTTTTCCTGGAAAACAATTTTTCCACAGACCGGGAAGCAGCAGAGGATGATTTCAGGATGATTCAAGCGCATTACATTTATTGTGTACTTTATTTCTATTATTATTACATTGTAATATATAGTGAAATAATTATACAACTCACCATAGGTTGGGGACCCCTGCCTTAAAGAACAGTAATAGTTTGGCTCTTTTGGGTCAAATAACTAAATTGTTATTACCTGTGTTAGAATCATAAGGAGATTGAATTGAACAAAGAAAGAAAATGGAAATGAGATACTTCAGGATAAGGAAGAAAAACAATATGTTGGTTCCAGCTATTGATCAAATATCAGGAACCCCCAATGCTATAGTGGAGAATCCCTTTAATGCTAGGTAATAGCCCTAAAGTCATGAATAAGAGATGGTTAGGAAGCATATATTTAATAGGCTTTTCCCTTTGCTTTGTTTTATGTGTTCTGTCTGGGTATTTAATGTGTGGGGGACATATCTACATTTAATGGATTGAAACTGCTAAATAATTAATCTGGGTGCTCGGTGATTTACTCACTGGATGGGCAAATGCCATAGAGAGACTTTTACCTTGAGGTCAGTATATTAGTAGACCTGGTTAAGAGTATATCAAATGGAAATGTCCTTGTTTGTGACTGAACTATTGCAACTTATAGTTTGTGATTTCTCAAGACTGCTATTCCCAGACCTCTTCTGTCTTAACCTGTGTTGTGGACGAGGCTCACTTGTGTGATATACTCCCGTGGTCATCTCTGGGGTGCTGCACAATGCCCTGGGTGGTAACCATCATTCCATCCCTCTGAAATTGGAGTGAATAAAGTCTTGTAATCTACTCAAGGAAACTTGAATTTTCCATTAACAAGTAAAAAGTAATGATAACTATGTAACTTAGATATTTTATTGGATTACAAAATAACTTTTTAAATATAATATTTCTATTCATGTTTATTATTTGTGTCCCCTTCATTAGACTATCATATTGGAGATGGGTCTGCTGATTAAAATCCCAAACTTGAAATTTTCTGCGATGCTTCATATGGAATGCTTCTGCCATGTATATAATCACGGGGCACATAGAAAGGCTATCTAAGGTCCCCAAAAACCAAGTCTGAGGCAATTCACTGAAGGAGTGTTCTCTAGGAAAAGCCTGTAAGAAAAAGCATAATGGGGAAGGGGGAGGAACCAAGCAAGGATGAGGTCTTAGGTAAAATCTAGTCTAGGTTTAATCCAGAAGGAGGATTTCTGGAACATAAATTGCACTTCAGAGCCATTCCCACCTTGATGCAAGACTTTTTTAAAATCTATGAGTCAGTTCTTAAACTGGAGGCAGAAGTGGTAGGGATCAAAAATCTTTGATTTTGCAATGGGATGAGCAATCCCTAAGAGAAAGGGGTTCTCCACCTAGTGGTTTTTGAATATGACTTGACTTTACCAGGACTGTATAATGGAATAGAAGTCGCTTCTTCCCTGGGGAAATTATGACTAATGGTTCAGTATCACAGGGATTCTCCTGTCCTGTGTGGTGTAGGACATCTGACCCTGGAAGGACATTCAATATCATCAAGTAACTGATGGTCCAATTAAAGTAAGGTACAGGCTTGAGCAATTTTCTGGTTAATTTGGCATTTATCCAGATGATTGGCTCCTAAATTAGAAAAACATTAAGGCTAAACTAAAAGTTATTTCATAGGGACTTTCACAAGTGCTCATCTGCATCTAAGTCTGATTTCACAACTGCCTCGTTGAGCCAGATTACAAAATAATCAAATGTGCTGAGTGTGATCAGCATCTAATGAGAGAACAAATGCCTTTCTTACCCAGTGTTGTCATCTAGGCAGGAGGTTTACTTAAATTGTCATGAAGAGGGAAGCTATGCACTTGTATCTTAAAATCAAATTTGATATCTTCAGCAAGTTACTGAGTATACGTTTACCAGGAGGAGGAGGTTGCTATTACTCACCTTACTGTGACAACTAACAGAAATTACATGCGAAAGTCTTTTGAAAACCTAAAAGTGTTTGCAGCAATATAAGAAGCTTTTTGCTCTTGTTAACAAGTATCCATATCCAAAACTTGTAATATAGATAGCCACGAAATCACCAGCAAATGCCATTTCTGTGGCTCTCGATTTTTGCTGCAGATTACAATCATCTGGGGAACAATTTAATATCCTGATGCCATGCTATACTCCATATCAACTAGTTCAATCCCTGGGCCTGGGATCCAGGCACTTTTCTTAAAGGTCCCCAGGTGTGGCTCCAATGAACAGCAAAATTTGGGATCTATTGTGCTAATTGATCAGATTTAAAAAGCCACTGAATTTCCCTAACGTGTAGATTTTCAAACTTTATCATGCATCAAAATCATCTAGAGGGCATGTTAAAATATAGATTGCTGAGTGCTACCCCCAGAATCTCTGATATAATAGTTATGGAGTGGGACCTGATAATTTAGATTTTTAACAAGTTTCCAGGTGATGCTGATGGTCCAAGACCACACCTGTAGAACTACTATCCTAAAATAGGAAATCTATTCTACACAGATTTTTTTTAATTGAACATTGTCTACCTATCAAAATAATATGATTTTGGATCAGAACTCTGAATCCAAAATCCTTCTGTATAAGAGAAGCATCAGATATCAGAGATTCCAACCATGGCTGAAGGCCCCATTTCACCAAGGCAGTTGGTAGGAATAAGGTACAAAGAGTGACTTTATAGACTACCATATGAGGATTGAGCTAAGGTGTTGCATAGTGTGACTCTGGTAGCTTAAAGCCAGCAGAGGGGAGACATTAAAAGCTGAGAGATAAATATTATGACAATTCCTTATGTCAGTTTCCCCAAAGAAATGCTGTCAGTGAGTTAGAGTTTAAAATATAACTCAAGAACAGCCCAAGGCATGACTGAGCAGTAAAACCATAAACTGTCCTATAACCAAAGTCTCAAAGTCTTCTATAAAACTACTTTGAGGGATTATCCATATTGAAATCTATAGTCCTTTACATAAAGAGATTTCTGATAAATTCCTCTTAAAATGTAGAACTTTTCTTTTAAAAGAAGACAAGTTTGAGTCTTCTAACAAAGAAGCAAAGTCAACCAGTAAGAAATATGTTCTTTTTTCTCTGTCCTTCCGTATTGTCCTATTTGCTTTGGCTTCCAAAAATCCAGGACTAATTTAACTTTTTTATACTAATTTTAGTGATATTGTTTCCTACTCTTCTGTTTGACTTCAGTCATATTTTAAATGTACTTATTATATTTTATCTTTCACCACTATCCACCTCAAGTCTCTCTGAATTCATGAATAAATAAATGAATTAAATGAAGTAACTATGATTTTGCTATCCAATATCTTATGGCAAAAAGTTGAGTACAGTTTGGTAGGCTGATCTAGCGAGTACTAGAATTGATGTTCAAGAAGCTTTAGTAGTGGAGAGTGATGTCAGCAAGATAGACATAGGAAGCCCCAGATCCTCTTTCTCCAATGGAAACACAGACTTGACAACAATACACAGACCAATTATGGTTGGGAGAAATCCAGAGACCCACTTAAGAGGTTTCTGCACTCCAGTCAAGTGTGAAGCTAACCACATCCAAGCACTGTAGGAAAATTTATGATACCAGCTCACTTTAGCATAGCATGGAGCCATCAGGAGAAAATTCCCAACATCTGACTTTATGCCAGGGAGGGAAAGAGAAAAGTGCAAGGTACATCTAAAATTTTGACTTTTTGTGGGGTCTGCTCAAGGGAGTGATTTCTGTTTTGCCTGAATCAAGGGTTGACAGGAACCACTGAGAACAAAGGCTATCAACTTGGCTTGGTCTGATATCAGAGTTGGCTGATATCACAGGCACTAGGGGGAGCTCTAATACCTCTAGAAGAAGATCTAGTGCTTGTCCCAGCTCTAGAGTCCACAGTACCTCATAAGGACATTAAGGAAAGCTCCTGAGTAGAATCTGGAAATCTTCTTCAGTTAAGAGATTACACACAAAATCCCAGAGGGTACGCATCCCCAGAAAAGGCTTGAGAGGTCTCCAGAATCTCTAGCTGGGCTGAATGGTGAAAGTCCTCCCAGATTGCAAGACTGAAAGAGGTATCTGATTTTTCAAATGCCAAAGTCCCAACAGAAGATAACAAGTCACACAGAAACAGAAAAACATGGCTTAATCAAAGGAACAAATTAAATCTCCAGAAACAAACTCTAAAGAAACAGAGATAGATGAATTACCAGATACAGAATTCCAATTACTCATCAAAAAGGTGCTCAATGAATTGAAAGGATGCATAGATGGATAAGTAAACAAAATCAGGAAAACAATACATGAACAAAATGAGAATATCAACAAAGATAGAAGATAAAGAAGAAGCTAAAGAAATTCTGAACCTGAAGAATACAATAACTTTTAAATCTGGTATAGATGTAAAAACTCTGGAATAGAGTTTTTATATGAGATTAAAGTTAAGTTGTTAGTTTGAAATGGATTATTATAACTTTAAGATATGTCATATAATTGCAATGATTATGACAAAGATAATATCTATAGAATATACTCAAAGAGAAGTAAACAAGGAATCAAAATATGTCACTAAAAAAATCAAGGAAACACAAAAGAAAGCAGAAATAGGGGAAAGGAGGGACACAAAAGCTACAAGACATACAGAAAAGATAGGAAAAATGGCGATATAAAGTTCTTCCCTATCAGTAATTACTTTAAATATAAATGAATTAAATACTTCAATTAAAAGACATAAGCTGACTGAATGAGTTTAAAAAAAAAAACAAGATTCAACTATATGCTGTCTGTATAAGATTTACTTTACATCTAAGAACACACATAAGCTAAACATAAAAAAAAAAAAAATGAAAGAAGACTTCCCATGCAACCAGAACCTAAAAAGAGCAAGAGTGACTATATTTATATCAGGCAAAATAGACTTTAAGAAAAAAAACTGTCACAAAGACAAAGAAAGACATTATATAATGATAAAAGGGTAGATTCACCACAAAGATATAACAATTAGACATATATGTGCATCTAACATTATAGCTCCCAAATATAAGAAACAAACATTGACAGAACTGAAGAGAGAAACAGACAGCAACACAATAATAGTAGGAAACTTCAATACCCCATTCTCTACTGTGGATGGAACAATCAAACAAAAGATCAATAAGGAAACAGAAGACACAAACAGCACTATAGACCAATTGGACATAACAGGCACATACATAGAACTACATCCTACAACAGAAGAATATGCACTCTACTCAAACACACATGGAACATTCTCCAAGACAAACCACATGTTAGAATATAAACAAATCTAACAGATTTAAGAAAATTGAAATCATACATAGTATCCTCTCTTACCATAATAGAGTGAAATTAGAAATCAATAACAGATGGAAGCAGGAAATCCCAAAACATGTGAAAATTAAACAACTCATTCTTAAACAACTAATGAGTCAAACAGGAAATCACAAGGGAATTTAGAAAATATTAGGAAACAATTAAAATGAAAACACAGCATACCAAAACTTACAGATGCAGAAAAAGTAGTACTAAGAGGAAAATTAATAAATGCCTATTTTTTTTTAAAAAAAGGAAGATGTCAAATCAAAATTCTAACTTTGTACCTGAAGGAACTATAAAAAGAATAAGCAAAACCAAAAACAGCAGAAATAAAAAAATAATAATGATTAGGGCAGAGATAAATTAAATATAGACTAGAAAAATAAAAAAAAATAGTGAAACCAATAGTTAATTTTTTGCAAAGATCAAGAAAATTGACAAACTCTTGGATAGACTAAGAAAAAAGAGGGAAGACTCAAATAAATAAAATCAGAAATGAAAGAAGAGACATAACAACTGATGACACAGAAATAAAAAGGCTAGTAAGAGGCTACTATAAACAATTATACACCAGAAAATTGAATAACCTAGAAAAAACAGATAAATTGCTGGAAACATAACAACTGCTCAAGACTGAGTCATGAAGAAATAGAAAACCTGAATAGACTTATCACTAGTAAAAAGACTAACAGAGTAATTTAAGTGTCCCAACAAAGAAAAGGCCAGAAACAGATGCTTCACTGGAGATTTCTATAAAATGTTTACAGAAGAACTAACACCAATATTCCTCAAACTTTCTGAAGAACCGAAGAATAGGGAACACATCCAAATTCATTTTCTGAGCTCAGCATTATTCCAATACCAAAAGCATACAAAGATACAAGAAAACTACAGACCAATATTCCTGATGAATATTGATGCAAAAATACTCAAGGAAATAGTAGCATACTGAATTCAGCAGCACGTTAAAATGATTATGCACCATGACAAATTGGGATTACAGCTGGAATGCAAAGATGGTTTAACATATTAAAAATACACCACATTAACAGAATGAAGGACAAAAAGCACATGATCATTTCAATTGATAAAAAAGCACTTGTCAGAATTCAACATCCTTTCAACTAATAGAAGGAAATAACCTAAACATAATAAAAGCTATATATGAAAAGGCCACAGCTAACGTACTTAATCATGAAAAACTGAAAGCTTTTCCTTTAAGATCAGAAGCAAGGAAAGAATTCCCACTCTCACTACTACTGTTTAACCAGGAAGTCCTAGACAAGGCAATTAGACAAGAAAAAGAAATGAAAGACATACAAATTATAAAGGAAAGAAGCAAAATTCTCTCTGTTTGCAGATGATATGATCTTATATGTAGAAAACCCTAGAGTATCTATGGAAAAACCTGTTAAAACTAATGAACAATTTCAGTAAAGTTGTAGGATACAAAATCAACACACAAAATAAGTAGCATTTCTATAAACTAACAATGACCAATCTGAAAAGTGAATTAAGAAAACAATCCCATTTACGATACCATCTAAAATAATAAAATTTAGTAATAAACTTAACCAAGGAGACAAAGACTTGTACACTGAAAACTACAAAACATTGCTATAATAAGCCAAAAAATATAAATAAAAAGATATTGTATATTTGTGGGTAAGATTTTAACTTAATATTGTTCAAATGTCCATTCTACCCAAAGCAACCTACAGATTCAATGCAATTCTCATTAAAATCTCAATGGCGTTTTTTTTGTTTTGCAGAGATAGAAAAAAAATTCCAAAATTCACACAGAATCTCAAGGGATTCACAAATAGCCAAACAATCTTGAGAAAAGAAGAACAAAGTCGTAGGTCTAACATTTCCTGATTTCAAAACACAGCAACAGTAATTAAGACAATTAGCTACTGACATAAAGGTAAATATATAGACCAATAGAACCAAAGAGAGTGTTCAGAAATAAATATTGGTGTCTATGGCCAAATGATTATCAACAATTATGCCAAAACTATATACTGGTGAAAAGACAGTCTTTTCAACAAATGTTGGGGAAACTGGGTTTTCACATGCAAAAGAATGAAGTTGGGCCCTTACCTTACACCATATATAAAAACTGGTGCAAAACAGATTAAAGACCTAAACATAAAACATAAAACTGTAAACTCCTAAAAGGAAACATAGCTTCAAGACATTGGATTTAGCAATCATTTCTTAGATATGACACCAAAAGTATAAGCAACAAAACCAAAAATAGACAAGACTACATCAAACTAAAAAACTTCCATGCACTATCTACAAACCATATATCTGATAAGGGGTTAATATCCAGAATATACAAAGAACTCCTACAACTCAACAAGAACAAAAAATAAGTAACCCAATTAAAAAATAGACAAAGGACTTGAATAGACATTTCTCCAAACAAAATATACAAATGGCCAATAAGCAAATGAAAAGATGCTTATTCGCTAATCTGTAGGGAAATACAAATCAAAACCACGATGAGATCTCACACTGGATATGATGTCCACTATAAAAACACCATCACCACCAACAACAACAACAACAATAACAGAAAACAGCAAGTGCTAGTAAGGATGTAGAGAAATTAGAACCCTTGTAATCTACTGAAATAGCTCAGTTGGGAGAGAACTAAACTGAAGAAATTAGAACCCTGTACCCGGTTGGTATGAATGTATAATGGTTACTTACAGTCATTATGGAAAACACAACATTGTCTTTTTTGCTCAGAAAATTAAAAACAGAATTATCACACAATCCATCAATCCTACTCTTTGGTGTATATCCAAAATAATTGAAAACTGCATCTAAAGAGATATTTGCACACCTTTGTTCATTGCAGCATAATTCTCAATAAGCCCAGGGGCAAAAACTATCTAAATGTCCATGGATGGATTAATTGGTAAAGAAAATGTGGTATATACATACTACAGAATATTATTTAAAAGAAAAATTAGATGAGTATATGAGGATGGTTTTATATTTGGATTTTCTGTTCTGTTCCACTGGTCAGTGTCCCTGCACTTGTGCTAATACCAGGCAGTTTAAGAACCACAGCCTTGTAGTATAGTTTGAAGTCTGGCAAATTAATACCTACCATTTTGTTTTTCTTGCTTATAATTGCTTTTGCTATATGGGGTCTTCTCTGATTCCATACAAAGTGTATGATTATTTTTTCTAAATCTGTGAAAAATGATGTTGGTAATTTAATAGGAATTGCATTGAATCTATAGATTACTTTGGGTAGTATAGACATTTTAACAATGTTGATTCTTCCAATCCACGAGCATGGTATGGTTTTCCACCTATTTACATGTTCTGCAATTTCCTTCCTTAGTGTTTCATAGTTCTCTCTATAGAGGTCCTTTACCTCTCTAGTTAAATATACTCCTAGATATTTTATTTTCTTTGTTGCTGTTTTGAAGGGTATTGAGTCCTTAATTTGCTTCTCCAATTGAATGTTATTGGCATATATGAATCCCTCTGATTTGTGTGTATTTATTTTGTAACCTGAGACTTTACTGAATTCATTATATAAAACCATCCTCATATAGCCATCTAATCTTTGACAAAACAGACAAAAACATACTCTGGGGACAAGAATCCCTATTCAATAAATGGTGCTGGGAAAACTGGATAGCCACATGTAGAAGACTGAAACAGCACCCACAGATTTCACCTCTCACAAAAATCAAATCACGGTGGATAACAGATTTAAACCTTAAATGGGAAACGATTAGAATTCTAGAAGAAAATGTAGGAAAGACTCTTACAGACATTGGTCTAGGCAAAGAATTTATGAAGAAAACCCCTAAGGCAATCACATCAACAACAAAAAAAACCAAATGGGACCTGATCAAATTAAAAAGCTTCTGCACAGCCAAAGAAACAGTCACGAAAATAAACAGACAGCCTACAGAATGGGAAAAAATTTTCGCATACTACACATCAGATAAAAGACTGATAACAAGAATCTATTTAGAACTCAGGAAAATCAGCAAGAAAAAATCAAACAACCCTATCAAAAAGTGGGCAAATGACATGAATAGAAATTTTTCAAAAGAAGATATAAGAATGGCTAACAAACATATGAAAAAATGCTCAACATCCCTAATCATCAGGGAAATGCAAATCAAAACCACAATGAGATACCACTTAACTCCGGTGAGAATGGCCTTTATCAAAAAATCCCAAAACAACACATGTTGGAGTGGATGCGGAGAGAAAGGAACACTCATACACTGCTGGTGGGAATGCAAACTAGTGCAACCCTTGTGGAAAGCATTATGGAGATACCTTAAACAGATTCAAGTAGACCTACCATTCGATCCAGCAATCCCATTATTGGGCATCTACCCAGAAGAACAAAAGTCATTCTATAACAAAGACACCTGTACCCGAATGTTTATAGCAGCACAATTCACAATCACAAAGATGTGGAAACAACCCAAGTGCCCATCAATCCACGAATGGATTAGTAAACTGTGGTATATGTATACCATGGAGTATTATTGAGCTATAAGAAATAACAGTGATACGACATCTCTTTGGTTCTCCTGGAGAGAGTTGGAACCCATTATATTAAGTGAAGTATCCAAAGAATGGAAAAACAAGCATCACATGTACTCACCAGAAAATTGGTTTCCCTGATCATCACCTAAATGCACTTCAGGGAAGGATACCAATTGGATATCAGACTGGGATGGGGGGTGGGGGGAGGGGATGGGTGTATGCCTACATGATGAGTGCATTGCGCACCGTCTGAGGAATGGTCATGCTTGAAGGTACTGACTCGGGGAGGTGGGGGGGGATGGAGGTATGACTACATGGTGAGTGCCAGGCGCACTGTCTGGAGAATGGACACGCTTGAGGCTCTGACTCAGGGGGATGGGCGGGACATGGGCAATGTATATAACCTAAGCTTTTGTACCCCCATGAAGAGCTGAAATTAAAAAAAAGAAAGAAAGAAATCCTCTTATGCACTACAACATGGATGAACCTTGAGAACATTATGCTAAGTGAAACAAGCTGGTCACAAAAAGGCAAATACTGTATGATTACACTTATGAGATATCTAAAGTAGTTAAATGCGTAGAAACAGAGATCAGAGTGTAGTTACCAGGGGCTGAGGAAGAGGAGGAGGAAATGGGAAATTGTTGTTTGATGGTTATAAAGTTTCAGTTTTGCAAAATGAAAAAAGTTCCAGAGATCTGTTGCACAACAGTGTGCATATAGTTAACGCACTGTATTGTACACTTAAAAATGGCTAAGATGGTAAATTTGACTTTATGTGCTTTTTACCACAGTAATAAATGAAAGATTTAGAAGTGTTTTTCAAATTTTAATGCACACATGAATTACTTGGGTATTTTGTTAAATTCAGATTCTGATTTCAGGTCTTGAGGGGGCCTGAGATTCTATGTTTCTGACAAGCTCCATGGGGACACCAATGCTTCTGCTCCAGGGATCACATTTTCAGTGACAAAAGGTGTAAAATCCCAGGTCTCTCTCACAGTTGGTGTAATTCAAGAGTATGTATATTTAACAAGTTCCTCCAGGCAAGTCCTATGATCAGTTAAACTGAGGTACCACAGAGCTAGAACCTGCTTTCTAGATTCCCTCCTTACCCAATCTTAAGCCATCATAGCTGAGTAGCTTTTGAATGCGTAGAAGCAAGTAGAGGTTGGAAGGAGGGCAGGGCTGTTCTGTTGGTATAACCACTCTATGTCCAGTTAATTCATGTTTCATGTTTCCATTGTTATTACATTATCCAAGAGTACCATGTGAACCTAGTATTGACAAAAGCTCTATTGGTCACAAGAGGCAATTTTTTCCAAAAATAGAGCATTTGCACCAACAACATTCCAGCTCTTTTTTTTCCAACATGAGCAGACCATGGTTCTTCTAGACTCCTAAAGAAATTAATTTGTACTTAGCGTCTTGCTTTTTAAAAAGCCTTTGGAATGTGGTGAAAATGAACATAGCGCAAATGCAAAATGTGTGCTCTCTTTGCCTGAAAAGCTGTTACTGGTGCCTCATTGAAGGAGCATGATAAGCAAGCTATGGGTCACTGCCACATTCCATAAATATAGCTCACCTACATTGTAATATGTTTCTCATGGGCCTACATGTATAGGGCAGAGCCTGTGTCACTGCAGCCTTTAAAACTACTGTGACACCTTGGCTCTCAACGCCTCAGGGAACAGATTTTTAACGTGAAACCATCAGAGGAATTAGAAGGGAGTTGAAGTTCTTGTCTTCTCAGCACAGGGTCCATTGTTTAGAGTACCTGGGGAGGAAAGAGGAGACCATGTACTTCTGCAGAGTAAGGTCTAAATCTGGGGAAAGCTGAAGCCCCAGAGCCCATTTGCCCTGTCACCTTCCCCTAAGTATGTGTTTTGGGGAAAGGCAGTTATGTGCTGGAGCTTCCTCATAATGGTAAGATCTGATTCTGTGTATCTCTTCTCAACCCAGCATTCAGTGACTTCATGTTGATAGCCAGAAATTGGCCATCGTAGGAGTATTTACACCACAGAAATTAGCAAACACTACAAACCAAGTTTTTTGGTGTTTTGTTTTGTTTAGAGAGTCAGATGTTAAACATGTACCATCATACCAGTTCAGGTGATTTAGGAGTATAAACAGCCCATCTGGTATTTCTTGGGTAACTTTGCTTCATTAGACTGAGGCCCAACTCCAGAGTGTCCTGTACACAGGCCAGGGAGTTCAAGAAGCTGTTTATTTGGAGGGAAGAAAGGGATGTGGTAGCCAGGCAAAGGATCATGAGAAGGGAATTTCTGTTTTGAACTGAATCCCTGAGTTCTTTCCTATAACATATATTAGTTCAACAAATATTGATTAAATATCAACTCTATGCCAAGTAGTATGCTTAGGTCCAAGGAATATACAGATCTATGATACATATTCTTGCCTTCCACGAACTAATCGTTCTAATAATACCTAATGACAAGAGCTACTATTTCTTAACCACTGCAATATGAGGATTCTCACCATCACAGTCTAGTGACTCTATTCTGTTCATTTAGCAAAGATTTCTATCATATAACAGAGTTATTCATGATCAAACATGACATTGCAATAATATACACCACTTGCCTAGCCAAGGATGTGAATCTGCATAAGAGTTTAGGACACGGGGCCAAATACAATGAAATATCACCAATTTGGACTGATATAAGAAAGTCAATGTGATTACATAGTTTAAAAATGCATAATATCTTATTATCTTTATATAGATAGGATATCTCAAAGGAGATTAACAGGGGTTTAGCAGCTGAAGCCCTACTTAAAGCATTATAGAAGAATGATTTTTAATTATCATGTTAATTGTATAAGAAATGATGTTATGAAATGGCTTTAAAATGTTTCTCTGGGATTAAGAAAAAGAGTTTTTACCCATGTTTACATAATTAATTTTTGGCTTTTCAAACCTTTTATAAAAAATATTAAAAGGCTATTCTTGATCCTACTTGTTGGCAGAGAAAACATTGAGAGATCTTGAAATGGTTCCTATGCTTAAAAGTATTTGTCAGTTATCATAGAGCATGAAATGCCAACATTAAAGATGTAGCTCTTATCCATACCAGCATATACTACTCAGAAATAAAAAGGAGCTATTGATACACACAACAACTTAGGTGGATCTCAAGGGCATTATGCTGAGTGAAAAACAACTCCCAAAAGGTCACATAGTGCATGATTCCATATACATATATATACACACATTATATATATATAAACATTCTCAAAATGACAAAACTGTAGCAATGGAGAAGACACTAATGGTTTCTAAGGATTAAGGAAGGTAAGTAGGTGGAGGCTGGGTGTGACTATTGAGGGTGGGCATGAAGAAGATCTTTGTAGAGATAGAATAGTTCTCTATCTTAATTTCAGTGGTGCTTATTCAAGTCTTTTAATATGTGATTAAATGACAGAGCTATACACACGCATTACACCAATTATCAGTTTCCTTGTTTGATACTGTACTGTATTTACATAAGACATAGCCACTGGAGGGAACTAGGTGAAGGATGCACAGGACCTCTCTGTGTTATCTTTGGACCTTTCTGTGAATTTATATTAATAATTATTTCAAAATAAAGAGTTATCTTTTTTCAAACAAAGATTTATTTCTCTGACTTTAAGAAGTTGTTCAGCATAAAAGAAGTCCCTGATAACGGTGGTGGGTGTAGTATAATGGTGGAAATAGCAGTGGGGAATGGGAGGTAGGAAGTTCTTACTCTGGCCAAATATTTTGCTAAGTACTTTATGTACAATACATATATTATTTAATTTAATCCTCAAAACAATCTTATGACTGTAAATATTATTTTTTTTGCTTCATAATAACTTGCCCAAGGAATAGGAGCCCATAAATACAAGAGCTGCCATGGTAGAAGCATTATTATCGCCCTCAGGAAATAGGGCATTCAGTGAATTAGACCCAAACAAGCAGGATACGGGTCTTAGGGACATTACAAGGGACACATCATGCTAACATCAGAATGGAATGGAAAAATCATCTACTTCAGAGTTTTGCTGAGAGTCTCCATTGCTGGTTAGAGAGGGCCAATTTTGAATCCGCCATTCTGAAATGATGTGCCTAGAAGGAAGAAAATTTCCACTGTGCCCTGCCTTCTATCAATAGATAGCAATTCAGCAGGCCAGAAGAAGGATCTTATAATCTGATGCCAGCATTTTCTTCTCAACTGTGGAAAGATTTGAATTAATGCATTCACTGCAATTTTATTTTTATTGAGTGAAGAGGTAATAAAGATAATAGACAGAGTTTAGAATAACGTGAAATTCTGAACTTCCAAAAGGGCCAGCCTTAGTAGTCTCCATCAACAGGCAATATTCCCAGTGATGCTTCTGCAGGCCAACCGTGATAGAACTGGCGTGCATAATAATCCTTTTCTCTTCAACAATATAGTAAAACATCACAATCATGTATTTCCCAAATGGGACTGCCACTGCCTATCTAGTTAAGGAGTTTTCATTCTGCAATCTGTCTTGAGAAATTACAGTAATTAAGGCACAGAACTTTTGTTTTTAAGTGTTCTATTGGCCACTTAGAATACCTTTGATATGTGACCAAAAGTCATTTTATTAAGTAAAAACAAATAGTTGTAAATTGCTTACAGGACTTCTTTCAGCCAGATGCTTCTCATCAATAAAGTCACTGTACCCTGTAGCGTGACTCATTCCAACACTGAGGGAGTGGTGCCCTCTAGTAGTTACCTTGAGAAATATTATCTTTTAAGTATATTAGATTTAGCAAATTAGGGTCTCCCAGTATCTGAGCTACTTTAATGGATAAATTGACAGTTGGTTTTGTCTTTTCTGAACTATTAGGCACCTACTGAAGTTTCACCTTCCATGTGCACTAGTTTTTGAAGTGCCGGTAACAGTTAGGTTCTCATAGTACTCTATCGGGACCTTACCAATAACTTTTAAAACCTCATTCTTTGTGAATATCAAATTGGATGTGCCGCTTTCACTTTTCCTTCAAGCCTCTGCATAAATATCAGGTACAGATAATCCTACTTGCTGAACAGCATCTCAGGTGCAAAAGATGGTAACAAAATGGCAGAATGTTAAGAAACCCATTAATGAGTCAACTAATCAAAAATTGATGAAGTTCTAAAAATGTTGCAGTAGAAAGCACTGTAGCTTATGATGACAACCGATAGATTTGCAGGGTTAGATAACACTAGAAGCAAATTAAACAAATTGAGTAAACAAAAGAAAAATATTTGAATTGATAATTCCATTTTTATTAGAGAAAAAGATGTTCAAGTCAGTCTTATCTCTAAAATCTCCAAAAGATAACATGCACATAAATAGTACGTTACAAATGCCTTTGAAACTAGAAGGTATGTTTTCTGTTTTCTGTGTGGCTGATATGCTATTTCAAATCCAGTAAAAGCAATATATAGTTTTTTTGACAAATACATCCATGTGTTGTGCAGAGTTTGATTTATGTAAACTCATTTCAAATGCTACTGCAGAATTCCTCCTGAACAGCTGAAAAATGTCTGCCTAAAGTGATAAAAAAAATGTATGTAGAAAGGTATAGTTTTAAGAACGGATTTTTATGTAATACAGATTTATAACTTTATTTCACAAAATATCTGTTTAAAAAAACTTCTAGAAGACCTGATTTTTTTTTTTACATTTTTGCATCAACTCAGATGTTTATCTAAGATGAGAATGAGTCTGTTTTGCTAAAACATTTTTCTCTGACATAAACTAGCTTATATGGAAGGGTAAGTGGGGAATGATGTCAGTATAACACAGACGCTGGTTTTGTTCATGTATTTCACTAAGTAGCAGCAACTAAAAACACAAAGCCCACTAACAGAGCAACACAGCTAGGCAAGGGAATAAACCTACTGCACAAGATTCCCATCCAAGGCACATTCTTCCTCTTGGCACCCTTTGGCCATGTATCCTAACGTGATAGTGCTTATTTCATAGTTCTCAATTGTTCTGCAATTTGCCCTTATTTCATAGCTTAGAGATCTCAACGCTTCCTTCTTTTTTCTTCCATCAAGCTACCTTCTCTTGCTCATGCACATGTGTGCACACATGCATGTGTGTACACACAGACACTGTATTTTTTGTAGTATTTTCTCTATTATGAATTTGACTTATCTTTTTAATCATATTTTATATTTAATCATGATTAATATTTACCAGGATGGTTATTGTTTTTGTTAGTGTTCTTGTTACGGAAATAATTGAGTAGGTCTTCCCTCACCCTTTTTCATAAACCCTGTAATTTTTTGTATGTGATTTTGCAGACCATACCAGGAATGCATTTATCTCATTATAGCAGAAACATCTGTACTTGCACTCTACTTATTAATGGCACTTATTGTTATTGAGCTACTCTCTGAATTACAGACTCCCTTCATGAAGCCAGGGTACACAGATTAAGATAGCAATTGCCTATTGGATTCATTTATTTAATTTCACTTTCACACAGTAATACCAGCTCCATGTGTACATTGTATCCCCCCATTAAAAAGTAACCTTTCTATCTTGATTTGTTTCTAGGCAATTACTGAAAATATTTCCACAACAAAAGCACTTAATAAAGATTTAACTTGCTTCTTCCACTGAAGCTTGTTTTTATGTTTTAAAATCATTAGCATATGGTTTAGGTACATTTAAGAAATTGACCTCCACCTCCCCACCCACATAACACACACTCACTCCCAGTCCTCCTTTAAGTAATTTGTGGTTTGTATTTAAATTTTACATTCAACATGGTCTGAAATCTTAAATTCTGTCAGGTCAAATTGCAGTGAGTCAGGGGTTTTAAATATGGTAAAATTAAGATTCCAAGAGATGAATTTATCCATTCCAAAATCTCTTCTCACACATTGATCAATCAACTCAGAAGAAAATAGAGATTTTTCTAGAAAGACATCTTTTATTTTACTTTTGTGAAGATATAGATATGTATCTTTTGTTTTAGAAAAATATTCCTTAATATTATTTCTATGTAACTATATAACTGGTGTCGGCATGAATGAATTTTTTAGAACACTAGTGATGAGCATATAATACAGTTTTCTAAAGATCTTTGCTCCAAGAGCAAGCCACAGTTTCTCCTAAATGGGCTAAGCATTGCAGCAGGCACTAGTAGGGAAAAGCTGAACAAAGCCCTTGTTTTTAAGGGGAAACTTACAGAAAGTGACAGTGTAGACATTTCGGCATGTTTCCTAATGAAGATGGATATATGTACACAGCGTTACGGGACAGAGCAGAGGTGGTAACTGTATCAGAGAGGGGATGCTTTAACCTACGCAATCAGAAGCATGCCTCATAGCGTTTCTTATTTTGTTTCTCCCTCTTTTACTTATCTGAAATTTTAAAATTTTTGTTTACTTGAAAATGGAATAAATTTTTTTTTAAGAATCCGTCAATAGGGTGATGAAAATGTTCTCTGTCTTGATTTTCACGATATATACCAAATTCATCAAGCTGTACACACGCAACTGGTGCATTTTAGTAAATCTATCAAAACTTACAGTGCTACTTGCTTTACTTTAAAAAAAATTTAGCTTCCTCCTTTGATGATTAACACACCAGTAAGTGCATTAGAGAAAGAAAAACACTACAGAATGATCTCGTCGGGGGAGGCTTCTTGTACAATAATAATTTTATTTTTTATATTGTCTTCCAGCTGCAGGTCCAGATTTTTCAAGAACACTCTTGAAAAGAGTAACTCTTGTCAAAGTGGGAGGTGAAGTTGTCATAGAGTGTAAGCCCAAAGCTTCTCCAAAACCTGTGTATACCTGGAAGAAGGGAAGAGACATATTAAGAGAAAATGAAAGGTACTATCTTGAAATACTTTTAATATTTAGTTAACCTGTAATAATGTGTTGGTCTGTAATTAATAGTTTGGGGGAGGCATGGCATATACTTTCTGCTATTCCTCGACTAAATGTTAATCAAAGGACTGAAGATTTGTAAGTGTGGATGGTAAATTATTGGCCTTCATAGTCCTTCTTGATATTGGGATTCTACAAAGCACTCCCTGCAGAGGGAGTTCACGTGGTCCCTGTTGAAGATTGCTAGAGCTTCCTGAAGATGAGCAGCTAGAAACAGCCTCCTTAATTTTAGTCTAAAATTTCATTGCAGATTTGCCCACGTTTCTCCATCCTACCTCCCTTGGCATATACAAATAAAGCTGCTGCTTCTTTGCTATGGCAACCCTTTGATTATTTGGCAGTGGCTATGATGTCTCCTGTTCATCTCTCCTTTTTTGAGACTAACTATCTCTAATTTCAAAACTCCTTCTGCATACATAGAGCAGATTATTCTGCTTGATTTTTGTTTATTTCAATTACATCTTTTTGAGACAACAGCTTTTTCTTTCTAATATCCAAACTCTTCACCTGTGTATTTCCTATTATGCATGAATTGCATTTAGAATGCATGTTGTTTATACAATGTGAATATATAGGAGTTACTTGAGGTTTTACAGTAGATTGCACCAAATGGCAGGTGTCTCCGAGACCTTTTCTTGGCTGTCACTCCTATAAACTATCCCCTACCTTTTTCTGTAATCTACTCAATCTGTTTCAAAATGGCAATTATGCGTGCGTCTCTGTTTGTCACCCCTAAGACAGGATTTGCCAGCTGTATACATAATGATTTTAATTGATGCTAAAGGTCAGGTACTCAAGGATGCGATAAGGAAGCCTGTGAAACTGTGTGTGGATCTACCTTTACACCTGTACACCTTTGCATTTGCATATACAAATTAGACCATTTTGCTGATGATGTTGTCCTTTTTAATGGCTTTTGTAAACAAACCTGATATGGTTTATAGATGATGTATTCACCTAAATATTAAACTCATAACATACATCCCTTCTTGATTGCCGGTATATCCAAAAAGCGGTATAGTTAACTGAATGTTGGCATGGAATTCAAATTTGGACCCAAATCTGAAAATTTAGAGCACAGTTTCTTATTTTGCAGCCTTCAACATCAGGTTTAGCTCTTATTTTACCTCAGTGTTTCCCAAAATGTGGTATGTTAGATTACTTTTAATAGTTATCTATCTACTTTGAACATAATTGAAATATATTAATAACTAGCATGTACCACATGTATTGCTTAGAATAAGGCTGCATTTAAAAAGTTTTCATTTAAAGATGACATAAAGAAAAAAATTATTAAGAAATAATAATATGGGTAAAAGACAGATATACCCAAAACTATACATGAGTAATATTGTAGATTAATCAGGAGAGGCTAAGCTGTGCTACTGTAACAAACAACCCACAGTGGCTGAAAGCAACAAAAGGCAATTTATCATTCATAGTGCATGCACATCAGGGGTCTGCTGGTGGCTCTCTCCCCTCCAAGGCCAAGCCGGGGAGAGCAGCCCGCTCTGGAACATTGCCATTGCAGAAGGAAAACAGCACGGGCTCTTACAGCTCCTGCCTAGCAGTGCAACACTTCGCTTTCACTCACGTTTCTCTGGCCAAATAAGACTCACGGCCCTGCAACCCAGCAGAGAAATGCAATCTTACTATGTGCCTAGAAGAAAAGAAACAACCTAATATTTTGAACAGTATTCGTGACTGCTTACCACTGCTGCAGCTTAACCATCATTATAAACTAATTAAATTACCTTTGGGAAAATAGTATATCAATATCAAGAATTCTATCTAATAAGTGAATTTAATTGATTGTTTCCACCACTTGACTTACCTGTTTTCACTCCTTCTATTGCTGATTCGATTAATAGGGTTCAAATACGCTTCAGCATTTATTTGGCACTAAAAATATATTTAAACTGAGGGAACTTCCCATCATTACCCAATTTATCACCTCCGCCTTCAGTGTCACCAGGCTAGTCCCAAACTATCAGTATTAGCACTTCACTCTCCACATGGGTGCTGTGTTCTCAAAGCTCTGCTCCTCCCTCTACCTCACTCAGAATGGATTAACCAGATCACTGGCTGGGTGACGTGAATGCATTCGAGAACTGGCCAGGTGTAGCATAAGGGGAACAGCAGGGTCTTCAGCGTGTGCCCCATCCAAGGGAGATGCCCACCCCACTTGGCCGCAGGGAGCTGCAGGTCAGGTGCCTCCACTTCTTCTCATTTTTCAAGAGAAACTAGAAATAGGGCTTTTATTTGTGCTTGCAACTTTCAAATGTCAGCAACTTATTTTTATTTTTATTTTAATATCAGTTCACTATGGACCATACATTCATAGACCAAGGGAAAGAATGCAGAAAAGGATGACAATTATTATTGTTATATGACATCTCTAAAGAAGGAAAATTATCTTCAGCAAGCTTAAATTAGTAAGGCAAGCAAGCAATTTATCTATGATACAGAAAGACTGCCCATTGCCAATATTTATTTTTAAAAATTAACTTGGTGCTTAAAAGGGTAAGTTTAGTTGCCTGGAAAATTCACTTAGACAAAATATTTTACTAATCATTAAAGCTGAAAAATGAGTGAAGTGCTACTCTAGTTAACATTGTATAAATAAAGACTTCTTGTTCTTACTCATGCTTGAGAATCGCTCTCCTCCCTTTTAAACATTAGACTAATACATTATGTCAGACTAATGGATATAACCAGGTATAGATATGCCGCTGAATGTTTCCGAAAAGAATCTCAGACCTACAGCCCTCATGTCACAGGCACGGTCTTAGAGCAGCAGCGTGACTATGTTTTGTCAAACTAGCCAATTCCAATTTCATTCAATGAACAGAGCATTCACTGAGTGCTTGCCTCTGCTTGGCACTGGAGATAGAATGAGGAAATGTAAACCCGGCCCTCAGGGTGCTCTTACACTAGTGCAGGGACCCAGTAGCAAAATAACAATAAAAGTTTTTCGACATCCTAAGTCATATGTTATAAAGGTGATATATTGGGAAGGAACACTGAAAAATGTAGGGCAGCCGTAGATCGTAGAGGCTTTGTATTTTGTAGAGTTTAGACAGGAATCATAAGACCCTGGACAGAGTCAAAGGATTTTGTGCAAGGGAGTGCACAGTCCTGTGCATGCTGCAGAAATACTGCTGTGCCCGCAATGTGGAGAAACAGTACGGAGGAAGATGGGGATGCAGCGGGGCCAACTGCAGGCAGTAGTCTAGGACAAAATCATCAGGACTCGGTCATGTGAGTCTCCTGAGAGTGAAGGAGGGAAGACAGATACACAGGCTATTCAAGGGTAGAATTCAAAACACTTAATGACACAGAGAGTAGGATTGAAAAAAGAAGAAGAAAAAAAGAAAATGACTCCTAGAATTTCTACTTGAGGAGCTGTTCCATGGCACTGCCATTTGCCACAGTACTGAATATAGAAAGAGCAATTTGAGAGGGGAAAGGAAAGAGCTTAGTATTAACATCTTGAACTTGAGGTGCCTGCAAGTAACGATGTCACTCAAATGGAAATTCCTACTCAATGTCACCTTCTCAGTGAAGCCTTCTCCACTAAATCTTTTTAAGATTTTGACTTCCATCCTCCTTCCTTAATTTATATTTGTCCTAGTATTTATCACCATCCAACAGACTACATGTTTACTTTTTAATTTTATTATCTGTCTCCTCCACCCTCTACCCAGACACTTGTGCATGTGCCCATATGTGTGTGTGTGTGGTGTGTATGTTTGTGTGTGTGTGGTGTGTGTATGTTTGTGTGTGTGTGTTTGGCTTAAATAATACAAATTTAGATTCTTATCGTTCTGGAGGTCAAAATTCTGGAATGGGTCTCATTGGGCTACAATCAAGGTTTCAGCAAAAAAAACTCATTCCTTCTGGAGGCTCTAGAGAAGAGTCTGTTTCCAGCTTCCAGAAGTCACCTCCATTCCTTGGCTCCTGGCTCCTTTCCTCCATCTTCAAAGCTAGCACAGGCAAGCCCTCTTCCCTTCCCATCACCCTGACCTCTTCTTCTGCCTCCCTTTTCCATCTTGAAGGACTCTTTTGATTTGTGGGTGTTTTGTTCCACTCTGTAACATTAGCGTCTAGAACACTGCCTGGCATACAGTAAGTGCTGCATGAGTGTCCAATAGGAAGTTGGAAATGTGGGTCTGAGTTCCGCAGTAGAGACAGAGATCTAAACGTCATTGGTAGATGAGAGGCCATGGAGTGCATAAGTCCATCCAGAGAGAGTTTTGTAGTGTGAGAACATCTGTGGCTCAAAAGAAGGAGCCCCGGGGAGCAGCGACATTCAAAGACTGGGCAGAAGCCAAGGCTGCTGGGAGGTTTGAAGGAGGAGACTCAAAGAGATGGGGGAATGTAAGAAACAGAAGCTAAGGGAACAGAAAGGTGCAAGAAGGAGCAAGTGCTAGATGCTTCCTCTTGGTCCAAAAAAATAATGGTGCAAGGACAACAGCTGGATTTAGGAACCTTAACGTTACCTTGGGCAGAGCACTTTTAGGCCACTGAGGACCACTTCTGAAGACACAATAAAACTGTATAAACATCCATATTCTCAGGCATGTCTTGCCAGACTGAAATATATGTTTAAGTTTGCCTGACCCCCACAGTATAATCAGATCAAGTCTAGCGTTCTGTGAAAATATCTAACTCAAATAGAAATAAAATTCATGTGCATGCATCTTGTCTCGAGACATTGAAGTCTGCCTCCAAGGTGAAATTAGATCATGGCCCTAATTTGCCTCTCCTCCCAAAGGCTTTTGGAAGAGTTGAAATTCATGTAAGACATGGAAGGAAATCCCAGCACAGGGCTGCAAAACTCTATGTTGTATATAAGGTGCGAAGCCCAGGTTTGAAGACGCTGGCAGTCTGGGAGGCAGAGCAAATGTGATAGCAGGTATTTGCCCAGAAGGCCGATCGTATCCTAGTGTGGAAAGGAAAGTTTATTGCTTCAGGCATTCTGTTTCTCTTCTTGGAGGCAGAGTATCTATATATGTGCTCTTAATGAGAAACCTGCCCTCAGGATATCTCTTACAGTTGCTGCAGAGCTATACAGCTCTGTTATTAGGAATTCTGCCCTGGGGAACAATTATGTTATTGCAATAATTAGAGGCAGTTCATCTCCATAATAATGGAAATCCTGCCTTGGAGGCAAAACAACATCAAAGCAACACAAGCATCATTGCTCTAGTTAGAATCTGTTGCCCTGCTTATTGGTAGTACTATATCATTTTAATTTTGCATGTGCAGTTATGGAAATAGAAAGAGCTTATCCTGCTCTCAAATTCAGACCCAGAGCTCCCTTCCATTCCCTCTGTTTCTCTCTCCTACAGCCACGGATAAAAGTTATGGCTTTATGCTCTCCCGAAGGGCAGTTGCAAAGAGTTCAGGGAGATTTGTTTTAAAATGTTTGCCACAATCCACAGATCCATGGACCCAGTCCTCTGGGAGACCCCATGAACTTGCCCTCAGCCACAGACATTTTCCACCTCAGTATAGTACGTCATGTTATATTATGGTCGGGGTTAAAATGATGACCAAATTCAGGTAGCGACCACCTGAGACTGGCCTGACTCCTAATTCTGTTTATGTGTTGTAGAATAATATTGGTTATACCTCAGGACATATATATAGAATTTGTATATGAAACTATTTATTAAAAGGCCCCTAATCTAAAGGCAACTCTTGACTTAAAACAAAAAAAGATCTTTCAGAGCATCTCCCATATTAATCCTCTCTTTGTGAGTCAGTTCTCTGCCCCCTCTCCTAGTTTTCAGCCCTTATTGTCTCGTATAAACTTTGCAACTATTAAACCAACCTCTTACCTGGTTTCCTTGGAACCAGCCCTCACCCAGATCTTTACAAGAGAAAACTTCCCACATTACACCTCTGATTAATTCAATGTAATGAATGCATGTCACATTTCTCCTCTGTACAAGACGCATTTGAGATTATAAAACATAACCTAATTTAAATCAAGATTTTACAAGTGTCATTAAAAAAAGGACAAAACAATTTCTACCATGGGTTAAATAGCAGAGCCTTTTCATCTTATTACAGTTATAAATTGTATATTTATAGGTATGATTATTTAAATAATGCTTATTGTCCTAACAGGCTGAAAGGGCTATGAGCAAAGGGAGCATTTGTGTTGTATCACATGGGTCCCCCAGCTCCTTGTCCTGTGCCTGGAATAGACACTCAGTATTCGTGTATGAAATGAATGAACCAACCAACCGACATCATCTGATTCCTGGAGGGGACTGGTGGAGAAGGTGGTGATGGGATATTTAGGTGCAAGGAGCAGCAGGAAAGAAACATATCTGAAAAGAAAGTAGTTTGAGCAGGGAGAGATGAGACTGGGAAAGTTCCTCAGAATCAGGTTGAGAAAAGCATCGCATGGCAAGTTGAGGAGTTTGCATTTCGCTGGGGAACGGAGTGAGGGAATGATTTTGTCATGGGTGTCCCCACTTCCTTTTAAGTTGTTTCCTGTCCTTGATTGGTTGAGGTCAATGTGTAGTATCTGCTCTTGCTGTGCACCCATCTAGGAGATCACGTGACCTTCCTCGGGCAGTGTTTTTCCATCCCTAAGGAAAAGATCCAGGGGTAGTTCCCAAATTTAGGTCTGCCAACCAGTGCCAGGCTGACTGCAGCAGAATCAGTTGATGTGTATTGAAATGCAGAATCCCACCTCCCATCCCCAAAGACACCTTCTCAGGAATTCTGAGGTGAGACCTAGGAATCTGAATATTTTTTAAGTTTCCCAGATGATTGTAACACACAGCCAGGTAGGACACTGTATCAGTGGCTTCCTATTGACCTCAGGTTACATACGAAGTCTATCCCATGACCAGTAAGACTAGGCTGATCAGGCTCCTGCCTCCCTATTCTACCTACTCTCTCCCTTCACTCACCTTCACCCTTAGTTCTTGAGCCACATGGACCTTTTAGTTCTTCAAATGCCATTGTTCCTCTAGCCACAAACCTTTGAACATGCTGTGCTCTCTGCCTGAAATGCTCTTATCCAGGGCTTGACAAGCTCCAACCCACAGGCCAGACTTAGCCCTTCACCTCTGCTTGTACAGTCTGCAAGCTGAGAATGGTTTACAGTTTTAAATAGTAGGAAATAACTTAAAAGAAAAATAGCATTTTTTGATGTGAAAATTATACAAATGTCAAATTTCAGTGTCCACAAATAAAGTTTTGTTGAACACAGGCATACTCATTCATTTACCAATTGTCTATGGCTGCTTTCCCACCGCAAGGGCAGGGTTGCCTAGTTATAACAGAGCCCACCCAGATCACAAAGCCTAACATTCTTACTATCTTGCCCTTTACAGAAAAAGTGTGCCAACCTCTGTCTAACTAATGGTGCATTTCTGAAAATGTGGGGTATTGAAACATCTTCCCAGTAACATAACCTTTCCCCAGCTTGGGTTTTTGTTTGGTTTACTGTGCCTTTGATTTGTCCATTGTGACTTACACTTTCGATTAAATTGTCACTTCCAACGGATCCATCTAATGCAAAATGAAGGGGAAGTAAATTTGGTTGGAGGCCTGAATTATCTCCCTTTGCTCTCTGGGGCAGTGGCTCCCAATTTTTGCTAGGGAGGAAATTCTTTTCATGCCCTGAAAGCCTGAACTCCCCGGAGAAATCAGAGCCAGGGCAGCTTTAATGGTGGGAGCAGAGAGAAAAGCAGATCCCCAATCATCTTCCCCACATTCCTGAACAAAGTAAAAGAATGAAGTAGTGGGAACTCTTCATCCCTGTTGAGGATCCATGGTTTTACGTGGACTATTTTACACAGGGGCTTTATTTTAATTTTATGATTATAAGCATTTATAAAAGGTCTGGTTCAGTTGAAGGAGGGGAGAGAAGATAGAAATCATACAAGACTTGCTTTCTGGAGTTTTATAAAATTCAGCTATGGTGACCACATATACACACATGAAATAATTTAGAAACCACCAGTAAAGAAAAATTAGCATAATATAGTCCAAGCAGAGTACAGAGCAGTGCTTAAGGAACACACAGGGAAGAATCTCTCAAAATCAAGCAGTCTGTCAAAATTGGCTTCCAACGGGAAGTGAGTGTAAGCCTTTGTGAAAGAAAGTGATCCACGTGGACAGGCAGAGGTGGAAGGACTGCCCGTGTTGGAGCCCAGGTACATGTGAGATTAAGGGAGAGACATGAGCAAGTCACATACAGGAAATGAGGGTAACGGGGGGTCCAGCCAGGTGGAAGACCAATACATCTGTAGAGTGTAGACGGAAGAAATGGAAGGAAAATCGTCAGTAGGGAGAAGC
This sequence comes from Lemur catta, assembly GCF_020740605.2. Classification (NCBI taxonomy): domain Eukaryota; kingdom Metazoa; phylum Chordata; class Mammalia; order Primates; family Lemuridae; genus Lemur; species Lemur catta. The sequence continues at coordinate 14,856,098 of NC_059145.1, read as the reverse complement.
TACAGGTTTAACAAGAGATTATTAGCATTATGAAATGACGTGGATGGAAATAAAATAATGACGGAAAAATCATGAGGCAGCTTAGCTGTGAAGAAGCCCAGGAATCTCTAGCCGTTAAGATGAAATGAGACTTTAATCCCCATTTATGTCACTGGTGCATTTATGAATACATTTTAGGCTTTGGGGATCCTTGGGAGTTCCGGTTACTTATTACTTTGGCTCTTAATTTGTATTTTTTGGTTGTCTTGTGGCCTTGATTTTTATCTCTGTAAAAATGGACACCAACAACCTCCCTCATTTGTTAAAAATTATAGTAATATTAATACCTAGCTTTTATTTTCAATCTTTACTATATGCTCTGCTAAATGCTGTCATTTCTCTTAAAAATCCTCAAAGTGTTATGAGATCCGTCCTATCATGAACTTCATCTTTTAGATGAGGAAACCAACCTGGAAGAGGATATTTCCTTCACCTAGAGTTGCAAAACTCGATGATGTTAGGCCTGGAATTCAAATCCAGGTCTCACTTATTTCAAAGCCCATGTCTTTATCAGTTTTGCTTGAAAATGGAGCAAGCATTAGATGCTTTTCTCTACCGCAAAGAGAACTTGGAATCTGGTGATAAGTCAAAAAAAATTATTAGTAAAACTAAAGCACTGCTTTCATTACCTCCCTTTTTGAAACACTGGAATGTTGCTGGTGCCTTAAATATTATGTCAGTAAGATGGCTGGCCAGAGCAGCTTGTACTGTTATTCACTTCATATTTTCAGTAATAAGTTGGCAGCCTTCGGATCAATAGCTTTATAGTTTCCTGAGGGGGAGGGAGGTATGATGGTCTGATTTCAGGGCTGGGTTAGAATCATCCAAGCCCCTTGGAGAAGAGGTAAATTAAGTCCTTAAACTACCTCAGCAGTGCCTTTGTTCGGAGAAAATAGCTCTGTATCATCAAATGGATTTAAGTGATCATGGAAATATTCAAACCAAAGTGGCATGTAATTAAGAGCAATTAGGACTGAAGTGATGTGACTGGATATTAAAACCAGACAGGCAGTGCTTTGTGCCTTCTCAGTAGAGACACCGCAGATAATTTGGATCTCTCCTAACTTTGTCATCTCTAGAAATAAAACCTGCTAGACTGCTTAGATGTGCTGATGCCATGTAAATATTGAAGGTCTGGGATCCTCTACTAAGTTCGACCCCTATATTTCTGTTATGTAGTTTTATCTTCATATTTCAGTCACAGATATGCCAGAGTTAATTAGATCTCTACTAGTAAATATCCATCATGATGTTTCTAAATCCCTTTTGCCAAATGATCTAATTAGAGCAACACTTGGCTCTCTGTATAATTACAACATATGGCACCTAGAGGGTACATATAGTAGAATTATAGGTTGCCTGATGAGAAATCCAGGTGGTGGGTAAAAGACTCTATTAAATAGAGTTGTGGTGTATGTGCGTGTGTGTGTTTTAATGTACACAATTCCTCCAATAACTCTCCCCAGAATAAGTACTATTTTGTAATTCAGCTGTCCTTCCCACATGAAATGACAAGATTATATGGAAGAGGAGTTTTAAAATTTAAAAGAAAACAAATAATTGATAATATTAGCGTAAATTATTTAACCTTCCATGTCTCTAAGAGTCATCATGTATAATAAGTCATCAAGGTTGAAAGCAGCTCTGTACAAGATGAATTACTGGGGACACATTCCTCCCTCCAAGCAAGATCACTTATCCAAATTGCTAAATATGTGACAAAGGTGGGATTGAATCCTTCAACCAGAAAGAAAGAAGGATTTATTAGTCCTATTTATTAATATAATCTCTGGAAGTAGACTAACCAGTTTGTATAGATGATGAGTTCAGTTGTGGTTTGTTGAATTTGAAAGGCTTATCATGCAATGGTGTGCTGGAGCCCACGTGCAAGGGCTCAAAAGCACCGTTCAGCATGTCTATTCCCAGCTTCATGTTCAGTGACATCATGCTGGTAGCTTGAAATTGTCCATAGTGGGAATATTTACACCATGGAAATTGGCTCACTTCCAGGGCAGTTTTTCCACAGAGCCAGTTTGTGAAACATTTGCAGCACACCACTACTTATGGGGCATAGGCAGCTCAGAGTTGTCAGTGCCAGTTTACGGTTCACAAGAGAGGTCAGGCGGAGAAACATGGCTTTCTAAATCATCATCTTTGAAGTGACGCGGGTACACGAGGTTCATTGAGAGAAAATGGAAAAACAAAAGGGCTTTGGAAGACTCTTCTGAATTATGTAAAGTGTGCATGAGAGAGAAAAAGAAACAGAAACATTCATTAGAAAGCTAAGAGGAGAACCAGGAAATTGGGGTGCCATGAAATTCTAGGTATCGTGAATAGACAGGCATCAACAATGTCAGATGTTGCTGCAAAGTCATAAAGGATGAGGACCACAAACTACATATATTCGGCCATAAAGAAGTCAAAAGTGACCTTGAAATTAACACTTTGGACAAGAACAAAAGCTGCAGGATGGTAAGCAGATGGATGCAGTGGATACTTTTTTGCAGGTGTTATGTAATGAAAAGAGGAAGATCAGATATCATGGAGGGGAGTGAAGTATTTGTGGCAAGGATCTCATTAGGGTGGAGGAGACTGGCAAATATGTATAGCCTCAGGGAAATCAGACTGTGTCAAAGAAGGAGTTAAAGAAATAAGGCAGGAGAGATGATTCTCAAGACAACAGTAGGAAAATGGACCCCAAATCAATTATTGTGGGAAATGAGGACAAAGCTGTCTTCTGTGACTATGGGTAGGAAGAGAGGATGAGTAAAGACACAGAGAAGTTAAGGGTGAAAGAGGGAATTGAGGAATTTCATGTAATATAACCTTGACCTCAGTCTCAATAAAGTGAGAGACGAGGTCATCTTTTGAAAGCGTGGGCATGGGGGTGATTGTGTGCTGGAGAGAAAGGGAGATCTGGACTGTCGTTTATGGTCCATGTGATAGAAATAACATTTGGATTGAGCTTTTTATATTTTCAGCTGCTTCCACACACGTTGACTTTCCCACATATTGATTTGCTCTGAAGGGTTTTATTCCAAAAGAGGTGGTTTGTTCCAAAGGATGCATAAAGTTGTTATAGAAAAAAAAAAAATGAGGCTGACTACTCTCAACACCAAGAAAAAAATGTTTTTCCAGGTGAATGCAATCTGTTCTGACTCAGAAGAAAAGCAATGCATTTTAAAATTACTATTATCCTCTCTCGTTTTCTCAAGGATTTCACTCCTTTGGTCACCCCTACTCTTTCCTATATCATCAAACTCTCCCTCTTCTTACACTTTCTATGGGATCATTCCTGACAGCCCATCAGCATCTTCCTCATCCCCTGTGCCTCCTTTGCTTTCCTACACCTTCTCTCTCTCTAGACGTCCCTCCTCTCCCATGGCTTTAAACACCGTCTATGTACCGACAACTCCCAAATGTGTATCCTCAGTATAGGTTTCTACCCTGAACATTTCAGGCTTAACGTGCCCCAAGCAGAACTCATTCCTGCCAGCAATCTCCACCCTGAAACCCAGTGTTCTTCCAGTTAGACATCATCTCCCTCTGGTCATCAAGCCTGAAACCTAGAAATTATTGCTGATTTCTCTGTTTCACTATCCTGCATATGCAATGCATTAATAAATGTTAGAAATTCTACTTGCAGAGAATATAATCAATCTCTTCTTCTTTCCATGTGTGTTGCCATTGCCCTGGCCCATCACTCCTTGCAGGGCTGTGGCAGTAGCCCCAACCAACCGGTTGCCCTGCTTCTATACTCAACCCCATCCAATCTGTTCTCTATATCACAGCCAGAATGGTCTTTGAAAGCAGAAATCAAATCTCATCACTAATGCTTAAGATAGAAACTAAGCTGCTGAGCATGATCTGGCTCCTTGTATTATTTTTGTGATTTGTTTTATTTGTTCTCCCCCTCCCTAACTCTAAGTGCTAAGAGGTCTGAGGCCATGGGTATCTTGTTTCCCATTAGAACACCAGTGACTGCTTTCCTCTTTAATTCCTCCTTTGCATTTTTCTGAATTTATAATTTCATATTTACGTCTTGGTTTACTTGACTATTATCTGGCTTCCTAATCTGGTCTGAAAGCTGTATGAGGACAGAACCTACCTGGTTTCATTCACCACTTTTTATCCAGCACTAGCACAGGAGTACAATTTGGGGGGCTTACTATTTGTTGAATAACAAGAATTTCCTTCAAGAAAAAATAAATCGATGAACTCACAGTATTATTTCACAAAGGATTTGAGATTACTTATTAAAAAATAAAAGCAATAGAAAAGAGAAAATAAATAATTTAAGGAATTGGAATAATGGAGAATTATCAGTAGAAAAATAAAAATGTCAAATAAAACTAGTACATAGAAATACATTCTATGTAATCCACAGGTTTGGTTGTACCCATCTGACTAACCAAAGAAAGAAAGAAACATAATTAGTTAAAGTCATGGTGTTTATAAGATTAAAAAAATGTTTTGTCTGATAATAAGATCTTAGCAAAATCTTCCCTATGAGACACAATTACTACACGAGATTTCATAGATGTGCCTTATAATTTTCACACATTTGGCAAATTATGTAGTGACAAACGATAAGTTAGTAAGTTCAGTTCTGTGAGATGGGGTGAAATATATAGTTTTTTTAAATGAGGAAGTTGATCCAAGGGCAAAGTTTTATATATCTATGTAAGTGTTTTCCAGCACTAGTCCTTGGTATGAGTGGGATATCTATTGTATAACATGGTATTCTATAATCAAACAAGTATAAGAAATGTAATTTAAACATTCTGTATTGCAGCTCTCTCAGAACCTTTAATATGCTAATTGCATTGCAAGTCTCCCAGAATCATGGTTCCCAAATTTATCTGAAAATGAACCTTATTGCACATACTACTTCAAGGGACTAGGGTTTTAGGAGAAATAAAAAAATAAACAAAAAATAATCTGATCTAAATGAATGTGAGTGTTTATTTGCTTTAGGAATTCCATCATTAATTTTTACAGCCAGAATTATGAGGACAGATTAGAAAAAAGTTTTGAGATTATAGTTGCTGGCAAGAATATGGGATGCAACTGTTTTGTGTTACCAATCTAGACCAGGTATATACTATTAAATAGACCAAAGAGAATCATGAGGGCAATGCTGGAATGCTACCTTTGGGGTTGTACAAAGATGCAAGTTCCATGTGAGAATCATTAAGCAGGATCTTGGCATTTAACTTATAATTGATTCCTGTCCACAAAGTCAAAGATAAAGAAAGCTTGATAAAAGCTACAGATAGTCTCAAGTTTTTCCTGACATATTTTTCCACAAAGCTGTTAGACATTATAACTGAATAGCTAAATTCATAACAAACCAGCTATTCCTGTGTAGAATAAGAGCGTGAACAACTCAAGCCTACAATTAGCCAAGGAAAAGCAGGGCTTTTCTCTTAGTTCTCTCAAGTGTGAAAAGGCAGAAAGTTGGAGCACAGTCAAGCAAGAAGGAACACTCAGCAGGTTCTTTGCAATTTCATCATCGTCCTTGTTGATCTGACATCCATTCTATGTTGATTAGTGAATACTTGGTTATAAAAGCATAGATGTTATTTAGATTGTAACATTATATATTTTTAGACGCCTAGACTGTATTTATAATGGCCACAGACAATTCCCTAGAAATTGGCTTAAAACTGTTGGCAATGACAGGAGGGAATGCCCATATCAAAAATGTTGCCTAAAAATGGATGCATTTGAATGTGTGGTTATATAATAATGGGTTGTGGTTTCAAGGAAAAAAAAAATCCATTGGTGAGTTATTCCTCGGGAGTTCTTGCTATTTCATTCCTGATAAAACCTTTATCTGCATCACTCAAACAACCATGGTCACAAACCAAGAACACGGCCCAGAGAAATGATGAACTTTTTTTGTTTTGCATTGCGCTGTTTGGTTTGGTTTTTTTCTCCACACCCTCAAACACCAACAGAAACATAACACCTGCTTTATTAAATTTTATATTAACAGCAACATTTTGAGGTAACTAGAGTATAAATTTTACTTTTCCATTGTATTATTGGGGACGCTATATCACAGAGTTAAAAAAAAATAAATTCAAGTAGTGGGTTTTTAAAGGTAGGAGCAGTATTCAGTCTAAGAACTCCTAAACCAGCTCCTCCTCTATGAGACTACATTCATTTGCTTTCTAACAATCATGCAAAGTCAAGTTCCAAGTTCTGCTTCTTCATAGAATCATTTAGTATTTAGTTCTGAATACGTAATGCACTTTGTTCCCCTTGAATACTAGACTCTATTAAACACCTACCAAAAACAAAGCAAAGCAAAATGTAACAAAAGTATAACGGAATTCAAATTTCTAATAACGATCTTCATCTTTATTTAACAAATACTTGAGGCAACTGCATTGAAGTAATAATAGGAACACTTCCTTGAATTTTGCCGGAACCTTGTAGAAGGCTATTGTCTTAGACAGGATGGTCTGAAGCAGGCTCTGAGATGGAAGCTGCATGCAGCAGGTTTACTGGGGAGGGGTCTCTGGGGATACACCTGCAGGGAAGAGAGAAAGACAGAGGTGGCTAGAGAGAGCAACTGCAGTTCCAGCCAATCCCACTGGGAGGTCTGGAGCTGAGCTAGCCCTTCAGAGTCTTCACATCTTGAAATAAGGGGGTCTGGTCTTTAAAGCCCTGAATCAGCCATTCACTGTCCTCAGACCACCCTGATAAGAGGTATAAACATAGTAGAAGCAGTTCCCCAGTGCAGAGCATAATTCAGCGAGGTACACAGCTGTAAGCTGTCAGCAAGCCATAATTTTGGACATAGTTTTAGGGGTAGAGTGCACTGGCACTCAGGAGGAGGATCTGAGTAGAGGACTCTTTCATATAATTATAAGAAATGACTGTATGGCACCCTTGTCATGGGAAGAAACATTCAGAGCTGCTCATTATTAAAACATGTCTTAGGTTCGCCAATTAGTCTTCCTTCCACACGGTGCCCAGAGGAATCTGTTCGAATTCCATGTCATGTTCAAAGCATACGCCTAATTGATAGAGTTTTGGCAAGGGAACAAAGTATGATTTCTCTGTCTGATTTCATTTTTCCAACCCCTTCCTCAGAAGGCAGACTCAGGCAGTGTGACCTATTCAGCAACCCCAATTTTAGACCTTGAGGATGCTCCGTCCAGTGAATTCCCTCTCTCCTTTTCCATAGACACTCGGTGTCTTAAAACTGTGCACCTCCACCTCCTCTATCCTGGCCTCCTTAACTTTTGACCAGGATTATCAGTAATTTCATTCCATTTTTTCCCTCCTTGATGAAGTTGTAGATCTCTGATCCACATAGAAGGAGGAAGGAAGAAAGGAAGGGAGGGTGGGAGGGAGGGAGGAAGGCAAACCTGAAGAAAATCAAACTTTTACACAAGATCCATAAGACCACCTCCTAGTTCCTGTGACTTTATGCAAGAGTATCTTTTCTCTGCTTTGAATTGCATGAAAAGAAAAGGATACTTTAGTTATTCTAACTTGGTACCTGTCCATTGTCGAGAGGGAATATTTATGTCAAACCCGAAAGAGAGAGTTACAGAAAGAAATAGAACCCATTATATATACATCACTACATATAGTTATTCATTCAAATTCACTGGGGAGTTTTCAAAAGTGAGAAGATTTTCATGCTGGAAATGTTTTGTACAACTTATATATGCAAATACTAATTGGTATGACTAGGATCCAGAGATTCTCATCTTCTTTGAACGATGTATATCTTTTCATGTCACTAATGTGATTAGTTAGGATATTAGGGATAAATGAAGCTTCAGAGATAAATAGACTGGTGGTTTTCCACCTGTTTCTACCTCAGCATCCCTAAGGGATGCAACACATCCCCATTGTTTGAAATGGCTCATTACACACTAATTGTCAGAGGAAACGGGTTCAGGAAAGAGGCAGAGGGAGAAGAAAGGGAGCTTAGGTGCACATAATGTACAAGAATTCCAGGAAAGGATATGGTTTGAAAAATCCCACCTGAACGTTCTGTCATGCATGGCTCTCCAAGCCATGGGAATCATTGGTTCCCCCAGCATTTTGTTTTATATTTATGGAAAGACTAAGATTAGATGACTCATAATAGGTCTCACAGCTAGCTATTAACATGCACATGCTCACATAACATTTTGTCCAAACTAAAGAAAACTCTTCCCAGTGTAAAGCAATAAAGGTTTCTAGCAAAAATGGTATTCAGAATCTCAGAAAGACATTATCAGAAGGTTCTAAAAGTCATCTAGCCAAGAGTTCACTGAATCTAGCTTTCTTCAGCAAGCATGGTATATTAGCCAGCACCATGTTTCATTTTTTTAAATTAGGTTCCAACAATTAAAATCTGATGTGTCGTATAATCCAGACTTCTAACCTCTTTAAAAAAACTGGATGATCTGCAACAAACTGTCTGCATTTCTATATGGCAGTAATTTCCTTAAAGCCGAGAAAGAGTTATCCTTTTAGCAAGAGTATGAAATCTCCAGTTCACCATCCAACCCTTGTACCCCAAATTAAGACACAATGTCAGTTGCCTTTTATCATTGCTTTTGCATGGTAGTCTTTCTTACAGAAGAGTTAAGATGAAAGTGAAATATTTCTGGTACTATTTCTCTGTCAAAAATGAAAATAAGAAAGCCTGGCCAAAAGGGTCACACATTTCAAGAAAATATAGGGAAGAGTATGTTTTCTTATGCCCGTAATGGATTTTCCTGTGCTTTTAAATACAAAGTGTGTCATGAAAACATTCTCACCTGCTTCATTCATTTTTATTACCTGCCTATCTCCTGTAGGCAATGGTGTTTGTAACTTACCTCTGTCCCTTTGTTACCAATGATAATTCAGAAGGACAAGAAGGTTTTGGATCCCTCAGACTCCTGTGGAAATCTGGAAAAGAATCTATTTCCTTATATCTAGTTCAGTGTTGTTTTTTATTCTACCATGAATGGTTAAATAGTAAAAACTCTGTATTTTTTCTTCCCTGGAGATTGTGCTAATTCACTCTTGTTATTTTTTGGTTTTGTTTCCTCTGTCATACTGACATGAATGACAGGTTGTCAATTATCTCTCTTCCCAGATTATATTAAAAACTGAGCATAAAAGCTATAGCAAGCTCCCTGCCTGACCTCCTAAGCGAAGGTTTTCCTTACAGTGTTTCCTGAGCAGCTGATTGTCAGCCTAACTTAGTGCCTGATAAATAAAACAGAGAATGAAACTTGCCTTTTAAACTAGGAAATTATTCTGTTCTAACGTTATTGCTCATATTAAACTCCTGTGCCATTAAAGCTGTCTCTTTTAAACAAATGTGCACTGGGTGCTTTGTTTATTCAATTTAATTGTAGGAAAAAAAAAAACTCATCGAGGGAAATGGTTGTTTGAACTGGTTTTTACCAGTCACAAGCCATGTGAATGAGTGTCCAATTAAATAGCGGCTCACTAGGACTTGGGTAATAGTAACATCTGTTATCTTAATTAAACAAGTTACTATATAAAGGAGCTTTCATAGCTCACTTTGTTAAAGTAGGTTCTGACCTAGAAACTCTAGGAAGGTTTGTTCTCTTTGTGGGATTTTGTTGGCGGTGGTGTTCCCAGTTGGCCCCATTATACTGTCGACCTGACAAGCTCTGTGATCTACAAACCTACAATATGTTCAAGCCCACAGAGCCCGGAGAGAGGAAAGAACTGAAGTTCATGATGCAAAGTAGAACAAATAAAACAGTAAAAACCCAGGGTAAGAATGCTTTGTATTCATTCTGGTGTACTTGGGTGTCATGACTTAGAGAGAAGTTGTGGGTGTGGGTGGTACAATGGAGAAAGGAAAGTGCATAAATGTTTATTGACTCTCCATTGCATCTCAGCACCCAGGAAAACCCTAACCTACAGGTGCAGGCCCATAATCCTGTATCTGTATCTTTGAAATCCAAAAAGCTCAGAAACAAAAAGTGGGTTTTTTTCCTTTCTTTTTTTTTCTTCTTCTTCTTACTCATTTATTTGTTTATTTTTGGCAGGTTTGCAGCAAACTCATTTGTTGGCAAAACCCAACTGAGGCTGTTGATAGACTTTGTCTTTATTTACCCCATGTTTAATCACAGACATAATACTATGTTGGATTGTGAGATACTACATCAGACTTCTCTTGTGATGTTATATAAAATAAAATATTTGTACTATATTATGTTTCTTAATGTTAGAAATCCTGAATCCCAAAACATAACTTTCCTGAGCGTTTTTGATAAGGGGTTGTATATTAGACCGTTTTAAAAAGAGTAAAGTACACTCACTGGGGCTCAGTGATGTTAAGTATCTTGCTCAAGGATAAACAGCTAAGCAGCCCCTCCAGCGGCTTCCCATCGGCTTCCCATCCACTTCAAATATAGTCTCACGTTGCCCTGTCCTGCAATGTCCTACATGTCCAGGTCTCTACTTATCTCTCTGAACATAACTGCCACTAGCCAGCTCTTTCACCTGGTTGCAGTCACACTGGCTTTGCATTTCCTCAATGACATCATCATCTTTTCTGCCTCAGGGCCTTTGCACTTGCCTTCCCTGACTGAAACACTGTCCTCCCTGCTCTTTAATGGCCAACTCCCTCTTGTGCTATATCGCAGCTGAAATGCTGCCTCTGCAGAGAAACCTCAAGCACTTTCCAAAGGATCTTGCTCCTGTCATGCAAACCAAAAAAAGGGTGATGGAAAATTAAGTGAATTTCTACTGGGTTTTTAGATGAAATGATATCAGGAAGGCACAGGTTAAGCCAACCAGACCCTTTTGTTCTTTCAAGTATCAGAATTTTTCTATGGATAGAACACAGAGCAGTCACTGGGAATATTGCCCCTTAGATTCTACCTTCTAGATCCCCAGAGCTACTACTGGTTGCTGTCTTTTCCAAGCCCTGTTTGTTCAGCTTCTTCTCCAGTTTGCGAGCTACCCCATATCCTTTCAATAAATTCCCCTTTCTGCATGATTTAACCAAAGTCTGTTTCAGTTACTTACAACACCAAAACCCTAACTAACATAGGCAAGCACATGGATCATCCTTAGCAAGATTATTTTTTCTCCAAATCCAACTTAGAAAAACAAAATGCAATCCTTTAATAAGCATTTGGGTATTTATCTTTGTTCTTAATAATGCTTATACCTGATCCCATTTGAATAGACAACTTAACCTGAATATCTAAAATTTGAGGGATGGGGCAGTTTGAAACATTTTGCTTCACAAAGGTATGTGCATTCAACTGACCTAGTTACCCAACTGATTATTAAGTACCTCGTCCGTGACTAATGGAGCTGTTGAGCCTGTGGAATTGCAGGGATCCCCGGAATTAAAATGTACGTGTCCCCTCCAGAGAGCTCTTTTCCCTCGAAGGAGAACCAGCACTGGAGTGGGACACTGCCTGGCCTCACAGGCGTGTGCTGACACCGGAGTTAGTGAAGTCTGGGGGATGAAACCTTGGCAGCTGTTTGTGCAGACTCGGGTTGTCTGGCATCTGCATCCTCCCAGAATGAGTCGTCGTATGTCTATGCTTCATTGATTCTTGCTGAAGGAGATTTGGACAATGGGCCTGAACCTGCCAAATGAGTTTGGGAAGCCCCCAACACATCAGTAGCTTGTTATCTAAGCATCTTGTGCTCAGCAGTGAGGCCTACCGCTGTTTGCAATGAGTGGCAGGTTCCTGTCCTAGACGCGGTCCTTTGCCCACCTCGATGCTTGTGTGAGCCCAGAGATGCTGGAATCGGTTCTCTTTCAGCAAATTGAGCTCCCGTTGCCCTGACGGCATTGCATAAACTGGAAAAGAATATAGATGGCAACATGTGGCTCCTCACCTAGACTTTGATTTGAACTCCCTCGTCATTGCCTTGTGGATGTGGAGGAAGGAAAGATGCCTCAGCATTCTTGGATGAACTGGTTTTAACTCTATATGGAGACTTTTCTGAATCCCAAAATAATCTAATCTCTATTCTTACAGACCATGAACTTTTATAACATTTGAAGTTGAAATTGCTTGTTTAAAGTCTGCTTCCTACTCTAGACTATATATATACTCCATGAGGACAGGAGCTTGCCTGTCTTGGTCATTGTCATATCTTAATCACTTAGCACAATATTTGCCGTACAATAGACAGTAAATAAATATGTGATGAATGAACTCACTAGCTGTATAACCTTGGGCAGGTTACTTAATCTCTCTAAACCTGATTTCCCCGTCTGTACAATGGTGATGATAATAGTAACCACCTTACAAAGGATTATATGACCTAACTGTGAAAGGCTTAGAATTGTGTTTGCTGTTGTTATTTATAATTGACAGTAAATAATGAAGAATGAATCTGCCCTCTACTTTCAAAAAAGGAAGTCATCTGAACTGCTGTGTAGATTTTGTACACGTATAATTGACCTAAAATAATTAGTTAAAAAAAAAATCAAGGTCTTCTCCGTGACTCTAAGAAGTATTTTAACTTTCTGGATGAAAAGGTCCCAAAAGGAAAGTTTCATTCATTTCTATGTGTATATCAGGCAACAAATGTGTCTCATCTCGCTATGACAGTTCCACTGGTTATACTTTCATTCCAAATTCCTTGTCACAAGTGTTAAAATAGTAATACACGTGAATATCTGCCTCCAGTAACTTTACCTTCCAGGCACTATTTAAAAAAGGAGTTTTGTTTTGGAAATGCCAGCAGTTTAACCCCCAAACCACCATAGGTGTCATGGAACCCTGTGCTGGGGGCTCTTAAACAAATGGGTGCACTAAAGGGAAACTTTACAGACAGAACATCAGCTACAGGAAGACCTAGGTGATTCTCAACTCTATACCCAGGTGCCAGGGAGGTTCTGAAAGTCACGCAACTCAGAGAGGCCATGCTGCTACCCCTGGCCTGAAGCCCCAGATGCTGGTGACGAGTCTTGCTGCCCCTGCAGTACAGAGGTTCTTAAACCAGCGGCAAAAGTGATCACCAATGGAGGAGGAAAGAGGATGAGCGTAAGAACTACCTTCTCTCAAAGCAGCCTCATCTAAAGCCTTAGTGACGTGGTGTCTAGGATGTAGATGGTCTGGACTCACAGTTTCCCATGTATTTTGAACTCTTAGATCTAGACTCTTTTGGAACTTGAGGCTACTGCAGTATACCATAAAAAGGACTAGATTTGGGGGATGAAATCAGAGGCCCACCTTTGCCATCTATGTGGCCTTGAGCACATTGCTTAATTTCTTGTCTTTAAAATAGACTTAATAATAAATACCTATGGTGTTCTGGTGAGATTTCATTAGATGGGAAAGTGTTTTATAAATGGTAAAGCACCGTAGAGGTTTTTGTTCTATGCTTTTTTTTTTAGATCTGTACACATTTTTAAAAAAATGGGATTATATCATACCTGCTGTTTTATAACTTGACTTTTTGATTTACAGTATATGGTAGATACCATGCCATCTTGAAGAATATAACATTTTCATTTCATATTTTCATTTTTAATGGCTCAATCATATGGCATTGTATGATTTTGTCAGGTCACTACAAATATTTATTAGTTAATTTTGAACAACTCAGTGTCTTCTTTAGAACTGCTATTTAACCTACTACAGTTCTCATCAACCACATTAAATCTCTAGGATTCTAATTAGAATTGCAATCGTAACTATGGGAATTCCCAAGCAGCTATATTTTGGGCATCTCCACCAATGTGATTGTAGTAACAGGTAGCATTTATTATCTAATGTGTGCCAGGTGTTTTACCTATACTGTTCCTTGCCTAAATCTCCCCCGCAAACAATCCAACTCATTATTGTTTTGCTCATTTGCACTTGAAGGAACTGAAGCTTATCAACATAAACTAACTTCATCATAGACCTACAGGATGAGTAAGTGGCAAAACCAGAATTCATCTGAAGATTTATTTGACTTCAAAAGAACATAAACTCCATCCACCATATCAAGCATCTCACTTGATCTCAAACTCAAAATATCCAGATTTGATCTCTCCATCTTGCCTTTCCCTCAAACATGTCCCCATGGTGCACCCCATTTCTTTGACTGGTACCATCATCTGCCCAGCTGCCCTTACCATCAATCTTTCTCAACACTGCCCCGAAACCACTCTTGTTAAGGTTAATTACCTGGGGATTGTCAAATCTAATGACCAGCTCTCATTCTTGAACTTTGCCTCTCAGTAGCATTTGACATGATATCTAGGACCCCATAGTCCCCTGGGTTTTTTCTAAACCTCTCCCTCACCATGCCAGCCACTTCTCAGTATGTCTATTGGATCCTTTTCTCTACAGCCTCTAAACCAGGGGTGGGAAACCCACAGGTTTCCCACCTCTGCCTAAACTTACCCAGGCCCCAGTGCTTGGGCCTATTCTCCAGTTGTCCCTTCTTCCTAGGTGTCTTCATCTAGTCCACAGCCTTAAAACCTATTTAAATGCTAGGGAAGTCCAAGTTTATATTTCTAGCCCACAATTCTCCCAGAACTCCAGAGTAGTATACTGAACGATCTATTCATCTACCAAGGTCTTTGCTATCCATCCTAGACATAAAAAGTTCTGACTCCAATATATAAACTGTCTTTCCACTCAGTGGAAAGGAGGAGTGAAAGGAGGAGAAAGTAGTCAAGCTTTATTGGGCCTATTGATTTGGATGACACATGGTCTCTGAACCACCTACAGAGAGTCATTGATTAATTGAGTAATTCATTGATTGATTCATCCAAATATTATTTAGCAGCTACATCATGTCCCAAGTACCATGCTAAGAATCTAGATTAAATTTTTAGAGGCAATTATCTAGGAAATAAATACTTCTAAATTAAATTGACAACTTAGGCATTAGAGCATAGTTTTCATACTACACAGTAAATGGAGGATTCTGAATCACTCGTTCCCAAATGTGCTTTTCTAAAACATGCATACTTCTTTCCAAAATGGAGATTTATTTGGACGTCACACAAGATAATTGCAGCTTTGTAAACCTGACCTAAGGGAGATTGAGTTTTCATTCAGAAACCTTATCTTGATTGCCTAGACATCACCCAGCATCGTCTGATCCTCCTGCTTGATGTCATTATGTCAGCCTGTCTTCAGGAGAGAAAGAAGAAATGTCACCAAAATGAACAAGGTCTTTCACCTTCTCACTTTGGGTTACGGGAAGAAACTATTTATGAGAGTTGTCCCGCAGTGCCCACTGGGACCTTGCAGAAGATCAATTACTATAGATGGACAGTAGGTCTTTCTCCCTCTTTCCACATATTAAATTGTCATCGTGTCAAATGTCTTGTCATCAAATATGGTGCTGCAAGGAAATTGCAATTATATTTATCAGTTTTTTTTCTCTGACCTTTGGATTCCATTCAGTCTACAGAGAATCCCCTCTAGGTGGTTCAGAGAACATGTGTCATCCAAATCAATAGAGCCAACAATGCCTGACTCCATCCTCCTCTTTTCACTGGGGAGAAGGGAAATTCTAGTATTAGAGTCAGAACTTTTTATGACAAGGGTGGATAGCAAAAATATATAGCTTCAGGGTATCTTGTCTTGCAACATAATAATAGCCTTAGTCATGCCATCTAGGTCTAGTGAGTAATTACAACAATACTGTATGGAGTTTTCTATCCTATGTACCTAGTACTGATTTTGAGCTTCTGTCTCTGGACAATTTTATTTAGGTATTTAAAATCTTGGCTTTTGTTATTTAATCATTTTCTTTTACTATACAAATTCTGACTGTCAGAATTAAGTAGGTTGTAAAACTAATATTTATAGTCCCACTATCCCCTCTAATCACCTGGAATATTTTGAGGGGCTGCGTGGCAGATAACAGCAGCTAGGTTCTCCAGAAGTACAACCTCATTTTAATATCAGCTAAAGCAGAAATAATCAAGAAGACAAACCTGCCATGAAAAGTCTTATAAAACATTCCAAAGTTAAATGGACCATTAAAGAAGAGTAGACAGAAGAGACAGCCAGGTGATCACCAAAATCTAAGAGTTGAACTTTAAAAGTCATACATAATGAGCAAGATTTAGATGCAAAGTCAGCCTTAGAGATAAAATATTCCCCTAGGCTCGAAGCTAAAATGCACCTAAATCTTATTTATTAGCATGACTGAGCTAGCAGCAAAGTGAATAGTATTTGCACATGTCAGTCAGGTGGAGTTTATTAGGCCTTTTCTGATTTCAAGTAACAAAATTTACACAAACTCAGCTCTCTTGTCCACCTTGTTGACTCTGTTCTCAGACAGGTTTCCTCCTCATTGCCAAAAAATGGCTGCTGCAGCTCCAGACATTAAATCTTCAGATATTGACTTCCAGAAGGATAGAGTGAGAATCATTTTCCAGAAAGTCCAAGAAAAGTCCCAGTGTAGCTCATTGACTCAGATTGGGTCATATAATTATCCCTAACTAATGGCTATGGCCAGAAGAAATTGAATGCTGTGATCAATTTAAGCCTGGGTCCTATGCTTCACTCCAATATTTAGTAGTGGAGCCTACCAAAATCTCATGGCTGATACTGAAAGAGGAGTAGCTTTTAAAATGGCTATTCTTAGATATAAGGCTAATGGATACTGGGCACAACCTTCTGTACAATAAGGAATGGTTAAAAATGGAAGATATAGTGGAGAACTTGGAACTCTTGTGTACTGCTGGTGGGAATGTAAAATGATACAGCTGCTATAGAAACAGTATGGCACATCCTCAAAAAATTAAAAATGGAACTACTATATGATTCAGCAATTCCATTTCTAGGGATTACCCAAAAGAGTTGAAAGCAAGGAATCAAATAGATATTTGTATATCCGTATTCATAGCTGCATTATTCACAATAATCAAAAGGTGGAAACAACCCAAATATTTGTTGACAGGAGAACGGATAAACAAACTGTGGTATAGAAACACAAAGGAATGTTTTTTGGCCTTAAAGAGGAATGAGTGAAAGGCCGTCACATGGGTGAGCCTTGAAAATGTCATGCTAAATGAAATAAAGCAGACATAAAAGGACAAATATTGCATGATTCTGCTTATATGAAGTACCTAAAATAGCCAAATTCATAGAAACAGAAAGTAGAATAGTGGCGACCAAGGACTGCGGAGAGGGAGTAAATGTGGAGTTATTATTTAAATGGGTACAGAGTTTCAGTTAGGGGTGATGAAAAAGTTCTGAAAATGGACGATGGTGATAGTTGCATAACAGTGTAAATGTGCTTAATGCCACTGAATTATACACTTAAAAATGGTAGAAACAGAAATTTTTGTCATACATTTTATCACAACAAAAATATTTAACAGTGGAAGATAGCTGCAAATAAAAAATCAAAGAGGCAATATCTACCTATATCTAAGTTAATAAATGACAGAGATATTACTTCTTTATTTTTTAATAGGTAAATGATACTGATTTTATTTTTTATTTTAGTTTATTTAATAGATTCAAATAAAGATGGAATATATCCAAGGTGTGCGATATGATGATTTGATAGACATACACATTGTGTAATGATGACCACAGTCAAACTAATTAACATATCCATCACCACCCAGGTTGTACATTAGATCCTCAGACCTTGTTCTTCTTATAATTGAAATTTTATACTCTTTAGCCAACATCTCCCCATTTCCCCCACCTCCCCAGCCCCAAGCAACCACTATTCTGCTCTCTGTTTCTATGAGTTCTACTTTTTTGGATTCCAGATAAAAGTGAGATCATACAAGTATTTGTCTTTCTGTGCCTAGTTTATTTCATTTAGCATAAGGTTAACCTGTGTCGCACAAATGGGAGGATTTCTTTCTTTTTTATGTCTGAGTAATATTCCACTGTATATATTCACCACAATTTCATTCTACATTTATCTACCTATGGACACTTAGGTTGTTTCCATATTTTGGCTATTGTGAAAATGCTTTAATGAATATGGGAGTGCAGATTATCTCTTCAAGATACTGATTTCATTTCCTTTGGATATATACCCAGAAGTTGGATTGCTGGATTATTTGGTAGTTATATTTTTTATATTTTTGAGGAAACTCCACATTGTTTTCCATAATGGCTATACCAATTTACATTTGTACAAACTGTGTGTAAGGGCTCCCTTTTCTTCATACCCTGGCCAACACCTGTTATCTCTTGTGTTTTCATAATAGCCATTCTAATAAGTGTGAAGAGATATCTCATTGTGGTTTTGACTTGCACTTCTCTGATGAGTAGTTATATTAAGCACCTTTGCATATACCTTTAGCCATTTGTATGTCTTCTTTGGAAAAGTGTCTATTCAGGTCTTGTGAGGAAAAGTGTCTATTCAGGTTCTTTTCCCAAATAACTCAGGTTGGTTTTTTGCTATTGGGTTGTGTATTTCCTATATATTTTGGCTATTAACCCCTCATCAGATATATAGTTTGCAAATTTTTTACCCATTCTGTAGGCTACCTTTTCACTCTGTTGGTTCTTTCCTTTATTGTACATAAACTTTTTAGTTTGATGTAGTCCCACTTATTTATTTTTGATTTTATTGTGTGTGCTTTTGGTGGCATATCCAATAAATCATTGCCAAGAACAATGTCAGGGAGCTTTAGCCTTATGTTTTCTTCTAGAAGTTTTACAGTTTCAGATATTACATTTAATCAGTTTTAAGTTAATTTCTATATATGATGTAAGACAAAGGTCCAGTTTCATTATTTTGCATGTGGATACCCAGTTTTCCCAAAACTATTTATTAAAGAGACTGTTCTTTCCCCATTGTGTGTTCTTGGTGCCCTTGTCAAAGATGAGTTGACCATATATGCATGAATTTATTTCTGGGCTTTCTATTTTGTTCCATTGATTTATGTATGGGTTTTAATGCCAGCGTCACATTGTTTTGATCACAGTAGGTTTGTAATGTAGTTTGAAATCAGGTAGTCTGATGCCTCCAGCTTTGTTCATATTTCTCAAGATTGCTTTGGCTATTTGAGGTCTTCTGTGGTTCCATATGAATTTTAGGATTATTTTTCCTAGTTCTGTGGAAAATGCCATTGCAATTTTGATAGGTATTGCACTGAATCTGTAGATCACTTTGAGTAGTATGAACATTTTAATAATATTAATTCTTCTAATTCCTGAACATACGATATCTTTCTATTTATTTGTGTGTTCTTCAATTTCTTTCATCAATATTTTATAGTTTTTAATCTATAGATCTTCACCTCCTTGGTTAAATTTACTCCTGAGTATTTCATTCTTTTTGATGGTATTGTACATTATTGCAAATGAGATTGTTTTATTGATTTCTTTTTAAGATAGTTCATTGATAGCATATAGAATTGCAACTGATTTTTCTATGTTCATTTTTTATCCTGCAACTTTGCTAAATTTGTTTATTAGTTCTAACAGTTTTTTGGTGGCCCTTAGTGTTTTCTATACATTTAAGATCATGTCATCTGAAAATGAGACAATTTAACTTCTTTCTTTCCATTTTGGATGCTATTTATTTCTTTTTGTGCCTCATTCCTCTGGCTAGGACTTCCAGTACTATGTTGAATAGAAGTGGCAAGAGTACACAACTTTGTCTTGTTCCTGATCTTATAAGAAAAGCTATCAGCTTTTCACCATTGAGTGTGACGTTAGCTGTGGGCTTGTCATATATGGCCTTTATTGTGTTGGGATGCATTCTGAGATGTTACTTATATGAGACACTGTCAATACTAAGAAGTGTTTTCTTCTAGAGGGCAGAAATCTTTGATCCAATCTCAGAAGTGATCTGTATGAAATCAGTCTCAAGATTACCTAACCCTCATCTCTTTAAACTTGATTCCATACTGACCAATCTCTTGATGATATTTTGATTTGTCTAATGGATTTCTAATGTCTGTATTTCTTGAATGGGCTGCTATTGCATTTTGAATGGGTGTTTCTTTTGTGTGTGACACTGTACCACATACAGGACTGCAGCATCTCTAGGCTGTAAGAAGTAGTAATGCCTCCAGTTGAGAACTACTGGTTTACAGGGAAAGACTATGACAGTTAAGCTGGCTGAGTGACAATTTTATTTCTCATAGTACATTAATAAGTGAGTATCCCATTTTATATACTAGTTTCTCATGAGTTTTTATATTTCTAAGTAGTCAGTCTGATGACTTTATGACCCAGGCAAGATAGTTTCTGAACCTTCAGGGATAAGGCCTAGATATTGGACCATGGAAACTCACTGGCATAACTTAGTCTATTGAATTCTTATGGCAGCCAGACTAGCACCCGCCCTGCTGTCTTTGCAGTGTGCTTCTTTTAAACTTTAGCATAAACAATCTGCATTTTTTAATTATTCCTGTCATTGCTCTCCTAGTACAACTGTGAGTGATAAAAAGAAGACAGATATAGGGTCTACCTCTAGGAGCATATAAAATGTAAGTATTATAATAAAACATAGAAAGCAAGAATTCCCTTAAGGAGAGCAGAATCACAGGCTGCAAGAATGCAGGGGAGGCAGAAAGACTTCTAGCTGTGGGGAAGCAGAGATGGCTTCATAAAAGAGGCAACACCCAAGAGGTGCCATGCACGATAAATAAGGTATATGTTTGTGGAGAGGGTAGGGAGGGATATTCTGGGCATTCCATGAGTAAAGTGGGAAACGAAAACTCAATAGGGAGCTTAGGTTTTATGAACTTCTAGATTTCTCCACAACTCCGGAGCCACTGGCAGGAAGATGAAACAGCCATACCCTTGACTAGTTATCTTGCCCAAATAATTTGTTTGACAGAAATTGTGCCCCGCAGGAACAAAAGGGTCAGCAGTCATTTTAGGTATCCACATACATTCAGATAAAGACACATATATAATGAGAGCAACTGAGAAGGAAATTGAAATCAAAGCTCTTAGTATCTATGTCAGAGCCTTTTCCTGAGTAAAATACATAGCACTTAAGGTTAGCTATAAACTATTCCTTTGTGCACAGGAATAAATATCATTACAGGAAACTACAGCAATAGCTTGACATCAAGAAAATAATATAGTCCTTTGAAGTCCTTTTAGGTCAAGGAAATTAGCTTCTAGGGGAAAATATATTTTAAAAAAAAGAGTCAGATAATATTTTCCAAGCAAGTTTTCAGAAGGCAATATATCCTCAGTTTATGGTATCTGTAGAGTGCCTGTGAAAATCTCTTTAAAAATGTAAATACCTAATTGTATTTCAGTATGGAAGGACCAGAAAGTCCTTAGGTCCACACAGATGTTTGTGAATTCTTCAGATTCATCATAATTTTTATAGCCCTTTTCACATTTATACCTATCAACATGTTGTATGAAAATCATTGAGGAGCTAAACTTTGGTTTTAGAATTGGTATATACAGTCTAATTATTATTTTAATATAAATCATTTCCTTACCATTAGACTGAATACCTAGTCCATCTCACATTTAATTGAGAAAGCTAATCCTTTATTTTTGAGCCCATACTAATTTGTAAGTGACTGATTTATCAAAGAGCCATCTTCAACTCATTATCAGAAACATTTTGGGATCTGTATAAATCCTCTGGTTTATTCCAGAGGTAAATTTCCCCAAAGACTTTCAGCACCTATTAAGTCTCTGTCTCACTAGGTATGAGAGTGTGCTGTCAGTTGAGAGGAAATTCATAAGAAAATGTTAAAAAAAAAAACAGCCTAAATAATTCTGTAGTTCTATTTAACATTGCTACAACCTCAATAAAAATATTTCAAGTCAGCATTTCAGATTCCACTGCCAAGACTCAGGTAATATTTCCTGGACTCAATCATGTGGGCATGAGACACTGCAGCTCTATCCTCAAAGTCCTTTGAAAATCTGTCTCATGATATCTTTAGAAGAAAATATTCCAAAATGAAATGAAGAACTTCATTTTCAGCTGAATTTTCTTAACGTTTGTCACCTTCTTAGGGATGGGTTGTGAATTTTAAAATACTTCTCTTTTTGAACCTATGGGGATTGTAAAAGGCTACATCCCTAGTGAAAATTGGTTTGAGATAATTCCCCGAAAAACTTCTGTTGAGATGTACAGTTATCACTTTAGTCCACAATAGAACCAGGAGAATGTAATATATAATAAGGACTAATGCCCCTTTAAAAGGTAGAGCTTCACTCTCTCTCTTCTTCACAAATACTTCAAGTGTCTGTAGGTACTGCATGCACAAGAGCCATACCTTAGATAAACATAAGTATTTATTTTTTATTTATTTATTTATTTTTTTTGAGACAGAGTGTCACTTTGTTGCCCTGGCTAGAGTGAATGCCGTGGCGTCAGCCTAGCTCACAGCAACCTCAAACTCCTGGGCTTAAGCAATCCTACTGTCTCAGCCTCCGGAGTAGCTGGGACTACAGGCATGTGCCACCATGCCTGGCTAATTTTTTCTGTATATATTTTAGTTGGCCAGATAATTTCTTTCTATTTTTAGTAGAGACGGGGTCTCGCTCTTGGTCAGGCTGGTCTCGAACTCCTGACCTTGAGCGATCCACCCACCTCAGCCTCCCAGAGTGCTAGGACTACAGGCGTGAGCCACCGCGCCCTGCCTTGTATTTATTTTTTGTTAATATACTATCTTTCCCCTAAACAAAAGAAAGATGCTTGAGGCAGCTTATAATGGAAGTTATATACAATAAATTTGTTAAGATAAAACATTTAGACCATGTAGAAGAGGAGGAAAGCATACATGAATAATGATTTAGCTAATAATATTAATATTTTGAGCTTCCTAGCATCCTAAGCCAAAAGGGAAATCAGCAAGCTACTAAAGTTCAGATATGAAAAAAAATTCTGAAGAGAGACAACTTTCTCCTGATATTAAATTATAAATTAGTTACTTGAATCCAGTAACAGCTTGATTGCAGCAATGGCCACTGTTTTTCACACCTGCCCATGCGTTTTTATAGTGCCTTCTCACTTTGCCTCTAGACTTGGCCAGGGGACTTGCTTTGGCCAATGAAGTGTTAGTAAAATTGATGCAAGCAAATGTTTTAAAAAGTGCTTGCACATTGGAGCTTTCCCCTTGCTGCTTTTCAAACCTTGTCACTACCATGCAAACATGAAAAAGGAGGCCTATTGAACTAGGAAGAGACATATGGCCCATTAAACCCTGTCACCCCAGCCAACACCTAGCTGACCACTGGACTCATAAACAATAAAAACTCTCGTTGCTTTAAGCAACTGAGTTTGGGCTTCTATGTTATGTGGTAATAGATAACTGATACAGATCTTTAGACAATGGATATTTAATAATATAATGGACAGTGTCTTGCATAGTAGTTTTAAGCCACTACAAGACTATCTCCATATAGCAAATGACAAACCTTGAGAGCATACCTTACATAAAAATAAAAATGCTTTTTATTTGTCTCAGAGTCTATTATATAAAATGTTATTCAATTCCTGCTAGAGAGAACATACTTACCTCTGAACCAAACCACCTTGTCATTAGGAAACAGCCTTCCTTTCCATGGTGCACAGGAACACTGCTTAATGTCTGGGGAAACAAAGGCTAGTATTATTCTCTTAAATGTTACACAGGACCTGGAGAGAATAAAATGACCAGACTGTAGTTTAGCCAGAGTGCCATACTTTGAGAGTAAAACAAAACCATTTGCACAGAATAACTTCTGAGAAACATTTTATAAAGGGGAATTGGTCTAGAACACATGTCCTAACTTTTGCAATCCATTTGATACTTGAAAGGTTTGTATTATAGCTTTCAGTGGTACTTTTTATAAAAATCCATTGCCTTTTATTCTTCATCAAAGTCTATTTAAGCTTGGGGAAAATAGACTTGCAAAAACATGTCAAAGAAAATTACATTTGAAATTTTAAGTTATATGAAAGCTGTCATTTGATCCTTAAGACTTATTGAATCCCTGGACCTTAAAAATTATTTAGGTCAACCCCGTCTGATTCTTGAGTTCCCTTCAAGAAAAGTGTAACTTGTCTAGATCTCTTCTGCCCAAAAGACGTCCAGTAACAGAAACTTTCATGGAGGATTATACCCCTTAGGGAATTTTTATGTATTAAAATGCTTATCCCCAAATAGACTCGTTCGGTTTTTAGCCAGCGTCTTGGTACAGTGCGGGAGAAATCCCAGCTTTCTTTTCTGTGACAGTCTTCCAAATATTTGAAGGCAGCAGCTCTCCTGTCCCCAGGTTCACCCAAGTCCTTCCTTTGTTCACCAGGCTAAATGTGTCAGCGTTCTTTGGATGCAATTAACAGAAATAACTCTAGCTAACTCAAGCAAACAGGAATTTTATTGGAAGGATATGAGGGACTTAGAAAACCCCTGGAAGAAGCAGTTTTGAAACTAAGTGAATCTAAGGCAGCTCTCTGGGGCTAGGAAACAGGAAATGCAGAAGCTGTTTCTTTACAGGAATAGTTTGATCAGGCTGCCTCTGCTGAGTTAAACTCCAGCCATATTCAGGTTCTTTGTCCTGCTATTCTAGGAGAAAGCAGTTATTGCAGGGCTACTATAGGTTTGCTCATAGAACACAGGAAAAGGGAGGACTCCTGAGGACAGCTCCACCAGACTGAATCCACTGGGAGCAGCTATCCTCAACAGAAAATATGGGTGCTGTGAAAAGGAGAAAATGGATGCTAGGTAGCCAGGTAGTCAAAGACAACAATACAAAACAAAACGAATGTTAAACACCATTCTTTCATCTTCATGTGAAGTGGCTTTGAGTCCCATCCTTCTTGTTCCTGTGAATCATCCAGTGTCCTTGGCTGCTCTCAGACAGTGTTTACTTCTTCAGCATCCGTATCGAATGGGGGTGCCTACAGCTCTAGCTGCAGTTTGATCAGCACAGAGTAGAGTGGAGCTGTCCCCTCCTCATTCTGGATGTCGTATATCTATCCACGCAGCCCAGGATTATGTTCACAGTTTTGGCAATCTCCTCATTCCACCGAATCAGACTGAGTTTAAAGTCACCTAAAACTTAGCAATTAATATTCTCACTGTTTCTCTGTCTATGCCACGTCTGTCCCCATTGTGAGCATATCTCTTCCTCTGCCTAGAATGCACTCATTTGCTTTCTGTTTTTGCAGCATAGTTAACTCTTCCTTTTGTTTCAGACTCCACTTACATCATCACTTAGATTCATTCAATTCCCCTTATTATAGACTTTTATAAAACCATGGACTTCTCCTTTATTGCAGCTATTATGATGTAATTTCTCATTTATCCATATGATTATTTGGCTTCAAATTGGTCTACTAGTAAAATCTAAATTTCTTATCCATTAGATCTTAGCTCAAATAATACCTCCTCAAAGAGAAGTCTTCTATGATTAACCTAAAGAAATACACCATCCTCTCAAGTACCCCTTTCCATCATAAGAGTGTCCATAATTTCTCCTTAGCACGTAGTACTGAACTTTATTATTATCTCTCCTCTTCCACTGAGATGTGAGCTTCTAGAGAGCAGGACATTATTGTCTTATTTACTGCTGTATATCCAATGCCCAGAAGAGTGTAGGGCCCACAGTGGATGCTCAGGAAATTTTTGCTGAATTAGTCAATGAAAGAATGGTCATACACAGAATAAATGGTCTTCTCCAATAGCGTTTGAGTTTCATGAGGGCAGGGACCTCGTCAGTTTTGTTCACTATTACACCTTCAGTACATTCCCTGACACATAGTATGTTCTTACAGATCTGTTGAATGAATGAAATACCCTATTTGCACTGTTAATTTATTTGAGTCTTATAGGGACATTTATATCTATCCTTGTCAAATATCATTCATTGTTATATTCAGACCCTGACTGATATACAATAAGTGAGCTTTTCTTCTCAATTTTGTAAAAGCAAAAGCAGTTAGCGTGTTATCTCTACCTTCATCCAAAGTAATCAGCAATCCCATTGGAGAAATTTGGCCACCACTAAGACCTGATCTACATAAGAAAATTAGACTGGGATCTAGCAATTTTCTAGGGCCATCAATTAATTATGAACACCCAATGTTGAGCAAATCTGACTTCAAATTATATGTATTTCCCATCAAATTGCTTAGTAATTGTGTGACTCTTCCATTCATTGTCCTCTAAGAACTGAGGGACTTGAGGTGAAATTCCAGTCTGTTAATAAGTAGTTCAGTGTTTCTCTGACTTTAAGGAGCATACAAATCACCTAGGAATCTTAATAAAATGCAGATTCTGATGCAGAAGTTCTGGGGCTAGGGCCTGAGACTCTGCATTTCTTACAAGCTCCCACATATAACAGTGCTGCTGATCCAAAACCAAACTTTGAGTAAGGAACTAGATAACCATGGCTATTAATAATAAACACCAATCTTAGGCAACGGCAGCATTTCATAGTTTTCAAAGAACTTATTCGTAAATTAATTTTTTAATCCCCAGAAAGACACAGTGCTTTAGGTATAGATGAGGAAACCAGGTTTAGAAAACAATTTATCTATAATTCAGCTGGCACAACTGGAAAAGTAACCACCTTTCTCACTCCAAAAAAAGGTGATTGTTCCCCCTTTTGTGCTGCTTCACATCACCTGTCCGGGCCACATTCGTCCATGCGATCACAATGAATTTAGTTGTGTTTCTCTACACATTGAGCCCTATTGGAGGGGCTGAGGATGCAGCAGTGAATGAGACAGAGATCTTACTGTGTTTTCTGATCTGTAAATGGAACGATTGGTCCTTCCGAACTCCAATGTTTTGTGATTCAATTATAGTGTGCCATATTTACAAAATGCAATTATAGAATTAATGCATTATCTTAGGCAGCATTTTCTATCTGCATGCCCTCAGAGTCTATAAACTTAAATTCATCTGATCATCACCATCATGCAAAAATTCTTCCTGTATTCTTTGTCTCATTGCAGTCAAGCATGTCTGAATCTTTCTTCACTTCCCTTTACAAATCCATCTACTCAGTACCTAATTCTCCTCTTCATCTTCCTTCCTAATTTGTGCTGTTCTGTGGTCATCCTGGCACTGTTGCCCTAGTTCAGGCTTCCTCTCATCTGGTCTAGCAGCATGCAATAGCGCTTTCTGTGCTGATGGAAATACTGTGTATCTGTACTGTCCAGTACAGTAACCATCTGCCATATGTGGCTATTGAGCACTTGAAAGGTGACCAACTTCAACTGAGGAATTGAAATTTTAATTTTAATTTAAGTTTAAATAGCCCCATGTACTTAGTAAGCTATCTCTCGGACAGCGTATGGCTGGACCCTTGCAGGAGTTTTTCTGCCTGGCTTCACTGGTTCCATCTCATACTCAAATTCATTTTCCTACTCATTCACTAGCATGATCCTTCAAAAATGCAAATCTGATGATATTGCTCCCATGCTGCTAAGTCTTTAGCCTCAGGATAAAGTCTTTGCTTCTTACATGACTTACAAAGCTCTTTGTGACCTGGTCCCTGGCCCAGTCCTCCAGCCCCCTTTCTGTGTCATAGTTAATGCTCTGACAATGATATGCCACATTTCCACATGTTGTCCTCAGTATGTGTCTAAGTCCTACATATCCTTTAAGGCTCAGTTCATCTCCGTGAAAAACTTTCCTTGCTTCATCCCCACCCAAGATATCTGCCATGTTTTCATAATACTCTACAAATATAATACATATATCATTTCACTTAACCACACTGTTTTATCTGTCTCTTATTTATTGGTGGTGATGGTGATGGGGTTTCTTTTTTCACTGGACTGTGAATTTCATAAAGGAAGGGACTATTTCTTATTCATCTTCATTTACTGAGAGACGACCATGGGCAGTAATCACTACCAGGCCTTGAATAAATATGAGATGAAAAGAAAGAGAGAGGTAAGAAGAAGGGAAGGCGAGATTAAACCCATTAATATAACCATTTTAAAAATAAATTTCACCTGTTCATTGCTTGGGAATCTCAATTTTCCAGTGAACTTTATTTTCTTACCATTGACAGCTAGTGTAATTCCCAGCCGGACATGTTTGAGTTTTATTGTGGGGGATAGGTTTTCTATGAACAACTAAATTTTTGAATTTAGTTTCAACTGTACAAAATAAAAGGTGTTGCATCTTCTCTACATAGACAGATTGTTTCAATCTGCCGGATTGTTTTTCCTTTTGCAAAATGTCTGAGTCTTTGACTATGTTGACTGGCAACACCATCAGGGACTTTTAAAGCCAGAAAATACTAAGTTCAGCCCCATCATTTTTCAGAGAAGGGAATGGTACAACATGCCCATGATGTGTAAGTAAGTAAGTGGTAAATTCATCTGAACGTGATGTGTACGTGGACACAGGCTAAAAGTCCTAGTCTGGAAGGAAAGGCATTTTGTTTTTCAAATGCCTACTGCAAGGGAGTTTATTTTTTAAAAAAAAATGACAATGATTTTGGTTGAGATTTCACTTAAAAGGAAAATTACAAAGTTGTGCTGCCTTTTGTACTTCATGGTGTTTCTGTTAAAAGTGGGGTAGGTCATTCGTCTTTGAACCATGACCATTTTCAGTTGAAAGTTAGGGAAGTCTGCCTTATCTCAAAAGCCCTTGCCTTCAGGCTTCTGTTCAGATGGTATCAGCTGGAACAAATAAGCTGAGATTGCATTTGCTGTTTTCTGTGCTAATCTCGAGAACGTTCCAAAAATGGTTTGTCAGCAGCTGAACTGAGTACCGAATCTGTGGGCATGTACATATTTCTCCTCACAAGAAAATCACTTTTTAAGTTTCTCAGAAGCTGATTACAATGTGCTTTTTTCTCCCTCCTCAAAAGTAAGATTAAGTTTCAGAATCTATCATTGTATACATTGGAATGTATTCCTAAACAGCGAAAGGAGTGCATCAGCCCTGAGGAAAAAATGTGGACGGGCCAACCTCAATGTCTGCAGGGCATGATCCCCCCAAAGACCCTGTTGCCCCATGGACAAAGTGAGGTGAAGAACTTGGCAGTTATCTGGGGGATTTTCCCAGTTTGGTTGATAAACTTGACACTCCAGACTTCCTCTTCTCAAATACTTTTTTCCCTGAATTTTCTGAAAAACAGAAATAGCAATAAAGATGAAGCTTGAATTCTGAATAACTGTCATAAGGCAGAAAAAAATTATTTGTGATCAGCCACTAAAAGGGAAGCCATATATTTACCCTTGTGTCTCATACAATCAAGGTAATTGTGTACGTACTGTCTTTCCACAACCCACTTCTCACAGGAACAGTTCCCTGCCACCAACACCACCACAGAACTAACTTGTTTACAGCCTCTCTGAGTCATTACTGTGATAGATTTTGAACACAGAGAGCGAAAGGAATATACTGCAGGAGCTTATAGTCTAGTGAGGAGGCAGAAAGTAGGTAGATAGTTATAATGAGTATAAACACACATAGATGCCCTTCTTTTAGTATTTCACCCATTGAATGCATCATCTATTGGCACACAGATATTATTTCCTTTTATGCACTATCTCACCAGTGAGACTGTGTATTTGTCACAACTTTTTGGGTGGCAGATGACAGAAATCTAACTCAAACTGGCTTATAAGAGATTTTTTAACAAATTTACTGAGGTATAATTTATGTATAAGAAAATTCACCCACTTCAAGTGTACAACTCAGTGCTTTTTAGTAAATTTACTAAGTTTGGCAACTATTACCATCATCATATTATACAATGTTTTCATTACCCTTCAAAGGGAATCTTCTGGATAATGTACCTGAAAATTCTAGAATTTGATCTATGTCGTAGGGGAATATCATCAAGATTTGATTTCTTTTGGGTTCATTCTCAGGTAAGCTATTCCCTGGTGTAATGAGAGGTAACCCCTAGAAGATCATCCTCCATTTTAGTAACCCAGCAGAAAATGTATCCCTTTACCCCAATTGGCCCAAACTTGGTCACATGCTCACCCCTGAACCAATCACTCTAACCAAGAGCATGTGAAGTTCTCTTATTGGTCATACCTGAGTCACATGAACTATATGTGGTAGCCAACTCTGGTAACCAGAGGATAATGTTATAGCCACCCAAATACGTGGTCTGAGAGTGGGGAGACATGGTTCCCTAAAGGAAGATTGGCATTACTATTACTAGGCAAAGAGCAATGGATGCTGGACAGGCAATGCAATAGATGTCCACTCCACAGGAAAACTGAGCAGAGGATGTTGCTTATTTCCTTTTGAATCTCCTGCCGTGGTCATGACAGAGCCTTTCCTCTAGCAAGTGCTCAAGAAATATCTGTGAATTGATTATGGATAGGTTAGAACTTACAGCAGACTAAGAATGGAAGATTTTGTGTTTCCTTATTTTATTGTTTGGGAAAGCTACAGAAATTAGGAAGATCAACATTTTTAAAAGCTAATAATTTGGGGCTTGTCTGAGAGGCCCCATGGGATGATCAGAGAATGGTTGGATGGGTGTCAGTACTCCAAAGCAGGCTGTGACCAGACTGTTCCCCTGGGTAGTGCATGAAATATATGTATATGCATACATGTACACTTGACCCTTGAACTCCGCGGGAGTCAGGGCTGCCAACCTTCCATGCAGTCAAAAATCTATGTGTAATCTTAGACACCACAAAACTTAACTATTAATAGCCTACTGTTGACTGGAGGCCTTACTGGTAACATAAAGTCACACATACTTTGTATGTCATTTGTATTGTGTACTGTATTCTTACAATAAAGTAAGCTAGAGAAAAGAGAATGTTAATAAGAAAATCATAAGGAAGAGAGAATATATTTACTATTAATTAAATGGAAGTGGATCATCATAAAGATCTTCATCCTCATCGTCTTTATATTGAGCAGGCTGAGGAGGAGGAGAAGAGGAAGGGCTCATCTTGCTGTCTCATGGATGGCAGAGGTGGAAGAAAATTCATGTATAAGTGGACCCACATGGTTCAACCCTGTGTTGAGCTATGTGTGTGTGTGTGTGTGTATTGAATTCTATATATATATTTATATATACATATATAAATATACCTTTTTAAATGCACTTTTATCAGAAGAGTGATGCTAGTGAATGACCTGGAATTAACTCAGTGGTATAACATAAGCTGGCAAGGAACCTACCACATTGTAATTTATATTCACAGAATATTTTTTTCAAACAATATAAATCATTATACATAATGTAAAAACAATAAGTGAAATTCCAGAAGTTTTAGAATAAATAATTCGGTAGCAAGGGATACCTTAAAGTATATTGTTTGTAGAAAGGACCAGAGTTGAAAATTACAAAGAAACAACTTATGTTTTAGAAGTAAATTCCATACTTAATTTCATAAAAGGAATATTGTTCATGGCAAATTTTAGATCTGCAAAAACTTTATTTTCTAGTAACTTTTAAAGTTTTCTTTGCTGACATGAACTTCAAAAATGGAAAGATATTTCTTTCTTATACTTAACTGCAATGTGACTATTAAGATGCTGTAAAAATTTGCAAATTAGGTTGTAAATAGCAGCAATGAAAGCATTAACTCTCTTGGCCACATTTCCTAAAGTGCTCTTTACGTTATTCTAGAGGTAGATATTAAGAAATAAACCTGAATGCTTATATAAAAAGTCCAGCTTCCTATTTTCCAAGCACAGTGGCATAATTGCAGCTCTAATTTATGGCATACTTTGTAGGATTTCTGATTAATTATACAGACCCCCTGATGTTTTATATTCTTTTCAACTTTGTTTCCCTCTGCTGTTTGACCACTACAAAGTGAATATCTCTAAGTCACTTATTATTCAGGTTACCTAATTTAAAAAAAAATGAATTTGCTATTAACATCAGTTTTCTCATATATCACTCTAACTCATAAATGTTAACAGCCATTCTGCTTCTTAATTTTGGAGCCAACTCATACACACACACCCCCCACACACACCCACTGCTAGGTACACACACATAGATATACACACACACTCACTCCTAGGCACACACCTATAGACACATACACACACTTGAATGAAAGCTTCTAATAAATTTTTTATCATCTACCCAATGCAAACATGTCTAACCGTTCTGCATCACTTGATCTGAATTATTGGACACATCAACAAAGCAACAAAGTATGCTTTCTTAAGGATAATATTAACCAATCTAATTTTTAAAATGATTATAGAGATCCAATTTGAATAATTTGCTACTGTAGATTCTTTAGAAACAACTGCAATATATTTGGTTTGTTGTATGAGGTTATCAGTGTTTTTGGAATTAATATATTCCTGTCATCATTCTTTTGGGTTTATCCTTTATACAAAAGCCTCATTTACCTTATTTTCCAAGAGATGTGGTGTGCTGATTGTTAGAAGAGGATTTTCCAGAACACTCCTTTATACATGTATAGTACAACTATGTTCAAATATTATCCTGTTCTTTGCTTTAAGTAGGTCAGGTTCACAATGGTCTGTTCTCTTCAAAACCCGCCCCTCATATCCTGATAAAACTCCTTTTATCACTGTCGTATCTAAATTACATCTCTACCAAGACACTTTTAATAATAAGAGATTCTGGCTCCTTTCTTGAGCTCCTCTTTTTCTGTCATCAACTTCCCCTTGGAATTAGGAAAAGGTCCTTGCAGATTTGGGCTATTAAATAAGAGAGGATCCATATATCAAGTCCTTAAATGTTCTGTCATCATGAGAATTATTTATTGGAACCCATTACCTGTGTGACTTCATGGTTCTTTTTAGATGGTTTGTCTGAAAAGAATAAAGACTCTTCCTTGAAAAGAGATAGCTTTCTTTGCTATCTAGGGAGAGAATAGTTGAGTTTAACAGTTGAGAGAAGAAGGGAGGATGGCTACAAGGACTTGTGTTGATCATGGAAATTTCTCCTATGCAAAATAGATCTGAAGGTACAGACAGCATAAAACTAATTTCCCTGGGAAGAGAATAGCCAAGTATTAACTTCATCCCATAGAATACATCAGCACTTTACTGAGCTTTATGGAAAACAGTAAATACAACGTACACACCTTCATGACTAAAATTTTTGGTAACATCTCTCTTTACCAAGAACAATGATTTCACTTTGCAGTTTTGTTTTGTGGGGAGGTTTTAGAAAACCCATACATTTTCCAAAAGAGTGTGCATAGTTACATTTTGAGGGGAGAATATTGTAATTTGCTTCAGAATCTTAAGGAAACTCTGACCTCCACCCACCCATCAAAAAAGCTTAGAAATCAGGGTCCTAATCCCAACAGGTATCATCAATGTCTCTAAAATTTCAAGACTAAATCAATTTTAATCCAATAATTAACATATTTTACTATATGCCTATTGGTATATAAAGGACTGTACGAAATGATAAGAGAACAGAAAAATGCATAAGACCTGAGTCCTGATTTCTGGAAATTCTTGGATTGGATGGGGAGAAGATAGATTGAGGTGTGTAAGATCAATGCCATGTGAATGTATTGGACAACTTTGGAAGATCATGAATTGGCAGTAGTGGAATTCGTCTAACACTAGTTAATGGCCTGCTTGTTCACAATGTTGTAAAAGAAACTTGAACATGTGATCAGGGTTGAAATAGATGCGTGTTTCACCAAGTATAAGATTGGCACTTCTCCAAGCACTCAGGTAATTTAGGACAGGATACAGTACCCAGACATTAAATAACATTGAGCAACATAGTTCTCTTACACTTCTTCTAAATATATCAAGGGGAGACTCAGTTTGATCCTAGCTTCTCTGAACACTTTTGAAACCCTGAGTAATCCCCTTTACCAAAGAAAAAGCAGGCCCTGCATTCAGAATCCTGGCAGACAACTGTACCTAGCTAGAATGCAACACTTTAGATATGTTTTTATCATATTTATTTTTATAGTTACCACTATTTATGGCAAATGGATACTAGTTTCCATTTGTCATAGCAATATACAGTTTTCTTTCTTCAGCTACTTTAATTTTGAACTTTGAGCAAGTTAAAAATATTAAGCAACTACTGATTAATGAGAATGATGCTGAAAATAATAATAATAAAAATGATAATTACAGCTAACGTTTATTAGTTGCTTACTGTGTGCCACCACAGTCGTAAATGTTTTACAGATGTTTTTACATTTGATCTTTACAAAAAATTTATGAAATTGGGGTGCTATTTTGATGATCCCCATTTTATAGATGACAGTCTGGAACCCAGAGACATTCCCAAGTCACACGTCTAACAAACAGTGGGGCAAGAATGCAGGCCACCTGGTGGTACCTGAATGTGGCAGAAATTCTGAGCATGTCAGGGAGTTCCGGAAAGCTTGGATTGTATGACTTTTAAGGTGACACCGTGTATCAGAAGGCAAAGATGTAGCTGGTGTGCAGGGCAGGGAGAGACATTAGGGATTTTAACTGGGCCTTGACAATGGCATTCTATTGTGATAAGTGCATGAGCTAGGAAATTCCATTCTGATTTCCCCTCTTAGAAATGTTGTAAGTTCTGGTATGAGGGTTTGAAGCAAGCAAAGCATGATCCTGCAATTACCAAAGGGTTGAGACTTGACTACACAATAAAATTAAAACTTTTTTTTTTTTCTGGCATGGTCCTTATTGCTACTTGTGTTATGGAAACCTCTTCTGCTTGCTAAATTATATATCATGGGCTTCCCTTTCCAATTAATAATTAATATTGTCTTCCAGCCATTTTAGTTACTAAGGGTTGTAGGAATCTTCTTTGATTTCAACTTCAAGTTATTTTTTAGGCATTCTTTTGCTTCTGCTTTCAGACACATTAGTATGAACACGAATTTCTCAATATTAGAAAAAGCTATTTTGAAAAGTAAAATTAGAAAGCAAAAATAAAAATACAATTTAATTATAACCGAAGATCTAATGGCAAATTTAAGGAAAACCTCTTCAATGTGGTTATATTTTTTGCTTCTAGTTTTCTTTCTTTCTTATACCCTCCAACACCACAGGATGGCATGGTAGGAGGACTACAGGCTTTGTAGTGAGAGATGAACTTTAAACGCCACTCTATTCCTTAATAACTACATTGACCTTGGACATTTTAATTTATTTCTCTGGATTTCATTTTTCTCAACTGAAGAATTGGGATAATAATGCTCCTCAGAATTGTGCAGATTAATTGAGATAATAAACGCAAGCATCCAACAGCACCCAGTAGTATGTTGTAGATGCTTAATAAACTTCCTAAGCACCTCAGCATGCTCATCACTCAACTCAGTATATTTGCAGTTTTTCCTCTGGGTCTTTGGGTCCATTTCTGTTCATGTCTTCTTTATTCTAATTATTTCTAAAGACAGCTGCACTTGGTTGTTTTAATAAGTTTTTTCTCATTATAAAAGAAATATTACTTATTATGATGCTTTGATAAAACTACATGGAAGTGTTAAAAAATAACATATGATATTACTTTCCTATCTCTACCCCACCCCCATTCATCTTCACAATACCTTGTAGAATTATGTTAAAATTATCTCAGGCTGTAAGTTCCCAGAGGAAAGGAATTCTAAATCTTGCATTAATGGAGACACAGAGAGATCTTGCATAAATTAAAGACAGCAATTTAAGAAACAAATTTTAGACAAAACCACATCCAAACACATCCTTTGTTTTATTTCCTTCTCCCCAAGACATGGTGTTTTTGGAATTATATGCTTATCATGCAAAAAAATAAAATTACAAAGTTTTACCAGCCCAAGAAAAGTATTTCCCACATTCATCGTGCACTGTGTAACAAAAAAATAATTAAAATTAACTTTATGATCTTTAATTCTCATCTAGCCCTAAGCAGATAGTTCTTTCTAGGTTATTTTACAGGGCTTTAAAACTGTTGTTCAGAAGATGGTAGACGTGGATAAAACCAGGTTAAACAAACACAAGTTTATTTTCTCTTTCAGGCAATGCTACCGACAAGGGCAATAGGGTCTGAACTGCAGGTTGTTCTTCAGGCAGCCTGAAATACTCAGGTTGTTCCGTGGTTTATTAAACCCAAGTCTTACGACAGAAAGCAAATTATCTCTAAGGGAACTTTGTCACCAGGGTGTCTGTTCAATAGCGATGTCTATTGCTGCCACGGAGACTACATGGGAAAGATCAATGACAGGTTTGCTTGAAATTGCCCTTGGAGTAAGTCCCTTCCCGTTGACCTACATTTAAATTGTAATCCAGAACATCTTTTTTTCCTTAAGATGGGGAGCAAAGCCATCTTCTAGGGCTCTCAATTGACTCTTTATCAATTGCACATTCCCACAAAGCAATCTTTCTTTCTTTCTATAAATCAGGATAATTCACTCCCTTCCCATCAGGCTGAGAATTTCCACATATCTTTTGAAATTAAGCATGTAAACTCAGGCAAATTTCCTTTAAAAGTTAAAATGTCTTTTGAATTTTATTAAAATAGATAGCCAAGGAAATTTAAACCAAAACAAGTCCTCTTTTTTTTTTTCCTTTCAGAGAAAAGTTTTGGTGTTAAGTTTGCCATCAGGTAGGTCTATAGCATACAGTATAGACCTATCTGCCAATCAGTCGGCTAGGCTTTTCTGACTTCTGAACTGGCACAAAGCCAGGGACCCCATAACTAAGTCCATATGTCAACTCTGTTGGCCACAGGCTAATTCTCCTGTTGATAGGTTGAATATACAAATCTTTATCTCTGTCTCTTCATTGCTACCTCTCCGCTCCTTCCACATTTTGACTATTTCTTGTGTTCTAAAACTATGGTGTACTGCTAGTGCTCCAAGGGCAGGTAAAGACATTGCCTTTCTCAGAAGCAGTTCAGCTTTTGTGCAGAACAGCTTAGAAAACGATAGGTCATCATTTTGCTGTAGACCTCCTCTGTCTAATTTTGGTTATAATTTCAGTATCAAAATAAATATTGATTAACTGGCCAGAGTAACAACAAAAGGATTGAATGGGTGATGTAATTTAATACAACAAACAAATAAACGGGGTTACTTAAGTTAAAACGGTCTTCAATTTTTTTCCTGTTGGACTTTTTATTCTGTTGTGCATTATCCATTACCACACAAAAACTGTCTTTCATACTCCACATTTGATTGTTAATATATTCCCCACAGAGCAGTGATTCCAAGTGTCTGCTAGCTACTGTGGGGGAAAAGGGTCAGCCCCGTACAGGCAGGAAGCAGGTTGAGCAGGGAGCATGTGAGGTGGTGCCAGGCCCATGGGAGACAACCCCCCCTTCGTGTCACTCCCTCTCCCCTACCCCTCCTCTAAGGACCACAAAGGGGGTCATGAAGCTGCTTGTTCACCAACAGCCCTCTTGAGGTTCCTTTCTTGACACCTCTTGGGGGTTAAATAGTGTCCCCCTAAATTTCATATTCACCCAGAACCTCAAAATATGACCTTATTTGGAAATAGGGTCTTTGCAGATGTAACCAAGTTAAGATGGGGTCATCCTGGATTGTCAAAGGGCCTAATCCAATGACCAGTGTCCTAGTAAGAAGAGGGGACTTTAGTTATAGACACATACACAGAGGGCAGACAATGTCTAGACACACAAAGAAAGAACACTATGTGGTGATGGAGACAGAGATTGCAGTGATGCTTCTACAAGGAGCGCCAAGGATGGCCAACAGCCTGCAGAAGCTAGGAGACAGCCATGGTGTGGTTTCTCCCTCAGAGTCTCCAGCAGCGACCAACCCTGCCCATACCTTGATTTCAGACTTCTAGCCTCCAGAACTGTGAAAGTATAGATCCTTTTTGTTATAAGCCAGCTGTTTTCTGGTACATTGCCATGGCAGCCGTAGGAAACTATCACAACACCCAATGTCCCCTCTCACCCCACTGCTCTGTTCTCACTGTGTGGTGTGTACAGAGTGGGGAGCATCACTGAGGGGGGTGGGATCCTGGCCCTGTGCCCGAAGGAAGGCTGCCCCAGATCCCTGCCCCGTGTACTCAGCCCATGGTGACAGTTTGAAGTAAGGAGTCACAGTCTTCAAGCCATAGATGGATGGGATCTAGAAAGCCCACCATCTGCTCAAAGGGGCTGCTTCCCCTCTCCCCTTTCCTCTAGCCTACTGGTGCCCTGAGGGGATGTGTTGTCAGTATTGCTCTATCTTCCTATGTGTCACAATTCTCCAGGAATGGCTTTCCATATGAAATCTTCCAATTATTTAGATTAATGAATGTTCTGTGCAGAACAAAGCAAACACATCTGTGGCTAGGCAGCCCTTCCTCTAGTCTTGTGATGAGGGGTTGACTGGCATGTGCCTAGCCCTGTGGCCCCAGTAGTCCCTCCTGCCTGGAGCCACACCTCCTCTGACAGCTCCACCATCCTGCTCATTTGCTTGAGCTGGAAAGTAGCAATAATTGTATTAATGATGTTTGGGTTCTTATAATATATTTTAACTCTTTAGGAGCATAGCCTCCCTTGCAATGTGTAAACCTATCGTTTCACTGTCAGGCTTTCAACTTTCAAACACATTTTTTAGAACCTATCATGTATAAAACAAAGGAGAAGCCTGCTATGACCCTTTGAGATTTTTAAGAAATTTCACATAATTTTAAGTGAGCTATGTTATTCTGGATCTAACAGTATGAAAGATGACTTAAAATTTAACTTACCAGTTTGAAACTTTTATTTATTTTTGTTTTGTGTTTCTTGAAAGAAAATTATCATTCCATAATTCCCCCCTTTGCAGAAGTGGAGAAGTGTTTTTTTAAGTTGTATTCCAAAGGGATGTATTTATAAGGGAAGTGTTTCAAAGTGACTCAAGGGCAAGTGAGGATAAGCTGTCTCCCTCACCAGCAGTTGGGCTTCCATGCAGAATGGCTCAGAAAAATCACAGGTCACCATCTTCCTCTTTAGGGTGATAGAATATTGTGGAGTTGGCAGCTTTTGTCATCTGTTACGAAAGCCGCCCCCCCCAAAAGAAAAGATCAGCATTTTTAAAGGTCCTGTGTCCCCAGACTGATTTTGATTTATAAGACTGACAAGGTCAGCTCCTCAATGGCTGTAACCCAGAGCCTCATATGAAGAAACAGAGATTCAATTTATCTCGTAAGTCCAGATTTGTTCCTATCCTCTATGGATCTGAAATCTCCAAATGACAGTGAGGGAACAACTGCTTCTCTATGCTATAGGTAATTTACTGTGTTTTGAATTAGATGACCTCTTTTCATGTAGGGAAAATTAAGTTTTGTGTCACACCTTTATTTTTACTAGTTGCTGCTTTATCATCTTTGACTTTTCTCTGATACTATCAATAATTTAAAAAGAGCCCACAGGTAGGTCAGGGCTAAAGTATTCTAAGCCAGGGATGGATTTACATTTCAATTCTTTTTATCTAACTCCATCACCATTTATAAGTATTAGAAGGGGCTCAAAGTTCAATACCAAGCTAATAGCTACAGGTCAGTCAATAGTCTAAAATAAGGAAACCAAGATGAGATGGACCACAAAGGAAACTTTAAAATCTCATCAAGAAACAAATGTGAAAATAAGGCTATCTTTGGACTGGATTTAGGTACCATATTTATGAAAAAAGTGAATGCAGAAATATTAGTTGAAAAATTTTTTTCTAAGTTGGTATAGGATCCAAATTGAAAGGAAGCAGATATCTAAGTATTTGTATTGAGTTGCATTTCAGAAGTTCCCTGAGTTAGTCCAAATTAGCACCCAAGGCCAAATTCTAGCTTTATAGCCAATTCCTGGCTCATAAAAATCCCATAAAACAAATTAAAAACAACATGTCAAATTATATGCCTAGCCATTGTATGCACAAATGCATAGCCAAAAGTGTATGATATAGCTGTGTATGAGGAAATATCAGATCAAAATTTTTTCATATTCAGAACTCTGCAGTTGTTCCTCCATTATAGATAGCATTCACCAATCTTCTAGCAAGAAGGTCTATAGAGACAGCCATCACCAAATCATCTGCAGAATCCATTCCCTTCTCTCCAGTTTTACTACCAATATCACCTGAAAAAGTTCAGTAATTTCCTGAAAAGATTACACTCTTCTAGTTGTAAAGGATGAGAACTCAATTTCTAATATCTTAAATTGTTGGGATGCTGTTAACTTCAGGCATGGACAGAAACAGGGGCTCAAAGATGTCATAAGCTCTCTGCTTCTCTCTCTCTCTCTCTCCCTCCCTCCCTCTCTCTCTCGTCTCTGTCTTCTGGGCTCTTTTTATCTTAGCTTGGCTTCCTTAAAGCATGCTTTCTCAATATGGCAGGAAAACGACTGCCAACAGTTTCATATTCCCACTTTCCAAATTTAACAATCCCAGCAGAAAGAGATTGTTTCCTCAAAGAGCTCCTGGTTTTGGAGGCGTGCTTATCCCCAAACCAATCACTGTGGACAGAAGAATAGGGTCTCCTGATTGACTAGGTCTGGGTCCCTGCCCATCTTGATAGCTAGACAGTGTGTGGAATAGCTTTCCCTTTGGAAAAAGTAATGCTCCTACTCCAATGCACTTACAGAAATATGTGCATTATGGTATATTAATATACTACATTGGCATTAATTTCAGATGTATAATCGTCTAAAGCCTTGATTTATTATGAACTTCTTGAGAACAGAAACTATAATTTTTACATCACTATATACTAGCACAAGG
Source organism: Lemur catta (assembly GCF_020740605.2). NCBI lineage: Eukaryota > Metazoa > Chordata > Mammalia > Primates > Lemuridae > Lemur > Lemur catta. The sequence continues at coordinate 14,815,604 of NC_059145.1, read as the reverse complement.
CCTAATATATATGAGATATTTAGTAAATATCTATGAATGAATGAGTCCAATATATCATCTGCCTTCTATATCTACTTGGTATCACCCATATGCTTCATTAAGCATAATAACAAAGTTGGACTCAAAGTGGCAGAACTACTGAGAAGGTATCCTAGACTTAATAGAGTCCTTTATAAATGCTTGAAACAATGGGTGAGGAGGGAACAGAGCTTCACTTAATAGAACATTTGGCTAATGTACTTATGCGGTGCATTTTATGTGCCAGGCATTGTTCTAAGCACTGCACATCTTAATAACAACCCTATGAGATATGGCTACTTTCATTATTCCATTATCTCAAATAGGGAAACAGGTACGAGATATTAACTTGCGCAAAGTCACACAGCCCATGAGTAGTAGGAGCATGATTTAAGCGTAGACAGTTTAGTTCCAGAGTTTATGTTTTTAGTCACGACACTACATTGCTTGTATAAGAAAGTGGTTGAGTTTCAAAAGAGCACAGTTCTTCAAACTTCATATTGCCCCACATTTGGATAATACCTAGGGAAGAATAAATGGTCACAACAATATGACGTGATTTAATGAAGTCCACTGAAAGTTACCCCCTCTACAAACGATCTTCCTCGCTGACCTTGTCCCATCTGGAATTCTATTAATAGCATTTAGAGTCTTGCCTCTTTTACTTCCTCTTTGCAAATAATAATGGGAGAATTAAAGCACTAAATCAGTGTTAGGCATTGAAATCTTAAAAATTAACAGTATAATAGCCTGTGAAATTATTTTATCATTTCACAAGGCCAGTAGGAAATTGGATAGGGAAGGCTTGAGGACAAGGGGCAAAAAGAGACTTGTACTAGGATTGTGAAGAGCTAGTTGGGTTTTGTCTAAGGAGATACCAAAAGCAGGAAATGATGGTGGGAAAAATATTTATAGAGCAGTTTACAGTTAACAGAACTTTTCATATACCTTCTCTCATTATAGAAGATATTCATCATAATATTCTGTGAGATTTTTAAAAAATGACTTAGACCAGTAGTTCTCAACTAGGGGTGATTTTTGACCCCCAGCGCCAAGGTTGAGAAACCTTGTTTTAAGGTATAAGTAATCTGGCCAGCTCTTACCCTTGACGAGTTTCAGAGTCCAGGCTAGAACCCAAATCATCTGACGACAAATTCTTTTTATCCTTATTCATATCCTTTGGCATTTTATAGTTTGATACAAGCAATAGCTCTAGGTTTTTGGAATTATAATGATACCACTTTAAGTGGTATAAATTATTGATAATTTAAATTTTAAAATGTCAAAGCCTTTGTGCTTTGAAAGAGTCACCTTTACTCCTCAGAATGTTCCATACGCCCCAGGCCAGTGTCACCTCATGGAAGATGAGTCCCTATCCACAACACGAATGTTACCTTGCTTATTGAGACCTCATATGCCAACATGTCACAATTTCTAGCAAATTATCTTATAAATAGGAAAATGACTAACTCCTTTAAAGCTATTTTTGTTATTATTGAGGTAATTAAGACTTGATCACTACTCTATTTTTGTCAGTACATCTGCTCTTTGGCAAATGAGGTATCAGATGGTCTGTATTGAGCAAGTGCTATGTGAGTATCTGTGGTGTGAATGAACAAAAGGCCTCCTTGTCTGTATCTTTATTTAAAAAAAAAAAACTAAGGCTTTTTTTAGATGTGCTGTAAAGGCCATTTATTATAAAAAGCTGGTACTCATACATAAATTATTATCAACTTATAATTCATCATACATACTTCATTTCTTTAGCTTGAGCTTCTAGTAAATTTTTAGCTGCGTGGATTTGGGCTGCTATATAAGGACATCTCCTTTGTCTCCTTTGTCTGGGTGACTTAAGAGCATAATTTTACCATGAGCCTCTCTTATTTTTCCTTTATTGGCAGTAAGACTTACACCTTAATGCTGCTTCCCAATTTGTCATTTTGGGTTCAAACCCATCTCTGCAATAGCCACCACTGGAGATAGATTTTGTTAGACTTTGTAAAACTTATTTTACTTGGGGCTCCATATGCTTCGTGGTTTGCAAAACCTAACAGCTCACCAATTGTGCAGCAGCAGTGGTCAGTCCAGCTGCTACCACTGTGCTGGCCACTGCTCCAGCTCAGCTCTTCAGAGCTGGGGGCATGGCTGGGAGCATGGCTCACCCCAGGCCAGAAGCCAGGGCCCTCAACTTCAGGCCTCTGCCAGAGAGCCTCACCACCAGCAGCAGCGGGTACAGATCACCCTACTTCCTTGTCTGTATCTTGTGCATTGACTTGGGATAGCTCAGTTAATTTGGATATTGACTTCAGGTTGCCAGAAATGATAGTCAAAGTACAAAAAGAGGACTGATGTAATTACTATATTAAAAGGGCACAGCTTTAAACATGAAAGAAGAGCACTATCTAAAAAATACCAGGAAATGTGCTAGGAATCTCGCTGACCCTATTTTCTCTAATTCTTACCATCAACCTGTAAGATAGACATTGTCAGTTCCATTTTATAGATGAGGAAGCTAAAACTGTGAAAGTTAAGCAAATTGCCTCCAGTCACACAGCTAGAAATGACAGAACTGGAATGTGAACCCCCATCCTTCAGATTCCAAAATCCTTTGTGAAGTTCTTCCACCTTAATATTATATCTTCTCATCAGCCTGAGTCAGAGGACCTGTGGTGGATCCCCAGGAAGGCTGTAGTTCCTCCACCCATGAGAGGCTTCACAAAATGTATATATAGAATTTGCAACCCAGTGTATTTAAGTCTTCATCTGTGCTTTTACAATGCTTAGTCAAAAGTTCTATTAAGTGAGGTTTTGCCCATCCTAGACCATTTGTTTCAAATATTTGTAAAGAACTCTGTTGCAAAGTCTAGCACTAGTACCCAGTGGTTTAGCCACTCTGACTTCCTACAACACATTATCAATTTCTCCCGTAGGATATTTATTTACATACTGACTCACCTAGCCACTTAACAAATATTTATAGGGTGTCTACTACACGCTATCCTGTGTACTAGATCCAGGACATTCAGCTGTAAGACAAACACTGTCACGACCCTCAGAGATGCTAACATTCCATCTGATAAGACAACTAACAAGAAAACAAATAAAACTTCTAGATTGTGTTTAGTAGGAAGAAATAAAATGGCTGCAGGAAAAGAGACTGAGAGGGAGATCCACTTTAGAAATTGAGTCAGGAAAGATCTGTAAGAAAAGACTACTGCTATGTTGAGGTCCTGAGGGTGAGAAGGTGGCAGCTACGTTCAGACGCAGGGCAATGACTTCAAGGCAGGCAGAACAGCAAGTGCAACAGCCCTGTGGTAGAAAGGAGTGTCACATACTCTAGGAACTTGCAAAAGGTCCCTGTGACTAGAGTTCATTGAAGGGTAGAAAGATTAGAATAAAATAGTAGGCAATAGAGGCCTTTGGGAAAAAAAAAAAAAAAGCTAGATCTGTTAGACCCCATAGGTTCTAGAAAGGAATTTATTCAGAATACATAAGCCAGGAGAGTGATGTAACCTGATTTAAAACTTAAAAGATGATCTGGCCACTGACTGAAGAATGGATCTGAGGGTAAGGGTGGAAATAGACAGAACAATTAGGAGGCTGGTTTGATAGACTAAGGGAGAGCAGAGCAGATGGAAAGAAGTGGACATATTTGAAATATACAGGAGAAATTTAAAAGACATTTTCCTTGAATGCACCATCTGTGTACATTTTTTTCATTTCTTAGAATAGCCTCTAAGCCAGGCTGTCTGTCTTATATTCATCTTTGTATTTTCCTGTTCCTTTTCTGGTAATCACGTTGAAAACAAGGTTCTCTAAAAATCCCTCCTGTTCCAGACTTTGTGTCTGTCAACAAAAGCATTTTCTTCCTTGCAAAAAGTAGATGTTAATCCCTATTGTGGGGCCTGAGATATACCACCAACATTTGCTCTTCTGCCAAAGTCACATCAAGTTGTAGAATAAGTTTTTTTTAAGTTCAATTCTTGTATCTCATTAAAAATGTATTGGCTGGCATATTTCAGAAATAAATATGCTTAATAATACCTCATTCAATTTAATCTGCTCATTTACAAAAAAACAATTTCAATGAAAATACATAAATTGATTAAGGGATTTTTTTTCTTATTCATCATTAGCAGTTTTAAGACTAATGGTAATGTATAATAAGCTTTCCCTTTGCATAATGTGATTAGAGCTACCAAAAAGAGAGAAATGGTCACAACCTATCTAATATCTATAATAGTTATTACAACTGAATCTTGAGATTATTTTAGCAAGAAAAGTAGTAAAATTACTAAACAAGTCACATATCTCAATTATGTTTATGCATATGTGGACAAACATCCTAAATAAAGATGAGGCTGTCAAATGATATAGCCGTGATTTATAGTTTGAAAGATGACAAAATGACAGAAATAATTTGCAATGAGTCATATTGCTTCATTTATTTTGATTTCAGAATTACCATTTCTGAAGATGGAAACCTCAGAATCATCAATGTGACTAAATCAGATGCTGGAAGTTACACGTGTATAGCCACTAACCATTTTGGAACTGCTAGCAGTACTGGAAACTTGGTAGTAAAAGGTAATGGCCAACCTAAAGAACTCATATATCAATATATGTGTCCTCATTTCTAATAATGTAATCTTTAGAAGTGGCATCATTCGTATTAATGCATACAGATATCACTGTGTTGCTAAATTAATTCATCATGGCAAACATGATATGATTAATAATTCTTGGGGAAGTGTTGGCCATGAATATGATTGAAAGGCTATCTTATTTCAGAATCATCCAATACAATTTTGAGAATTACAGCCATTGTATCTATTATAGTATTGTAACTAATGTTATCTTCAATCCTTTAATTAAATTTCTTTCAAGTCTCTATAGATTTGAAATTCATGTCTAGGAACACTGTGTTAACAAATTAAAAACTCACAACTCAAGTACTATTTTTAGCAAATATTGTTTAAACAGTGACATTGGTGATTTTTAAAAGAGCTGCCCCTGTTATTCAGAGATATGGATATGGCTTATTATGCTAATAAAAGGTTTTGATCACCTCTGTGCTTTGCCTTAGTCACCCAGCCAACCCTGTCAGTTTTATGGAAATAAAATTTCCACATACTGTACGAGCCTGGGTGCTTTATAGTTTATAACAGAAAGTCCTTTATGCTCTTAGAGCAGCACATGATGTGAAACTATTCCAACATCCTCGGTTGATGATATGGGCTGGAAGTACTAAGTAACAATTGTGAAGGATGAGATCTTAATTTACATTTCATTTGCATTTCTATTACTTTATATTTTACCCTCTCATTGGAGTTTTGAGTTAGAAGGATCTTTGACAATGATTTGACTGAAGAAAAGGAGGCTCAGGTTGGTGACTTTTTAAAAGTCATCAGTAGCAGAAGAGGGAATTGAACCCAGGAATCCTGATTCTGAGTGCTCCTTGGTTCTTTATACGGCACCAGGAAATTTTTTTTACCCATTTATCCTATTTCTGCATAATAGACACAGATGGGTCATAACATATTATTTCCATTTTGCCCATTTGTAGCTCCCTCTGTGATATCAGATAGCCTAAGGCTGTGGTCCCCAACCCCAGCCACAGCCCATTACTGGTTTGTGGCCTGTCAGGAAACAGGCTGCACAGCATCCCCTGAGCTGTGCACCACACCCCACCCACTCCATGTTACCCACCCCTCCCATCCCCAGTCCATGGAAAAATTGTCTTCCATGAAACCAGTCCCTGGTGCCAAAAAGGGTGGGGACCAAAAAGAATAATTGCCTCTATTTTAATTTAAAGAAGAAAGCTAAAAATCACCTAATTATATACTTTAAGGTCAATGGAAGTTGGAAATGTACTATAATTTTGGGAAGTCTTTTTTATCATAAATATTTTTGTCTAAGCAGATAGAAAATGGAAGTCCAAGTGTTGGAACCAAATCTGTGTTTAGATTGATTCCAACTATTTCAGTCCATTAATTACTTCCTCAGAGCAATAGCATCAGTGTATGACCATGTGTCTATTCTGTTTCACAAGGCAAAAGAAAAAGAAATTAAATAATATTTGTAACACACAATTCTCACTAGAGGTCTTTGCTAGTATGTAGCTATCTCAGCTACAAAAGGAAATTTAGTGATCAAATAGGACCGAGAGAGATCCCAAGGTTTCAGAGCTGGTTAGTGTCAGAGCTGAGACTCGTTATAGATCATTTGCAAGTTATGGAGATATAAGAGAATATTAGGCAGCTATCTTAAATCATGATTAAAGGGCAGGGATTAGAATCAGAGATATGTGGGTTTGAATCCCATTTCTCCCACTTACTAGCTCCGTGACCTTGGACAAGATGATTAGCCTGTGTGGGGACAATAGCAGTGCCAAGCTCATAGGATTGTTTTGTTGACTGTGATAATTCACATTTAGTGATTAGCATTGGTGCCTGGCACCTAAGAAATATTAGTAGTTGTTTTATTATTGTTGTTTATATTTTAATTAAATGTCTATGCATATATTCTAAATCATATTGAAATGAACATTTATGAAGTTTTCACACCAATAGAATAGTTAGCAAAGAGAAATGAGCCTACTGCAAAGAAATGACTAAGAAATGTGAAAGATTATAAACACCTAAACCCTACAAACCATAAGTATGCTGTTCTTAATTGTTGAACGTGAGGTATTTTCTCGTGTAGGAACAAGTTATGTCCTGTGTTTCATTATCATAAGCAATGGCTTCCTTGGCTCTCAAGAGAGTTGGCAGAAAGGAGTCTTCTACTTCCCACCAGAGTTCATACCGCAGTGACAGCACCAGCCCCAGGACAAAACCATTCCCAACCAACCGTGCAGTTCCCTGCTGCTCGTCTTATACTGAGTCATGGTGCAAAGCTTACACATATACCCGGGATGAAATATGTTAGGGTCACCTTATTTTCTGTGTGGATATAAATATTGCTGAGACAGTAACTTCTAGCTATTTTAACAAACTAAATAATTTATTTCTTGCCTTCTAGTAAAACGTGAACAGTGACTCCCCAAGTATAGTAAGAGATAGTTTTAGGAAGTTTACAGTTAAACTTTTCTTTTTTAATTTGAGCAATTATTTGTATATCTCAAAGTATTAGGAAAACACTAGTTTTCCATTAATGGCAATGATAAAAACAATCTTTTAAAATATACTTAAGAAGTGAGTCAGCGTAGAGAAAAGTATTGTCTGCACTGTTGCAGGAGGATATGCAAAAGAAATCGTGAGGATGGTAAAGCTGGGAAACATGACTTGAGGACAATTTTCAGGAGCGTTTTAGTGGACTGAAATGGAAAGGATTTATAGGGACATGGGACAGAATTAATAGGTCGTGCCTCTGCTGGCCCCGTGTTTTGTTGAGGCACATGAAACACTTTACAAACTGAAATTTCCTAATAGATGAGAGAAAGGACTAGGACTGAGGGCAGGAAGTACCTGGTCCAGCACGAAAGGAGGAAGGCAGAGGTGTGTGGGTGTGAGCCACGGGTCAAGGCATTGGGCGCCCAGGTGGTCCGATTGCGAGGCAGGACTCAATTGTTCCAAAGCAGAGTCCCTTCCAGGTCCTCAGCTGCAGTCAGTTTCCCCAACAGAGGTCATCTGATTCTTATTTTCTTCTTCTAGGTGAGGTGGGGAAAAAGTCAGAAATGTGAGCTTTGTCTGGCCAATATGTTCATAGAAGTTAACAATCCTGTTACTTTGGGGAAGGTCAGAAGAGATTTGGGAGCTCGTTTATCTCCCGGTGCGCTTGGTTCCCAGTCCCATTAGCATTAATGGGAAGTACCTGTGTGAGCAGAAGGGACACCACAGCACACCGCTAGGTCTCCGGGAAGGACATTAACATAAACCGAGAAAGGCAATTTAGACATCCGCCCCATAAAGCACGATACAGGCAGAGAAAACCATTCTGAACTCCACGTGAACTGTGCCAAGTACCGAATCCTACATCAAAATGCTTGAGCCCTGCACCTTTAATGCAAATGTAACAGTTTAGCCCGAAATGTGACTGAGCGCTGTATTTTAATTCAATTTTGAGATCTACAAAGGGACTAATTTATCAAAGAAGGTGTTCTCTAACTTTAAAATGTGCTTGTATTCATTTCGATCTCCTCGTGTGTCTGGGATTAAAACGCCGTGAAGGTCAGGCATCAGAACACATCTTTCCTAACCTTTTTACGATAATTCTATCATTAACCGCGCTTTGAAAATCCAATTCTCCTTTCTCCCCACCCCTGCCCTTATGTTTTGAAGAGAGGCTGAGATAGTGTCAAACACAGGGTCAGCAAGTAGAAGAGAAGAAGGAGGGGACCAATCCACTACACCACACACAGGAGGTTTAAAATAAATCTCTGGCAAGTAACCATCGAAAGGATAAATATTCAGATTATGCGTGAGCCGGCTCCCAAACTGCAGAATTCTGACAGGTGCCCAGGGGGCTCTTGATTATCATCCCATCATCTGAATTTCTAAATTTTACTGATTTTATTTTTCAAGTTACTTTTAATATATTTGGGATTTGGTTTGCTGTTTAAAATTAAGCAAGAACAGTTCTCAAGTCAAACCCCCAAATCCTAACAGAAAGCATAACATCTGACCTTTAAACAAAGATGTGCTGTAGCGATTGTTGACATCATTAAGAACTCCATGGAAGACAGGATACATTTAAATGCAATATTGTACTTACTAATTCATTTTTATCTCTATGGCAGAGTTAAAGGCAGGCCATTTTGCATGATGCAATGTCTTTGCTGTACAGTTTTATATGACATATATTCTTAAGTAGCAGGCCCAGAGAAGAGCAACTTAGAGTATGTGTCTTGCATATAGTTCAACAAGATAACTATGGTAACAGCAACCCAAGTCCTATTGCTCCCCTCTAGGACTGAAAATGTAGGGCTTTAAGCTATGTATGCTGTTACCACAGCTCTCTTGCTGAACTACATTCAAAATAACCCCAAGTAACTCTGAGGCTGGTGGTTCCAGACTATACTTTGAGAAACTCTGTCCTACACCAAAGAACTTTGCATGTGTCACCTAGCAAGTGAAAGTTCAGTGGAGTGCTTAATAGAAATGCAGATCTCCTGGACCTCACCCCAAACCTGAGAAATCTAACTCTGCAGGGATAAGGCCTGGGAAAAACTACATTTTAAATAAATACCCCAGTTGATCCTCGCACACATCAGAGTTAGAGAACATTTCATTTTCAGGAATTTTCAAACTATGACCTGTGGGCCAAATCCACCTAGCTGCCTGTTTTGGGTACCCCAGAAGCTAAGAATGGCTTTCACATATTAACTGATTAGGAGGAGAAATCAAAAGAGCAATAATATTTTCAGACATGTAAACATTTTATGAAATTCATGTTTCAGTGTCCAGAAATAAAGTTTTGTTGTAACCGAGCCATGTCATTTGTTTACATATTAACTATTGTTGTTTTTGCCCTGGGACTGCAGAGTTGAGTTGTTACAAGAGAGACCATACAGTGTGAAATACCTAAATATAATATCTCCACCTTTGCCTCTTGAACCAGAAAAGCTTTAAATATTTACTATTATACTCTTTACAAAAAAAAAACAACAGTACTTGTCTCTTCTTTTGACAACTTTTCTTCTTCCTTAGATCTTTAAAATTCATTCTAAGATGTAGTCCAGTCAGGCTATACACAACATTTCTTGCACCTCATGCTGATGTTGCCTGCTGGAAATGTCACATATCCTTGAGTCTGATTACTAGCTGGAATAGGTAGGGAGATTTCTTTCCCAGGACCTTAACCTCATCCTAGAATCCAAAGGGTTGACCTCAGATCTTAGATATAAGTTGGAAATCCAGAGGAGAGGCAACAGATCATTGATCGAGAGAGAGGAGGAAAATAATTTGGCAGACACTGGAACAATGCATTCAATTTGATTTTCCAGGATTTGGGGACGCCCCACACTGCTGGAACCAGAGTAGTAGGCCAGGAAGATCCTCAAGTATGAAACATGACAACTGGGATTTTTCAAAACACTGCTCACTTCATAAACCTCCCACTGCTGCCAGCCTTAATCCACTGAGCTGTTCTGCCTTACCTTATACACTTCTCAGGCTACATTATGTTTTCTTCTTTTGAAGTTGCCCATATAACATTTTACCCTAATTTCATTCGGATTTTTTAAAAGTTCTTTTTATTCTTCTATTTATTTAAATTTCTAAATTCAGTACACAGAATTACTTTTATTTTTTTATTTACTTATTTATTTATTTATTTATTTATTTTTTTGAGACAGAGTCTCACTCTGTTGCCCTGGCTAGAGTGCCATGGCTTCAGCCTCGCTCACGGCAACCTCAAACTCCTGGGCTCAAGCAATCCAGCTGCCTCAGCCTCCCGAGTAGCTGGGACTACAGGCATGTGCCACCATGCCCAGCTAAGTTTTCTATATATATTTTATAGCTGTCCATATAATTTCTTTCTATTCTTAGTAGAGACGGGGTCTCGCTCTTGCTCAGTCTGGTCTCAAACTCCTGAGGTCAAACAATCCTCCTGCTTTGGCCTCCCAGAGTGCTAGGATTACAGGCGTGAGCCACTGCACCCGGCCCAGAATTACTTTTATAACAAGAAAAAATAAATTTGTACTTTAAATAGCTTTGATAGAAAAGAGGTCTTTAGTAGGATTTAACTAAGATCACATATACTCCCAAGAAGAAACAAATTTTGCATTTCCATTCTCCACCCCTGCAAGCTGAAGATGCTCCTGTGGTTTACAGAACATTTAATTGTTTCCTTCGTTGCTCAAACTAGTGCTCATTGTTCATCCCATAAAAAGTTTATGTTTAGAAGAAAATATTTCCTCAAATATGTATATATAATACACATATATGTTAGGCATAAAGGAAATTTTCTTATGAGCACTAAAGATTGTCTACAGCATTACTATTGTGCACTATATAAAATTCTTTGGTTTTAACTGTGCGATTTTGGGAAATATCAACCTTTCCATGCATAGCATGACAGACACAATAATGTAGAGTCTTTTCAATTGGAACTTTTCTTGAAAATGAGTTTGAAGCAGCCCACATCTTCTATGTAAAATTATTCAAGGCTTTATCCAGATTTGACTGGGGATCAATCAGAAATCAGGAACCAGCAATGACATTTGGTTGCTAATGCACAACAAAAGCTTTTAACACTGGTCCCTTATAACAGAATACATTTCGACCTAATTAGATGTCTTCCACTGGAACCAATTATTTCTAGGTGATAATTAGGGGTCTTTCTAATAGGATTAACATAAATTCTGACCCAAGGCATCTAGAGTAGGAGGGAAAAGTTTGTTGTTAGAAGTGTTAAATGCTAATTATGATAGGTCTCTTGGTAGAAGGGCAGTGGCCAAAATGTTTCAATACTAGATCTTGTTAGATCTGAGAAGATCTGCTACATTGGAGCTGGTAACAGTTAAGATAGGAGAATCTTAAAAAAAGGGGGGAGGGTAATTGTGCCTAGCTGGTCTTCCTGTGTTCACAAAGCAGGAAATAACCTGGAAATATGATAAAACAGGGCATAATTATTTCCCCTGACATTCTTGTGGACGCTTATGAAGACCACATAGATTTAGCAAATAGTGTGCCTTTAGCAATACCAACCAGGGATAGCATGATTCTGCTTTTGTCCACATTTCTCTGTAAGAGAGCTCTCTCCCCTTTCGTAATGCTGAGATTTCAGTTTATTAAAATTACATACTATGACAATCTGCCCTGACTCTGTCCTGCCCATCACTTCTCCATCCTCGATTTAGAGGGAAGACATAATTCCTTAACAGTTGCATTTCACGGTACGCACTCTGTCCTTTCATGGGAAAATCTCTATGCCAAAGGCAAGCTTTGCATTTTCTCTTTTGGTATAAAAGAAACATTGTGGGCCAAGAAGCTTGTGCAGAAACATCAACCTCGTTACTAATCAGGGAAATGCAATTTAAGCACCACTGTGGTATGATTTTTTTACATATGGGATGGGCAAAAGAGAAACATCTAATAATACCTTTTATTGGTGAGCAGGTGAGGAAAATGATACACACTTTAAGTCGGGATGCAAATCGGAATAGACAATGTGGAGAGCAAGTAAGATTTACAAAGTGCATTCTCTATGGCCCATCAATTCCATTTCTGGGCACTTAACCTAGAGGAAGTCACACATGTTCCAAGGCAGAAACTGGCAAAGATGCTCATTGTGCTATTTGCGATGAAGAAAAATACACAAGAAAATTAAAGAACAATACATATGGTATTATTTAATTATTTAACGTATAGTATGCTTAAATATAAAATTAGTAATGTAAAATAATAACATATAATGTTTACATCCCAAATATGTGTGCAAACATAAGTACTAACTCATGATAGAATTCTGGGGGAGGAGCCTGAAGTGAGATTACGTGATTTTCACTTTAGCTATATTGGTACTATTCTGTCTGAGTAAATTTTTAATATATATTCATAGGGGAAAAGGCTAAAGGTACATGAAAATGTGTTAAAGACTGCTAATTCTGGAAGTAGGAATATGAGTAGATACTGGTACATTTTTGTTGTAGCTTCATCTGTATAGTATCTCAAATTAAAAAAGAAAACCTCACATCAGAATTCTACATAGTCAGATATTGCAGGCAAAATTGTCCAGACAGTGGATCTGATTTCCTACTTCTCTCCCAGATATTGTAGAAGAGACACAAACCTTTTAATTGGTGATATTTAACCCATTCAATCAAAATACTTTCTTTTAAAGAAAAAAGCTCTACTGTAGAATGAAATAATGGATTTTTTTGGTAATGAATACTTACTAATCAGAATAAACAAAACAAACAAACAAAAAAGGCAAACAGAACATGACTCTTTGGCTTCATTAAATGTGAAGCACATAATTAATTTCTTTTCCGGCAATTCAAAGAGACTTGTGTTGTACTGATTCAGTTTAATTGAACTTATTACCACAAGCAGATAATAAGAAGTATATTGAAGATATCCATCTGGCTGGCATTGAAAACCTCACGTTTCATTCTTCATGGCTGTCATAGGCCATACTAATTGCCTCATTTCAGCTGTTTTACAATCAGTATGATTTAGCTATTAATGTGATAAAATCCTTACTGGAGAGGAAGTTGATATTAAAAAGCATAGATCTCTGACCTACCTCTGCTACCATGCTGAACACATCCTCAGCATTATTAAAGTTATATATTTTTGAAATACATAAATAAAAATCCATCTCTTTCTCCTGCATATCTTTTTAGGTTATATCTGTCATCTTACATCTGTCATCTTGCTGTAGAGCTATTCTCCTGCTGAAGGAAAGAAATGGTTTATGTTGAGCTCTTCAGTTCATTAAATGTTTAAAGCTCAATGTAGTTTGTTTTCAAACTATGGCTTGTTTTCTCTTTTATAATTTCCAAAGCTGAAGTGGATTTTAAATGACTAATTGTGTGATAAATAAAGAGAAGAGTAAAATTGGGCACTTTTATCTTCTGTTTCTAAATATCTGAATTTCCTGTGGTGTGAGAATGATGCTTTGTCATGTAGACTGATTTTATGTGCACGCAATCTCTCAGAAGCAGAGGAGATTTTGGAGTGTGTATATGCGCATGTTTTAAATCATCTGTCTCTTTGTATTTTAGAGGTACTCCCATGGGGGGAGCCAACACTTGGTCCCAAATCTGAAAGGGAGGGTTTTGGTCTCTTACAAAACCCTGAACCAAAAAGGAGATGTGTCAGAATAATTCATGAGTGACTCTCACCTTCCATTCTTGGCATTTGTTTTCTGCGCCAGAGGCAGGAGGAATATCATTCTCTCAAAGAAGCAGTTCCACCAAACCATGATTGAATTTCTCTGGCTGTCATAGGCAATCAGATCTAAGAAAACCACCCAAAAGATGTAGGCCTTTAGGTTAAATACAGAATTTGACCAAGATGAAAGCAAGTTAATTAACATTTCCATCATCTCTCTCTGATTTACTTTAGTAAGATCCATTTCTAAAGGTTAAAATGGTTGTCTCTTTTATGTATCCATTTCAGGAGCTGAAAGTAGGTTCCTTGTTACGGGAGAGGAAATGTAAGCAGAACATTTAGAGAAACAGTGGCTTTTTACATGGCCTTCTAGCCGGTCTATAATCAGTGTGCAAAAGTGCAAGACATAATTAAGTGAAGATTAGCAACATCTGCTTTGAAGATTTCCCAAACTAGAAAACATGACACCTGTCATTTTATTAACTTTGCCCCCTTTCTCTCTCCTTTGAAGTAGAACAGATTATAAATGTAAGCAAAGCTTGGATTCTACCTAGAAGAACAGGATTCTGCCTTCTCTTCCCTATATGCTTCCATAACCTAGCCTGCATCTCTTCTGATATAACATACATCTGTCTCCATTAGTTCTGTCCACAGCATGGGTAAAACATCTGGTCACTGTGCTATTTGCACCAACACTTCTTGATGTGTAAGTCAAAGGAAAGTAAATTATAATGACCAGTGTAGTTGATGAGGGGACACTCTGATACAGTCCAAATATGAGGGAATAGTCAAAAGGTACAAAAGACATAGCCATTTTCCTCCCTCTGGGCCGTTGTCTTAGTTGACTGTAAGATCATTGATGGGTCAACAATTTGCTATGCTTTGAAAAAAAAAATTAAATCTAGAACATAATAGAGTATCCAAAGCAAGAGAGGGAAAAATCTAAAGATCTGTTATAGCATTGATTAAAATATAACTAGAGGAGAAAAGTGTTTTTGTTTTCAGATATTAAAATTTGAAATCAGGTTAGAGTGACAACTGAGATGATGACAGAAGGAACAGCTGAGGAAACTGAGGCTGAGTCAGCCAAGGAAGAAAAGACTTACAGACAGTGGAAGGGGAGGGAGGGTCAGTGTTTTCAAATATTTAAAAAGCTTTCAAACTCTATGTGACGTCAAAGGGCAGTACCACAAGAGATAGGTGGTGACTATCAGAGCAGAGGATATTATTTGTGTTCATTAAAAGGAAAAAGTTTCAAACAATTAGGCCATGAAAATGAAATCAGTGATATTTCTATGATTGGTGGTATTCATTGACTAGACATCTACTCTGAGGAAATATTGCAGAAAGAATTCATGCATCCAATGGGATTGTGTGGTCTAAGTGGCCTGTATGGATTATTTTGTTTTCATTTTAGCATTCTCAGGGCCTACCCTGAATAAACCCGTATGTCCCTTTCAACTCCAAAATTTTATCATTTATGATTTTATGGTTTTGAAAAATTATTTCTACCGTAGTGTTTTTCTATCCCTGAGCAAAATCATGCCCTTAGGTTGAATGATGTCACATTGACTTTGTTTCCTTATTGCAGACTCTTTCATTTTTTTTTTCTTCCAGCATGAATTTATCCATAATCAGCAAGGCAGTATGAGTTGAAAAGGTTATTCTGCTAATTTTGAGTAATATATTCTCAAATAATGTATTCTTAAAATAGAGTCCAATAAAAGGATCTCTTTTCTATTTAATCATATGCTGTGGTTTGAAGGAGTTCAATCAACAACATCCCTGTTCAATTCCTGAGTTTTGTATCAGTTGAGAAGTCAGTAGAGGTAGTCGGGCAAATGGTAATCAAATGTCAGGTTTGTTACTGGTACAACTGACAGAGGAGAATGTGGCTTAGGGTCATAGCAATAGTGGGCTTCCCAATACTGAACCCCAAATCATGCAGACTTGTACCACTGTACAACCTCAGGTCTCTCTCACTATAAAACTTATGGAATAGAGGATCAACCCAATATGTGTGCTTCCTTCATCCTTCCAGGAGAAAGAATGGCACTGAGTCAAAAATTCCTTATTACTTTTTCCCAGACTGACCATCACATAAGGCATGAGTAAGGGGAGGAGAAAGGATAGGTGTGTTAGGAAACATCAGGTATGTTTAAATGTCAGCTATAGATGAAACTGGTAGTTCTCACAGCTAACTTGACTTGAACTCACAGGCTTGTATTGTTTGGCTGTCATAGCATTTAAAATTTGTGAATTGGAATGCCTTTAGACAGGGGGCATGCATTCTCTAAATTGACTCCAGACCTTATTATTCCTTAATGTCTTAAGTCTCTAAATCACACATTTATGATACTGCCAGGTCCTCTATGAGCACTTGACATGCTGTATTAAGTGGATCTCGTTGCTCTGTGGAATAGGCCCGCCTTTGATTATTTCCAATTTTTAAATTATTAAGTAGATGTAAATTGACCATGTTGGGGACATGAGAAGAAGAAGACTGGAAAAGGGGATGTTTCTAGTCTATTTATAATTCTGTGCATGGGTCTGTACCGAATCTGCATTTCTCTCCCGTGTCTGTACCGAAGGTTATCAGTGGGAAAGAAACTCAGTTATCTGAACAGACATGGTCTTCTCAGGAGCAGTCAGTGGTTAATTGGGACAAGAAAACACAAGTCATTATCTTTGAGAAATATCAAGCAAATGAGGCAGGTTGTCACCTTTTACCAGAAACAAATTAGTCCTGTCTTTAAAAAGACTCTGCTCTCTCCAGCTGCTGATTGGGAATTCCTGTCAACTGCCAAAGAAATAGGGAGAGTGTGGATTAATGGTACTAAAACAGTGGTCATGAAATACCCATCAACCCATTTTCTTATTTTTATGAATATTTCTAATTGATTTGACTAATTTGTTTGAATGACAAAATTTGTGCTAAGCTTCAGTTTCAGAAAACAGAGTGCCATTTTCAGCGAAGATCATTAGTGTACCTATATGTTTCGGAAAAGTTCTGTGTATAAAGGAAAAGCCATAAATTATAGACAAAATAGTTCTTTCTCTTGGCTAATTTACCTTCATGGACTCTCTGCCAGCTATGGAGGTATATAGTTCAGCTTTAGCACAAGAAAGAGAGAGAGAGAAAAGTAATAAAATAGTAGATAACATGCTGGGTTATAAAGGTTGTGAATAGTATAAAACTTGAGAAGGTATGACCTACTTTTTCTACAATTTGTGGATACGGGGAATGATTGCAGTCTAGTGGAAAGAACAGTTGAACTGAGGGCTTGTACACCTGGGTTCTGGTCCCCAGACTCTAGTTTTTGCACCTGTAAAATGAAGATCTTTTACTAGAGACAGTTAAGGCCTCTTCTAGTTGTAAAGTCCTATGATTTGATTTAAAAAACAAAAAAACACTTTGTTGAAATAAAGCATTAAAGCATTCTAATTTCAAATTTCTTAATCACTCAAAAACAAAAAATCTATCCGGAGGTGCTCTGACACAGGCTCCCACCCAGAGAAAGTGAGATGAAATCTGTGGAGGACATTTGCATGGTATGAACATTTATTTTACACAAATTCAGGTTATGATACTGAAGGAAACAGAGAGATGTTGCAATTTGAATAGTGTGGGCAGTTTCTCCAACCAGTCTATCCATGAGTGATCTTCAGATAAGGATCTGAAAGGACATTGGACTCAGTTTGCCTCAATCCTCATGTACCTTTTAAAATGTGATCATCTTTCCACACTGAATAGAAATGATGACATGTAGATTTTATACAATATGGACAACAAACATGAGCCACCTGCTTCAACTGCTTCACAGCCAAAGAAGGAGCTAGAGAGAAAACTGCCTCATTTGAACGGCATATTGACTCCAAGGTGGTGCCTTACTGAGATTTGTAAGGGCAATTATCAGTATGTAAAGTTTTTGTTTTACATACTGACCTTATAACCGAGCCTCATGTAGATGTATCAGAAGGCAATGAAAACTTGTACATGACTGTTCATAGAAGCCTTATTCACAATAGCCAAAAGTGGAAACAGCCCAAATGTCCATAAGCTGATGAATACATAAACCAAATGTGTATATCCATAAAATGGACTATTATTCATCCATAAAAGGAAATAAAGTACTGAAACATGCTAATGATACATGGATGAAGCTTGAAATCATGATGCTAAGTGAAAGAAACCAGACACAGAAGGGCACATATTCTATGATCCTGTCTATATGAAATGCCAAGAAGAGACAAATACATAGAAACGGAAAGTAGATTTGTCGTTGCCAGGGGATTCAGAGAGGGGAGAACTGGGGCAGACTCCTAATGGGTACAGGGCTTCTTTTTGGGATAATGGAAATAGTCTGGAATCAGATAGTAGTTTTGGTTGCATAAAAAAAAAAAAAACACTGAATTGTATACTTTAAAAGGATTAATTTTATGTGATATGTATAATATCTCAATTTAAAAAAGGAAAAAATAAGTAATGATCTACTTTGCACACTAAAAAAAGAGAATGAATGAAAAAGAAAAGGAGGTAATGGAGCAAATTTACCAGCTGTGGTCTCCAGGAACCATATAATTCCTAGAGCTGCACATGTTCCTAGGGATCACCACCTTTATGGCTTCAGTTACTTTGGTGTTTCTCTTGATCCTGCTTCTACTATGATAACAACCCTCAACTCTACTGCTAGAAAATATTGCTGGAGAATATTCCCCCCATCAGTCTTCTGTCCACCGTAGCTCTACAGAATCTTGGCACCTTCCTCTTTATTTCTGTGTCACCGTGCCAGATATTAAGAGCATAGTAATTGGACAGAGAAGGTCTCCGGTTGATCCAATGTAGCCCTTCTGTTCTTTTTTCTTCTAATACATTATAGGAGGAAGAATACAGGCTTTCGAGATAGACCAGTCAGGTTCAAATTTCAACATTACCACTTACAAGCTATTCAAAGTGAAATCTGTAAAATGAATACAACGGTATCTATTTCATAGTATGGTTGGGGAGGCTAAATTATATTGTGTTTTTATATTAATGAGCACATATGAATACTCAAATAGTTATTGCCTTCTTTTTCTCTGACTACTGTTCACAGTCCAGCAATGGAGAGCTCCAGCATCTGGCCAAATGGCCATATGCTACAAACATCTTGTCAATGCCACTGCATACTTGGTTTCCCAAATAAAACCTTCCAGACCCATTGGGGCAGTAGTCCTGCCCCTGTGGCTCTCCAGGGCTCTGCTGGGTAGCCGCACCCCTACAGCTTTGGGTGGGGGGGGCTGCCTGGCCTGTTGGAAGCAAGGTGATGGTTCTCCTTTGGAAACCCAGAAGACAACCCTGATGATCTCTGAATTGTCTTCAGGGTCATTCTTCCCTTATCTTGAAGAATAGCACACATTCACAGCCAGATACGTCTATGGACCTGTTCTATAAAATTCAAAAATT
Source organism: Lemur catta (assembly GCF_020740605.2). Taxonomy (NCBI): domain Eukaryota; kingdom Metazoa; phylum Chordata; class Mammalia; order Primates; family Lemuridae; genus Lemur; species Lemur catta. The sequence continues at coordinate 14,796,359 of NC_059145.1, read as the reverse complement.
CTAACAGCCTTCCTTCATTTCTTCCCACCTCCTTCCCCTCGGTTCAAACTGTCAGTTTTCCTGCTTGAGTGGCTAAGTAAGTCTATTATTCATACCCAGACTAATCTCCTTTTCAAAAGGTCCCTTGGCCACAATCTCAGTGTTCTCTTCAGAATATGCTTTCTCATTTGTTTTGCAATATGCAAAGGATTTTCCACATCTTTTATGCTTAATAATTCGGTCTCCTAGTCATATCCTCCTTCTTTCAATTTACTATAAGCAGTCAGGAGCAGCCAAGCTACTCTAACACTTTGCTTAGAAATCTCCTCAGTTAAATATCCGGTTTCATCGCTTGCAAGTTCTACCTTCCAAAAAGTACTAGAACACAAACACAGTTCAGCCAAGTTCTTTGCCACTCTCCCAACTTAAGCAACAGAAATTTATTTCTCATAGTTCTGGAGACTAGAGAGTCCAAGATCAGAGCATTGGCAGACCCAGTGTCTGGTGAGGCACACTTCTTGGTTTGGAAATGGCTGTCTTCTCACTGCATCCTCACATGGCAGGAAGAAAGCTCGCTAGCTCTCTGACCTCTTCTCATAAGGGCACTAATTCCATTCATGAGGGCTCCACCCTCATGACCTAATTACGGCCCAAAGCCCCCACCTCCTAATACCATCACATTGGGATTAAGGTTTCAACATATCGATTCTGGGGGGACCCAAACATTTTAGTCTATTGCCCTCTATCACAGGACCCTATTCATTCATAACACTTCTGTAATGTAAACATATTTTTTGTTTTTGCTTACTTGTACATCATGTCACCCTAAGTAAAATGAAAGCTTCATGAAGATCAGAATTGCTGACCTGTGCCCACGGTCTTTAGCACATATGTTGTACACACTAGGTGCTCTATAACTGAATGAATGAAAGAATGAATGAATATATCAAAAGACCACATAACCAGGTCTCCTTCTGCAATGTGTTGGAATCATGCTGTCATAGCTGATTCACAGATTGCCCCAACTAGAAGGTCCCTTTGACACCCTTGGAAGAGATGCAGTCATCTCTTCTGGCCTCTCCTTTGTGCAGAAGAGACTAAGGGAAGGGAAAATTTCATTTCCAAGCTAAGGCCCAATAGTTTTGCCCTTTTTGCTTCACCACACTGTCTCACAGAGAAGCTCAGAAAATTCTTATTATTAAAGAAACTGCCGAGCAAATTGGTAAGTAGCAGACCAGGAAAAACAGAGATCCTCAATGGCATCCTCTACCATAATGGGCTTTGATGTCTGACAGGCCCAGTCTCATATAACAACTCCAACCCTCTTAGCAGTTCTGCGGCCTGGGACAAATTAACCTTTAGAAGTTTCAGTTTTTTCCTGTATAGAATGGGAAATGTCAGCTGTGATAAGAATTAGAATTCTCTATGTAAACCACCTAACAGCACCTGGAGTTTAGTAGGTACCGTTAACTGATAATCAATATCACTCTGTCTGTGTTTCTTTCACTCCTGCCCACCCCCCACCCCCCGTCACCTCCAACACCACTTACCCAAGAGCAATGTCTCAAAGTGCCGACCTTTGTGTTTTGCTGTAGTTCCCTAAAAATTTGCCAAACTCCAGCAGTGTTTTTGTAGCCGTGCTGAGGTCTAAGAGATTAGTCACTCTCTTCTCAGAAAAAGTAAATCATTACTGTATATCTATTTCTTATATTTATGTTGTTTACTATTGTGCATTTATTATAAAACCCACAAATCAATGCTCTCAGCAGGCAAAACTGTTCAAATCTGCAGCCTGTCCTGTTTTTGTACTAGGTCTTTGACAAACCAGTATCCACCTGCCCTGAATTCTGTTTTCTGAGGGATGGTGGCTTGGGCAACTCTAGTCTGTGATTGATTTCTGAGTGACTTGTACTTTATCAAGGAGCAGATATGATTTCTCATGTATCTGATTAACCTTCTCTGTAAGATTGCCATCGTTTCTGTAATGCCGGTGGATTATTCTGTGCTTGGAAAGATGTATATCAGCTCATTTTAATCAATAGCCTACAAAAGGTGTCACCTGGCTCTGCCTGTGGTTATCTATAATGTCTGACCCAAAGGGTACTGTCATTTGTCAAATAACCTGGTTTAATTTAAAGCACCTAGGAGATGAAGTTGCCTTTATTTTAAAACAGTATGCAGAACAATACATTAGGTTAATAAAATGCATGCTTCTTTTCTATGTGCCACCCTATTAAAAAGAGAGAATACCAGTGGGGTAAAATACCCCCTTATCACACAAGACTGGCTTGGTAACCCATATGTTGGCATGGGAGGAAGAGAGGAGTAAGGCATGCAATACGTTCTGTGCCGGCATAGCACAAGGGAGCAATGATGAAGTATCACTGGGCTGTCACATAATTTTTCATCAAAACTAGAATAAATGGAATGCTGTTGATAGGCTGGGACAACAGAGATAAACCAGGACTGTCTTGGGCTTGACCCTTTTTTTGTAATTTAAGAAACTTCCTTGTAATGTTGAATAACTGGGATGTTTGAGGTTGATGATGTTTGTGTGACGTATTTCTCTTCTAGATTCACCGAGAAAAGTCTTTGGGGATATAAACTAATCATTGCTTATTATTCAGCCATGTAGGGAATGTTGTGTTTCCATATTTGAGAAAATGGGTCTTATGCAGAGACAGGAGGTGTAAATTCTTGGAAAGGATAGTCTTTCATCAAGTTCACACAGTTTTCAGTCTGTGCTAAGCTCCTTTTTCATGGTCAGTTTAGGGAAAATGCTAATGCCTCCTACCCAAACTTCTGTTTGGAGATATAGCAAATCAAGCGGAAAAATGCCATTCTCCTAAATGAGCGTTAGGCAACAGAACAAGAAATCTGCCAGGCAGCATATTACCTGGCACGATGCTCCAAAGAAAACAAACAAATCAGAGTTGGATTTTTTGAGACTAAATAACTGCAAACCAAAGAAACAGGATTTACATTGAGAAAACTGTAGGAATCTTATGGAAAGGTTGACAATATCCCCAACTCATTAATATGATGGGCAGGATTAAAATACGTAGCATTTTTGGGCTTCTTAACATGTGCTTTGAAACCTCCCTTCAGATCCTGATTTCACCACTTTCTAAGCTTCAGATTCTGCCTTTGTAAAATGAAAATAATACCCACCTCCTCGAGATTTTATGCATTTGAGTGAGATAACGTTATGCAGAGTACTTAACATATGACCTGACTCAGAGACTCTCTGCAACATAATAGATCTTTTCCCTTCTAAGGCTGCCCAGTTCTGGAGGCAACTAGCTATATTGTTGTATTTAAAGAACACAAGGCCGGGCGCGGTGGCTCACGCCTGTAATCCTAGCTCTGGGAGGCCGAGGCGGGTGGATCGCTCGAGGTCAGGAGTTCGAGACCAGCCTGAGCAAGAGTGAGACCCCGTCTCTACTAAAAATAGAAAGAAATTATCTGGCCAACTAAAAATATATATACAAAAAAAATTTAGCCGGGCATGGTGGCTCATGCCTGTAGTCCCAGCTACTCGGGAGGCTGAGGCAGTAGGATCGCTTAAGCCCAGGAGTCTGAGGTTGCTGTGAGCTAGGCTGATGCCACGGCACTCACTCTAGCCCGGGCAACAAAGTGAGACTCTGTCTCAAAAAAAAAAAAAAAAGAACACCTACAGATCCAAGTTAAAATTTCCCCTCCGCAACTTATTGTGTGATATCCTGTTTCCTCATCTTTGAAAGAGGGATAACAATAGCTGCCTGACAATGTTTTGTTTTCTCAGCTTTAGTTTTTCCCCACAGTTTTATACGGACAAAGAATAAAGAATCAAATAGGTCTAAAAGGCTTAGTATGAGAAACATAAACCCTCTTGCCTCATTTTTTTCCCTTTCCTTAAAGGCAGAAACCACTGTCACCTCTTTGGGCATTTTTGTTTTTTTTTTTTTTTTGCTTGTTTACATGGATTTTCATCTTTAATGTTTTTTTTTTTTTTTTTGCATAGTATCATAGGGGTACAAATGCTTTAGTTACATAAATTGCCTTTGCACCACCCGACAAGCATGCCCATCCTGCAGACAGCACGCACCGCATCTGTTAGATGTGAATTTACCCATCCCCTCCCCTCTCCCACCTGCCTGACACCCTATGAATGTCACTTCCCATTTGTGCACATTAGTGTTGATCAACTAGTACCAATTTAATGGTCAGTACATGTGGTGTTTGTTTTTCCATTCTTATGATACTTCACTTAGAAGAATGGGCTCCAGCTCCATCCAGGATAAAACAATAGGTAGTTCATCTTTTTTTTTTTTTTTTTTTTTTAATAGCTGAGTAGTAACTGCATGGTACACATATACCACATTTTGTTAATCCACTCATGTATTGATGGGCACCTGGGTTGTTTCTACATCTTTGCAATTGTGAATTGTGCTGCTATAAACATTCAAGTGCAGATGTCTTTTTTATAGAATGTCTTTTTTTTCCTTTGGGTAGATACCCAGTAGTGGGATTACTGGATCAAATGGTCCATCTTTCATTTTTAAAAAGATATTGCTATCTCTTGATTCTTCTGTTGTAAGGATTATCTTTTGACCTCTTATTATAGAAAATGAGTTTTTAGCTCTCCTTCACACCCTCCTAATATAAATAAATCACAATTCTGGTTAGATCATTAACCCATGATTACATAACTATGACTGTGCAACGTATTTTCAAGTGAGGAATGTAGCAAACCATGATTACGCTTTCTTGTTTATACTTTCTTTCTTTTATATATCATTTTGCTTTACCTAGGATCCTGTTGAGGGCTAGACACCAAGAGTTAGAGTTGATTAGGGTTGACTGCCTTAAACACTGGGCCATGGTTAGTTTCATCAGAGCACTGAAGACAGCCTCCTCCTTTTCTGGGAGGTCAGCCTATAGGAGATCAGTCTTAGACAAGTTAACCTTTACCTCTCGATTATCATGGCTTAAATTTCTAGGAACTCTCTTCCAGACTGGATGTTCCTTATTTGTAACATCCTTTTCTTGTTTATCCATGAATTCAATATCTCATATTGCTCTGAAAATATTAATGGTAGAATTTCCTTTTGTTTGCTTTGAACTTAATATTTTATGTTAGAAGCAGTCCTCAGATGTCTATGGATTGTTAGCTGTCAGTCCGTATTTAAGAGTGAGGCACTAAAAAGCTAACATGAAGCCATGAACACGTAAATGATGAGTTCAATATGGCAGAACCATTTCCTTAACTCCCCCAATTCATGTCCGTATTTTAGGTCTTTCCTGTTGGACTGATCACTGACAACAAAAAGCATTTCCAGTCTCCTTCTTGAAGGACACAGGGTTCACTGCCAGTGTCCTGGGAGCCATATTTAGGAAGGAGTGAGACTCTCATCACTCACTACGTGAGCATTTACCAAATCCCTGCTACTCTCAATTCAACCTGGTATTCTTTGGCCCAAAGACCTTCCTCTGTATTATCTGCTTGGAATTTAAGATCCCAGCATACTTCTGGGGTGGGATGGTTAGTCACTCAGCTGTGTGAAATAAGGGAGAGTATCTATGGGCCTAATTGATTCTAAACAGTATCCATTCGGTGTTCTATTACCTGCACTTCTGGCAGTATCAGAATTCCTCAATCTTTGAGGCTTATACTTATAAAGTATGTCAGATTGCTTCTTGTCTTTTCCCTTTTCCAGCTTAGGGGTTAGAGTTTTTTTGTCTGCTAACCATCTATTGCTTCCCAGTATCCCCAGTTTTAATGTAATCATACCTCCAATCATTCTATCTGTCCTTATAGAGTTACGTTTTTATGAAAAAGATTCCTGTACTACTGTTTACTGAAGTTTTAGAAGGTTCCTAAGACCCATTAGGGTTCTCATAAAGAGGAAATGAGTTAAATTATGGAAAGAAGTCAGCACAGTGCCTGACACATAATCGTAGTGATTATTTTTGTTGCTTTGTTATTATTCTATCCTTCTGAAATCATTCAAGTATATATATTATTTTCAGTCAACTCTACAGAGCTGAATAGCATGGACAGGGAGGGCCCTGTGAAATTAAGACCTATCTAGTTCACCTTGTTGCTGTTCTTAGGTTACCTATGTAACCATGATCATTTAGACTGAGACTGTGAAAGAAACAGGGATTGAGTATGAGTGACACCCAGCCACGAACAGGATGAGGATTCTAGCTCTATGTTCAGCATCATGTAAGTACACTGTCATATTGAAATGCAGATCTCTGTCACTGGTAAGTTCTGCTGACTCTTGTGGAAGAATGAATTGCTCATCTGAAGTTTGTATCCCACCTCCCTTCACGTATCACTTGTACAAAGTCACACGCAGCATGCCTCAGGTGACCCTGCAGGGTTAGCAATCTCACAGTATGTGTGAGAGAATTTGTGCTAATGCTCCAGAAGCAACCCTTAGTCCTTGTGCGATTTCCGGCCTCTGGGGAATTATAAAATAGAAGACACATGGGGAAAACAAAGGTTTGAAAAGATTCTGCGATTTAAAGACAAAGATACCACTTAACTAAGCTTTGTTTAGACCTTTCATGTCCCTCAATAAAGTATATTTTTGGCTATGCCCAATAAACTACTCGAATAATCCATTAAGATAGCTGTGGAAATCAGCATAGCAAACTATCAGTGAGCTAGTTTAGTTATTCACTGGTTATTAATCTTCTCAGCTCAGGGTCATATTGTCCTGTCTTCAGCATTTTTCACAGTGTCTGATGATGTCCAGAGAGTTAATGGGGGTCCTGGAATGTGGATACAACAGGCACTATGATCCCTTGACTTGATGTTATTCTAGGGATCATCTCCAAACTTCGTGTGTCGCCCTGGCAAACGAGCAAGAAAGCACCTGTGCTATTAATCTGGGTGTCTGTATGCTGTTCTGGCAAAGAAATGCCTATGTACAATGATAATTTCCTTATGATACTTTTACTAGCAGAAAATTGCTTTGAACATATGTTATCAATTTTAGTAGCTGTCAATTTTGCGTCTTCTTTAGCTTCCTTGTAAAGCTGAGGCAGATTTTGCCATGACTTAGAGGCCCACAATATTTCTTTGGATATTTGTATGGACATTTTTCTCTAAATTTTACTCCCCCACTCCCCAGTCTCTGCATGTTTGGAGAAGTTGTTCTCCTCTGAAACTTCCTGCACTTAAAACACATGGACCCAAGCACAAATGGGTTCAATGATGATGATGATGATGATGGTGATGACGATGATGATAGTAAAAATGACAGCTGACTTGTATCAAGCACTTAGAATGTTTGTCAGATTACATTTGCAGGCATAGGTTTACCACAAATTAAGACAGATTAACTGACTTACAAATCAAGTAACTTTCCTATAATCAGTCAACTAGTAAATGGTAGAGCAAAAATTTGCATACAGATTTTTGTGACTTCAGAGCTCAGTTTCTTTTTTTTTTTTTAACAGGTTTTGTCTTTTGTTTTCTATTTTTTTTTTTTTTGATTACTGGAACAAACCTTATTTTTTTTAATTTCAGGATATTATGGGAGCACAAACATTTTGGTTACATGTTATGACTTTGCCTCACTCAAGCCAGGATTAGAGGTGTGCCCTTCCCTCCTACAATGCTCACTGTGTCCATTAGTTGAGTTTACCCACCTCCAACCCCCAACCCCCAATGAATATTACTACCATGTGAGCACCTTAGTGTTGATCACTTAGTGCCAATTTGATGGCAAGTACATGTGGTGACATGCACTCGAATGTTTATGGCAGCACAATTGACTATTGCAAGGATGTGGAAACAACCCAAGTGCCTGTCAATCCATGAGTGGATTAATAAAATATGGTATATGTATACAATGGAACACTACTCAATTACAAAAAACAGTGGTGATCTAACACCTCTTACATTATCCTGGATAGAGCTTGAGCCCATCCTCCGAAGTGAGGTATCACAAGAATGGAAGAATAAGCACCATATGTACTCGCCACCAAATTGGCAGAGCTCAGTTTCTTAACCACTTCTAGTCTGATAGAGCAACCTTCTATTTAGAATCTACACTCTATAATAGAGTCTAAATGGCAATCTTCAATTTGGATCTGCATGGTGAAGGTTCTATCTTTACAAGAGATTCTTTTACTCAGGCTTTTTATCTTCAACAAAATATCAGTTGAGATTATGCAGGGCATTCTTGGCCTTTGTAAGGATTTTGACATTTACTCTGAGCCAAAAGTGGGGACATCTTTGTTTCTGCTACACTGTTAGGAACAGCTAACCTTTGTTGACTGCTTATGAGTGGCAGGCTCTATTCTCAAACCTTTACATTAATTCGCTCACTTAGCCCTCAAAATATGAAGGGTACATTAGTATTCCCATTAGATCCGGGGAAACTGAGGTACTAAGGAAATAAGCAACTTGTCAACATGGGAAATGGTAGAATTAAAATTAAAACTCGAGAAGTGTGGCTCCACTGTCCACATTTTTAATCCCTAAATTAAACTGCCTCTTTTAATCCCTAAATTAGACTTCAAGGAGTCTAATTTTCTAATATATAATGAATTGTATAATATATATGTTATATAATACATAATGAATAGAGAACTTGGGAATGTTTTAAATCCATGTTTTTTGCTTCCGCTTGAGCTGAGCCATCGTTTCTGGAGCTGGGCTCTGTAAATAACTGAGACATTACTATGTTTTCGAGCATTTGACAGTAAAGTCTAATGATTCCTTTTTGGCTTTCCCAGAGCTGCTTCTTGTCATTCTTCTCTTGGATCCTTTTCCTAACCTCATCACGCAGGCTTAGTCCGATTCCCATTTTTTTCCTCTCCTTTCTTATGTCTTGACTCCTGCAAATACCTCTGATTTGAACATATCATGTCATATTCTATCAGAATAAAAAGAGAATTAGGCAAAGCTCATTTATACCTGAACACTGGCAGCCACCCAAACACCTCTTTCACAGTGAATTACAGTGAACAGTGAGCTACAGTCATACTGAAATGAATAGAAATTAGTAACTTATAGGGCTTTTGAGTCAACCAGACCTGGGATCCAATACCTGTTTTCTCTTTCTAATTACATCGATAGCCTTGGACAATAGCCTCCCTAAGACGGCCTGAAGGACATCATCTATTACACGATGATAATAATGATACCTATATCATAGAGATGTGAAGTTTAACTGCTAGTGATCCATTCGCTCTACAGATGTTTATTGAGCACCTATTATGTGTCAGTAACTGTGCTATGTGTAAGGTATCTATGCTGAACAAAAGAGACATGGTCTCTGCCCCCACAATGCTTGTATTTTAATGAGGCCATAAATGCAGGCGTGTAGCCCAGATCCTGGCACATGGTAAACACACCGTGTGTGTAAGCTGTGCTGATGATAAGGATGATGGTGCTCAACAGTGGTGACGGAGCCATCACAGCCATCGTGACATCATCACCATTTGACCAAAAACTCAAAGTGGAAATTCCAGTCTACAGAAATTAGGCACCAATAGCAAACCTACTTATTCTTTCTTTTTCTACTCATATAAATTATCCACATATAATATAAATAATCACAAAACAATAGGGAAAATTTTTAGTAAACACATTCCCTGAACACCTTGATAAATATATGTCGAACTTAGCTCTTGGTGAGAGTAATAAAGGTAGACATTTTTAGCAATTTCTTTTAAACACATACATTGAATCTTCTGCTGAAAGACAAAGGGTTGACAGAGTTCCAAAAATCATAATGAAAGTAACCTCTTCGGACATCAAGGTGAATGGTTATCTTCACGATTAGCAAACAGCAGAATTATCTTTTATCATACAACCATATTGCCGCATTTTCTCTGTTCTTGTTTTACCTCCTTTTCTAACCTATGCTATAATGTTTCTTTCTGAATTTGCCGCCTTTCTCGTCAGTTTCACAATTCGTCCTTCTGGGTAGTTTTCCAGTGACATCCTTTCCTTTTGGAATGTGCATTTGTGCAGTCTTCCCACTTGAGAAGCCAGAATATTGTTGGTGCATGAAGTGTCTTTGGTGTGTTTGGATTTAGCAGCTAGCTTGAAGCAGCTGGCAATTGAACATAAACTCCTGTACTTGAGCATTCATGCCTGAACCAGAAATGACTTTGTCATCTTCACTGGCTTTTATTAAGCAGCCAGCAGCTGCCTTGGAACGATGACTTACTACAGTGAGCTCGTTCCCTTAGAATGTCACTCTCTTTTTATTCTCAAAATAAGTGGTTCTTTTTTTAATTTCTTCCCAAGCAAATCTTTGGCATCAATAGTAACAGTAATAATAGTATCTCACACTGTGTAGCTCTTTATGGTTTATGAAGCATGTTAGAATCCATTAACTCATTTTGAATTTCATAGTCATCCTGGGATGTCAGATATCATCACCTCCAAATTACAGATGAGAAAACTACAGCTCGGAGATGTCAAATGACTTCCTGGTGGTTACATGCCTAATCAGTGCTGTATGGCCAAACTTAGAAATTAGGTTTTTCAACACTAAATTGAGTGAGTGTTTTATACATTTCATTATGCTGATATTTTTAGCAAAACCTATGTGAGCATTGGAGTACCCTAAGAGAAAGTCTTATACTCCCTGAGAAATAACTTCCAGCTACCATTTCTGAGATAAGGTCTGGGCCTGGGCTTATTTCCAGTGAACTGAGTGTCTGGCTTACTTGCGGTGCTCCAGCCGTGAGGGCTTCTGCTATGGGAGATCTTGGCAGGGAGTTCTATTGGCTGCCATGTTGTCTGAGTGAACCCTGCATCCTGCGTGAACAATGCCCTCTGGGGTTGTGAAAAGTGGCAGGTCCTGGTATGGTGACCAAAGGAAAGATGGCCTTTCTTAAGCAAAGCAAATGTGTAATGGATAAGAAAAGGTTTTGTAAGATAGGTAATAATCTACAAATGCAAGGGTCATGTGCCTTGCACATCTTGCCTTGCTTGAATGAGTTATTTCTGTGAATATATTCAAGTACCTCTCTGTTTGATGATGCAGCATTTTACAAACTCTGTTCACTCTTCTGTGCTGCATCCCAGAGAGATACCCTAGGAACTTGGAATGAGTCATCAGGTAATGTGTGCATATTCGTTATAACCTGGGCTGAGGTCTTGCATCACTATCTTCCCTACCAATAGTGAGCTGTTAGATTCGAATGCATAATCTAGGAAGTGACTGTATTTCCTGTAAAGTCTAAAAAGATTTATTGAGGAATGGGCATTTAAATGCACACACACACACACACACACACACACACACACACATCCTCCTAGGGATTTTGTTTGTTTTAATTAAAGTTATCAACATGTTTCTGGAATGAAGAAGCCATTAATTTTTTTATTCAAATAACCAAGACCTAGCCAGAAATCTATTTTTCTTTTATCCCTTAATAAATCTCTCTGGAGTATCCCGCCAATTTTTAATGCTGACCATTACTCAATATTTTCAGACTACAGCAGCACTAGAGTGCTTCGCTTATCACCACGGCAAAGCCCAGTTGTCATTGTAGACAACAGTACATGGAGATTTGGAAAATTGGAACTTTGGGGCACATCAGAACTCTGGCTTAAATTCCAGGCACCTCTTAGATGGAAGTAGCAAGGTACAGTTTATCTGTAAATGCCTATATTTACAAAGATGCAGCTTGCCCAACAAAGGTGTTCTATTTTAACATCCTCTATTTTAAAACCCAAAGGATGGAATGTGGTTCCACAAAAGACTGTCTTTTCACTTTTTAAAAATTGTTTTCTGGCTATGTGCATTCCGCTTGATGTGAGTGTCCTTTATTCAGCATGTGATATCTTTGGTGTTTGTCAGGTAGAAGACTTTGCTACCCTTTGCCTGTGTCTTTCTTGCTCTGTTTTTCTGTATTTTCATCTCCTTTCCCTGTCTCCTGGCTTTCCCATTCTCCCTCACCTTCATTATCCTTTACATAGATTAGATCTAAGTTGTAAATTATTTGATGTATCTTTAGATTTTTATGTCCCCTGTATGTTGACATGAAAAGTTGTAAACATCTCTCTGAAAGTAAACTGAATTAAGTTGTTTTATACTTCTCTGACCCTCCATTGATTTTTTTTCCCCTCTCTCTCTCTCTCTCTCTCTCTTTCGGTCGCAACTTTTCAATAGAAAGAAAAGTTTTCCTATCTCTGGTGTGAAAGATTGGACTAAATGTGCAGTGACCTGCAAACCTGCCCCAGAGAGTTCTTCCTTACAAGAGTGCGTTTTCCAATGATTTGCCTCTTTTTCCTCATTAGTTCAGGATTCTTCTAATTTTCATTCTCCTTCCTTTAAATTTCATAGAATGTGTGTACAGATCCCACTCTGAAGCATGCAATGCAACAGGAAGAAGAATCTTTTAGTCAGCCAAACTCATATCTTACCTAGCATGCACACAAAGAGGGCGTTTCAGCAATTGCAGGGGATCTAGGAGCTATTAATAGCTGTCCATTCCAAAGGGTTTCAGGAAAAAGTTCACTTGGAATTACAGACAAGCCCCCAAATAAGCTAGTCAGTTGGAGGGGAGGGGGCAGCAGAGGGGGCAGTGTTTGATTTTGTTTTGCAGAAAGCTTTATAAATCAATCCTAACTAATACATCAAATGAAGAGAGAGTAGCTAATAATGTCCACCAAGATATTAATACTCTCTGTTTTAAGCGACATATGCTCCTTGGTGACCTCTTCTCAAATCTATAAGCAAACAAAGAAGTGCTGTTTTAGAATATAAGAATTATTGCCTGTTTCTCAAGATGCAGAGTTCTTAAACCGAGGAAACTGAAAACATGTAGAAAATTGCTGACAGGAGCAGGTTAAACAGAAAGGAGGGACGCTTTCTCCCTCTGCTGAGGTTTCAGCACCATCTACTGTCCAGAAGATTAATCCTTCTCCACGTTGCAAATTGTGCATGACGTGGCACTCGGTTGTTACTTTGCATGTAATGACAATGGAAGGCATTGTCTTTGGAATTCATTGTCCTTGCCTCAAAGTATACATTTCATTTTCTTTTCTTTTTTTTTTTTTGTAGTTTAAGTAAATATTCACTTACTTTGTATCAGTCGACACAGCCAAATGCCCAGCAGATGCAATAATACATTTCTTTAATCAGCAAAGACCTCATTATGCCATTCTTATGCATTGTCTATGATAGAATTTACTTTATTTCACTGACACTAATGGGATTTCTTTGGGACCCTTTTGCTCAGTGACTCATAAGGGAGAGTTACTCATGTGTAGTAGCTGTAAGAAATAGGCTTATAATCTTTGCTTCTCAAACAGAAAACATTCTATTTATTATTTGATGAAAATGTTTCTCCATGGGTAAAAGATATCTGTGGTTCCCATTTATGATTCTTTTTTATCTTCCATCGCAGTCAAAGGTATGCCATAGAATGATTTTAATTATACCTTGACTTGAAGATAGAATTTATTTAATTTGCCAATGAGAACAGTCTTTTCCAATAGTCCTTTTATATTTTCATTTCTTTTAAATCATAAAGAAAGCTTCAAAAAGAAAATGTGAGAGGGTAAATTTAACATATGACTCCCTCCTCACCTTTTTTATTACTTGCTGTTTTGCTTGGGGAGTATTCTTATTCATAAAGGAAGCTTAGGCACCTACAGAAAATTCTTTACATTTAGAAAGATGTCCTGGATGAGAAACCCTGCTACTAGAATATGGCATAAATTTAACTCTAGGAGGTTTGCTTTGCCTGGTGATGTGTAAAAATGAGAGCAAACAAGTTGACCATAAATGATTTTAAGACAAATTATACCTTGCTTATTAAAAACAAACAAACAAAAAACTCCTTATTAATAATTGTAACCAAGTTAGAAACTTGGGAGGCAATCAAGAGCGTTTGGGTGTCATTAGAACAGTCATCATAATTAAATAGGTGCTTTATGCTACACATTTTGACCAGGCAAATCTAATAACTTTGATTATCCTTTGGCTGCTTGTCTCCCAAGTACCTGTACTTGGCCACCCTCAATTGGCTTGTGCATAGCAGTTTCCATTTGTGGCAGTCAAGCTTATTAAACAGCTCTGCTTTCTGTTTTTTCCCCAGTCCTTGAAAATAGATCGGTAAGCATTCTGCTCAGGGGCGATTTGTAAATTGCTTTACAGAAGGCTCCAGTTTGTGCTCAGTCGGACTGAGGTCAGAATTTGCCTTGTGTTTTCTTCTGATGTCGTTTGTCAAGTAGCACGACTCATTCAGAGAACCAGGTCACAATACTACGTGGCAGTGCTTTTCAGCGTGAATCAATTAAAACCCTTAACTCATGAAGGTGCCCTATGCCATTGCTGTGTTATTTCCGCCACCGAAAAGGGAAGATTTACTTGTCTTTTGCCAAGATGAAATTATTGTTATTTTTCCAATTGGTTCCTCTTCCCTTCTTCATATAACAAAGTCACATTTTAATTGTGTTAACAAAGAGAAAAGTAAGATAAATAAGGATGCTATTGAGAAAAATAACGTATGCTTGTTTTAAAATTTTAAAAATTCTCAATTCATGAGCATAGCTACTCAATAGAAAACAAATGTTAGTGAAAAGTAAATATGTCTAAAATAAATCAAATCTCTAAATGATTTCCAAAAGAGTAATAATTATAACCCAAGTAGATATTTAGAAACAAACCAATTATGTAGATGCCTGATATTATCTGGATGATGATACACTTAATATATTTTAGTTCATTAGAATATGTTGGCAGTTAAAGTTTATGCTTAAAGTCAGGGCCTGGATCTAGGCTCCTGGCTCCTTGCAAGAGAATTAGGCAAACAAAAAAAAAATTCTACTAGATTTCATATCTTTTTTGTTTATTGTTTTTTATTTTATTTATGCATTTGAAAATATTACAGGGGCACAAATATTTTTGGTTACATGGATAGCTTTTGTAATGCTTGAGTCAGGGTTATAAGAGTGCCCATCACCCAGATAGTGCTCATTGTACCCATTAGGTAAGTTTTCACCCATCCTCCCTTCTTCCTCCCCACTGCTTGATTTCCACTGAGTTTTCTTCTCTCTGTGCACATGTGTGCTCATCAGTTAGTTCCAATTTAATAGCAACTATATGTGGTGTTTGTTTTTCTATTCTTTAGATACTTCACTTAGGATAATGGTCTCCAGTTCCATCCAAATTGTTGCAAAAGGCATTAATTCATCCTTTTTATGGCCTAGTAGTACTCCATGGTATACATATACCATATTTTGTTAATCCATTCATGAATTGATGGGCACTTGGGTTATTTCCACATCTTTGCAATTGTGAATTGTGCTGTAACAAACATTCCAGTGCAGGTTGTTTTTAATAAAATGACTTCTTTTCCTTGGGGTAAATACCAAATACTGAGATTGCTGGATCAAATGGTACATCTATTTTTAGTTCTTTGAGGAATCTCTATACTGTTTTCTACAGAAGTTGTACTAATTTGCAGTTCCACCAACAGTGTATAAGCATTCTTTTCTCTCTGCTTCCATACCAGCATCGTTTTTTTTTTGGGGGGGGGGGGGGCTTTTTAACAAAAGCCATTCTAACTGGGATAAGGTGATATCTCATTGTGGTTTTAATTTGCATTTTCCTGATGATCAGTGATGTTGAACATTTTTTTCATATGTTTATTGGCCATTTGTCTATCTTGTTTTGAAAAGCTTCTGTTCATGTCTTTTACCCATTTTTTAATGGGGGTGTTTGTTTTTTTCTTGCTGATTTGCTTAAGTTCTTTGTAGATTCTGGTTATTAGCCCTTTCTTGGATGTATACCTTGCCAAATATTTTCTCCCATTCTGTAGGTTGTCTATTTGTTCTGTTGATTATTTCCTTAGCTGTACAGAAGCGTTTTAGTTTAATCAGGTCTCATTTATTTATTTTTATTGTTGCTGTGATTGCCATTGATGTCTTCTTCATAAATTCTTTGCCTAAGACAATATCTATTATAGAAGAGTTTTTCCTACATTTTTCTTATAGAATTCTTACGGTTTTGTGCCTTACATTTGAGTCTTTTATCCATCTTGAATTAATTTTTGTGAGTATTGAGAGATATTGATCCTGTTTCATTCTTTGGAATATGGCTACCCAATTTTCCCAGCACCATTTATTGAATGAAGCTTCTTTTCCCCGATGTATATTGTTGTCTGCTTTGTCAAAGATCACTTGGCTATATGTGGATAGTTTTATATCTGAGCCCTCTGTTCTGTTCCATTGGTCTAGGTCTCTATTTTTGTGCCAATACCATGCTGTTTTGGGT
Source organism: Lemur catta (assembly GCF_020740605.2). Taxonomy (NCBI): domain Eukaryota; kingdom Metazoa; phylum Chordata; class Mammalia; order Primates; family Lemuridae; genus Lemur; species Lemur catta. The sequence goes on along the minus strand of NC_059145.1, from coordinate 14,780,130 downwards.
ACTTTAGCCTTGTAGTATAGTTTGAAGTCTGGTAAATTGATGTCTTCCTATTTGTTCTTTTTGTTTAAGATTTCTTTGGCTATTTGGACTCTTTTCAGTTTCCAAACAAAGTGTAGAATTATTTTTTCTAGATCTGTGAAATATGACATTGGTATTTTGATGGGGATTGCATTGAATCTGTAAATCACTTTAGGTAGTGTGGGCATTTTAACAAGAGCAGACCAAACCAAAGTCAGCAGAAGAAAAGAAATAATTAAAGTCAGAACAGAACTAAACAAAATGGAAAATAAAAAACAATGCAAATGATCAATGAAACAAAAAGTTGGTTCTTTGAAAAGATAAACAAAATTGATAGACATCTTGTAAGATTAACCAGGAATAGAAAAGACCCAAATAAGCTCAATCAATCAGAAATGAAAAGGGAAATATTACAACTGATACAACAGAAATACCAAATATCATCAGTGAATAATATGAAAATATCTATGCACAAACTCTGTAATGTAGAGAAAATGGAGAAATTCCTGGAAACACACAACCTCCCAAGACTCAATCAGGAAGAAATAGAACACCTGAACAGACCAGTAATGAGCAACAAGATTGAAGCAGTAATAAAAAAAATCTTCCAAAAAAAAAAAACCTAGATCAGATGGATTCACAACTGAATTTTACCAGACCTACAAAGAAAAGCTGGTACCCATACAGCAGAAATTATTCCATAATGAAGGAGGGAATCCTTCCCAGCTCATTCTATGAAGCCAGTATCACCTTGATACCAAAGCCAGGAAAGTACAAAATAAAAAAAGAAAACTACAGACCAATAACCCTTATGAATGTAGATATAAAAATCCTCAATAAAATACTAGCAAACTGGATTCAACAGCAGACCAAGAAAATAATTCACCATGACCAAGTGGGCTTCATCCCAGGGATGCAAGGATGGTTCAACATATGTAAATCTATAAATGTGATTCACCACATAAACAGAAGCAAAAAGAAAAAACATATATCATCATCTTAATAGATGTAGAAAAAGCATTCAACAAAATCCAGCACACTTTCATGTTAAAAACCCTCAAAAAACTAGGCATACAAGGAACACATTATATCTCAAAATTATAAAAGCCATATATGACAAACCCGCAGCCAACATCATACTAAATGGAGAAAAGTTGAAAGCACTCCCACTGAGAACTGGAACAAGACAAGTGTGTCCACTTTCACCACTTCTATTCAACATAGTGCTGGAAGTCCTAGCCAGAGCAATCAGGAAAGAAAAGGAAATAAATGGTATCCAAATCAGGAAAAACGAGGTCAAATTGTCACTTTTTGCTGATGCTATGATCTTACATCTAGAAAACCCCAAAGACTCCACCAAGAGACTCCTGGAATTGATAAATAAATTCAGCAAAGTCTCAGGGTACAAAATCAATGTACACAAATCAGTAGCATTTCTATACCCCAATAACAGCCAAGCTGAGGGTCAAATTGAAGACTCAATACCATTCACAGTAGCTACAAAGAAAATAAAATATCTAGGCATATACATAGCCAAGGAAGTGAAGATCTCTACAAAGAAGACTACAAAATGCTGACAAAAGAAATCACAGATAACACAAAAAAATGGAAAAATATATCATGCTCGTAGATTGGTAGAATCAACATTGTTAAAATGTCCATACAATCCAAAGTGATTTACAGATTCAATGCAATCACCATCAAAATACCAATGCCATATTTCACAGATCTAGAAAAAATAATTCTACACTTTGTTTAGAACCAGAAAAGAGCCTGAATAGCCAAAGCAATCTCAAGCAAAAAGAGCAAACCTGGAAGCATCACATTACCAGATGTCAAACTATACTGCAAGGCTACAGTAACCAAAACAGCATGATATCGGCACAGAAATAGAGACAGACCCTTCACATATTTGGAAACCACTAGCGTGTCTCTCTTAATTTCTCTTTCTCATGCCAAATGCTTTCAGTTATTTAGCTGTTACAGATTTATTATATCCTTCACTAACTCAGATGTATTAATCTGTCAGTGAATCCAAACCATGTTCCTAGTAAGCTGTGGTCTGACTAATGAAAAATAAAACCAAATTATTACCTCTCTAAATGGGAACACCACATGTTCCTAATGCAACCTAAGATTGCATTTTCTTTCTTGGGCAGCTACATGGACCCCTTGGAGACTGAAATGTTCAAGTTTTATTCATGTGAACTGCAAATTCCCCAGTGTGTACCTGTGTAGCTGATTTTTTTTTAGTGTATCTTTTTGCCTTTACCCCTATTAAATCTTATCCTAGATGAAAACGTTGGTCCTACTTGAAATCACTGTGAGTCTTGATTCTCACCTAATGTTTAGGGTATTCTTTTTAGATGTATATTTTATGCAGAATTGATAAGTACAATTTATCTGGCACAGATTTTATCTTTATTGAAAAAATGGGGCCAACTATAAGTGCCAAAATTCATCCCTCGAGATGCTACCTCCAGGATTATTGTCATCATTAATTAGCATTCTTTGATGTAGCACTTAACTATCATTAAAAATAGTTCTCTGTCCAGTCTTCTTTTGTCATTTGAGGTGAGCTTGGCATCAACTCTTTGACTAGCTCTAGGCCTTTGAAGAATTTCCATTTTTTAAATTCTCCCTATAAAAATTAATTTTTTAAAAAAGAAGACACAACACTATTGGAAGTTACCATCAAAACCATTTAGAGTCAAGAAATTTGCTAACAGAAGGGATGTGTCTCCTTCCATGAAAGAAGATGACTAAAATATACATTAAATATTTTCCTGATAGGCAACAAGTAAATATCTTGGCTCTGTGAATGAAAGGTGAAAAAATTACAAACTAAAATAAAGCATTGGTATGGTATAGGGAAAGCAACATCAAAATGGAATCCTATGGACCCAAAAGCACCTGTTTTTACAATTAATAAGAGCTTTAAATCAGAAAGTCTTTCCACCAACAGGGAACGTTTGAATATCACGTGGCTTAGATAAGTGGTGTAATTTATATATCTAATTGTCGATATGATTATTAACTGAGTGGTTATTAACAACTTCATGGTTGTTACAATCTTTACAACAAAGCACTTAGTTTATCTTCTGTCATCTGTACATTATAGAAAAGACTATAGAAGGTAAAAGAATTACTTTTATACTCTAAGAGGATTAAACACGTGGTAAATATGTATTTTTAAGTCAGTCTTCTGGAGTTCTAGACTTATCATTCTCTGCAGCATGAACCAGCCACACGTAGGGACGTTTAGACGTGTTGTTGGTCCTATTTATTGTTGCTATTTAATTACATCCAAATTCAGCCATCAATTCACATCTTGAGTTCTAATTGCCTTTGAGAGTTCTATGCAGAGAACAATAGCTGAAGCGATTCTTCAGAATAAAAGTCATAAATATAAGTTCTTCCTGATTTTGATGAATTAAAACCAAAGAAGGGGAGACAGTTTGTTTTGCAAGAAGCCATCTGTTTATTTGTGTACAGTGTTTGTATTCAAATTTAAGGAAATTAATCAAGTAAAAAACATCAGAATTCACAACACAGAAAACAGGAATGCTGAACAAACACACACTTTGAGAAAACAAAGTAGCTAATGAGATTTTGAACCTCTTTAGTTTAATCTTCTCTAGTCCCAAGGAGACCTCTCTGGTGTGTGTACAGTGCATGACTTACTTTGCATTGATTCTTGCTACTTCAGGGCTCAGAACATGAATCGGCGACAAGTGCTAAGTTAATGAATTAGCAGCATTCAGCACAGCAACTGTACCAACATAAGCCTTTATTTAGGGAACTTCTCTGGTCCTTGGTTAACAGGCAGCTGAGTTTACCAATAATAAAAATTCTATCCCAGATCCCTACATGTGCATAAAGAGACGAACATTTCTTTAGGAAACAAATGTCATTCAAAACTGTGAGCCAGAATTTCAAACGGCTCTAGGCTTTGGGGTATGTGCCAACTCCTCGCTGCTTGCCCAGAAGTTGTCAGGAGATAGGGAGACAAGATGTTTTTAGGGACTGGAGCCTGGGCATTTGACTCTACACTCATAAGTTTGATGTGTAAGCTTAGAGCTAGAGCCAGCATTTTAGGCATAAAATTATCACTGCTTGTTACCTGTCTAAGGCAGTAACTTCATTACTCATGCAGTGAAACTCTCCGCAACCATCTGCACCCCATGGCAGAAATTCTTTGAATTCCTTCAGCATTTAAATATCTTCAGTTGACTACTCATAATCAAGTGCGAATTTCTGTATTACACCCTTAGACTTGTTCTCTCAATGATTTGTGTATGGAGAGCATGTTTTCAGCAAAACAAGAAGTAGAATAGCTCAAGAGACAGTTTCTTAACCACTCTGAGACATCAGTGTCCTCATCTATTAAATAGGGATGATAATAGTAACTGTTCATTAGGAATAAATGAAATAATCCATGCAAGACACTTAACAGTGCGAAGGGGCTCAGTTATTATGAATATTATTATTCTCTCAGCCTCCATTGTATCTGCTACCCGTGCAACACAATACGTGCTTGATGGATACATCAACAAAAGAATGTATTACAATGAAAATTTAAATTGCAAAATCAGTGCTATTTAAAGAAGAATTAGGCAACATCTTTGTCAAATAAAAACCATAGTGGTACATAATTTTAGCCTGGGATTACTTGTTTCAGTTTTCATTTTATAGGTGAGGAAAATTTAAATTCAAAAATATCAAATGACATATTAAAAGGAAATAGGGTTATTCCTAGATTTTTGTTTAGAATAATATTTGCTCTTACCTCCTTTCCTCATTTAAAAACAAAATCTTATTGTGTATCTATTGCTGAGGTTTAGTGAATCATTAGAGCAGATTTTTATTATGTGGCTTGCAAAATCCTCGGGTTTTAAAATAAGGGATTTTCCATCCCATTGCCTCTCAACTGGCAATACCTGTTGTTCACTTTTCATTTCATGGACGTGACTCATCCAGCAGTGACTAAAAGTGCATTAATCCACTTATCATGATCTCTTTCTATTTTCAGAAAACAGCAAAAGTATATCCCACTGATAGGTTATAATCTATTTAGGACAGAGATTTCCCTTTTCTAACAACCTAAGATGTTTTCTTTCTGTATTTGGATAAAAGGGTAAAAAAAATATTTTAAATATTCCGTTTAAAAAGGAAATTTTAGTATGGGTTGTAGGGAAGGAAGACCCATCAAAGTTCTCCTATGAGATATAATTTCAAAATTCCCAGCTGGATTTTAATCCAAGGGGTTCACTTAATAAATATTTGTATACCTCACAGCCTGAAAGAGAATTAACCAATGTTCTTTTATTGTTTGGTTTTGATTTGTCTTCTTTGTAATTGTTTGATTGGTTTGGTTTAGTTTTAGTACATAGATATTTTTGGAATATTATTCTTTAAGCATATATATGGCCTTTGTATTGAATTCAAACTGCTTCTCACCATTGTACTCTCTGACACCATTTATTAAATCATATTGCAGTGAAAATTAAGGTACTACAAGCTGGGTGGGGTGGCTCACGCCTATAATCCCAGCACTTTGGAAGGCCAAGGCAGAAGGATTGCTTGAGCCCAGGAGTTCAAAATCAACACCAGCCTAGACAACATAGTGAGACCCTGTCTCTACAAAAAATTAAAAAAAAAAATTAATACTGTGCTGTGTGCTTATAGTCTCAGCTACTTGGGAGGCTGAGGCAGGAGGATCACTTGAACCCAGGAGTTCAAAGCTGCAGTGAGCTATGATGATGCCACTGCACTCTTGCCTGGGCAACAGAGTGAGATCCCATCTCAAAAAAAAAAAAAAAAAAATTAAGGGACTACAAGTGTGTGAATGTAGTTTTGGAGTTTATAAACTGCCTCAGCTAAGCAAGCTCATTCTATGCCCAGTGAGAACTATAATGTAAAGGGTGAATTTAAAAACTAATTGGTAGTTCTTATTTTGAAGAAATATCATACATATATCATTTTATCAACGATGTTCATTATAGCACTATTTATAATTACATTATATTTCTAATAAAATTTGCGAAAATGCCTGCTAGTTTCAAATGGTTAAAACTACAAACAATACCACATTATGCAGATTATAAAAATATGTTGCTATAGGTATAAACGTATCTCTATGATATTAATATTATGTAGGGACAAAAGGAACACTGTATGTGTCACATGTTTAAAACGATGTAAAATGCAACAACTGAAAAACTATGAACCAAAAAGACTGGGGGAAATTATACCAAAAGGAAAATAGATGTTTTATCTGGGTTGGGTGTTTTTTGGAGGGGGGTTGGTTTTTGTTCTGTCCCTTCTTTTAATTTTCCTGAATTTTCTAAATTTCCTGTACTAAAACATTTACCACTGTTATAATAGAAAAAAACAAAAAGCCTGACAAACTTCAAATCAACATGGATTTTCCTGTTTGCACTCAGCAGAAATGTAGCTTTCTAGTGAAACTGGAGAGGTATGAAAACCTTTTCAAAGAGGTCAGTCAGAGGAGGCTGCCAGAAAGCTCTTCCATGAGCGTCTTCGGAGATCTAACCCTTGTGTTCCCCAGCTGAGTTCTCTTGCTCTGAGAAGGTTCACATAATGAGTGTTTTCATCTTTTCACATTAAAAATGACCTCCTGACCTGAACCTGAGCCTCCCAGATGACTGAGGTTTGCCAGTGCCAGTCACAGCCTAAGAAAAAATAAAGCAAAATTACTTAGTACTTCATCCTGCTCTTGGATTCCACATTTTATTTCCACAGGAGCTCACAGGCTTTGCCGTTGGTGGTGTTTGTTTTGTTTTAACTCTCCAGATCCAACAAGGGTGATGGTGCCCCCTTCCAGCATGGATGTCACCGTTGGAGAAAGTATCGTTCTGCCGTGCCAGGTAACGCACGATCACTCGCTGGACATCGTGTTCACGTGGTCATTTAATGGACAGCTGATAGACTTTGACAAAGACGGGGACCACTTTGAAAGAGTCGGAGGGGTAAGTATTAAAGTCAAACTATCCACCCGAAACACAGTATGTTACTGAACTTCTCGAAACTGACTCAAACTAACTTGTTTAGACTAACTTGAAAACATACATAAAAGTTACTATTTTATAGTTTTGTTCAAGTATCTTGTGTATTTGGCAGGACTACTCTCTTATCTGCACAACAGTCCTACAGGGTAGTTATTCATTCCTGTTAATGAATTAGGAAACTGAGGCTCACAGAGTTGTATGACTTGCCTTGGTCTCATAGCTGCTAAATTGCAGAACTCAGCTATAAACCTCAAATCCCAAGCTCTGTGCCCCATATCATAGTGTATGCCATGGAACCTGATTAAGAAAAGAGCTTAAGAATAATTTCCTTATATGTTTTTAGGCTGCTAATTAAACTCCCTTTGGTCTTGTAGAAGACTCCTCTTTGTGAATTTAGGGCTCTTGTCAATCTGAAAGTCTGATTGGGTTATTTATTATTTCCAGGTATAATAATTTGAATTCAAATGGTTGAATTTTCAAAATGCCTTACTTTCCATAAAAATATGTATTATCATTGAATACATAACAAAAAGAGGTTAAATCATGAAACGATTTGTATCTATCACAATAGTCCTCAAAAAATTTTTTTTCTGCTCTAACACAGCCCTACATTCCCGTTGATAATAAAGATTCTCTCCAGCTGCCACTCTCATGGAGGGGTCCAGCCAAAAGACAGAATATAAAAATGGTCCTATGATTTGAAAAGCCCTCCCTACTCTCTGTGCTTTCATAAGAATCTGATTTGTCCATCCCCCCTTACGTGGAGAATAAATGCCCTAAAGCTTACCACGTCATCCGTATGATATATTGGGGGCATATTTTCCACTCCACTGTAGTACAAGTCCTGTTCATTACATTCATGCTGCATTTCTCAAACAAGGCTTCTCAATTGAGTCAGAACATCAAAAATTATTTGAATGACTATTTTCTCAATTCCCACCAAGGATAGTATCTGAATGGTACCACTTTAGATGCAGAGGAGAGAAGTTAATTCATTACATCAGAGGATGGCTCGGTTCCTTGGGGATTCTCTCTTGGAACCCTGGTTGAGAAAGATGGGATGAAATTGCCAATAGTGACCATTCTGGACCTCTTTCATATGGTTCAGCTTAATAACTTTGGCTAAGTGAAAGAAATATTGACTATTAATACTTCACAAGGACATTGAGGATATTAAATACCTTGAGGTCTAAGAAAGTACATAGCCCAATGCCTATGACAAGAGAAGTACTTGATCAACTTTAAGGGTTGTATTAATTGAAAGAAGGATAACATTGAGTGTAATAACAGGAAAGCATAAATCTAGAAAATTCTTCATAAATTAAGCAGAATATTTGTTTTCACACTAAAACCAATTTCTTGGGCAGCAGAAATATTAAAAATACAATCTCGGCCGGGCACGGTGTCTCACGCCTGTAAACCTAGCACTCTGGGAGGCCTCTGGGAGGCCGAGGCGGGTGGATCACTCGAGGTCAGGAGTTCCAGACCAGCCTGAGCAAGAGCAAGACCCCGTCTCTACTAAAAATAGAAAGAAATTATCTGGCCAACTAAAAATTTATATAGAAAACATTAGCCGGGCGTGGTGGCGCATGCCTGTAGTCCCAGCTACTTGGGAGGCTGAGGCAGGAGGATTGCTTGAGCCCAGGAGTTTGAGGTTGCTGTGAGCTAGGCTGACACCAGGGCACTCACTCTAGCCCGGGCAACAGAGCGAGACTCTGTCTCAAAAGAAAAAAAAAAAATACGATCTCCCAGAATGGCATGGGCACCAGCCAATCAAAACTAATACCTGACTGTCAAAATGGGTGTCCTGCCAGACGCATATGACCTTTATGCTGGACTAATGCCAGGGCTGTGGCACATTTGAAGACACTCTACTGGACTCTAGCACTGATGACCACCTTTTATACAGACCTATCTGTAGGGTTGCTCTCATTCACCTTCCGTATAGAAAATGTGTTTTCTCTGTGAAACTAGTGCTAACACCAGTCAACTATGGCTAAGAAATATGTGAGGCTGGGCACAGTGGCTCACACCTTTAATTCCAGCATTTTGGAAGGCCAAGGTGGAAGGATCACTTGAGGCTAGGAGTTCCAGACCAGCCTGAGAAACATAGCAAGATCCCATCTCTACAAAAAAATTAAAAAATTAGCTGGGCGTGGTGGCACATGCCTGGAATCCCAGCTACACAGGGGGGCTGAGGCAGGAGGATCACTCGAGCCCAGGAATTTGAGGCTGCAGTGAGCTATGATGACGTCATTGCACTCTAGCCTGGGTGACAGAGTGAGACCCTGTCTCAAAAAAAAAATAAAAAGAAAACAGAAAAAAAGAAAAAAATAAGTGCAAATTAAGGACAGAACTACAGTGTGTGAGACCTAAGCATATGAGCCATGAGGATCATTTATATCTGTGGAGTTCAGACTCATATACAATTCTGAAGTCAAGCCCATTTCAATTTCTACTTCCCCGGTCAGCATGGAGGAAATGATGCTTGGTGGAGTCAGCCTACTGAGGTTTTATAAAAGTTATTATTTCCTTGTCCTCTGATACCCCAGAGTGCTCTTTCAGAAACAGAACAAACTACCGAAAATAAGCTGAAGCCGTTGTGTTCTTTTTGTTAGGAACATAAAAAAATATAGATCTTAGTTAACAGTTTGGTTTGGATGACTTCAAAGGGAAAGAGAAAATTATTGTGGTCTCCTTGTGTGAGACTCTTACCTCAGGCCTGACTTTTATTTTTTTCTTTGTTTCAGTTTTACTTTAAAAAATACAAGTCTGTTCAGAATTTGTAAATAACCAGAATATGTTCTAATTCACGAAATCACATATTTCTGTTAATAGGTTCTTGTGCTATGAAATATCCAGGCTACAAATTTCTTTCACATTCAAGCCTTTGGTGAATAAAATGAATTATTGAGATAGTGTAGGCATTGCCTTAAAGTGAATTTGGCTTCCCACCTTAAAAACAATGTGGTTTCTCACCTTCCCTGCACACATTCTCTTGTGAGGCATGTTTTTTATTTGAGCCTATACTCAAAGTCCCAACATGTGAATTGTCTTACATAAATAAGTAATAATAAAAATCATAATAATGATGATCATAATTTCTAATATTTGCAAAGTTCCTATTCATGTTATCAAGTGCTTTCTTATATACAGTTGACCCTTGGATGAGTTTGAGGTGCACAGGCCCACTTATATGCAGATTTTTTTCAACCAAACGTGATTGAAAATATAATATTTGTGGGATGCTAAAACTGCAAATACAGAGGGCTGACTTTTCATATACATGAGTTCTGCAGGGCTGACTGTGGGACTTGGGTATGCAAGCATTTTGGTACACTTGGGGTCCTGGAACCACTCCTTTGTGTATACCATGGAATGAGTGTACTAGCTATTTAATCCTCACAGAAACCCTATGAAATAGGTTAGCAATTATTTTCCCATTTTACTGAGCAATTATAGGACTTGATCAGTAAACAGAAGAATCTGGATGAGAACCCAAGTGTTGTAAATAAAAGGGCTTCTGGGCTAAAAAAAAAAAAAAAAAATTACAGCTCTTCCTAAATGTGATTTCATGTCTTTGACATGATTGTTTCACAAAGAAAATTGATCATGACCATCAATGACACCAGTTTAGATTTACTCTGTGCTTCACAGTTTTCACAAGGATTTCACTTACAACATAAAATCTCATTTGATTCTCATAACCTAGCACAAAGGTCTTCGGGGAGATTAAAAGACAGATGAAATCACACAACAGGGATCAGCCTAAGACAAACAACTAAGTACCAAAACTGTAGCTCTTCCTTCACGATGTGCTTTTGCCTCTTTTCTAAACCTATTCATAATTGGTAGTTCCATCTCTTCCATTGTCCTCAGTAAATCTGAGTTTGATGTGTTTTGCTTAAACAAAGGAAGGAAAATAAGTACACATTAGTTTTGAATGAGGATAAAACCTTTCTGGATGGTAGTATATTAATAGCATTATCATTAAGAACAGGGAGTGGAGCTGACTGCGTGGGTTCAAATCCTGGCCCTGCCATTTACTAGCTCAGTGGCTTTAGGCAAGTCACCTAACCTCTTTGTGCTAGAGTTTCCTCGTCTGTAAAATAAGGATAGCAAGAGTACCTGCACCATAAGACGTATGAATATTCAGTGAGTCAATGTAAGTAAAGCACGTGGAAAGTGCCAGTCATATACTCAATACCATGAAGCATCATCCATAGTTACTGTCACTGGGGGAATAGCAACACAAGGGTCTATAGTTTGAAATGGGAAAACGAGTGTGGACCAATGTACCCTAAATTATCTTGTCATCCATGAGTAGTTTAGAATGCAGTGTAGCTTCCCAAATCTGGCCCATAGGGTGGTCTCTTGCTGAAGCAGCTGTTCTCCAAGCTTTTAATTAACAGGGCTATGAAACCAAACTCCAAGGTGTAGCAGTGTTCTTCAGTTAAAGTGCTGCCTTTGTGATAGCCTGTGGAAGCATCTCCTCATACTTATTAAAAGTACTGGCAAACAGTGGAGAAATATTTCTGGGGCACAGAGACATCCATACCGGTATGTGATTAGTCCTATTCATCTGCTCATCAAACATGCATTTGGCATTTAGAAAACAAATTAGCACTGTTCCATAGTAGGTGATGCAGGATTTCCTTGGAGAGTCTGATCCTCATAATCCTTTAATTCAAACCTGGGAGCAATCAAAATGCTGGCTACAAGACAGGGTTGTGCAGTAAAATGCAGATGCCTCCAAATGTGGGCTTCCTTCCTTTTTCCAAATATAGAGTTCCAAAGTGTTAGAATGCCAGTGAAGGCTGTAGGCTGAAGGCATGTCTGAAGAAACTCGCGAGACTAAATCAGGAGTCACCTTACATAAGTTTAAATGCTTCCAACATGGGTGGCAAACTGCTCCAGAGACCCAGAGAAGCCAGACACCTGAGGTCTTGTCAAAGGTGTGTAGTGAAAACGTTGGTGTTCTTATCTCTCAGACAGGCTCACATATTTTTAATAGGCCATGGATTGCATCACTAATGTTTTCATCAGCCAGTGTAAAATAAATCCATTAGTCACAGTGTCCTTCATGTGATAATGATATTTAGAGCTCATTAAAAAGTAATTGTAGCCACTTTCCCCTACTTTATCAGCAGGATTCAGCTGGTGATTTGATGATCCGAAACATCCAACTGAAGCATGCTGGGAAATATGTCTGCATGGTCCAGACAAGTGTGGACAAGCTATCTGCCGCTGCAGACCTGATTGTAAGAGGTATTGGATTTTATTTTTTTTATTTTTTTATTTTTTTTTTCTGTCCTTAAAGTATTTTTGTGATATCTCCTCTAGTACAGAGTTCTAAATACCTTAGTGGTTTGGAATTATGGAATGAAGTCAGGCAGAAGCTGAACATTCTAAACAGTGGCTACAACCTACAGAAGCTTTGTGTGCGTGTACAGTTTCTCACAGGGGATTGCCACAGAGTGCCCTGAGCAAATCCAGTTACTTTATACTAAAAATAACTCCTTCGAGTGCCCTGATTATGGCTGTTGGAGTTGATATGACCTTTTAGAATAACTTCAGATTAACAAAAGCAAATAGTTCAAAGAGGGATCACACTGTGACTTTTTATGTCTCATCTGGGCTAACCTGAATTCGTATTTTAGGCCACTGGTATAACATTGGATTAAGTAAAATCGTCTCCAGGTTTTTCTTAGTTGCCTTTCTTTCCCTGAAGTTAGTAGTGCTGTTGAGTTCCTAAAATAGGGTTTTGGGGGGGAAACACTTCCTGACTTCCTGAGATGTAGTAAATAAACTGGGAGTTGATGTAAAAGCTAGCATCTGGGAGGTTCCCTCGAGCACTACCAACATGGCCTAATCTGGACCTCACAGCTATGCCCACCACGGCTGGGCCACACCAGCTGACGGCATTCCCAGTCTCACCAAACCAACTGGTAAAGGAAGTGTAAACGGACTTTTAAGAACTATTTTTAAACGAAAATTAAAATATTGGTGAACCCACGGTATACAGTAGAATCAAACCTCTGAATGCTCAGCAGTTTTCTAAAGTATTAAAAGCGAGGCCATCACAGAGCATCAAAATCATCTCTTGGCCAGCGTCTCCTTCGTTGGAATCCCTAACTGTTGGTGTTGAGGCATCTCAGGCCAGCCAGCTGAGCCCATGGCGGAACTTTGAAAGCAAGAAAATAAAAATTTAGGGTATCAGAATTGGAGGCAGGGTGAATCTGAATGCACAGGGAACAAGGCATTGTTGGAAGCAACAAAAAGTGTTGCTATATCCTCTCTGCATAACGTGAGGGGTGAAATGAGTGGGAGTTAGCAACTTAAACTAATTGTCAAGAGAGGTTCAAGAAAAATAGCAATCCACATGTCTGCTTTGGTTCCTCTTTAAATTGCCTAAAAACCCTTTCAGTAATGGTGCAGATAAGGGCTAGATAAGAGAAAAACTTTCAACGTAGGTAGATCTGCCCACATAATAACTTATGGAAGCATGTTTATTTCCATTTTAAAATACGCCAATGTGGGTCTGCTCTCCCCTTGGGGACAAAAGAATTCCATTGCTGAAATTTATCCTCTATCTAATTAGGATAATGTTCAGATCAGCAGTTTAAACACCAATAAATTAGACTAATAAATATTTAAATCAGTAATACTTGAAGTTCTTAAATGATATTGTATACTTCATTTCACAGAAAATAACATTAAATACCAAGAGGAATTTGCAAACGCAGTGTAAAAGAAAATCTAGTCTAATCAGTTAATAAGGCCAATAAATTAATGTGCCATTTAAAGCCATAATCTTTCACTTTATCTCCTCCTGCTCTGCCCTTGCAGCTTTTCTCCACAGTACAGAGGGAAGGCAAAAATGCATTTTACCACTCGTAAGAGATTTTCATATTTGAAACTAGAATAGCTCTGAGTCTTGGCTCTGGCTTCTTTGATTCTCTGATGCCGGCTCTATTTAACCTATAGCAGTCTAATGGCAGCTATGGCAGGAAGCAGACACAGGTATCAAACCAACATTCCCTTTGCCATTACCTGGGGCAAAAACTTGTAGGGGCCTCTGAGCATGTTATCATTTCTTTCAGAGGACAAAGATTTGCACATTTGTCATTTTGAAAGAGGGAGCCAACTTCCCTAAAACCAAGTTGGTAAACATTCTGCAAGGGGATCTCTACACAGTGGGGAGCAGGGGGTAGATGCAGGAAGATAAAGACCAACAGACCCTGGAAAGTACCATCTTCTCTCTAATGGCCAAATTCACACCAGCCCTTCATTTCCTTCCTACACAGTGGCCACCGATGGGCTCAGATACTTCCTATTGATCGAATTCTTTGAGAAGTTCACAGGGGAACCCTTTTCTATTTGTGGTACTTAGATTTTAAAGGCCATTGAAGCAGCATCCGTAAAGACAAAAGATGGGGAATGCTAGGATGAGAAAGCTGGTAAGGAAAAAAAAAAAAGATTATATTGTCTTCTGGACCTTATCTAGTTAAAAAGATTCCCAAAGACCAAAGGTTACATCAGCCCTATCTAGATGGCATTAGATTGACATGCTGAAATGTCACCATGGAAAGTTAATCAGTTCCAGCATACAGATTTTCAGACATTTCATTCAGGAGTGGGAGGGAGAAGATAAATTTAGTCTCACCTGTGTGTCTATAAAAATGGTTTTTAAAAAAGGAAAGAGAATTTAGGGCATCGTATAAAGGGTAAAGGAGTGAATTCTAGAACAAAGTCTAACTTCAGGAAAGTGCCGTTAACTTTTCACCACTCTGTGAGACGTCTCTTTTCCCTGTCCCTGCGACGTGGCCCTATAGTATTTTGGCAGTACACTTGATTGCTATACTGGGGATTAGTAAACCCCTCCTGGGAATATCTTCTTATGCCTGTTGAATGGGCATGGGGCTTGTCATTATGTCCCCTCAGAATCACTTTTTCTCCTGAGGTGTTCAATTGTGCCTTGTTAAAAATGCATTTAACTGCCTGGTAAGAGCTTTCGCATTGGAAGCTGGGGTAGCGTTGGGTCTTTGCTCCGGCTCCGCTGTTATTCTGTCTTTGCCCACCAACCGCTTTCCATCCCTGTATTTCTTTTATGATTCTCCAGCCTTCATTTAAATCTGATTTCCTCCCCTTTCAATGGTTTAAGCACAAGGAAAGAAACAATGAACATCGGGAAGATAAGTAGAAAAATACAGGTATGACTTTCAGAAACTACAAATGAGGGTGTTTAGACTCCAGCCCAATTTTGAAATTGCTCTGGGGAAGGGAGAGCCCTGTGACTCTTGAGCACCGTCCATTTTCACAGCGGTTCCCTTGCCCACAAGCCTGTGCTCCTATTGGATACGGGGCGGGGGGCAAGGGGAGTGTTAGCAATTACAGTGCAGAGGAATGCGCAGAGCCACACTGTGACTTCCAAAATTTCAAAGCCATTTCTGCCCAAATCCATATTCTCAGTGGTAGAAATGGCCATTTCCAGCAGACTGTAATCTTCATAAAATCAGGAGCAGTATCTGTCTTTTCTCATGACTCTGTCCCCAGATAACAGTGCCCGACCCATAGTAGGAATCTACAAATATATGATGAATGAATTAATGAATGTGGGCCCTTACGGTAGCCAGTATTTTTAACATCAAAACAAATACTCTGTTGTAATTCTTTGTTTACATATAAGTTCTTCCCGTTGTACTGTGAGCCTCGAGGAGGAAGGGGCTGTGTCTCATACATTTCTGTGGTTTCTGTGGCTTCGGAGCCCAGCAGAGTTCCCAGCATCTAATAGGTGTTCAAAAAGGGTTTGACAAGGGATAGATCCATGCATGGGTCAATAAATGATTGAATGAGTCAGCACCCATTCAAGTAAGTGGACCATTTACGTAGACATTTGAACACACTGCTCCAATTCTGAGCACCCTGCTCTTTCCCAGGTCCCCCAGGTCCCCCCGAGGCTGTGACCATAGATGAAATCACAGACACCACTGCTCAGCTCTCCTGGAGACCCGGGCCTGACAACCACAGCCCCATCACCATGTATGTCATCCAAGCCAGGACTCCGTTCTCCGTGGGCTGGCAAGCAGTCAATACAGGTACCATACCGGATGCTTGGTTCAGGGCCTTCTGAACTCAGCAAAATGCACAGAGCACTGTCGTAGATGCCAACGGACATCTAGGTTCTCAGACACAGCTATAAATGACACATTATGACTGTTTCCCAAACCTCAGCCCACTGTACTATCTTTCATGTAATATTTTTCTGGATATCAACTCACATTTGTCTTTTAACTCATCCTGAACAATAATATCTGTGCAATGATGCATCTGTTGTGCTGGTTATATATGTTTTCTTAACACATACTAAGAAATGCATTAGTTATAAAAACAAAATGCATCAATCTGTGTATTACCTAAAACCATCCATATTTCAGTGTGGTACACTTTGGGAAACAGTGGAATCTGCTGGACTGTAATCACAGTCTTTGCAAAGTTTACACACTGCTCTCAAGAACCTGTAGCTAAGGAGTGCAGAGAGTCTGTTGACTTGCTGCCCATTTTTTTAGATGGATAAATTTGGGGATAAAAAGGTATAGGGGGTGGTTTCTAACCAACTTTACAGATTCAAGGTTGGTTTTTTTTTTGTTTGTTTTTTGTTTTTTGAGACAGAGTCTCACTCTGTTGCCTGGGCTAGAGTGCCGTGGCATCAACCCAGCTCACAGCAACCTCAAATTCCCGAGCTCAAGCAATCCTTCTGCCTCAGCCTCCCTAGTAGCTGGGACTACAGGCATGTGCCACCATGCCTGGCTAATTTTTTCTATATATGTTTAGTTGTCCAGATAATTTCTTTCTATTTTTTAGTAGAGATGGGGTCTCGCTCTTGCTCAGGCTGATCTCAAACTCCTGACCTCAAGTGATCCTCCCGCCTTGGCCTCCCAGAGTGCTAGGATTACAGGCGTGAGCCACCACGCCCGGCCGAGCTTTTTTTTTTTTTTAAAACCATTGTTAACAGTAGCATTTTCATCCTCTTCCTTTATTATATTATACAGCACTTCCTATTTTTTTTTTTTAAAAAAGTTTCACAATCATTTCTCTTTGGGTCTTAATTCTTATACCATTCTTGCTTCTGTCAATACCTCCAAATTGATTCATTATTTAATTTAGATTTCATTTGGGGAAAAACTGGACAAACAAGTAATTATAAGCAAGATACACACTCCTCTAGACACTAACGCTTGGGCATGTGGCTTTAATGTTTTGAAGGACAGATAAATGGAGTGCCATGCCCAGTTTTATGCAGTACATATGAATTGTGTTGATTTAACAATCTCAATTTGTTTTATTCATTTTAGCTTATGGATCCTCAGAAATGGGTTTCTGTTTCCTGCTGTAATCACTGAGTTTCTGCTGAGTCACAGGAGTGGCTTTAGGAAGGAAAGATGAGAAAAGTCTGGAAGTTAGGAGATGAATCTTAATCCTGGCTGCTAAGGAGCTGATCTCTATACATCTTCATTTTCCTCTTCCGTTAAATGAGCACACCAAGGATTGTTTAAGAATGAACATAATAATTCTACCTTGTTCATGGGATAGTTGTAAGAATTAAACAATGTGCTTGGCGCTAAATAATAAATGCTAAAAAACATGTTAGGTGATAGCAATAATGATTACAGTCAAGTAGCTTTGGGTCTTGAGGACTCTGTGACTTTTATGTTGTCGTCATCTGCTGGTATCTGATTTATTAGTTTAACATACATAGATAGTTGTGAGATTGCCTCACTGTAATGACTATTTGCACAGCTACTGTCAGGCACCAACACCGGGCTGCGTACAACGATGATGCTGGTGGATGTTCCGCTCTTCCTAACCCTGTCTCTGCAGTTGTTTTCTGAGAATCCTATGAAGCAGTCCTCTCTCCCCCCGCCTTTTGATGTCTTCCAGTCCCAGAACTCATTGATGGGAAGACATTCACAGCGACTGTGGTGGGTTTGAACCCTTGGGTGGAGTACGAGTTCCGCACGGTTGCAGCCAATGTGATTGGGATTGGGGAGCCCAGCCGTCCCTCAGAGAAACGGAGGACGGAGGAAGCCCGTGAGTAGCACCCAGGATACAGTCTGTTCCGGCAGCATCTGTTCCTCAGGGAGAGGCTTTGACTTCTTGCTGCTCTTCAGCCCTAACGAGGCTCTGTACTTGCACACCCTTCCCCTTAAATGATTATAATGATCAGAAATCAGGCCAGTAGAAGCTCAGCTTAACAGGCAATGAGTGTCAATCAAGAGTGAAGTTCTCGTCACTGGGTCTACTTACAGAGCAGGGACACACTGTGCGTGGCTCTCTCAAAAGCCAGCTCTTCCTTCATTGATTCATTTGTCACCAGGATGCCCCTCACAGGATTTTTTTTTTTAAATACCCCACACTTCAAATAAAATCATCTCACAGAAAGCACTAATGGCAAAGAATAACTTCTTTAGAAATGTTCACTAAGATTTTCTCAGGGTATAAACTGTTCCCAAAAGCTAAGATTCAGAACATGCTGCTAATTCATACAAGACCAGCCAGCAATTTAGTAGAGCCTTCTGCATACATAGCTTGAGTGAGCACAGGGCGAGAATAACAAATTTGTCTGAGTCAGTCGTAATTTTATTTCTCTACTGCAAAGCCAGAGGCCTACATGCATGGTCTTTGTAGAGCTCCCAGATGTGGAGAGGCCAGTGTGTTGAAGGAATAGCAAAGTCTCTAAGCAAATGGGAGCTCTGACCCTATTCTCAGGAAAAAAAAAAAAAAATCCACCTAGATCTATGTCATTGGCTTTAACGAAGAGGGGACATCCCCAGTCACCAGCGACCCCAATGAGACATTTTCATATTCTGTCTGGAGTCTTTCAGTTACATGATGATACTATAGTGAATCCCATGCTTTCTCTTCCTCTTCTTGAACTGTAATTAATCCCTCTCAGCAACCCTGCGAAGGAAGCTAGCATCATTTCCCCTCTTTTACAGAGAAAACTAGGGATCGAAGAGGTTAAGCACAGTGATCTAGGGGTCAACTTATGCCCATCACTTCCTTCAACACCCAGCTCAAAACTCACCTTCCTTTGAGAAGCCATAGTCACCCCTGCTCTGAGCAGCCTGCCACTCCAGAAGGCCACCGCGCTTCTCCATGCTGTCTGTACCCTACTCTTGTGTGTTGCCAGCCTGGCTCTGTAATCATGGTGTACGCACTCTCACCCGCTACCCAGACTGTGAGCTCTGCAGGGGCAGAGTTTGTACTGTCTTTCCTTTGTGTACCACCACATGCTTAGTAAACGCATTAGGACCAGAACCTCAGTCCTTTCCTCTTCCCAGGAACCGCTCGGCCTCTAGGGATTGAGCTGAACAATTGTTCAGACATGTCAGATAACACGTGTACCTTGTTGGATGGGAAACAGGTAATTAACAGCAATTTCCTTGGTACATTTCACTTCCTCAAACTGATGCTGTGGGCCCCTTGGTGACGATGTTTCTGATCTCAAAGGGCAAGCGTATTATACACAGTATACTTTGCATCACAGGATTCTTTGAAAGTGAGTCACCTCAGCCAGGCAGCCTTCCCGACCCTCATTTGACTTTGCCACTTGACATAACTTGTTTTTTTGTCTCCTGCGCAGTCCCTGAAGTCACCCCAGCTAACGTCAGTGGTGGAGGAGGCAGCAAATCTGAACTGGTTATAACCTGGGAGGTAAATGAATCACAGACCAAAAGGAACATACGTTTGTCTAAGCTGTTTAATTATTTTCCTCCATGTTAAACATAGCTGGGGAATTCCCTCCTCTGTATTTAACATCTGAGTGCAAACACTCCCTTTTCATACAGCTAATGGCCAGCAGGAAAAGACGGTGCTTGCCCATCAATTGTAGAGGCAAGTTTTGATTCATCACAGGAAAAACAGTCATGAAAGGGAAGATAACACAAGTAAAAAGAAAAAAAAATATATATATATATATATTAAAGAAGGCTATTCAGAGAAAAACAGTTTTTCTTTTCTTCCTGAATTGCTGCATCGCCAATTGATTTAAACGTCTGCCAGCGATAGCTTCAGTGTACTAGTGTGATTTCCTGACAATTGACTTTGCTTCTGGAACCCTCTTTTAGGAGGTATTTTTTTAAACAAGCTGGAGGAAAGTTAGTCACCAATTTATTAAGTATTGACTTTGAGAGGAGGTGGGAGCTGTAGAAAAGAATTCTTAATGTTCTGTGGAAGAGTCTAGACAACAGCCCCAGAAGTTAAAATCTTTCATTTACCCAGAGCACAGCAATGAAAGAATCCCACACCCCGGCAGCTGGACTCTTGCCTTCTGGGAGGGGGGATCTCGCCTGAGCCATAATGGTCTTTATTCCTTCAATGAGATCGTTTGTCTATTTTGCACTGGAGGGAGGAGAGGAGTATTAGATGGCACGTGTCGGAAATGTTGGTTTTTAGGAGATTGATGTCCAGGTTCTTTCACAATCTTTTCCCACTATTTTAGTTCAGAGCCTGCCCCATCAAAGCGCCAGGCTCTGAACTGCAGATCTGCACTTAGTTTGCTAACCCTGCCGTCACTCCAATACCGCATGAGTGTTTAAAGCAGCCTGACCACAAACCCTAGATTTAAAAGACTCCTGACAAAACCCCAAATAAGATAAGTAGGGCAGAATGTAAACGAGAATGTTGAGGCTGGAGAGAACAATTTCCACATTTGAATGGAACTGCTGTGATTTCTGAAGACCACCTCCCTTCTCTCCCAGACGGTCCCTGAGGAGTTACAAAACGGGAGAGGCTTTGGTTACGTGGTGGCTTTCCGGCCCTACGGCAAAATGATCTGGATGCTGACAGTGCTGGCCTCTGCCGATGCCTCCAGATACGTGTTCAGGAACGAGAGCGTGCGCCCCTTCTCTCCCTTCGAGGTTAAAGTGGGTGTCTTCAACAATAAAGGAGAAGGCCCCTTCAGCCCAACCACAGTGGTGTATTCTGCAGAAGAAGGTAGGAGTCATGCTGCCTCAATAGTTGATATTTCTTCAATTCTGAAATATTTCAGGAGGTATACTCAATTTAGCATTGTACATATAAATTAAAGGCATATCCTGATTTGAGAAAAGGATAATGTAAAAAATTTGGTTCATTATCCACTACCAATCTCTTGAAAAGACAGCAACTCCACTCCATGTGAAAACACATGGCTATCTTTTATTAATTCCATCGCTAAGGATGGGAATTGTGAGTACCTCGTAATATCCTATAAGACCCTATATATAAATGTCATCATTCCTTTTAAAAGGATTTTATTTTATGCCCTTAAGTGAATGCCAAAACATGCTTCACATTTTATCTCACCACTTATATTTTCATAAATCCTATTGTACTTATAATTTATTCTAACTTATTAAAGAAAAGAGTAAGTCATGAAGCAGTGTGATTGCATTCACTATCATCCACACTGTCATTATGTTTAATGTTTCTCACACATTATTACCACTTCTATGCCATGCCTGCTCTCAGGATGCCTCTCACACAGTGTTCCTTACTGTTGGAGTTCATCTGTGTTGTTTTAAAGATGATGTTCAGGCCAGGCGCGTTGGCTCACGCCTGTAATCCTAGCCCTCTGGGAGGCCGAGGCGGGTGGATCGCTCAAGGTCAGGAGTTTGAGACCAGCCTGAGCAAGAGCGAGACCCCATCTCTACTAAAAATAGAAAAAAATTATCTGGGCAACTAAAACATATATAGAAAAAAGTAGCCGGGCATGATGGCGCATGCCTGTAGTCCCAGCTACCCGGGAGGCTGAGGCAGTAGGATTGCTTAAGCCCAGGAGTTTGAGGTTGCTGTGAGCTAGGCTGATGCCACGGCACTCACTCTAGCCCAGGCAACAAAGCAAGACTCTGTCTCAAAAAAATAAATAAATAAAAAAATAAAGATGATGTTCAGAATGAGATCATATTAAAACATCTGAGGCTGGTCTCGGTGGCTCTCACCTGTAATCCTAGCACTCTGGGAGACTAAGGAGGGAGGATCGCTTGAGCTCAGGAGTTCAAGAGCAGTCTGAGCAAGAGCAAGACCCCGTCTCTACTAAAAATAGAAAAATTAGCTAGGCATGGTGGCACACACCTGTAGTCCCAGCTACTTGGGAGGCTGAGGCAGGAGGATCACATGAGCCCAAGAATTTGAGGTTGTAGTGAGTTACAGTGACGCCACTGGACTCTACCTGCAGCAACAGAGCAAGACTCTGTCTCAAAAAACAAAAAATCTGAAAGTTGAGTCATTAATTAAGAGTCAGTGAAGATGCAAGACATTCTTCTCCCCAAGTAGAGAAATGATCCCCTTGGATTCAGTAGTCCTCCGTTATCTAGCACCTGCTTCTGTCTGCACCAACACCTGATGCCCTTCCCTGCATACTCCATGCTCCAACCAAATCCAAAGGATTTACAATGATCCAAACAAGCTTCAGCCCCTTGCATATGCTTCATCTTCTCCTAGGTGACAGTCCTAGTCACTGGATTATGAAAATGGGAGAGACAAGGAAAAGGGGTGGTCAAGTATTTGTCTAAAATTTAGGAGAGCTAGGTGACAGTTCAGTTCCACATTGCAATCTGTATGAGCTTGGACAAGTATATACTCTCTGGGCCTCAGCATCTTCAGCTGCAAAGGAGAGGCTGGACTAATGCTTCCCAAATTTCAGTTATTTTTGCCAGAACTGTGTACCATTTGTATATGTTAACATTTTCCTTTCATGGGTCTTTCTTAAAGAAAAACATAGTTTAGCCATGTGGTAAGCAATAAAATTCATTAAATGCTAATTAAAAGGGGTCTGTATTAAGGGAATTGCTGGCTGTGAAAATCTGGTGCTTACATGTAAATAGTTCTGGGTTACTTCTCTTCCACTCACCCCCAAATTTAGAACCGAAAGACTCTGGACAAATTTTCCCTATCACCAACCCTCAGCTGTTAATCACCGCTCTTCTGAAAAATGAGGGTTTGTCTTGCAATCATTAAGGGTGATTCTATAACCGTGAATTTTTTGTACCTTGTAATGCCAGTGTCTGGAAGCCTGTCCAGATGCAGCTGATAGAGTAATAACTTTTTCCACATTTATCTGCAGAACCCACCAAACCACCGGCCAGCATCTTTGCCAGAAGTCTTTCTGCCACAGACATCGAAGTTTTCTGGGCATCCCCCCTGGAAAAGAACAGAGGACGCATACAAGGTTATGAGGTAGGCAAGAGATATGTGCCTTGGGTCCGGCAAAGTCTGTGCCCCTCAGCGAGGCCTTCAAGACACACTCTGATGAGAAAAGACCCCGGCCTGGCTTCCAGCTGAGCATTTATGGAAGCATTGAACATTCAGCTGTGAGACCACTCTTTTTTTGTGTTACACTCTAGGGGTATTTTTCAAAATACATGCAAGTCTAAGCATTTATGAGATGGTTGACAAAATGAGTTTTGACTTCTGATATGCCCGGGATCACTTGAGCTCAAATGTGGGGGAAAAAGGAAGAAATAAGCAACAAAGGTTGTACCGATTTACCATCTCACTAGGAAGCGAAGAAAAGAAAAGGGACCCTTCTTACTGTGGATAATTTCATGGAACGTACCAAGTTTTTTGTTCTGAAAGCTCTGCTTCATGAATTGGTATAGAAAACTAACTCTAGCATAAAAATCTGCATTAAAAAGTTACTACCCAGTGACACTGGAAATCTCCCCAGTGGGTGTGATTTCCAAGGTCTTTCTTTTTATTTTCTCAGGTTAAATATTGGAGACATGAAGACAAGGAAGAAAATGCTAGAAAAATACGAACAGTTGGAAATCAGACATCAACAAAAATCACCAACTTAAAAGGCAGTGCACTGTATCACTTAGCTGTCAAGGCATATAATTCCGCTGGGACAGGCCCCTCTAGTGCGACAGTCAACGTGACAACCAGGAAGCCACGTAAGAACAAACTTGCTCAGAAATATTGGGGGGATGCATCAGACATATCCCAAGTTCATTTTCTGTCCCCACCTCCCAATGATCATTTGCATACTAATTGGTAACATTATGTGGTTTCAAATTTACCTTAACATTTTAACTGAACCTTTCCAAATACCATGCAAAATTCACTGCTCCGGAGGACAGAAAGATAAATGTTTTTCTCCTCACTGGGAAGGGCTACTTCTCTTAGCTATAAATGTTAGGCGACCAACTGAATCTTTTTCCATTTGCAATGCTGTATCTCATCAGATTTTAGTGACCTTGAAGACGCATATTAGTGCAATAGCCCATTAAATTGTCTCCACTCTCAGATTCTAGTAAGGAGATATTCCTCAGAATCCATTGAGACTTAATAATCTGTGACTTCGTATATCTTAATTTTTTTATAGCACCAAGTCAGCCCCCCGGAAACATCATATGGAATTCATCGGACTCCAAAATTATCCTGAATTGGGATCAAGTGAAGGCCTTGGATAATGAGTCGGAAGTAAAAGGATACAAAGTGGGTAATTTCTTTTTTGCAAAGGCACCTAATCCTGCACTAGTGGGGATAGTCTCTTACATGAATCATACGATCTATTCATATTCTCACGCTCTCTGATGCTCTCCCAGCGTCTTTAGGAATCGCTGCCCCCAAAGTGGTTTGTTCTGAGTTTTACAAGTGGTCTATGGCAACTGGCCCAGATTTAGACAATCACCTAAAAAAGTTAGGCAAAAACCCTGAAGAACCACTTTTTAAACATTTCTACTCTTGGCTTTGTTTTGATCTTATCTCAGTATTTTTTTTAATCAACAACAGTAACTTCCCAATATTACTAATGATTAATCATTTTGGTTCATGTTTCTATAGTTTATATAGGAAAAAAAATTTTTTCAGAAAATTTGTTTGCCAGATCCCATAAATGTCGGCCTGTCTTTAAAGAGAAAATGAAAAGAACGTGTATATAGTCTCATTGCCACAACTAAAAGGGGTTATGAATATCTTTGCAAGGGTTTTCAGCTACCTATTTCTGCCTAACAAACCACCCCAAAACTAGGGGCTAAAACAGTAATAATATAGCATGTTTCATGATTCTACAGTCTGGACACGACCAAAATAGTTTCTCAGGCTGGAATGACTAAGCTTCTTCTTCACACACTTCTGGCTTCTCACTTAGAATGACTGGCAGAACTGGAGGCTGGCCAGGGATCATTCTCTGCATGAGGCCTCTCCACGTGGGTAACTTGGGCTTCCTCACAGTATGGTGATCTCAGAGTAGGCAGACTTCTTACATGGTTGCTGGCTTCGAGAAGGAGAAAGCAGAAGCTGCAGGTCCTTTTAAAAGCTAAAGATGAACCTGTCTACTGTGAGGCCAACTCAGATTCAAAGGGAAGGGAAATGAATTCTACCTCTCGGTGTGCGGAGCAACTTGCTTGTGCAGACAGTGAAAGAACCGATGACGGCTACATTTATAGACCACAGCATGCATTGAGACGCTGTGACCAGGAGGTTGACAAATCTGTGAGGATGAATGAAGGAACCCAGGTTATTTAACTGGATAAACAACTCTCAGAAGCATGACAACCACTTGAAATATCTGAAGGGCTATTGTAATGAACAGCAAGTAGAATTGTTCCTCAAGGTTACAAGGAATAAAACTATGACCAATGAGTGAAAGCTCATGAAGATATTTTGGCTCAGTTTTGCTTTCTAATAGCCAAAGCTCTTCAAAAATGGACTGTCAAGGAGAGATGGAGGGTTCTCCATCACTGCAAATAATCAAGCGTTAGCTGCGTCACCCCCAAGGAGATGTTAGAAAAAGGAAATATAATGTGGGTATTTAAATTATATGGCATTTTTTTTCCCTTTCTAGCACTAGAATGTTATGAGTAAATGACTTTCAAAAAGCTTTTGAGAAACCATAATCATTGGGCTATGTTAACAATGTTCTTGACCTTCAGTGGTTTTGTATTCAAAAGAAAAATGGTTTTTACAATTTCAATAAACTGTCCCATAGTTTTCATTATAAAAGGAAGATTATAAACCTGGGCATGGTGGCACATGCCTATAGAGTCCAAGTGACTGGGGAGGCAGAGGCAGGAGGATCACATGCACCCAGGAGTTTGAGTTCAGTCTGGGCAACATAGCAAGCCCCTGTCTCTAAAATAAATAAGTAAAATACAAAAATAAATAAAAGGAAGATTATAAAACCAAACCTATGATTTTGAAAATGTTTTCAAATAGGAAAGCTTGGAAGTCAAAATTTTCTGAAGTCTTGTGAACTGGTCTTTTATCTACCAGAAAATAAATGAAAGGATTGCAAAGACGTGAACACTAGATAACATGAGTGGCAGAAGCAGGCAGGTGGAAGCTATAGCCAGCTAGAGAGTGTGCTGCTGTCAAAAAGCACCAACTGCTACTAACTTCCTGCCTCTGTTGCCTTGTGAAAAAGTGGGCATAATGCCCCAGATATGTCAATGTTTCAAAAGATGGCAGGAAAAAAATGGATTATTATGTAAAATTTTTCAATTTTTAAATGTTGGCAACTCCTCTAATTTTGTTTTGTTTTGCTTTTAAACAACATTTGAGGCAATGGAATACAGGCCAAATAAAACTGGTATGTAGTCTGAATTAAGCCTGCAGGCTGCCAGCTTGTGACATTTTTGTGCAGAGCTGTTGAGGTAGCAGATAGGCAGAGCTGTCAGGCACTGGTTAAAGAACACGGGATCATTGGAAAATAGTAAGTAAAACAAGGGCTGCAATTAAGAGTTGATGTAGAAGGTGGTAGAGCCTTGGATAATGTACATAGAGAAAAACTCAGAAGACCCTCCCTGCCATGTACGTACTATTGTTCCTTCATCCTCATGGCACAGTGACTTGTATTCTACCAGCAGAGAAACAATCCCTAAGAACTGCTCTGCAGAACTTTTACTGGATCCTTTTTAAAACCAAACTCTTCTGGGAGAATCATAATACTATAGGATGAAGAGATAGGAAATCCATATTTTGGTCCTCTATTGGGTATGTGACTTCAGGTAAATCACTTAAACTCTCTAGAACTGCATTTACTTTTTTTAAAATCAAAGGAGAAATTTGTAGTGTCTTTATCTTTCTCTGACCCTTTGCATATCTGTTCCTTCTCTCCTGGACTGCCACCCTATGTGTCCCCAAGGAGCCACTCAGCTTTCAGGTCTCAGCATAGAAGCCTTCCCTGATGGGTAGAGCTCCTTCTAGTTACCAGATTTTAAAAAGTACTTTGCATCCTCTTGGGTAGTTGCTAATTACCTGATGATTTGTTGTAAATTCCCAGACTATGGGCTTCCAGAGGACCGTGTTTGAATTGTTACCATTATTTCTCCAGCCAAGGATACATTCCCTATGGCCATATGAGAGTGTAGGTTGTATTAGAATGGAGATCTCACATCCTAAACTTCTAGATCATTTAGCTCTTGGTGTGAAATAATGTGACAGAGTTTATCTGATCAGTTTTGTTTGTGGTAAAACAGACATGGGGTTGAGTAAGCTGGAAGATGGATGAGGGAAGAGAAAACTAAAATGAAGAAAACAAAGAAAGCTAGAATGAAGACAGACCTTTGCAACCTTGGATTTCCCCCCCAGGCTAACACTGCCTGATCACCTTGACCTTGATTACCACAATATTAGCAAAAAGCAGATGGGATATGGGCAAAACTAATTTAACCAAACCAAGGGAGAGAGTAAAAAAAAATACAAGAGAAAAATTTTTCCTCCCAGCTTCCAGTTACACCCAGTAGACCAGGTAGAAGAAAGCACAATAAAAACACAGGTAAGCTTTAGGAGTCCCTGGGAGCTGCACAAGCTCCATGGGCAAACCTTTAACTAAATTTTAAGCTCCTTTTCAAGCTGTTGCTAAAATAAAACTGATGGGCAGGGAGCTACCTGAAGCATTTCAGCAGCCAGGCAAAACGTTAGCTTGGCGAGGGATTCTAGAGATCACTTTACAGGTGCAAAAACAGAAGCCCATCGAGTACAGTGACGTGGAGTGCCTTCAGCTTTCTCAGGGGCAGGGATCAATAAAGCTGGTCTACTTCACTGTGTCTGAGAAATGATAGGCATTTTTAGAAGAAAAACTGAGTAACAATTATTATTTAGTTGCCACTTCTTTGCAGGAGTGCAAAGAAGTGGCAGAGTCTCAGAGACTCATGTGAGCTTGTCTTGGTAGCACCCTTCCAAGAAGGTCTATCTCACATTTACTACCTCAACAGACACTTCTGCAAACATCCAGAAGATTCGCTTGAGCAGCATAAAATCAGGAAGGATGTGTGGTGGGAATAAAGCAGGTCAGGACAAACACAAGGGCATTTGACCTCCGAGGAAAGATGTGCTGGGCTTAGTGTAGGATTTAGGGAAACTGCTTTTATTTCTTTAGAAATAAAATAAGACATTGGAACAAACTGAAGTTTCAGATATGAGCAGACCAGATGATAACCATAGATTTAGACACTTTTTTCCAAATATGTCTTTTTATGTTGGTTCATTATATCTTCTAGATCTAGTCTAGACTATCTCTATATTGGGAATTTTGCATCCAAGGAAGCATGAGTGGTGGGTGGGTAGCAAGTGTGTGAAATGCTGTAGGAACCACACGTGGTGACAGCAGAGGAAAGAGTAGCCAACAGGGTTGGAATAGGTGATAGGAAAGGACACTTTCTGAGTTGTTCTTAATTTCCAACTTAATCGCTCCCCTTATTTTAGGGCAGGGAATGGAGAGGCAGACTCCCATACTTCCTCAGTTAGATTCCAAGGAATCCCATGTAACTGGCTATAGAAATTGAATTGCTACACATATGAATGTTTTGGATATGTAATTTAAATATATATGCAGTTGACCCTCCATATCTGGAGAATTTGCAGATTCTGCATCCTCAGATTCAACCAACTGTGGATCAAAAATATTCATAAAAAAGGCTGGGTGCTGTGGCGCATGCCTCTAATCCTAGCACTTTGGGAGGCCAAGGTCGGGGCGTTGCTTGAGGTCAGGAGTTCGAGACCAGGCTGAGGAAAAGCAAGACCAGGTCTCTACAAAAAATTGAAAAATGAGCTTGGTGGAGTGGTGCATGCCTATAGTTCCAGCTACTCGGGAGACCAAAGGAGGGGGATCCCTTAAGCCTAGGAGTTTGAGGTTGCCGTGAGTTGTGATGATGCCACTGCACTCTAGCCCAGGTGACAGAGTATGACCTTATCTCAAAAACAAAAATAATTCAGAAAAATAAAAATAACACAATAAAATACAAATTTGAAGAAATATAGAATAGCAACTATTTACAGAGCATATACTTGTACTAAGTATTATAATTAAAGATGATTTGAAGTATAGAAGAGGATGTGCTTAGGTTATATGCAAATACTATACCATTTTATATAAGGGACTTGAGCATCCCCAGATTTGGGTACCTGGGGGGGTCCTGGAACCAATCCCCTGCAGATAACACGGGACAACTGTGTGTATATGTGCCCCCTCCCCACACATATATGGCACCTCCCAAGATATCCCAGGAAACCCTCATGTCACTTATAGAGGTGAGATTATAGGCTGAATAAAATACAAATCTAATTACAATGGCAGAGTGATTTTGATGGAGAATTTGACTCATTAAAAATAGCTATTGTTTATATCATACTTACCCCTTCCAAAATTTGCTTTTTATCCTAAATACTAAAGGTGTTGTGGTGTAGGTTTATTTTTGCTTTTTAACTAAATTGTCTGGATTCGTGAGGTCTCAGCTTGGGTAGACAGTCTCAACAAAAAGTTGACTTAAGAAAATTTGAGGCCTAGAATATTCTGTTAGCACAAATCCTGTACTACTGTATTGACACCAGAGCTAAAAGGAGAACACCTGATCTCCGTATCACAAAATAAACTGCCTGCAGAGACAGGCGGGTAACATAAAAGAGTTACATTGACTCAGTTCATTCGAAAAACTATTAATATATATCCTAAGGTGAAGCACTGTTATAATGCATCTTAAATTCATAGTAACCCATGGAGTAGGTAAAGTTGTCAGCCCGCAATTTTATACATGAAGAAACACGGCACAGAGTTCAGTAACTTGCCTAAATCACACAGCTTCTGTGTTGAAGACCTGGGATCTCAATACAGCAGGATGGGTCCAGAGTCCCACCTTCTAGCCACTTGGTTATTCTGCCTGCCAGCCAATAGTTGCCAGAGAGGAAGGACCACTACCTTAGTCAATTTTGTGCTACTGCAACAGGATACCTGAGACTGGGGAATTACTAATAATAATGAACAGGAATTTATTCCCTTACAGTTCTAGAGACTGGGAAGGCCAGTATCAAAGTTCTGGCATCTGGCAAAGGCCTTCTTGCTGCATCACTCTACAGCAGAAAGTGAGAGGGTGAGAGAGAGAGGAGGCAGAACTCTCCCTTTTACCACAGCTCCCATCCCACCCACGAGGCTGGAGCCCTCACCACCTAATCAGCTCATAAAGGTCCCACCTCTTGATACTGTTACGACGGCAATTCAATAATTTCAACTCGAGTTTTAGAGGTGACAAACATTCAAACTGTAGCAACCAGTGTGGCCATATCTTCCAGTTCTTTAATAGAACCCAAAACTTTTTCATGTATAATTTCTTGGTTTTTAAATGTTGACATCTAACTAAAAAAAAAAAAAAAGAAAAAAACACTTAAACACCATGAGGGCCAAACAAATAATATATGCAGACTGGATATGACCCATGGGCCACCAGTTTTCTCCCGTCTAACCCCCTTGTTTTGCATTTACGAAGACACAGACTAGAGAGGGGAAGCAATGTGCCCACAGCCCCACAGGTGGTGGCCAAGCTAATCTTAGCTAAGAATCGAGCTCTGAAGGCAGCCTGCCTGGGCCTGAATGCAGGCTCTGCCACCTGCTAGCCATGGGACCCTGGGCAATTGCTGAACATCTCCGGGTCTCAGGTTCTCATCTTTGAAATCAGAATAACAACAGTGCCTAAGAGGTCATCTATGTAAGCATTTAGAACATACAGTGTCCAGACATTCAATAATGGAAGTGGAAGTAGTCGATAATATTTGCTATTATCATTATTCCCACGAATCCATTCTTTCCACTTGTCTTCCTCCCTGGGTTATATCAAATGCAAGCACAGCCTTCACGTCAATCAGAGGAACCAAGTGTTTGGTGTAAATAAAGGTTTGACAGGACTTTATTTAGGCCCCGCGGCAGTTCCTAATATTGCAAAACTGATAAGCAGTGCTGATAAAAAGGCTGCTTTTTCCTGGAAGTGTTTCTTTTGGATTTATATTTGAAACTAGTTGAATTCTCTGAGCTCTTGCAAGGACCAGAGGTAAATCAAAGAAGCAATTTATTCCTCAAAGCCAGATGTGACCTTGCATCCCATCAGCCAGCCCATTCTCCTGGAGGGCTGTGATGAGAAGTTTTGGCACTCCTGAAGGTGCCCGAGGATTTATTTGTGCCTAATCATTAGCGAGGGGGTGCTGAGTCTGATACAGCTGATGCTGCGGGGGGGGGGGGGGGGGGGACTTATGAATCTTTCCACCTTAAGGAAATTGTGTTTTCCACCTTGTATTAGAGATACATAAATTAAGGTGATGAAATGCCAGGGAACAAATGGGATCTAAACCATTTTAAGGGAATTTTATGAATTTCATTTGTGTTTGGTTTTGTCTTGAGATAGAAGAGTGACCTTATGTCCCTAACATCAGCAGATCGGAATTTATAGAGGATTTTAGGGAAGGATGAGCTAATCTGGTGGTTCTCAAGGCATGATCCCTGGACCAGCGACCTTGGCATTAGCTGGGAACTTGTTAGAAATACAAACTTTCAGGTCCCGCCCCAGACCTACACAATCAGAGACTGTGGGAATGGGGCCCCAGAAGCCTGTGTTTCAACAAACTTTCCGAGTGATTCTGATGCATGCTGGAGTTTGAGATCCACTAATTGAATTCAAGAGGCCCATCCCATATTAACATCACCTGAGGATCTTTTTTTATGTAAACATTCCCCCACCTCTGCAGAGCCTTACCCAGGACTGCTGGAGTGGAACTCGAGCAGGGTTCCTCCACTCCCTCACTGCTGACACTTTGAGTGAGATGATTCTCTGTTGTGGGGCTGTCCTCTGCACTGTAGGATGTTCAGGAGCAGCCCGGATTGTTACCTGCTACACCAGTTAGCACCTGTTGTGACAGCCAAAGATGTCTGCAGACATTGCCAAATACCTTCCTGTGGGGCAAAATTTCTTCCTGACCCTGCCCACCCCTCATGAGAACCATTGATCTAGAGCATCAGTATTTTGCAAGCACCCCAAGTGCTTCTAACATGCAGTCAGGACAGAGAACCACTGTCTGATCCAACCCTATAGCTTCAATTGCCAGGGGAATCTGGAGAGGATCAGCTATAGCGGTTCTGTAGGGAAATGCACGTTCTATAGATAAAAGTGGACACACTTTCCCAAACCTATATGTTTTGTTCCTGATTGCAGTGAACGCCAATCAGAGCAGGCAGTCCCAGGAAGGTGAATGTGTTTTCAGGAGAGCTAGTTGGCCACCTCATCAAATGAATCACGCCACAAACTCAAAACCCAGTGGGGGCCAAGAAGGAAAACACAGATGTGTGAGTGGGACTGTGGGAAGCTCCAGACACTTGCAGGGTGACAGTGATTGACTCTTTTCTATGTAGATTCTCAAAAAGGGATCCCAGTTGGAGGAAAGGGGAGGAGTGTTACTGCCCTTGCCTTTCAGAGACCTTCCTGTGCTGCAATGTCCTCTCTCCAAAAGATTCATGATAATAATAACCCTTTGGCTATTCTTGCCTTATGCTTCTAAACTTTTCCATGTATGTTTCTCTTATTCTCTTTAAGCCTTCATAGATACTATTCCTTACATGCTTCCTTTGAGCCAGACCCTCCCCATATTCCATCCTTGTGCAATCTTGAAAATGCTCCAAAAGGGGGGATATTACTGTCCCCATTTTACAGATGGGAGAAGTGAGACTCAGAGAGGTGAAGTAAGTGGCCCACAGTCGTGCAATGGCCAAGTCTATTCTGATGCCAGAGTCCAGTGTGTAACTGAGCTCTGTGCATCCTATTTTTTCAGGTATGTCAGCTGAGCCTCCGATAGGCTAGGCAGTTGGTAGAATCACGCTGCCCACTCCCCTGCCGTCATATCCTTTTAAACTCTCTCCTCACAATGAAATGGTAGCTGCAGACACGGCCCTCACGGTAAACGAGCCTTCCAAATGCAAGTGGGCAGCCGGACAACCTCAACGTCGCTGCATTTAGCTGGTGCCCAGAGGTGAAAACAAATGAATGCTCCATCTTTGGGGCCTTTGTGAGAACAGCAGGTGACACCTGTTCTTTCTGTATTGGCAGGTCTTGTACAGATGGAACAGACAAAGCAGCACATCTGTCATTGAAACAAATAAAACATCGGTGGAGCTTTCTTTGCCTTTTGATGAAGATTATATAATAGAAATCAAGCCATTCAGCGATGGAGGCGATGGCAGCAGCAGCGAGCAAATTCGAATTCCAAAGATATCAAGTAAGAAAGTCTATTTTCTCTGTTTCCCCCTGGCTGTCTTCTCTTATCAGCCTTCCAGATGAGTCAGGGCTTGAAACAAATTAAGCCCGGAAAAGGAAGACTTACAATAAAAATGGAGGCTACCACCTCTCTCCCTCAGACAACTGATGTTTGCGGAGCACAGGCAGTTGCATGCAAAAAACAGCTTGCCCTGTTTTGACTGATCAATCTGTTGCCAATCAAAAATAAGGTTAAAGCAGCCCAAATCAGTCACTCAGGTTTCTGTGTTGACACATGTGGTTTGCATTTTCATAACCCCAGAATTACAGCTTAGAAAGTTAAAAGCATGACTCGGTCGGGAGGAACAAGCAAAAGCATTCTTAAAAATGCTATAGCAGTTTGTCTCCAGTGAAACAATGTAGCTCACTGTCTTCAGCTGAAAATATTTCGAACTTCCTATTTATTTTGAATGTGTGTATGCAACATGCGTGTAAAGGCATGTGTCTCTATTATCTTCACTTTCAAATATCATTGAAGGATGTGGAAAGTATTCTTTTTTGAGCTAATACATTCAATCTGGTTTTCAAACTTTTGTAAGTGTCTCAGCAGCATGTTATTTTTCGTTCTTGTGTGTGATTCCATTTATTTAAAGAAAAAACACAGAATAGGCAGATCCATGGAGACAGAAATCCGGTTGGTGACGGGCAATGCCTGGCCAGTGGCAGCTTCATGGCTATCAGGTTTCCACTTGGGGTGATGAAAAAATTCTAGAACTAAATAGTGGTGCTGGTTGTACAACACTGGGGTGTCCCTAATGCCACTGAATTGCACACTGTAGTTAAAAGGGTAAATTTCATGTTACCTGTATTCTACCACAATAAAAAAAGAACGATTGCAGTTAGATATCTAAGTGTAGATTTCCACTGGTCTTGGCTTTAGCAGTCTAGAGATTAGGGGCATCAGTGGAGGCTGGCGATATAAATTTTCAAGCCATCAGTGAAGATATGATATTTTATATCCTGGGCAAAATCCTCCCCACAGAGTCCTAAATTTTAGCCCTGCAATGTGCCCGTGCCATCACATTGTTTATCAGATGAGGAAAGGGCCTATGGTGTCTTGCTGATACAAGTAATAGTCAAGCACCCACTAAGCAATTTTAATTGCACCTACAAAATTCCAGTGCCTCAGATCGGAAGAGAAAAAGTTCCTTGGTCATTTCCCTCTTCTTCTGAATCTCTTTTTGTGTATGTGGGACTCAGTAGGCTTGTGTTAATGCTAATGGACAGGCCTTCGGGTGGGGAACTGAGGCCCCACACAGCCATGCTTTAGAACCCAGGGGTGATTTTCCAGTGTTTCTAGATGGAGTTTATATTTACTACATCTTTTTTGCATACAAACACTAAAGGCATTTTTATCTTTTAAAAAAAAAACTGGGGAGAATTGGATTCTATGCTTCACCAAACAGGGGCTCTAACTTCTGTTGAAAAGGAGGCAGATTTATGGTGAGATGTGGAAGTAATTTCCAGGCCACAAACACACACGATTGGGGTTTATTTATCTCACTCTGTTAAAAATCTGACTTCAGACTTTCTTATTGCAAGTATTGGTTTTTTGACTGATTCCTGGTTTGATTATTCATTGTAAAAACATAGATTAAGCACTTACGTTGGTATAGTTATTAGATGATAAGGATGTGACTGTGAGCAAAACGTGATCTCTTCCCTCAAGAGATTTTTCATTATGTGGGTCACAGAGATCTTACAGTATTGAAGAAACCCTGAATGACAGATGGCAACTTCTTACTATGAAAAATGTCAGGCCCAACAAAAGTGTTGGTCCGAGTGCAGTGGTCTTTACAACTAATTGATCACAGCCAGTTACAGATTCCTTTGTTCCTTCTCCTCTCCCTCTGCTTCACTTGACTAGCCTTGAAATAAAAGAAAAAGAAAAATGCAGGACCCATATTAAAAAGGATGGAGATTATTTTGTTTGGGGAGAAGGGGTATATTTAGACAGACATGAATCTGAATCCCAATCCAGCTATTTACTGGCTAGGTGATCTTAGAAAAGTTACCTTATTTCTCTGGGCCCAAATCTCATCTGTTAAATGGGGTAATAGCAATAGCTGGCCGTCATCCAGTTTTTGCAAGATTTAAGGGTCACAGAGGTCTGTGCCCAGCGCGAAGGTAGAATTCAAAAGAGAGTAGCAATTTTCATTTTGTTGTGTTATCAATATATTTGTCAGTATTGTTATTAATAATATTGAAGTTTCTTCTCACGTTAGATGTGGACATTCTCGTTTTACACATGCTTTAAGGTACAGGGAGGGATGTCCCACACCCTGTTCCCAAGTTCATAGCTAGGTAGTAATAGAACCGATATTGAAAAGTCATTAAGAGGTAATTATTTCTAGTAGAACCCAGGCAGTTCTGCTGTTTCATTGGCCTCTCTTCTCTTTGTACCCAGGATGAGGCTGTTTTACTTTGCTATTTATTTATTTTGAGTGATTTTTTTCTCTTTTCAGACGCCTACGCAAGAGGATCCGGGGCTTCCACTTCAAACGCGTGCACGCTGTCAGCCATCAGTACAATAATGATTTCCCTCACAGCTAGGTCCAGTTTATGACAAAAGTTATCTAAAGGACTTGCTGTTTATAATATAAGCAACATTTAGCTAGTTGTTTTGAAGACACCCAGTACTAAGTAATATTGTTGTTCGAGTACATCTTATTACTGGAAAAAAAAAATGTTTTTTGCTTCTTTAGGAATGGCATTATACAGTACTTCCTCAAAGCAAATCTAGCTTTGTCTGAAGGTTCTTTGGAAACTCTGCAATGCACTGAAGACATCTGTAATATGATGTTACCAAAGCAGTTTACATATGTCCTTATATGCATATTTTTTATTATATATTTAGTGTTTTATAGAATTTTTTAAAGTTAACATATAATGTAGATATTAATTTTTTCCTCTGCTGTAAAATGCTATGGGCAACACAACCATGCAATTATAATTTGAAAATATTTCCTTTAAAAACAGAGTTTGAAACTCACCTTGGTTAATAAACTGCAAATTACTTGTACAGTTTTATGAGGATCTAGTGGCAGAACAGCTGAAGATTTGGTCTATAACTCAAGGCTGCTGTATGCAAATTACTCTTTGAATGGTTAATGCTTTTTGACATGTACAATATGTTTTCCTGCCCCATTGTGAATTCTGTTGTTCAGCACAACTTGAGATGGTTTCAGGAATGGCTGCAATCTCAAAACCTAAATTGACTGCCTGAGAGGCACCTTGTGCAATACTCCCATCCCTGAATTTAGCATTGTACAGTAAGACTTTCTTTTCACTCAGCTAAGTTAGCATTGTCTTTGTAGTAGCATTATCTTAGACCTTAAATTTGAAGTTACATATCCTGTAGTAACATAGACCAAAAGTTACTATAGTCAATCAAGTATTTCAAAGGATACAAGATAATTTTACTATCTTTAAATGTATCTGTTTTGAATGTAAATTTTAAAGAAGAAGTAATTCTCTGTCAATAGAGTCATAATTTCTTTACAAAATTTCTTATATATAATACGTGTATCTCTGTAATAATAGAGCCCTTCTTTTGAATCCAAATTACGTATGGAGTTTGGAAGATTTCTCCTATTTTAGCAAATAGTTGCTGCAAAGAATTTTTCATATGACTCTATAAGAGATCTTTAATACAATTGTATGGTATCTTGATGATTCTCCTGTTTTGCAATAGGTAGCCTAGTTGCTTTATAAGCTTAACCTTCTAAGTCTTTAAATCACACGTTGGAAAATGACAATATCAACAAATCTGTATTCTTATGAAAAGAACTATTTGTTATGATGGGGAGGTTTTGTAAGCTGACACTAGTGGAACAGTAATATAAAAGGCAATGAAATTTTCTATAAAATTTTTCACATGTAAACACGCTGCCACCTTTTCTTCTTTCTCAGAGAGCTCAAATTTGCCTGTAATTTGTCATTTTTGCTTACAAATAATATAACTTAACTTTTCAACCTTCTAGTTATATTTATCCAATAAAGTCATAATCAGGATTCCATTTGTGTAAAAATTAGGGTGGTAACCGGAAAAAAATATTGTCAGTATTTCAAGCTGTGTTCCTTTCTTAGTTTGATATGGTTACTTACTTCTGTTAAAATAAAATAAAATTTAAAATCACGTGCAAAAAAAATCAAGAAAATAATAAAATGAATGAAAAAAAAACATGACACCGCAGGTAGTCCCCAGCCCCAGTGTAAATGACATTTACCAGTGATCTAGCATATGTGATCTTTTTTTAAAGGCATTGTTAATAAATATTCTGTCATTTGTAAAGATACTTGTCTTTTGGGAGCATTTTTCCTGCCTGCCTGTCAGGGAATTTGTTAGCTCACCTTTGTGCTAGTCATAATTTGGGATCATAGTGGGACTCAAAAGTCTCTGGCCATGACCCAAAGCTAGACAGCCCAGACCTATTCCTTTGGAAGTGACAACCCTGCAGACATCATTTCAAATCCTCTTTGGAAGTAGAGAGGGTCATACTCCACAGATAAATGTCCTAAGATCAGACTTGAATATTTTCTCTTGATTAGCTAAGTGTTTTGTATTTAATCTAAGTATATCTGTTGTTTCTCTCACTCCCATTGCTAAAAGGATAAGATCTAAACTTGAGCATTGAAGGCCCTTCTTAATCTAAAACAACTTAACTTTGTTTCCAGCCATATTGAGCCCTCCCTGGCCCCTGAACACTGCTTGCTTTTGGTCTCACCTCTGTGCCTTTTGGTCTTACGGCTGCCTCTTCCTGACATGCCCTCCCCACTCTTCTCTCCCACCCAGATCCCGACTGTCCTAGGGTAGCCCCTGCCCCAGCTTGTCTGTGAAGTCTTCCCACATATCGGTCTTCTGTGACATCCTTCCTCTGAATTAGCTGCAACCCCTATCAATACCGCTCATTTAGTAATTAATCAGGTATGACTTTTGGAAATCTCTTGTACTGTTATCTTGCATTTTAATTTAACTCCTGTATTGTTACTTACTTTTCCTTGTATGTATGCCTTGTCTTCCCAACTAGATTGTAAGCTCCTTGAGGGCAGGGACTTTGGTCTTATCTTCCATGTACTCTCCATAGTGCCTAGCACAGTGCCTTGCAATAAATATTCATTGATTAATTGATTGAAGGGGTCTTTGAAGTAGCGTTTTGCATCAGTTGCCCACCTGTGTGCCATAGCAAACCAACCAGGGAAGACTGTGTCACTACTTTCGTGATGTGGTGGAACGTGTTAAAAGGCCTGGCTTCTAACTTTATGACTTGAGGAAGTCCTTTAGCCGCTTGGCTTCATCGTCTGAGAAATGAGGCCCTGGATTAGCTGAGTCTGACTGAAGATATTTTAGAAAGTGCCCCATGGGCACCTTCACTGAAACTCGTCTGATTTGTTGGCTTCCGTGGTTTGCCCGGGTGGTGTCCACTGGTTGCAAGCAACAGAAACAACCCTGGCTAACTTGAGCAAACTGAAAGGCATTAACTAGAATGACACAGGTTAGATCAATGAGCCAAGGAAACACTGAAGGGCCAAGCCTTGGTGAGGATAGGAATAAGGCCACTCTAATGGTCCAGACTGCAAGAACTTTGGAATGTCTTTTTGGGGTCCTGTTGTGGGAATGAATCAGCTTTGTGTCCAGTTCTGATGCCACTCTGCTCAATATCCAAATTCCTGGGAAAGTGTCTGATCAGTCCAATTTGGGCCACACAGCCAGAGCACCTTGATCACACTAAGCCTGCACTCCTAGAGGAGGGATAATTTCTTAAGAGAAAATTGAGATGATGTTTCCAGAAGGTGAGAGTATAAGTGCTGGCTGGGTCTAAGCAATAGACTTTCTATGCTTAGCCAGCCAAGGAGATGTTCCCAGGCCCTAAGCTGAAGTAATACACTCAAATGGAAAGTATTGCTGCTTTCGAGATTTTTTTTTTCTGAAAGAGGAGCACTAGGAAAAATTTGCTTTGCTTATTTAACCTTTTCAAGTACTTACTCTTATCCTCTTTGTTGTGTGTAATCCACCTGTGATTTAACTGTATAAAAGGAAATTCTATTCTCCCAGATAAATGGATTCTCCCAGCGTATCTAGTTTCTATAGAGCCCACCCAGGCTATGCACAAAGCAACACCTTTCCATGGGGGCAGGAGACATGGATGATAAACTTCTTTTCTCAGGTAAGCTCTGAATTCTTCCAGCTTGTGAGGTGGGAGGTACCATAAACCTGTATCTTAAGATTGAGTTATTTCTACCATCCAAATTGTGGTTGCTACGGCTGGGAGGTGATGTTAAAACCTGCTTAACCTTTCCCAGTCTCTCCTACCACCTTACCTTACCACAAATATGCTCAAAGAATGTTGAGTTATAAAAAGTACATAAATAGCACATAATTAGCTATTGAAATGTCATGTAATTTTTAAAGTAATTCCATGCGATATAATCAACCAACAGGTGATTTTTGCACACCATATTGGATTACCTTGTTATCCATTAACACAGATAATCAAGAATTGACTGTATTTTCCTGATGTTACAATTAGAACAATGTTCTGGCCAAAAAAGTTACGTGGCCAACCACAGTGGTTTGAGGGGCAAGCTTTTAAAATCAAGGATTTATAGTCAACCTGTGGGCTTGGAATCATATCCAAAATGATTCCATTACCAAATGCTGGACACGGAAACCCTACAAAAGCAGTTTAATACTAAGGCTGGGAGTATGGATTCTGGAGTTTGACTGCCTGGGATGCATTCTGACAGTTGCTGCTTACTAGATAGGATAAAAGTTTGTAAAGCTCTAAATGCACGGCTCTCCCAACATCAGTGATTGTTTTATCATCAGTTCTTTTTTTCCTCAAGGGACTTCAGAACTGCAGATGTAGAACGTTGATGCTTCCCAACACCAAAATGAGCTGAACTCAACTAGCACGTCCATTATCACCTTTTATTTAAATATTATTTCTTAATATTAATATGTAATCATTTTACTAACACTGTAGACTGTTTACTAAACTAACTATTGATATTGATGTTAATATAAAATATAAAAGAATTTAGCAGCAGGTTCTTCATCGAGATGCCAGGTTTTCCACAAAGACTCCCTCAGTTTCCCCAGCTGCTATCGACCTCTCGTTTCTCTGACCTCCAAGGCATGTGATCAGTACCTGCTCGTGTCAGTTATCCCTCTGTACCTGATATGTAAATTGTTTTAGTTCATGTCTTCTTCCCTCTAGTAAACAGAGAGCACCTTGGGGGTAGTCTAGCTGTGATTCCTGATCGTACTCCCCGAGCACCGGGCCCGTATCCCCCAATCCCAGACCCAGAGGGAGGCGAATACATGGCACCATTTCGTATGATCTCTGCAGCCCCCCGCCACAGTGTGGTAGCAATAGGCACGTCAGGCTGCCCGTTTTGCAAGGAGGCCCCTTTCCCCTTGTGCTAAATGGGCCATGCAGATTAAATGTTCCAATTCCACAACTCAAGTGTAAACTACAATACTCAACAGAGCTCACAGTTTAAACAAAATTGGCCTCTAGCCTTTATCACCAACAGTTATGGGCAGTTGTAGATTAGCAGAGCCCGAATAATATAGATCACACAGAGAAAGCTTTTTTTAAAAAAGGGTCAACCACATGATAGATCTGAAAGTCTGAAAAACGGCAAGGCTGAGGTACTTAAACATAGCTGCCATTAAATGTGATATCTCCAATCTCTGTACACTGGACTTTTGCTACATATTCTTACCAATTATTATGAACAACACAAACTGCACCAGGAAATATATGTGTCTTAGGATTTTAACTAACAAAGAGTAATCTCTTTAATTTGGTTTTATAGGTTTCAAAGGGCTCTTCACACTAAGAAGCAGGAGACACAGGTTGTATTCCTTTTTCATTTATGAAATGAAGGCAAAGAAGTGATACAAGAAGCCCAAAGTAACACAGACAATTAGAAAGTCAGGACTAGTAAAACTCTTAATTCAGTGCATTTCAACACCTGGAAATAAGTATTTAACGAGAGAAAGGACAGGATAGAGCAAGGAACTGGACTTGAGAGAACCAGAACGAGAGAACATTGCAGGGCACTGCGTAGGCGAGAGGAAAACGGTGAGGAAGGAGGGTGGGATGTCTGAGGGTCAGATGTGGGAAGTGAGAAGCTCCGAGTGATGGCCAGGCCCCGAGCACAGCCGTCTGGAAGAGTGGACGAGGATAAGGGCCCCGACGTTGGTTATTCAGCAAAGGACTATAGTGGCCGTCCTCTCTGCTCCAGGCACTATTCTAGGCACAGGGGAATGATGTGGCATCCAGCTGTGGGTGAGGAAGCCAAGGGACCCATGACCAGGATTTTGTCACAGTGCAGAGAAATGCAGTGATAATAATAGGCAACAATGGTTATGCTCAGAGTATGTGCCCTTCTCAGTGCGAATCAACCCAGCGATTTAGTTACTATTTATTGTTTCTATTTTATACACAGAAAACTGAGGCTGAGAGGTTCAGAGACTTGTCCCTGGTCATACAGCTGGCCACAGAGGCCAGGAATGCAGATGCCGATGGCTTGGCTTCAAGGCCTCCTCCAAAACATTAGCTGTCTCTACCTATAGATAGAGAGATGACCAATACACAAACAGTAGATAAATAGATGATAGACAGATACTAGTTCCCATATAACCAGAAGGGAAGACAGTGGTGAGTTTCCATGGAAGTCATACACTAGTTGTTGAAAAGTGACGCCCAGGGCCATGGGCCGAGCTCCCAGGTGTGGGATTCCTGCAGCGAGAGCCCACACGGCTCAGATGGGATCATTGCTGTGCTCCGAAGTATCCCAGCTTGTCTACGGCTCTTTCCTTGACTGCACATGTTGTTTTTTGCTTGTTTGTCTGTTGTATTTGACTTCAGGTGTCTTAGAGATGTTTCTTCAAACTTGGGCTATCCTACAAGGTGACAGTTTCCAGACAAAATTCAAGAGGAACAGTTAAACTTGGAGTTCAGATTTTAAAAATACACTTTTTTAGCATAAACATGTCCCCTGCAATATTTATCTGAAATTCAAATGTAACTGGGCCTCCTCTATTTTCATTTGCTAAATCTGGTAACCTTACACAGGCAGGAACATGCACCCCCATTGAGGTAACTAATTTCTAACTTGGTCCGGCCGCGGTGGCTCACGCCTGTAATCCTAGCACTCTGGGAGGCCGAGGCGGGAGGATCGTTTGAGCTCAGGAGTTCAAGACCAGCCTGAGCAAGAGTGAGGCCCCGTCTCTACTAAAAATAGAAAGAAATTATCTGGCTAAC
This sequence comes from Lemur catta, assembly GCF_020740605.2. Classification (NCBI taxonomy): domain Eukaryota; kingdom Metazoa; phylum Chordata; class Mammalia; order Primates; family Lemuridae; genus Lemur; species Lemur catta. Next base: position 14,737,248 of record NC_059145.1, on the reverse strand, counting down.
TAAAATATGTATATGCAAAAAATTAGCTGGGCATGGTGGCACATGCCTGTAGTCCCAGCTACTCGGGAGGCTGAGGCAGAAGAATTGCTTGAGCCCAGGAGTTTGAGTTTGCTGTGAGCTAGGCTGATGCCACAGCACTCTAGCCTGGGCAATAGAGTAAGATTCTGTCTCAAAAAAAAAGAAAAAAAAGAAACAATTTAGGGCTTACTGATGTGATGTCAGATCTCTGAAGGTTGATGGCTCTGAGGATGAGGCATGAGGTTTGTTGTTTTGAGTTCTGTTTGGTTTGCTGAACTCTTCTTCCCCCTTTCCTTGGATGGTGTGAGAATGACATGTGTGTGTGTGTGTGTGTGTGTGTGTGTGTGTGTCTGTGTGTCTGTGTGTGTGTGTGTGTCTGTGTGTATTTCCAGAGAGCCAGGAATGGTGGGCGAGGTTCCTCTTAGAGCTGGTAGCAAAGAATGTTCAGACAAAGACCCAGATTATGTGGCAAGGAGGTGAAAAGTGGCATTGGGGGGGAGGCGGAATTCCAGAAATATTTTGAAAAGTTATGAAAATGGGCTTGTTGCTAAGAACATAAGCCATAGCTCAGCTAATTAGAAAATTATGTAATTGATGTACCATTTATCAACTACAATATTAGGACTAAATGTCTGAGACCAAATAACTGGGGGTTTGAATCGGCCCAGCTATTGCCCCTGAATTTAGTGGGTGACAAATAAGATGCTGAGTGCTTACTATGCATCAAGCCCTGTTCTGGGCACTGGAGAAACTGAGATAAACAGGATTAAGGCTGCCCTCCCATGGTTCTCCGGAGGAGACAGAAACATACACTTATTTGAAAGATGGTGTGCAAAGTGTGGACAGATAAAAGTATGAACAGAATGCTGGATCTGGGTTGCTTGCAAACCAACTTACAACAAGGTTAAGTTCAGTCAAACACAAATATCACCACTGATCCCCCAATAGAATGATTTTTATTGATTAAACATAATTATTTTCTCAAACTGGTTGCTTTTCTGAAAAACAAACCCAAAAAAAGAAACAAACAACACACCCAAATGTGACATATTTTTTAATCCATTAAGCTATGTACTGATAAACACTAGCCCTCTGGCCAAATCCAGCTTAATGCCCGTTTTTTGTAAATAAAGATTTATCGGAACACAGCCATGCTCATTTACGTACCGTCTGCAGCTCCTTTATGCTATCGTGGCAGAACTGAGTAACTGCAGTAGAGACCGTGTGGTCCTCAGAGCTGACAATATTGACTATCTGGCCCTTTAAGAAGCTTGCTGACCTTTGAACTATGACACTAGTACTTTACTGTTAATTTCTTTCCTCCAGTTTTCAACCTCAGGTTTGTATTCTTTCACTTTGTCACCTGGCGGGGGCAAATCTTGGCCTTTAATTTTAATAAATGAAACAAACCTAATAACACACCTTCAAGTTGAAAAGAGTCCGCTGGAACTTTAAACTAGGGCCCGTGGGCCACGTGGGCCGCTTAGTGCTGCGCCTGACAACCAGCACGCACACTGGGAGCCAAATGGGTGGTACCGGGGGCCCTGCTTGGCGGCTGCACGTGCTCGGTGGCTCCGAGGAGCCCGGGTGTTTGGTGGCTGCTGAGGTCGGGGAGGTGTTTCTGAAGCGACTATCACACCAACTGTGAGTTCTTATTACTTTGTTATTTTAAGCTCCAGTGATGAATTAATGTCTGTTATAATCACGCGGCTTTAATGAATGAGTCTACCAATTAGAGCGCAGCTCTGCAGTATCCGAGTGGAATATTCTGGCATGCACTTAGGAAGGTCACTTCCTTTTGCTCTGTCAGGCTGCGCTCAACCAGCACTCAGCTCCTACTTACATACACCAGCACTCAGCTCAACCAGCACTCAGCTCCTACTTACATACACCAGCACTCAGCTCAACCAGCACTCAGCTCCTACTTACATACACCAGCACTCAGCTCAACCAGCACTCAGCTCCTACTTACATACACCTCCTCAGAGTGGTTACGCTTAAGTGAGACAGAACAGAATTAAACATAAGGCACCTTGGGAAACATAGGGGGACATTTAATTCAAACTGGAAGTTGAGGAAAGACTTTGAGGTCACAGAGAGTGCAGATTTAGAAGATAAATTGTCAACAAGGTGAAGAAAAGGGTTTTTTTTTTTTCCCAGCAGAGAGAGTTTAAGCAGAGTCGTGGAGGGATGAGACCGCACGGTGCTCGCAGAGAAGTGATCGGCACGTGAATCGTAACAGAGGTAGTAGCGTTGCGAGGCGTGGCTGGAGAGCTACTGAGGAGCTGAGTCACAGTCGATTTTGTTTAAAAGGAGCTCTAAGTTGAAGGTGATGGAGAGCTCTGTGAGGGTTTTGGACAGGGGTGACACAGGCAGATGTGCCTTTTATCTAGATCTTTCAGAGGGAGGCGATACTAGAGGCCAGGAGATCAGTGCAGAGGCTAATGCAACAGTCCTAGCTGAGAGCTGCTGAAGACAATAGTGGGGACAGAGGGTGGGAGTACTTAGGAATAATTAGGGGAAAAATTGAGAAATGTACCCCCTTTCAATTTGCAGACTTAGACAATTCACCGTCATTTATGTTAAATACGTCTCATTCTGAACCACATTTACATTCATATCTATTCCCTAAAGCAGAGGGATACTCGGGGGAAAAAAAAAACAAGATTGTCTTTTAGTTCAATATAGAATTCTAAAGTAAGAAATGGTTTCCAAAAACGTCATACCCTGGAACTTGATTTGTAGGACATAGAAGCAAGCAGGAGCAGCTACATAGTCATTGTCACGAAGACCCTCAGGCTAACGCTAAACCCTATGTTAATTAGGTTTTTCACCTTTGCTCTTGCCATCAAAGATTGTTTTCAGTTCTCTGTTCTCACTTCCAGATATCTACTTTTTCTTTCACAAATTAGCACCTAAGGTTTATTAATTCCACCAACAGATGGTCCTGACACATACAAGTCTCACCATGAAAACGTTTGGATTTTTAATCAGGATGTTCTTTGCCCACATGGATTCTTCCCCAGCCTGCATGCGTAGCTTGAGGCCTAAGGCATCTCAATGAGGCTCAGGTGGCTGAGATGTTGGCAAAACGTGACCTTGACCCCCCAGTCTCCCCCACAGGCCCCCGTGCTGCATGCAGTAAATTCCAAATGCCAAGGAAAGAGACTGGGCTGAAATCCTTGTTGGAAAGGATGTCTTGGAGAAGCATGTGTGTTCTGATGCCGTGTCTATGAAGGCTGTAGGGGGGACAGCCTCTTGGTGGGAGGTGGGGAGAGCTGGGAGCCAACAGCCTGACCTCAGCTTACAGCAACCTGCTGACAATGGTGTTTCCCGCTAAGTGAATGTTCAAACTCTCTGATTTGCCGTGACAAGGCTAGCGAAAACAGCATAGGCTACTCAAAATGAGCCTCTGCTGAATCCTGACCCCTCTTATACAGCAATTTATACATAACAACTTAGCCACGTTGTCAGCAAAAAGAGATCAAGCGATAGCGTCCTGCTGGTCAGGCACGTGTGTCTCGTTACTCCCAATCACGTTCTCAGCAGACACCTGTCTTACTCGCCGCGGTACTGTTGTTGGCCTTGATGATCTCTGCTGAATACTCTTGGGTTCCAGCCGTACGCAAGGTGCCGTGCCGGGGCTGGCGGAGGCTTTAAGAGGGTCCGATGAGCACTTAATTTTCTCAGGTCAGGTAGGGTCGTAGACGCCACAGATAAAAGGATGCACTTCCCGTGAGCTCCGTCCTCCTGATGCTCACGGTCTATCATGGCACATCTCACCAGCTCCAATGTGGGGGTGGGGCCCAGGATGAGAACCCAGGATCCCCCACCTCCACTTCTGAAGGCTTCGTGGAAGAGGTGACGTTGGATATTCGATCCCAAAAAATGAGTATGAGTTCCACAAGCCAAGAAGGGAGGAGGAAGTTCACATTCCACCGGGGAGGCCACCTGGGCTACTCTGTGTTGCTCCTGACTCACAACCCAGGCCCAGATGGCAGTGCCAGCTCAGGGCAGGGCGGCAAGGAGCCCTGCAGAGCCCAGGTGATTGCTGGGTCCTGAGGTCGGGGGAGGCGTCTCTGAAGTGAGCACCGCACCGAACGATGAGGAACTGGCCACACTGGGGGGCAGCCTTCTTCTGTCCCAGCCTCCTGGGCAGAGGCGGCTTCCACAACGCTGGATTTCAGGCAGGGAGCTCTAGGTCCCCCAGGAGGGCAGGTTTTTTGGCAGGCCTTTTCTACCACTTATTCCTTCGGCAGGTGGTTTTCAAATTTCGCCATTCATAAGAATTGCCCGGAGCAGCAGTTTTCAAAGTGTGGTCCTGGGACCTGCAGCATCAGCATCACCTGGGAACTTGTTAAAAATACAAATTCTCGGGCCCCGGCCAGGCCTATTCAATCAGACTGAGGCGGGGGCCGGCTTGCCTGTGTTTTAATGAGCCCTCCAGTTGGCTCCGATTCTGACCTAAGGTGTCCACTGACAACACCGTTCCCGGAGACTCTGGATCAATCGGGCGATCAAACATTCTGCAGGTTACCGCAGCACCTCCACCGGCCTTGCCTTCTAGGCCACACCCCTAAGCCAGCCTCAGCCTTTCCCTGGCTCTCCCCTCCACATCACTGGGGTCACCTGGGCCTGGTATTCAACTCCTCACTATGCCATTTTCTAACAACCTCTCTGCACCTCAGTGCCTGCATCTGTAAAATGGGGGCAGTGATACAGATTACTGTAAGATGATGTGGGCTCATCAAGATTAGAGATGATGTCTGAAGTATCTGGTACAACACGCTGACACTTGGGAAACAACCAATAACTGACAGCTGTCACAACTGCTGTGCCTGTCATCCAGGGCCCAACTCCGCTAGTAACAGTGGGTGATTATAGGTTAGTCAGAAGAAAACAACCCCTGGAGATATATGGTGGTTAATGTGTCCCCATGGCTGGATCAAAACGGGCTAAACTAACTCCAGAAAGCATAGAAGAGTGTGCCATGCTGGGGGTCCTGAGCACTGTCACCTCCCTTCCCTGTCTACAGCTTCTTGACCCAGGGCCAAGCATTGTTCGGGCCCCTTCAGCTTCCTCCTGCCCATCTCTGCCCAGGACTTTCCTGTACTTGGTTCCACCTGTGGCCCATTCATTGCCCACCAAAAGGCCTCCAATCTGGATGCAGACTCGTATGCGAGGATGTTAGAAGGAAGAATTTCTGTATCTATTGGGGTGGTCGATGGCCTGCTGGAACCCTTCCAAATTTAAGAGATTAGGATCCACCTAGCGCTACCTGACCAACAAGTTGCTCTGAAATCTTTGGCAGCAAACATCTCTTCTGAAAGGTCATTTTTGACCCAGTGATCCCTTTCACGATTGAATTCTGCTCAATTCTGTTCTCAGTATATTTTCAGAATAGCAAGGCTTGCTTCAAGAATATAATCTTTGAACAAAATCCTCTTCTATCTTTTAATATGGGGTGATGTCTTAGCTCTTTAGGTTGTAAATTAGTTTGCCTCAAATCATGCTCCCTGGACCAGGCCTCTGGAACTTGTCATAATCTCTTTCTCTCTCTCTCTTTCTCTCTGTCTCTCATACACACACTACTTGAAAGGAAAGTATTCTAGAACTCAGAAAAAAAAGAAAGGCACTGTGAATTTTTGACTCCCACTTGCCATAGGAAAGGCAGTCTTGAATCCAAGTTCCTGATTCACTCCGGGCGGGTGCAGGCTGCTTTCTTCCTGAGATTTCAGCTGAGGGCCACCACTGGCAGCTTCAACAGCCAAGCTGGCACTGCCAGAACGAATCAACCTCCTTGCTGTGAGGAGATTTTGATGAAACGTGTCCCATCGAAAGAGTTACAAGACCAGTATTTCTTGATGTATTGCCTTGCAGCTAAACTGAGAATCCAGTAAATTGTGAATGCCTCTTAGCCGAGAGACAGCAGTGGCTGTTCTGCCCACTGTGGCCTGCGTGTGTGAGTTTATCTGGAAATGCCACAGTGACAATCAAAACACAGAATCTTCCAGGGTCTCAAATCCAGGCTCCTCCACGTAACTTATGACTTCAGTTTCTGTTTCAGTGGACCCAGCTTTCTGCAAAACAAATCATCTTTTCTTAGATATCTGTGAGAGAATTTTTTCTTTGAATTCTTTACAATTAGTTTTCAGTCTATTTTTAAAATAAAAATAGCAAATGTTCAGTGAAGAAAATGTGGAAAATCAAACGGAAAGAAGCAGAAAAACAAAACTATCCATAAACCTATCTCCCAAACACAGCCCACCGCTTCTCCACAGCTCTTTATTTAGGCATAAAGTGTTCTTTGCACTTACATGAAGTCATGGACACACAGCTTTATAAACTGATTTCTTTCTCTGTAACATCACATAATATTTTAAATTGCGTTATATGTACTTTGGCTACATAATTTTTAATAACGCCATCATATTTCACCCATAGTTTACTGTAGTATTCCCCTAAATTAGGGCAACTCAGTCCAAGTTTGGCATTATATAAACAATGCTGATAACAACTAGAACATTGGTAACAAAATAAAATCACCCATAAGAGGTCCTATTTCTTTGCCATTTACTCATCCAACACATGTTTTCATGCCTGCTCCACACAGACACGATGCTGAGCATTGGGTTCACACTGGTGGCCACACAGAGATGGTCCCTGCCTCGCGTGCGTTACTTTAAATAGTTTACAGGCAACTTAATTTGGGGAGGACCCTTCTCTGGTTACCACTGTGGAAACAAAGAACAGCTGGAAACCAGTCCCTTAAATTGAAAGTTCAGGATGAGATTTTTTAAAACAAGCTTTATTTTTTTAACTGTTGAAGGCCAACTCACCTCCCTCCTTCACTGTCTCCTGCATATTACAAAACAATTTCTAACTGAGGTCTGAGCAAGCAGAAACTTATTTCACCGAGAGCTCTGGGATGGCAGATCTCCTCTAAGCCACAGGACCTTGGCACCCACCCCAAGCTCGGAAGTGCAAATTCTCATGAGGAGCAGAGGGTTTCCTTTCCTACTAGCCAAATGCTTCTCGGTGGCCGCTGCCCAGAGCACCAATGTGCCCTCTTGTCCTTGCAGCAGAGGCTCCGAGAGCGGGTTGCACAGCTTCTGCTGCCTTGGAGGCAGAGGCAGGGCACTGCCACACGTGGGCCAGCTGTGGTCAGCACTGCACTGGCTCACATGTTCCCTCAGGTGGAGAATTTGGCCCACAGGGCTGACAGCACCAGGCAGTGCTTCATTTCCCCAATTCCTCTCTCTCTCTCTCTCTCTCTCTCTCTCTCTCTCTCTCTCTCTCTCTCTCTCTCTCTCTGGTTTGTTTTTATGTGAAACTCCGCCATGTGAGAAGAGAATAAGTTGTCCTGAGAAGCCAGGCAATGTCAAGCTCTGACATTAATCCTTTGCTTATTCTGAAACCAGCTTGTCTAGGCCAAGTTGTTATTTTGCACAGATGACTTGACTTTAATTAACAACAGATCACAAGCTTCTACAATAAGCTTTTAAACCAGTATCTCTCACCAACTTCAGAATATTAAAAAAAAGCTTCGAGGGCTCTGTAGGGAAATTAGATGCCAGCATTAAGATGTTCCATTAAGAAGCCAGGACAAATGACTTAAGGCTGCTGCTTCAATCAGATGGGTTTTCTCGGGGATGAGTGTTCGAGGGCAAGGGGAGGTTGGTGGCAGCACACGTTCAGGTGACCCGACGCCAGGCTCCACACTGGGGCCCACTCTCCTTCCGGAGAACTCAGGGAACAAGAGCAGATGGGCTGTGCCTCGGATAAAGGACAACACAAGGATCGAACCAAGGGCAGGGTGATTCTTTTGCCAGCCTTAATTCTCTGCTTCAATAGGTTAGTCACTGTTATTATCTATAAATCATCCCAAACACCCAAACTACACACTCTTAAAGAAAGGTCATAGCTTATTGAAATCAACCATTTTGGTGAGTTTTTCATCGACCCTCTCTTTTCCCTACAACCAGTCACCAGGCAGTTCACCCAATCATCAGTTATTTTGTTAAAGAGAAACCTAAATTTGTTGAGAAAATTGCTTGATCTAAATCAGGGGTTGGAAAACGACAGCCATGGACCAAATCTGGCCTGTTGCCTGTTTCCATAAATGAAGTTTTATTGGAACACAGCCACGCTCATTCATTAGCACGTTTTCTGTGCCGACTTTCATACTGCAGTGGCAGAGTGGAAGAGTTGAGACAGAAACCATTTGTCTCTCAGATATTTACTATCTGGCTTTTAAAAAAAAAAAAAAATGTGCTGACCCCAGATCTAAACAACCATTCCACTTAAGAACAAATTTGACAGAGTGCAATAATTATACACTGAAAATCACAAAACACTGTTGAGAGAAATTAGTGAAAACCTAAATTAATGAGGTGATATGCCCTGTTTATAGATTGGAAGACTCCATATTGTTCAGATGTCATTTCTCCCCAAATTAATCTGTAATTCAACACAATCCCACTCAAAACCCCAGCTGCCTTTTCTTGTAGAAAATGATGCACTGAATCTAAAATTTATATGAGAATGCAGAGGACCTAGAATAACCAAAACAACTTTGGAAAAAAATTCTTTTTGGAGGCCTTACACAACTGGTCTCAAGGTTTACAATAAAGCTACAGAAATCAAGACAGTATTGTACTGGCATAAGGATAGACAAATAGATCAATGAAGTTAAATAGATATTACAGAAATACACCTACCCACATATAGACAACTGATTTCCAACAAAGATGCCAAGGCAGTTCACTGGGGAAAAGACTTTTTTTTTTCAACAAATGATACTGGAACTATTGGATAGCCATAGGTAAGTGACCATTGGGTTAAGTCTAAGTGCTCTTAATGGTGAACGGGACTGAGAAAAAACATACTTGGGGAAATCATTTGCTTTCTGTATGGATTTTTTATTCAAGAACTAAAGTTCCCCTGAAAATTCTCTGTTGACTAGGTACTCACATGCAGAAACACAGAACCTTGAAACGTTAGAGCTAAGTGGCATGTTGTACAATCCCATCTGTGCCCCTAACTATGCACAACAGGAAGTTGGGGCTCATAGGGTTGAAGGAATTGCCCAAGGTCAGTTAAGAGATGATTGATATGAATTAAAAATTCAAGTCTGACTGGCGAGAACACTCATAATTGCATGGGACCCTTCCAAAAGGTAAAGACAGTAATGAACATTTTTAACAGAACAGCCAAAGAACAGAACAACTGAAGCAACAGAAAGACTCCTGGCCTTCTCAGTAAAAACCCTACCTCATAATACAGAAAACCAAAACCCAGTGGCAGTTCCCAGGGGACTCAACTCTGGGCACACATGGCAGTGGTCCCCAGCCTTTTTGGCACCAGGGACCGGTTTCATGGAAGATAATTTTTCCATGGATGGTGAGCAGGAGTGGGGGTGGGGGTGGGGAGGATGACATGGGATGGGGAGCGGCTGTAAGTACAGATGAAGCTTCACTCGCTCGCCCACCACTCACCTCCTGCTGTGCAGCCCAGTTCCTAACAGGCCATGGACTGGTACTGGTCCAAAGCCTGGGGGTTGGGGACCGCAGACATATGGCATATCATAAGAACTGTCAACATTACCTCATAGTTAGTGGTTATAAAGAACTCTTGAATGTTACTTTTTGGTGCTGGAACTGGTGGAAACAACTTGGTCCATAAATGACACCTGAAAACAGAGTAAAGGAGGGAATTAGGTGAGCATGAGTATCCCTTTTGTCCCTAAGTATCTACTCTAAGAATTGAACTAGTTAATTCCAGGACATGCTATTTTGTAAATTCAAAATCTTTATGGACCAAGACTCCCACAGTAACAGTTGACCTTGAGGGTACTGCAGGGCTCTGATGTGGCTTCTGAATTACCCTGGAAAGACAAAATGGTAACTGCTCCCTGTCGATGCATGTCCCCGGGCCTAGTCTCTGAAGAATGGACCGCATATGTCAAGTTCAAGTGTGTGGTGCCCCATCATTACCTACAGCACTGATTGTAGCACCCCTTCCTCAGCTGTGCTGGCTCACAGTTTGCTTTCTTCCCCCCTCCTTTGAACTGCCAACCCCTAGCCCATAGAAACCATCTGAATGTAACACTTGTAATAGTAAAGCTGCTCATAGCAAAGTCATTTTCTAAACTGTGAAAGGGCCAAGTCAGAACATTTTCTTAAGCCTCCGCAAAGGTGCTTTTCCTTACTGAATGCTAAAGTGGATGAGGAGTACTTATAGGCCAATTGCAGGCTCTAGGATAGGACATCAGATCTGCATGACATTTCTAGAATCTGTGTTTGACCTAATAGCCATTGGATACCCCAGGGCCTGGCAACCGAGGGCCAGGTAGGGGTTGGCACCTGCTAATTGAGGACCGGACGTGGAGGCATTGTGGTGATTTCAGCCTCCAGTGGGCAGCCTTGCCCTGCCTGGGATGTAAAAGACCCTGCTGGTAGCTTAACAAGGACAGCCAGGTCCTGAATGGAAGGCTGCGAAGGCGTCAAAAGAACACGCCTGGGAAAACCTTCACAGAAATTCATAGGCTGTTGACAAGTTCAGGAAGGGGTGAGTGACGGCTGAGCGCTGTGTTGTGCTCTGTCCAGCTACTGTAAATCACTTCCTGGTGTTTCTCTCACCTTTGATTTGGCCCACACTCGTCCTGCAAAGGCCACCAGGAACAAAAGAATGCCATAAATTCCACCTGATAACAAGACCCCTCTGTCTAACAGATGTACAGCAAGACTGCAAAAATTCAATACCCAGACCCCACGGGAGGCACCGAAAGGTAAAGAATACCTACATTCTACAGAGGAGGGAGGACATTAACAAGAGGAAACAGATGGTTGCCATAAGCACAACGAGAAACCATCTTGTCAAGGGCTTCTGCTCATCATTTCCTGATGGGAAACAAAGAAACAAAGAGAAAATCGAAATTAGAATCAACAGCAGAAAAAAGAAGGGAAGCTTAGGTTTGAGTCACAGGTCCTGGGTGACCCTGGGCAAGTAGCTTAACTTCCCTGAGCCTCAGATTACTCATCTGCAAAAGGGGATAACAGCCATCTCACAAAGTTGACATGGGGGTGAAATGAAATGATGGCAGTGAGGCCACTTTTAGCTTAAAGCATTGTGTAGTCCATCAGCAAATATTTATGGGGTCCATTCCACGTGCTGTGCTACCTGGGTCCTGGGGCTTATCAGCTTTTGGTGCACAGTAAGGTTTTTAGATGATGAGGCTGCAAAACCGTAAACCTTCTTCGGAACTCCATAGCACTGCGATCAAAATAGTTTACAAAGTTGTGAATTGAACTCTGGAGGAAGTAAAGTATGAGATAATACTCGTAGTTAACAATAAAGCCATCAGACTCTGCTGTAAGTGCTCTACAATCTCAATTCTTCCCAAAGCACCCCTGACCGTTATTCTCATTTCACAGATAGGAAAGAAGAAAATGATCAGGAAGTCGGTTCAGAAAGTCAGACTTTTGCAGGCAACCTTATGCTCTTTTTAAATTTGTTTCTAATCTACCTTCAAGGCACAGATTTCTTTTATGGGCTTCGATGATAGCTTCGGGGGGGGGGGCGGTGTGATTTTAGTTTTTTTGAAGTGCTGCAAATAAATTCAAGAAAAATTCAAGGCTGTTTACCAAATGGTGTTTAAATGCCTGATTCGCTTTCAGAGAGTAATGGGAGTCCGAGTTGTCTCCGAGAATACACGTTTCCCTTCTCTAGGAGAGGCCACTCATTCACTCATCCATTGGACAAATATTCACTGGGCTCCTGCTACATGTCTGGCACCGCACAGGGTACTGGATACAGTGGTCCAAGGGCACAAGCAAGCGCCCCTCGCATGCAGTGTAGCCCATTGGGGGAGAACACCCCCAGCGAGGAGCAACACACGTGGTGATCTAACGACGCCACGCTAAGGACTGTGGTGAGGCTCCAGCCACACTGCCCAGGAGAAGAGATTCTAATCTTCTTCAGTTTGCCCTTCCCTGTTTCTTCCATCAAATGAGAAATACATGTGCGTGGGATTTTCGACTTCTGGTTAATAGCCTAAGACTTCCTAAAACTCCAAAATACTTAAAACCCCAAACGTTCAAGTGTCAGGAGGGGCAGTGCCTTTGGAGGTAACCCCAGCTTTGCCTCCATCGCTGGCTCTTTCGCCTCCTGAAGACGCTTCCTCGAGGTTTATCTTCGATTTCCCCAGAGCTGTAATCTCTCCCCCCATCTCTTCCCTCTGCTTCCAAATATCCATAGAACCCTTCGTTTTGAACAAGCCATTGTGCTGCTCTGGCATCTCTCTCTACTGTCATCGTACCTTCTTCCTTTATTTCTCGGCCTAATTTCTTGAATAACAGATTCAGGCAGCTTCATTTCCCCATCTCTAAAACTGCTTTTTTAATCGCCGGTGACTTCCCTTTAGTTGAACCAAAAGACTCTTGGTTTTGTTTTCCAACTTTATTTTACTGTCCTCCTTGCTGAATTGCAGAAGTTGACAGTCGAGCCCACCTTGAAACCGTGTTCTTGGCTTTTTTACCCAAATCTTCCTCTTCTTCCATGGCCTTTTCTTCTCCCCTTCTTAATTCCGACTGGCCTTCTCAGCTCACCCCTTGGCCCTTTGGTATTTCCCACTATGGTCTATTCTTTGTTTATCACAGCTTCATCTTTCAATTCCTGGTCCTTATTCCCGGCCCTGCCCTGACACACGGCTTCAGGTCTAGATCTTAACCTACCCGTGGTGAAACCCGCTTGGACATTCTGACAACATTCAAACCCACACTCTCCCCTTCCCCTCGAAACCCCTTCTCTCACTAGCTGCCCCATCCCAGTCCCTGCTCTTGCCAGGCCCCAAACCTGCATCCTCCAAAAAAGTTGGATTCTTCCCCTTCCTCGCACCTCTGTCCTCTTTCCTTATCCCCTTCCTTGCGTCAGTCACCACGACATACCCGGTCATAAACGCAGGAGTGGCCTGCTTTGGTCTGATGTGCCCATGCTGGCCTGCTCTGGAAACCTGGGTCTAGTCCCCGCTCACTGGGCAGGCGATCACTCTGGGCCTTGGTCTCCTCATCTACAAACAAGGCAGTGGAAACACAGAATCCTTCAGACCCCTCCCAAGCCAGCGCCTTTTCTAGCGCCACTCGCTCAATCCAGGGCACTGTCATTTGATGGACGCACACCTTTAAAATCCAAAATTGATTGTAGAAAAGTACTACCTTTTTGCTGCTGAAAGTTTGAAAGTTAAAGTATTAAAAAAAATAATGAAAATCATCAGTTTCCAGGAGTAACTAAAAGTTTATTTTCTTTTTTATCTGGGTTTTTTTTTTTTTTGTCTTTTTAGAGATAGGGGTCTAGCTCTGTCGCCCAGGCTAGTAACTGGTACTACAGGTACATAACATTACACTTGGCTAAATTTTAAGCATTTTTTTTTTAAAGATGGGGTCTTGCTATGTTGCCCAGGCTGGTCTCAAATTCCTGGCCTCAAGTGATTCTACCACCTTGGCCTCTCGAGTCTTTGGGATTACAGCATGAGCCACTGCACCCGGCTAAGAGCTTATTTTCCATGCATGTTTTTACATTCACTTTTTTCTGAGGGCTCACAGGTGCCCAGACACTATGCAAAGTGCTAAACATACATTCTCAATTCTCACAGTGATGCTTCGAGGTGGGCACTGTTATGCTCACTGTACACGTGGAGAGACTTAGGCAGAGAAGGTCAGAATAAGTCAGCAGAGGCCACATAGCTTAGTAAGTGGGGGAGCCCAGATTCTAGCCCAGGACTGGCCAACCAGCCCAGGCTCTTAACCAGGGTGCAGGAATCCCATTCCAGTCTCCTCCATCTGCAAAGCTGAAGGCACACTGCACATGCAGGAGATTCAGTTCACTTATTCTGAACGTTGCTTTGTCACTGAGAATCCTCCGGAGCACGATCTCCATAGCTGGATATGCTTCCCTAGAGGGAAGCCCTGTTTTGTCATTTTGCATGTCCCCACTGTCTGAGAGGGCTGCGTTTGCAAGCTGCTTCCCTCACTGATGTTGGCTGCTTTGCAAACTACCATCCTTCTGACATTCCTTAGGCTCTAGGTGGGACGGAATCACATTACTAAAACTGTATGACTATACTATTTTTTTTTTAAGTTTTATTTTAAAATGCATTTTTGTCTATTATTTTGCAAAAGGCATTAGCCACACTTTGTAAAATGATGGAAAACAGACCCTCAGGGAGACAAACTTTTTCTTTTCCTAAATCCCACAGATACTTGGTGGTTCTAGGATTAATAATCAGTTCTCTGGATTGGAAATGAGTGTCTTGTTAAACCTTGTTTTTACTACACTTGCTCTTAGCTAACATAAAGAGCAACTGGGATGAACTAATACCGTCAAATCAAATACCGTCTTACTTTATTTCCCAGTCCTGTTTCCTGAATGAGGAATCCAGCCTGCTTCATTTCCCCACCGTTGAAACTAACCATTCCCTGCCCTCACCCATTGTGCAAGTCTCCTGATAAGTACGTTCAGAAACGTTAGACTCGCATATACGGGATGCGAATTCAGCAAAGGGTATGTCAGCAGAAAAAAAGTTATCCTGTTTACAGCTAGGTTAAACACAAAAAGTCTGGGTCCTGCAGAAAGAACAAGCAGTGTTGTAAACACTATCAGCATCACACACTCGGTCACATTTGTGTCTCAAATTGTGCAATACCCGGTAGCCTGATATGTCAAGTCCCGATAATGGCGCCGTTTCTTCTGACCATGATTACAAAAATCTTTTCAGTTAAACCACTCTGTAGTTATCCACTTCAGCTCTCACTTTGATAAGCAAAGATTCTCACTGAATTAGCAAAAATACAGAGGCAACTGATTTTATTTCCTTCCATCAAAAAAAGTTATAGATGCATGCAAGGTACTACGTGGGAAGCAAAATCATGGTCACTGCCTGGAGGGAGCTGGCAAAGTAGTCGTTTCTCCCAGCCAGGTCTCTCCAGTCATCCACAATACATTAGAGCAACTGCCCTGCAGACAGCTGAGGGGAGAACCAACCCCCTGGAACACAACCGAGGGCAGCTGTTTTGTGACGAAAACATGAATTGGCAGGTAAATTTAGTGCAAGAAAAAGCTTTCACATGCTCACTGCCAAGTGGAAATTACTGGTGGATTATCTGTTGTTCAGTTATTCATTAATGCAAAAAATTGAGATCAGTTATATTAATACAAATAGGTAAATAAGTAAGCATCAACTCTATTTTCCCTGAAGGTAGAACAAGGGGGACAAGTCCCACCGACAGTGTGCATTTTGGGGGTCGAAGTGTTTAAGAATTTTAACACTGTAAAAGTTGGGAAATCCTTTCATACATCCTTAATTTGAATTCTGGGGTCTCCAGCCTTGAGATTTTTCTAAAAACAAGTATTTCTAGGTAATTCGAATCTTCTCTCTGACTCAAGGAGAATACCTTTCCTGCCATTAAAACTGAAGTCACACGTTTCTTTTCGAGAAATCGATGGGCACTGCCATTTGGTTATGCAGAGATCAGTTTCAGAAAGAGGAAGTCACACTACCTGTCCTGTAAGGAGGGGAAGCCCTGCAGACTCCACTGCATTCCTGGGTGCTCTTCAGACGTGACCAACTGAGAGCATTCAGGAAACTCAGCCTGGCTGGTTTCTGGTGACCTCAGTCTCCACTATTTTTAACATCTCAACCATTTGACCTTGCAAACAAGTCAACTAATGGAGACTCTGCTATTGTTCTATGACCCAAGAATGCGTGTGGAGTGGGACACGGGGTGGAGTGCAGGTGGGATGGGATGGTGGCAATGCAGAGGGCAGGAGCCTCTAGGGTTGGACCCGGCTTAGTCCCAGCTCTGCCTCTGGCTGCCCTGGGAGCTGTGTCAAATCTGTTCCCTCCTGGCACTGCAGCCCCTCTTGCTCTAGAATTCTGTGACCTCTGCAGTTTAGACTAAAGACTCTTAAAAGGTAAATTTGATTTGGAACCCTGCTCCACCTTAAATTATCCATACACGTATGAACTTTTAGTGCTTCCATATTGATTCTGAATCTGATTTCAGACTCAACAAGAGGTTTCAAGAGAAAAGAGCTGATTAGTAAATTGATGGGACTCTTCCAACAGAGCAGCCCCGCTGTGTATTTAGAACCAGCAGGTGCTGGGAGAAGTTCAAATGGTACCAACAGGGCTGGGTAATTGAGAGCATGTCAATATGTTAGTCTATGATACAGGGTTTAACTAGCTTCCTGTGGCTTGCCTCGGGCTGGAGAGTGAGGCTGTGGTGTCATTCAGGAAAGGGCCCCCCCAAACCAGATCACGGGCCCCCAAAGCAAGCAAGAGCCAGGAGCAAACCTCCTGGGCAGGTGAGCTTTCCGAGGCAGCTGTCAAATAGACTGTGGGCAGCGCAGGGTTTAGGGAGCCAAAAAGAGTGGGGACAGCAAGATGCAATATCAACAAACACAACATAGAGAAGTCCAGGACCTAGAGCAAAATGCACACAACTTGCACTATGTTCATTTGGAGGAGCTAGGCTCAAGTGAACCGAAGTAAGAGCGGTAAAAGGGGCCATGTGCTTGTGTGCCTGCATGCGTCTGTGTGTGCTCAGGACTGACTGCCACTTGGCCTTGAGCAGGGTGGCCTCTCCCACTCTGACTTCCTGTTTACAAAACAGGGATAAGGATTAAATGAATTCACACATGTGAAGTGCTTAGCAAAGTGCTGGTACACAGCAGGTGCTCAATAAATATTACGTATGATCATTACGATTAGGATGAAATACATTGTGTCCAACTAAGACATCAAGATAATTTCCCTAAAGCATCAGAGCAAGACCAAAATTGGAGCGATGTCAGAATCCTCCATGCCCAGGTCAAGAGAAACAAACACACACCAAATATTCCAGATACTGGGGAACAGGAGGGGGCTTCAGGTGTGGATGGTCCTCAAGGACCTGTGTTAAAATGAAATTATCGGCCGGGCGCGGTGGCTCACGCCTGTAATCCTAGCACTCTGGGAGGCCGAGGCGGGTGGATCGCTTGAGGTCAGGAGTTCGAGACCAGCCTGAGTGAGACCCTGTCTCTACTAAAAATAGAAAGAAATTATCTGGCCAACTAAAAGTATATATATGGAAAAAATTAGCCGGGCATGGTGGTGCATGCCTGTAGTCCCAGCTACTTGGGAGGCTGAGGCAGTAGGATCGCTTGAGCCCAGGAGTTTGAGGTTGCTGTGAGCTAGGCTGACACCATGGCACTCACTCTAGCCCGGGCAACAGAGTGAGACTCTGTCTCAAAAAAAAAAAAATGAAATTATCAACAACTTGGAAAGAAACATTTAAACAAGAGTAGCCTGAAGAGGTGACTGCATTCCGCTTTGCTTGGTCTGGGTGGAGGCTGACCCCCTCCCAGCCCCCAGCCCCTCCTGCCTCAGTCTCCCTGGCTGGAATAATAACCCACAGGGCAACAGAGCACGACGGAAAGAGCATAGGTGTGGAGCCAGTCCTGTGGGGGTGCCAGGCCCAGGTCCACCACTTGCTAGCTGTGTGACTGGGTAGTTCCCTCACCTCTCTGCACCTATTTTCTCGCCTGTGTAACCAGGAAAACCATCTTTGTGAAGACACACAGATAATGTAGGTGAAGCTGCTAGAACACAGCCTGGTTCTGTGACGGAGTCCCTCTCTCCCCTAAGCCATCGTCCCATCACGGGGCAGGATTTCTGCATGGAAGAGCAGTGTGGGCACCAATAGAGGTGGCTGTGCCTGAAAGCACAGTGGGCACCCCCTGCTCCTGGCTTTTGGGGACAGCTCTGAAAGCTCCTGGCCAGCCCTCCTCCAGGCCAGCAGGACAGCCACGGGGGTGAGGTGGCCCTGCCTCCCTGCGGGGAACAGATGGTGGGACCGCCAGGCAGGGACTAACCAGCCTCGAAACCACAGGAGCCCCAGCAGAAGGAAGCGGCCAAACCAGCTCCAGCGTTTACCCACCTGAAATCCCCCGGTTTGCACAAAAACCCAGCCCCACGGTCAGCTGTGCTAGCCTTGGGCAAGCCTAAGTGGGTTCTCTCGGCGTTCCTGGGTCAGCTCTATCGACTCCCAAGCAGTGGGCGCCGCTGCGTGGCCCCAGGGGCTGCCATCTCTGACCTCACGAAAGCCTTGGAGTGTGCACAGTTCTGGCAGGTGTCGTGCTGGCCTTTCTGCGATGTTTCCATTCATCTTTCCCTTTCCCGGTCCTCTCCCTGTTTCTCCCCAGTGTGAGAGATTTAGAAAGAAGGTGCTGGTCAGGGGGCACAGGGAGAGAGAGAGAAAAAAGGAGGGAAAGGAAAGAGCAGACCTCAGGCGTGGGGGTCAGTGGGGGTCAGAGTCAGAGGGACAGGGCTGGAGCTACAGGCCTTGGCCTGAGGCAGACAGAGTACAACGAAGATGCATCATGGTCTCAGAGGTGAGTCCAGCCCCTGCAGCCAGCTTTTGATTCCAGGTGCCCAGGGCAAACGTCCCAGGTTTCCGCAGACATCAGCCCATGAGTGTCAGTTCAGAGGAAAAGGGCACAGATTTCCTGCGGTGGCCTTCCCCCCACCCCAGCCCAGATGCCTGTAGCATGCCCCTCCCCCGTCTCTCACCTCAACCTTCTTCATGAAGTCCTAACAGGACTCTAGGATGTGTCACACAACTCTAACCCCCCATCCTGCCCCCAGCCCAAACTGTGACGGGAAAGACAGCGGCGACTTCCTGTGAGCACCACGTCTGGCTGCTGGAGGAGATGCCCGGGGAGGCAGCAGCTCCCTGTCCGCCGAGACCTCCTGATCGAGCCATCTCAAAACTGAATCTTGTTCTACCCCCCCGGGGACAAGTGCCACCCGTCTCCAGCCCAAAGAAAGCTTTTTAAAAAAACACATTTTAAATGATACCCAAGAGCATCGTCACCCAGATCCTGGCCTTCGATGGGCAAGACTCCGTTGTTTGTTTGAGGGGTGACAACTGTGACTGTGGATAAGCCCCGTCACTGAGAGGTGGGTCTCAGAACCACTGAGGCTGACCAGACACGGCCGGGAAACAGCACGGGGCAGACCCGCCTGGCATGCTGTTTCCAAGGGGAACCGTGTGACATAACGGTGGGAAAATTTGTTTTCCTAATTGTTTGTTTCACGTTTGGCATGTGAGCTTCCTGAAGGGGAGGGAAGAGGAGCTGCAGGACTTCAGAAACCCAACTTCACTGAGACCGGGGTCAGGGAACAAAAGGTTTGGGTAAACAGGAGATAGCAAAGATAACACAGGCACAGAAGAATCCGGAAGTTAAGAAAGTTTAAAAAGGAGAATTGTGAAAATTGGGAAGTTAGCTGTTAAGATAAGACAGAGAAGCTCAAGGGCAGTTGATAACGAGCACTGATAAATGCAACTGCTGCTGCCATTAAAACATTCCAGCCAGGCACAGGAGGTCCGCCTGCAGTCCCAGCTCGCTGGGAGGCTGAGGAGGGAGGATCGCTTGAGGCCAGGAGTTTGAATCCAGCCTGGACATCGTAGCAAGACCCTCTCTCTTAAGGGAAAAAAATAAATTCCATGCTCTGGAAATCCACAGTTCAGGGCAGGCAAATAGCCCTTGCTCTCAGACCTCCCCCAGTATCCCCTGTGCCTCCCGGGTGGCCAGGGACCTTGGGACAGCAATCCTGCCTCCCCAACCCCCTCATCTCATTACTCCAAACATACCCTGTGTCTCATTCTTTATGCTCTAACCTTGGGCTGTAACTGGGTTAATTAGTAATTGCCTCTATTCTAATTCACTAATTGGCTCATATGTCACTTATTTGAGAAAATTGTACAGTAATAGCCACTTCTTGGCTGTTTGACAACCACTGGGTCACTTGATATCTCTGAGCCTCCATTTCTTACCTTAAAATAAAGAGGGTGGACTTAATGTCTAAGAAAGGGGGATAGCTGAGTTGGGGCTTGGAGTAAGGAGGGCTCCAGTGTGCCATTTGTAAGACAAGGCAGGAGAGGAGGAAGGGTGTTGAAAGGAAGTGAGTGTGGCGGCAAAGTCGCCTGATAGGCTCCTAGCTGAGCATAATTATTGCTGCATCCTCGAGGGGTAAAGAAGAGCCATGCAAAATGTCCCAGAGGGACTTGGACTTCCTATTATGTTTATTAATCATCTTGATGAAAATGGAAAGTCTGCATTGATTAAATTCACTAATGATCCTAAACTGAGCAGGGGAGTAAATTCCAGAAAGGATGGATTTATAAGGTGAGGAGTGATATTAATCAGCTCATCTGCATGAAAGGGTGGCAGTAAATGAAATGGAATTTGCCACAGATAATGGCAGCGAGGTACACCTGGGGGGAAACTATAATAAGCCCAGATCCCAACCAGGAAGCTGTTATTTAGGAAATAATAATGGAACGAGAGCTCTAAAGTGGAGAGTGAATAATAAGTTAAAAACAAGCTTGAACTAAGTGCTCATTACGGATCACAATTTCACTCTCAGCACTTTTGTGGTGGGCTGCTGGGCATGGGAGGCCGTGAGTGGCAGAGGTGGGAGCAGCCTTGGATGTAGCACTCACACTTCACAGGTGAGGAAACTGAGGCCCAGAGAGGTTAGTGTGACTGACTAGGTCGGGGTGGCAAAACCCAGGCACGCTGGTCTTCACTCTGTCCCCTGCAGTGGTGGCAGGAGATCACCACTCCTTCTGACAACTTAAATTGAGCTTCCTGACACTGTGCTGTAAGCAGTCTCTGATTCCTTGGCTCACAAAATACCATCTTTTGCCATCTCTAAGGTAGGTCAGAGAGCTAGAGCTTGGCAGAGCCACGGCTAAAACCTAGATCTCCTGGCTTAGCTAATGGTTCTTTCTCACACTACAAGTTCCAAACTCTTGACAGTCAACATTGTAACTTCAAAACTCAAAGACCCAGAAGGCATTACTGGCTTCTTACTTGGGATTCTGACCTTGGTCCCCACCATGTTGGTTTGAGGTCCCTTGGACAGCACTAAAAAAAAAAAAAAAAAAAATCTCTAAAATTGAATATGTGGTAGTGTTGGGAAGACACTTAGAAATATCAATAGTTTGGGGCTGGTGAGTTTCGAGCCCTTGGGGAATAACATACAGCACTTTAAAAAAGAAATCCACCAAATTCAAGTAACAAAAATTAAGCTTCCACCATGGGCGTTTGATAAGAATAATAACCTTGTTAGAAATTCCCCGAGACTGATTAATGTTTCTCCTATTTATCTCCCTCTTGGGGAACAGAGTGAATTTTCTTTGTTCAAATGAAGCGAGGCTGGGGGCTCCCGTGGGTGCTGGGTCAATTTAGTCAGGTCGGGGCACCAACCTGGCGAGGAGGGGAAGGAGGGAAGATTGGCTTCAATGAGTTTATGGAGGAGGTGACTGTGGCCCTGTCTCAGTTCCTTTTACCCTCCTTTCAGTTCCCTCTCCCCAGGAAGCCTCGTGCTGTCCTCTGCGTCCCTCTGAGGGACTCCAGGGCCACCCATGAGGCTGTGCTGGGTATGTGGCACACGATTCTAGGGCACCATTCTCCTTTGGGAGCCCAGCAACTCAGCATGACCCGGCCCCTTGCACACTCGGAACTTTTCTTCATTTCTCAGGCCTTTTCCTGATCTTTCCCAGTCTTCCGTGGGAATCTACCTGCTGTGTGTCTGCTCGGACTCACATCCACATGGGCTAACACATCACTGCCAAGAGTGTCCTAAAGACCCACCCCATAGCCTAAGTGAATGAATTAAATAGTAGAACATCTTAGTATGTGCCTGAGAGAAATCCTTCCTAAAGTATACTCTTAAAAACGCCATCAGTCCCTCATAGGATTCATGAGAGATGATGTTCACATGCTTGGCCAGCCATAATTATAAAGTTGGCCACCAGGATCTCTGAAATAAGTCTTTAATTTATACAACACTTTGCAGCTTTCAGACTCCTGTCACACGGTGCCCAGGTGCCAAGAGATTGGGTCCTAGAGTCGGTCAACCTGGGTTTGAGTCCCGTGTCTGCCACTTGCTGGCCATGCAGAGTTAGGCAAAGTACCTAAACTTTCCAAACCTATTTCCTCATCTGCAAAATAGGTTTGTTGACAAGATCAACTAAGATAATGCACAGGAAGCATTTAGTATAGTGCTTGGCAAAAACGCACCAGTATCTGTGAGCTGCTATTGTTCTTGTTTTTATGTAACGATAGCCATTGGGCAGGCACGGTGAGTGTTATCTCCTTTATCCTGAGAACCCAAGAAAAGAGATAGATGATTTGTCTGAGGATACATAGTCAATATCTGCCAAGGCTGGGCATTAAACCTGAGCTTTCTATGGAAGACTCTAATGTTCTTCCCACTATCCCATGCTCTTGTAGACCTCATACAACACTTAACCATGTGCGTCTGGACCCCCAGGCTGCACGGTTGTGGCATATGCATGAGACACATTGTTTCATGACCATCCCTTTCTCTCACTAAATGCCTATGCTTGCTTGCCCAAGAAACCCAAGTAGCAGCCAACATAGAGTGTGAATTTTCTGTCTTCAAGGTGCAAGGTCACGTCTCCTGGGAATGGGATTGCCACCTGATGCAGGGTGAGACTAGGAATGTGCCCCTCATTACCTTTCATGGACCCCACTAGCAAATAAGATGCTCCTTTTACTTGCCAAACAAACTAATCATAAATGAAAACACCCATGGACCCAACACAGAAGCCTGACAACACCCAGACCTTTTGATCCTCTGTGTCTGTCGGGCTGAAGATTCAGGGATAGATCCAGATTTTGTGGGCTCTGAAGATGATTCAATTTTTTCTATTTTGAAATCTTCTTTTAAAAAAGAAACAAGTATGTATTCAAAATCAGGCATGGGAAAATTATAGAGAGGGAGAACAGATTAGTAGTTGCCAGGGGGCAGGGATGGAGGAGAGGAAAAGAGAGGTGAGTGTATTTGTAAAAGAGCAACACCAGCATCCTTGTGCTGATGGATCTTGACTGGTGAAGGTCCATGAACTTTAACATGTGCCACAATTGTGTAGGACTAAACACACACATGCAAATGAATGCATATAAAATTGATGAAATTTGAATAAGATCAGTGGATTGTCAATACCAGTATTCTGGTTGCAATATTGGACTGTTTTTTACAAGATGTTACCCTTGGGGGAAACTGGGTGAAATGGACACAGTGTCTGTCTTTATTATATCTTACAATAGCATGGGATTCTACAATTATCTCAAAATAATGAGTTTGATTAAAAAATTTGGGTACAAGTAGAAACAAAAAATTTGGGGGGAAAAATAGGTACCAAGCCGAGAAGGGATCATGCTAATGAGAAGCTGGGACACTTCAACTTCATTGGCTTCTTGGCAAATCCATCTCTGAGTGAAAAGGCAGGAAACCAACAGAAGATGAGACATGGCGGAGATGTGAGACCATTTCAAGACCCACGAGTGGATGATGTGCTTTGGCCACGAATAAGGCCACTGCTGTGACACCACCATGAGCTACTCACCCACGTAAACAGGGCGGCTCCACTGGCTCCAGAGCCCCGACACTCTGCACGTGGAGCTCACCGCTGCTCTCACTTGAATGTAATACTTCGAAACATCGTCAATGATTGAGACGAATGCATTGGTTGTCATTTTTTCGGTCTAAATGGGAAAAGAATGGCATTATAAGACTCTCTAGACACACAATTTAAGTTCTGCCAGTTATCAGAATGAGAGAGCCTATGTCGGTAATGTGACTCACTGTTCAGCAAGCAACTTAACATCAACAGGGCACACATTGATCAGTTTATTCTAGACTGCTTCAGGGTGGATGTGTTGGCAGTCACCTTTTGGCAAAATATATAAAATAGTCAATTGAAGATCTAGGTGATTCAATCCAGCCCCAACTGATGTTTCCAGATTGAAAGACTGGAGTAGCCTGTACTGGAATGCGTAATCCCTCTCCTTGTCCCTCCATATCCTTGCAGTCTCCTTACTAAACAATACCCACGATTCCCATCGTATTCAGCAGACATCAGCAAACTATGGCCTGCTGTGCATTTCTGTGTGACCTGCAAGCTAAGAATGGTTTATATATTTTTAAGTGGTTGAAAAGAATCAAATGAAGAATAATATCTCACGATACATGAATATTACATGAAATTGACATTTCAGGGTCCACAGGTAAAGTTTCATTGCAACACGGCCACACCCATTTGTGTATGTATTGTCTTTGGCTGCTTTATTCTGGAATGGCAGAGCTGAGTGATTGTGACAGAAACTGTGTGGCCTGCAAAGCCTAAAATATTTACTATCTGGCCTTTTACAAAAAAGTTTGCAGATCCTTGATATATACAGGAACGTCTCAAACAACTGGAGCCAGGGCTTGGCGGGGGGTGGGGGGCAATGAGGGGACACGTCGGGAAGCAGAAGGAGTAGCAACCTTGAGTCTAGCATGGACAGGGTTTGAGTCCTAGCTCTACCTCCAACTAACTGCAGGGCAAGTTCCTTGGCCTCTCCATACCTCTGTTTACTCATCTGTAAAATAGGAATAACAATATCTATGTTATGGATTGTTGAGTTAAATGGAATTACCTTTGTAAAGCCCAAGCTTAAGAAGATATTAGGTTGCATCATATGAGAATTATCAACATTCAGCCCGTTTTTTGACCAGCAAAAATGTCAGTTTGGGATGGGTCAGTCTCACCACTAGCACTGTGGTCACTAAGTGCTAGTTTGCTGCCGGCAACCTAGACTAACATGAGATTGTCTAGTGTTGAAATGAAGCTATTTTCTCACACATAAGCCCTTCTCCTTTTTCCTTCTATTGGGCAGTGTCGTCACCATCCAGCTAGTCCCTTGTGTGAGAGATGTGTCTGTGACAACTGCCTCTTGCATACCCCCTGGATGTTTTTCTGTTCCTTACCCTCACCCCATGATCATTGCCTATGTTAGCTCTTGTTATCTTTTGCTTGGACTTGTGCAGTAGCCACTAACTGATATTCCTATGTCCACATGGCACCTTCGCTCCCCATCTAGCTTTTACACTGCTACTAAAATTATTCTTTGACTCTGCAGATGTGGCTTCCACTGCCTATGGCCATGGTTTTAAAAAGAGAAGCCATTTCTTTATTTCTTAACAAAATGTTACAGAGCCACTCTGAGAGAAGTCTCAGTGTAGGGTGTGGAGTTATGATTTCAATGTTGGCCTGAATTACTTGCCATTTGGCTGTAATGCTCTCTTGAGCCTTTGAGTTACTTCTTTTCCCAGACTGGTGCAGGTCTAGAACTGTTCATTACTGATCTACAAGGTAAATACAGAAATTGAGACTATAATTTAGAAGCTTTGATAGTAATTTGGCATTGCCACGATATCCAAGCTCATGATCAGTGAGCTTGTATTTTACATGTCTTTGGCTATATTTGATTTCTCTAGCCCATCATTTTTATTGTATCTGACAAAAGCACCAATCTATGGTGGATTAGAAATTTTAAAAAAATAGTCCTTCACTGTAGGTATCTTGGGAGGCACTGGCTAGGAAAGTCCTTCTTCTTTCCTCTCACCAGGCAAGTTTTTCTTCACCTATCAGTGAAACATAAGTTTGAATCCCAACTTCCCCATTTTTTTCCTATCTTTGTGACTTTGGATGAGTTACTTCATCTCTTTTGCCTCACTTTCCCATAGAATGGGAATGATAATTACATAATAGACTTATTGGGAGTATGGCATTAACATAATAAAGCTTGACACATAATAAATGCTCAATAAATGTTGACTCTCTTCTCAGTTCCTTTTCCATTGAAACTTTTGCTAATACGTTTACCAAAAACTTAGTGCTAGTAGGTTTTTTTTTTTAATTGTGGGTAAAATACATATAACAAAATTTTACCATTTTAACCACTTTTAAGTGTACGGTTCAGTAGTGTTAAGCATGTTCACATTGTCATGCAACCAGTGTCCAACACTCTTTTCATCTTGCAAAACTGAAATTCTGTACCCGTTAAACAATAGCTCCTCATTCTTCCCTCCCCCCTGAGTCCCTGGCAATAACCATTCTACTGTCTGTTTCTATGCATTTGACTACCTACCCTCAAAAAAGTAGAATCAGACAGTATTTGTCTTTTAGTGACTGGCTCATTTCACTTAGAGTAATGTCCTCAAGGTTCCTCCAAGTTGTAGCATGAGTCAGAATTTCCTTGCTTTTAAAGGCTGAATGATATTGCGGTGTACGTATATGCTACCTTTTGTTTATCCACTCACCCATCCATGAGCACGTGGGTTGCTTCCAGCTTTGGGCTGTTGTGAATAGCGCTGCTAGGAACATGCGTATGCAAACATCTCTTCAAGTCCCTGCTTTCAATCTTTTATATGTGCATATATCTCTCCAGAAGTGGAATGGTAATTCTATTTGTAATTTTTTGGGAACTTGTCATACTGCTTGCTTTTCATAGCAGCTGCATCATTTTAAATTTTAACCTACACTTGCACAAATGACTTTTTATCTGATCCTTTGTATGAATTTCAACGAAAAGTATGTCCTTCCAAAACAAAAGGCCAGTAAGATTGGCTTATTTCCATAATGCCTGGGTAGATGTAAGATAACTTTAACCTCATTAGTACCAAGCTGGAACTTGGTTATAGTCACTGGAAATAATTTTTAAATGCTTCTCAAATGAATGTCTATCATCAAATAACAGAATGATCTGAAGAATTACCTGAAAATAACCCTTCCTTATGTTGTATATTTTCACTTCGTAATCAAAGCAGTGGGTTGGAAAGGCAGAAACCGGTTTCTCCCATTGGATGGAGAGACGCGTTCCTTCAATCTCTGCTGTGACGTTCAGTGGAGGGTTTACTTGGTCTAGGTTAGAGAATGAGAGGTCAGTGATATTTCTTTTGAATCAGTGATCGGGGCTGATAACTGCAATCCACACACACTTCTCAAGGCATTTCTAAGATATGCTTTTCATAAGTATTTACCAGCAGGTCTTAATCAACTGATCTCCAAGCCACAGGAAGCCAGTGGCCTCCCACAAGACCAGTGCCTTGTGGTGCTGAAGAAGAGACCCCTCCTGCAATCTATAAGAATTACTGCTCCAAATGGAGTTGAACGGCTGAATCCCTCCCCTGTGAGCTCACTGCAAGACTTATCCACCATCTCTTCTAACTTCCCAAGTTGAACCAAGCCAGGAATAAACTGGGCCAGGGAGAACACTGTGCCCTGGAGAGCCCACCAAGCCCTGCCTCTACCTGCCAGCAGGTGTGTGGCCCCGGGCAAATCACTTCCCCTTTCTGGGCTTCAGTTTTTGTCTTATTTTGATTAGTGTGTCTTGGTTTGTTTTGGGGATAGAGCAGGAAGTTTCAGTTTTCTTTTGCGTAAAAAGAATGGATTGGGCAACGTTTGTCTTATGACTAAAGTTCTCCCCCCATCCCAAGATCTCACTTGACTGTCCTACGGCCATGTGAGGTGAGTGGAAATTATTGCTGAGTGTCCTTATCTTGGGTTGAGTGATTTAGAGCTCACAATTAATGGATCGTAGGAACAAGCTAAGAATGAAGTCCTCTGGCTTCAGAGCCTGCCATTCCCTAAGCAGGAAATTCTTAATCGAGAAAGTCCTTCTTTCTTTTAGTAATCCCAAGAATTGTCCTCAAGAAACTAGAAATCATAAAAGAAAATGAATCCTGTAGTCTGTACCAGACCACATCCATGTTCATGTTAATATCATTGCTTCTCAAGTCTTTCTCGGCATCTTCTGTTACCTATTTCTATGAAAGCGACATTTTTAGGTCAATTAAGAAATATACTATTGAAGGGAATTGCATAATCTCTTTAGTAAGGGCTATAATTCTTTAAACAAAGTTATACTCCACTTGATAGCAATGTGACAGCCAAATCATGCCTTTTAAATAGCATTTTAGTGTATTTATTCCACACCTATGCCAGGCACTGTTCTGAGCACTTTATATAAGTACCGTGGGCAAACCAATTGCTCAACTGGAGCTCTCTAAGCACTTTATAATGATAGTAACACAAATCTCACGAAAACCTCACAGGAAGTATTAATTTCTCTCTGTTTTTCAGATAAGAAGATTAGGTGCAGAGGAGTGGCCGGAGAGCCCGAGGTCCCTGAGCTGGTCCGTGGAACAGGCGGGACCCCCACCTGGGCAGCCAGCCCCACTGCCCCCGCCAGTAACCACCCACCACTCAGTCTCGAACGTTGACACCAAGACTGCTACATGAGAGGCTCCTGATGGCTTTAAATAACAGACTTTTTTAGGAGGAGGAAGAGCATCTTCTGTATGGGAAGGTGAGACCTTGAGTAATACGTTTGGAGCTGAGAGTCGCACACTGAGAGAGACATTCTAACTCGAGAGTGTCCAGAGAGGGGCCAGGGTGGTGGCGGGCCCTAGGAGGCTCGAGTGAGGAATGCGCCTGGGGAAGAAAGACCCCAGGGTGGGAAATGTGGCTGCCTTTGAACAGGTGAGGGGCCATCCAGTGGGGAAAGGGCTAGAGTCGTTTGGAGAGACCAGTCCATCACAGGACGCAGGGGCAGACATTTCACGAAACCTGTCAGAACTGATGAAAAGAATAAATAGCCTCCCTTAAGAGTTCGCTTTTCCTGGTGCAGTGATTCTTAATTGAGGGAAATTTTATTCCCTACGGGATGTTTGGCAATGTCTAAGACAATGTTTTGTCACAACTGGGGGAGGGGCAGGGAGGCTACTACTGACATCTAGTGGGTAGAGGCCACGGATGCTGCTGAACATCCTACAGTGCCCAGGAGAGACCCTCATAACACAGAGTGCTCCAGCCCAAAACAGCAGTCGCACCGCGAGCCTTGCCCCAGCGGTTTTCAAACATGGGCCGGATGGATATGCAGCATCAGAAAAGTAGTCAAATGAGGTGATTTTTTTTTTTGAGACAGAGTCTCGCTCTGTTGCCCAGGCTAGAGTGCCGTGGAGTCAGCCTAGCTCACAGCAACCTCAAACTCCTGGGCTTAAGCGATCCTCCTGCCTCAGCCTCCCGAGTAGCTGGGACTACAGGCATGCACCACCACACCCAGCTAATTTTTTTGTTTGTTTCTATTTTTAGTTGCCTGGCTAAGTTTACAGGCATGCGTCACCACACCCAGCTAATTTTTTTGTTTGTTTCTATTTTTAGTTGCCTGGCTAAGTTTTTCTATTTTTAGTAGAAATGAGGTCTCGCTCTTGCTCAAGCTGGCCTCAAATTCCTGACCTGAAGTGATCCTCCCACCTCAGCCTCCCAGAGTGCTAGGATTACAGGGGTGAGCCACCGTGCCCAGCCAAGGATCTTTATAATCCCTTCCAACACCAAGATTCTGCCACCCAGTCAGTGTGGCTTTGGGTCAAACCTGTCTTACCAATGGCATGAAGAGCGAACAGCTGATCAAAGGGCTTGATCGCAGCGTGCTTGCTGGAGCCGTTAACATGCACTGCAAGCCAATCGCGCCCTTTGCCCTGGATAAAAGTCCTTGGAAACCAGCACGCAATATTTCTGTTCAGTGTGTCTTTGCTATATTCTTGGCATTCTTCGGTCCAAGAGCCATACCTAAGTTGGAACACTCATGAGTTTTATAAGGCTGGAGGAAACAACCCATTTGCATAAGTAAAAATAGGTATGGCACTAACCTGTAATAGAGAAAATACTGCGTGTCCTCAGGGGCGTCCTTGCCAACAAGCCAGGTGCAGTGAAGAGAAACTTGGTAGGGCCTTAAATGTGTGTAATTATCTGCTGCAGTGTTTGTGGTGCAAGTTAAATTCACAACTGAGGTTCCAGGAGACCCTAGGTGGTCAAAAATAAAAAGAACAAAACATTGCCAATGACACCTTCAGAATTTTGTACTTCTTTGGGGACCATAGCAATTGTGACCATCTTATACACTACCGAAAAGTAATCACCATCACATATTTATAGAAACCTACTATTTGCAGAAGGCCAACCGACTGGAGGGTGAAACTAACATTACAAAGCCCCAATTTCTGACATCAAAGAGCTTTCCAGCTACTTTGGTTAGAGGTGCGGCGGTTGTGTTTGTGAGATACATGTGTGACAATTCAAGAGCAGAATATTGTCATTCAGAGGTTGGTGTCCCGCAAAATGCCACCAGTAACTAGCTGTGAGACCTTTGCCCCTACTACTTCTGGGCCTCTGTATTTCCAACTGTTAAAGAGAGGGCTGGTCGAGGAAGGTCTCCGGGGCCCCTGTCAATCCCAGAATTGTATGATTCATTCCACTGTGTCCAGATGCTTCATGAATGACATAGATTGCTGCCCTGAAGGAAATGAGAATTATTTTGCAACATTGCAAAATAATATCACTACTTTAGAGACTCGACACACATTAGCATGTTAAAGTCCTCTTTAAGATACTGGGACTTTAAGGAGATGTTGAGATTTTAATGCAACCTCTTTATGTTTGTTTCACCCAGGATTTGCCAAAATTACGTGACTGGAAAGCCTCATTTTCATTCCAATCCTCTTGTTACAGTGTTAACTGTTGCTCTTCAAAACACAGTGTGGGAAACACTGGGCTTGTTTGTGGTTGGAAGGAGAAGGCAAAAAGCACTTTGAGCTGGGAGTTAGGGAGTCAGCCAAAGTGGGAGCCTCAAAAGATAGAAGGGGCTTTTTAGCTCAGTTTCAGTCAGCTGCAGATCATGGGTATCACTGTCAGCCAGTGTCTTTCAGGGGGTAGAGGGAAAAGGTGATGGGAGAGAGCCACCTATTATCAGTAGAGAATTTAAAGACAGAAAGAAGACTGACTAAAGTCAGTTTGCTTTGATATATATATATATACATAGATATAAATATTATATGTGTACATGTCCATGTACTACATGACCAGATAGTCCATGGCCAAGTCCAGTTTAGACTTTCTGACGTCTGGTTGTCTTACAGTTCCCATCTGAGGAATTATTTGGTGTGAATTCCATTTGCTTCAAGGCAGAAATAATTAAATCTTTATTAGTATCAATTTGTACTGGAATACTCAGAAAATAATGGAATTACAGAAACATAAGCTGAAAAGTGCACCATAGGTAAAATCGTTACTCACTATAGATAGGTGGAATAGTGGTTTAACGTAAGGCACGTACAATGACCCATATTTGTGATCTTGTGTCTGCCTTGGATTAGTCTCTGTACTTGAGACCAAGCCCATGTGAATGGGCTGGGACACAGCAAGTTGTAATGAGTAAATGGGAAGATCTTTACCATACTGTTTTAAGTCCCTAGTGCAATTCAGGAGGCATGATCTTTTCATCCAGGGATGTGATAAGAGAATAATTTGAAAATTACAATTGTTATCGGGATCACTCACATAGCCCAGGATCTGGGGGCTTCTCCTGTTTTCCTTCTTTCCCCTTTTTTGTGTGTGTGTGTGTGTGTGTGTGTGTTCAAGTGTTTCATCAGAAGTATCACTGGTTCTAAGTGTCAGGAACACCAGCTTTCCACTGGAGGCCAACAGAGAGACAGTGGGAGTCTGCAAGAATGTGCCAGATGGAATCGGATGGGTTATGATAACAAGGAGTGATAGTAGCCTGGGGTAGGATGTTGATGATGTGGCAGAGTACTTGGTGGGAACTGGTGACTGACTAAAGAAAAGCAAGTTATTGCTAGTTTTTCTACTTTCCCATATTCGCAAAGTCTGAAACATAAAACAGGATGTTTGAGGCCTGCTTTACCTGGTGGGGCTTCAAGTTCAGCAGAAACCCAGCTGCTGGCGAGGAGCGAGGGGCCGCGCCACAGGATGGTCTGCACACTTGCTGAGAAGCCTCTGTGAAGGATGGTGACACATTTGCTTTTGGTGTTTCTGGTTTCATACTAAAAATAAAACCCACAAGTCATGATACACAATAGAGAAATAGCCTTAAGAGAACTATTTTAATCAAATATGCATTTTCTTCCACTTTGCAAATGACACATAAAGAAAATGCAATGCAATAGCTTTGCTAGAAGAAAATTGAAAACAAAACCATTGAAATAATAATATGATTTCTCAATGACACATGAATACATTCCTTGTATAAAAACAAACACGATATTACAAGTAAAGCTTAAGTTCCCTTTTAACTTGATCTCTAGTTCCACTCACCTCCACAGAGGTAAATGCTTGACAGAAAATTCCCTAGACTTCCATATTGATTGAAAAATAGTTCTTACGAATCACTTCTGCCTTTGTTTGACTTTATTGCACACCTGATATTCAGCAGGTGCTAGCTCGGTTTCTCTGACTCTACACCCTGCCTGCCCCTTCCCATTTCACCAGGCTACTCTCCTCTGTTGTGTTGGTCATTTTAGAGGAAACAGAACACCCATATCTAATTAATTGTGCCTAAGAAGTTACTAAACATTCTTTCTTAAGGGAAAGAATTGTTCCAGAGTGAAAATAGTCTGTGCTGCTGTTTAAAGCTGAACAGCATGCACGGCACTGGTTTGCAGCCATTGCTGCAGAGACACTACTGTACTGACAACATAACATCAAGCCCTTTAGTAGTTTCCTTTCTTCTTCTTTTTTTTTTTAACTTAAAATTTCATTTTATAAAGAAAATGCAGTCAAAATGCATATTTACTCGAAATAAGGATTGCCATTGGAATAAACACTTACATCATCTTCTTGTGGGGCATTTATTTTCACACGATATTCTAGATTAACATTTCTTGGCTTTTGATCAGGATTTGGTTCCCAGTATAAAAGAACTTGAGCCAAACCAGTAACTTTAATGGTGAAATTGACAGGTGGAAGAAGTAAAACTGTTGATTGAAAGAGTAGAGAAGTGAGGTATGTTCAAATGCACATACATAGCATTTTTAATTTTTAAAAAATATTCTATTATGTAGCATACTGTTTTATTATGGCTCTTAGCATGTACCATACTGAAACAATTTTGGAAGAAATGTCTTTAAAATTGTTTTTAAATCATTATCCTTTTTACCTTGCCCAGGTATTTACCTATACCATCTACATGATTTTTTATTGAAATATGAACATTTTACTATATCATTTTTGCTCTAACCATAGTTTTCAAACTGAGAATTATTATCCATTAACGATCTGTGACAATTTATTAGTTTGGGAACAGCAATTATTTTTTAATGATATGGAAGAAAAATAGAATAGAAAATACCAGGGCGCATCAAACATAAGAAGAATGAGAGCTGGTTCATGAATCTTTTGTCTCTATTAAATGAAGGTGCTTACCTATGTGTATGTTGTGCTAATTCATGGTATAAAGTGTATTTGCCTCTCAGTATGAGTCACAGTCAAAAATATTTATGAGCAAAATTTCTTAAATAGGCATTTATAGAAAAGCTTTTTTCTTCCCTTCATGACTCACTCTCTGAATTTGCTTTCAAAAGAAAAGCTTTTGTTTAATTACAAAATCAAGACCTGTTCATTGTATACATTTTGGAAAGCACAGATGAGCAAAAAGAAGAAAATAAAAATAGCCCACAACCTTACTACCAAGAATGGCATTAACATATGATATATTCACTATATTTTGGGAGGGCATATATTTATAAAACTCTTTCATTTTTTTTTTTACTAAAATTAGGACAATATTGTGAATGTAATTACGAAACCTTCTTTTATTTACTTACTGAGTTGTCAGGACTTTTCCATTCCACAACCTTCCACAACTCTGTATCCACACTAGCCACATAAGATTTTCTAGGGCTCTGTCTGTATTTCATTGTCTATGGGAGCCACTGGCCACTTGTGGTTGTCAAATTTAAATTTAAATTACTTTAAATAAAATCAAATGTTCGTTACATTAGTTGCACCAGCCACACTTCAAGTGCTCAATAGTCACATTTGGCTAGTAGCTATTACACTGGACAGTAGAGAGATAGAACACTGTCATTAGCATAGAAAGTTCTATTAGACAATGCCAGATTTGGACCACGTCACAGTTTTCCTTTCTTAAACTCTGTCATCACACCAAGCCCATAGATGCAACATGTATCAGAACAAAACACAGTGGAAGCTTCTCAATGTTTGGTTGTGAGGCTAACTATTCCCTTGCAAGGGAAGACATTGC
This sequence comes from Lemur catta, assembly GCF_020740605.2. Taxonomy (NCBI): domain Eukaryota; kingdom Metazoa; phylum Chordata; class Mammalia; order Primates; family Lemuridae; genus Lemur; species Lemur catta. Next base: position 14,703,213 of record NC_059145.1, on the reverse strand, counting down.
AAACGCGACCACCAGCACCAGCGTTAGTCCATAGGGTCCGTATGCCCACACCTGGATTTGATTTCCCACTATAGCAAAAAATTTCAGCCAACATTGCTTTCTTAAAATATAGTATGTTTAAAGAGTTTGCCTTTGAAAAGAGATAAATACCCTCTTTTATAAAAATCCACATATATTCCTAATTGAAGGTTTATTTGAGAAAATAATGCTATCCTTTTTATAATGTCTGCTAAGGAAAACATTATTGAATAGCATAGAAGGCTCTTACGCTTTTCATCAGGCAGGAATTCTGCTTGCAATGTCATCGCAGCCCCCAAAAGAATCACTAATGCAGGCACCATGATGATCATAGCCTACAGAAAACAAGGAAATTGAACATCTAAATCATCCTGTTGCCATTTTTTAAAAAAATGGTCAGCTACTTTCTAACGTAAGATGTGGTCATTTGGCTATTTAACAAACACTGCTGACATATCTCTTATGTGCTGGAAATACAAACATGACCAAATCTTAGCCTTTCCCTTCAAATGTACATCCATAATCTGAGAGGCAGAATGAAATGTAAAATCAATAATTGTAAATCAGTCAAAAATCTGCCCCAATAAAGGTATGTATGGGGCCTAGTAGAAGCAAAGAGACTTCTGATTGGACATCTCAAGGATGAAGTAGAGTTCTGGACACGCACAAAGCGGGAAAGGCATTCCGGGTGGAGCACACAGTGTGTGGGAAGCTGGTAGAGAGGAAAGCAGTAGGGGAGGGCTGCTAGCCAGCCAGAGACCAGAGCAGATCTCTGCGCAGTGAAAATTCCAGGCACAGTTAATAAAAGAAATAAGCAACAGTACCATTTCATTAATGAGTATTTAAATATGAACCAACATGGCAAGAAACTTGAATCTAAAACAATTTGTAATGTAGGAAAGAGAGACTTTGTATCACGAACACAGAACAAACTTGTTCTACTTTGAGCTTTGGAGAGGCTGATTTTTTTTCTTTTTTTTTTCATGAACCCAAATGGGAACAGGTTTTAAAAGAATTGAAGAACACAGACCTGGAGAAAATAAAGACAATATTTCTACCTCCTTGAAACAATTGGGCAATGAGAATGAATCACGAGTAGGGAACGTTGTGATAACTCAGTGTGAACAAGCAGAAAAGTCTCAGCCTCTTGTTCTACATGTCAAAGAAGGGAATTGGGGACCCCCTGCTGGGAATTGTAGATGAGAAATCTTGAGTTTTTCCTCAGCAAATTTTGAAAGGCATATTTCGTATGAACGAAATTTTGAAGGACAAATAATAGCTCACATGGCTTCCACCTGCGGTGTTGGGCCCTCAATTTAACAAAGTGGCTCCTCCTGCTGCCTCTCCAGGCACTCCCCCAGCGATTTGGTGCCAGGCACATACAGTTATTATCCATGATGGAAATTCCTTCCATGGACATTATTCCTATTCACAAACCAAGGGAGTCTGAAAGTTTCAATGATTTGCCAAAAATCAAACAGCTGGTAAGTAGTGGAACTTGGACCCGATCTCAGATCTTCCGATAGCAAAACCTATGCTCTGTCAACTCTGTGGCACTAATTACAATGAATTATAATTTTCAGTTTAAAGATTTATTTAAATGCTTTGATATATTTCAAATATAATTCCAGTAGAACCACAGGAGAAATCTTAGCTAAATGGATACCTTCAGAAAATAGCACTAACTCTTAATGTCATTATTATTTCTTAACTTACTACTTAACTTACTACTACTGCTGCTTAACTTACTAATGAAATTGATAAAATGCCACAATAGCAGGAAAGGAACAGCATGTAAATCATTCAATTCCCTTTTCAGATGAGAAGTGCTAATCAGGATTATGCCAGTTTTGATAAAAAATAATCCTGTTTCTTTTTCTCTGACAATTTCACATGAGAATGTTTAAAACAATAACAATGATGATGACAACAAAAGCAGGTAGTCTAATATTTTTTTAAAGTTTCAGCAAGTGAGAATTTTAATGAATTAAATAATATGCTAAGCCTGAGAAGCAAAGATAAAAAATTCTTAACAACAACATCAACAAAGACAGCTTCCTCTTCAAGTTATAAAGGTTATGTCTTGAAATATCAGCATTTCCTGAAATAATATTTAATATGCTCTAACTTTGTGCTAATTTTTGATAATAAGAATTCTAGGTCAAAAAACGCAAAATCAGTATTTCCTAGTGACTTTTACTGACTGGCAAAGTAAGAAGTATGTTATAACCATACTTGCAAAAATAATAAACATCTATTTATCCTTTGTAATTAAAATGTTGAAGTAAATAATGAAACTGTTCAACATCTCAGTGGGGAGATAATTGAATATTTTATGTAAGTAAGCACTCTCCCTTGGAATTTGCCATGTATTTTGACTTTATAGTTGCTGAAAATAGAATTGTTTTTCAAATTTGAGCATTCAAAAAATTTTTGATTATAAAGTTTGTTTCCATAAAAAGCTAGATACTTTTCTCACATCTTATTATGATATTTTCTATTTAAAAAGAGACGCTTTTGAAAGATTATCATTGTTCCATAGCACAAAATACTCAAATAGGAGTCTAAATATTACCAAGAATAACATTTTTTTTGTGAGCCAGACAAATTTCACACAAAGGTCAGCATTTGACCCCGTGTTTTTTATAATTCTGCTCACTCTCTGCTCTGTTCCCTTTAGCCTTGGCCCATGGCTCCTTAATATTTCTGGTCCCTATTAAAAAAAAAAGACTCAAATTTCTTTGGACCTTCTCTTTAATTCAAAGATATACTATTATATAGATATCAATGAGGCCATATTTCATTGTACAAGAAGAACACTACTTCATTAGCTCGGAAGTGTACACACACACACACACACACACATTCCTATCAAAATGACAATATGCTCAACTCATTTTTCTTATGGTTACCAATTAAAATCCAAGAAAAAACCATTAAATTGTTAAAATAAGATTTAATTTAAGCAACATGAAACAACCGTAGGTTGCCTATCTACAATCATCAGGAACACATGCTCAACTACTAAGAGAAATCATGACATACAGTTTCAGTCAGTTTCATTGAGTCAATCTGAAATTCCTCGAGAGTCCTCTGAGGATGCAGCTTTTGGTAGATGTGATATTCTTTAAAATTTGAGAGAAAACATGAGCACAATCTCTTTCACTATGGGTGTTTCTAGAAAGTTAGTTGGGTAAAGTTTTGACAATTGGCGATGGATTTCCCCTGTGTTCTTGAGAATTGGTCAAATTCTATTGAAGTTCAGACTTATAAATATTTCCCCCCTTTTTTTCCTTTGCGACTTAATACTCTGCCTGGGGAATTTGGTTTTACAATCAAACTTGTGCTTGCAGCCCTGGTTTTAGAAACTTTTGAGTCAGCTGTGGTGACACCTAATTCCAGGCTCAACCTCAGTAGCAGAAATTGAAAAGCAACTGAAAGGATTCATGCTCTATTAGACTCTGAAGTGGAAAGAGCGTTGTATTTCCTCTTTTACCCTGTACAGCATAATGAGCAATAAAACTTCTCTCTTGAGGGATGAAGAATAATAAACAAATAAACCAAGGTGTACTCTACAAAGGACGTAATTAAGTAGGTAGACTGCATAACCCACCAATGAAAAACTGTGCACACTCCTAAAAATATGAATAGTCATAAGGACCACTTATCATACCTGCACTTTTTATTACTATGTTGGGCTTCTCATCAAATTTCTGCAAATATAACTCATGGGTTCAGACTGTGGCCACAATCATAAAACAAGCTGTCAGTCCAGATGGAAATGGTGCTGCCACCCTGAGTGTTTGGCCAATGAATTTGCTACAAACACCCCAATGGTTAAATGGCTACCCGCCAATCGTGTATGTTGTGATTTGTCACCCCGCATCCACACGCCTCCGTTCCTGGGCATACCTGTCTGCAGACGATAGTCTTGTTCTGACGAGCACTCAACAGCAGACAGCGAGGACCACGTCGGTAGTGTCTGTGCTCCTGATGCAGCCCCAGCGCCTAGCACAGTGCCAGGCACAGGGCAGATGCTCAAGGCGCCGAGCCCTGTGTAGAATGAGGCGAATGAGTACACAGCCCTCCCATGCAAGCTGTGTGTGCGGAGACTACTGAAGGGGCGAGTTAGGTCAGGAGTGCAGCAGGCTTGAGAGCATTAAACAAGCCTGGTCCTTTCTGCTATCTTGCCAAAAAAGTCCCCCCCCCCCCAGCATGTCAAGTAATGCATGCAAATGAGGTGGTTAGATTTCCAAAATTTTATTATATTTTGAAATGCTAACTTTTAACAAGTAGCTACAGAGACTCATTTCCTTTTCAGTGATTCTGAAAGGGGACATATTCACATGAAATAGAAATTATGCCAGGTAATAAAATGTTCGGTATGATAATTCCTTAAATCAAGTATTAAATACACTATTCAATGTGGCTATAAAAGCATAGTCACTTTTCATACGTTTATTAATTTTAGGCTCATCGTGTATTTAAAGATTCTGATTTTTCTTTCTCTCTTGCTCTCCTTTCTTTATCCTTCCTTTTTTTTTTTGGTTCTATTCCATCCATTTCTTCTGTCTACATGGAAACAGGTTCACCTTGCTTTGGGTAAATAATTAACTTAGTGAACATAAAACCAAGTGAGAGATATTTCAGCAAAGTTTTGCACATTTTATACAAAATGTAACACTCTTGGAAATCCAAGAAGCCCCAGCAGAAGCAAAAAGCAGAATGCCTTCAGTTAGATATAACGCCATCATCTCCTTTTTGTTTTTTCTTAATTTGTGGCATTTTAAATTAACTCTGAAACTTCCTAAGACATTTTATTATACCCTGTACCCTATTTTCTAAACTCATATATTTTCTAAGAAATCTTGGCAGAATATATGTTCTCATTTTAATACCATAAAGTATCTGGAGCCATAGAAAACAATTGTCTTGTATTTATGTAAACATTAACAAAACTATAGATGTTATTTTAACACGACTCACCTTGCCATGGATTTGCACAACTGAGTTACTTACACAAGACTAGAATGTTATACCCCAAATCAACATGACCTGCCTAATACAAGTTTAATAGCACAGTTATTAGCTCCATCCCTGATAATAACAGAGTTATAAGGGGTTTTGTTGCCCCTATTTCATTACTTAAAAATTTGCCATATACTTATAAATCATTGCTTCTTGCTTTTCCTACCTGCTTTCCTCTGATGTAATGAAATTATTAGGAGGTGGTACAAAGGGTATTGATAGAGCCTATGTCATAGAAAAAAAAGGTATTTATTTGCTTACTCTGTGGTGAGTCAAGCGTTTGATTCCAACCTACTGAGAAGCACGGTGCCCACGCGGTCAGAAGCTGCAGCAGGGCCTGGGGAGTGAGCCTTATCTCCGGGTGCACTTCTTGACTCAGAGGCGGTTCTTCACTCTTTCATCATCATGACTGTCATAGTTAAAAACTCTCAGGCGGTTTCCTTTCTGATGGAAGGGCAATGCAACTTCTCTCAGCAAACATGGAGGAGAGTTTGTAAGAGAGCGATTATGACGAGCCTGAGTGGATCTCCCAGTGACCGAACTGCTGTCAAATGAGCGAATCTCTCTTGTCCGGATAGCCACTATCTGATAACTGTCTCGCCTGCATTTGCACTCCTGCAGTGCTGGGTTGCTCTCTGTTCAGGAGCTGAAATTAACTTTTACTTTGGTGACAAGGTAATCCAGTTTGCTGAGGGTGCTCTAAAGCATTGCATTTCCTTTTTCTTTATATGCCCCATTCTGCTGGAGTTGTCACTGTGCCTCTACCCGCTGTGTGACACTAGCACAAGATGTGACAGGAATACCCTCTCCCTACACGGGGCGTTGGCAGCGATTCTCGGTCATTAGGGAAGGCCCTTGGCCCATCTCTGCTTTGTGAGCAGGTCTTGCACCCTCAAGTAAATGTGTGTCGGGGGAAGTGTTTCTGGGTGAGATAATTGCTGGTGTCTGTCACTTGGGCTCAGCCTACACAGACTTTGGCAGTGGCAGTGTTGGTCTGTGGGCACCACCCCAAGACCTTTTCCCCGAAGTCAGTACCTGGTTCCCAGTGTAGACCCCCGCTGTCCTCAGTAGGCTTCTATTTTAAGCAAACCTACAGGGCTTTTCCTGCCCTTGTTTCTTGTCTGTTTCATTCTGGAGAATTTTGAGGTGACTGACTAGCAAAGCTGACTTTGAAAGTGTAAGTAGATGAGAATGGTGCCTGTTGTATTAACTGAGGCAGATGGTAGTAGTAGCCTTTGAAAGGAGACCTTCAGGCTTAGCCCAAGGGATCAGTGACACGGGGTTTCCTGTCCCATTAGGCCTGTGCAGGAAGCTCTGGGAGCTGGGGACTGAGGTCCCCTCAGAGCAGGCTCAGCAGAGGTTAGATCAGCGGTTCTGTTTGTGAGATGAAAAATGATGGGCTCCCTGCGAGAAACTTCCACAGCGCTCAGTGTATTTGCTGTCTGAGCACAGTTGGTCTGTGTACTTGGGGTTCTCAAGGTAACCGTTTTAGCACTTGCCAAAGTGAAACTGGATCAGTCTTTGTCAGATGACTTGAAAAATGTGATTTTCCTTGGGGAAAGGGGAAGTAAAATCAAGAACAGAGAGCGATCCATTTATTTGCTAAGAGGTACCCAGAGAAGTTTAGCTATACTATGGGCCATTTGGCCTGGTCTTTGAAAGTCCTACACATCTAATTTTAGGTCCTACACATCTAATATTAATCATTGTAAGGGGAGTAATTTCTGCCTTGAAAGGCTGCTTTAATGTTCACTATATTTCTTACATTCATTTACTCAATAAATATGTATTGAATGCACTTATGTGCAATGCCAGACACTGAAGGGTTTAAAGAAAATGAGACCCAGCTGCTCCTCCGGATCCCACCTTCCTGAGTATGCGATCTCTAATCAACCAGGCCAATAGAAACAAACATCTCTCATCAACCACGCCAATAGAAACAAACAAGCAAACACGTGCTCATATTTTGTGCTCATGTTTCTGTATAAACCCAAAGGAAAACAAGAGAGGCAGAAATTTGTATATTTTATTTTTTATGGCAATGATTGCATTCTTCAGAATAAAATATAAATGTCCAAAGACAGTATAATGGAACACACTGAAAGAATTCACAAGTGTGTTTTTTTTTTTTAAAGTAAAATCAAATTTGCCTGTATCCCTTAAGAAGCAAAACAATGTGGGTTTAGCCAAATAGCTTGGGTGGAAACATGAATATTAATGACATGGAAATCAGGATTCAGTGGGTCCACCTTGAACTTTGGTTCAAGGAGCTTAGTAAAGGTATCAATTTCTAGGAATCCATTCCATGAAAATAATGTGAAATGTAGCCCAAGATTTATACAAAAGAGAGAGAGTGAAATTTATTGTATCTTTCCTTGTAGTAGTAAAAGTAATATAGGAATGGCTAAGAGAAATATATAACTGCTCAAGATTGAAATATGTGAATGTTTAAAAGGGGTGTCTATCAAGAACTTTTAACAACACGGGGTATTACAGAAAAAATGTTAAGTAAAAACAGGAGAGTATACACAAGCATATAATTTTTTAATAATCTCATTTTTGGTCAGAACCTCAGATTGATGGGAGTGGTTATCTCTAAGTGGTGGGTTTATCAGCCGGCTATTGCTACAGAACAAACAACCACAAACACCTCAGTGGTAAACAGTGATAGACATTTATTTCTCGCCTATGAGTCTGAGTTGTTATGAGTCTGAGTTCTGAGTGAGGATGCCTAATCTTGGTTTGGGCTCCATAACACAAATGGATTCAGGTTTATTGCGAGCATCTGTCATTAATTTGGAAACTGTAACTAATATTTCATGGTGATAGCAAAAGTGCAAGAGAGCAAGACCAATGGTATAAGCACATTTCAAGTATCTGTTCATGTCATGATCCCTGACATCCCAAGAGTCTGAGCAAATTGCTAAGCTCAGAGTCAGACGGACCAAGCCCAAAGTACACTCCACCCACCAAGGTAAGGATGTGACATATACAACTACTAGCGGGGTGTGAAGAATTGGGACAAACAGTTTATTCTACCACAGCAGGATTAAAGTTTCTTTTACTTTTATTACATGCTTCTACATATACGAATGTTGTATTAGGTTATTAAGTGTGAAATGTCTGATTCCCCTCAGTACTAAGTTTGACAATTGATATCTCTGATATTTCACTTTGACACTTCTAGTTTTATTTTTATTGTGAAGGTACATTCTCAGTCTTTCAATTGCATGGTTTGGCTTGTGATTATCTTTCACATTTTTTTTAGAGCAATTTTTGTGAGACCATGGATAAGTAAAAAATTCGTGTTATTTTCAAATATGAGTTCCTTCATGGAACCAATGCAGCACAGACAGCTCAAAATATCAACGAAGTGTTTGGGAAGGATGTAGCTAATGAATGCACAGTACATTGATGGTTTGAGAACTTCCATTCTGGTGATTTTAATCTTGAAAATGAGCCATGTGGGCGACCTGAGACCAAGGTGGATAATGATGAGCTGAAAGCTGTAGTGAAAGCAAATCCATCCTAACCTTTGCATGAATTGGCAGCAAGGTTTGAAGTTACTATTCCAACAATTTTGGGCCATTTGAAACAAATGGGCAAGGTAAAGAAGCTGGATAGATGAGTTCCGCATGAATTAAATGAGCATCAGAAGAGAAATTGTCTTGAAGCTTGCCTTTCTTTGCTGTCATGACAAAAAGGCAAACCATTTCTACATCGTATTGTTACGTGTGATGAAAAATGAATTCTTTTTGACAGTTGCAAGCATTCAGCACAATGTTTGGATAAAGATGAAGTCCTGAAACACAGTCCAAAACTGAATACTCATCAAAAACAGCTAATGGTGTCTGTTTGGTGATCCAGGGTTGGTATTGTCCACTACAGCTTCATGAAACCCAGTCAATCAATTATAGCAGATGTGTACTGCAGCCAGTTGGATGAAATGATGAGGATGCTTGTGATTAAGCAGCTGAGATTGGTCAATAGAGACAAGCCAATCCTCTTGCAAGACAACACTTGGCCACATGTCACACAAACAGTGCTGCTCAAACTACAGAATCTGGACTTGGAAACTCCCTGTCAACCACTGAATTCACCAGACCTTGCACTAACCGACTCTCACTTCTTTCAGGCTTTGGACCACTTCTTGCAAGGAAAAATATTCAATTCTCAACAAGCTGTGGGAAACACCTTTTGTGATTTCATCATCACTTGCTCTCCAGGCTTCTTCACTGCTGGCGTAAACAGGCTATCATTAAGACGGCAAATCTGTGACCATGGGTTAGGAGCATACTTTGATTAATTGTACTACTTCTTGTTTGAGATAAACTGCACTTTTTGATTCAAAATTGTACATTTCATATTTAATGAACTATATTCTGTACAAATGCAGAAATAAAAAAAGTTATTTTAAAAATTATCAGAGACATACACAATAAAGGAATAGGATTGAGAGTCCAGAAATAAGCCCTCACACATATGGTCAACTGATTTTTGACAAAGATCCCAAGACAACTCAATGGGGAAAAGATCCATCTTTCCAACAAATGGTGCATATCCACATGCAAAAAAGTGATGTTGAACCCTTACCTCAAGACGTATACAAAAATTAACTTCCAAGGGATCAAAGACCTAAGAGTAAAGAGGTAAAACAATAAAGTACTTGGAAGAAAACATAGGCATAAATCTTCATGCTCTTGGATTAGAGAATGCTTTCTTAAATAAGATGTAAACGCACACACAACAAAAGAAAAAATAGATAAATTGATCTTCACCAAAATTAAAAGCTTTTTTGCTTCAAAGGACACCATCAAGAAAGTGAAAAGACAACCCACAGAATGGGAAAAAAATATTTGCAAAATCTATCTGATAAGGAACTTGTATTGAGAATATGTAAAGAATTTTTATAACCCAACAATAAAAAGAAAAATAACCCAATGGGTGCAAAAATGTAGTTAGATAGAATGAAAAATATTTGATAGCACAACAAAGTGATTATAATCAACAATAAGTTAAGATATACTTTAAAATAACTAAAAGAGTGGAATTAGAATGTTAGAAACACAAGGAAATGTTAAATGCCTGAGGTGATGGATACCCTAATTACCCTGATTTGATTAATTCACATTGTATGCCTGTATCAAAATATCACATGTATCCTATAAAGATATACAACTACTATGTACTCATAATAATTAAAAATATAATACAATAAAAAAGAAAACAAGAAAAATAATGCAATTTAAAAATGGATAAAAGCTTTGAGTAGAACTATCTCCAGAGAAGGTGTACCAACAACAGACCATCTGCACATGAAAAGCTGCTCAACATTAACCATCAGAAAAATGCAAATCAAAACCAGGAGATACTTCTTCACGCCCTCTTAAGATGGCTAAAATAAAAAAGACACACAATAACAAGTGTTGGCGAAGATGTGGAGAAACTGGAACCCTCATGCACTGTTGGTGGGAATGTAAAATGGTGTAGCCATTTTGGAAAATAGTCGGTATTTCCTCAAAGGATTAAACATGGAGTTACCATATGACCCAGCCATTCCATTCCTAGGCAAATACCCACCCAAGAGAACTGAAAACATAGAATCACATAACCATTTGTATGTGAATGCTCACAGCACAAATAAGTGGAAATAATCCAAAAGTCCATCAACTGATGACTGGATAAAGAGTATGTGGTATGTCCATGCAATGGAATATTATGCAGTATTATTCCCTAAAATGTTATTATATTATTCAGTATTCAATATTATAAAGAATGAAGTACTTATACTAAAATGTGGATGAACCTTGAAAATATGAAGCTAAGTAAAAAAAGTCAGTTATAAAAGACCACACATTGCATGATTACCACTTCTAGGAAATGTCCAGAATAGGCAAATCTATAGAGATAGAAAATAAATTAATGGTTGCTAGGGCTTCAGGACAGGGGGGTGGGGGAAGAGTTTGGTGAAAATGGGAAGTGACTACTAATGGGTATGAAGTTTCTTTGTGGGTAATGAAAATATTCTAAATTGATTCTGATGACGGTTGCTAACTCTGCGAATATACTAAAACCATTGAGTTGTACAACTTAAATTGGTGAATTTTATGATTTGTGAATTATATCTCCAAAAAGCTGTTATAAAAATATCAGAAAGATGCCCTAACTGGATTTAAATAGAATCCTAGGTAATTATTAGAAAAATTTTAGTGTAAAACCAAATGTGGATTTACCATGTACAGCTAAAATAAAAAGCTTGTCTTTATTAAACAGTAAAGAATTTCAATAACTTAAGCTTTTTCTGTTCTTTATTCAATGACCAGTTCTTTGCTCTGAAAGCCAGACATAAGAAATCAACCAGAATGTGTATAACAAAATAACAGTAACAAAAATTATACAATTAAACTTTTGTTAATATAAATTAATGTTCCATTTCAGTCAAGAAGTAACCCACTATGTCCCTGGGACTGTCAATTACATTATCCACATTATCAGATCGTAGCCCTATAATCCTGTTTCACAGATGAGTAAACTGAGGCTTAGAGAATTTACATAGCACAGTTTCTTTGTGATGCTCCTCAAAACTTAATTCTATAATTGTCATTATTCTAAGAAAAACAATATAACAAATGTTTAACTTGGACTCTCCGATTTGACAGGTGAGGTGATTCCACTTGAGAAACTCCTGATTATTTCGGATGAAGTCAGAATGTCATCTCCTCTTCTCCTTCCCTCGAGTGTACATTCAACTGCTCCTTGCAGGTGTCTATTTCACTTTTACATCATGCCATCATGCCGAGTATTATCTTTGTATCTCTGTTTCCACCAGGTCTCACATTGTGAATCTGAGATTAGAAGATAGGTCTTTATTTTATCTAGGTTGTTTTTTTTTCAGAATCTATTCTAGTATCCAGCACATAGAGTAGGTTCTCATGCTTTGGGAAGAGAAGGGGGTTTCTGTTTTTGCAATAGGGAATTCCATTTGAACCTGTACTTAAAGGTAAAAAATGCAATGGCGAACATCACAAAGAAGTTGAGTTTATAGTCCTCTTGGTGCTGATCTGAGGCTGCTGAGAATTCCGAATTTTGAAGGTGATTATTCTCAGTCTTTACCCTTGGGCCTTTGTTCTTTTAACTATTATTGAAGTCTCATCTTTTAAAATTAATGACCCAGTATGAAATTTCAGAGAAGCTAAAATTGATTTGTCTATTTACTTACCTCTTTTAAATGTAAAATAAAATTGCATTTGTGTGTAAAATCCCCCAGCACCAATGAAAATTGCAATTCTACATTTGCTGAGAAATATCTTTATTTGTCCTCTGGGAGATCTTAAACTTCAGTTGGCTTCTATTAAACTTTTATGAGAACAAAACTAGCGAATGACTTTTTCTCCAAACAGGTACTTTTCATTGTTTCAAAGAAAGAACACATTCTGGAAACAGAACTTGTTCTTTTAAACAAATTACTCAGTGTGGCTTACAAAGAAAGAGTGGGGCTGGGGAGGGGTGGGAAGGGACAACCACCGATGCTCCTAAATTGCAGAACATTAAAATCAGGTCATAATTATTTTATTTGACTTGTCTAAATATTGCCACAAATATCTCCCCCAACGGGCCTAAAATGCTATCACTATTAATTCATATCTTTATGGAACGTATTTCTCTCCCTTCTCTGTCCTATTTTAAAATGCAAGTGCTCCTGGGAACGGTGATACAGTAAGGAGGGCTGACAGGAAGGGACAGTCCTGGCGCGAGTGACAAGTGAGGGCTGGTGGTGGCTGCTGAGCTCTGATCGCAGAGGTCTCGCCCTGCCATTTAACCGTCTATCTGGCTCAGCCGTGGGCTTCCACGTGAAATCAAACCACCTGCCTAAAGCCCGAAGGTGGCGGGGTGGAACGGAAAATGCAGCACTGAGGCTGATACAGTTAATTTAATGCCCCAACTCGGCCGATCAATCGTTTTATAAAATAATATTTCTTGGTGTTCCTGTGTTCTCCTGCCCACCTAGTTACTGAAGCACACTCTTGGAGGCTGCAGCAGGCAGCCCTGTGGACCCTTTTTAAAACTTCTGACTTCCAGAACTTCCAGATGATAAATTTAAGTTTGTAGTAATTTGCTGCAGCTGCCATAGGCAATGACTGCAGGGGTCACCTGTGATTTCCTCTGTCCCTCCCATCTCACGTCGGCTCCTTCCTCATCCTTACGTCCTCTGCTTTTACTCTGGAGTCCACCCCCTTCCCGTCCCCTCCCGTGGCCATTGGCCCACCCTCCCTGGGACGACTGCCTGGGATGCCCATCCCGTTGCCATGCGGTCAGACTAACTGCAGGAGCACACAAATGGGTGTATGAAAACTCCTGGTTTTAAAAAAACCTTTAATGTCTTGCTATTTCCATTAAACTTAAATCCTAATGTGATAATGTGAAGTGCCCACCCCTGGGTGGTCCAGTCCCCACCGGCTACTGCAGTCTTATCATCGTGCAGTGGTGAGAATGCCTGGGTTCAAATTCTGCCTGTGCCTGCCGCTCACTCTCTGTGTGACCTTAGACTAATAAACCTCTCTATCCCTCAGTTTCCTCTCCTGTAAAACACCTCCTTGAGGGAGTGTGGAGACTAAACAAGTTAATCCATATAAAATGCCTGGCACTGTTCCAAATACAATATAATTTGGTAGGTAGCCTGATTATTACTGTATTACCCATAACATTGGCATACGGTGGGCACTAAAAGAAACATTTTATGAATGAATGAATGAGTGAATGAAAGCTTTTCTCTCCAGCATGCAGAAATGAATCAATGTCCCAGAAACACAACCAAAACTCAGGTGAACCTAGGGACAATTGAACATTGGGGAGCCACAATTTGGCCACTAGTTGTATGAACACGAGGATCGAAGATCTGGTTTACTAAGAAGAAAGATGGAAGATTTTTTTAAGGAATTTCTAAACTCTTGAAGGAATCTCTAACAAGCCCTGAAGGACATTCAAACCAGCATTAATGAAGACCTAATGTTGGCATATCTGATCAATATTGACATATATTAATAGTGCTAAACTGTCTCACTTTCTTGAATTTCCTTCTTAATAATGTGTTGCCTTCTGACTGAAGAATAATCTTATGCCTGTGGTATTTCTAGAGAATGGCAGAAACTTTCCAGACCCTAGCAGTCCCCTCTGTTCATGATATTTACTTTGGGGTATGTACTAGACAAAGAGGATACTTCCTGTAGGATTTCTGTGCAGTAAATGTCAGTTCCTTTGCAGATAAAGTTTTATTTCCCTTAGGCCAGGTCTATATTAAGAGATAATAGTAAACACCTTCTGTGGGGTAGAGAGGACTTCTGGATCGCTTTTGTGGGCCTCATAATATCCTGGGGGTTGAATTGGGCCTTCTGTCCCTAGACTTCTTTCCCCTCTAGTATTCCTCATCCTGCTTTCATATGTACATGCTTTAATAACTGAATTAATTTGAATAAGCATTCCTTTAAGTGAGAGCCTTTTTAACTGTATTTTAAACCGTTTTATGTTTCAATTGTTTCTTTTTTTCTGCTATATATAAAAATACAATTAATTTTTGGGTCAGGTTTATTGAGGTATAATTTACAAACAAGAAAGTTTTTGCCTTTTAGTGTACTGCTCTATGCATTTTGGCAAACAACATAGTTGTGTGTAATCACCACTATAATCAAGTTATAAAACAATTCTGTCACCTCCCCCCACCCCAAATTCCCTTATACCCTTTCATAGTAAATCCCTTGTCCCATCTCCAGTCCCTGAAGACAACTGATTTGTTTTATCTCTATAGTTTTGCCTTTCCTGGCTGTCATATGACTAGAATCATATGTATCCTCTTGAATCTGGCTTTCTTGAGAATGAAGAAACAACTGATACACATTGTTGTGTGTATCAGCAGTTTGTTCTTTTATATGGCTGAGTAGTATTTCCTTGTATGGATATACTCCAGTTGGCTTATCCATTCATCTGTGGGAAGAAATTTGGGTTTCTTCCAGCTTGGATTGATTATAAGTAAAGTGACTATAACCATTCACATACACTTTTTGGTGTGAACAAAAGTTTTCATTTCTCTAAGATAAATATCTAGGAGTGGGATTGCTGGGTCTTAAGGTAAGTGTACACTTAATTCTATCAGATATCAGTAAACTGTTTTCCACAGTGGTGTGAACTAAATAAAATCTTAAGGCTCCCTGTCACCAGCTGACTGAATGGACGCCCTCCTGGCCAAGGGGATATCCTAAGACTAAATTGCCTGGCAGGAGGAGGGAGGTCAGACATGCCTTATCATGCCCTCCTCCCTTCTTGGAGACATCCTTTGTAACTTATTAACAGGCCTAAGGCTATGCAAGACAAACCTGTCAGTCCTCAATTTACACATCAAATATATATCTGGTGGCTTGTCTCTGATTAACAGCTCCTTATCTTAAAACATTCCAAGCCTTTAGACAAAGCTTCACGTCTTTAACCAATTACAAGTCAAAGAATCTTTAAACCCACCTATAACCTGTAGGCCCCCCACTTTGAGATGCTTCACCTTTTCGTGCCAAACCAATGTATGCCTTTCATGTATTGATTTATGATTTTACCTGTAACACCTGTCTCCCTGAAATGTATAAAACCACACTGTAACTCAGCCACAGTGAGTCCACTTGCTCAAGGCTTCTTGGGCATGGCTCCGGGTCATGTTCCTCAAATTTGGCTCAGAATAAATCTCTCTAAAACTATTTTACGGAGTTTGGCTTCTTTTCCATTGACAGTGACCATACTAGGTTGTATTCCCACCAACAGTGTATGAGAGCTCCAGTTGTTCTACATCCTCATCAGCACTTGGTATTATTGGCAGAAGTTTCGATTTTAGACATTCTACAACAGGTGTGTACTGATATCTCATTGTGGTTTTAATTTGTTTTTCCCTGGTGATTGATGATGTTTATTATCTTTATATATGCTTGGGTGCCAGCCATATAGCTTCTCTTGTTATACTTATTCCTACATGCTTGATAGATATATATTTTTATATTCTATATTTTTGCTGCTAATATATAAAATAGATTAATTTTCATATATTAATCTGGTATCCCAAGACTTCGCTAAGTTCTCTTATTAATTGTAGTGGTTGTTTTGTTGATTTCTATGATTTCCATGTAAACCATCACATCATCTAAAAATAGTGACAATTTTACTCCCTTTCCAATTGTTACACTTTTATTTTGTTCTTGCCTTATGTAAATGGTTATGAGCTACGGTCAAATGCTGAATGGAAGAGGTGAAACTGGGCATCCTTGCCTTGTTCCTGATATTAGGGGAAAAAGTATTCAATATTTTACCATTAAGTTTGATATTAGTTGTAGATTTTTCATAGATGCCCTTTACCATATTGAGGAAGTCCCTTCTAATCTTAATTTCTCTGGCAGTTTTTATAATAAATGGCTGTTGAATTTTAAGTGTTCTTTCTGTGTCTATTGGGATGATCATATAGCTTCACTTTTTTAGTCTGTCAATATGGTGAATTACATTGATTGGTTTTTGAACATTAAATCTACCTTGCATTCGTTGCATTTGGGATAAACCTAAGTTGATCATGATGTATTATTTTTCTATATATGGTTGGATTCAATCTGTTAATATTTTATCAAACTGTTTTGTATCTATGTTCATGTGGGATATTAATCTGTAAATTTTTTGGCAATCGTTATTTCAAGTTTGTTATTAGGATTATGCTGGCCTCCAAACGAGAGGAAAAGTAACTCCTCCTCTATTTTGTAAACAAATTTTGTGCAAGACTGGCATTATTTCTTCCTTGTAAGTATGACAGACTTGATCATTGAAACCATCTGGGCCTGGAATTATCTTTCTGGGAAGTTTGTTGAACAAAATTCAATTTCTTTAAAAATAAAGTGCTAATCAAATTTTAAATTTTATCCTATTTCAGTTCTGATAATTTTTTTCATAGAATTTGATCATTTCATCTACATTTTCAAATTAATTGTCATAAAATTATCCAAGTATCTCCTTACTATCCTGCCAGTGTCTATGTGATCTTTACTGATATCCCTTTTTCATTTTATTTCCTTGGTCAGTATAGTTAGGAATTCTCTCTCTCTCTCTCTCTCTCTCTCTTTCTCTCTCACCAGTTGGCCTTCTGTATCCATGGATTCTGCATCAGCAGATTCAACCAACTACAGGGCAAAAATATTCCAAAAAAAATAAAAAACTAAAAAACAGTACAACAATAAAAATACTAATTAAAATGCAATATAGCATAACCAGTATTTACATAGCATTTACATTGCATCAGGTATTATAAGTAATCTAGAGATGATTTAAAGTGTACAGGAGTTGTGTTAATTGTGTTCACTTAAAAAAAATGAAATGTTACAGGAGTATATATGTAGGTTATTTATAAATACTATGCCATTTTTTATAAAGGACTTGAGCCTTGTGGGATTTCTGGTATCTGCGGGGATAGAGGGGAGGTTTTCTGGAAAAAATCCTCCATGGATACTGAGGGATGACTGTATATATCTACATCTATATATATATGTATATGTAAACTATATATCGACAAGGCCAAAAATTGGCTCTTTGAGAGTGCCCAGCAGAGTAACCGGCAAAAAATAAGTTATTATAATAGCTGTTATAATTTAATTAGTGTTGCCTTCAGTAAGTGGTAATTTGGAGAATGCTATTCTAGGTGAGGACAGCAATGAAGGCTATGGGCCAGTTTGTCTAGAGTCATGGAGAGAAATGGGAGGAAAGGCTGAAAGAGTGATTTGGGCTTTCCTTGTTCCGTACAAGCATTGATTGAATCAATGCTGTGTCTCTGAATGTCAACTTTGGAAAGCTAGTCTTAGCACCCCCTGAAGATATGGGGCCTGGTAATCGGAAGCCACAGAAATACCATGGCTTATGCATTTTTTTCTAGGAAAACTTTAGGGAGGTCATGTTGAAAAGACTACACGTTTTTCCATTTTAAAGGTTTAACAGCTGTACTCCCCTTCCTTTGCCACTGTCTTCACTCTTCTTTGCCCTAGAAAAAATTAATGAACTGAATCAAATCCACGTTCTCCACTTTACAGCTGTGAAACTTCCAGACTAGGGAGCCAGAGGTTGCACAAACCAGGTAGGAAAATGAAATACGCCCAGTAATTCCAACAGACCGGAGGGCTTAGATTTAGAATATGTGTATTTTGAACACACTGCCTAGGTTCTGATGCTGTCAGTTATGGTCTTAATTCTATGCAGAGATTAGGGTAGAGTAATAACATGAGCCAAGTGCAAACTGGGGAAGGGGCAAGAATAGCAAGTTAGCATTTATCCACTACTTCGTCGGTGCCAAGGAGTAACTCGACATTTAAGCTTGGCAACATCCTGAGATAGGTTTTATTAATAGCTGCATTTTACAAAGGAAAACAGTGGTCAATTGTCCAAGGTCACACAGGTGCAGTGCAGATGGGCGTCTGCGCACCTCAGAGCAACTGACAGGTGCGTTGGGAGGCACATAAATGAAAGAAGTGAACGGGCCCTGGCTCTCCGCCTCACCATCCCCGGGGACAGGACCTGCCTGCGCCGGCCTAGCCCGGGCCCAGCCACCAGCTCAGAGCGCAGTCCCGCCCCGGGACGTTGGAGGGGCGGAGAGAAGCCTCTCAGGCCCCGCCCACGTCCTGCCGCGACTGCCCATTCGCCGCTGACCAACGGGCTTCGGTGACGTCACCGCGCCCGCGTCCCGGAAGTGCGTGCGGCGGCTCCGGTGGCGGCGGGGTCGGTAAGCGGACGCGCGCCGCAGGGAGGGCAGCGTTGGCGGCGGCGCGAGCGGCCGACCGTCCCTTCTCGCGTGTGGGTCGAGTGGCCGGCCGCCCACTGTCCTAGAGGAAGGCGGGAGCGGGGTGCGGCCAGAGGCTTCCTAGACAGTGGGCAGAAGGGCCTCAACGTGGAGGTCGTGGCCACCTTTTCCCGGCTGGCCGCCGCTTCCTCTTCCTCCCTCGCGGCCGGCTCCCCGAAGGCCTTTCTCACTGAGCCCTTTTGCCAGCACCTGGTGCGGGGAGCGGGGCGCCATTTCGGGGCCAGGGTCCCCAGCGGGGTTTTCTCAGTTGAGGCGGGGGTGGAAGGAAAGGGACGCGAGCTTTTCCTCCCCACGTGGCCTGGGTGAAGGGCACGCGCTCCCTGCGGGGAAGCGCCGCCCCTCAGACCTGCCCGCCGCGGAATGGAGCGGCCCTTGTCTGGCGGAGTACGCGTTGGGGTCACTCGAGAGCCGCTGCCCACCTGCTGGAGAGAGGAAGGCAGGTGTGCTGGGAATCAGGAGGCGGCCCGATGGGAGGAAAAGAATGAGGAAATTGCAGGCAGCAAGGCTAAGTCATGGGCAGATGTATTTTACGATTCCTAGGAAGTGTCCCTGAGTCGTAAATTTCAGGTGCCAGTGGGGAAGTAGGCTGATATCCACCTGTGACCATGACGTGTTCTGGAGGAGCCAGGTCTTGCTGCAGGTCTTCGAGATGCAGTCTCTGGAACCCCGTACCCCTCGCGCTTTAACTGAAGCCCACCCCTCAGGAGAATGCTGTAACAGTAAAACGGGGGTCTGTGAGTAGAGTACTATGTGCTTCCGGAGTACAGAACCAGGTAGCTATAAGCATAGATTTAGTAACTGTCCCTTAAATTGTCACCTTTTCATCTGAACAAGAGATGGGCCTTTCTCAGTTGATAAATAAAATTGTAATGTGTCCCTTTACTTTCCTTCACTTTCAAATTTCATTGGGTGGTGTGTGCACGTTTGCCTTGTAGATGCATGGTTGGTGACTTTCCAGATGCTGAGGTACCTGTATCCTTGGCACAGGCCAGTACTGAGCTTTAGTTGGAGTAGGCTGTGCCTTCTGAAGCAACACCTGTTTACAATGAAGTTGCAGTCTCCAGACTTTCAGTCACTTTTCACAGAAGGATTGAAGAGTCTGACAGGTGAGAGATTAGGATGTCTTTTCTTGATTTGGGAAGCCTGTGTGAATAGAGGGTCATAGAGTTTACATTTTTTTAGCCAGTATTCAGATATTATTGATGTTGTTGAGCTGATGAAAGAAAGGTTTACTTATAGGTAATCCAAAACTATAGCCAAGTCACTAGAAAAGGGAAGAAGTTGCCACAAAAAGCCAGACTTTTCTGAATACTATGCCAAGAAGTAATTTCCATACATTACAGGATTGGTCCTATTAACTTAATGAGTAGGTACATTTTCTCTTGTTACAGGGAGGAGGAAACATGCTTAGGAACATGAAGTGCTTTGCCTGTGTTTCTGCCACAGATAACTAGAGAGCTGGGTGTTAAACTTATGCAGTCTGATTTGAGAACCCACCTGTAAGCATTGAGCTCCATTCCTGCCTAGGTATAAGGACTTTCTGAGAGAACTGAAGGCAGAGGGAAATAGAAGTTACCTCCATTGTGCACATGCAAAACTCACCTGGAAGGAACATGGAAATGGGTTTAGCTAAGTGCCTGACTACAGGAGCTGCTGCTTGCTGTTGCCACAGTTTTATCAGTAGTGGTCCCTAATGTCAGCTACTGATGTTGCTGAAGCAGCCACACAGATGCTTTTCAAAGCCTGTGGGTATTTTAGTAGCACCTTCAGAAATATATTAGGCTATAGTGTGTAGAAATACGACCTAAATGGTGCTTTGCAGCCCTGGCTGTCCATTAGATTGACCTGGGGAGCTTTTAAAACATAGATGCTAGGATTCTGCCCCTGCCTACTGAACTGGAATCTCCAGGAGGGATGAACATCTATATATTTTTTTATAAAAACTCCACAGATGAATTCTTATGGACAGAAGGCAGAGGAATCATTGCTGTAAAATTACTCTGATTGTGTTAGCTTATTCACGAAGCTACTTTCCCAATTCTTGAAATTAGATAATGGTTTTTTAGGTGTATGCCAGTGGTGAGTATCCCAGTACATGTTGATTAGTTTAGGTTCTTCAGGTGGTCTTGAAGTAGAGCGCTTATGCGCGAGTTGGTTTATGCTGATGTCTCACTGTGATTTTTAGTAGGACAGAGTGAAAAATATAGGTGCCCATATGTAATACAAACTTCTACAAACAACATTGAAGGTAAAAAGAAATAGGTAGAATTAATTTTAATAATTATTTTTAGTAAATTTTACTTAATGTATCTAAGATAATATAATTTCAATGTGAAACATGTAAATTACTGAGGTATATTCTTCTATGTCTTTGAAATCTGGCACGTGTTTAACACATACAGCACATCTCATTTCAGACTCACCCCATTTCCAGTGCTCAGTAACCACAAGTGGCTAGTGACTACTGTTTGAACAAGGCAAATCTGGAAGCTCTAATTCTGGGTTGAATTTGAGCTTTTGTCTTTCTTTATATGCCCTTCCTAGCCCCCAGTCTTCCCATTCTCAATTGCAAGAGGCCTCTTGGAAGAAGCAATAAGTAGCTCCCAGCGGCTTATTTGAGCTCATTCTGCATTTTTTTTTTTTTTTTGGAAACAGGGTTCTGGATTTTTTTTTTTTTAAAGTCTTGCTTTGTTGCCTAGGCTGGAGTACAGTGGTGTGATCATAGGTCACTGCAGCCTCTAATTCCTAGGCTCGAGCGATCCTCCTGCCTCAGCCTCCTAAGTAGCTGGGACTACAGGTGCCCCTACCGCACCTGGATGATTTTAGTTTTTGTAAGGATGGGGTCAGGTTGTGTTGTTCAGGTTGGTCTTGAACTCCTGGCCTCAAGTAATCCTCCTTGGCCTCCCAAAGTGCTGGAATTACTAGTGTGAGCCACTGCGCCTGGCCTAGATAATGATTACTGTAGTTTTTTGAAAATCTTTTACCAGTTGTGTTTAACTTTCTAAACCTGACTTTAAGAGCTGAATTTTCTCTACCCTGAGAAATGAAGTCCTAAGGAAGTTAGAGTCTAAATGGTATGATAAGATAGAAGTGGTTGTTGCTTGCGGGTCTTGTCTTGAAAGACTGGCACATGAGAGCATGGACATATCTAAAGTTGACTTTTTCTAGGTCATGGTAGAAGTGGCAAAAACAGAATCTTTTACTGCATTGCCCCACAGTTAGAAAATCAAAGACTTGGGTGCCCTGGTAAAATTCTGTATAAAAACAAAATGCACAAAAACACACAAAGCCTTTGTAATGGCTGCCATATGGTGATACATACAGTTTAGATCCTACTGTACCAGTTCTCAAATCTTAATATCTGCTTTGCGATGTGTAGAATTAGTTTTAGTATGCAGGAATTTGGGAAGCTAGGAGAATGTATTACGGTCAGATAATATAGTTTTTATAGTTTTATAATTTGTCAGGTTATTTCGCATATTTTTGTTTCTGCCTCAGTACAACCATATAGTGCTAGTGGTATATAAGATTATTTCCCTATTGCAGAGATGAGGTTGAAGTGCTGAATATAGGGGATTTTTTCCTGAGTTACATGATTAGTGGACAAACAAGGACTTCCTTAGTTAACTTGGTTGTGGCCCATTAGTCACTGCTGGGTGACAGTGCTCAGTGGTATTGTCAAGTTTTAGTCTGAAATGTTGGTTCTCATTCTTGCTGTGCTCATGGCTGAAGAATGACCACACACACCAAAGTAAGGCAAGCACGAAAATGAGCTTTATTGAGGAGAGAAAGATAGGATTATAGAACAAGAGTAAGATACGGGTTTACAGAGCGTGATACATATGCCCCAGATAATGACCAGACCCATTGTCGCAGCAGAGGGAGAGCCAAGAGAAGGGCAAAGAGTTTGGTTATGGTCTGTGACTTGTTTTATAGTGCCCAGATTGGGACTGCCATGGTGGCTCAGACATCACCATGGGGGACCACTTTCATGGGACAGTTGGTAGTTACATTACTAGGCATGCTGGTTGTTCTAGGTCAATTTCTGGACTCGACAGTACCTATGCTGCTTGGCCTGTGGGTTAGAAAGTCCCCTGCATTCTTTTGCAGCTGGTGCACTAAGTTATGATTGGCTGATTCGTAGGGTATTCCCTCCTCCCTCAAGTATGGCAGTTGCTCAGGAAGGATTAGTGTGGAGCAGGACCAAGATGGGAGCCTGGGACCCCACCCTTGTCCTTCCCAGGTGGGCAGTTGCACCAAGGCAACAGCACCCGCTTTCATCCCTAGGAGACCCGGAATCCCTTGCTGTCTACCTAACAGTATGTGATATCAGAAAGTTCTATTAACATTTGGGACAATAGGAACAACTGGTCACTCTTGAAGGTTGGACGCTCTTAGAAGAGATTGTCTGTTTTCCTGTAACAATGATCTTCCCACCTGTACCTCTCGCTCACCTTCACCAGCCCCACCCCAACCTCCAAGCCTCAAACTTCAAAATTGTAAAGCAAATAAGTTTGTGAAAATTTAATTGCAAATTAACATGAAAAAGGTGACAGTTATAAAAGTTTTCTGACACATTAATGTGTGGTCTTTTGGATTGCAAACAAGAATAATTAACAATAGCTTACTATCGTGTGTGGCAGAGCAAATTAACATAGTTCTGGAATGTTGAGATTCTGCACTTCTGAGTTTCAGGCTTAAATTTGTAATGAATTTTAGCTGCATTAGGTGTTACTTTCACTGAATATGTACGTAACTTGTAAAGTCTTTTGGTATGTTGAATGTATCCTTGTTTTTGTAAGATTGAAGGTATCAGTAACTGAGGAATAAAAGAGTCTTAAGCTTGATAGTCCCTACTGTGTTAGGTCAATATAAACTCATGCCTTTTTTTACAATTTTTATGACTCTTATTTCACGCAGACGTAAATGTCTTTATGTGCCTTTCTCTATTGCATTAAAATGTTATTTTAAAAATCCTGAATTGTGAGTTTTTTGGAAATGGTTTAATAATAGGGTTAGTCAAAATGGTGAATAAATTACTTTAAGTTCTGGATCTCTTTTTCTGAAATGCAATTAATTTATTGAGTGACTCTGAACTTACAATTTTATTTAGTAAAGCTAGTATGAGAATCTTAAAACAGTGGTTATCTATGTAAATTCAGCTTTGACCTTATTCATCCCATTATTTAAAGCAGGATCAAAAGAACATAAAAGTTGCCCTTTATTTGCTTTCCAAAACAGTTTCTTAGATACTGTTTTAATTTGAAGGAAGAAAACTTAAAAAAAAAATTCCCAGTGAAGCCATTCTTTGTTTTTAATAGCTAAAATATCACAATTCTGTTCCATTGTGAGCCAAGTTGGTACAAAGATGAATAAGATAGGTTTTCTACCCTGAGAAGTGGGGAGACAAAGACATAATCAGTAATTTTAACATAATTAGTATGTGTAAAGACGTTCTACACTAGTAGCTTAGAGGAAATTCACTTAACCTCACCTTCAGGAGAGGCTTCCTAAACTGAATCTCAGTGAATACGTGTGAGCTAGATCAGTGTTTTTCCAACTGGTTAGTGACCACTAATGGTCCATGTCAATTTAGTGGTCATGACCAGCATTTTTTAAAAGAGAGGAAGAGAGAATAGAATGTATAATAGCAGATTGCATGGTGTGCAGTAAGGGTAAGTTTTATTTCATGAAACTTTTGTTTGCCACATAGATACACAAACAGCTCTGGGTGACTGCTGTGTGAATGTCCTTCCTAATGTGGGTTATGGCCCGAGAGTTGGGCAGGTGTTTCAATGAAGTGATTTACACAAGTGAAGTTACGGAGGGAAACTACAGGGAGAGTTTGGTGCAGGTGAAGTGTGATGCAAAGTTTAGTGAGAGGTGACACAAAGAGGTCCTAGAAGCCTTTGTATATTGTACTAAAGAATTTGGCTGTTGTACTCTGAGTATTTAGAGGAGCAGTTGCACAGCTCGATTAACCTGCTGTTTTAGATCCGTGTCTGGATTATGGAGGCTGGACTGATAGGAGAGGTGTGGCACTGGCAGTGGGACTTGATTGGAAATGTGGTATTAAAGGAATATGCACACTTCACCTTGCAGAGGGCTTAGGGAAGTGGTATCTGTGTGGAAGAGGCAGCTTTTAGTTAAGGCAAGAAGGTGGAAGGAGGGAGCATTTGTTATTTTTAAGCAAATCACTTCAGGGAGTCTGCAGTGGGGCTGGAAGGTTTGGGAAGAATAGGTAGAAGAGGTGTGTGGGGAGGACAAAAACCAGAAGACATTGGGGTAGGGGTGGAGGATTACGTTCTGAGTTGTGGTTAGGCTGCTGCAGCTCCAGTGTATGTTGAGTTTAGCTGAATGTTTGTGTCACTGTCCTACAGCCAAGACCACCCTGGGACACACCAAGTTGGGTCGTTACTCCTGGCAGTGAGGGAGAGCACTGACCATGGAGAACCTTGGTGCATCTCGGTAAGAGGGTTTTAGAAGGGACTTCTTACATTTGGGCTCTCTGGATAGAGTTCAAGCATTAGATGCTCTCAGGAAGCAGAAGTAATGCTGTGATTTGGTATCTTAATAATTCTTACTTACAAGGTGAGAAAAGTGTGAGAGTAAACCTGATTGGTAGGGAGCAGTCACCTATATTAACTATTATAGGAGCTGCCTTAGAACAGTGTTCCTGTTTTGTCTGTGTTCAAATGATTGCAGAGTTGTCTTGTTTTGTCTTGATCCATTGTGGTCACAGAATGGCCTTGTCTGGTATTGATGCTCTGTGAAATTATTTATGTTCCACAGGACACCAGGGCCTAATTGTGAGTGGCAGGACAACTTGCAGCAACACCAAGGCTTAGCTAGTATCAGTTCAGTTCCTGGACGTCATTCTCACTAGGTTCCATGTGGCATTCTTAGGTCATGTGAGTATAGTTGTGGTGGACTTTGTCTTATCCTGTACCTGTAGCGGAATCAGCTGTGTAGTTACAGTAGCTCCAGTGTTCGTATGGTTCTACCAAGACCACAGCTTTGAGTTGGTTTTGAACATCATATGCAGATTATTTCTTGAAAAATTCTTTGCTATGACATTTATCATAAGTGAATGATAGGCTAATGTCTGATAGTTTCATAGTTTCATACCTGAACTTACTGCCTCAGCACCTAGACACAAAGAGAAATACAAAACACTTTACCATTTCTAAAGTATGCACGTAAACTGGGAAAAAGTAAGCGGAATTATTTGCTTTATTCATTGGTAATAATTCAAGTTTATATTGATGACCTTGACGCACTGTAGAATTCTGAATTATCTCCTAAATAAGCAAATTCTGCAAGTTCCCTGCTTCCCACAGTTCTCACAGGCATTCTGCTCTAAGGAAGTCTTTTCACTTTTTTGGGCCTTGTTCTCATTTTTCATAAGAACAGCCTCAGTTAAGTGATCTCTGCTGTCCCACTAGATGGAAGAGCCTTGTGAATCGCTACTGTGCTGCTTAAAAGAAACACATTGAAATAAAAATCTTCTTTCTTTCATCTCAGAATTATTTGTCAAAGAGAACCATGAATTAAGAATAGCGGGAGGTGCAGTGAGGGATTTATTAAATGGAGTGAAGCCTCAGGATGTGGATTTTGCCACCACTGCTACCCCGGCTCAGATGAAGGAGATGTTTCAGTCTGCTGGGATTCGGATGATAAACAACAAAGGAGAAAAGCACGGAACGATTACTGCCAGGGTAAGCGAAAAGCTTACACTTCGTTAATTGCGTTGTCTTTTTAAAAAATTTAATAATTTTTTCTAGTTTAAAAAAGTGAATAACAGAAAGACCAATAAAAATGTGAGTCTCCTCTAAACCCTCTTAAACCCTGCATCCTCCGTTGTTGCAGCCACATTTAACCAAGTCTTAGGATACCTGTTACCTTCTGATTTCTAAAAAGATCTTTGTATGCTGCGGTTTTTGTTTTTATTTCCCAGTTTTAAGATGTTAGCTATTGACTTCCTACCGGGGAAGATGATTTAGCTTTCATACTACACCCTTCTCAACAGCAACCACATATAATCCTCCTTCCGCTATCTTCCTGGTATATTTATGTCATAATTTTTGGTTAAATCAATATTCAGGGTTTACATTTATGACTTTGTATTGTTTACAGCCAGATCGTGGAGTATGCTATGATTATATTTCTTCTGTTGCATGTTTTTTGTTTTTCCGGCAGTTAATAGCATTTTTCTTTAACATAGCTTTCTGTGTACCACTACTTGTGTCCTGTACTCTGTGCCAGAACTGTAAAGTTCCTCTCAAAAGATTTAAACACATCAAGCTTCAGTTCTTTGTTTTTTATCGGAGACGTCTTACCTGGTGCTGTCTTCCTGCTCCAACATGGACTTTTAGGTTTTCCTGGCCTCTCTTTGTTAGAACTCCTGTTTCCTGGATTCCATGTGGTATTCTTTCTGTGGCCTCATTTTAATACTTTAAAACCTGAAGAAGACTTATATGTCTGAAAATATTTTTATTTTACTTCCACACCGGTTTGATAGTTTCGTTGGTTATGGGTTTCTGTGGGGGGGATGATTTTCACTCAAAGGCTTTGTTTTCTAGCTTCCAGTACTGCCACTGAGAAGTCTGATCCCATTTAGGTTTCTCCTTTGTTTGAAACCTGATGATTATTCTATCCTTTTGGAAGCCTTTCTGTTCGTTTTATCTCTTTTATTTTTATTTATTTTTTACATTTCAAGATATTAAGGGGTTATGAGTGTTTTTGTTATATGGATACCTTGATTAATGCTGAAGTCAGAGCTTTTAGTGTGCCTGTTGTCAGGATAGTGTTCATTGTACCCGACAGGTAAGTTTTTATCCCTCACCTCCCTCCCAGCCTCCCCCTTTTTAGTTTCCAATGTCCTTTACATCTTTTCTGCCTGTGTGTACCCATCTTTAGCTTCCACTTATTAGTGAGACCATATAGTGTTTGTTTTTCCATTCCTGAGATACTTTAGTTAGGATAATATTCTCTAGTTCCATCCAAGTTGCTGCAAAAGACATTATTTCATTCCTTTTTATGGCTCAGTAGTACTCCACAGCACATATATACCACATTTTCTTTAGCTACTCATGAATTGATAGGCACATAGGTCAATTCTATATCTTTGCCATTGTGAATTGTGCTGTGATAAACATTCAGGTACAGGTGTCTTTTTGACATAGTGACTTCTTTTCCTTTTGGTAGATTCTCAGTAATGGGATTGCTGGATCAAATGATAGGTCTACTTGTAGTTCTCTGAGGAATCTCCATACTGTTTTCTGTAGAGGTTGTACCAGTTTACATTCCCACCAACAGTGCATAAGCATTTCTTTTTTACCGCATCCACCCCAACATCTATTGTTTTTTTATTTTTTAATGATGGGCATTCTGATAGGGTTAAGGTGTATCTCATTGTGGTTTCAATTTGCATTTCTCTAATAATTGGTGATGATGAGCATTTTTTCATATGTTTGTTGGCCATTTGTCTATATTCTTTTGAAAATACTCTGGTCATGGAGTCTGCTTGCTCAAGGCTTCTTGGCCATGGCTCCAGGTCACCATTATTGTAAAAAATTAAAAAAAGAAAATACTCTGGTCATGTCTTTTGCCACTTTTTAAAGAGGTTATTTGTTTTTTTCTTGCTGATTTGAGTTCTTTATAGATTCCAGGTATTAGTCCATTGTTGGATGTACAGTTTGTGAATATTTTCTCCCATTCTGTAAGTTGTCTGTTTACTCTGTTGATTATTTCCCTTCCCTTTAATTAAGTCCCATTTATTTATTTTTGTTGTTGCTGTATTTGTTAACTGGGGTATTGGTTATAAATTCTATGCCTAAGCTAGTGTCTAGAAGTTTTTCCTATGTTTTCTTCTAGAATTTTTATGGTTTCAGGTCTTACATTTAATTCTTTAATGTGCCTTGAGTTCCGATCTTTTCATCTCTTAATTTTAAGATAATGTGCCTTGCTTTGTATTTATTTATTGTTTAGGGCACTTAGTGAGCCTTCTTGTGTTTCTTTTATAATTTCATCTCCTTTGTTAAATGTTTTCTTTGCAAACTCCTATTATTTGGTTGCTAGGCTACTGGGACTGATTTTCTAGTTTTATCTTTTGTTGTCTATTCTCAGGTCTTTTACTTTCCACGAGAATGCCTTAACTTCATTTTCTAACCTATTATATTTACAATTTTTGTGGTCTTTTACATTTTCAAGAAATCTTTCTTAGTATATTTCTTTTGAAAGCTTCCTGTTCTTGTTTCAGATGCAATATCTTCTTATTTCCCTTAGAATATCAGTTGTAGTTATTTTGACAATGTTTGTTTCCTCTGAGCTTCTTCTGTCATGTTTGCTTTCCTTAAATACAGTTATTCTTTGGTTCTCTCTGTATATTTGGGTGATGCTCTAAAGTGTTAGCAAAATGACTTGAGGGCTTTATTGTAATTTTGAGCGGAAAGTGTCAGCCAGTTGGGACTCCTCTCAGTAGGAGATTTCATTAGGAGAAATCAGAGGAATCCCCTGCATATATAATCGTGGTGGTTAGCATTTTGGAACCAAGTAGGGAAAGGGATGGTGGTCATGTGGATTTTCAGTTAATCTTGTTTTCATTGTGATACTTCATTCCCATGATCATCTGTGCCTGGTGCACCAACTTCTGATTACTTTTGATTTAACCTTTCTAGAAAGTTAATCCCTGGTTTTCTGCCTGGTTAAGAGAGGCATTCTGGGAGGAAGGGGGTCTAATTGTTTCTTTTTTCTTTTCTTTTTTTTGAGACAGAGTCTCACTCTGTTGCCTGGGCTAGAGTGCCGTGGTGTCAGCCTAGCCCACAGCACCTCAAACTCCCAGGCTCAAGCAATCCTCCTGCCTCAGCCTCCCGAGTAGCTGGGACTACAGGCATGTGCCACCATGCCCAGCTAATTTTTTCTATATACTTTTAGTTGTCCAGGTAATTTCTTTCTATTTTTAGTAGAGACAGGGTCTCGCTCTTGCTCAGGCTGGTGTCAAACTCCTGAGCTCAAACCATCCGCCTGCCTCAGCCTCCCAGAGTGCTAGGATTACAGGCTTGAGCCATCACGCCCGACCTTAATTGTTTCTTATAATGATTTTCAAACAGTTTTCCCATTTCAAACCCTTTTCTTACCCTTTGCCTTCAGAGATACTTGTGTTTCAAAATGCCTGAATTCTGGAATTCTGTAGTAAGAATATAGATATAGATACATTTGTATCTAGAGAACAATATGTATTAAATTGAGAGAAATCCCAGAACAGACTTCTAGTACTTCATTAGTGGCTTTTAGTTCCTAAGGAAGAGATTCCAAACTCCTACTTGGCATGTAAAAACCCTTTGCTTTCTACCCCTAAATGCTGATACGCTATTTGTCAGGTACGCTTTCTCTTTCATATATTTTCCTTTCTCCACTGCTTTTGGTCATCTTTTTAAACTTCATTTGAAATGTTGTTCTCACCACATTTCTATGTACAGATCCTACTTATTTTTCAAGGCTTAGCTCAGATGTCACTCTATCAGGAGACTACTCAACTTTCCCAGCAGGAGGTAATCTCTCATCCCAAAATATATATAATACTTTATTATTATTTCTTTTCTTTTTTTTTTTTTTGGGTGCTGTTACTTGGATACGAACCAAGGTTGCCGTGGACACTGTAACACTTTTAACTTGATTGGTGATTACCAGTAAAGGAATTGAGGATCTATTAACTGACTTCTTCCTTTATCAATCCTTTGCTCAGTGGTATATATCCCATAAATTGATATTTAGCTCTTTGCAAACTGGAGCTGTTAAAAAATATTTCAGAGAATAGCCTGGTTTGAAATTCCAGAATGAGAATACAGTTGTGAGGGTTCTTCCTTTCTACCTACCGTATCACTTAGAGTTGATATGTTTATATGTCAACTCGTATTTTTTAATCATGATGGGTATTAAAAAAAAGTCATTCTTTGCATCTATCTTGGAATATTGTGGGTGTCATTCTGTTTCAATGTTTATGTATAGTAGTTGACTTTAAAAACACATAACTAATTGTCAGGGCTTACAGCACTGTGCCTTAATGAAGACAAACTTATGTTTTCAATCTATCCAGTAATACTAAAAACTAATGTTTTTTTAAAAATGTATTGTAGCTTCATGAAGAAAATTTTGAAATTACAACACTACGGATTGATGTACTCACTGATGGAAGACATGCTGAGGTAGAATTCACAACTGACTGGCAGAAAGATGCTGAACGCAGAGATCTCACTATAAATTCAATGTTTTTAGGTAATATATGGAGATACAATATTACTAATTGTTTTAATTCAGTCTATCAGAACGCCTTCTTTTCAAGTGAAACCTGCATTCTGGAAATGTTCGCCAACTTGAGAAGTTACATTAATTTCTTCTAAGAGACAGTGTGGCATATTGATTAAAAAGAATTAACTCTGGAGCCAAAATCCCTGGGTTCAAATTCTGACTCCATCACTCACTAGCCATAAAAGGAAGGTGTTAATATTAGCTTCTTTTGTAGGCCTGTTGTGAGGATAAAGGGAGTTAATAATTGTAAATACTTAGAACAGTGCCTGACACACATATACATTCAGTCAGTGTTAATTTCTTAAAATTACATCTAAACAACATTAACATTTCAGGAAGAAAAATGTGCATACACATATGTGTGCATGTTCATACACTTACCCTCCTCCCCATATCATTCTTTTTCTTCTGCGCTATCTTTCATGGATCCATTTCTACTCTTTCCTTTCTTCTGCTGCCCTGGCACACCCTGATGAATGACTTAAGTGTCTTTTGTATTGGTGAGCCTACACACTACTTCAGATTCCTGTTTAGCACTGCAGTTTGGGAATCATCAATAGTCAGAGCTGGCATGTCAGATGAAACCTGTCACTACATCGTAACTTTTTCGTTAATGAAAGCAATAGGAATCACATGAAGGTACATAAGAATTAGGTTACTGTTTTGGTACATTATTGATGCCCCATATTTTGTACTTTTAATTTTAGATAAGCCCTTTATGTGTAAGACTGGATTAGAAAAGAGGTGATGAAGCACCCACTAGCCATCATCTATTAATAGTCTGTAGCAACAATAGTGGTGAAATGATGAAGTAATAGGATTTGCTTCATGGGATGAAGAAGTTTGTAAGCCAAGGTGGGATCTCTTGCTGATTACGTTAATGACAAATGCCACCTCTAGGGTAACTACTAGGTTCTAGGTACATCATTGGGCACCTAATATATTTGATCTCATTTAACTCTCAGAAAAACTTCATAAAGTAATTTGACAGATGAGGAAACTGAGACTTACAGATGCTAAATCACTGAGTTCAAGTCCCAGAGTGCCATGATTTCAGCCTGTTTCCAAAGCCTAAGTGATTTATCACCATAGGGGGTCCAATGGGTCCATTTTTTTTCTGTTATGTAGTCAATCTCCACGTATTCATTTCTTCTTACATTATTAATACTTAGAGTAAACTCCAACTGATGGAATATATAGAGCCTAACTGGCTTCTAGTAAGCATACTTAAAGAGAGAAACTAATATTCTTTTTCAAGATACTATTTTATAAAGTAAAAGCTATTCTTACTGATACTACTATTTTCTAACATTTGCTGAGCCCTTATAATGTGCCAGGTGCTGTTCTAAGCACATTACATAAATTTAAACTTCCTGACAACCCTATGAAGCAGATACTGCTATTTAACCCATGGTAATTTGTCCGAAGTTGCACAGGTCATAAGTGTAGGATTAGGATTCCAGCTCAAGCAGTCTGGATCCAGAAGTCATGTTCTTAACCACTACATTAGTCCCTGCAACTCAACTTTATTTTCATATTTTTATCCAGTGTATTTTAAAAGAATGATATTCAGAGCAAAACAAAATATACAACTGATATGGTGCCTGTTAATCCTTGTCCAGTTTCTTGTCCTGGCTTTTTTCAACCCTTACTGGATCAAGTATTCATAGTTCTGACATTTATGCTTCACTGCTTTGCTCCCGAAAGCCTTATTTTTGCTTTTGTCATATTCCTATAATTTTTTCCTCTCCAAATTTTGATCTTTCCATTAAGCTCTCCATGGAGAGTCAAGAGTTTCTTCATTAGGAGAAATAATGTTAAGACCTACAGATACACTGTATTATTTGCTACTTTATGATCATATTTTTGTCTGTTTATTTACTTATTTTCTTTTTCTTCATTTTGTTATGTCTTTTTGAATCTAGAGCCTGTCATGTTTGCCACATACATCAAGATGGTTCCCTTTTAACAGTCGCTGTTTGTATAAAACCATAACAGTTTGGGAACAGTTAAATGTTAAGTCTGAGCTTACCAATATTTGTTGCTTCTGGGATAATCAGCAAGCATTCAAGTTCAAGCAAAACCAAATCGATAAGAGGCATTTTTCATACATAGTGGCAGTGCCTTTCTGTGATGACACAGAGTGAAGTATGTCATAGGATCACTGACCTCCCCATTTGGATGGTTGAATAGTATCTGTATTTTTGCTCTAAATTTTAAGTCTCTAGGGTGACCCACTGTGTGAATTTGCCTGGGATTGAAAAATTTCCTAGGATGTGTGATTTTCAATCTTAAAACTAGGAAAGTCCCAGGCAAACCAGGATGAATTGGTTGCTATACTAACATGAGGTTTTATATACCTATATATAAAATGAGTTAATTGGTCAGTTTTTTTCTTTTAGTTGAACATATGAGAAGAATGTATTATAGTGGGGAAATTTTTTGTTTATATCATTTTGTGAATGGCTAATAAGTTTACAGGGTTCAAAATTCACAAATTTTATAAGGATATAAAAGGAAGTCTCCCAATCTGTACTGAACAGAACTGTCCATTTCACCACAACCTTGCTAACAATGTTATCAAACATCTGGATCTTTGCTAATCTGATAGAAATCTGAAAAATGCTATCTCAAAAGATTAAGGTTGAGAATTTTTTTTTTTTGAGACAGGGCCTTGCCCTGTTGCCCAGGCTGGAATGCAGTGGTGTCCTCGTAACTCACTGCACCCTCAAACTCCTGGCGTCAAGCAATCCTCCTGCCTCAGCCTCCTGAGTAGCCGAGTAGCCAAATTATAAGCACTTATAGGCATGAGCCACTGTGCCTGGCCAAAAATCTTCATTTTTCAAAGAGACTTCTGTATTTCCTTTATATATTTTAGCCCATTTTTCTATTTATATAGTTTTTTTATTTATAACAGCTTTTATGTATTATGAAAATTAGCCATTTGTCTTTATGATGCTTACATCTGTTTTTCCCAGAATGTCATTTGTCTTATGACTCTATGTCATGACGGTTTCTGCCATTCGGGCATGTTTGATTTTTTTTTTATGTAGTTCAATTAATTATTTCTCTGAAGACTCTGGTGTGTGTGTTTGTGTTGTGTTTTCTTGGTAATTAGAGTTTGAAAGATTTTTCCCATTCCAGGATTATAAAATACCTTCCTGTTGTTTCTTCTGTCATCACTGTTACTTATTTTTTCTAGATTATTTTTGCTATTGTTCATTTTCCCATATTAACTTGAAAATCAGCTTTTCCTGGTGTCTTCTTGTCCCCACTCCACTTCATACAGGTCTTGCACATGACTTGTTTAGTTTATTCCTGGATGTATTATCTTTTTAGTTATACCATGTAGCTTTTCATTTTTATTATGTCTTCCATTTGATAGTTGATATATATGAACACTATTAATATCTGTATTTTAATTTTGTAACTCCTCACACCGTGCTGAATTTTTACTGTTTGTGATAGTTTTTAGCTGATTTTGTGTCTTCAAATTCTTATTTGCCAATAGTGATTTTTCTCTTCTTTTTCTAATGAATAGGTTTTGATGGTACCTTATTTGACTATTTTAATGGTTATGAAGATTTAAAAAATAAGAAAGTTAGATTTGTTGGACATGCTAAACAGAGAATACAAGAAGATTATCTAAGAATTTTAAGATATTTCAGGTAACAATTTTAAAATATTTTAAAAACAAAAAAAAATCATACAGTTTTTAATATCATCACCAGAACATAATACTGGTCGTGTGAAACAGTAGATCCGTGTGCAAAATGGTGACATGCCAAATGTCTGTCTCCAGTAGAGCCTTACCGAACTATGACTTATTAGATAGTTCATATTGTATTTTCATTCCCAGAATATACACATACTTATTCCATTCCATATGATCTTTTCTGCTTTAAATTATTTTTAAAAATGCCTAGTTTTTTTGATTGAGTATTTTCTACATTGATCAATTCATTACACAGATGTTTGAGTGCTTAGCACAGGCCAAGTACTGTGTAGGTGTTTTGAGCATGTAATGAATGAGAGTCGCCGCCTTTATATGGCTTAAAGTCTTAGGTGGTCATGAAAATCTGGTACCTCACAACAAAATGATACTGGTGAAAATAAATACGTTATATGACCAGTAAAACAATCAAAGTATAAAAACATGCTTAAAAACTTGGATAAACTTGGTAAGTATGAAATGCATGGATGGTTTTGTGGGCAGCAGTGATTTTTAAACTCCTTACTGTAACCTTTTTAAAAAACTATCTTAACTGGCTAGATGAAGTCTAGTAATATTCATGTTTTGCTGGTTGAGATCATCCTCAGAATATTCTGCAACGTATCACACATTTTGTTAATAAATGCTATTTCTCTAAACTTGAGTATATGCAAACAGTGCTTCTATAAAAGTACATAGATCAAAACTTACCTATATTTAGCATTTAATTGAGATTACTGATGAATTGAATTATAAGGGTATGAGTGGTAGAATGGATATACTCTAGGGCTTCTAGTTCCGAGATTCCATGAAGTATACTCCAGGTTCTGCAACTAGGTATGTCATATTTGAAAGTCTTAATGTGTACAAATAGGCAAACTTTGAGGGATTAAGACAGCTCCACTGTGGCATTCCAGTCTTCTTTTGGTGCCTGTATAAGGATGCTTTTTTTCCATCTGCTTTAAGTACCAATTCAGGAACTGCATTTGATGGCCATTCTGAGCATCTCAGCCAGTCATTTGGAAGTGAAATTGAGACTTTGGGGTTCTGTTTCTTGCTAACCTTAAAGTGACTTCTATCTTATTAGATCTTTGGTTTTCTCATCTGGAAACAAAAGGAGGTAGAAAATTGGCCAGGCGCCTTCCTAATCTTCCTGGTAGACCTAACTAGTTCTATGTTGATTTTTATTAAATATGTGTATGGGATAGTATGAGTAAAAATAAAAAAAGAGATTTCTTGTGATATGCCAATATAGAGGTAATACGCCATGAAGATTTTGTCTTACAGGTTTTATGGGAAAATTGTAGACAAACCTGGTGATCATGATCCTGTTACCTTGGAAGCAATTGCAGAAAATGCAAAAGGCCTGGCTGGAATATCAGGAGAGAGGATTTGGGTGGAACTGAAAAAAATTCTCATTGGTAACCATGTAAATCATTTGATTCACCTTATCTATGATCTTGATGTAGCTCCTCATATAGGTAAGTGCAAGTTATAAAGTGTTTGCATTTTTGGCTATGAAACATCTAGTTTAAAATTTCATAAAAAATGTTTGACTCATTTAAAGAATTCTTAATGGAAGAATGGAAGATTTTAAAATAAGGTAAGCTTTGGGGTATGGAGTAGAACAGTTTTGTCGTGAGTAGGGAATAGCTCAAAGATAGCATACTGTAGTTGTACAGGATAGTTTCCGGAGTGAGACAGATCTGGGTTTGAATGAGGCTCAGACACTTACCAGCTTTGTGACTTAGTTTCTGGCCTTTTAAAAAGGAGGTTTGAAAATTATAGCATCTATCTAACAGAAGGGCTAAGAGGATTCAGTGAGTTAATACAGGTAAAACACTTGTAGAAGAGAAGCTTAAATACAGAAATTGTTCAGTAAATGTTATTCATATTCACAAAGAACAGAGGGATTATATGGTTTATCACACTTCGGAAACTTGGGTATATTTCAAATAAAGACATAAAATTATTGAAGGAGGTAGGTGTTATATGGTAGTCTATCAGTGGGCAGTCAGTGGGAAGCAGTTTGTGATTGGAAAAAGTAGCCTATGTGAACCTGACACCACCATCACCACTGCCTCTGGACCTCCTAATGGAGCTTGTGAATGCAAACAACATTTTAGGGGCTTCCCCTAGGTTTTGAGAGTGACGTGTGAAAGAACAGCAGTAACATGTCAGTTCTTCACCTGTGTCAGTGCTTCACCTGTAAGATGGAGCATCAGATTGGCCCTATCATGTGTCCTAGTGACAGGGCATTTCAGTATATTAAAACAATGGTTGGTTTAGGATGTGAGTTTTTTTTCCCCCACTAAAAGTAAGTGAAAAATGCTTTTGTCCCTACAGGTTTACCTGCTAATGCAAGTTTAGAAGAATTTAACAAAGTCTGTAAAAATGTTGAAGGTTTTTCACCAAAGCCAATGACTGTTTTGGCCTCATTATTCAAAGTACAGGATGATGTCACAAAATTGGATTTGAGGTTGAAGATTTCAAAAGAAGAGAAAAACCTTGGCTTATTTATAGTTAAAAATAGGAAAGATTTGATTAAAGCAACAGATAGTTCAGAACCATTGAAACCCTATCAAGACTTCATTATAGATGTAAGTATATACTAGGCGTGGGCAGAATATACATTATCTTCACTAATCATAGAACTAATTCATTAAAACTAAGACCTACAATTCTGTGGAGTTTACTTATTTTAAATGAAAATTTCATATTGAGCATTTAGCATTTAAATTTTAGGATAAGATCACAAGTGATTGTTTTGTGTGATGAAACTAAATATTTGATTTTGGCTCCTAGTCTAGGGAACCTGATGCCTCTACTCGCATATGTGAACTACTGAAGTACCAAGGAGAGCACTGTCTCCTAAAGGAAATGGAGCAGTGGTCCGTTCCTCCATTTCCTGTAAGTGGCCATGACATCAGAAAAGTGGGCATTTCTTCAGGAAAAGAAATTGGGGCTCTATTACAACAGTTGCGAGAACAGTGGAAAAAAAGTGGTTACCAAATGGAGAAAGATGAACTTCTCAGTTACATAAAGAAGAACTAAAATTGATGGCTACTAAAAACCAGAACATTTTTGGTAATACTGTTTTTCTTACCCTTCCTTTTAGTGAGATTTAGGAAACTATAGTGGAATAAAAACCAGCTTAGGAGGACCTCTTCAGTAGAATAAAGGTCTTACTTTGTGAAATATAATTATATTTCGGGCACTAAACTGAAGTCTACCTCCTCTTGATCTGATTGATATCATTGAACCTTATAATGCTTTTGGAATAGTTCCAACTGAGAAAAGTACAGCTGTCTTCTATCTTTTTATATTTGCAGAGGGCGGTACTAAGATCGATCTTAAAAAAGTAATTGTTTTAAAGAATAGATGTTTATTTGCAAGTGAAATAACTGGTTACTCTATATGATGACTGTCTATAAGTGTCACTTATCTGAATTCTAAAATAAACTTGTGCCTGAAAAGAAAATAGTTGACAAATTTGCATAAAATATCGTGTATAAAATACAAATACTAAATGTGCCATTGGTGGCTGGCATTCGTACATAAGGGGTTTGTTGTAGTAAGCTCTGTTTCAGTATGTTATTTTTCTCTGTCATAATTTCTTTATGTATGCAAAGCCTGGGAAAGTTACGGGATTAATTTGAGGGTTCGTCTTCTGACAAGTATAATACAAGTACTCGGATACAAGTATGTAAGTATTTGTATATTGCACTTGATATAGGAGGGCTGTCTGGAAAGTATCCACCCATGTAACCATTTTTGTTATACTAACAATGGCTGGATATCTTCTGGATAGCCCTCTTAATCAGGTACAATATATGAATACTCCTGTCTCTTCAAAGATTTGAGCCCTAAGTGCTTTCGTTATGTGAACAGATGTATAGCATAAAGTATTATCTATTTCAGCTGCTATATTCTGATATTTTATAATAGATTTTCCTTTGTGC
Organism: Lemur catta; assembly: GCF_020740605.2. Lineage (NCBI taxonomy): Eukaryota > Metazoa > Chordata > Mammalia > Primates > Lemuridae > Lemur > Lemur catta. Next base: position 14,664,329 of record NC_059145.1, on the reverse strand, counting down.
GTAGCCAGTTGTAGCATCTTTGTGGGCACCTAGTAACTTTGGACCTTGATAAAACGATTTTGGAAAGCATATTATTTCTATTAAAACCCAACTAAAAGGAAATGTGACAAACAGTATAACAGAGACTATGGTGCAAGAATGGAGCCTCAGAAACGACTGCACACAGGTCAGTAATTAAGTGCATTACAAAATAATACACTGAAATAGTTAAGTACTACTAAAGTACATATTTGGATCCAATATCATACAATTCCTATTCTTTTTATATAGAAAGTATACAGATTTAATTATTTCAGGGTCTGGTTTTTGTCATGTGTAAAACCCTTTCCAGTGGTATGCAATAGTTTTATACGCGTGTTTTCACATAACCAGAAAATTTTATTTGCAAGTATTAGAACATTCTGAGATTATACCCCATATCCTTCATGGAGCAAAGGCAAAAGCAGTGTTCCCTGGGTTTCGATTTCAGTCTACAGAGAAGTACTGTGCTACTGAAAAGAACTCCCTAGAATCCATTAGAATAAGTTTTAGTGCAGTGTACTTATGAACACCTAGTGAGCGCATATAAATCCAAGGTTATTAATACTACTAATAAAGTGGAGCTTAGAAAATAAAATGACAATCTTGGGCATATCAAATAAAGCAGGGGCATATCCTAAACAGCAGCATTCTTGAGTTGCTTTTCATTTAACTCTGATTCGATTGATTTCAAAGTTGGTAAAAACATGAAGAAATTAAAGTCTGTTTATAGTCGATTGACTCTTCCTGCTATAAATTACATAGAACAGCAAAGGAGTATTAATAAAACCAAAGTTAATCACACAGATGCGCAAGGATCCACTAAACCCTTGAATATATAAGTAAGGAGGTAGGTAGCAAAGCAGTAGCTAGAACTTTATCTTAAAAATTGTTTCGTACACCTTATTTGCTTATGAGTAGATATTATTTAAATAAAAAATATGTTTTAGGTATAGTTTTGCTCTTAAAGTTAAGAGATTTTCTTCAATTTACATTGAACAAAATTATAGTACCACTTCTGTCCTGTGTGAAGGGGGCAGGGAGACGGATGACATGTTTTGGCATGTCTGCCCCACAGCAGTTTAAATTTAGTTGTTTTTAAGCTTTTGTATGGAACAGAATAATCACGGTTAGTTCAAACAAATACTGAGCAAAAATACAAAATGCTGTTTTTCACTAACACACACATAAAGGAAATGAAAACTTCATTTTTGGGCTCAAACTGCATGTTTTAATACTTTCAAGATTTACAAATCAGTATCTCAGAGAAGCTAAAGAAAAGTGAAAGGAACAAAAGCCCTTTAAAAATAACACACATTGCCTGGCCTCTTGCAAAAAGGAACATGTGCTCGGGACCCTCACTTTTGTCATTTGGAGCACTGGTGCAGATATGATATCCCACACATCATGATCAAACGGTTTCACATTGTAGGAACTTAAAATGCTTTGTGCAGGTAACAGCCTCATCACTTTCAAAGGTATCTTCATGTCCTGTAAATGACATGCTACCAGACATATCAGATTCCACAGGATAATGGCACCAAGCTACTAAAGTAGATATTCCTGAAACGAAACTTGTACTCTAGACTGCTTTTCATCTTCTCCAAAGTATACTTTAACTTAAATCCTCATATACAGTTTGACTAAGGAACTTCAACCCTCCATGTTGTATTTACTAGGTATGTATCAGAGGCTATGATTTTAGAATACCAAATTGTTAGATAACTCTATCCCTACCGTATTTATTTACAAGCAAAGTATTACTTTGTCTGGACTTAGTTCATCTTCAGTGTCTGGGATTGTGGGCAACAGAGCAGATCGAGTTAAACCCCAAAATTTTTGAGGCGACATGTCTTTTTTGGTGGCTGTAAATTTCCATCCAATGTGGCTTGCACAGATCCTACACTGGGCAATAGTCCAGGCATACCTATAAAATTAAAGAAAGATAGCAGCTAAGAAAACATTTCTGTACCCCAAGCCTATCATATAAAACTGTTATGAAGATAGATCTTACAGCCAAATTCTAAGGATTAAGGCAAGCAGAATATTCTGAGCTGAGATTTGATCCATAAAGTTCCCTGAAACAAACCTCATAAAAGCATTTTCTAATGTGGACAATTCATATGGTAATATATCAATCTTTATAAATTTTTAAATATACTTGATTTTTATGAATATATATATAACTTAGTGCTCTTAAGCTGTTTAAATTTTTCCTCTACTATAAAGAGAGAAAACGAGGGATCTTATTAATATAGACTTCTTTACACAAACTTCTGGTTGCCAAGACCACATTCAAACTTGCACTGGCTTTGCCTTTGTTTTGTATTGCAGTCAAGTTAGAAAACCACCACCATCTGTAGAAATACGCACTTTTGTCTTGAGTTCAACTGAGTGGGACAGGGGAATAAGGGCATGTCTCATGTAAGATTTAAAATCTATTCAAAAACATGAATGATTTTGTCAGTTGAACCAGAAATACTAACCATCTAATTGCAACCATTTCCTTATTAACAAATTAATTCTAGTTTTATTCCTTACCAACGGTGACAAATCCAAGTGACACAGTCCTAGCAATCCAATAGTGAGACTAATCAATCATCCCTACTCACCCCACCTCTTTTAAAATAAAAGGCTGACCCAGAATTTGGAACAAAAATCGAGTAATAAGGCTCTTGAAGATAATACAGCTGAGGGAATCTAATAAGTTCCCAGGTGATGCTGCTAGGCCCAGGATTATACTTTGAGAATCAATAGGCTAAAACAAAATCCAAAAACTGAAAGAAAAGCATGATTCAATGGTTTCTGCACCTTCTCAGTCTATCACTGCTTGAGAAACATTCTCTGATTTTACACATTATTATAGAATAAGGTCCATACAGAAATAATTTTACTGGGCCATAAGACAATTGATTTTCAGAATGACGTGACAGAAAAATGAAATAATGTCAGGTTAACTATATAGTAATTTCAGGACAACTGCAGTTACCAACCTGCTTTTGCCCTAATTTCACCTTCAATAAAAGTGTAATAGATGTTTCTAGTTATTTATGGAATGAAGAGCATTTAAATATAATTACTCATTTCATTGTGTATTTATTATTATAATTCTAGCAACTCTGCTTAGGACTCTGGGTTTTTCTGCCCAATTAAGGTAAAACAAAACAAAACAAAACGCAACCACCACCATCATATTACCCAGGAAACCAGCTGTGCTCTGTAGAAGGCCGGCCTATCAGATTCAAGTTGCAAGCCTTATACACAGTAAGCGTCTCATGCACATATCCATGAGGATTCACATATGCTGCCATTGGCCCACATAAGGATAAACTGCAACAAAGAATCAACAGGGAGGATAAGTCAAAATGAAGAAAAAGGTCTAATTCTAAATGGACAGATTTTTTAAAGTTCACTAAGAAATGAGCTACAGGTTTTAACCTTTTAGTTTTGGGTAATATCAGAATCTTAGCATGAAAATGGGGGATTGGCAGACAGTGCCATTTCAGTCACTGTGTTTTCTGTGATGTCCCAAAGGGAAATAATGCTAGTTTTTAAAACTCCTCTCAAGATATACATTGTAAAACATACAGAGCTCAAGTTCATCTAAAAGAGTCTGGGAATGTTAGTACAATAAAAAGGTCTTGTATGGTCATCCTTGTGCAGTTGATTATTTTGCAGATTGCAGTTTTTTTACCTTTTTGATATATAATTCTGATGAATTCATCATAAAATCATTTTCAAACGCTGTTATATCACTGCATCATTATGTGTTCCGAAGCATATCCTACTTTGCTCTTATGAGGTAAAACCAATGACTGAATTATACTGCCTGAGGCATCCGTGTTAGGTCCTTAATCACTACGATAATCATATAGTAAGTACATGTCTATAAATTTCTAAGATACACTAATATATAGATTTTCAACAAGGACTGCTCAGTTGTTTTATTTTACCATGCACATTACCTATAAATAATCCCTGACATATCCATGTTGGTATGAGTACCTAATGTGAAAGATGGTCTTAACCAAATCTGAGTTAATTCCCAATATTTCATTTGCTGAGTATTTATAATTTTTAGGTATTAGAGGGAAATATATGGAAGATAGAAATACAGTCTTAATTATATTAATAATTCTGATAAGTTGGTTGGAAATGTATTCAGGGTTATACTAAAAATATAATAAAGATCTTACCTGAATATTTCATTTTTGGTTGTTATTTCTGTTTCTTGACACTGTTTACAGCAAAGAGAAGTACACTACAAAATTTAAGAGAAAATTATCAGTGGGAAAAATAGGCACTTGTTTTATTATGTAATTATATAGCTCATCAAGAAACTTCTAAATATATTTTCCTTCCAGCCATTCAAAAACTTAGTTTTAAAGATGGAACAAGAAACACACTGAACCTGAGATCTGCCACATATTCACTTATAAAACTAAATGATCTCCTACAATAAAGAAATAGTGATATGTAACCACAGATGTTCCATGTAGAAATCAAATATTTTCATAAAGTTTGATAAAGGTATTCATATTTGGAAAATACAAACCAATTTGAGTTTCTGTTGGCATGAACCCGATTGAAATGTTTAAATTATACTTTAAGATATTTTAAATGTAAATCATGGCAGGTTAAACAATTTTTCCTAATTGTACAACTACATTACTAGACTCTACGGACGCCCTCTCAACAGTCCATCCTAGTTCTCTAGCCCTAAACGCAAGCATCACAAACAGAGTCACTTTACTCACTTTATTCATAATGTCTAATTCACAGCGAAGTCGTTGGATAGCACTACCAATTTTAAGGAGCTGAATTCTTAATACATCATCAATAGGAAGACAAGCAGCTACTCTGTAAGAAAAATCTTAAAGACATGGGGTTTTTAAGTTTTAGACTCATGAGTCAGATAAGAATCAGATAACTTAAGAATAAGATAATGTCCTTTTCAAATAAACCCTTCTCTACAGGGTTCCCCAAACACATATTTTATACAATTACAAACATACTAAAATATATCAGTTATCAAGTATATATTCTTAAGAGGCACTAAATGTAACCTCTTTTCCCATACGTGAGTTTTGGTAAATGTCTTTTTTAATGTGAAATATGAACTCAAATCCATAGAAGTCACTTATTTGCCAAGAGACTAGAAAAATAATTAAACTATACCTTGTAAATAGATACAGAGATTATGTATAAATAAGGTAAAGTCCTGGGAACTAGGGTCACTTCTTTTAAAGAGCAAGGAAAGGACAGTCTTGACACTCAGAAAGTGTTTTTGGATGACAGCCACTTACTGCAAGTTGAACTTTTCATGGTAAACTTGCCTAAAATCGGAATGTTCACAGACTCTAAGAATTTTGGTACAATTAAAAACCACTCATTTTTCAACTGCTCAAAGCAAAGGAAATGTGTATGCTTTTCAGATTTAATTAAAATATTAATCAGTAAAAAAAAATCTGCTATTTCTGCCACAGGAAAGTAACTTTTCATACCTATTGGATTTGAAGGAAGAGAATCATCTTTTAGATTTTCATCCCATTCATGTAGCTGTTTCTTGATTCTATCCATTAAGGTTTCCTTTTTAAAATAAAAGGAGCCATAATAAACTTCACAAGCTTATTAAAATTTACTATCAGCTTTTCAACTCCTTTTTTTAAAAATAAAACTAATATATTGGTAGCAATTTATCACTATGCAGTAAGATCTTGGTCCCATCCGAGTCCCGGTTTAAATGTCTCCATTTTCTTATGCAGAAATGATCAAGTCCCAGCTCCTTTCCCCAGCACTAAGTTGGCTTTCCAGGCCTCTCACCGATAGTCTGTCTACCCTAGGGGCACACTGCTCCTAAGTGCCTTGCGGATGCGGTTCCACACTCCTGCCTGGAACTATCTCGCCTCTCTTCTGCTTGCTATGAAGCCTTTTCTGACCCAGTTCAGAGATTACAGCACCTATAAATTGCACTAGCATTTGCTGTCTATGTACCTTACTTGGCACCTATTTACTACATAAAACTGTTTTCAATCTTTTCACAACCATATGCAAAAAATACTCTTCTATAGTGTATCTTTGTAATAGCTCAAGCCACTAAAGAACAGACCAACTGCAGCTTCCCTTAGTGTCACGCATGTCAAAACTTGTTTATTTTTCCCAGGACTCCAGATTTATGGGCAAAGTGATTCACTAAGGGAAATGACTAACGTTTGCTGAATGCTTACAGCTAGTATTATCCCCTTTTTATAGGTCCATAGAGATGTAATACTTTTTTAGAGAAAAACCAAAACATATTTAAGGATTCTTTAATTTTCTAAATTTAACTGCCACTCTGCCCCCCAAACTTTCAAATACTTAATAAACACTGACATGTCTTACAGTATCTTATCCTTAAGTTACAAGCCACTAGAAACTGTGGAAAAACTAAAACTTACAGAAATAAGAGGCAGAGTCTATCCAGTCGTACCTCTTAACTCCTGCCCATTTTACTCTAAATGTAACAAATGGCGCTAGTTCTGACCCTTAATTATGATATGGCTTACTACAGATACAAAATATTTAAGGTAAGTTACTTACAGCATCATATAAGGAATATAGCCAGCGAGGCCACGAAGTCAGATTTGCACAATGAAACTTTCTCTGAAAACAAACAAAAGTCGCTTAAAAACTCCACAGAATAAAGATTCTAATGATGGAAAGAGCAACATTTGAAAAATGATTTAGGCCTAGGAAAACCTTTTCTAATTTAAAAAAGTTAAACAAATTGATAATCCCATAATGGATGACTATGTATTAAGTTTGAAATCATGCTTTCATAGCCTTCAAATATACACTGTAATGAGAATCTTGATTCCTATTGAAAAGTTCAAATATTAACATTTCAATGCTAAAAAACTTAGTAAAAAATAAGATGAACCTGAGGAATAACTAAATACATACTTCTATTATGATCACATTAGTTGCCTATATACCAATACTTACCTGTCCAGTATCTATGCTGAAAACCTCAAAAAGCAATCCAAATTGTCCTGTAAAAACTTTAAAGGGGTCTCAACTAAATCACTAGAAGGGAAAACATAAGAAGTGATATAATTCCAAGAAGAATAAAATGTTCATATACTTCAGACTTCATGATCAAGTTTCCCATTTCATAAAATTCAAGGAGAGGGGAACCCATTACCTATTTCCTCCAATTGTTGTAATTTGGGATCAAATTACAGAAGCGTGCCTACATCCACATAAAAATGTGAATTACACTTACATTCCTGCAGAATTTCAGTATTTGATGGGAAGACTCAATACTGTTAAGAGGTCAGTCCTCAAAATACATGTTCAATGCAATACCAATGAGATTGGAGTTTATAAGCATAATTTAAAGCTCATTTTGAAGACTAAATGTCCAAAATAACCAAATAATTTTTGAATGAGAAGAAAATGATCTATAGCACACAAAAATATGACTGAAAGGATACTGCAGCAGTGCTGTTGACAGCAAGACTGGAAACAACCTAAACATCAACAAGATAACGGTTAAATAAATACATTAGAATGTGTTTATACTAGGGAATACTCTGCAAGTGATCAAAGAATGAGGCATGTTAAACCTACAGAATATAAAGAATGATATTTTTCTCAAAAAACAAAACCTACATATGTACAAATGTTTGTAATTTCATTGTAAACAAACTTGTTCATTGACACGTGACATGACACATGAAACTGGGAGGGAAAAGGAGTAAGGTAGATCAAAAAGGACTTTTAACAGACCAGAACAAGAAAAGCAAGTTAACAGTTAACAAAATAAAAGGAAGATCCTACACTTGCCTCTGTGTGTGAGATCAGTGACTAGGTATGAAATGGGGAAGTGTGGGTACACAGCACACATATGGACGGACGTGGGGACTCAGCTGACAGTTATGAGCTGTGCTGTACAGTTGTGCAGTGTGCCGTACAGCTTGCCCCCCTACTCCTCACCCCCATCTTATTCTAGCTATATTGGAAGTCCAGAATCTAAGAAAAGAGATAAGAATGCTACTCTATTCTGTGAAGCTCAGAAATGGGAACTTTCATTGTCAAAGACGAGAATGTCTTGAGTTAACAGTTTGGAGCTGTCTCAAGAGGACATGATACTTGTTTTCCAATGTTTTAGGAACTACTACATGGAAGAGGACACATTTGTTCTGAAATGTCCATGGGCTACAGCTCAAACCAATGGATTCTTTAATGAGAAAAACTTTTGGTTTAATGTAATCCTGCTTATATTTGAGTCACTCAGAGATGGTCTGGGATGGCCTGGCACATACTTCGGTAGTGATTTAAGCCTGAGGCATCAGACCATGAAGATCCTTAAGGTACTCTCCAATAAGGTTTTTTTTTTTTTTTGAGACACAGTCACTCTGTCATCCAGGCTGGAGTGCAGTGGCGCAATCATAGCTCCCTGAAGCCTTGAACTGGGTGCATACCACCATGCTCAACTAATTTTTTAAAAATTTTTTTGTAGTGACAAGGTTTTGCTACGTTGCTCAAGCTGCTCTTGGATTCCTGGCCTCAAGTGATCCTCCCACCTCAGCCTCCCAAAATGTTGGGGTTACAAGCATGAACCATCACTCCCAGCCTGTCCTTTAAGACCAAATAAATATCTAATGCTATGGATTATTGCCACAGTCCAATTACAGAATTAAAAAAAAAAACTACCAACAGTACATCAGATAACTCTGAATATTCAGTTAACAGCAATGGCAACCATTAATATTGGGCCAAGAACTTCCCATCTTGTAAGAATATTGTAAGATTGGTAATATTATTATCTCCATTTTAAAAATAAAGAAACAGGCACAGAAGGGTCTTGCCAAGGGTCATGAAGTCAGTAAATGGGGAGGAGCTGGGATTTGCACAGGAAGTCTGACTCTAACCATCTTCATTCAACAAATATTTTGAGCACCTAATGTGTCAGGCATTATTTTTATGCATTTAGGATATGCCAGCAAATAAAAAAACACACTAAAATCATTGCCCTGTGGAGCTTGTATTTTAGTGGAGAGAAGCTTACTTTCTAAAATTACGTATTCTTAGAATTACAAAATGCCAAAGACTCAACAGAACGTTTTAGTTTGGCTGATTGACATACTCCCAATTCAGTCATTAAAACATACTTTACACAAATAGAATGATCAATTTTGTAGCAGAAAGTGTACAAAAGTATAATACAAAGGTGTAATCTTATTTGGCATCCATGTCAAGATAAAGAGAAGCCAAAATAATTTATTCATATATAAATAAATTTCAATTATAAAGAAAACAATATGGCATGCTACTACATTAAGAGCAGTGCACTGGGTCAGGGCCATTGATACTCACTCTGCCACCACCACCATGAACAAGCAGTCTCAGGTATCTCAGAGTTCCCTTATTTTTAGAGTGAGAAGACCTCTAAAATTCTTTATCTAGATTATCCCGACAGATTCTAAAAGTTCTACTTACAAATCAAAATGCTTAACACACCCTTGATATCTGTGCTGTGTTGTGTACAGTCAACCATACAAGTGAAGACAAGTATACCAGAGAAGATTAGCTAGCTTTCACAGAGCAACTAGCAAAATTTAAGCCTCTTCAATATCCTCAAATTTAAGAGTCCCATTTAGCTTTCTGGCACAATAGGAGAGGCTTCTGTCTTAAATCTGGGTAAAACTGATGGTAAAGTTCTAGCAATTTATGGGCATTCTTTGAATATATCCACACCATGATTTATATCATAAAAGAGTTACACCTCAAGAAAATTTTAATACTAGCTAAGAAGTTTAGGCACTTAAAAGTGACCAATGACTGATTCTCCAGTGAAGTAGTATTCACTCTGGGAACAGGATTTACTACTGAAAGCAGGCATAAAGGCCCTTAAAATGAATCTCTGTTACCTGGCGGTAATCCATCACTTTCTTCCACTTTTAAGCCTCATAACTATGGCTTCAGCTTTGCCTCTCAACAGTGTAGAATGTTCAAAAAATGTGAAATTCCATTTAGATGAGTCTTTGAAGTGCAATGAAAATTGGAAGAGTAATGTGAAAAGCTAAATATAAATAGTACATCATTATCATTGATTTCCTCTACATAGTGACCAAAAGTGGTCATTTATTGTGTTAAATCATATTACAATTAGCAATGTAAACACTAAATATAATTTATCCAAATAATTCAAAAGTTACCAGTTTTTGTTTCCTATTTTTCATTTACCAAATAACTACTTGGTAGTAAGAACTGGAATGGAATGATAAGCTCTTTCCTCCTCCTGAGGCTTATAAAGCTAACAGCAGATACACAAATGCATACATAAGATGTATGCCTGGGAAATCACCAGTCTGTCTGAGGAAGCATCTGACTACAAATAGCCTAAGACTAAGATTTCAAGACTTTTCTTCTTCTTTAGTACAAAAATACAAATATTATTGCTCTTACTACTTTATTATTATTCTGGAGCAAGGTGAAACAGATTCTCAAGTTCATGTGGAAAAGTTAATCAATAGCAGTCATGAAAAGCTTGACAAAAGAATGGCAGTGAGGGGCTTTCTGGCCCTAATTTTATTTACACAAACTAGAAAGTGCCAACAGTTCTAATACTATGATGGTGGTACATAAGCAGACTGACAGAACAACAGAGCAGAAGAAAAGTAAAATAAAAAACATATGAATTTGGTCTATGATAAAGGTGGCACCTCAAATCAGTGGGGGAAAATATGGACTGCTTAGAAAATGGTAATGGGACAATGGGGAAAAAAATGGAGAAAGGTAAAGAGGAATTCATACCAGGATAAACTACATATGGATTTACAACATAAAAGTAATGAAACCATAGTAGTATAAAAAGAAAACAAAGGACCACATTCCTGTGCATGGGGAAGTCATTTTTAGCTATGACTTAGAATATAGAGCATTAAAAAAAATTCAACTATCTAAGAAGAAAAAAGTACTTTTGTATGACAGAGCACACACACAGACAGAAAAAGAGTTAAAAGACAAATGACAAACTAGGGAAAATGTTTGGAACTCATTAATTACAAAGATTTTACATAAAGATTACAAAAAACTACTAGAATACAACAAGCCAACAGAAAAATGAACAAAAACTTCATAAAAAAGGAGATATAAATTGTTCTTAAAATGCTCGATCTCTCTCAGAGCAATTCAAATTAACCCTTCCACAAGATCCTGTATTTCACTTACCAGATCAGCAATTATAAGCTTTGATACTACATTGTCTGTGAAGCAGGATGCAACAGTGATAATGAGAGCACATATAGATAGGTATAACTTGCTTAATAAGGTACTTTGAAAATATCTGTCAAAATTACAAATGTGTTTATCTGGAAACCCAATAATCCCACTCCTCAAAATTGACCATATATATTTACCTGTCATTTGTACACATTATGTAGTGCAGCTCTATCATCAATAGGGAACTGGGTCATATAAATTATAGTGTATTCAAACAACAGAATTCTGTACAGTTTCAAAGAGAAAAAAGCAGTGCTCTATAAACTGATACCAAAAAAAAGTTCTATATGATACAATGTTAAGAGAATAAGGTCCAGAACAGTAAGTATCCTTTTGCATAAATAAGAGGAAAGAAATAGGAATATTTGTATCTTCACAAAGAAACTCTAGAAGGAGACTTAAAAGCTAATCTGTGAGATCATGTCTGAGGGTCCTGCCCTTCTGAACTGGTATAGTTCCTCCCTGTTCTATATGGTAAGCAAGAGCAACTATGGCTTTGAAATTTAGCAGAGACTAGAAAGATAAGCATCGATCACTTCCTTAATATCTGTTTCCACATTTGATTTCTCTTTACATTTCATATTCAACTCTTTTCTGGTTAACATAGTAAGCCTTTGTAGATAGATACACAGATGGCCTGGACGAGCAACATGTACACTTAGAAACATTTAAGTCATACTCCAGACAGGTTAACAAAAAGTTTCCTCACTTTGAGAAAATCCCCCTTCAGCAAACTCAGTGAATGGATAAAGGCTCTGTAATGGGAAAAGAAGTAAACATTAGTTTCAAAGCCTGAATCACAGAATAAGGAAGGTCTCTAGATGGAAGTGGGATTTGAAAGAATGTTTCCTCATTACGCTAGCCTAACTCCTTAATCATTAGAGACATGTGTTGAATCTTCTGTAACACTCCCTTGTCAGAATAGAAGATTACACAGAAATACTATGAGAAGCTTAAATAATTTTATTTCATGTCATTTGGGATGTTTAGTTTTCAATGACAAAAGTGTGTATAGTTTTGAGGTTAACTGAATATATCTCAGGATGACTACAATCCTGGATCCTTTAAGTACCTTTTCTGCTGGCAAAGTGTATGGCAAGCTAATTAGCTTGAGTTAGCTCAGAATCATGTAAGAATTTCCCAACTCTGACAATCTTAACGACTATTCAGACATGGAGAAGAACACATTGTGGTACGACGTACAAGTCAGATGCAAGAAAACACCATGAAGAGAGGAATGAACGGAGCCCTAGATCTGCCTGAAGACAAGCACTGTTACACAGTCCAGCCCCATGGTAAGCTAGTGTCCAGCTAAATGTGCAGCACGCCAGATCCCTGAAATGGTACCACCGCATATGGAGTCTCTACCAATGGGGTCTGCAATCCCCTTTCCCTATGCTAAATTCTACCTTTTCATGTGTACAGAATGGCTCTAAGTGGTCTCTTTAAAGTAGAACAGAATTTGTAGGTCACCTAGAGTCCAAAATAGAACAGCTAGCAATTTTTCTTGCCCTAATGACCTTCCCAAATTCAGAAACTAAGAAACTCTACCCAAAGTTTAAACAAGAGAACCCTTTAAACAATGTGACAAATACACAGGATGAACGCATCTGTATCTCCTAAAACTTTTTTTTATTCCTCTCATTCCTTAGCACCTTCTGTTAAGCCCTTGGCAACTCTGAATATTAAAATACCTGAGGGCTAATGAGTCCAGAAACTTGGAGAAATAAGACAACAGAGAAAGGTCAGAGGATCTGGTCCCAAACAAATACATGCTCCCTTGGTCTTTGCAGGTCTGTCTTTCCTGGCTATTGTTGAGCCAGTGACAACCCAGTTGCAAAGGGCTAATTCTGAATTCAATGTGAACCAGCCGAGGTGCTTTAACCACAGAAAAGGAAGAATTTACTCAGTAATTTACATAAAAATTAAATTTAAAAAGCAGTCTTATTTGCTTAGCTGAAGTTCAAGACTGTAAGATCCCGTGGGCAGGTCACAGAACTAATTGCACAAAGCACTAAAGTCAGGAATTAATTACAGACACTTTCACCCTATGCTCAGAACTTTGCCAAGAACACTTGATTTAGGATTTTTAAATGGTTAAGAATTTTTAATCAATCTTGGCATGGAAGAACTACTATATAAATCAAAGTAACTTAATACAGGCATATCTCATTTTACTGTGGTTCACTTCATTGTGCTTTTTAAAAATTCCAGGTTTGTGGGAACCCCGCATTGAGCAAGTCTATCAGTGCCATTTTTCCAACAACATGTGCTCACTTTATGGCTCTGTGTCACATTTTGGTAATTCCCAAATCTCAAATTTTTTCATCATTATTATATCTGTTATGGTGATCTGTGATCAGTGATCTTTAATGTTACTATTGTAGTTGTTTTGGGGTGCCATGAACTGCACAGAGAACTTAATCGATAAATGTTGTGTTCTGACTGCTCCATTGACTGCCTATTCCCGCATCTCTCTCCCTCTCCTCCCTGTTCTCTGAGACAAAAAAAAAAAAATTGAAATTAGGACAACTAATAACTCTACAGTGGCCTCTAAGTATTCAAGCGAGAGGAAGAGTTGCATGTCTTTCACTTTAAATCAAAAGCTAGAAATGATTAAGCTTAGCAAGGAAGGCATGTCAAAAGTCAAAACAAGCCAAAAGCTAGGCCTCTTGCTCCAAACAGTTAGCCAAGTTGTAAATGCAAAGGTAAAAGTTCTTGAAGGAAATTAAAAGTACACGTGAATGACAGGAAAGCCAAACAGCTTTATGGCTGATACAAAGAAAGTTTTAGTGCCCTAGTTAGATCAAACTGGCCACATCATTCCCTTAAACCAAAGCCTAATCCAGAGCGATAAGAGTTCTTACTCTTCTCAATTATCTGAAGGCTGAGAGAGGTGTGGAAGCTGCAGAAGAAAAGTTGGAAGCTGGCAGAGAGATTTAAGGAAAAAAGCCATCTTCATAACATAAAAGAGTAAGCAGCAGCAGCAGGTGCCGATGGAGAAGCTGCAGCAAGTTATTCAGAAAATCTAGCTAAGATCATTAATGAAGGTGGCTACTAAACAACAGAGTTTCAATGTCCATGAAACAACCTTCTATTGGAAGAGATGCCATCTAGGACTTTCACAGCTAAAGAGAAATCAATGCCTGGTTTCAAAGCTTCAAAGGACAGGCTGACTCTCTTGTTAGGAGCTAATGCAGCTGGTGACTTTAAGTTGAAGCCAACACTCATTGACCATTCTGAAAATCCCAGGGCCCTTACAAATTATGCTAAATCTACTCTTCCTGTGCTTTAAAAATGGAACAATAAAGCCGGGCTGACAGTACGTCTGTTTACAGAATGGTTTACTGAATATTTTAAGCCCACTGGTGAGACCTACTGTTCAAAAGATTCCTTTCAAAATGTTACTGCTCATTGACAACGCACCTGGTCAATGAAGAGCTATGACAGAGATGTACAAGGAGATGAATGTTATTTTCATGCCGGCTAACACAACATCCATTCTGCAGCCCATGGATCAAAGAGTAATTTCAACTTTCAAGTTCTTATTACTTAAGAAATATATTTTGTGACACTATAGCTGCATAGTTATTCCTCTGATGGATCTGGGCAAAGTAAATTGAAAACCTTCTGGAAAGAATTCACCACTCTAAATGCCACTAAGAACATTCACAATTCATGGGAGTTCAGAATATCAACATCAACAGGATTTGGAGGAAAATGATTCCAACTCTCATAGATGACTTTGAGGGGTTCAAGACTTCAGTGGAGGAAATAACTGCAGATGTGGTTGAAAAAGCAAGACAACTAGATTTAGAAGTGGAGCCTGAAGACATGACTGAGTCAGGGTTTGAGAGGACTGACTCCAGTTTTGAAAGAAGTTCTACTGTGGGTACAATGCTATCAAACAGCATTGCATACTAAAGAGAAATCTTTCCGTCAATACAACAAACTGCATTGTCTTATTTTAAGGAATTGCCACAGCCACCCAACCTTCAGCAACCACCCCCCTGATCAGTCAGCAGCCATCAACACTGAGGCAAGACCCTCTATCAGCAAAAAGATTAGGATTTGCTGAAGGCTCAGATGATCGTCTGCATTTTTTCAGTAAAATATTTTTTAGTTAAGTGATGTACCTTGTTTTTTTAGACATAATGCTATTCCACACTTAATGGACTAGAGTATAGCGTGAAGATAACTTCTATATGCACTAGGAATTGCTTTATTGTGACATCGCTTTATTGCAGCGATCTAAAACTGCACCTGCGATATCTCTGAGGTATGACTGTACCTCCTGAAAAAAAAAATCCATTGATTAAAATTCACAACTATGTAAATATTGAGATGATATATAGGGAACATCTTGATGCACTTACCTTACCACATAATATTTCAGTAGCAAACCAGTACCAAGCACACTATTAGGCACGAAATGACCTAATAAATTCGAAAATCACTCCCTGGAGCCCACAAACTGACAGTCATCTTTGACATACTTACTTCAACAATTACATTTAAAATGATTATGGGAACAAAATTTCCCACTGATCTGTTACAAGAAACAAGGGTAAAGATATATTTCAAGTGTGTGTAACAGGTTCAGAGAAGGAAATATTGCACAGCCATACAAAAGCTGCCTGCAACTTAAGGCAGTATCAATATTGGTAAACTTTCAGAAGTATTAGTTTAAGGTTGTTTGAGAGTCTTTAAGCAATGTAAATAAATGTTTCTTATTAGAATCTTCTTAGAAACAGCAATTAAACACATTGTACCATGTAATAGATTGGTCAACTGAAATACAGAATAATGAGACCAAGATGTCAACTGACACCCAGGCATGTGCCTGATGCCCATCCTGCACAAATTCTCTCTGAAAACTGGAGGAATTCCACTGCATGAACATGAAAAGTGGTGGTAAGCTGACTAGTGTGTGAGATCCCTCCATGAATAATCTATACTAATTTATACTACATTAATACAGATTAATTAGTATCCTATGTTGATTTACACCCAAATTTAAAACTGTCACTACTTGATAAAGAGTAAGGGATAAGTAATACAGGATTTTTAAGGTTAAAATGGAAATTATTTTTCCATAGTTTTAAAAGATAAACCTCAAAAAGACATTTATTCTAAATTTAGAAACTAGTAATCTTTTCCTTTAGGCAGAAATCATAAATATTAACCACTTTGTACTTAAAACTATATATATATCTCACAAATGAGTAGAAACAGGCTTCATCAACTTTTTTATTCCCTAAGACAAAAGAATGATTTAGTCAAAAGGATATACAGAAAAATTAATGCCCAAATAAGCAATACCTGTAAAGAGCACCTAGTCACAAGTCATTTTTTGTGATGTCAATGGAGATGTACAAAATAATAGTCAAGCTTTTCTCTCTGAAGTCTGATAGAAGGAAAACATACTCTACTTCTCTACTACTACTCTGTGCTAACCCAGAGGAATCCTCTCTTTTCTTTAAGGTAATGTATCTTTTTGACTCAAGAGCCAAGCATCTGATCTGATCATATTTTAATAAGAGATTCCTGTGGAATTAAAAATCATAATCTATTAATACATAACTGATAAGCATGGAAAGAATAGCTGTGTGACATTTTACTACTTCTGCAAATTGCTTTTACATAAATAGCTGCCTGTGAAATCTTTAGAAGCTCCAGCTATGATCAAATGCAGCCAGAATATTGCCAAAGAAGGTGTCTGGGGAATGAATCAAGAGAGTTGTTTGTGTTTCTTTCTTAAAACAGGAAAAAAGCAACCGGTCTTCATTTTTTAAGATGCATAAAAAAATTAGTTTCTCACCTTCTGGTATTTCTGCCACCATTTATAGGAACACTGGTCTTCCCATGAGACAGGTTTTGAAGGAAATATCTGGCATTTATTGAGGGATTCTAACTGAACTGCAGACATGGTTGAAGGCAACACACATTCAGGAAGAATTTGCACTTTAGCTTGCTGGATTCTAAAATAAAGAGAATCAAGCATGGTGTTCATTTTTAAGATAAACTAACTCAAACTATAAGTTTCTAAACATTGATAATTTTAAATACTAAGATTTTCAAAGTTTTCTTTTTTAAACATATTCTTCAAATGCCGATGTTAAGAAATTTTCAGAATATAACTTTATTTCATAAGTCATACCAAAGTTAAAACCAAAGATAACCTAAGGTATGGATTTTAAATCTCACTGCAGAAAGGAAAGGGAGATTTTTACATTTCAGATAAATACAGAGTCTATACATGAAACAAAGTATTAAAACAATATACAACCAACTACTGCTTGATACCTCTAAATTAATTTCTGAGACATTCTTAGATACCTCAACCCTCCCACCCCCCCATCCATGCTGCTGAACTCTTACATCTACCCCTTCTCATAAATCATGCAGCCTGAGGAATGGATAGAAAAAGGAAAAGAAAATCCAGAACCCATTTATAGGGATGAGTTAAAATAAGACTAGAGAATTACATGTAGCCTTTATTTCTATGTGTGTTCCTTTTCTCATTTTCGAACGTTTAACTTTAATATTCTGATATTCAAAGGATCAAAATATACATATTATCTCTTTTACTTAAAAATTATTTAAACTCTCATAATAAAGTTATCATTTACAAAATGTTACTTGAGAATATCATAATTGCAAACATCACAAACTAATACAAACAAGAAATTTGAACCTGTCAGTTGTCTTCCTATGAGGCATATCTCCTACAGTGTAGCTTTTGAAATGTTAAGTATGTAACTACATTCAAATGCTAGAGCAAAACACTGTCAGATTGATAAATTCAAATATATTAAAAGTCTCTGTTTCATTATGTTATATTTAAGACTTCTAGAGTGTTCTTTCATAAAAACTACTGTTCTGACCACAAAATGTTATGAACGAAATTCTGATATTTCCACTTATTTATTGAAAGAAAATAGCTGTTTGTCTGAAAATATCTAAGTTTAATTTCATGATGATATTAGACCCATCCTATTAGCTTGAGTTCCTTCCTTGCAAGCTCATTAAAATACTCAGAAAATTTATGTCTTTATGACTTTGGAAAATGTTAAAATATTTTACAATGTTCAAACTATGGGCAAATGTTCTTACATTATTAGAGCACACTAAAAACAAACAAAATCTCAATTTTCTTCACCTGATACACGAACATAAATAACCTGATAATTACGTTCTTAAGGTCAAAGTACATACCATCCTATAGAAATTTTTAGAAATCTGATTCTTCTTTAAGGTTATCGGTAACTGAATTAAGAATTATGCTTTACCCAACTGTTGCATAAGACTTTATACCATTATGATAAAACAATAATGCTATCAAACCCCTGGCTTATAGATGATGTAAATAATTAGTCTGCAGTACAGCTGTCTGAATTGCCTTGCAGAATTAAAGAGGGCTCTCTTTTACCCCCGTCAAACATGCCCAGGGTCTGCTGCATACACACAGGGCTGGTTCTTCCCCCAGCAGCTGAGTTTTGTTTTTACTATAAGCTAGTTTTGCTTCTTCCCAACCTGTTTCTGGCAGTTGTTATGTGATTATAGTAACGTAATTTATATAAATGTTACAAAACCAGTAAAATATGAATATAAAAATAAAATTGTTTCAAGGAACATTGAGACATAAAAGACTGCTTTCAAATTAGGGACAGATAACTCTAATAGTAGGAAAAAAAAATTACACAAATCTGGAAGGATCCTGCACTCAAATTGCCTTGTGAATATCCTTAGAACCTCTCTTTTAGGGAAAACTGTAAGTATAAACTATAGATAGATGATGCAGATAATCCAGAAAGTCTGCAGCCATATCTAATCTGAAGTCCCACTTCAAAGAAAAGATCTTGTCTCTGCATCAAATGAATACATTTTAAGTTAAAATAAAATGTTTAAGGTATATATGTGTAACTTTTTGTAATTTCCAGCTTTAATTAACTTTTTTTGGGGGGGGACAGAATTTTGCTCTGTCACCTCAGCTGGAGTGCAGTGGTGTCACTGTAGCTCACTGTAACCTCAAACTCCTGGGCTCAAGCAATCCTCTTGCCTCAGCCTCCCAAGTAGCTGGGACCCCCAGCGCACACTATGATGCCCAGCTAATTTTTCTATTTTTGGTAGAGATGGAGTCTCACTCTTGCTCAGGCTGGTCTTGAACTCCTGAGCTCAAGCAATCCTCCTGCCTCCGTCTTCCAGAGTGTTAGGATTACATGTGTGAGCCACGGTGCCAGGCCAAACTAATTTTTTTGATTAACAATTACTGGTCTCAATTATGACAGGTAAGGGTCTTCTCTTATAATTCCAATTAATTAATCCCTTCTCCTCTCTACATGCTAAGAAATACTCGAGAATTTCTGAAGAGTCCCACGGTGATTCTGCAGTGATTTTACTGCAGAAAAGCAACCTAGCTTGAGTTTCAAGTGTGCTATGGAGAAATTTTGGTATAGTGGAAAGAGCAATAGTTTGGGATTCAGGGGTCCTGGAACCAACCAGCTCTGTCACTTACTAGCTTCATGACTCTAGACAAATTACTTAACCTCTCTAGTACTTGGCTTCCTTATTTTGAAACTAGCTTATATTCATGGTTTAACTTCACCAAGGTGTTTACAGGACCAGAGGAGCAGTGGAGACAGAGAACTCTCATTCCTAAGGGGCCTTTTAAATTAAAACAGCCATACCTTTATGAGAGGACTTAATAGTGGGTCTATGGAATGCTACAGAGAATGTGCCCTTTCCAAGTCTTGTCCAGACCTATCAGTTTGATGTTAATCTTGACTATAGGCAAACATACACTCCTTGATTTGTTTTCAGAGTTAATGATCTACTGCCATCTTGTGTTCAAAAGAGGTTTTCCACAATCAAAACTTACTGATGTCAAGACGGACAGTCTGAAAAATATACTTTTCCCCAAGCCAATTTTCTCTTATGGTTTCTGGAAAAACAGTATTCACAAATAATCAAAATTGTATAAGGATAGAAAGCACTTTAAAAATGGAACTGTTAGAAAAATCCACAGTAACAAAACAGTTTGCTAACTATCACAATGGAGAGCCCTCAGGAGATCACTCTTTCATTCATTCATTCATTCATGAAACATTGACAGTCCTAAATGTAGAACATATATAAGTCTCACTCACTGTTCTCAAGCAGCTCATCTATGGAGGGAGAGAGACATACAATCCTATAAGGAAAGTACAACGCGGTATGGGCTGTAAGAGTTTGCACAATAAATGTTCTAGGGAAGTACCAGGAGAGAACTTAAACACCATAAGAGCTCTGGCAACCCCATCCCACATTCCTCTATACTTTCTCTAGGCCCAAAAGGCTGCCTGACCCATCTATATTTTCATAATTCAATAATTAGGAATGCCCACTATATAAAGAAAACAGACAAAAAATTCTTTCCCTTAGGCAGTTCACATTCTTTTTTAAGTTTAAAAAAAAAAAAACACCAAAAACCCAAAACTCTGAATCTCCATGTTTTCAGAAGATATTACCTGTGCAACACAGAGGTCTGATGAGATTTTCAACTCTGGCTACAGATCAGAGACCAATTCACTAGGACTGGGTGGAACCCAAGACTCTGTATCTATAAGACTTCATAGTCGGTGTGCCAGGTTGAGAACCACTCCCTTTAGAGATAACATCCAATGATCAAGATAAATGCTTTGTTTTACTTTGTTTGTTTTTTAAAAAAGAATAAAATAAGGTGAACTGGATTTTTGAAAACTTATAGTATTCCTTGAACTTGTGAAAAACCCTAACCATGAGAGCTGTGTCAAAGTGAGTAACTGCTCAAACAGTATACTCAGGAAATTTCTAACCTTTATGAGGTGCAGAGACAAGTATTTACTGATCACTTGTTAGGTAAATAGCATTTCTGGGTGACAAAAAATTCACACTGGAGAGGGGCACTAAATATAAACGGCTTGTACAGTTCAAATGGAGCAGTTGGTAGGTGTAACCAGCGTGGCTTCAAACGTCACAGGAGTGCTGCAAACACCACAGCTGTCCCAGTCAGCACACACAGCGCTCAACACCTCTGGTCTCCCCACTCTACTGCACTCTGAAGAGAGGTCTTCCATCCCAAAGCCATGTCCCAAATGATACTTTGCTTTGAGTTTACAATACTGTTCTTAAACCTGGAGGGACATTAGAATCACCTGAAAATTATTTTTAAAAGATGCTGCAGCCTCACCCCAGGCTAAATCACTCTCTGAGGTTGGACCTCAAGCTTCTCTAGTTTTAAAAACTTCCCAGGTGACTCTTATGCACAGCAAAGTTGGGGAGCACTATATCTTCGAAGGGAAAAACAACAGCTAGTTAAAAGTTACAAAATATAAAGGGTCAGTAGAATAGAAAAAGTACAAGAAAACCATTTCATTATAAGATGTTCACAAAGCTTTAAGATATATGTTATTTCTTACCCATCTGATTGTGTTCTTAGCTCTAGGACTTTGAACCTTTGTCTTCCAACTGCTTTCACTTTTACTATCTCAATTCCAAAATCCTGTTCTTCTCGGTAGGCATATATCTCTGCTGTTGTTCCAAACTGTGCTTCCCTTTCCTGTATATTACTTCCAAGATAAAATTTAAAAGGAAAGAGTTTTGAACATTTGACTTTTAAATATGCAAAGTTGGCAAAAGCAATACATAAGGAAAAATAATTTATAGTAATCAACCTTCATTGCAAAACTAGCATAATTTTATTTATTTAAAAGTCCCCTGGGGGATATAAGGAGGCTTCAGGAAGTAAAATTAGAGCATTTTAGGGAAAGGATAGATATCTAGTCACTGAAAATGATCTAGGACTGATAAGGTTTTAAACTCTCATTTCCCAAACCACCACTCTTTCACTTTGTTAGACCATCATTTCTGCTGCTTATTAGCAGCACCGTACTAGGGTGGGAACTTCCTGTACTTATTTCCTGCTTCTACCGCAGATTTCCTACATTTGCCATGGGATACGTGAAGTTCAGCTTCAATTTGCCACTGGTTTGTAACTGTACAACTTATGAATTTTGAAAGAGAAAGAGAAGGAAAGAAAAAATCACACTTTTGGACAAGTAATCCTTTACATTAGAATATTAAAGCCCTGTTTCTCTTTGAATAAAGAAGACAGCTCTTGAAACTAATATTCCAGAAATGTTTTTCAGTAAACATTAATGATTAGAAATTTCTCAAATACTAGAAAGTTAAATTGTGCATGAAGATAAATGTCTGATTTAGTATGGTAATAAAATAACAAAAATACTCCAACTTGTACTTTCAAAATTTTACACAACAAAATACTTTATCTCACATTCTCACCCAACCTCTCCTGTACATGCAAAATAATAGTCTGCTTTAGCTTCAACAATGACCTCTGCTGCGATGACACATGAGAGGAAATGTGTTAAGCAATTTACTCTTAATTAATTTTACCTGTATGCAAGAACAGCAAAGGTTCTATCTTTCTGAATTAAATTCCGAACCATACTGACTTCTTGAGGGCTAAAAAGCTGAAGAGGTAATGTCTGCCCAGGAATCAGGATCATCATCACCTGTGGCAGAACTGGAATAACCTGACAGCTGTCATCATCATGCAAAGTCCTGCCATGAAATTCTTCCATGTCAGAGCCCAGATACTATTTAAGAACATACATAGGTACAGTGTCAAGACAGATATGTAGCAAAAACACAAGCTCAACAGACTAAAGAACAAATCAGATTAAAAGGAATATAAACAGAGGGTACAAATATTTATTTAAATAATAAACTTGGTATATAAACATACCACATGAAAAGCTAGTTTTTAATCTAATTTTTACTCTTAGAAATAGAATTTCCAATCATTTATGAAGAATCTCTCGGATACGCACATTCAAGAGCATTTTTAGTTCAAAATATTTTGACTAAGAAACATCTCTATGTCCAAATATCACAAATGACAAGTATAAAATATTAGTATGTTAAATAACACCCCACTACCTAGTAGTACAGAGAGTAAGTACTAGCTCAATTACTAGCAAAACCATAAGGAGAACAATAATTCCTCAAAACAATTACACTAGGACATAATACTAAGTTGCTTAAAACTTATAGTTATATGTTTATCTAATGGCAAATAGCCCACATCCTCATCCACAATTTCTAGAGTGAAGTAAAAGCCAGTAATCCTAACAGAAGTCACCTGGTTTTAGGAACTCACATTAATAGTTACATGTATATCATATTAGATCTGTTATTAAATTACATACTGTGTGTGATGTTGGCAGACTGGTGTCAAAATTTATGACATTTGGTTTTTTGGCTTCTTTGCTATCCTGGTCCTCAACTTCCATTTCAATCTCATCTTCTTCCTCATTCTCTGCTATAGAAACAGAATATCGTAAGAAAAAAACAAGATACGTGAAAATGTCAAAGCTGTGCACCCTCTCAAATGCATAACGTCTTCTTGAGAAAAGGGGTTCTTCTAAACACCACATGCAACTGGTAGCGCTACAGCACTGTGGAGAGGCAGCCAGAGGGCTAGGGTCTATGCTGGGCTCTATTACTAGCTACTTTTTTTTACAAATTAACTTTTTATTTTAGAACAGCTTAAGATGTACAGAAAAGATGCAAAGATAGTACAGTGTTCCCATATATCCCACATCCATTTTCCCCTATAGTTTAACATCTTATATTAGTACGGTACATTTGTCACAACTAAGGCATCCATATTGTTACATTACTATTAACCAAACTCCACATTTTATTTGGATTGCCTCAGTTTTTACCCAATCTCCTTTTTCTGTTCCAGCATCCCATCCAGTATACCACATTACATTTAGCTGTCATGTCTCCTTAGCCTCCTCTGGGCTGGGGTGGTTTCTCAGACTTTCCTTTTTCCTGATGGTCTTGACAGTTTTGAGGAGTACTGGTCAGCTTGTTTTGTAGAGTATCCCTCAATTAGGTTTTGTTTGCTGTAATTCTCATGATTAGACTGAGGTTATGTATTTTGGGGAAGAAGACCACAAAAGTGACGTGCCATTTTCACAGCATTATCAAGCATACATAGTATCAACTTGACTTAGCCCTGCTGATGTTAACCTTGATCACCCAGCTGAGGTAGTATCTGTCAGGTTTCTCCACTGTAAAGTTACTAGCCCCCCTTTTCATATTGTACTCTTTGGAAGCAAATCACTAGGTGCAGCCTACACTTAAGGGCAAGGAGTTGTGCTCCACTGCCTCCAAGGGGAAATATCTATATCAATTGTTTGTAATTATTCTGTATGAGAGATTTTTCTCTTCTCCCTTGCTAGTAACTAATTTTAACCTTAGACAACTTATTCCACTTGATTAAACCTTCGTTTCCTCATCTGAAAAATGACAGGCTTGAACAAGACATCTCTAAGGTTCTTTCAAACTTATAATTTTAAGGAGTTCTTTCATAAGGAAGGAAGAAAAGAAATAACACAAGCAAGAAGATCTGTTAATTAAAATTGAAAAAAGATATCATTATAACCTGGGAGACTTTCATAACATTTTACCAGTGACACCGCTTCCCTGGCTGACAGTATTTAAAAATGAAATGTTTGTAAACATTCTCATACACACTTTGCTCTGTAATTTTAGGTTTAAAATAAAGGTGGCATGAAGTATGAAGCATAAAGCATAGTTTAAAAGAAATGTCTTAGAAAGCTTTCTCCACACATTTTTTAAATTGTGAAAACTAAGCTGATCTATTTTATAAAGCTGATGTTACCAATGACAGGGTTGAAAGTCAGAAAAAGCTACACAATATAGCTGCTATTCTATTAAGTGGGAGTCTGTCCTTTTCCTGGCAACTATGCGTAAATTTCCTATCTTAGACCAGTGACTCTCCATCAGGGGTGACTATGCCCTCAGGGGATGTTATCTGTCACAACTAAGGGAGCTGTACCGCTATCTTGTGGGTACAGGCCAGGGATGCTGCTAAATATGCTACACTGCACAGGACAGTCCCCACACAAAGAAATTTCCAGCTCAAAATGTCAGGAGTGCCAAGGTTAGGAAACCCTGGCCTAGATTAATGATAAAGAATTACTAATCTCCTTTCTGACCTCTCAGTTCATATGTTTTTAAATGCCCCAAGTAAACATCTAAATAGATGAAATATCTTTACAAAACAGTCATTTTTTCTTTTATGCATATCATTATCATATCATATTTAAATCAAACCACCTCTAGCTAAGAAACAGAAAATACAAATGTTTTTCAATATGGTAACTGCTACGGACTTTCTATGTATTCTTATAAATTCCTGGGTATAAGGCTTTATCAAAAAGAACATAATTCTTTCAACTTATATGCAAACAGTCAATGGTCTACCACTTCATATAAACTTTTCCTAAGAACATATAAGTTTCACAAAGAGATGAAGAAAAATCTAAATTGATAAGAAAGATGTTCTGCATCTAATTCTTTGTATTTACAACTCTGAGGGCATGGCTTTCACTTGGCATGTGGTGAGACCCACTTTATTGCTCTAATAGAGAAAGTTCAAAAGATTAACTATTAGCTCAAAGGCTGGAATTAATATTTTTCAAAGTTTACATTTTAACTCTTCTAATTTTAGTCTAGTATCTAAACAATTTCCTTAGTAGGCTTTCCCATAAATAGGCTAAAACCCACTTCCCCTGACTCTGCTATGTTTATCTATTGTTTCATTTGGCCAGGATAGATTCTTCACATCTCACATATAAAGCTATTTCCTGAGCACTTAAAGAAAATTACTCTTCAAAACAACTCATACAACATGGATTTAGAGAAAATCCAATGTTACTGTACAAATAAAAAAAACCACATATATAATTGGGAAAGCATTACTGCTACATCTACAACACTTCTGGGCCCCTCTCACCTCTGATTTTTTTCCTGAGAAAACACACACTGACTGTTTAGAGCTACCAGGGTGAAGTCTGATGACTCATCTCATGCAGAGGCATCCTGTGAATGCCAACAGAACATCAGTATGCTCCCTCTCCTATTCAACATTCTCCCTCAAACACTGGATTTGGCACATACAGAGTGGGGCTGATTTCTCTGAAAAAACAGCTCAGCTTTTCTGCTGCAGGCTGGCACACTTACTTTTATATCAATTCAGTTAGGATGGCTTTAGAACAACCACTGACTCTGACTGTGGTTTATTTTTATAGAAAAGTTCCCTCCTATATGGTGGGCATATTCTCAGTCTCTTCCTCTTTCAATCCATGCTACTCCAAGTGAACAACTTAATTTTCCAAGCATAGCTTTCTTTAGGCAACTACTTGAAACTTGATATTGTTTCTTGGCAATACACAGAAAAAACCCAACCCCACTGGTAAGAGATGCACGTTCCCCAACTACTTAGACCCAACCTACTTCCTAGGCCTTGTCTTCCACCAACTTATCCTAAGTGTATGGTTTTGGATGCCTCCAGATCTACCTCACAAAGCTTTTCCCCAATTCCTCTGACCCCTGAACAACCCCTCCCTCCCTCTGAAGAACCAAATAGCATTCATTTATCTGGCCCTAAATCAACTGCCTCCGCTAGTTATATTTCAGTAGCCTCACCTAGATTATGAACCAAGTAACAGATTGTGTATCACACCTCTTTTCATTCCCACAACACCTAACATACTGACTGACGTATAATGATGGGAACAAGCCAGTCTCAGTTTGGACGATACGCCTCTTGGAAAGCACCTCTTGTCTACAGCATTCCATAAAAACTTTGCACAATTATTCCATTCCTTTTTTCTATTCAGTATTCCAACACAAGGCCAAGGTGTAAAATTTCACAAAACATACAGAAAGAGAAAACTGAGTTTATTCACATTCTTAAGTATATCTAATTATTTGTATATGCCTACGAAAAACAGAGCAAATACTGAAAAATATAGACCAAACAGAGAAGGAGATAAGAGATGCCCGCTACGTTGACAGATAAACCCAGGTTGGAGTCCTGGCTCTGCAACTGTGTGACCTTGGGCAAGTCACTGAACTAATCTGCTAATTCATTTCCCGCCTACCAAATCAGAATCCGAATAGCGATGTGGAAAGGATTAAACGTAGAAATGCACGCCAAGTGCTTACTGCAAGGCTCATAATGTGAAATAAGTGCTTAATACTCGTTAGCCGACACTCTTACTGAAGGGAAAGAGTCCAGAAAAACTAATGACTGCTAACCTGACCCAGTCCCCCAGTTTCGGAGCATTTCCTGGGAGCCAAGCTCAGGGCCCAGGGAGGACGGAGAGGACCACGTCCCTGCCCGGGGAGCGGCCCCCGCCCCCCACACGCGCTGGCCCACCGCTGGGGCGGCCGAGCAGGGCGGAAGCTCCGCACCCGGGGCGCCCACCGCGGCCGACGCGAAACCGCGTCCCGCTGCGGCCCTGCGGGGCCGGCCGGCCTCGGCGCGCCCGCCCGCCTCCCCGCCCCGCCGCGCCCCCAGCAGCTCCGGCCCCGCCCCCCGTCCCGCCGCCGGACACCCGCCCCAGGCGGTTACCCGGCAAGAGCGGCAAGTGGTTGCCCATGTTGTGCGCAGCGTCCTGCGGCTCTCCCTCGCCGGCCATGTCTGTTTACCCGCAAAGGAGGATGGGACAGGGCGGTGCCGGAGATTCCGGGGGAGGGGCCGCCCCGCGCCACCGCCGCGCGCCGGGGCCACAGCGCCCCCTGGCGGCCCCAGCGGGAGGCGCCGGCCCGGGCCGGCCCGACTGCGGCTCGGGCGTCCACGACAGGCCGTCCGCCGCCGCCGCCGCCGCCGCTTAGCGCCCGGGGTGCACGTTCCGGAGCCCTGGGCTTGTCCCAGCCTCTGCCGTGACTTGTTTAATCAGGACACTTCACATATGGAGAGTTCTTAAACGAAGGAGCAAATAGAAACATGTCTCTACAGAAAAATTTATATATGTATGACTGTATGGGAAGCCTGGGAAAATGCATTAGTTTTTCCGAGAGCAATTGAATTATAGCTGATTTTTTCCCAACGACTTCAGTAGTTTCCATGTACGTATATTCAAAATTAACACATATTCATCAGAAACAAATACTGGAAATGATGATTATACAGAATGGAAAAATGCCTGTTATTGACTGGTAGGTCAACTTGTCCGAATACAAACTAGCCTGCTCGTTATGACTTAAACTAAGTAAAAACAAGTCATTATATGACAAAAAAAAAACAAAAAACGAAAACAAAAAACTATGCAAAAACGAAAATATTTCTGTTATAATGGTGGGATTGTGACCGGTCAGATTTTTGTTTTGGAGGGTGGACAAAAGTTTTCTTAATGTCTTTTCAACATCATTTGTTCAGAAAAAGAGGAAAACTGAAAAATCCTTAAATGAAATCAAACATCTAAATGTGGTAGAGGTGGGTGGAGGGTGAGAGGAAGAAGTCGCCTTACTCTAGAGAAAACGCATGAGTCTGAGATTTTAAACAATGTTTTTTCAGAAAACTTGCCTCCTTGAAAAGTAACAAGCTGAAAACCTCCTCGTGGTGGAGGCCCGTGAATCGATTCTGTGTTGTTACACTTTCTGTCTCTGAATCACTCTGTGGTCTTGGCCAAATCACTTATACCCTCAAGCCTCAGTTACCCCCCTGTGAAATAAGAATGGACCAACAGAGTCCCGTATTTGTTATAGTTAATAATGTCTGCAGCATTAATTATAGTATTAATGACTGCGATGTATATACAATTACATATATTACTGTGATGAGTTAATGGAGTTAAGGTGATCAGGGTAGTGTTGAAGGAAGATGATTCTGTGCCAGGATGACAGAGGATATGCAGCATAAAACAATGAGGGGATGGCTGGGGTGGGGGGTGTGTGTGTGAAAGAGAGAGAGAGAGAACAGGAGCTAAAGCAAGTGTGTGTATGTGTGTGAGAGAAAGATGCTGTAGCATTATCAGTCTCTCTATAGTTAGTAGAATTTCAATAAACTGTGCTTACCTGCAGAATTTTCTTTATACAACAAGCATCTGGCCTCTAAACAAGAAAGCTCTGTCTTTCCAGTGGTCCTCCCCAGAGGTGGCACCAGAATTGCTGTCTGAACTCTGGGTCAGTCGAGAACTTTTTGGACAAGACAGCTGCAAGCCTGGCAGAGTCTGGCGGAGTCAGTGGATGCGGCTGGAAAAGCACTAGCTCTTTCTTTCTTCTTTTGTGCGTTGCTCCAGGGTCACAAGAGCTCCCATCTGCGTATCTTTTACTCTCCATTCTCCTCCTTTTCTCCCCTCCATTCACATTCACCATCTGCTCCCTTCTTCACTTTATCCCTCTGGAGCCTACCCAGTCATCCATAGCTACGTCTTTCAATAGGGATAACAACAGATGATCATTGAACAAAAATATCTAAGCAACCAGGTTTCTTAGATTAAGCCCTGGTTATTAAAACCAAAAAAGGAAAACATGATCATTTCCCATTTATTTTTAATTTGGTAACTTTAACCTGAAACAGGATACCACACTGAGCTCCTCACATTTCTTCTTGCTTGCATGAAGTGTGTCGGTTGACAAGGAGCTCTGCAAACTGGAGGGAAAAGAAAGATATAGGTTCATAGACCATTGTCTCGCAGCTCAAGAATTAACTTTAATAGTACATAATTAAGGCTGGTAGGAGATGAGAGAAAATGAGAATGAAGAAACCCATTGCTCTCTCAATTTCTGGCTTCTACACAATATTAGCTGCAAGGGACACCTATACTGGGAGAAGACATTTCTGTCTCTCTTCTATTTTTTGTATTTTCTGTTTTTTAATATATTAAAGAATGCTGCTACTTTGGTCTAAACAGTTGATTATCTCTTACCTGGATTATTGCAACAGCCTTAATACTGGTTTCTTGGCTTCTACCCTTGAGCTCACTCTCAACAAAGCATTCTGAGTGATCCTGTTAAAGCGCGTCAGGTCACGTGACTCCCTGCTCAGTACCCTTCCTGGGCTCCCCATCTTGCTGCAAGCCAATTCCTTGCAGTGAGCCTTGTAATGCACAGTGGTCCCCATGTTCTGCTCTGACCTCACCTCACTACTGCTCTGTAGGCTCTCACTTCCCTCCATCAACACCAGCCTTCTTGTTTCAAAACCATGTGAGGCCCACTCCCACCCCAAGGCCTTTGCACTTGCCTTATTCCATTTGCCTGGAATGCTCTTTTCCCACGTGGGTGCATAACTTGCTCCCTTATATCTTCCAGATCTTTGATAAAATGCCCCCTTCTTAGAGAGTCCTTCCCAGACTCCCTGATATCAAATTGCAACCCTATTCCCAGTTTCACCCCTTTGCTTCATTTTCCTTCAAAGCATGTATCAATTTCTAAAATACTATCAGGCTTACTTTTTAGAATTGTCTCATCCCCACCCCCTTAAGAATGTAAGATCTGGATGGGGGGCAGGGATCTCTGCTCCCAAGGACAGGTTCTGAGATTTAAAAGGTGCTCAAAAAATGTTTACTGAATGAATGAATGAATTGCACAGTTGTCACAGACACTGTTGATTCCCTCAACAGCAATTCCTTTTTCCTTCCTTGCTAAGAACTCTGATTTTCCTTAGAGCAACAGTCTACTCTGCCATGTGTTTGTGTTGCTCTGAGCCCACGGTAGCTAGCCCACTCCCTCCCCATGCTCCACTACAGCAGATGGTGTCATGAGACCCAGTTCTGGCTGATGACACCTGAAGAAAATCAGCTTGGTGGTCTCTGAATTCATTAATTTTGGGACTGCT
Source organism: Lemur catta (assembly GCF_020740605.2). Classification (NCBI taxonomy): domain Eukaryota; kingdom Metazoa; phylum Chordata; class Mammalia; order Primates; family Lemuridae; genus Lemur; species Lemur catta. Next base: position 14,633,338 of record NC_059145.1, on the reverse strand, counting down.
TAAATCTTCCAGTTCTTTCCACTTTGGGGCAAAAGCGCGTATAAGTGTCAGATGTATGTTGCCCCAAGAGAGTTTTCCTCTTTCAGTGGAGCAGTTCCCCTTACCACTCTATAAGACAGAGGTCAAAAACAGGTGACCTTCAAGCTAGAGTCATGAGGCTTTGTTTGGTCTTTGTGCTATTTTCAGTTTTAGAATTAAATGATTGCCAGCATTTGAAACTGAAGAGTACACATACTGATTTTCAGCTTCTCTTTAAAAATGAGATGATTTGGCAATCATAGGTCAGATTCATGCACTACAACAATTTCTGCAATTAAGTGGCAATTCCCCAGTTTAGATGTTGGCCAAAGACCTCCACCAGACAGTGTGTTACCTGCCTGGGTCTGGTTGACATTTGTATTTGCAACTGCTCATACAAGTGTGTATAAATAGAGTGACCCCAGCTCCTGATTTGCCCAGGACAGCCCTGGTATGTGTTGTCTGCGGTAGCAGCGTAATTACCAGAACACCCTCCACCCTTACCCCTCGGCCCATTCCACTCTCCAAAGTGTGCCAGTTTGGACAATAGCTTATCCTACCTATAGAGTCACAAAGGTGCTTGAAGCACTGTGACAGGGCCATGTGGGCTGAGTTACCTGCCCAGGGATTCACATTCACATTCTGCTTCCCTTGACAACAAAGGGTCATAATTATGGATCTTTAAATTACCTCTGTGATTCATTCATAAGAGATCATTTTCATGAACTTTTTAAAAATCATTCTAGTTGTACTGTCACTAACTTAAAAACAATCTTTAGATAATCAGAATCATTCTCATGCTTCTAGTCTTCGGAAGCCACAACTCATTTCATAAATTTATCCCAGTGAAGAAATCTTTTAATTTTTTTTTAGCAACCTATATATCAGGAAAAATAGTGACATATCCAGGAGTGCATCTTTTCTTTTTTTGGTCTACTTCTTACCAACACGTACTGGGGCTGGCAGCCATGCTATGGAATGTGTACTGCAGCATCTTATCCTGTAAATCCCAGAGTTACAAGGGCATGAAAGATGGTTCTTGTCAGCTTTATGTAGACCTAGGGGGAGAGAAATAGGGAAACCTGCTCTTTGAGTAGGCATAAAACCAGGGGTAGTAAGAGTATTTCATAGCCCCTTCAAAATGGTGACAGTTTTATTAACGACTCACTTTCATATTTCAGTAATATGGTGAATAATTGGGGATTTGAAAAAAAATCTTTATATGCAACTTTCACTGCTACGGTTATATTTTCAGGCACACCAGAACCTATACAAGTTCCAAGCACGTTGGATTATTTGCAAAAAGTGATTATTTGGGACAATATTTAATGTTGCAATTTACTGAGACTTTCTGCCACTGCATCCATCTCTGACTTGACAGGTAAAGTAGGGAAGATTTTGCAAGATAGTAAAATGTTGGGCAATTTATGGTTTTTAAACTTGTATACAAAATTGTTTTCATGACTCACCCAGGAGCCTGACACCACGTGGAATAACCAATATAGTTAAGGAAGCAAAGGGGGGTGGGATATTGCAGAGGGATGAACACAAAATTGGGACCAAGGGGTCTAAGTGCTAGTCACTGCCTTGTTTTTAGCTGTAATTTTGGATGGGTTATTTCAACATCTTCCCCCTTGGCCTCGTATTCTTGGTCTTGCATGTAAGGGTTTACAATGGCCAGGTTATGTGAGTTGTTGTTATGATAACAAAATGTCAGTGGATGAAGACAACAAAAGTGTATTTTTTACTCAAATCATGTCTGCTGTGGTTTTGGTGGCTCTCCAGGCACCGTATTCTCTGTTGACGGATCACCACATTATGCTGCTTCAATCTCGAGCCACCTCCACATGATTGCCATGGCAGAAGGCGTTACTGCCCAGCTGGGTTCACTTTGCCCGCTGTGCAGAGAAGCACCAATACACTGAGACAGCAGGTTTTGCAGCAGAGGAGTTTAACAATAGGAGACAGGAGGGATCCCTCAAATCTGCCTCCTCCAAAAGTTCTGGGCTGGGGTTTTTAAGGGAAATCTGGTGGGGAGGGGACTAGGGAATTGGCATTGCTAATTGGTTGGGTTGGGGGTGAAATCATTCTTGCACTGAGTCAGTTCCTCAGTCGGGGTCATAGGAGTGATTAAATTCCAACGTATTGGTCACTGGTCCAGTTGGTGTCAGTGGGCCCATTGGAATATAGGGCCTGGAGAATATCTTTAAAAAACAATCTTAGTGTTCACAATAGAAGTGTTACCTATAGAAGCGATTAAGGGAAGTTATAAACCTTGTGATTACCAGCTACATGACTCCTAAGCAATTATAGGGAAGCAGGCTATGGGGCAATAGCTGGTTAATTTTTAGCTATAGCTATACATTGCAAAACTTAGGCCTCTGTTAAAGCTTTAGCCTCCTGTTTTCAATTGATTTGATAAAGACAGTTTCAAAGGAAAAGGCTTGGAGAATTGAACACTGCCTCTTAAATGCTTCTGCCTAGAAGTGACACACATCACCTTAACTAGCATTTCACTGACCAAAGCGAATCCCAGGGGCCCAGTCTAACTTCAAGGGAGCAGAAAAATCTATTACTCTGTGTGCAAGAAGTGGAATTTGGTTGGATTAGTAATGTCTGCTACAGGGTGGGACTAACTCGGTGGTTTTCATATGTGTGTATGTACAAATATTGATATATTCATATGTGAATATATACATATAGACACATGTATATATATACATACACATATATAAGCTTCAGAATTCTTTACTCAAATGAAATCTTGCATGGAAGCATAAACAGATACAACAGATGAAAGTGGAACTGCTGAGGTTGATATTCTTAGCTCTCATCACCCTTCTATACTTGAGGGGGAGCACAGTCATAGTTTGACAATCCCTAGACAGTTCTAAAATGCTGTGAGGCTATCCAGTGGCCAGTAACTGAATAACTTTATAAGAAACTAGCTTAAAAATAAGAGACCAGCACAATGACTAAATTCATATGTAACCAGAATAAGGTAACTGAGAACATCTGTACTGTATGAGAAAGTCCAGCAACTCATGAGGGGAGTAAGAAGAAAGAGGGAAAACAGATCAAATTAGAGTCTGAATAAATATCATTCCCAATAGCATGAAGTGAATTTGGGTCCCCAAATTCTAGTAAATATATCCTTTGCTGCAACTGACATTAGTTTACCATTTGCATTAGGAAGAAGCAGAAAAATTTAGATCCTAGGTGTTAACTGGGGAACATATTTGCATGAGTAGTGTGGCTTTCAATGAATGAAAAACAGAAAGATGGATAAAAGAGAGTCCAATGATATGTTTCAATAGGGAGTTAACTAGAACACCGTTAGGCACAACAGGGCTAAAATGATTTGCAAGCCAGGACCGGAGATGAGAATAGAACCCTGATGTGTTCAGAGATAAAAATCATGCTTAGAGTCTAGACTCTGAATTACTTGGCTATTCTTCAACTCAGATTAATAAATGTATTTACTGTATGTCTACTCTGGGCCAGGTGTTATTACAGGAAGCCAGGATACAGCAGGGAAAGGAAACAGACAGAAGTGCCCATTCTCACCAGCTGACGTTCCCCTGGGAGAATGCAGCTTGATGAGCTGCTAGAGAAGAAAGATGACTAAAATGTAAAATCTGCCCTGGGCTGGGTTATAGTTTCAGGGTGGAGGTGGAGGGAGCAGGTATGTAAATAGCATAACGGTTATCCAGTGCTGTGGGCCACATTATCATCTATTTTTTCTCAAGAGAAACAATGTGAACCATGATGCTTGCTGGAAGAGAAGTGGGCACATTCCTGTGAGGAGTGCATGGCCCTTCTCACGGGAGAAGGATAAAGAAGAAGGTTGGCCCCAGCCAGGCTCTCTAAACTGCTGGGTTCAGCGTGGACACAGGGCTACTTAGTGTGGCGGCAGCATCAGTAGCTCATGAAGGCTTCTCTTCCAACGCCCAGGTTTCAACAATGACATTACACCTCTGCATGTGGCTGTAGCAACAGCCACAATTTGAACAGTGAGCAGCTGGTAGGTCTTCTAGTGTATGTGTCTTAGGCATGCACTGAAAGAATTTATCATTCATTTATTTTCCTTCATAAAAATTACTTGTAGATTTACACTAGCTAGCCATCCAAGATATTAATCAAAATTAATGGCCCAAAATATGGACTCTCATAATATCAAAGGATTCACCTTCATTCTTTATTTTTAGAAATCTATTCTATGGAAATAATTCAAAAAGCAGACAAAAAATTTATGCACCAAGATGTTCACGTCAGTGTTATTTAAAACATGCCAGGTAGAAACACATGAAATGATGAAAATTTTGTGAGTTATCTGATATCTTTCTAATAAATTATTTTTCTGATTAAGTGAGCCAGAGTCAGCTTCTGTTGTTTGTGATTGAAAACCCTGATATATACATGAAAAGAAATGCACAGACAAAATAATACACATCCAAATTAATGAAATATGACAAAACAACGGTTGCCTCTGGATTCTGGAATATCTTTCCCCCACTGGCTTCTAAAACCTTTCTATTTTCCCAAGATGCCATAAGTAATTATGCATAAACATAATTGTAATTACCTTCATAATTTAAAAAATTTAAAAGGAGGTATACTTTTTTCCAAAGAGGTTACAATAGTACCTGACATAAGACACACACAAATAATATTATAGGCCCAACATGGCAAGTGCTATCTATAAGAACTTTATGCTGTAAGAGTATAGCATATAACAAATTACTTTACTGGATAGAGCCACATCCTGGGCCTGGGACTCATTCCTCTCTGAACAGAAATGTACACAATCCCTCTGAAGAGACTAGAGCTGGACCCGGTATCATGCTCTCAAGATTGCCATTGTTTTATTATGAATCTCCTATATACTTGGGATTTCTGGCCTGACAGAGCACTTGCCTCTAAATTAGAAGACTTAGTTCTGATTCTGCCACTCGTGAATGAGCAAACACTTGTTTAACACTTACTCTGATCCAAAATCGATATACGTGCTTTGCATGTGTTCTTTCATTGAACTTTACAGCTATCTTGAGAGGGCAGTGCTATTATCTCTATTTTTTTATGAGCACGAGTCACTTTCCTCCTTTAAAAAGACAGGTTCAGGCTAGATGATTTTCTAGGTCTCAGTCAGCTTTTATTTTTCTACAACTTGGTTAATTCAAGCCTCCTCATATCTTAACTTACTGTGTGTTCTTTGACTTTTGTCCTATCTACTTGATCTCTGTTCCACCACTGCCTGGGTCAACCTCTGGATTCCTTCTCGTACTGTACATTTCTGGACTTATTCTTGCTTCTTGAAGTCCTATGTGACTTCCCTTAAGACAGACACCAAAGAGGCCAAAACAAGGGGTCTAGGAGACAGGGAGTGGATGTTCATTACATCTAGAATAGTGTGTCTCATTGTGGGGCTGTGAGCCCCCTTTAGGCTGCAAGAGGTCTTCCTGGATAGATTGTAAATTTATCCCACAATGTATATCTTTTTTGGGGGCGCAAGGCTAAAGACACGAGCCTGTAGACTTTCATTTTGATGCGTGACAAAGGACTTTTTTTATTAATAAAATGTTAAAATATAGATAACTAAAACTTGTTTTTTATAAACCAAAATGAGAGCATTATTAGAGCTCACTATAGACTATAATTTTATATTCTATCAAGAAGTCTGGCAGCCACCCAGCGCTTTGGCAACATTTGAAAGCTTCTGCCGAGACAGTACACGGGCAAAGCAGAGGCATTCCCACAACTTCTGGAAGGGAGCTGCGTTACTCACACAGCATCAGCACTGTCTTAAGTGGGTTTTGGTTTTGGATTATTGCTCTTATTGCATTAATTAATACAGTTGAAAAGTGTTAGGATTTGCTTTTGTTGATCATTATGTTGATTGACTGATGCATTTTTAGAGATTTACACTGATACTGTGCTCACTCCAATTCTTAGCCCTCCCAGAAGTCTTTTGCTCTGGAAAGCAGGACTGCATAGGAGGGGTAGAGTTACATCTTTTGCTCTGCTGTACTGAGTCAGGGGGTCCAGAAAGTCAGACAGACACTGATTTATAGCCCAGCCTGATGTCTTTTGAGCTTCATCCCGTGGCCATGTTCCTGTGGGCAGGAGCCTCTGTGCTGGCTAAGGACATCTGGGCAGCCACCATACTCCAGCCCAGCACACTGACTATGCCGCTTTAAATTTCTGTCTTTCCTGTTGTTGGAAAAGCAGGGCATCCTGGGATTGGCCAGCCCCCTGCCACAGGCTCTCTCTTTCTCAGGGCTGGGCTGGAAAGGACAGAGTGGTGAGGCTCTTATTATTCTGAAACACTCAAGCATAAATCTTGCTGATGACAAGAGATTGGCCCACTGCCTTGGGCAGTGACATAATCAATGCACACAAAGAGCAATAATGCTTATAATTTAACCCTTTTCCTGCAAAAGTATTTCTTGCCTCACTCAATTCAAGAAATCTTTCCTGAGTCTTCCAAACAACTAAGGCATTTACCAATATTATTTTGAAATTTTATCTTTCCACGTCCAGTTCCGCAGCTCTACAGAACGCTGGCTGAGGGCAGGGGCCAAGCCTCACTCACCTTTCTGTGCTCAATGCATAGCACAGGGTGAGTGCCGATAAACAATTGTTGACCTGAATTCAACTCAGAAAAGTAAGTTTGGCCTACATCTACACAATTGGGGAATGTGCTCTTAGATGGCCAGGACCCAGCCATCTTTACAAGCAGTATAGATCTTCAGACCCCCAGTTAGGACAAAATAAAGTGGGAGACATTGAAGGGCATGACTGTGATAACCCACATTGGCTGACTGCTTCCCACCTACGAGGCTCTGGGAGACAAACATTCATCCACCACTTCAGTTAATCCTCTTGACGACAGCCCAGAAGGCAGACAACCGGAGGCCAACTTAAAGGGAACCAGAGAGTTGAAGTTCCATGAGGAAGGCTACACAGTGGAAGTGACAGGGCTGGAATGCAAACGCAGAGAACTCGGTAACTCCAGTTGAGGGCAGTGAGAGGAATTAGCTGCCCACAGAAAGCGCAGATGGTGTGGAAGGATGTGAAAGGCAGAAGGCGGGCAAGTGTGTGTCTGCCTTGGCAAGTGCAAGAGGCACTTCTTCCCTAGAAACAGGAGGAAGAAATAACAATGGGGTGGGGTGTGGGGCGTGTAGGAGGCTGAATAATGGTCCTCCAAAAGCATACAGGTCCTCACCCTGGAACTTGTGACTATGTCACGTTACGTGGAAAAAGAGGCTTCACAGATGTGTTAAATTTAGGATTTTGAGATGGCAACATTTTCCTGGACTCTCTGGCTGGACTCAATTTATTCTCAAGGGTCCTTATTATAAGAAGGATGCAAGAGGATCAGTGTCAGAGAAGGGGATGTGGTGGTAGAAACAGAGGGCCTGGGATGTGGGACTACTGCGAGCCAAGGAATGTACCAACCTCTAGGAGCTGGGAAAGGCAAGGAAAGGATTCTCCCAGGAGCCTCCAGAAGGGATGTAGCCCTGCCAACATCTTGATTTTAGCCCATTGAGACTAGTTTTGGACTTCTGACCCACAGAACTGCAAGATAAATTTGTGTCATTCTAAGGCACCGAGTTTATGCTTAATTTGTTATAGTGGCAGAAGGAAACTAATGCAGCACAGAAAGTGACTCTACAGAGGTCTTGAAGTGCAAAAGAGATTTCTGCTGTCAGAGTTTGTTTCTGGGTGAGGATGGAGCAGCGTTAAGTGGCCAGGGCAGTGTTCCCCAGAGTAGACCCAAGGCACCGGGGTGCTTGCTAACTTGCAGACAGATCCCTGGGCCCCACCTCAGAACTTCCCAATCACTGCTCATACAGTGACCCTCACAACGTTGTGTGTGCTGCTGTGTCCCCAACAGTGATGATCAAGTTATAGTCTATCCAGATCAACAAACAAAAAGTAGCCAGCATGGGAATATTGATTTGCACTGGCCTTTGTTGAGGGAAAAATTCAGACCAGATATCAGATAAAGGGGCTGCTCACTGCACCCCACCAGCTGTGATCATGGGGATATAGTGTCATTTAATTAACCCTTCATCATGTTCAAATGGTTACTATGGTCCAGTGCAGGGTTAGGAATTGAGGACAGACAGTGGTGAACAAAACAGATGTGACCCATCCTCACCCAGAACCTGCAGTTCTAGTGGGGAAAACAGACATCGATTAAATTAATGTGCAAACATATAACATAAATGATGAGTGTGTAAAGAGAAAGTTCAGGGTGCTATGACCCTTTAATTGGACGACCTGACCTGTCTGGGGAGGAAAGCCCAAGGACCTTCCCTGGGGGAAGTGATATCTGAAACATTACTAAGAGGTAACTGCAGAGAGTGGCAGGAACAGCATATGCAAGATCCCTGAGGCTGGAGGGACCCAATGGGGCCAGAGGTCAGGGAGTGAAGGTGAAAGTGGCTGAGGTGAGGCTGCAAGGAAGTCATCTCCTTGTGGATCACATTAAGAATTTTCACCTCCCTAAGAGCAGTGAGTTATGTGATCAGGTTTGCATTTGGAAATCAGCATTTGGCTGCAAGGCGGATGAACGGTTGAATTGGGACAGGTGTGGACCAGGAGACACCAAATGAGGCAGTGGCAATACCTGCCACAGTGCCCGAGACACAGAGGGGGCTCAGTAACGCTTAGCTCCCCCCTCTCATTCCAGAAGACTGCCAACTCATCTGTCTTGTAAAGAAAGTCAGGTTTTCAGCTTACCCTACACTTTCAGTGCAAGTGTAAGTGAGTCCTCATATTTTCTCCAAATCTCTGACTGATAAGCATGTCTAGACAGTAACCACCGGTGAGAAAAGTGAAATCACTGTGCCTGTAGGCAATTTAGTTACATTCATACAATCATGTACAGGAAATGTGTAAACTAGAGAGTCTTTCTATGGATAACTGCCTTGGGAGTAGTTTGGGCATAAGTGTTCTAGGGAAGAAGGAAGAACTGTTCTCACCAAAGACAATTATCATCTGCAAGAACAAAGTGCAGAGAAAGCAAAGCAATAGTCAGTACATGTAATTTTAAACAACTCACATCAATAGAAACTGTGGGTTTTCACCACAGTGACAGCAGTTCCTGAAAGACCAACCCAAGGCAGAGAAGGACTGTACAGAAGGTAAAGGAAGAAAGATGTTGATGCCAGGGGCTATATCTTTATGAGCTCATATACCCAGCAAATATTGATTACTATAAAAATTCCCTTAAGTCAGAAGACCTGCTATTAATTTTCATGTCTCATTTACTATAATACCTTTTTTTTACAGTAAATCTTTATTTTTGAATTTGAGCATGAAGATAAAAATGAATTAACTTTATAGGAATTGTTACCTACTCTATCTGGCACTTCCTGGATGTGCGACCTTGGGCAGGTTATTTAAACTCTCTTGTCTCTATTTTCTCATCTTTCAAGCGAGAATGATGATAGTTCACACCTTAAAGGGCTGTGGTGAGATGAAATGTGACCATATGGTACGGCTTTAGAACAGAGCTGGCACGTGGTAAGCACGTTCTCAAAGCTTGGCTATCCACCGCTCCACTCTAGAGCCTGGTCCACTGTTGGTTGTATATCTTCTCCCAGTCTTTGGTTTGCATTTTTGTTCTCTTGTCAATAATTAAGCTATTGTCTCTTAGCTCCAACCCCGGCTTCCCTATTCATCTTTGTGCTGTTGGGAGCCTGCAGGGGTCTAGAGGCAAACTACAAGGCTGGAGAAGGAAGGGACTCGCACCTTCCTCTCTGCTTCTTGCTCCGGGGAGCATTACTCCAGCCCCACTCTGCAGTGTCAGTGTGTTCCCATGGCAGCCATCAATCACATCCTGTGTGCAGTTTTTCCAACAATTGCAAAACTAGCTTCTCACCCTGTCAGAGACCCCAGCACCAGCTGCCCAGTGCCTCCTCCTCAGAGGATGGAATTTCAGCTCAACAGCTACTGAGTTGAAGAGCGTCAACGTCAGCCTTTCCCTCTGTTGCTCCAGTCCTGGGGGGGCAGCTGTTTCCTCCAACTGCTACCTGCGTGATACCTCAATGTTCTCTTTTTGCCGTTTCAGTTATCTGGTAAACAATTCTATATCTAGTGTACAATTCCTTATATTAAACCCTTTCTCTTCATATAACTGGGTGGTTTATATATCCTGACTTGACCCTGACTGGTACACATTCTTATGGTGTCTTTTGATGAACAGAAGTTCTTACTTTGAATGTAATCCAATTTCTCAAAGAACGTCTACAAATTAAAAAAAAAAAAATCCAAAGAAAATTGAGCAAGAGGAATGAACATGCACCTCATAAAAGAGGCTATATCCGAATGCCCAAGAAATGTGAGATTGTATTCAACTTCCTTAGATAAGAAATCCAAATTTGAACTCTAGTGAGACACACTAATCTCCTATGCTACCAGGACGAGTATAAATTGGTTATAGCCATTTTAGAAAACTATTTGGAAGTATTTACATCTTAACCATATCTATACCCTATTACCTAGCAATTGCAATCCTGGGTGTATCCTCCGTTGAAATGCATGCAGTTAAAGTCATGTACACAAATGTTTATAGAAGCATCATCTGATCTGTAATGATTCCAATCCAGAGGCAACAGAGGTCTATATCCTCTAACAACAGAATGGATGAAGAAATTGAAGTATATGTATAGAGTGTGATATTATACAGTAACAAAAATGGATAAACAATAGCTACTCAGAACATAGGTAACTCTGACAAAATATTGTTCAGAAAAAGAAGCAAGACATAAAACAAATATAATGTGATCCCATCAATATGAAGTTCAAAAATTGGAGAAACGAATCTGGTTTTGAAAGTCAGGATAGTAGCTACCCTTGGGCTAATCTAAAGGGTATAAATGGGTAGGAGGATGAGGGGTGTTTCTGGGTTCTATTTCTTTCTTGACCTGGATGATAGTTTCATGGGTGTGATTACTTCATTCCTTGTATGATAATTCATTGAGCTATGTGGTTTATGTACATGTGCTATATGCTAATAAAGGATTTACAATATGTAAAACCTTAAGTTTCCAGTCTTCACTGAGCATTTGTTTTGAAAAACTGTCAGCTTCTCCCTTACTATACTTTAACTTTCTTCAGGACATGACTTTGATCTGTGGTTTCTTGGATCCCCTACAGATCTAAAACACAAAACAAAACAAAGTTGCTTTAACTCTTGGGTATGGTGCTAGATATGGCCAAACTCTGCTTTAAGGCAGGGTTTTACTTGATTTTGAATCTCCAGGACTGAGTACTTTGTCTAACTCCAGCAGCTGCTCAATAGGTGTTTACTGAATGACTGCTAGGGGATTTTCGCTTAAAATATCATTATTTTAAATTATGACTTAAAAATATTACTTTTCTTACAACTCTAATATAGTAACTTGCATAGAGAAAACACTCAAACATATTTATTGAGTATATAAAAATGAATTCTGAAAGCATAATTATAGTTTAAACTACATGATGCTTCACAGGAAAATTGACTTCAAATTCTTTTAAACTATTCAATGAATTGCCACCAATTTCCTAGGTAAATTATATCACCATCCAAATATGTTTTCTGCTTAGTTGTTGTTTTTTTGAGACAGTCTTGCTCTGTAACCTGGGCTAGATTGCTGTGGCATCAGCCTACCTCACAGCAACCTCAAACTCCTGGGCTCAAGTGATTCTCCTGCCTCAGTCTCCCAGGGTGGTAGGATTACAGGTATGAGCCACCACACCCAGCCCAGTTGGTTATTTTTTTTTCTGCCAAAGTTTTTAGATACCCAAGAAACTGTTATTTAGTTTCCCATTTTCTAGAAGTTGTGAGTTGATATTGTAGAGCTAACATGCTCTTATAGAAATAGTAGTGGCTAGTTCAGCTTGACCACAGACCAGCTGGTTGACTCTGGCAAATCCTTTAAAGTATCTATCACCTTAGGTTACTCATCTTTAAAAAGAAGAAGTTGAACTCATTAAGGATAGCAAATAAGTGCTATGCCAGCCACTCTTTCTTCCACCCAGCCTTTGCAGACATTGTTAATCAATCATATTACGCTTTTCCACTGAGTCCAAATATAGTCTCAGAATTCTCAGCACAGCACACCAGAACCATACCAAGCGATTGTTGTTAGCAACTAGGCAAAATCTAGCTTTCCACCTTTAACTGGATGATCCAAAATGTCCCTCTCAATTCCAAAGTTCTGTGTTCCTATGATCTATAAAAAGTAATATTCTCTCTGATGAGTCCAAGGCACTGCACAGTTTTAAAGTACATTCAGACTCTTCAAAGAAAGATTACATTTTATGACTCACATTTTCAAAGATAAGAGTATTTTATTGTATTATCAATCTTTGCAAATGGATAATCCACGGGCAGTGCTCATTTAACACAACTCTTCTTACCTATGCATTTCATTTCTAGAATGAGATTTAAAATTAGCACAGGGACACATATCAAGTATCCCCATAGAATGCAGATGTCTCAAATCTGAAATCCCTGTGTCCCTTAAGTATTAACAGTAAAATGAATTTTCCTAAAACTACAGCCCTTGACAGGTAAGCGTTTAGTATGTCTTTTATCCCTGGAGTGAATGAAGAGAAATCAAGAGCAAAGATCTAAGAAATTGCCCTACAAAGGCCTGAGGTTTGAACTATTTGAATAATATTTTCATATTAGGTTTAACATGAACTTGAGTTTATTCTAAATGGCTCTGGATGGACATCTTTATCTAATGTTAAATATACTAATATTATGCTGAATGTCTGGGTAATCCACGCCAGCCTGTTAAGGTAGCATTACTTGGTGGGTGAAAGGCAAGTGAGAGATCTGTGGTTTTCACAAACACTGTGGGTGGTCTGCATATCAGATTGCTGGCAAACACTTCCTGCTTGCCATCTCTTTGAAGTTGTTGTGTCCTCAGCCTAGAAGTGAAATGTCTTTATTCAGCAAAGAGTTGGGATGACATTCCAAGTCCATTTTTCTTTTATCAGAGGACATGAACTCTGACCTCAGCAGGCACTTTCAGACCGACGATTAGACAATGATAGTACACGGAGCTGATTCTGAAACACGTTTCATGATGCTCTCACGGTATTCATAAAAAGACATCATCCCAGTTCCAATGAACAGAGGGAAAAGAGCGAGTGCTTGGAAATGAACAAATGGGGCAGAAATCCTGGCTCTGCCACTAGGACGGCCCCTTTACCTCTTGGGCCCTGTTTGCATTTGTATAACTCTGGGGATTATCTAGATGCTCCTAAGGTTTCTTCAAGCTATAACATTCTAAATGATGTGTGCTTAATTAATGTTTTTTAAGCAATCAAACATACCAGAGATGATATTATCCAGATAATTTAGGCCAACGTGGATTATAGACCCTTTTAAAGTAGAGGTTATGCTTATTATTTTGAGCCAGCACGAGTTGATTGTTTGGATGAGCATTAGTTCTTGTCTCTCAGCTGCCCTGTCTTCCACCTGTTGCCTCTGTAAGCCATGGCCAACTTCGGGCTTTGGTTAGCAAGCCCTCAAAATGCGATGTAGCAGCTGGCTTTCCAGATAGACTCACGCAATGCAGATTCTAGGATCCCGTGATACATGTCCACTTTCCAATCCTGCTTTTTTTTCCATTATAAGAACTTCCACTGTAGCTGAAAAAAAAAAATACGTCAAGTGTGGCTTGGGAACAGTTCTTGACCTTCACAGTCTCTGTCTGTGGAATGAAGGAGGCAGCCTGGGAGATTTCCACGATCCCCCCCTATGCTATAAGTTTACATGTATCCAGGTGCTACTTGCAGCCTCCGTGTTTCTCAAACCCAGAATAACTACCTTTCTTATCCAGTCCTGCATGACAAAGGCCACTTGCCTCAGAGTGTCCTTTTGCTGTTTACACTGGGCTGACCCATTGCAACTGGCTTAGCTAGAGTGGCATTTGTTATGAGTTACTAGTTGTGTTTTTAGACTACTCAATGGATTTTCTAGGGATGCTGAAAAAATAAACTGACTATATCTCACTGCATATGTGTGTGTATATATACATATATATGCATATAGGTATTTATACACATACACACATCCACGTGCACACTTCTCAAAGGAATTGTTTGGAGATAAGTGTCAAAAAGTCTAACTTTGAGGACTCCAATGAGTATGAGGTCCAGGCCAGATGACCCTCCTGAACCCTGTTAGAGGAGGCCTTGATTTACTCAGGGGGTCAGCTGGAGAAAGTGCCAGACTCCCGAATATTTCCTGTAATTGTAGGACATATTTATTAACTTTCTATTAGTGTCAGAATAAATTACCACAGGCTTGGAAGTTTAAGCAATATAAAGTCTTACAGTTCTGTAGGTCAGAAGTCCAACTCAGGTCTCACTGGGCTATGATCGGGTGTCCTGGTTGTCAGCAGGCCTGGGTTCTGTTCTGGAAACTCTCGGGAAGAAGCTTTGCCGTCCAGCTCCTAGAGGCTGCTCACATTCCTTGGCTTGTGGCCTTCGTCCTCAATCTTCAAAGCCAACAATATCATGTCTCTCTGACCCCTTCTTCCATCCTCACATCTCCTGCCCCTCCCAGGCTCTCAGGTGGGAATGGGTCTTGGTTTTAAGGACTTGTGCTTAGACTGGGCCCATGTGTATAATCCAGGATACTCTTCCCATCTCAAGGTTCTTAACTTAATCACATCTGCAAGGTCCCTCTTGCCACATAAGGCAATATATTCACAGGTTCGGGGGACCAGAATGTGGACATTGTTGGGGGAAATATTATTCTAGCTACCACAGTATAATTAATGCAGGCTCTCCGGAGAGCCTATTTTTCACACCCAAGGATGAGGCATACAGGGACATCCAATGCCTCAAAATGATGCTAAGTGATATGCAGGGCCCAAAGGGGCTTGGAGACCATCTATTTAAATGTCTCACTTTACAGATGAGGAAACTGGGGCTCAGACAGATGCATGACTTGTTCAAGCCCACACAACTGGTTAGCAAAGGAGCTACACCTGCACCCAGGTCCCCTGGTGCTTAGCCTACTCCTGTTTCCCCAGCTCCGTGTGGCCCTTTTTTTTTTTTTGTTGGACTCTCACTACAAAGAGGCATTTTGTTTTATAACACCACTGATCGATGTCTCTGTTGTAGTTGGGAGAATAGTTTTGGATGAGAACAGAAATTTGTTCAAAAGGCTAGTAGATGAAATGTCAGAATGGTTTGCCATTTTGCAAAAAAATCATTTTTAATCCCAAGTGACAAAATTATTCTGTTGCCAAAGGGAGATGATATTTAAATAAAGGTCGCACAAAATCAGGTGGTGAATGCCGCATGGGATACATCAGAAATTTAAGAATAAGTTTGAAGAATCTTTGGATCTTGGAGAAACTTTGCAATTCTCCCTTCTTCTCTTGTTCATCCTCTCTTAAAGTCCCCGATTCCACATATCCATCCATTCATGGTCCACACCTACGAGTTACTCTCAGGGTCACTTGAAGTACATTGGGGAATGAAACAGAGTCCCCACACTCATAGGGCCAGAAGTAGTTAGATCAACTTTCCCACAGTGTTTTCCATGTCTCACCTATATGAGAATGACGAGATTCCTGGCTCCTTCCTACACGCCTATGGGGGTAGAACAGGGTAGGACTGGGACTCTACATTTTAGCAAGCTTCCTAGGTGATTTTCATACACATTAAATTTTAGACCTCACTGCTGTAAATAAAAAAACAATTCAGCTGGTAGACCCCCACTTCCGTGTCTTGTCCATAGTTCACTGGGATCTCAAGCACTCACTCCCCCTACATGCATCACTAGGCCTCCTCGCACCTCATTTTCTTTTGGGAGGTTCTCAAACTTTCAGTGAATAATCTCCTTTGGTGAACATTTGGGAACCCCCAAACTTACTGTCTAAATTGAATGAAGTCAACCAAACTCAAAATCTACACAATGTCAAATTCAAGTCCATGTGCAATTCGGTTTTAATCAATTACACCTTCACCATCTCTTCTGGCATTCAAATAAGTTCTTACCATGACAAGAATGTATGTGTCAGGAAACACTTAGCATTTGTCAGAAGTCAAAGTACAAACATGGTGCTATAATTTAAAATGGATGTTTGACACGACATGACTAAGTCCAAGAAGGCAGAGCCCCAGGACTTTGCTCCATGTGTTGAAATCCACAAGCTCAGCAAGTTATGGTATGGAGCTCCCAGTAGTGAGCCTTAAATCAGTTATCTAAACGTCACTTGATAACCCAGTGAAATCCAGCAAACATCAAAATATGAATTTCCCAGCTGTTCTCTGATTGATTCTGAAAGGCACCAGCGTGCTGCTAAAGACCCCAAGGCTTCTTTAGAGGGTGTCTCATTGCTAATGACTTATTGGTGAACAATGGATGCATTCTCCTAGCAGTTTCACTTTTAGCACGATGGCCTTAAACTGCAGCTTCTGAAGGTACCAGCGACATATATTCAAACCAGACTCACTGCATTCCTGGAAAAAAAAGTCAGTTCACTTTTAGTCGGAGAGCTTTTTCTAATTTATATGTGATCCTATAAGTTCTTATTTTTATTTAAGAGCTTATTTTATTTATTATTTTTAATCAATTATATTCGTCAAGCATTTATTGAGTGTGTACTATGTGCCAGGAACAATGCTAAGCATTGGGGACACGATGGGGAAAAACACAAAGGCAATCCCTAATCTTATGAAATTTATCACATTCTAAAAGCAAAGCTGAGGGGAAAACAAAGTAACAGAAGTCGTAATAAATAATCTGAAGGAAATTACAGGGGTTGATGTAAAGAAGGATGAGGAAGATCTACTTTAGTTAGAATGGAAAACAAAAGCCTTCACAACTGTAATCACATAGATTGCAAATTCTCAAGCCTGAGTTTATGTGTAAAATTCCGGTAAAGGGTTTTATATCTGTTATATTTTTAATTACCCTTCATTTCATAATAAATATTTTACAACAAGCATCTAGTTCATTAACAATTGCAGTATAGTCAATATCCATAGCATTGGAATTCATATTTTATTTAATGATTAGAGGTAATGAGAAATTATGACATTGGTGTGTTTCAAACTTGTTCATTTTGCAAAGTGCGATTTAAGCCAGGTGCACAAACACGTATTAGCCACAAGATGGCGCGGTTGCTATTTACAGAGAGTGCTGGGGCAGGGGCATATTGGACTTTTTGAGCAGAATTATTCACACACACACATTCCGTTTCTCTTTCCACCGAATAAAGAAGAAAATGAAAGCGGATGAGAAAACAAAGACATTTTTGAAAATACTTGACTGAGTTTTTAGAAAAAAAGTTTCCCCAGACTTATCTATGAAAACCAAAGTTGACTGGGTTTGTGGCCCGTCTTAGAGGGTCTGTTCTACATAATGATCACAAGTGATCTGAATGCATCAATTCCTAAAAAAAAAATTTGCCACCAGTACAACCTTTTTCCCTTTCACCAAGACCAAAAAAAAAAAAAAAAAGTTTTAAAAATTAAAAAAAGTAGGGGGTGGGAAGACCTTGAACTTTGGTCACTTTAGGGGCCCAGTGTTTTTTAGCACCTACTTCTCTAGGTGTCAGGCCCTGGGAACAAACTTCTATGCTTTGTCCTGCTTCTTCATGGGCTCCCACGCCCCACCTGGCCCTGCCCCACCTGCATCTCCAGGCACGTTCCTGTCTAAATTATATTCATTTTCATCCTCTGGGTTAAAGAAAACAATCGCCATGCTTCATTTTTTGGCTAGTTCCCTCTGCTTATGTGAACCTTTTTCTTGTTTATTTCTGTTTCTGTAAATAAAGTTCAAGAACTCCTTGGGTTGGCTTTATGATTTAGCATTTGAATTTCCATTGTTCTTCCGATTAGATTATGATTTTCCCTTTCATAGGGACCCCCCTGTGCCCGCAACCCCGCCTCACTCCAGCCCATTCCCACCCCAGCAACTGGCTCTAAACCTCACCTACCCTCAATGATTTATATGCTAAAATTCTTACCTTGGCCTTCATGGGATTTTCATCCCTAGGGAACTACAAAGATTTCTCAAGGCTACTCTTGCTCAGCATGCAGCTCAGATAAATTTCAATTTCATTCTGCCCCAGCATTAGAGCGGATAACCCGATTCTCACATTTTGCTAACTGATTCTCCTCGCAGTGTGGAACCATGATGAAAATAAGAGCAGAGCAAATTTACTCTGTTTTAGGCAGGTTTCTTGGTGTTGGGTGAAAATAGCTCATCCTTTTTATGTGGCATGTTGGAGCCTACCCAGCTAGCATAAAATCAGAGACCCAGGCAGCTAGTCCTGACACCTTCACATCAGCTGTGACCTTGGCCACGACCTCCTTGGGCCGTGGAGTCCTCCGTCAAATGAGGACCTCAGAAACATGCTCCTGGAAGCCCCTCTAGTTCTAACCTTTTATAATTCTGTAAATTAGCGGGTACATACTCTGCCCAAACTCCTCCAACATAGTTTTTGTTGACTCCTAACTAATATGAGCAGGGCTGCTTTAGCGGGAGATGGAGGGGTGGGGTGCAGGGGAGAGGGGAGTCTGGGAGAAGGGTGGGGCTCAGCCCCCATCACCCTCTTCTCCAAATCCCGTCTTCCCTGCAAAAGTTCCCGTGGGATTACAAAATCAGGAATAACACCTCACCTATTAAGGTGATTTACTGACTTTTTTACAAAAGCCATTTTTAAAATTCTATTTGGAACAATGACAGGAATAAACAAAATAAGTACTGAATGATACTAAACATCATAGCAATTTAACCTTCAAAGAATTTATAGGTCTGTTAGTGACATTTCTGCTTGACAAAGAATAAATGAGAGACAGCTGCTCCCGAGGGCATGCACAGAATACCATTCCTGGCTTCCCCAGCTTCCCTAGGCCAGCGGTTCGCAAACTTCAGGCAGGTGCCAGCTTGTTCTTGAGGTCTGGTTTACACCACTGATTGCCAAGCCCAACCCGCTGCAGTTTCCCATTCCTCAGTTTACGTATCTACCAAGTTCCCAGTTGATGCCGATGCTGCTGGTCCTAGAAGTGCCCCTGAGAGCCACTGCCCTAAGTGGAGCAGGTGCCTGGCTGTACACATTTCTCTGTTCAGGCTGCTTGTTACCTGTGCTTTGTGGCAGAATAATGTTCCCCCAAACACCTGAGTTCTCAGAACATGTAAATACGTGCATTATGAGACAAAAGGGATTTTGCAGATGCATTAAATATCTTGAGACGGGAGATTATCCAGGATTTCCTGGGTAGATCTAACCAGAGGGAGGCAAAAGGGTCAATGTGAGGAAAAGGAGATGTGGGAACAGAAGCAGAGCTTGGTGTGACGTCAGGAAGGAGCCACGAGCCAAGGACTGCAGGAGCCTCGAGAACTGGAAGACGCTGTAGGGGAGAATCTGTTTCCTTGCCTTTTCCAGCTTCGTTCCGTTGAAAGTCTGGATTGGGATAAAGTCTCTTCATCTGCAGACTCAGTAATTTCTCCCATTTCCAGTCCCTTTTTAGGAACATTTATTTTTTTTTTCCAGTTGTGTCTTTATCACTTTTGCTCTAAATGTTCTGCTTCCGTCCTCACGCACACCCCGGTTGCAACATGCTCCCTTTGTCCTGCACGTTGGTTGTGCTGACGGCCTCTCACCATCTCACCCGTTGCAGGTTCTCCTGCACTCTGGAAGCGCTTCCATCGTCCTTCTGCACCATGCCAGCTCCACCGCTGGTCTTCCATGACGGGCCTACGTCCCTTCCCACGGGCAGCTTGCTAACTTGGCATCTGTCCTGTAGTCTTTCTATGTCAGCCTGTTTTTTCCATAAGATTTCTCATATCACAGAAACTTTTTTTTTTTTTTGCATATTTTTGAAGATGCCAAGTGTTTTCTTCTGTTTCCCAGAATCGGTGGTTTTCGGAAGTATGCTTGCACCGCAGTTAGTATGCTGCTCTCTTTTCTGGTTCTGCTGTATTGATCTTGATTTTCCTTTGCTCATCCTGGAATGTAGGAGATCTAGTCAAATTGTCCCGCTCCCAGCCCTGCCCACTGTCTGTCCACGTGTGGGTAGTTGCCCATTTTTAGACGTGTTGGAGAACATGGGAAGGTGCATGGCTCTTGGACCAGTTGCCAGGATGTAACTGAAACCAAGCTCCTATGATTCTGCCTCTGCCAGCTGTTTTTCTGCTGTTCTGAACTGAAAGAACACACAGAATCTATAATCTCCTACTAAATTGTACTTCTTTTATTATTATTTTTGCCTGGAAAGCTTTTAATGACAATAAATTAACTAGTATTCCTTGAGTCTTCGACTTTGTGCTGGGCACTGATCTGAATGCTTTAGGTGAATTAATTATTTAAATCTTTGCAATAACTTTGTTAGTTAGGTACCTTCCTTCAGAGAGATGAAGAAATAAAGGAAGAGAGAAGTTAAGAAATTCTCCCAAAGTCACGCAGGCAATAAACAGTAGAACCAGGTTTCAAACCTAGGTAGTTGTCTTAAGCAGTCTTAAACAGATTGTCTCTATCTGAACCATCTTATTTTGAAAGACTTGGGAAATTTCACCGATATTGTGTAAGTGGTAGAAAGCGCAGGCCTGGCATGAGAATGGACTTGGAGTCGGTGGCCATCCCGGGCCTTCCAGAGTAGGTGTTTTCCTAAAGACATGCCCACGTTCTGCTCAGTGTGTAAATTTGTAAACCGGCCCATTCATACCCTTTAGCAATGTCTGATTTACAGAATTTACAGAATTAGAGGGACTGAATATATGCTTTCTAAATCATTCACTATTATATCCTCATATTGAGCACTTAGGAGGAAACGTGTTTGTGTGCATTTAATGCTTCTTAAATTGTGCCTATTTTAAGAACCAGTGAGTAGAAAATTTCTAATAAATCCTTGATTCTTTATTGTTGATGAAACATACATAATTACACTCTGTGAGAACAGACGGCTTGAAGATTTTCCCCACCCCATCTTAGGATAAGGCAATGGGCAAGGTTTTTTTGCAATTTAAGTTGGAAGTCTCTTTCAGATGAATCACAATATCTAAGTTCCAGGCCTCAATATTGTAAAACAATAAACCAAATATCTCAAACATATGCTTCTACCAAGTAGTAAATATATTTCTCATATTAGACTTCATAACCTGCATTTCTCTTTTCTGCCTGCACCACCCTTTGCTTAGGGGCCTAGAATTCTGTACTGTCCAATATGGTAGCCACTAGCCAAGTGTGGCTATTTAAATATCAATTATTCAAAATTAAATAAAATTAAATATTCAGTTCCTGGATTATACTAGCTGCATTTCAAGTGCTCAATAGCCACGTGTGACTGACAGCTGCCGTATTAGTCAGTGCAGATATGGAACATTTTCATCCCCACGGAAAGTTCTGTCGGACAGAGAGCTGCCTTCAATGTTGCACTAACTGGCAGGTGCAAACTATTCATGAACAATGGAAAGAATTCCTCTTTTATAGTTCGATTCCAAGGATTTGAGAACTGGAAGAAATATTGGAGTTTACCTAGTTCCTTAATGGTGATGATACTAGCTAGAGTTATAATGTCTGGGACATGTAGTTGGTCAATAAATGGCAATAGATGTTTGCTGAGTTGAATGAATGATGATTTGGAGTTTATAGTGTGCTCATGTACAGACTCTCTCACTTGATCCTTACCAAAACCCTGTGATGGGCTGGGATGATAATTCCATGTTAAAGATGAAGAATCTGAAGTTTAGAGAATTTATATGATTTGGCCAAATATTAAACCAGCAAAATTAACAGATGAACTCACAACCACGTCTTAGTCTAAATTTAGAGAGAAAGTTGAGGTATAGAACAGAGAGGTTCTGTTATATTTTCAAGAACACACAGCAGTTGGGAGCACTAGAACCCAGGTCTCCCGAACGTGAGCTCAGTATCTTTCTGTTTTACTGTGACATCACATGTAACTTTGGAACGTATTTTTTATTTATTTATGTCAGAATTCTTTGTGGTTATTTCCCATCTTTATTTCCTTATCTGACTCTGAATTTGTGACTCTGGTAATAATCTTCTAGAAGCTGCCTTCAAAATATTGGTATATGATACTAATAATAACCTGTATTATTAGGTCTTGCTATATGCCAAGCTCTATTCTAAACACTTTACATAGATTATTTCATTAAATCTTTTTCAAAGCCCTATGAGTTAGATTCTATTACCATTGCTTTTTCCTGGGTAGGGAAACTGAGGCATGGGTAATTTATTCACAATTAACAATACAAACCCCTGTGATGTGAGTCCAAAGCCTAAGGGAGGGAATCCTATGAGACTGGACAAAGAGACATGTTCCCAGAGTACAGTTGGAGGTTTGTGGGAGGGAAATCTGAGAAACACACAAAAACACCCCCCAGAGAAAAAAATGCCTCACAGAACGAGAAGTAGTTTAAAAACATCCTCCATGTCCATGGACAGAAAATCCTGATACCAGATCATGGCAGCACCAGCTACATAGAGCTGTGACCCTCTCACCTGCCTGTCACCCTCTAGTCCCAGGTCTGGAGGGGCAAACCCACCCAGTGAGGACCAGGACACTGAGAATCTGCCCTCCCTCTTTACAGACTTCAGCAAAGCTAAAAAGAGCAAAAAGCTCTACTGAGTCCAGGGACTGAGAATCTCTACAATCAGATAAGGGTTTGGAGTTTTGATTCTTGCAGATTCCTTGAACTGAGATTGTTTGGTGAACAGGAAGTACTGGTGAGATTTTGTAATTATCTGAGAGTGACCCCTGAGACTTCTGAGAAGTGATCAAGATTTCATCTAAGGAATGAATAGGGGAAAATAAAGTTGTCTTCTGCCCTCACATTGTTGAGCTCAGCTGTATAAGAAAATGGTTACAGAAGTTACAATGAGAAGTTTGTCACCATTCAGGTGTTAGAAACTTCTAATTTTATCCAGATATGTACTCAGCTCAATTTACCAGCTCTCAGATTAGAGGTTGTGCTATTTTAAAAGCCGGAGGGGAAAATCTTTAACGATCTATGCTGCCCAACTGCCTCCGAGAATAGTAGCAACGAATGGATTCCTCACAACACAAATTTGGAGAGATTGCTCATAAGAGCCTAGTGTCTATGGCCAGACCCCTGTGAGAAGCTGCTTTGCCTCGAGATGCCCAACTTTGGAAATTAACCAAATGTACATGGAACAGAGGAAAGGTTTGCCTTTCTCAGGTATTCTGAGACCCAGGCCCCTGAAGCAGAAACTTCATGTACCAATTCACTTGGTGAGTTCATATCCATCAGCAAGCTAAGTACAAGTAAGTTGTATCAGGCATTAAAAGAGATAAACGTTGTGGAGCAAAAAGGACTCATATTGTTGGTGGGAATGCAAAATGGTACAGCCACTTTGGAAAGCAGTGTGGCATTTCCTCACAAAGCTAAATATACTCTTTTTTTTTTTTGAGACAGAGTCTCACTTTGTTGCCCGGGCTAGAGTGCCATGGCGTCAGCCCAGCTCACAGCAACCTCAAACTCCTGGGCATAAGCGATCCTCCTGCCTCAGCCTCCTGAGTAGCTGGGACAACAGGCATGTGCCACCATGCCCGGCTAATTTTTTCTATATATATTTTTAGTTGTCCAGATAATTTTTTTTTATTTCTATTTTTAGTAGAGACGGGGTCTCGCTCAGGCTGCTCTCGAATTCCTGACCTCGAGCGATCCACCCGCCTCGGCCTCCCAGAGGGCTAGGATTACAGACAGGCGTGAGCTACCGCGCCCGGCCACTAAATATACTCTTAACATACCATCCAGCAATTGTGTTTCTTGGAATTTATCCAAATGAGTTGCAAACTTATTCCACACAAAAACCTGCACACAAATGTCTATGGAAGCTATAGTCATAATTGCCATAACTTGGAAGAAACCAAGATTTCATTTAGCAGGTGAGTGGATAAATAAACTGTAGCACATACAGATAATGGAATATTATTCAGCACTAAAAAGAAATGAGCTACCAAACCACGAAAAGACATGAAGATCCCTTAAATGCATATTGCCAAGTGAAAGAAGCCAAGTTGGAAAGGCTACATACTGTCATACTATAAGACATTCTGGAAAAGACAAAACTGTGGAGACAGTAAAAAGATCAGTGGTTGCTGGGAGTTAGGGAGGAGGGAGAGATGAATGGGCAGAACACAGAGAATTTTAAGGGCAGTGAGACTACCCTGAATGATGCTATAATGGTGGATACAGGGCATTATATATTTGTCAAAACCCACAGAATGTATGACACCAAGAGTGAACCCTAAAGCAAACATGGAGTTTGGGTGACAATGATGTGTCAATGTATGTTTACCGATTATATCACATGTACCACTCTGGTGGGGAATGTTGACAGTGGGGGAGGCTGTGTGTGTGTGTGTGTGTGTGTGTGTGTGTGTGTGTGTGTGTGTGTTGGAGGAGTAGGGAGTATATGGGAACTTCCTGTAGTTTCCATTTAATTTTGCTGTGAACCTAAAAATGGTCTAAAAATAGTCTATTAAAAATAAATTAATTTTTAAAAAAGATAAAATAGAGCAGGAAGCAGCTAGGATCTGTCTCCTTCTCTTTATCTCTGACCTTCTGTTTCTGGTTCTCTCCTTTCTTTTGTATCATTTGGTTGCAACGGAAAATGGAAGTTGGGAACTGGAAATAGTCTGGCCTATTGAGTGTCTGACTCTGTCTAGAGCTGTGGTCCCCACGCCCCAGGCTGGCATCAGTCCACGGCCTGTTAGGAACCCAGCCACACAGCAGGAAGTGAGCCCTGGATGAGCCAGCGAAGCTTCATCTGTATTTACAGCCACTCCCCATCACTCACATCACCACCTGAGCTCCACCTCCTGTCAGATCAGCTGAGGCATTAGATTCTCATAGGAGCGGGAACCGTACTGTAAACGGTCCATGCGAGGGATCTAGGTTGCGGCTCCTTATGCCTGATGATCTGCGGTGGAGCTGAGGCGGTGATGCTAGTGCTGGGGACTGTCTGAAAATACAGCTTATCATTAGCAGAGAGGTTTGACTGCACGATGAATGTAATGCGCTTGAATCATCCCCAAATCACCCCCCACCCTGCTCTGTGGAAAAATTGTCTTCCATGAAACCCATCCCTGGTGCCAAAAAGGTTGGCGACTGCTGGCCTAGAGGACGCAGAGAGTCTCTGCCCCACCACTGCCCAGCTGCAGAGTCGAGGGAGAGAACTGGACTGATTCCAAATTGTATAGCAGAGGCTGGAAACTGAATTCTGCCCACAGGTGTATATTGTTGGCCAGAAATTTATTTTATTTTTTAATTTGAACTACTTGCCAAAATTTAAAACTGGTAAGTTCCACTTAAAAACTTAACATTTCTGGCTCCCTCTTTTAAAACACTAGAACTAGCAACATGGAGCCCAGATTTCCAGCAAGCAATACTTGGCTAAAGCCTAGCCATTTCATTTATATTCCCTCTCTGGCTGTGAAGGCAATGAGGTCTGAGACCCCTGTTTGTAGTGGGTTGTGTCTATTTACACAATAGCCTAGAAGTAGATATGTATTTTTTATTTTTTGTTTTTTTTTGAAGGTGGAGTCTTGTTCTGTCACCTTGGCTAGAGTGCAGTGGCACCATCCTAGCTCACTGTAACCTTAAACTCCTGGGCTCAAGCCATCCTCCTGCCTCAGCCTCCTAATTAGCTAGGACTATAGGCATTTGCTACCATGCCCAGCTAATTTTCTTACTTTTTGGTATAGATGGAGTCTTGCTATGTTGCCCAGGCTGGTTATGTGCATTTTTTAAACTATAAAATTCAATTAGAATATGAAAAGCATAAATTAGGATATAACATATCTGTTGTTCCCTATACACAAATTCTGGAATCTTCTAAAAAGTAGAAATTTGTAAATGTGTCAATATCACACGAGTCTCTGTTACACGGGGAGGCAATGAACGTGCAGGAGGTAGCAGAGCTGTGCCAAGAATCAGGGGACCTGAAGTTTTACTTCTGTTTCAGCCTTAAGTCATCTGGGTGACCTCAGAAGAGTCACTTTAATCTCTTGGGCTACAGTTTTATTATTATAATAACATTAGAGATTGATGTAGCCAATGTGCCCCCAAGAGTGTTTCTTACAACACCTATCTCTTGAAAGAGTACTCGTGAAAACAGGGTCCCTTTTCAAACAGTTTGGGAATGATGTGTCTTTTATCTGGCTTTGGAAGACAACCCTTGCACACCGGCATATTTAGGAGGGGTCCTATAGGCATGAAACTTGGTTAACTTTGTTTAATCTAGTGCATTTTGCAAATCTGCTTGAAAAAAAGAACATACTTCTAGAAGATAGCATCTATTAGCATTGCTCAGAACTTACATCCTGCGGCACACACTTTGATGAGCCACAGCTACACTGAGATCCCTCCAGCCCGAGGGTCCAATGGTCCTGGGAAGGGTTTTAAGTACAGTTTTAGAATTTGAGGGCTTTGCGTTTTATGATATTTCTATTATAATTAATTCACTTGAATTTTATCCATTTTTTTTTTCCTGGAGATAACATTCTATTTTTCTCCCTTGCTAACTATTAAACAAATTAGCAATGGAAGGTATGTTCTCTTTGCGTTATCTGAATTTGGTTTTCCACGGTCTTCCTTCTCTGGATGTAATGGGTGCTCATCCCTTTCCAAGTGACCATTATGCTGCTGAAATATTGAAGTCTGGCAAAAGCAGAGCTGTTGTGGAAACATTAAGAAAACATAATTACCCTACAATGGCACCACCTGATTTGCATATTGTTGAAATGCATCTTGACCAGAGAAGAAACAATTTTCAGAAAATATTTTCTGTGTCATGATTTCCATCCTCTTTGTTTCCCTTACACACATGGGGCTGATCAGAATGCTTTATTACACAAATTTGAAATAAAGCAAGATTTTTAAAAATCGACTTTCCATGAATGAGGCAAGCTTAATCTTTTATGGTACCCCAAGGGTGATGTTCGGGAGCCCTGAAAATTGTAGCTCCTTCTGGAGCACTAAATTCCTTGAAAGAGCTCATGGAAATGCTACTTCCTCCCAGATGATGTGAGACTGCACGCAGGCACGGAAGAGCAACCCTGTGAGCCTATTTCATCAGGTATTAAGCAAACCATTCAGTGTTATAGGATGAATTTAGATTTATATCTCCAAAACAGTCTGAATGGGAACATTCAAATTCATCATAGAGCTCCATTTTTTTTTTCCAACAAAAGTAGAAGTAGAGTAGAACACTGCAGGTATTCTTTTCAGTGTTCAATATCAACTCTCCTTGTTGCCTTTTCTAAAGCACTCAATGGCGAGGGATTTGGCACTGACAGTGAGTGACTTTTGCAGTTGCTTTAGTTCACCTTCAGCAGACTAGAGGATTACTCTTGGCTCAGAAAGAGACTTGAGTCTTGCATCTAGAAAGGATTTTGAAACAAATAAACCACAAATAAGGAGTCCCGACCATTAAGATAAAATTTGATAGGGATGTAGGCATATAGTCTTTTACTAAAGTTCAAAGAAGTCAATTGCACAAATGCACAATGGATATCTGGACCAGGGAACTTCAGTTAATCACACGCTCATTTTAAGCCAGCAAGTTCTTAGGTTTTATTAATAAAGACACACTATTTAATAAATATGGAACATTTCTGTCCCACTACTTTCCACACTGGTTAGACCAGATCTGGACTACTAGTTTGATCCCAAGTACCATATTTTCATAGGGACAGTGATGAATCAGAGAGTATGTTGAAGAGGTTGATGGGGTGGGGTGGGGGTGTCTAGAAACCCTGACAGTTTGCAGAGTGTGAACTCTCTAAGGCAGGGGTTAGGTCTTGATCATCTTTGTATCCCCAGTAGCTGGAAGGATTGAGAATGTGTAGCCCCAAAAGAAAAGGCTTAAGGGAAAAATGACATCTGGCTATGATGTGGAAGAAGAAAGTAACTTTCTCACTTTACAAAGAAGAAATAGGGCCAGTAGTTGCAGATTATTGCTATGTGATACTGTAGTATACTATATTTTAAATCATAATGTCAAATGCTCTAAGAAAACTCAGTCTTGACTGAAATTTTCCACTCTTTCCTCCTCACCCTATTGGCTGCCAAAGACCCGTGATATTTCTCAATGCAAAAAGACCTCACGTGGATTTTCATGGATTGATGTAGACTTACAAAAATGCCTTTTATGATTTCTCCCCTTCCTATTGCTTCAACTAAATTCCTTAGAATATCTTTGTTATTTTGTATATTATCTCTCTCCTTCTATTCCCAAACTACTCCAATGATAAGCAAAATTTGGATCACCAAGTCACAAGAAGCTGAATTAATAAGTGATACGGTAAATCCAGGAACAGCAAAGGATGAGGTGAGGCCTCTGCTCAGACTCCCTTCATGCACCTTTGCTGTGTGGGTTGCTATGATGACTGGCAAAAGCTACTGCAAATATTATACAACTTCAGCCAAAAACTATTTGTGAAGGTAGTTTTTACTCCCCAGTTGGGCCTGGATTTGACCTTGGCATGATTCCTATTGCATCAGAATGCCATGTGTTAATGAACCCTCTCAAGATACTTCCAAATAGTTGCTGTCTTATTTTTCAAGTAACCTTAGTTCCTCAAAGGCCCACAACCTCGAGAAGATGACAGTGGGCAGGCTGATGTGTATGTGTCCATAGCTGTAATACAACAAACACATAGGAGAAAGCTAATAAACAGTTTGAAGCTTCTAAACAATTAGAATAGGCAAATAATGTCAGGGGAGTGATCTCCTGACCCTGGAAATCTTTAAGCAAAGAGCCAGAAAGTCTAGCCATAGCAGTGAGGAGTCTTATAATGTAAGGCTGTGGTCCCCAACCCCCAGGGGTGTGGACTGGTATTGGTCCATGGCCTGTTAGGAACCAGGCTACACAGCAGGCAGTGAGCGGCTGGTGAGCAAGTGAAGCTTCATCTCTATTTACAGCCACTCCCCATTGCTCGCATCACCGCCTGAGCTCCGCCTCCTGTCAGATCAGCAGCAGCACGAGATTCTGCACTATGGTGAGTTGTATAATTATTTCATTATATATTACAATGTAATAATAATAGAAATAAAGTTCACAATAAATGTAATGTGCTTGAATCATCCTGTAACTATCCTCTACCGCCACCCATGGTCTGTGGAAAAATTGTCTTCCATGAAAACAGTCCATGGTGCCAAAAAGTTGGGGACCACTGATGTAAGGGACATTGGACTAATGAACTGTTTCTAAATTTCATATTATGCCAAATCACTACAAAGCCCAATAATCAAACAGCCAAAACACAGAAAGTGTAGAAGTCCCTCTGGCTGCTACCCATACAGTAAACCAATTTTCCAGTCCAATGCGAATGGCTGGTTCCATTTCTCTCTCGAACCTTGAGAGAAACATCTATGATCATATGACCCAGAAAGAAGAAAGACCTGGACCGCTTTATCCTGGGGACCAAGAACCTTCTAGTCTCAAGAGATCAAAGTTTCTGGGAACAGATGGCAAAAAATATTGGGGGGGGGGACAAGATGATGTTCAGCAAGCATTTACTCAGCTCCTGCTTTGTACCAAGGATTGTGCTAGAGACACTTCAGGAGATACGGAGATGAACATACAGTTCCTCGCCAACAGTCTAGTTTGGGAGACAAACACACAGGAAGTGAAATCATCTCTAATTCTTATCCTCCCCTCATCCCTTCAAGAAACTAACAGCTCAAATCATGAATGCTGTCTCTAAAGAACAGCTTTCCCTCCTCCTTTCACTTCCCTCCTCTCCCTTGACTAGTTCAGATTTTTTTTTTTGTACTTCTGAGCCAACTATCTCCTACATAGTCTTCAGATCTCCAAACTTTCTATTTCTAATACTTTTAACACTGCCACCACCACATGCATCGTGTCATTCACATTTAAAAAATTTATTCTGACTCCCTACATCCTCCTCCAAACAGTCCAAAACCCTAAGTGTGGTATTCAAGTCTTGCAATTCTCTGCTCCAAATTATTTTCTACCATTACCTCTGGACGCACTCTGTGACATTATTTGGATGCCTGCAACACCTGGCCATCTCCAGGCCTTTTCTGATTGTTGCCTCTGGATGGAGCCCCTGGACCACCACCCTTCAGGTCCAGTTCAAATTCCATTTTCCCAAGAAGCTGATCTTAATTCTCTCACCTAGACGTAAATACTCCCATGTCTTAAATAACCAGTAGTGCTTGATTGTCCTCTTTTTTTGAGACAGAGTCTCACTTTGTTGCCCGGGCTAGAGTGAGTGCCGTGGCGTCAGCCTAGCTCACAGCAACCTCAAACTCCTGGGCTTAAGCGATCCTCCTGCCTCAGCCTCCCGAATAGCTGGGACTACAGGCATGCGCCACTATGCCCGGCTAATTTTTTTCTATATATATTTTTAGTTGGCCAGATAATTTGTTTCTATTTTTAGTAGAGACGGGGTCTCGCTCTTGCTCAGGCTGCTCTTGAACTCCTGACCTCGAGCGATCCACCCGCCTCGGCCTCCCAGAGGACTAGGATTACAGGCGTGAGCCACCGCGCCTGGCTTGATTGTCCTTCTCTTATGGCACTTTTCACAGTATAGCCTGAAATATATTTATCTGTACAGAGTAAAATCAAAATAGAAGTTATTTTAACTTTAAAAAATGCATTTAATAATAAAAGAAACATGAATGATCTATTTTAGTTTTTTAATTTGTGCAACTTTATGAGGTACATGAGAAAATTTGTTATGTGTATATAATGTATAGTGATCAAGCCAAAACATTTGGGGTGCCCACCACCTGAGTATACTTTGTTAAGTACAATCATCTCACTCTGCTATAAATCATTGGATTTATTCCTTTTATCTTACCATATGTTTGTACCCTTTAACCCTCTTCCCTCCATCCTCCCCCTGTCCCCCTCCTCACCCTTCCCAGGCTCTGTTACCTATTTTTCCACTATCTTCATGTGTTTAAATTTTTTTAGCTCCTACATGTAGGTGAGAACATGCAATATTTGTCTTTTTGTGCCTGGCTGATTTCACTTAAGATAATGACCGTCAGTTCCATCTATGCTGCTGCAAATGACATGATTTCGTTCTTTTTATGGCTGAATAGTATTCCATTGTGTACATTTATCACATTTTCTTTATCTGTTCATCCATTGATAATGATCAATCATAAATTTGGGTAGAGTGGACTATTTTACATGCTGTTCCATTCAATGGGTATATGCTCTGGAATGAGCCCAAGATGGGAGATAAGAGTAACCTGCTCTACCCTCGGTTGGTCCCAGTCCCCATGGACATGTTGTAATATAAACATGTATCTTAAACACTAGTCTCACACAGTTTACCAAGATGTTCCCACAGTGCACCCTGACTACAGAGGTGGGGACGTGGCTTGGGTGGACCAAACATAGTTCTCATGGCACGGATAGCACTGAGAATCACCTAACAATTTCATTTTCCTCTGCCTGGGCAACTAGGAAAACAGCAAGCCAGTTAACGCCTTCACACAGTGTAAAACCAAAGAACTGAGGATCCGCTCTAACCACTGGAAAAGCTAGCTGCGTTGGGCTTTTTGAGCAAGATATCTTGGTCTTGAACATGGATAAGACCTTTCTTTGGGACCTCAAGAAGAATGCTCACTATCGGCATTTTTTTTTCCTTCTCATGCTGGCTTTAGAATCTAGCCTCTGCAAACTAGGTAACTCCATGACACATGTCTTATCTCTTTAACTGGAATATGACTCGAGTTTTAGAACCATGTCTTTGTACTCTCTGAACAATATCCAATGCACCTTGGGCACTTAATAGGTGTCTATTGATTGAGGGAATGAACAGACTCTTAATCTTGAAGATGCCACAGTTAGGTATATATCCTTTGGCCTTTTTGATTTTTCAAATTCCAGGAGCAATGATGCCTTGAAACTGCCCCATCCATACTCTCTCACAAAATCCATGTGGGACATTTGTAAAGTGGTTAGTA
Source organism: Lemur catta (assembly GCF_020740605.2). Classification (NCBI taxonomy): domain Eukaryota; kingdom Metazoa; phylum Chordata; class Mammalia; order Primates; family Lemuridae; genus Lemur; species Lemur catta. The sequence continues at coordinate 14,601,342 of NC_059145.1, read as the reverse complement.
GAAAGCAAGGATCTCACTGTGACCACAGAATAGAGGGAGGCTAACCTCCCACCTTTTCTCTCAACTGCCCCCCTACAGGGTGAAACCAGTTGTCTTTATTTCCTGAGAATAACACTTTAACTAAAGGGACTGAGACACATTTTCCTGATAGACAAACCAATACCAGAGAGTGTACGTGCCAAAATACCTAAAGGAGTTGGTGAACTGCAAGCTCTGCATTCCAGAGGTGCTTTTTCTCTGCTCTAAGGTATAGGATGCATCACATAAAACTGCTTCATATTAGCTATGGAGAACATGGCACAGCTGACTGCTGTTCCCTTATTTGCCAACTTGTGGATCAGCCATTTGTCATTCGGATGCACAAAGTGGGCTGTATTGCAAATGAGGTGAAGTCACTCAAGCCATATTTCAGTTAAGAATAAGATATTGTCAACTCATTGAAAATGTATGAAAATAAATCCATCTGAGATATATATATATATATTTTCTCTGTTCCAGCAGGACACGATAAAAATGTCTCTGGGAAAATTTTATTATTGACAAAAAGCAGAAGATGACAGCCCATGGTGTAGGGTTGCAGAGCACATAGCCCAGAGGTTATGTCTCCTCTCCACTGCAAATAACTCTACTTTTTTTCCCCCTTTGATCCATCCAGTTGAACGACAGAGTGTTAGAATTGGAAGGGGTCTATTCTATTCTTTGCCAAAATTTTGAACCTGAAATTCACAAACTTTATAGGTCTTGAAGCCTGTAAAACTTTGAGTATTTTTTTGGCATAAAGCTTCTACAAGACATTCAAAGAGGTCCGTGAGCCCCAAATAATATACACACACCCACATTTTAAATTGTGGTATAATACACACAAAATTTCCCATCTTAACCATGTTTAAGTGTACAATTCAGCAGTGTTAAGTAGATTCACATAGTTGTGCAACAAATCTCCAGAATTCTTTTCATCTTGCAAAATTAAAACTCTGTGTCCATTAAATAACAACTCTCTATTCTTCCCTCCCCTTAATCCCAGCAACCACTATTCTACTTTTTGTCTCTGTGAATTTGTCTCGTATATGTAGAATGATATTAATAACTTATTTTTCTTTTTGTCACTGGATTATTTGATCTAGCACAATGTCCTCAAGGTTCATCCACATTGTAGTGTGTGTCAGAATTTGCTTCCTTTTTATGGCTGAATAATATTCCACTGTATGTATATACCACATTTTGTTTATCCATTCATCTGTTGATGGACACTTGGATTGCTTCTAGCTTTGGCAATTGTGAACATGGGTATACAAATATCTCTTTGAAACCTTGCTTTCAATTCTTTTGAGTTATATACTGAGAGGTGGAATTGCTGGATCATATGGTCATTCTATTTTAACTTTTTAAAAGAACTGCCCATGCTATTTTTCATAGTGGCTGCACCATTTTCCATTCTCACCAACAGCACAAAAGTGTTATAGTTTCTCTATATTCTCACCAACACTACTTATTTCCTGTTTTGTTTTTTTTAAAAATGATAATAGCTATCTCAATTGGTGTGAGGTGGTTGGTATTGCATTGTGGTTTTGATTTGCATTTCCCTAATGATTAACGTTATTGAGACTCTCTTCATGTGCTGGTTGGCCATTTGTATATCTTCTTTGGAGAAATGCCTATTCAAATCTTTGCCCCATTTTCCAGTCATGTTGTTTATTTTTGGTTATTGTTATTGAGTTGTAGGAGTTCTTTATATATTCTGGATATTAACCCCTTTTTAGATATATGATTTGCAGATATTTTCTCCCATTCCATTGTTGTTTCACTCTGTTGATTTTGGCCTTTGATGGACAGAAGTTTGAAATTTTGATATAGTCCAATTTATCCATTTTTACTTTTATTGCCTGTGTTTTTAGTGTCATAGCCAAGAAATAACTGCCAAATCCAAAGTCAAGAAGCTTTCCCCTATGTTTTCTTCTAAGAGTTTTATAGTCTTAGCACTTACAGTTAGGTCTTTGAGCTATTCTCAGCTAATTTTTGTATATGATGGGTCCAACTTCATTCTTTTGGATATGGATGCCCAGTTCTCCCAGTGCCATTTGTCAAATGGTCTTGGCATCCTTGTCACAAATTATTTGACTATATTTCTGGGCTCTCTATTCTACCCAAAATAACAATCTTTAAAGTTAGTTTTGACATTGTATACATAAGGGAATGGACTCCCAGAGAGGAAGGTCTATTGTAAATTATTCTCTGTAAGTTATAGATGTAGGACCAGAGAGCTCAAGTCTCCTGATTCCTAGGTTACTGTGCCTCCCCTAGTGATCCACTGCAATCCATCTCCCACAGTGGACAGTGGTTATAATTTCTTAGGATTATGCATTCTGCCCATTCTTCTTTTGTAATAAAACCAAAATCTTGACCACAGAGGTGGACATATGCCTTAGTCTGAATCAAAATAGTGCTTATTGCAAAGATTATGTTTAAGGATAAACATATTAACAAATTTAATTTTTTTCTTCTTCCTGGGCACACAGAAAAACTTCACAATTTTCTGGTTTCCCTCACTGTTGGTGGAGGGGCTGTTTTTTGGTGGGACATGGGTGGAACCGGCATACACAGCATCCAGGTATGGATTTTAAAAGCTGTTTAAAACATGCTTTATGAACTGCCAACTCTCTCCCCATGTCTTGGGACCTTGGAGGCCGGGTGTTTAGATCAAGTGTCATAAGACGAAGGAAGTTTAGATCCTGAGTCATTTAATGAAGGAGAGCCCTGCTGAAATGCACCGTATACACTTCGTTTGTGTGATTTGAAATAAAGTTTGATCTGCTGAATTGTGGTGATCTGGAGGGTTGTTACATGGTATAGTCAGGGCTATGTTTAGTAATATAGTGGCCCATGCCCCTGGCACAGTGATTGGTCCAAGGGTGGGCATATGATATAAAGACTGCCAAGCAGAGTCCTCGTTTGGAGTATCAGGCAGCTTTGCTGCAGTAACAAACAACCTCTATAACTCAGTGGATCAAAACAACAAACATTTACTTTTCTCTCACACTACGCATCAGCAGCTTCAGGTTGGCTGCTGTGGGTCCAGGCACCTTTCCATTCTGGGGCCCAGGCCAATGGCGCAGCCCCTATAAAGCGCAATCCTACTCTTGTGGCAGAGGAGAAAAGCAAGAGGGCTGGTGGAAACTGTGATGCCCTTTCCCCCCGACCTCACCCTACCACTCCTTCTGCCCTCCACTGCTGCCGCACCAGCCTTCGTGCTACTCCTGAGAAATACTTGACACACTCCTGTCCCAGGGGCTTTGCACATCCGGCCCCTCTGCTTGTACTGCTCTTTCCCAAGAGCATTTACTTCGTCCCTTCCTTCTGATCTTTACTCAAGAGTGACCTTGTCAGGGAGACCTTTCCTGACCCCTTTGTACAATAGTCCTCCCCTTTCCCGGTCACATCTCTATTCCACGGTGGTGATTTGCCTGTATTTGTCAGAGCACTTGTAACCACCTGACCTGTGGCGTATTTATTTATTTCTGTATACTTTAGGAGAGTGGGGACTTGGTTTTATAAACTACTTTATCCCCAGTTTTTGGAACATCGTAAATGCTTGCTATATATCTGTTGTATAAATGAATATATGAAAGAATACAATTATTGATATAGGGATTAATTTAAAACACATAATGTCTATAAAATATACAATGAAAGACTGGGCACATAGTAGGAGATGGTACTATATTATCACAAGGTATTTGTATGCTGAGCCTTACTTCCACCCATGATCCTTCACAGAATAGAGGCCAATCTGGGATAATGTGGCAGCAAGACCCCTTGCTAAGTCCCTGGAGCCACTATCATGAGCAGCTATATCATTGGGAAATTTAGCCCTGAGCTGTGGACAGGAAGATTCTACAGAAGAGAATCCAGGTGTGACAACCTCTTGTCCCCAGCAATGCCCAGCCTCAGCCAGTGACTTGCTTAGACATTAAGTAATGAAAATATCAGGCAGAGACACCCCTGGAAGAGGATTATCGAATTCTAACAGGATGGCTGAAAATAGATAGAAATGTCCCAAATCTATCCTTTAGAGCTACCAGGCACCAGCTGCTACAGAGTGTAGGTGAGAAAGAACCAGAACTGTGACGAGCATCACAGTAAGAAGCATTTGCACAGACTCCGAGGCGGAAGCTGACCGCAGGCCAGCGGTGGTGGAGGTGACTGTTGTCATTATTTAGAATCTGTGAGCCTCAGAAAGACTCAGCCCTCCTCCCTCCATCCCCTCTGACACTAAAATGCCAGTGGTCCTAGTTTTCATATATTCTGAGATTTCACCGGAGCAGCGCGCAGCAACAGCAAGGGGGCGAGGTGGCAGTGTCATCAGAGAGTCTATTATACGTTCTGCCTCACACAGAGAACCTATTGCACATTCTCTGATGACCACACGGGGATATTGTTTACACAGAGCTGCTTTATTCTTGCAGAGATCCCACTGAAGAGCTATAGGGGCCATTTGCTGGCTGGCGGTGGCAGCCGTGGAGGGGGACGTCACAGCCACGTACCTCTCATCTGCTGCCCCTTCTCTCCCACTCACTCCTTCTCTCCTGGGCCTCCCCTGGCTGGCTGCTTTGGGCGCATTTGTGCTCTCACTTTCCATCTGCCTCCTCTTTCTCTGACTCCCAGCCTCCTCCTTCATTTCACCTTTCCCTCTCTCGGCCTCTCCCATCACCTAACATTTATCCAGCACCTGATGTGTGTCACATGCTGGGGCTGGCCCCGGGGCTCTCAGGAAGGTGGCAGGGGCCTGCTTCCCGAGCTCACAGAGTTGACAGCCAGTTGCTGAGTGTGTCTCTTCTGGGAACCAGAAGAGGAGGCAGGAGAGGTGAACTGTGATCTGAGAAGAGGTGCGGAGTAGGGAAGCTTTCTGGAGAGGCATTTGACGGATGAGTTTGGACCTGAAGAGATGGGGTGGCAAGAACCTGTGAGCAGAAAGGACTAATATATACAAACTTCTGAAAGTGGGTCACTGCCAGGGCATAGAGAAAAGCTCAGTTTGGCTTCATAATAGCTTCGTTCCTGGTATGCCTACTCTAAGTCAGGCATGGAGCTAAGTACAAGACACAGGCGATCTCATTTAATCCTTGTCTGAGTCTATGGTGAATAACCCCCTTTAACAGATGGAGAAATTGAGGCCAAAACAAATTGTGTAACCTTATCTAAAGTCCCACAACTGGTTGGTGGTAGAATTAAAAGTTAAACACAGATTCTTAACCACTAGGCTTTACTTACCTCCTCAGGGGAATAGTAGGGAAAACATTTAAAGCAGAGAAGAGACAGCCAGGTGGCAAAGAGTCTTGAATGCCACAGGAGTGCCAAATTTTCTCGGCAAATAATAGGTGGGGGTGGGAGGCGTCTAAAAATGTTTAAGAAAGGCATTAATATGCGCTCTCATTTAATCTTTGTCTTACTCGACTATAAACAGACAAACACACACAAATTACACTCCCTCACCATAGTTCACCGTCTCTTGTCCCTTTCGTGATCCTACAGATCACTGAAGACAGAGGTGGTTCATTCTCTCTTTTCCACACTTCCTTCCTGGTGTCTTCATTACCGTTCAATATTGTGACAAGGACGTTTTAATACAGCTAGTTAAAACAAAGTTCCAGAAATCCATATTTAATCAATGTTGGTCATTGCAGATTTCTGTGGTGGTGGTTTGTTTTCTTTCTAGTGCATTATTTAGTAATGAAGGAACTTTCCGGCTCAGAAATTGTGGGCTAATTATCATTTTCATAGTTATATGGTAAACACATTCCCAAATTGAGATTTTAAATTTTCTAAGAGTCCCCAGGAATTTCATTTTCTTTAAAAACTTGCTTATTACTTATTCATTAAATAGATTTACCCTGAAGTAGATAATATCATTTCTCTCGAGTGCAAATTTCATTACCTTTCCTTGAGGTTAATAGATGAAGTTCAGATATAAACACGCCAAAGAGCTTTTAACTCCCTTGGCATGGCCATTGTCTCTGGGCAGTTACTGGTTGTATTTTAAAATATTCCACTAAAGCTTTGATTAGGGACTTGACCTTTGAGATCCTCAGTGTAGCCCCCAAGGTAGAATGTTAAGTAAAGGACCAGTCTGTCCTTTAGGGAATTGGGACCAGCTATCAACAGTTTCATGTGTTCTATAGATATCTTTGCTTGGGAAGAGGAAAAAGGCATTAGAGTCTGCTCTTATCAAGATGGAACAGGCAAATGCTTCCATTTAAGCTTAAATCAGTTTAAGGTAGCATGAGACCTCCTCATGACAAGCATATGAAAGGAGGAATGAAGGAAGTTGAAAATAAGTGAACATATCCAGGGTGATTCTTAAAACTCTAAATACAAGAGAGATACTTGTGCTGCCTTGCCTTCTTTTCATTTCTGACAGATCCCAAACCTCCCTGGGTTCAAGGGCATGAGACTGTGAATAAGCAATCTGATAATTATACGTCATGTCCAGTAGGAAAATGTCTTGGTTTTAAGATTCATGGTGTGCACTTCCACACATTGGTGGAATATCCAGGCCGCCATGCCACCTTGGAATGCAAAGCGTGTACACTCTTTTCTTCTGCATTAATTCACGTATTGATTGATATGCTCCATCCACATGCAGAACACTGTGATGGCTAATTTTATGTGCCAGCTTGACTGGGCCCTGCATGAGATGCCCAGATAGTTGGTGAAACATTATTTTTATGTGTGTCTGTGAGGGTGTTTCTAGAAGTGATTAGCATTCAGTGGGTTCAGTAGATTCTCAATCTTGGGGGACATCATCCAATCCACTGGGAGCCTGAATAGAACAAAAAAGTGAGGGAGGATTCACTCTTTCTCTCTGCCTGAGAGCTGGGGCATTGATCTTCTCCCGCCCTCAGCACTCCTAATTCTCAGGCCTTCAGACCCTTACTTGAGCTTACACCATCAGCTCTCCAGTTCTCAGGCCTTTGGATGCAAACTGGCACCATACCGCCGGCTTGTCTGGGTCTCCACTTGCAGACAGAAGATCTTGGGACTTTGTAGCCTCCATAATCACACAAGTCAATCACTTGTAATAAATCCCCCTGCCATATGTATATATCTTCTATTTGTTTCGTTTCTCTGAAGAACCCTGACTAATACAAACACTAAATGTTGTTGGAGCAACAGGTGAAATCAGGGATTGGCAACTCAAGGGCCCACGGGATCCTTGGGAGAAACAAATGAGTGACAGAAGGTACTCTCCCATTTTCTGTGAAACATGCAGCCCTCTCTGTCTTTTTTATCTTCCTGCTTTCTCTAGGGACATGAATACAAGAAATATTTCACTTTAACTCTGCTGTAAGAAAAAGACTAGCATAAATAGAAAATAACAACTGATATTTAATCTTTTCAGGTAATAACATAGCTTAATGGACCTGAGGTAAACTGCGAAGTGTGTGCTGGGTAAAAAGGGGCCATTTGTTACTAAGCCTGAGCTGACTGGTGCAGATGGCAAAACAGTATTGCAAGATCTGACATTTTTTTCCCAAGAAAAGTTAGAAATATGGATTTCTATATTGACAATCCAATTTTTTTAAATTAATTAATTAATAATTTTTTTGAGACAGAGTCTCACTCTGTTGCCCGGGCTAGAGTGAGTGCCGTGGCGTCAGCCTAGCTCACAGCAACCTCAAACTCCTGGGCTCAAGCGATCCTCCTGCCTCAGCCTCCCGAGTAGCTGGGACTACAGGCATGCGCCACCATGCCTGGCTAATTTTTTCTATATATATATTTTAGTTGGTCAGATAATTTCTTTCTATTTTTAGTAGAGACAGGGTCTTGCTCTTGCTCAGGCTGGTCTTGAACTCCTGACCTTGAGCGATCCACCCGCCTTGGCCTCCCAGAGTGCTAAGATTACAGGCATGAGCCACCCCGCCTGGCCGACAATCCAATTTTTGAAGCTGGCCACTAATTCAAATTTTTAAAAAATCACATAGGTTTTGGGGAGAAAACATTCGGCATTTTCTGACTCGTGGATCAACAGTTTGAGAAGTCTGGGGTAAATGGATGGTAGGAATGCTGAGAGGGGTGGAAGTGGGGAGGAAAAAAAAATCACTATAGGAACAAGATATCGTCATCATCCTTAGAGCATGAGAGAAGCAGATTTATTCATATGATTTCCTATATCAGACAACGAGAACCTGTCATATCAGAACCATATTCATTTTAGGGTAGTTAAAAAAGATTACTAGAATGATATGTTGGTAATTTGAATTAATTGCATAATGATCCACCACAAATTACAGTAAGTAAAGGAGAAAATAAAAATAAACACTTAGCTGGAACAGATTTGTAGGATGAGCAGAGAATAACAAGTCCAGAGGAAGAGGTGGATGTGGAATTCATAATTTCTATTCTTTCACCCTTTTACTGGAAACATGAAGGGGACTAGCAAAACTACAGGCAAAAAATAGTTATACTTATTGCTCTTCTATGAAGAAATGATTTCAAATTCAGAAATGTCATCAAAGGGTCTTCAAAAGAATCACCCTTCTGGAAATTATTATAAGTCAAATAGTGATTTTATACTCCATTAAAAATTTTGTATAGTTCGTTTGTAACCTTGGAACAGGTAACAATCCCATCCAGTCTTGATTATTTTTATTTGGAAAAGGGTGGTGGACTTGATGGCTTCTGACAATTCTCATAACACTACCATTTTATGAGATTCTATTACCAGAAGTGATGGTTGTCCTATTACAGGAGAAGATGCTTGTCCTGGAAAAAGACCATTTTAAATGAAGGCAATTATAATGGGGACCAAAAATTCACAGCAAATAGTGAAATGTTTGATTGGAACTTTATCTTGAAAAATGAGACCAAAATTACAAAATTTTGTTCCCAAGTTAACAACATTTAGGTTATAAATGCAACTATGCATAAAATGCCAGAATGATCACAGCACGAATCAAGCAGTGATTGATTTGGGGCAAGCATAATTGTCTTCTAATTTGAATGGTAGAGGATACAGTATCCTTTTTTTCATATTTGACTTTCACAGTGTGGTAATCACGATGGGTACTTCTGTAAAAGTGTTTGAAGACTTCAACAATTTTCCCAAGAGCCTCTCTTCATCTTTGATATTTAAATTGTTCTCTTCTGAAGCATCTATCTGTAATCATTTTTGTCTATTTTTCTCTTAATTGTTAACCCATTGGACTTTACTGGGATCCTTATGTGTCAATAGCTTTATGTTCAATTTGAGCAGTTTTCTCTCTTTTTCATAGGCTTTATAAAATCCTGCATTTCGGAGCAAGGTTTATAGGCTCTGCAATTGCTTTGCATTGTTGAAGCACAGAACTGACAAGTCCTCACTAAGGTGCCACCAAACAGACAATAGTCTCTGAGTCTGTGGATAGGGGCTGATTTTGTAAAGAGTCAATTGTTAGTAAACATTTTTGTGCTTCCAAAGCTTTTCCTTCTCCTACTCAAGCAATTCTAGGAAAACAAACAATGAAATACTCTTTAATTCCTTTATAAAAGTGAATTTACAGCCTTACCTGATTGTTTTCTATTGAAGGAGTTATTTACCCCACACATGGTAAGCTTATTATGGTAAAACTCTGATTTTCTATCTTACCAGTGATTGATATAGTCTATGAAATAATGTTTACTTTCTGAAGTTTACATTTAGGAGAAAGAGACAAGATAATGAACTCATGTAATCAGTCTGAAAATCTAAATTTGCAAGTATGAACCAAAGTTTGAAAATTTCAAACCAAACCCCTATTCTTTCTCTAATAATAAGAATTGAGGCTCAGAGTCCTGACATCACACCTGGTTAACTGCACACAGCAAATTACAGAAAGAATTTTTAAGGTAAAATATAGGTTATAATTAAAAGGGTTCAATAAGTTAAAAGGTAAAAATTATAGGAAAATCTGTAATGAAATGGTTTCAAGAGTTAAAATGTAAACTCTCAGAATCCATTCATCAGATCCACCCGCATGTTCATTTTTAAAGCTGAAATGATTAAAAAAGGTTAGCAAAAGGCCCTCACTTCTAGTAATAACAGGACTGGGGCAGGACTGTGATTCACTGCTGGGACATCCTCTGAATTATAAGTTAAAATAGGAGCTACTTTACAATCCAATCATTTGTCTAAAACAAGCAGGAAATTGAAACCAAAGGGTAAATCACCCAACAAGAATTGCCAATTATAACGTGATGTATGAACTTTGTCAGATAGAGCCTGGCCTTCAGAGGAGATGGGTGTCATTCCCTGGAGCACTTCCAGCACTTCCAGTCAGGGGAGAGCAGGGTTTCTCCACCTCGGCACTGCCGATGTCATGGGCTGGGCAGCTCACTGTCACAGGGCTGTCCTCTGCACCGTAGCATATTTAGCACCCCCTCTCCAGCTAGACACTGGTAGCACAACCTCCACCCAGGCCCTGCCTTCCTGCCCTGGAAATGTTGTGACAACCAGTACGTGTTCAGATAACGTCAAATGTCCCCAGGGATATAAAATTCCTCCTTGCTCCCCTGGTTGAATACTGCTTAGAACCAAGACTCTTACTTGAGGGTAGTATTCACATTTTTCCAATAGCTTCTATAAGAACTATTCTATTTTAATTGAGAATTTTCCAAATTTTGGTCATTCTAGTGTCATGTTTATGTGTCTCCTCATTACTATGTACTACTTTTAAGAATTTTGATAATTTATATATCACTTGTTCTATTATTCACTTAATATTCTTTAAGCTATTTCCTTTTTTAATAGAAATATATTTTATTTATTTATATTTTAATAGATTTTGGGGGTACAAGTTGAATTCTGTTACATGCATATATCGTATAGTGGTGGAGTCTGGGTTTTTGGTGTTTGCATCATGTGAGTAATGTCCATTGTACCCAACAGGTATGTTTCTATCCCTTCTCCTTTGTGAGTTTCCAGTGTCCATTGTACTTCTTTGTGTGTCCTTGTGTAGCCATAGTTTAGCTCCTACTTATAAGTGAGAACATGTGGCATTTATTTTTCTGCCCTGAGATACTTCACTTATTCCATCCAAGTTGCTGCAAAAGACATTATTTCATTGTTTTTCATGGCTGAGTAATATTCCATGGTATGTATATACCACATTTTCTTTATCCACTTATTGGTTTATGTGCACTTAGGTTGGTTCCATATCTTTTCAATTGTGAATTGTGCTGCAATAAACATATAAGTGCAGGTATGTTTTTGATATAATGAATTATTTTCCTTTGAGTAGATACCCAATAGTAGGATTGCTATATTAAATGGTAGATCATTTTTAGTTCTTTGAGAAATCTCCATGTTGATCTCCATACAAGTTGTACTAATTTACATTCCCACCAATAGTGTATAAATGTTCCCTTTTTAGTACATCCACATCATCTATTGTTTTTTGACTTTTTAATAAAGGCCATTCTAATTTGTGTAAGATGGTATATCATTGTGTTTTCATTTGCATTTCTCTGATGACTAGTGATACTGAGCATTTTTTTTTCATATGCTGGTCATTTCTATATCTTCTTTTAAAAGTTGTCTTTTTGTGTTATTTGCCCACTTTTTAATGGTTTTTTTTTCTTGCTGAGTTGTTTGAATTCTTTGTAGATCCTAGTCTTTTGTCAGACACATAGTTTGTGAATATTTTCTCCCATTCTATAGGTTGTCTATTTATTGTTTTGATTATTTCTTTTATGTGAAGAAGCTTTCTAGTTTAATTAAGTTCAATTTGTCTATTCTTGTTTTCATTGCATTTGCTTTTGGGGTCTTAGTCATAAATTCTTTGCCTAAGCTAAAGTCCAGAACAGTTTTACCTAGATTTTTTTCCCAGAATGTTTATTGTTTCAGGTCTTACATTTAAATCTTTAAGCCATCTTGAATTAAATTTTGTATATGGTGAGAGATAGGGATTCAGTTTCATTCTTTTGCATATGGAAATCCAATTTTCCCAGCACCATTTATTGAATAGTATGTCCTTTCCTCAGTGTATGTTTTTGTATGCTTTGTTGTAGATCACTTGGTTGTAGGCATATGGCTTTATTTCTGGGTTCTCTATCCTGTTCCATTGATCTATGTGTCTACTTTTATGCTAATGCCATGCTGTTTTGCTTACTATAGGCTTGTAGTATCATTTGAAGTCAGGTAATGTGATACTTCCAGTTTTGTTCTTTTTGCTTAGGATTGCTTTGGCTATTTGGGATCTTTTTTAGTTCCATATGAATTTTAGAATTGACATTGTGTGAAAAATGATATTGGTATTTGGATAGGAATTGCACTGAATCTGTAGATTGCTTTGGACAGTATGGTCATTTTAATAATATTGATTCTTCCAATTCATGAGCATGGGATGTTTTTTCATTTGTTTGTGTTGTCTATGATTTCTTTCATCAGTGATCTGTAGTTCTCCTTGTAGAGATTTTTGTACATTGACTTTATAACCTGAGACCTTGCTGAATTTATTTATCCAATCTAGGAATGTTTTCAAGTAGTCCTTAGGTTTTAATAGGTATAAGATCATATCATCAGAAAACAGATAATTTGACTTCCTCTGTTCCAATTTGGATGCCCTTTATTTCTTTCTCTTGCCTGATTGCTCTGACTAGGACTTCCAGTACTACATAGAATAGAATTGGTGAAAGTGGGCAGCCTTGTCTTGTTACAGTTCTTAGTGGGAATGCTATCAACTTTTCCCCATTCAGTATGATGTTAGCTGTAGGCTTTTATTATTTTGAGGTACATTCCTTCTATAAGATGGGTTTCCTGTGAGCAGCATATAGGTCGATTATGTTTTTTTTTTTTTTTAGCCATTCTGCCAATCTATATCTTTTAAGTGGAACATTTAATCCATTTATATTCAAGGTTAATATTGATATGTGAGGCTTTGTTCTTGTAATATCATTAATTGATTTCTACTTGTTTTATAAATTCTTTTTTTCTTTGTAGTTTGCTGAACTTCTGTCATGTTGTCCTTTAATTCATTTCTCTTCCTCCTTCATGTTATTGTTTTATTAGAGCTTTGAGTTTTATATTTTTGTATGTTTTTGTGGTGATGAATATTGACCTTCCCCCTACCCATGTTTAAGACACTTTTGAGCTGCAGCCATGTCAGCTCAAACTCAGTCCACTGGTGGAGTGCAGCTCAATGTCAAACTCTCAAAATGGCACCTTGGACCAGAAAGGCTGGGGCCCTGCGCAGGCAATTAGTGTAGGTGAGAAAATGCCATTGCCTCATGTCTCAGTCTCAACAGCAGCCCTCAGCAGGATTGCGGGGACCTTCCCAGGGGTGCATGTGAATGCCTGGGCTCCTCCATCCCTCCTTGGAGCCTCATAGTGGCTGCAGGCACACTTACAGTATGTTGGTATCTAGGTTCTCAAAATGGTGCCTGGCTCAAGCTGCTCTAAGCTCAGATACCTGTGGGATTCCACATACATTCCCTTTCTACAGTAATGTCTTTGTTTAATATCCAAGTAGGTCCCTATGTTAGGCCTGCATGGTTTGGAGGGTTCTCATGTAGCTAAAATCATAAAAGCTTGTCTCAGAAAGTGGAGCCCTGGGGATTCTCTCTTACTGTTTCCCCACTTCCAGGGGCTTCTTCCAGCTCTTAGCCAGGCCCTGGCCATCAAGTTGCCCTGAACCCTCTCCCTACCCACTTTTGGTGCTTCCTGTTGCTTCCCTGGTGAATCCTAGCATTCTCTCCTAGATGATCTGTTTGAAATCTAAGAATCTGCTTACTCTTTGGCCTCACAGGCACATGCTACCTGTGTATAGTTGCCCATCTTCATCCTATCTCCAAATTTATTTTAAAAGGAAACATTTACGCTACTCCCATGAATGGAAACTCAGCATTAACTAGAAGATAACTAAATGTTTTAGGTCATTAAATATGAAATATCCCATTTTGAATCAAAAGTTTAGTTTATTGTATCTCAAATAAGATGCAGTACAATTAATCAAAGTACATACCTAAAGTATTGACACAGTTTTTCTATCTTAACGGTAGCTTGTTTATCCCAGCAGCAAAGAAGCCTAGAGAGCGAGTGGCGATGAAATCATGAAAGGTGTTTTCCACAGCTTGTTGAGAATTCAATATTTTTCCTTGAAAGAAGTGGTTCAAAACCTGGAAGAAGTGGTAGTCAGTCGGTTCAAGTTCTGGTGAATACTGTGGATGACAGAGAGTTTCCAAGCCTAGCTTCTGTAGTTTGAGCAGTGTTGTTTTTTTGTGATATGTGGTCTTGCAAGAGGATTGGCCTGTCTCTATTGACCAGTCTTGGCTGCTTAATCACAAGCATCCTCATCATTTCATCCAAGTGTTTGCAATAGACATCCACTGTAATCAATTGACCAGGTTTCATGAAGCTGTAGTGGATAATACCAGCACTGGACCACCAGACAGACACCATTAGCTTTTTTTGATAAATATTTGGTTTTGGACTGTCTCGGCACTTCATCTTTATCCAACCATTGTGTTGAATGCTTATGATTGTCAAAAAGAATCCATTTTTCATCACACGTAACAATACAGTGTAGAAATGGTTTGCCTTTATGTTGTGACAGCAAAGGAAAGAAAGCTTTGAGATGATTTCTCTTCTGATGCTTGTTGAATCCATGTAGAACCCATCTATCCAGCTTCTTTACCTTGCCAATTTGCTTCAAATGGTCCAATATTGCTGGAATAGTAATGTCAATCCTTGCTGCTAATCCATGCGTAGGTTGAGATGGATTCGCTTCCACTACAGCTTTCAGCTCATCATTATCCACTTTGGTCTCAGGTCACTCACATGGCTCATTTTCAAGATTGAAATCACCAGAATGGAACTTCTCAAACCATCGAGATAGTGTGCATTCATTAGCCACATCCTTCCCAAACACTTTGGTGACATTTCAATCTGTCTACACTGCATTGGTTCCACAACGTAACCCATATTCACAAATAACATGAATTTTTGACTAATCTATGGTTTCACAAAAATTGCTCTAAAAAAATTAAAAGATAATCAAAAGCCAAAATGTATGTTTGAAAGAATGAGGATATACCTTCACAATTAAAGAAAAAAATAGAAGTGTCAAAGTGAAATGTCAGAGATATCAACTGTCAAACTTAGTACTTAAGGAAATCAGACATTCCATATTTAATAACCTAAATATATATAATATATATGTATGTGTATATATATATTTTTATACTGACAGCAAAAACGGTTATTAAATTCCAGCTAGATAGTATTGGCTGCAGAAATCTCGTAGCCTGCGATGTGCTGTCTGGACTGGAGAGACTAAAACATGTTAGAAGTGTTACGGACATGCTAACACCAGGTTTATAGATTCTCCTGGTGGTATTCAAAGGATAGGGGCAAGAAAAAGGTAAGGGAGTGACTTCTCACTATGTTTGTCAATGTTATTTAATGTCACTTAAAATCATCTTCAGAGAGCCAGTGGTGCAATCCTCCTTGCTGGGGACACTCTCTGATTTCACCCGTGGATTTATCTGCTCTGGGTGGGAACAGTTAGGCACCATGCATGGGTTATTCTCTCGAGGACAGGGTATAATCAGAATTGTCTCACAGTATTTTGACCAAAAACACATCAGTATCTTGTGACTCTCCCACACGGTCATTGACGGCATGTCCTCTAGAGCAGGAATCCATGCTTTGTGACCTAGTTCCTGGGACAATGACTGTACCTCCTCATAAAGCTGTCATGTGTGGATGACACAAGCTAACTGATGTAAAATAGCTAGCATGCTTGCAACATAGTTGGAACACAACATTTTTGAAAAAAAAAAAAAAGTTTTTTAAAAAAATGCCAATTCTCAAAAACAAGGCCTAGCTTTCTCTGTGGCTGAGTCTCTGGGTTAGTTAGCAATTTTCCATGAAAGTGAACACCTTCTTTTTATAAAATGGTGTATGATTTCAAATTGTCACCATGCAGAAAACTCACACACCATCTCTTCCTTTGATTCATTTCGTAGACTCAAAAGGTTTGTGGAGTTCACTTAGAAGGACTTGTATGACAGTTAGGTAAACACACTCTATTTGATAAGGTTCACCATCGCCAGTAACAGTTGGGAAATTCCTGCTAGGTGACCTAAACTTTTGTTTACTTGGAGGTATATTGTAATGTCCTACTGGGACTAGCCAAAGGACTGGATCACATGGTGATTTCTATTTAACTATTGGTTCAGATTTTTGGCAGTCACATGCAAAATCTTACATCAAGGACAGACACATTCCTCAATGGTGTGCATTTTATCTTGTGCTGAGATGATGAGTGAGTGAAACTAACATTTACTGAAGGTGCTACCCTAGGCTGGACACTATCCCAGACTCTTTGTTTTTTTTTTTTTTTTTTTGAGACAGAGTTTTGCTTTGTTACCTGGGCTAGAGTGCCGTGGCGTCAGCCTAGCTCACAGCAACCTCAAACTCCTGGGCTCAAACAATCCTCCTCCTTCAGCCTCCCAAGTAGCTGGGACTACAGGCATGCGCCACCACGTCTGGCTAATTTTTTTTTCCCTATGTTTAGTGGAGACAGGGTCTCGCCCTTGTCAGGCTGGTCTTGAACTCCTGACCTCGAACCATCCTCCCACCTCGGCCTCCCAGAGTGCAAGGATTACAGGTGTGAGCCACCTTGCCCAGACCAGACCTTCCTTTTTTAATTTTCCTAATAATTCTATGAAGTTTCTATTATTCTAAACAAAAGATGAAGAAATTAAGGTTTAGGGAAGTTATATAATTTGCCCAGGTTTTCATGTCTAGCAAGTGGTAGATTGGAATCCAGAGCTGATTCCAAAATTTACATTATACATAATCTATAATAAAGACACCTCTGTGGTATATGAACAAACCCATTGAAAATGTTTATAGTCTACATTTGTGTAGTACCTTAGACTACTCTATAATATCACACCTAGTATTTCATTTGTAATTCACAATCCCCATTTTTGAAGAGAAGCAATTTTTTTTTTTATTCCAAAGAGTGGCTTACCTAGAGTTTCACAAATATTAATCTCCTCTAGTCAACTTACTTTGCCAGGAGAAGATTGTTCTAATTGTATCCTCTAGTCATTTCAAATTAGAAGCTGCAGTTCCAGGGCTGGAAGAGTTTTTTATTTGTATGACCAAGTGTTGCATTCAGTACTTATTTATTCCTGGGTTGAGACAGGTCCAGATTCTTACAGCCTCAAAGTCCCATGAAAGCCAAATTGAAATGTTTTAGAACAGAAGAGTAAAGGTACACAAATTTTATTAAACCTCCTCTGTGATTTCAATCAGATACCTTAATTTTTCCTGGCCCTGGACTTGTGCGCTAGTATATAGTTTCAAGGTTATTTCAAAACTATGGAAAATGATGGTCTCTAAGTTCCAACATGCTGCAAAGATTACACAAGGCTTACAATTCATAACCTCGCCTGCTGTTTTTATTTTCTTCACGAGTGCCTGGTGTGTTCCTTTCCTTAACAATTGTTTTGTTTTACCAAGACACTCCACGTAACTTGGAGACAACTTTTCATTCAAGGTTAGTTTTCCTATTCCCTAAACCCACAGAAAAGGCAACCTGGCACTCCAAATCCTATCTAAGACAAATTACAAAAGAACGGAAAGAAATGTATGGCCTCCACAAGTAACACGGAGGTCTTGTGATGAGGAAGGAGATATGCTAGAAAACTCACCTCGATCGTTTTCACCACTGAACTCAGTCTGTGCTTGGAGGCCAATTTCCAGGCCTTTGATTTTTTTCTGCTTTCAATATCTAGTAATTAACTATAGAAAGCAAAGAGGAAAAATATTTTCCTTCACTTGAAAATTATTGCTAGGTATTCCTTTTACTTTTTGAAAGGATAAATTTGGTATCTCCTGGACATTACATTGTTCTCAGTGCACAGAGGAATGGTTCTATTTGCATTTGAATGTGGGTCTATTCACTGGTCTCCTAATCTAGCCTGGGACACTGTAATTCTGGGCTCTTCTAGGAAACAGGCTGGCTCAGCATCCAGGCTCTGTGAACCCAGCCAGACTAAGTCATTGATGCTAGATGTTCGGGTCTTCTGCAGGCCCTTGGTTTCTTCCCCGTGGGTCTTGAGCAAACTATAAAGTAGAAGCTTATCCTAGTTGCCTCCCTGTTCCCTTTTATTGACTTCTACCCTTTGGACTCTCCTCTGTTTTCATTTTTAACTGGATTATTACACAGACAGAGAATGTGACAGATCGACAGATACTGGTAGGAGCTTATGAAACTGTTGCTGTTGGGTTTTTTTCTCCTGGGCATCAGCCAACATTTCCTAGCCTCCCTCAAGCTGGGGAGGGGGCAGGCATATAACCGAAGTCTGGATGATGGAATGTGGGCAAAAGTGGGGTCCCTAATTTCCAGGCCTTTCCCTGGCACACAATGATTGGCTATTTCTAATTGGCAGTGTGCTACTAAGAAGTAAAGAACCATGTATATTGGAATAGTATCAAAACAAGAGAAAGAAGCTGAGTTGGGACTCCCCAAGGAATGAAGTCCGTGAACTTTAACATATGGCTATTATGGCATGTATTTGGCATAAACTGTGGTAGTCTGTGAACAATGTAAACTGTGAATAATGTCTCCCCCACAAAGATGTCCACATTCTAAGCCCCAGAACCTGTCATTACGTCGGCTTACGTGGCAAAAGAGACTTTGCAAACGTGATTAAGCTAAGAATCTTGAGATTATCCTCGACTGGGTGGGCCCAGTGTAACCACAAGTATCCTCATAAGAGGAAGGCAGATGGATATTTGACTACAGAAGACAAATATCAGGGTGATGCGGTATGAGACTTAGCCATCCATTCATTGTTGGCTTTGAAGATGGAAGAAAGGGTCGCTCCCAAGCTGGAAAAGGCAAGGAAATGGCTTCTCCCCTAGCACCTCCAGGAGGGATGCAGGCCTGCTGACACCTTGATGTTAGTCCAGTGAAACTAATTTCTGACCTCCAGAACTGTAAGACAATCAATTCATGTTGTTTTAAGCCATTATATGTATGGTAATTTGTTATAACAGCAGTAGAAAAGTCCTTTTGACTTTCTCCCCCTGGCTCTGTTTTAAATTCTCCTTTATGTTGCTGTCTAAGTCACTTTGGGTGAGTGAGATTATCTTGCAAATAATAACAACAATAGATAATACATACTGATGCTAACTATGGCAGTGTATTGCTCCTACCATTTGCTAGTGGTTATATTGTTTATTCTTCAAAACAAGTGCATGAGATAGATCTGATTATTCATTTAATCTCTAAATCTTAGAGCGATTAAATAACTTTCAATAACCTTATTTGACTGAAGGTCACACAGCTTATGAGTCACATACACAAATGGTTCAACACCACGTCTGCTTTTAACTGCTCACAGCACATGTATGTCGGTATCTCCCTGTGTGCAGGTAGTTGTGGGTACGTTCACACACATCATGCACTATGCTCTAAAAGCCCTGGTAAAACCCGATTTAAAAGTAAACTTTTAGCATAAATGAAATAATAGTAAAACATCACTTTAGAACACCACACTTAGAATACGTGTTCACATTTTCTCAGGCAAAGAGGGTACATTTTATGGTCATGTGCAGCTATGACTTAAAAATGGACCAATAAATCAGGTCAGGTTGGAGCAGTTTTATCTAAGAAGCTTAGTTTCTGCCACCAGGCCTACAGTACATAAAATAAGTACAGTAAAAAAAAAAAAGAAAAAGAAAAATACCAGATATGTTTCCCTCATTGTATTATAATGGGTTGTAATGGACTGAAATTAGGTAAAGTACTTAAATTTTTGCACACAACGTATTAGGTCATTTTCAATACCTTTACTTTATCGACAGAACTGGTAAAATGTACTCAGCTTGAAAATCATTTAGACTGTGGAGATATTCTGAGGGACCACAGGAATTTTTATCTTTCTAGAATAGAGATGCCTGCAATTACTGTTCAGAAGAAGGTGGAATGTGGTCTTTTATTTCCTAGTGTTAAATACTGTGTTCCTTTCACACACGGACATCTAAAAACCAAAGGGGAAAAGCCTAACTCATCACGTGCATGTCTTGGGGACTTACGAATTGCGCCTGCCCTATGTGTCCCGCTGAGCCAGAACACACGCGAACGTCACTTACAAGACTGAAGTCCCATTGCAGTATAAAAGGATTATCATTAAACTTAACTCATAATAGAAGACACAAAAATACTTAGCCATTAAAATATGCATCTTTTCAAACAGCCATGTGAAGTGTTTAGGAAAAGGGAAACAGACACAAAAACACTCTTTGGTTTTACACATTTCGGTTTAAGAAGCAGGAGATTCTCTTTGCTCTGCCGAAAGCCTGGGAGGAAGCAGCCACGTAAAGCTGCTTAAGCCGACCCCGGGCCTTTATTTACATCTGACTCATCCCTTTGATGTGCTGGATTTCTTGACTATGCCCAGCTTTGGAGATAAGGATAAGCCTGGGAGATTGTATCTGCTTTAACAACACCCTTGCTGTCTTCTCCCAAGATCAACATATATTCAAAGTATCTCTCTTACACCTTCAGGTAACCCTTGAAACAAACTCAGAGGACAGACTTCCTCTTAGCAACTCTGACCTAATTTCCAGCAACTGCTCCAGGGACCACAGTGGTAGAAGATGTGGGTTCCGCAGGAAGCTGCAAGCACTGAAACAGAGCTTGGAGTTCTGCACCCCAATACCTGGAACGGGTCCTAGCATAAGACAGGCACTGAGTGAATGCTTATCAATGTCAAACGAAGGCAGAGGCCACCATCCTAGGTAGCTGTACAAAGTCAAAACAGGACTTTGTCACTGCAGTAGAAGGAAGAGAAAGAAAAGAGAAATGACTACAGAAACTACCCCACCCTTACCGTAGTTGTCACTCTCATATAATGAATTAGCAAGTAAAAAATATCCAGGCAGTAATATCAAATGTTGATTATCATTTAAAGGTCCACAAGAAAATAAAGATGAAGATTTATCAGAAATGGGATTCTTTATTCCAAACTTAATTGGATACAGCCAGACTGCTTGGTTCATATCATGGTTCTATCACTTATAAGCTGTGTGACGTCAGTCTAATTCCTTATTTTCTCTGTTTCAGCATTCTCATTTATAAAATGCCGATGATAATACTAATTCTCTTCCCAAAGATGTTATGACTATTACATGAGCTAATATATGTAAAAGCTTATAACAGTGCCTAGAATTTGATAACTTAATATTGTAGGCTGATAATGGCCCCCCAAAGATATGTCCATGTCTAATCCCTGTGTGATGATTAATTTTGTATGTCAATTTAGCTGGGCCCAGGTAGTTGGGCAAACACTTTTTTTTCTGGGTATTTCTGTGGAGGTGTTTTTTGGACGAGATTAACATCTAAATCTGTAATTTTTTAGTAAAGCAGACTGCCCTCCATAATGTGGGTGGGCCTCGTCCGATCAGTTGAAGGTCAGACTTCCCTCCCCTGAGCAAGTGGGAATTCTGCCAGCAGTCTGTCTTTGGACTTGAACTGCAACACTTCTTAGAGTCTCTAGCCTGCCAGCCTACCCCCTCAGATTTTGGACTCTGTAAGCCTCTACCATTGCATAAGTCAATTCCTTAAAATCTCTCTCTCCCTCTTGCCTTCCCCATGTCCCATTGGTTCTGCTTCTCTGGAGAACCCTGACTACTATGTCCTGATGACATGCTGACTATGGACTTCTGGCATCCAGAACCGTGAGAGAATATGTCTCTATTATTATAAGGCACTGAGATTGTGGTAAATTGTTCCAGCAACCCTAGGAAATGAATATATTAACTCTACAGGTATTTGATATTATTATTCAGTATCTGCTCACTTACTAGCTATAAACCTCAAGCCATAGTCGGAGAGTCCAAAACCAGGAAGAAAGCAAGTAAAATTTCTGAGTATCCATGCCGATGTTTATCTACTAGTATTTTCACAGATTACTCTAAATGTCCTTACTCAGAGGATCGTTCTAAACATTGATGCTATTATTATAAATACTGATGGAGATAAGCTCCTCCCCTGACTCCATGGAGGTTGGTACCCCAAAACTGCCTTCATCCCTCTTTGAGGTTGGTGGTGGAACCTACCTCTGAGCTACTAAATGAAGCTCCTCCCTCTGCCCCCTAGGGCTCTCGAGAAGCAATGGGGGGCATCATCAGAAGGATGGGTCGAGACCACCATGACACTGGGAGGAGCATCACCAACTCTTCATGTTTGAGAGTTCAAAGTAGAAGCTACCCAGTCCCACAAGGAGCTGGAGCCTGGGTCCAAAGTTGGCAGACACAACCTGAGCTCATCTTTATCCTGCATTCTGGCACTGGCTTGTGGGTTGCATCAGCCTGGCACCATGTCAATCTTTAGGGCAGTATATGGAATTGTGGACCCAGCCAGGCACAAGGCTATTGATAAAAGCATCCGGGCCAGCTGCTGCCAGTGTTTCTTGTCTGCTCACGAAATCCTCTACTATGAGGTGTCTCTACCTCCAGTCATTTGTACACCCTTTGTTATTTTCTCTGTATCTCTGTACCTCCTGTACTACTATTCTTTAAATAAGCTCACTGCTTTTACCTTAGTTGCATCCTAAACAATCCATAAATTCATGAATTTGATGTAATGGGATAGTTCAATTATCCAAATAGTCTCATGTACATATTTCTATCACTGAAGACTACCCTGGGCACCTTCAATAGTCAACCTTTCACCTTGTGTTATGTGTGCACTATGGGAAACAAACACTGCCATTGTGGAGATGTGACTTGGGGTTTGCTGGGGCACACTAGAGCCTCCCATGCTGGGGCTGGGGCTGGAGGCATGGGGAAATGGGTAGAAATGCCTCTCCTACTAACAATATTAGCAAATGGTAAAGAATACACCAATACCCATCCCTTTGCCCCAAACCCTTCTTATTCCAACCCTCCAGGAGAGAAAGTGTACTTTTCCTATTCCCTGGAACAGAGTAGAGGAGGACTGACTAACTTCCTTGATAGGCTATAAGTGGCAAAAGGACAACACGGCCTTGAGGTGGTAATGACTACAAGTTCTGCTAACTAAGAGGGATCTGTAGACACTACAGGCCAGGGGCCAAGGCAGGAAGCCCTGGTGGCTCAGTCATGGCAGCACAGGGCAGGTGAGTACGGTAGGACCACATTAGGCAAGAAATCTAAAAAAGCCAGTAAGAGCAGCATGAGTAGGACCAGGCCTCATTTTATATCTGTACCTGGGAATCGAGGACATAAGAATTCAGAGATGCATCAGTTAGCCTGCCCCATCCAGGGGTGGGAACGCAATGCCTGGGAATTTCTGCCAGTTCTGAGCTGCGGATGGGGTCCTGGAAGATGACTCTGGAAAGGAAACTCCTGGGCTACGAAGCTGTGCAGCTAGCATATTCCCACGTAGGCTTAACGCTTCTTTTTCTGCAGTTTCTTCAGACAGCTCCACTTCCTGACCTACTCATAGTTCAGGTTCTTTCTATCTGCTACTTTTTGCTCCTATTAGGTGGTAAAACCCTGGTCACTCCTCTCTCCATGGTTCTGCTTTACGCTGGTTTCATTTGCACTCTCCGACTCATCTCCTCTGTGCTCAGTCTCCTTGGCAAAGCAGAAGAACAGGGGACACTGCCTTGTCCCACTCAGGACTCAGAAACACCTCCTGGAGCAAAGTAGCTGAGTGCTATTCATCCCAGTATTTGGGGACGACAGTTTCTCTCGGCTAACTCCCACATGTGTCCTCTGCGCTTGTCCATTAGTGACTCAACGCATCTTCCCTTCCCTAGAAACCAGTTTCTAAGATATAAACACCCTGGTGCTGCTTTCTCTGGACAAATTCTATTACTGCTAGCATCATTGGTCATGGAAAGACTTTTTTTAAATGTTAATAACTTGGCTCATTTATATAAAAGAGGTTAATACTAGAAAATGATCTTTCCCCATGTCTCATCTAGGTTGTCACAAAATGTTCTATACTTGCAGTGCACTCTCTGTGATACCGACGTGGGAATAAATGGGTATAGAATGAAATAATTATGAGAAAATGCAAAAATTATTTAGAAATTGGTGCTGACTTTTTCTTCCAGTCTATTTTCTGTTTGTTTAATAAAGCATCATAAGCACCAAATTAAAAAATAATGGTATGATAATGTCAGTTTCCATCTAGTGGATCAACAGTGGCCATAAATCTAAATTTTATTTTATATTTAATAAAACCCTTCACATTCCCTGCATTAGAGGCCAGGAAACTGATCTGCTTCATCCTGATTGCTTTTCCTGCACATTAAGCCACGTATTGTATCTAATCATCTGCTTTGGTGCCTTTCAAACATACCCAACTACAAACCTGCCTTAAAATCCATCCAGTTGATAAATCTTGTTATCCTTTTTATATGATTTATGTTGATTCTACCTTTTCTTACATTATTCTCAATTATCTTTGCTGCTTTGCAATTTATAACTTAGGCCACCTAAAAAGTACAAGTCATTGTTTGATTTAGCTTTGCTCTCTCGCCTTTGGCAGAGCAGGCTTTAGCTGCAGAGAGCCTCCAGGGTTTGATTTTTACACTATGCCTCATGTGCTTGGAAGTAAAAACAAGTGATGCTAGGAGCTTGTTCTGGGAAGTATCATATAAGGGGAGAGCAATGCAACAGAGTGGAGGACAGACCCAGGGCTTTCAACTGAGTTTCTGCTAAAGGTTTTGAATAACGGTAGCAAAAGTACACAGTTCAAAACTGTGCAGCCACAATTTTTTACATCATCCAAACGTGGGAAGCCAAGTACCCAGTCAGACTGAATTCATGCCATGTCTTGATTGATGGGCTGCTAAAGACATGATCTCATATAAATCATATACAAAATAAATATTTTTATTATAGAGAGTGTGTTATCATGAACCATATACATTTGCTGTTTCGGTAGGTCAAAGTGGTTCAGTGATGGCAATTTCAAATGGTTCAACCTAAAATGTGCTGCAACCGAAAACTTCTCTGGCAGCCCAGGAAATACTAGCTTTCTAGAAATCCCCAAAATGAAAGTCATGTCACTAAATTGAATACATCAAAAGTGCCATTAGCTGCAGTAGAAGCTTGGCATATGGATCTACTTCTGACGGTAGTGAGCGTGGCACAGAAGTAGGAAAATGTGTGGAGAGTTAATCCACTTCTAGGTTAGCTCCAATTTTTTTGATCATATGAACACTTTACCTATTCCTTCCATATCTTTCCCATCTATCTGTAGCTTCCTTCCTCACTCAAGGAAAGCTTATCCAAAGCCTCAGTAGGAGTACTTCTTCCATAATGCAATGATTCCCAAGGCTAGGGGTCTAAATCTTCTCCTATATCCTTTCCCCTGTATTTATCAACTCAGGCTGCTATAACAAAATGTCATAATCTGAGTGACTTATAAATAATAAGAATTTGTTTCTCACAATTCTGGGGGCTGGGAAGTCCAAGATGAAGGTGCTGGCAGATTCTGTGTCTGGTGAGGGCTCACTTTCTGGTTCACAGACAGTGCCTTCTTGCTGTGTCCTCATGTGGTGGAGAGAGGGACTCTTATTAGGACATTCATGAGGACTCTACTCTCATGACCTCATCTAAATCTAATTACCTGCCCCAAGCTCTATCTCTTAATGCTATCACATTAGGGGACAGGGTTTCAACATAATAATTTTGAGGGGACAAAATTACTCAGTCCATGATACCCCCAAAAGAACATGGCAACATGTTTTTGAATTTTAAATAAGAGAAAAACATTGTAAAATATTTAAATTGTTCAGGAGAAGTAAAATTTCCTTCATTATTCCTGGTCTTTATAAGATAGACTTCCAGATTCTTTTATGCATACCTATAAATACATATATCTTAAATAAAAAATAGATCATACTATACTTGCCATTCTATATCCTATTTTGATCACCCCATAGTATATTGTAAACATTTTCCCATCATTGCATAAGAATCTGCTGTAATTATAACAGCTGAAAAGTATTCCATTCTATCACCATATTATAACTTGAAAAAGTAATCCCCTAAACAAGGACATTTAGGTTTATTCATTTTTTTATTATTATAAACAAGCCTGCAGTAAACATTCTTGTACATACATCTTTATAAGCTTGTACAATTACTTCCTTAGAATCAATTGCTAGAGGAGGAATTGGTAGATTAAAGGGAAGGCATATGTCATATTTTGACACATTTGGTCAGGTGGTTTTCCAAGGTAAAGTATGTGAGAATTCATTTCCTGTATCCTAACCAAGCCTGGGCACCATTATCCCTTTTGCTTTCCTTTAGTCAGATAAGGAGCCAATGACATTTCTGTTTTACTTCCATTTCTTTAATTATTAGGGTGGTAGGAGAACTTTTCATATATATATTGACTGTTTGAATTTCTTCTTTTGTGATTTTTTTCCTGTGTGTTATTTTCCTATTCATCAGGGCTCTTTTGCAATTACCAAGTTACACATTTCAAACTGTTTTAAAACCAACCAACAAAAATGGGACGTCTTGGCTCACCTAGCAGGTTGGGGACATCAGAGTCACTCACAAAACTGAAAGAAGAATGGCAGGAAGCCAAGTCTTGTGGACTGGATGAGGAAGTTGGAGCTACCAGGTCTTCCTCTCCCACTTCTGCTAGTCTCTGCTTGGATGC
This sequence comes from Lemur catta, assembly GCF_020740605.2. NCBI lineage: Eukaryota > Metazoa > Chordata > Mammalia > Primates > Lemuridae > Lemur > Lemur catta. The sequence continues at coordinate 14,574,697 of NC_059145.1, read as the reverse complement.
ACGTGGAAGTCAGGCTCCTTTACAAGGCAAGGAAAATGGCTACTGGCACCTCAGATTCATTTCTTCCCAGTTTAGCAAGCTCAATGGTAAGAAAATGTCTCTTTTCCAATTTCTGTTTATCGGTCCCAAAGAAGTACTCTAGTTGGTTCTGCTTGGGACAATAGCTGTGTCTAGGAAAATGGGGTTCTGTGACTGATCGTGCTTGGGTCAAGGGTCAAGGAGATGGGTTCTGCTATCCCAAGAAGCTAGATGGGTGATAAATGTATTGAGTATCCCCAAAGAACCAACTACATGTCTTGCCCATTTGTCTGTTTATTCCCTTGAATTCCAATGGCAAGTATAGGCTGTACTGCACAAACTAGAGGAGCACCCACCTAAAGTTGCTTGCTTATGTTATCCTTCTCACCTGGTCCTTCAGCCTAGATGAACTGAATCTTACAGCACTGGCCAGGAGTTCTGGCTGCACAGGTTTAATGCCAACACCCTATTCCCTCTTCCATGGAACTGGGAAGAAGGAGAGGTTAGATTCAAACCAAACTATAGTTCCTAGATATTTAATTCAAGTCTATTTTCCTCTGGGCTGCAATTCCAATCCTTTTGAGTTGCCATCTTCTATTAATATTTATTTTGCATCTTTCCAAGTACTCAAAAAAGACATCTTCTAAATCCCTGAGATCATCACAAATATCTGTGCACTGTGTTCCATTAAGCCCCCTACCACCCAACCCTCACCTTGCCAGGACTCTAATCATCTCTATTCTTGTCATTTGCTACCACTACACTTCAGTCTCTTCAAGGGCATGGAGATTTGGTATCCTCAGCATTGTGCAGCATATAAGGTTCTCAGTAAACCTGTGTCGAATAAAAAATAAAATTTTAAAATAGGGGAGTTGGACGAGATGGGTTCTGAACTTCTTTCTGATCCTAATATTCTTTGGATATTAATGAATCTCTAATGTCTTAGCCCAGCCAAAATACAAATGTTAGACCATCTCTAAAAAGTAGAAAGTTTCAGGTTTGGGTGGCAACAGAGATATTCCTGGTCAGCTTGGTTTGATTGTGCTATGCTCCATCACTTTGACCTCTGAAGATAATGCCATCTGCAGGAAGAATCTTGTGATGTAAAATCAGACAGCCCTGTGCTCAAATTCAGGCCCCACTGCTTAATAGACATGTGAGCATAAGCAATTTACTTCAGCATCTTTAAAATCAGAATAACAAATCAAAATAAAAAGTTAAAAAAACAAAAATAACAAGATTACCACTAAGGAATGTTATATAGAATTCAGTAAGATAACACATGTAAAACATTGAGCACAGTATCTGGCTCATAGTAGGCCTTCAATACATAATTTATTGAATGAAGTGAGTATATCCTCACTACACAGTCAGTGCTTAATCAAAGACATGCCAACCTGGACTAGCTCCTAGAATATCTATAGGAGGTTAGCAAACAAACAGAATCAGACTTGCATTCACGAATGGAGACCAGATTGCACCCACCTTCTATTGAAAGTTACATGAAGCCACCAATCCCTACCTCTGTTCTCTGTGATAAGCAGAAATCCATTTGCTCTTGTCTAATGTGAGAATGTATACAGTTAAATTCACATACTTCCTCTTTTAGCAGCTTCCTTTATCGAAGTTTTAATTGGTCAGCCTTACTTTATCAATTGCTCCAGTATTTTCCTGGGATTTACTTGGAGGAAGGTCAGCCTTTGTTCCTAGCTAGGTACACTGTGCAGCGCCCAGTGGATACGGCATACATATAGTGCTCCAGTATGATGCAGGCTTCCAGGGAACAGAAACAGAATTTGAATCTGAGAACAGAGTGAGGAGTGCAAGGAAGCATTGCCTATGAAATACAAATGAATTTCTCCCTGATAAAACCCAATTTGGATTATTTGGCTTGTAAAACGTTCAACAAAGGGTCAGATAAGCATGAGATGGCTAAAGTCCGTATTTTGGAAACAGCTGATCAAGGAGGTATTTTGGATGACTTTGACCCTGTTTTTTAACTCTCTTACAACCAATTAACCCTTTTACAATCAATATCTTGGGGATCAACATTGATTCTTTAAATACAATCATCTTAATTTTTCAAATGGTAAAATATGGCACAAAGAAAGGAAAGCCAACTTACTAGGTTAATTTTCCTACTGATCTTTGCCTTGGATGGGTTAAGGAAATACTTGTATTAAAAATTTTAAATGGGTTTTGTATTGTGAGTTGGCATTGTGTTAAGGAAAGAACACTTGACCTGGAGTCAGAAGACCTGTTTTGGTCACTAACCAGCTATGTGGTCTAGAGCAAGTCACTTGACCTCTCTGGGCTTCGGATTCTTTCATATATAATTATATCATTGGACCAGATCAGTAGTGTTCAAATTATGCCGTTATTGTGAAAACACTGACAGGATCTAAACCTCCATCCTCACCACACACACAAACACTTGCATTCACAGGCAGAGTGGTCCCAGGCATGTTTGTTTTAAAGGAATATCATATAAGGATTTCACACAAAGAGGCTGTGAAATGAAATGGCTACAAGAATGTGCTTTAGAATCAAATTGAGAGAATTTGAATGTCCATTCAACCACTCCAGCTGTGTGCAGTTATATAAGCCTCAGTTTCCACACTAGCAAACATTATTATTAACAGTATATAATTATTTATTATTAACTATAGCCACAGGGATGTCTTGGGGGTTAAAAGAGGTAATGCAAAATGCTTGCAACAGTGTCTAGCACACACTGTCTTCTTAATAATATTATATTTGGGGACAGGATTCTGAAACCTGAAAATGGTTTGAAAATCAGTGTAGATGATCTTTAAAACTTCTTCCCATTCTAAACAATGTATAGAAAGGTTTTCTATGAATCCCTGACTTCAAATGCAGCTTGCCTTCCAAACAGCACTTTGTTCAGAATTTTATTTATAGATATATTTCTGTCTATCAATCAATCCATCAGGCTTACTTATTGATTTATTTTTATTGTAGAGACGGGGTCCAGGCTGGAGTGCAGGGGCACAGTCATAGCTCAGTGAAGCCTTGAACTCTTTAATCAGGCTTATTGAGGTCAAATTTACATATAGTAAACTTTACCCTTTTTGGTGTTCAGCTCTATGAGTTTTGACAAACACATACAACCATGAAACCAGCATCACAGTCATCCCAGAAAGTTCCCTCCTGCCCCTTGGCAGTCAATCTCCTCACCCTACTCCAGCCCCTGGAAGTCACAGATATGTTTTCTGTTTCTATAGCTTTGCCTTTTCTAGAAAGTCATTTAAATGGAGTCAGTCCTGCAATATGCAGACTTCTGAGTCTGGCTCTTTCACTTCACTGTAGTCATCCACGTTATCACAGGTACCAGTAGTTCAGTCCTTTGATTTACTGAGTAGTAATCCATGGTGTGATTAAGCCAGTGTTTATTCACCAATTGATGAATTATTTTAAAAAAGCCAAACATTTGAGTGGAAATATGTTTAAAAACCCAGGAATGAGACTGCTGGGTTATACGGTGGATGTATTTTTAACTGTATGAGATACTGCCACATTTTGTTTTTCCAAGGTAGCTGCACCCTTTTGTGTGCCTACCAGAAATGTAGGAGGGTTCCAGTTAGTCCATGTATTAGTTTTCTATGGCAGTTACAAAAATTACCACAAACCTGGTGGCTTAAATTTATTATTTTATGGCTCTGAAAGTCCAATATCCAAAATGGGTCTCACTAGACTAAAATTAAGGTGCCAGCAGGCTTTATTCCTTTCTAGAATCTCTAGAGGAGAGTCAATTTCCTTGCCTTTCTGGCTTCGTTTGGCCTGTGGTTCCTTCTTTCTTCAAAGCCAGTGGTGGCTGGTTGAGTCTTTCTTAGATAGCATCATTCTGACACTACCTCTTCTGACTCCTTCTTCCAAATTTAAAGGACCCTTGTGACTATACTGAATATTTGCGTAATCCAGAATAATCTCCTTCTTTAAAAATCAGATGATTCAAAATTTATATCCATTGGCAATCTTTTTTGCCTCTTGCCATGTAACATAACATATTCAAAGATCCTGGGGATTAGGATGTGGATATCTTTGGGGAGCCCTTATTCTGCCTATCTCAGTTCAAAACCTCACAAGCACATGATATAGTCAATTAAAAAAAATAAGGCATTTTAATGGTTGTGCAGTGGTAGCTCATTATGGTTTGAATTTGCATTTCCCTAATGACAAATAATGTTGAGCATCTTTTCATTTATTTCTTTGCTATCATATATCTTCTTTGGTGAAGTGTTTGCTCAACCATTTTAAAAATTGGTTGTTTTCTTATTATGGAGTGTGAGAGTTCTTTATACATGTTCTGGATTACAGTCCTTTAACAGATGGATATTTCTCAAATATTGTTCCCACTTTATGCCTTTTCGTTTTCTTAATAACGTTTTTGAAGAGAGTATTTAAATTTTGATGAAGTCCAATTTATCACTTCTTTTATGATTTATGCTTTTTACGTCCTAAGAAATCTTTGCTTAACCTAAGGTTACAGAGATTTTCTATGATGCTTTCTTCTGGAAATTTTAAAGGTTTAGACTTTAAATTTGGTCTATGATATATATTTTGTTAAATCCTTATAGATACACAGTATGGGTTCAGTTTTTTTTTGGAACACAGATGTCCAATTAATTCCAGCAATTTCTTAAAAACAATTCATTTACTTTTAACCTTTATATATTTAAGAAAATTATTAAAGAAAAACTTTTCAGTTGTTACAGATTTTCGTTACCTTAGAACTTTTCAGTTTTTTTTTTTTTTATTTTTCATTACCTATGTGCTAATGATAACATGCCCTTGATGAAATTGAAACATTCATTCATTCTAGACCAGGTTAGACACATACCAAGCTGGTCAATACACACCCCCGGATTTATGATGAATAATTGATTTCTCACTGCCATGAGTAGGGCCCAAATTGTTTGATTATGTATTTAGTTAGTAATGGAAACTCATTAGCAGAATCCTATTTCATGCTTGTTTACACCTGCAAGCAATTTCTTCTTGTTTAAAGGATTGTTCCATTTGGCCTGCCTAATGTAATTTTTCTCAGTAACAATGGATCAATGACCATCACTCAACTTCACCCAGAAAGTATGATGAACTCTCAATCAGCCCTTTCTACTATCCTGCCCGATTACCACTTCATACCATCCTGGTACCTCCACTGACAGAAAAGACTCAGAGTTCCACTATGGTTTTTGAGAAGTGGCTCTGAGTGGACTTTGAGGAAGTTGCTTAAGCCAAGAATAAAAGCATGGGAGGCCCAAGTAGCAGATATCATTGAACACACATGTGTATATAATATATTTTTGATATTTATTAATACTTTTCATGAACATTCAGTTTAAGCATCTGTTCTCTGTCAAGTGGTTAGAGGAAAAAAGACCTCAACATCTACTGATATAGAAATCACTAGAAATAGCCTTTGACTATACAGAACCAACGATGATGGCCTCAGACCCAAATATCAATGACTTATCCAGAACAGATTCTTCTGTTGTTTTATATTATATGACATCACAAAGTCATTGAATCAGGTTGAAGTTGCATTTTAACAGGGATGGGTATGAGCATTGACTTAGCAAATGGAGATGTGAGTGGATGTTCTTTTGTTCCTGCATTATTTACAGGTTTTACTTACCCATAGCCTTGAGAACAAAGAGTTGCAAGGATGCCATGACCCAGGGTTAGTAATACTTTGAGATATTTTATTAGCTACCCAGAAATAGGATCAGATACTCAGCCACAGATCCTGGATTCCTAATGTGAAAAGAAAACAAGCAAGTGGCCTGCAAACATTTGAAAAACGTTTTATAAACTATGCCTACTCTCTCCCTTTAGGAGATTAACAACACATGGCAATGACCCTAAGAAGTCATGCAGCAAAGAACCTGGTTTTACTTTATTAGTTTCCCAGACATGTTTGAGCACGGAACATGTGTGTTCTCAGCACACCTATTAGTAGCCTGTGTGTGGAACAGCGTGTCCTGTGGGACCCACTTTGGGAAATGTTGAGCTGGAATGCAGAGCGCTAAAAAGGGCCTTAGAGGCCATCCCATTTGTATCACTGCCTCTCATTCTCTGAGCATCTTAGCGTTTTCTCTCATTTCCCCAGCTTCAGTGAATTTCGTTTTTCTTCTGTTCTGTTATAAATTTAATGTTTTCAAGTACAGTCTTTTTGGGTTGGTCGGATATGTTTTACAGCATCTGTAAAGCAACATGTGGGAAGGGTGCCAGGCCTCACAGTAAAAATGTAGATGATAATATTGACTATCATAATACTGTGAAGGTTAAATAAAATATTGTACTTGGAAATCCTTAGTAAAATGTATAATGAGATGATCTTATTTAGCTGTTCAGAGTAGTTTTTCCTTTTGGTGTTTAGGTTGAAGTAGCTACTGTGGCCTAGGGCAAAATACTGAAAATAGGGGGTTTATATTGGGGGAAACGCTGCCTATGATTTCTGTGCCACTTGTGGATTCCCCCTTTCTGTTCTGTTGTTCTGAGGTCCTTTGTTCTCTCTCTCTAGTCTGCTTTCTAGAAGGGATAAGATAGAAGCCATCTACATTTCAAAACGAAAGTAGGAAGGTGCAGTTTGGGCCCTATCAGATGATGTGGAGAAGGTGGGAAGTGTGCTTGGATGGGGCCCTCCTCTCCCCTCGAGTCCTGGAGGCAGGAGAGGCTCAAGGCTGCAGTTCTTCCAGATTTGGTCACATCAAAAACATTTTATGGGATGTGTCATCTTGGGAGCTTTTAGCCTCCAAATTGTATAATTTGGAGAAACATTTTATACCCACCTATATAACTTCAGACTGCGTTAGGAGAGTGAGAGAGTGAAGGAAGGCTCTATCTTCGTCCATAGAATCCTGCCTATTAATGCTTTCTTTGTTAAGGAAGAATCCCTGAGTCTTAAAGAGGTGACGTGAGTTACTCAAGAGTACAAAGCCCATACCTGGGATGATGGGTGGGAGAGTAGGCAATTCTATGGGCTTGTCAGCACCCAGAATATTACCCTCAGATCTGGGTACAATATAAGTGAAATATAGGTGAATACTCATTACCGAAGAAAGGGACTTAAAATCACGTCACAGAATGAATGGTTGAAGCCCATAGTGGAGTTTAGCCCGAGGAACCTCATGTATGGAGTCTAGCAAGACTGAAGCAGTTAGAGGTCCTGAAACAGAGGTCACAACCCTGACTACAGATTAAATCAAAGGGGCAGCACATACAACAGGATGCAGTAGCAAAGGGTGAATCACGAGATGGTGACAGGACCTGCTGACCCCAAGCTCTCTTCCATCCCGAGAGTCTGTGAGATCAGGAGAAATGCTGAGAACCTTCTCGTTTCTGGGGAGCAACCGTGCAGATGGGGCTGGCTTCACAGTCAGTCACACAGGGCCTCGTGCTTAGAATCATCCAGCACTCGGTTTAATGCTCTGTCATCACCCTCTTGAAATTCTTAATAATTTGGCACAAGGGGCCACACCTTTTTATTCTGCGCAGGGCTCCATAATTTATGTAGCTGGCCCTGCATGCAGATTTTCATTACAAACCAACACCATTTTAGGGCTTGATGGAGGTGAGCGTGTCATGCCACCAAGCTTGAAGGTGCTCCCAGTGCAACTGCTAAATGAACAGAGGCCAAGGGGGGGTGTGAGGAGGGAGACTGGGTCTCAAGCTTCCATCCTCCGTATTATATCGACACCATTTTCTATCAGGCTCCCAAAGGTTCTGACAGCTTCCTCGGTTTAACCATCCAATTCTTTGCACAGTCCAGCCCTAAGTAGCAGAATTCAGTACTTGCTTTCAGTTAGGAATTTCTCATGGAAAATCTTGAGTGTTGGAAGTCAAGACTGACATGGGACCTCAGTCTTTTCTGGCTGAGCTGGAACAGCAAAGGAGTAAAGTCTTTGTAAAGATCAAGAAAGACAGGAAAGGCCTGGAGAATTGCGACGTCCGTCCTTTAATTTGAGTGTCACATTTGCAAAAGAGAAATAATCTCTTAGGAGCTCTCCTTTGAATTGGATGATTCCAAGCATGGCCCAAGAATCAGGCCCAGGAGCAATTAGCAATGAGTCATGGTCCAGAGCGAAATCCCCTCGGTGAGGGAGCAACATTTCTCTTTTCCAGAGCGCTTGGCAGCTGAAACAAAATTGCCTGCTGCTTCTGAGGCCTCTGCCTCCCTAGGAGATGATATATTGATGTGCCTGTTAATATTTGTTGGTGTAATAGGCCCAGGGTTTAAACACAAAATTTAAAAATACACAGCAACTCACTACGGGAATAGAAAAATTAAGTCCTAATCAGTTGTTCAAGGACAGCTTATTAAAATAGACTATTTGCATTACTTTTGATAGCATGCTTCTTCCTTCAGAGCACAATCTTATTGGATTTTGGAGTCCCACCACATCACGCAAAAGGAGTCAGATAAAACCTATGGGCCAGGTTATATGATTTTTTTCAAATAATTTTTCCACTTTACATAAAAAAAAATTATCTTTATGGTTCTCTGAAGAGTTTCTGACCTGGAGAAGTTGTTTTGTTTCATTTTATAGCCTCAAGAAATGTTGTAAGAAATATTTTGACTGGACACCATACAAGTCAAACAATTTTTAGTCAAAGGGATCAGAGGCTTGGTTTTCCCGTGGACATATTTGAGACGAGCATTTACTGGGCGCTGCAGTAAGCTCCTGCCGTAAAAGCTCAGATTCTCCTAGAATTCTCTGAAGCGTACAAGTGGTTGGATGCCAGTGTCTTTAAGACCATGTTCTTGGGATTGTGGCATTGGTGAATTGCAGTGCATCTAATGCAAAACTGTTCTGATGGGATCCCTACAGGAATAATTAGCTTTGAGGTTGATGAGGAAGCTGCTAAATTCCTTATGTCTGGCAACTGCTTTCCCTGGAGAATCTTTATATACACAATGCAGGCAAATCTAGGTATGCCATTTCACCCCTCTGAAGTATCCTTCTCTGCTTTTGCTTCCCGTTTCCTCGTGATGCACAATAAAATGGGATCAAGGAATACCTAGGGACCCGAATTCTCCTCCTTTGGCCTAGGCACTGGAAAAGTGCTGGAATAACCGTGGAAACAATCTTTCCACATCTTTCCAAATGCTGTGAGGACAGATATAGCTCCAGTGTTGTTCAATGTATGAATTCTCGTCAAAACCTCTCAGAATTTTATGATTAGAAATCTAATACTCCTTTGTACTACAGTTAGATTATGAGAGCATTGTAGCATATTGCATTTCCCTTTTTTGCATTGGCTGCCAGGAAGCCCAGAAGTTGTTATGTACTCTATCTTAGCAAGTTTCATTAACCTCAGTTTTCTATATAGTTTTCCTCTTCCAGCCACCTATATTTCATTGATTTGCCCTTTTATATTTTTAAAATAAAAATTTAGTATAAGCAGGCTAGAAATAAGTATATAGCATCAATTTATTCTACTTATAGAATATTTAACCTGTTATATCTTTGTTCTCAGGACTCTTTACAGCAACAGTTTTCATAGTGGGGGATATTCTTTTTAAGACTATGCTAGCTACTACTTCCCCTCCCTTTGGGAAGTACCAGATATGTGCAGTTCTGAAAAGATGCCTTGATGATACCTGTGTAATCATTCAATCTCCTCCACCCAGACTGAAAGCTACTGGGGAAAAGCAATACAGTTGACACTTGAATAATGCAGGGATTAGATTCGCCAACTGCCACGCAAAGTCAAAAATCCACATACAATTTTTGATTCCCCCCAAAACTTAACTACTAATACCCTACTGTTGACTGGAAGCCTTACAGATAACATAAATAGTCAACACATATTTTATGTTATATGTATTATATACTGCAGTCTTACAATAAAGTGAGCTAGAGAAAAGAAAATGTTATTAAGAAAATCATAAGGAAGAGAAAACATATTTACTATTCATTAAGTGGAAGTCGATCATTATAAAAGCCTTCATCCTTGTCATCTTCACACTGAGAAGGCTGAGGAGGAGGAAGAAGAGGAGGGGGTGGTTTTGTTGTCTCAGGGGTGGCAGAGGAGAAAGAAGTAGAGGAGGTGGAAGGGGAGGTAGGCGAGGCAGGCACACTCAGGGTAACTTTAACTGAAAAAAAAAAAAAAAAAAAAAATCCACATGGAAGTGGACCTGCTCAGTTCCCTAAACTTGAAACCTCTTTGTTCAAGGTCAATTGTATTTTCGAGCTTTAGTGTATGTAGCCTACTGGATACACTCTGATCCAGTAGGTCTCGCATAGGGTCCAGAAATGTGCAATGAAATTAAGGGAATATTCACACAGGGGATCTGAAACACAGCCATGAATGAAGATGCTAAGAAACAGTGACTAAACAAGGTTAAAAAAAAGTGATGTGAGGGTGGAGATTAACCTCATTTTATTACGACAAGCCAATGCCAGATGACAATTTCAGCATCAAATAGGTTCTGTTGCCATGGAATGTTCTCTGTCTTAGTGGAACTGGAAGGCAGGTGACCTAGAGTCTAGTCCTTGTTTTGCCTGACATCTTGGTGACTTTGAGGATGCCTCTTAACAACTGTACCTCTGGATCTTCTCATCTGTATAATAAATCTGTGAGCCTATGGTCAAAAGGACTCTTTCCACCCAAGTAAATGCAATGATTCTTCACCACCATCCTTGGAGATGGTGCATTTAGAAGAAGGAGGAATTTTAGTGCCTCCAGATAAACCACGAGCTGTGAGAATGACGGGAAAAAGCCTTTTCTGTAAAAAGTCAATACGGCTTGGTTTTCTGCCAGAGAAGCACACATCCACTTTTGTTCCCCAGCATTATAGATGTGAAAAGAGAATTCACAAGTTGTGTGAATGGCTATTTTATCAACAAGAGTTGGAAGCCAAAGGCGATGGTTAAATATTCACAATCGATAAAATAAATCTGTAAACTTGATTTAGCTTGGAATAAAGAGCCGGGCTGAAGGAGATCCCCGGAAGGCTCCGCACAGGGCAGGCCGGGGTGCTGCTGAGCAGGTTCTGCCTCCTTCCTCCTGCATCCGCTGCACCCTGGGATCACAGTCCCCCCAACACTGAAGATTGAAACGACTTTGCAGCAATGACCACTTGAAATTAATGAGTTCATAATGCCACATCTCTCTTGGAAACATTATGACCAAGACTAATTACCTTCAATATGAAAAGACACTTTTCTTTATTAACATAAATTCCTTTTTTCCACTGCCATATCTTACAGCCCAGTACTGCGTTTTAAACAGAGAAGATGTAATTAAATTAGAATTTGTGGTGGAAAGCAGTGGAGGCTGATAATAATTGCTTTTCAGAGACTGCTATAATTGGTGCTCCAAGGATTTTATTTCAAAGCATCACAGTCAATTTCGGAGGCTTGTTTTATCTGGACTTGAGCTGCTTTGATGAAGACACGATGCCTTGATGTGTCTAGGTTTTCTTAAATTTAACTAAACTGCTTTTTAATGATTATGTTAATAATTACAGTACCATGATTCTGTTTTATGGACACTGGATGATAAAATTCAAATTCCCCTTCTGCCCATTAGTTAAAGTTGTAACCACAAAATGTACACAATCCTTGCTCATTAACCATTTGATAAGTCCTTGAAATTCTATGACCAATAAATATATCTCTATCATTTGGCACCTTAATGATAATAGAGTTCGATAAACTTGTTTTGCACAAAAGTTAATTGAAGCCCAGAAAAGCAAAGTGACTTTCCCATTTGGCCCCTCCCATGCAGTGTTTGATACAGTCAATCAACGCAGGAGAGGAAGTCTGTTAATGAACATCCCCATACACCACTTGTTTTTGCTCCTGCTGTTTCCTTTATGTGGAAGGCCTCCCCCTTTTTGTTCTGGTCCAGTGGGTAAAATTCTACTTATTCTTTAAGTCCCAGCCCAAATGCTACTATTTCCATGAAGTCTTCCTTGATTTACCACAGGAGAAGTTAGTCATTCCAAATCCTACCTCCCAGATCTTAAGCTTTGCCATCTAGGGCTTGTGGATTACAGGGCCATAGTGACGCTAAAATGAGTTAACATTTCTGGAAGCCGAAAGGATATTGTTAGCACTGTGATGAGTCTTTCTCTGCTCACCTGTCAGGATGCTACCAGCTGGAAGACCCGGGATACCACACAGAAGTTGGCTAACATCCAGTCATCAGGACAAAATTTTCACCTCCGAGTGGCAAGTACCAATTAATTATCTGCGGGATGAATTATCTGTCTGAAAGAAAGGCGGAGGTTCTGAGGTAGACATACTACCTGGCTATGTGACCTTGGGAAAGTCACTCTGCTTTTCTGGGCTTCAATTATCTTTTGTGCAAAACAAGTTTAGCAAACTATATTATCATTAAGATTACTTTTGCCTCCAGTGTTTTAGAGTGTAATTACACATGGTATAAACCTTACAATTGTGCCCAAGGTATTTGCAGCATTAAAACTAATTAATATCTTACCTAATCATGCCAAGAGAGAGAGGATTTCTCCTGTGCAATTACTGTCCCCGGCTTCATAAAGACAAAGCAGAGCAAAATTTCATTAACTTACCATTCCATGCAAAGCTGATGAGTTATATCAAATACGCTGGGTAATTAATAACTGGAAGTGGAACTCTCCATCTCATTGTTATATCAGCATCTCGGCAAAATACCAGAGTCCCTCCCCTTTTGTAGGGAATATACTGAATTCTGCAATGTTTGCTGGTTCTATGGAAGATAAAAAAAAAAAATCTCAGTGATAGATCAAATAATGGCTAACATTTAGTACAACCTTTATTATTATTATTTGTGGTAATAGCAGTAGCAGTAATAGAACGACTGCTTGTTAAGCATTTCCCACTTGCTGGGCACTGTGCTGGATGCTTTATATGGATTCTTGCACATACTCAATGCTGGGAGTGAGGTTCTCATCATCTCTTTTGATGAAATGGAGGCTCAGAGAGGTCAAGTAGCTTGACTAGGATTACTCAGCTTGTGTGTGGAAGAAACTGGATTCAAATGCAGTTTGAGCTAATTTCAGAGTTCGAGCTCTCGGTTGGAAAGTTAAAATGACACCACTGTATTCCCACTGATAAGGATTAGCATCCAGTTCACAGAGGCCTGGTGCTATAAGGAAATATACGCATAGGAGCAAGGCTTGATTAGCTGCCATGTGCACGTATGGTTCTACTGTACTTAAAATACAGAAACAACCCTGCTGGTTGGAAATTGCTGCTGCCCTGACTCTCCTGAGCACCTGCCCCATGGGCCCAAGCTGCTGTGACCTCTCCTATGGGAAGCCCCTCTGCCTTGGACCCTCCCAGTGTCTCCTCCTGACCTAGCAACAGAGGGCTGTCATGCCTGTCACAGCAGGAGGGTCTAGGACTCCGCCCCAGGGTGAAGGCTGGCATCTAATTTGACCAGTTCCTATCCCTACCGTAATGATTGTGAGTTTTTGAAAAATATTACTCTTGGTAAACAGAACTATGTGTCAACGTGTTGTTTATGTTTGAGGCTGAGGGTCTGTGCTTTTTGTTTATGGAGATGTGGGGGTGGTTGGGTGGGAGACCTTCTGAAGCACTGACTTGGCAAAAACAATGTTAAAAACAATGAATCTGTGACACTTCAGTAGCACCGTTCTCTATTCCGTTCTCCAATAAAAGTAACCGAAGGGGCTTTGGTGAACTGGTTGATTCCAGGGCTGGGGCAGGGAAAATACGGGATGAGCCTGGAGCACCTGGGAGTGCCAAATGATGAGGAAGTGCTCAAAAACCAAAATCAAAGCAAAACAAAACAAAACAACAGAATGAGAGCCTCTTGAAAGGGTACAAGAGACACCTGGAAGAGCTCTGACTGGCTAAAATTAACAACCTAAGGAACAAAATAAATATCCATTAGCCCATTCTGATATAAAGAAATAAGTGAACAAGTAAACAGGGGAAGAAGTGATAACTCTTCTTTATAAAAGAATCCTGATTAATAAACATACATGGAATGAGAGTAATAAAAAATCATTACAACATACAGTAATATTACTGCCGGCAAGATCCCCTGATGGATGCTAAAAAGTTTAAACAGAAACAGAGTATTTGCATATTTTCAGGATCTCTCCCCAAATATTTGGTAAGGACAAAGGGAACATAGTGACTTTACAGTGGAGAATGCTGGCAGCTGCTAACTGAGACAAGTGATCGAGGTTCCTATTGCCAGGAATACCTGTCGCCTGGTATACACACCCCTGATTTGCCACACAGGGAAGAGCACATCACCTTGGTGGTACCTTTCCAATAATCATCTCTTTAATTTAATAATGAGAAAACATCAAACACAAATTGAAGGACTATCTACACAACAACTGACCAGCGTTCTTCAAAAGTGTCAAGATCATAAAGACAAAGAAAGAAGAAGTTGTCATAGACTGAAGGAGACTAAAGAGATGTGACAGCTGGATGCAAGTTGAGCTTCTATATTGGATTCTGGAACAGAAAAAGGACATTAATGTAAAAGCTAGTGAAATCTGAATAAATTCTGCTGTTTAGTTTAACAGTAGTATAGAAGGTTAATTTCTCAGGTTTGATCATTGTTCTGTGGTTATGTAAGGGGACATTAATATAAGGGGAAACTGAACGAAAGGTATGTGGGAACTCTCTGTACCATTTTTGCAACTTTTCACTAAGTATAAAATTACCTTGAAATAAAAAGTTTTTAGAAATGAACTTAAGAATCAAAGCCCAGGAGAGTTTTCTACATTTGTGGCCTCTGAAGAAAGCATTTCCCCCCACTTTTGCTAAGCATATGGAATTATATATGGAATTTATCATGATAAGCACAAAGTTTAAGTGACAAATTAAACCATTGACCACTCATGGGGACATTCACTTGCTTAAAAAAATTCATTCAGTAAATCTTTCTGCATCTTCTATTGTGAGTTAAGAGCTGTCCTATCATGAATACCTTTTCTTTTGTGTTGTATAACCACTTCAAAATCATTCTTTCTGCCATATGAAGTGGAATGAATTTTCCAGATATAAATCTATTTTCTCTCAAGAAATTGCTGCTGGTCAGGTTGTGCCACCAGCAATGCCCTGGTTGCTGTTGGTGGTTTTGCTTGTTTCCTTGTGCTACCTTGGGTGCTGCTGGTTACGTGAGGGTTTGGGAAGTTTTTGCTATATTACACTCTGGAAGAATAAATCATGGAGCCTGTGAGTTCCTTCATTAATTAAATGAGACCGTGATATTGCTCCTGTCTGCTTGGGAAACATCAGGCTCACCTGGTCTCTTGCCTCACAGGAACAAGGAACCAAGAGCAAAATCTTGACAAGGTACTATCCGAGTGTCTGTCCCATGCCCCACCATGAATTCTACTGTCACCGCAACGGGATGCAACTTCATTCATGGCTGCCAGGCTAGAGCTTCAGTTATGTTTAGAGTATGAAATGGGAAAAACAATCTAACCCGATAGTTTTGCTCATGGGTAGTTATCTTAAAATTCACAATTTGAAAAGAGGATTACAGAGCATGTTGCAGGGAGTAACAGGAACAAAATTACGGGACATTACAGTGGCTGTAGTTCAGTCAGTTCACATGACATGGTTTAAACCTTTCTATTAATTTCTTTTATGTGCTTCAGCTCATGTGTTTACTTGCCTTGAACCTTGGTCTACTGATTAGAAAAATAAAGACTCACTTAATAGATTTGAGGAAAATGAGCTAAGAGAGTAACAGCCAGGAGAACAGGAAGGGGATGTTGGAACGTGAGGTCTTACAGAATACGGGAGTCATCATGGGAGTAATAACTGGGATGATAGTGATGACTTATAGAAAAAGTGGCTAGAATTTACATACACACCCCCCACGGAAATGTGTGTGTGTGTGTGTGTGTGTGTGTGTGTGTGTGTGTGTGTGTAGATATGCTGAAGGTGTGTAGATTATGTATGGGAGAAAAAGGATAGAGAAATAAAAGATATCTGACTCAAAAGAATGAGTATGGATAAGAGGATAGCATATAGCTTAAATATATGTGTGGGCCTCACGTGGTCCCGGGTCTATACAAAGTTGCATTCTAAGAAGTACAGTCTCAGCATCATGGAAAGGTGTTAAACATAAAAATCCCCATCCTTACTTGCGCCTTCTGAAAAACATTAAAGTAACCTTATCCATGCCATTTAGCAACACGTGTCCAAAGTCCTTCCTACATTTTCCTCTATACCAAATCACCACACTCTTGGTTTGAGCTTAATGGATTTTCTTCCACTGTGTTTATTCCTTTATCCCCAGTTCTTTAGTTTGCAAGTCCATCCTACTAATCTCTCATTTGCTTCTCTGATCTGCTCCTTGCTTGCAATTCTGTTTCATAAAAGATCAGGAAACTCAAGTCACTGAGACTCTTTCAGTGGGTGAAAGATGCTGGGGGCAGCTGAAGGGAGTGGATTCTGGGAACAAACTCCTAGTAAAGCCCCCAGAGAAAGTTCTGGCTTGCTCCCACCTCCACCTGGAAGTGAGCAGAATCCCTTTGGTCCCTAAAAAGAGGACTTCTTCCTCGAACATGCAGGGGCTCTGTCCCTGTGCCCTTGGTTACAGAAGGAGATTTTCTCAGATTTAAAAATTGAGAAACTCAAGCATTGAGCCAGGCTGTAATTGTCACCCAGTGGCAATTCAGACACAGCAGGCCCCTAGGTGGTGCCGCTCCTGTTCTCTCCAAGCAGCTGTCTCCACAGCCAGCTCTTTTTCCCACAAAAGTTTCATAAAGGCTTTTTACTACATAATTATACTTCTGTGCCTTGTAGTTATGTGAGGTAACGACTCACAATTAGCATGTTTAATTAGGAAATTAGGTGTTATAATCACAATATGGAGCAAAAATTTGTCATGAAGTTGTAGTTCATAAACAAATGGCTTTTTTCTTTAAGATTGGAAAAAACCCACAAAATCAATGTAAACTTTTGGTTTTGGCAGATAGTGAGATTTCATTTATTTTTAGTGCTAAAAGGGGAGCATTCCACCTGTTTCCCAGAGGGAGGCTGCCTTCCCCCTTTAGCTGGGAATCAGTCACTCTGGTATGTAGATGTCCCCTCGGCCACTACTGGACTGTCCTGGGTTTTCTCTGTAGGGTAGATACTGAGCTGATCTACCTCGAGACCTGGGTTGTAGAGTATAGACACGCAAGGGGTCCAGTTCATTCTGTCCAAGATATGATCAGTGTGTCCTGCTGCGTGCTGGGCACTTTGCAGTGCTTGGTTGTAAGGCCACCTTCTACATCATATTGAGCACTGACAGAGGAACACAGGGAAGGCCTGTGTTATAGAGGGGGGAGTGCCTAATCATACGGGCAAGGTAGCTATTCCTTTGTGGTGCTCCCAGGAATAAGAAGTATGTTTGAACCAATCAAACCAAAGTGCAAAGAATCTGTTCAGACCCACTGTGGAGCCCTACACTATAGCTGTCAGCATAGGGTTCAAAGACCCCCCAAGATTCTATGGTTGGGCTTGTTCATATCCGGGGCCTTGCTTCATTTTCTCTGAGGACAGGTGATGAATCTACCAATGCTGTGACATGCGAGATATGAAATTATAGGTAAAGTTTTATGGGTTTGCATTTTTTTGGTAGAAAAAGTACATGACTTTACTTATATGACATATTTTCAGTGGCGTCTGTCTGTAACCCATGAAATTATAAAACTACCGATCTATATAGTCAATCCTTGGACCACACAAGGCGACTGAGCCTCCTGCACAGTCAAACCTTCATGTATAGCTTTTGACATCCCCAAAAACTTAATTACCAATAGCCCACTGCTGACTGGAAGCCTTGCTGATAACATAAACAGTTAATTAACACATATTTTGTCTAT
Organism: Lemur catta; assembly: GCF_020740605.2. Classification (NCBI taxonomy): domain Eukaryota; kingdom Metazoa; phylum Chordata; class Mammalia; order Primates; family Lemuridae; genus Lemur; species Lemur catta. The sequence goes on along the minus strand of NC_059145.1, from coordinate 14,556,831 downwards.
TATGTGTATTATGTACTTCATTCTTACAAAACATAAGGTAAAGAAAAGAAGATGTTATTAAGAAAATCATAAGGAAGAGAAGATATATTTACTATACATTATGTGGAAGTGGATCATTGTAAAGTTTTCATACTCATGATCTTCACACTGAGAAGGCTGAGGAAAAGGAGGAAGAGGAAGAGGAGAGGTTGGTCTTATCGTGTAAGGGGTGGCAGAGGTGGAAGAATATTCGTGTATAAGTGGACCCATGCAGTTCAAATCCATGTTTGCTCAAGGGTCAACTGTCTTGACGTGTGTGTGTGTGTGTGTGTGTCATGTACATATCATGTATGTGTGTATATATTCATTTATTTCATAATTGTAGTCTAGGAGATAGAGATAGGGACACAGCCCCTATGTTCAAGTTACCAGGGAAGACAAAGAACACAGGGATGGCAGACATGGCCAGTAACCAAAGTACATGCTCCCTTCTGTCACATTGCTTTGTTGCTAGGAAGCCACTGTCTAGCCAGGGATATTTCCCAAATCTCTTTGCATCTAATTGTAGCCACATGATAGTTCTTACCAATGAAATGTGAATAATGTGATGTGTGTCGCTTTCAGCCTGACCAGGTTAAAAAACAGGTCTCATTTCTCTACCCTCTTTTTCTCCTCTGCCATGGCCTTGGAAGCTATGTGTTGTCGATGGCAGAGTCACAAGATAAAAGGAGTCTGGGTTCCTGAATCCCAGAGTGCCTAATCATATGGGCAAGGTAGCTATTCCTTTGTGGTGCTCCCAGGAATAAGAAGTATGTTTGAACATTTTTTTCCCCTCATTCACATGGTTCAACATAGTACTTGGCATGTAGCAGATTTAAGTTTTATTTTTTGGAATTTTGTGGAATTTTTTTTTTGTTCCAAATATTTTCAATCCACGGTTGCTGGAATCCATGGATGTGGAACCCACAGACACAGAGGGCTGACCATATAGAGCTAGAGCCAGAGATACATGCCAGTGTGGGAAAGAGCAGAGGACTTGGGATACATAATGATAGCACCAAATTTGGCTTTGCTGTTATGTTGGTTCATGGGTTTTATCTCTGTAGGCTTAGTTTTACCTGCAAGTGGGGATACCAACTAGTTTGCAGGGGATTTATCAGGATTAAATGAGCCCCAGCATGTGGAAGTATTACGTAACTCTATAGCACTTTATAAAGGGAGGGTTCTCACCTACTGATATAGTCTACATAACCCTGTCCAAGTCTTCCACCTTCAGGAATTTGAGGATTGAAGTTTCACCAAGACAACATACACTGGGGAAAAGAAGCCCTGTTTAATAAATGGTGCTGGGAAAATTGGATAGCCACATGCAGAAGAATGAAACAGGACCCTTATCTCTCACCACTTCCAAAAATTAAATCAGGATGGATAAGAGACGTAAATGTAAGGCATGAAACCAAAAGAATTCTAGAAGAAAAGGTAGGAAAAACTCTTCTAGATATCATCCTAGGCAAAGAATTTATGACTAAGACCCCAAAGACAATTATAGCAACAACAAAAATAAATAACTGGGACTTGATTAAATTAAAAAGCTTCTGCTCAGCTAAGAAAATAACCAACAGAGCAAATAGAAACCTACAGAATGGGAGAAAATATTCACAAATTATATATCTGCAAAAGGGCTAATATCCAAAATCTACAAATAAGCAAATCAGCAAGAAAAAAAAAACCAAAAACAAACAACCCCATTAAAAAGTGAGCAAAAGATATGAACAGAAACTTTTCAAAAGAAAATAGACAAATGGCCAAAATACACATGAAAAAATGCTCAATGTCATTAATCATCAGGGCAATGCAAATTAAAACCACAATGAGATATTACCTTACCACAGTTAGAATGGCTTTTATTAAAAAGTACAAAAACAATAAATGCTGGCATGGATGCAGAGAGAAAGGAATGCTTATACACTGTTGGTAGGACTGCAAATTAGTACAGCCTCTATGAAAAACAAACAGTATGGAGATTTCTCAAAGAACTAAAAGTAGAACTACCATTTGACCCAGCAATCCCACTACTGGGTATTTACTCAAAGTAAAAGAAATCATTTTATCAAAAAGACACCTGCACTCAAATGTTTATAGCAGCACAATTCACAATTGCAAAGATGTGGAATCAGCCCAAGTGCCTATCAATTCATGAGTAGATTAACAAAATGTGATGTATGTATATCATAGAGTACTACTCAGCCACAAAAAGGATAAATTAATGCCTTTTGCAGCAATTTGGATGGAACTGGAGACCATTATGCTAAGTGAAGTATCCTAAGAATGGAAAAACAAACACCACATGCACTCTCTAATAAATTGGAACTAACCGATGAGCACACATGTGCACAGAGGGAAGTAAAAGTCATTGGAAATCAACCAAGGGGCAGGGGCAAAAACCTCCCTAACAAATACAGAGAACACTGGGTGATAGGCAACCTTATAGCCTTGACTCAAGTACTACAAAGTTTACCCATGTAACAAAAACATTCGTACTCCCTTAATATTTTGAAATAGAAAAAAAAAGATTCTAAAGGTGGAGTTTTAGAGGTTGCACATAGAGAAGAATCACCTTCTACCTGTAGTGGATCAATCTCACAGGTACTGTGGGGTGGTCTCTCCCCATGAGTTCACCATTTCCTTCAAAATGAGTTCTAGAGGCCTCAGGGTGGCTCGACTTTCCCTAGCTCAACTGCATTTGGGGACATCACATGCCTGGACATCTTTGAGGTCACCCTTCCTTCTGGTACAGTCCCTGAAGCCCTACATTTGCAGCTTCCTCAGACTGCTCAAGGTGTCTAAGTCCTTTGGCTACCAATAATAGCAAGAAGTTCTCCCTAATGGAGATCAGTGTTTCTAAGTTTTCTCATTTCTTCCACAAGTACCAAGATCTGTAGAGAGTTGCACAACTCAGAATGACTTGTCCTTTAACAAATGAAGTCATAGATGGCTTCTTTGTGAGCACAGCGTAGAAACACTAGGCTCTCAAAAAACATTCGCCATGCAACTCCTGCTATCACATAACACATCTACAGTGTGGCAGTTTGCCTTGATTCCCGATACCAGCTGGGCTCACTGTACCGTATTTTACAGTTAGTGATCAAGATACTGAGTTCAATTTTAAAAAACAGAACTACTTCTGCATTTAGCTCGTAAGATTTAGATGTTTAGGTCTGTGTGACATGCATAAACACTTGCCGTTTTTCTACACATCTGGACCTTGGAGATAATTCAAAGAACTTCTTTCTTCAATCAGATTGACAGCATTTTTTGCACCCAAAGAAACTTGATTCAAGCAATTTTTCTTACATGTACTTTCCGAGGCTTGGCCGGCCAACTTGGCAGGTGGCAATTCACTGGAGTTTATAGTAGAATGAATCTTTGATTGAAGTACCTGGGTCAAAGATAAAAAGAAGAACAGTCCATACAACACAGCCAGCTGGTATTATAAACTCTTTGCATAAAACAACAATTTGCAACATGTATAGATGTATCATTAGTGCTTTTGGAACAATAAACCTCTCATTTGATTGCATCATTTTAAATGTTTGATGGAGTGTATTGTGATACCTAATTTAGTTGTTCTTGAATGGCAGCGTGGATGATGTTCCCCATTTGCATTTGCAGTTCATCAAATGTCTGCCATTCTCCTGTTATGAGAAATGATTCCAGAAGGGAAAGGGAGGATAGAAGCTGAAATGTAATGGAAACAGTCAAAGAGCAATATAGGTACACGCAAGGTGGTAGGCTCCAGGCAGACGGCACTGGAGTCCAAGCTGGCCAGCCCCCTCAGAGAAAGGTTCTGTGTGCTGCTGCCCCAGAACCCAGCCGCAAAGCACCTACGTACAATGGGTTTTGTCTGCTCAGCATTTACTCCTCCTTTCTGGTAGCAGAACCTCCTTTCCTTTTGGGTAGCTCCTCCATCTGTACATGGGGTCTTTGTGGGGCTGTCAATCACAACACTCCCCCACGCCCACCCCAACACATCAGGAGTGGGCATATAAACTTCCTGGACCAGCCTTAGTGTATTTTCCCCTCTTGGCATGATGATTGGTTTAGAAAGAGACATGTGACCAAAGTCAGGCCAATCAGGTTCTGTCCTCAGACTTGACCAAACTAGTTGGAGAGACGGCCTTCTCTTGTTTATGGCTCACAGGATGTGAACATGGAGACCTACAGCACCCAGGTGGAAAGAGCCTCCCTGAGACAGGAGGGGGCAAGATGAGTATCCAGAGAAAAGTGGAGCCCAGACACAGAGAGTCACACGCCAAGTCCCTGCATCCAGAAAATAAATCCGCCCTTGGACTCCCCAGTTATATAAGCTAGTACATTCCAATTCTTCCATCTCTTGTTACAGCTGCTTTGACTTGCCTTTCTGTCACTTGAATCAAAGAGTTCTGCCAAATACAGTAGTTTACAAATGCAATTACAATGAAGGAATCTATTAAGAATTTCCAGAATTCATTCTATCATGACTCACGTCTAGGCACGACTCATGCTAGACTTTTGCTTCTAGCACAGACAAAACGATTACTTGAAGCACATTTTCTTTTTATGAGAGTGATAAAAATCACACTAGGGTAAAGTCGGTCAAGAGGTCACTTTGTTTTTGACGTGTGGAAGGAAATTGTGTTCCAATGTTGGAGTGAAGACGCTGCCGTCCCCTGCGGCCCTGACAGGCCCGGTTGTGCCCGGCAACAGCCTCTCAGACCAAGGCAGAAAGAGCTGTCATTAAGGGTGGAAGGTTGTCACGGAGAAAATCTTCCTTTTCTCAGCACTTGCATCCTGTGCTCCCTTTCAAGTCTCCATTTCCTATCATTTCTGCTTTTCAAAAGATAACAGCTTTGAGATGTATTTCACACACTGTATAATCCACTGATTTAAAGCACACATACAATTCAGTGGTGTTTAGTGTATTTGCAGAGTTGTTCAACCATCACCACAGTCAATTTTAGCACATTTCATCACCCCCAAAACACTCTCTGCCCTTTAGCAGCCTCCTCAGTACCTCCTCCTCCCCCCACTCCCCGCCCTTGGCAACCACTAATCTACTTTCCGTCTCTATGGATTTGCCTGCTCTGAAATTTCATGTAAATGAAATCATACAACACGGGATCTTTGGGGACTGACTTTTGCTTAGTGTCAGGTTTTCAAGGTTCATCTATATAGCAGCAGTAGTCATTCCGTCTCATGGCAGAACAACATTCCAGTCTATGGCTATAACCACATTTTGTTTATTCATTTATTACCGATGGGCATGTGGGTTTGTTTCACTTTTTTGGGTATTATGAATAACGCTGCTATGAACATTGGTGTATAATGTTGGTGTGGATGTATGTTCTCGTTACTCTTGGGCATATACCAGGAATGGAAATGCTGGGTTATATGATGACTCCATTTTTAAACTTTTTGAGGAATTGTCACACTGTTTTCCAAAGTGGCTACACATTTTGTATTCCCACCTGAAGCGTATGAGGCTTCCAGTTTTTCCCATTCTTGCCAGTATTTATCATGTGTCCTTTTGGTTATAGCCATCCTAGTGGGCACAAAGTGATAGCTCACTGTGATTTTGATTTGCATATCCCTGATGGCTAATGAGGTAGAACATCTTTTCATGTGCTTGGTGGCCATTTCTGTTTTCTGTGGCAAAATGTCTATGGGGATCACTTGCCTATTTTTTCATTGGGTCCAATCACTTTGATAACAGTGGCAAGGTCACGCTGGTAAACAAAACTTGGCCTCGGGTTTTGCTTGAAAATGCACTCTGTGTGGTAAATGGAATTAGGAAGGAGAACATGCAAGGGATACAGCAGAGAGAGGACAAGCTTTCCACCCCCTTCCTGGGGCAGGAGGTAAGGTGGGTGCACGTGGGGGGCAGCTGTTGATACCTCTGGCTTCTTTCTAACCTTCAGAACTTGTTTATATGTCACCTCCTCCAAGAGATCTTCCCTGATTACTTTTAGGGAGATTTACTTTCTGTGAACTGTGTCTTATATTAGGCCTGTTTTTTGTTTCCCTCATAAAACTTTTATGATTTATAATTAATTAATTTGACTGGTCTGATTTTTTTTTTTTTTTTTTTTTTTTTTACTTTTAACTGTCTCCTAGTTCCTTTAGGGCAAGATCCACATCTGTCTCACTGCCGCTTTGTTCTCAGCAGCTACCTCAGTGCCTGGCATTGAGCCTTTCTTTGCTCAACAAATATTTCCTGAATGGAAAATAGCTCATGTTATAAGAGAGAACAGTCATCGTATTTCGTGTTCCTTAGGTACTGAGGAAAGCTTTAAAACATAGTCCTTACTAAAAAACTAAGTTTCAAACAAACTCACTTCTGCCTTGGTATCATTTAATTAGAGAATAACATTTAAAACATATTTGAAAACTATGGGCAGGAGTGGTGGCTCATGCCTGTAATCCTAGCACCCTGGGAGCCGAGGCAAGAGGGTTGCTTGAGGTCAGGAGTTCAAGACCAGCCTGAGCAACAAGACCCTGTCTCTACCAAAAATAGAAAAAATTAGCCAGGCATGGTGACACACACCTATAGTCCCAGCTACTTGGGAGGCTGAGGCAGGAGGATGGCTTGAGCCCAGAAGTTCAAGGTTGCAGTGAGCTGTGATGACGCTACTACATTCCAGCCCTGGGCAACAGAGTGAGACCCTGTCTCAAAAAACAAAAACAAAAATTAAAAAACTAAAAAAAACTATGAAGGACAGCAGACATTCTTCACATATTCTTTATTCAGAGGAAACTTTAGCTTGAGATAGGCGCCGACTGTCCCATATGCATGAAACAAAAGGATTTTATTGACAGAGCAGTATTGTATCCTATATCGTAATCCTACTGCACTGACCCTACCTGTGATAGAACTTGGAGACCCCACAGGGCTCCACCCTTTGTTCTGTGTTCCGTGTTAAGGAAAAATGCTCCTCAGAATGGCACTAAGCACTAGTTGTGTAAGCACGAATTCTGAGCTTCACTCTATACCAAAGCACCATTCTCATGTCATTTCCTATATTGGTCATGCTGGTAATAGAATACACGTTTGAACAATATTCAGAAATAGAACATGAATTCTAGGTTGGGATACGAGATTTAAAAAAATTACAAGTGATTTTAAATGTTTACTCATATATGTACCATGTTGCAGAACTCTAGCTACATGGAAGGGCCTTTCTCTCCCTTCTTTACACCCCTCTCTCCTGAGAATATAAGTAAAGATCCCCATTAGTGGCTGATTGGGTATTGAGGAAAAGGGAGGTATGTAGGTTCATTCTCAGGCGACCGAATGGGTTGTGGTGCCATCTTCTGAGACTGAGAAGTGGCACGCAAGGCAGAAATGAGGGCCATTGGTGCTGTCACTACTAGCTCTGTATCTTTGGGCAAGTTAATCTCTCTTTGTCTCCATTTCTTTATCTGTAAATTGAGGATAGCAATAGTACTCACCTCATAGGATTGATATAAAAACCAAATGATTTAACATAAAGCACTTAGAATTGCATGTGTTTACAATTGTTTGGTTTCTACTTTCTTCTCCTTCATCTTCATTAATATCATCATCATCACCATCATCAAGAAATGCAGCAAGATGAATTTAAGAGAAGGTAGGTAAGCTGGTGATAGACTCCATTTTGGACATGTTCACTTTGGGGTAGCTGTGGGACATCCAGTTAGGCACACCTAGTTGGTAAGTGAAGAAATTAGCTTGGAGTTTGAAGGCAACATCAGAGCTGCTGGTGTGGCTTAAGGAACCGCGAGTCGACAGGACATGGTTAGAATGCCTGCACGGGGTAAGTGCTCGCAGGGACAGCAGGTGGAGTGAGAAGACAATGGGGGTTAAGGGAAAAGCCTTATAAGGAAATACAAAGGAAGAGGAGCCAGGAACAAAAGCTAGTGGTACTAGGGATAGTGCTGTGTTAGAAATTAAGGGAAGAGAGGTTTAATAAAGAGAGTGGTCCATATTCCTAAATGACCTAGAAAGTTCAAATAATATTGGGGACTACCAAGCCTATTCAACTGAGTAATTAGGAGGTCCCTGGTAGCATTAACCAGAGCGTTTTCGGAGGAGGGGGCCTCCCTCCCTTAACCAATGGCTGCACTGAAGTTGGAGGCCATGATTTGGCACATAATTACATAATTTCTTCCCGTAGAAAAGAAAGTAAATGGTGGTATTAAAAACTCAGGGAACTGAGTCCTACATAGGTACCTCTTTTCCTTCAGGCTTTCAATGCAAGAAGCTTATTCCAAGAAAGAGTAATTCACAGACTAAGGAATAAGGTCAGGGCTTGGTAGTCACTTGACACATAATTCCAATGGAAGACCTTTAGGATAAAACCAAATTGGAACCTGAACCTGAACATGTGGCCTGGCCCTTGGACTTAAGCTTCTTACCTTTATCATATGGAAGGCAGAAGTTAAGTAGGTGGTGGGAGGAGGGCCTCACAGAGTGGGGGAAGGACAGAAGAGGAAAGTGGGCATGGCTGCATTCCCGATGAGGCACAAGTATCCCATTCACTAGTAAAATATGGTCCGATGAGCATCCGCACAAACCACTCCTCCTCTGCTGGGAGGGCCAAGTATTCTTTCATGATCTCACCCTATGAATCATTCCAGAAATTTGAGTTAAGGGGCCCAGCTATTCTCCTCCCTCCCTGGGCAGTGTGACTGAGTTGGCGTTGAGGGTTGCCAGGGTATATGTGCCAGAGGATGTGGTTTCCATATCCAGCATTTGATCCACAAAAACAATACTTTCTTGATCTTTTAAGGAGTTGTTAATCATAGAATCATGGAAGATATTATACTCCTCATAGAACACCATGAAATATTGATACATTTAATTCTAGGAATAATTTTAGGCAGAAAATGTGGCTCTATTATATGCCACAATATAAAATCATAACCACAAACACACACATCCATAAAAAAACATGCTGCTGAATTAAGAGTGATTGGCTGTTTGCATTAACTTTTGCCTGCTACTTATTCATTTCATTTGTTATCAGCTGGCACTCCCTAGCAGACAAGCAGTAGCAGGTGCAAAAAGGCTGGAAAATTTTGGCAAAGAAAAGCTTAAAATTGTGAAAATTTTATCCATTAAGTTATATTTTCTAGAAATTGCAAAACCCCAGCAATTATTTCAATTTAGTGATGGAACATATCCGTTTTGCAGAGACAGAGAATCTCCAAACTAGTTCTAAAAATTTTATACTACAAATTGTCCTGTACCACAGAGGCTTTGACTTCTCTATTAATAGACACTATATTAATGAAAGAGCTCAGATTCGCCTTGACAGTGGTCTGAGAACAGCTAAATGAAGGCTGTACGTAGTTTAGCTGTTTGTAATCCCCATTTCTTGTTACCAAATGGAAATGGACTTTTCAACTCTTTTGCCCTTTCTGGTATTAACTTTCCAAAATGTTTAGCTTCTGGCTACTATATTCTCCTAAATTGCTTTTGGAGTAAGTTTTTTCATTTCCACTAGAGTATAAGCAATGGGGCAAGGTCTCTTCGTCATTAACTGTTATACACTCAGCAGCTATGAGTGGGCCTAGCACATAGTAGGTGCTCATTAAAACTTGTTCATTGAATGAAGTTCATTGAGAACTTCATTCACCTTCACTGAAGTGGTTGTAGAAGCATGGCATTTGGGATGGCATGACTTTTGGAGTAAGACAAAGCTAGATTTGATCTCAGCTTATTATCTTACATAAGAAACTTAACATCTCAAAATGTATTTACACATCTGTTAAATTGAAACAGCAATATGTATTGATAGTTTTTATAGCATTAAGAGTTACTCTAAGCATTAATATAGTGCCTTGCACACAGGTGTTAATTAATAAATGGCAGCTACTGTTACTCCAGACTGCAAATGAGAACTCTTGCAATTTCATATACTTACTAAATTGCATGATAATAAGCCAGTGTGGATTTATTTCATTATAATACAATTTTGACAATTTGGTGTTTCATGTTTTTAAAAGTATGTAAATTTGCTTATTAACACATTTTATAAATTAGCAGTCCACATAGTGGGAAATAATTTCTTATCTCTAATTTAATCCTCTACTGTTAAAAATTAAAAACAAAGAACTTTGTCAAAGAAACTAAAACTTTTAGTTGCAGACTGATCAAAAAGCTCAAAAAATGGACTATTTTAAAGGAAATCACTTTTGCCTTCCTATATTGGTGCAGACTTCACTAATTAACTAGATTCTCTGTGATTACCACTTAAGCAAAACAGATGGGCCCTGGGTTTGATAGCCAATTTTATAAATTGATTTACCTATAAAAGGAACTACTGGGAACTATTTATATGATGGAACGGTTAATTTACTATTTACATATTAAAGTAAATAAAAGGAAGGCATATGAAATACATAAGAAGATCATACCATTAGGCTTAATAAAGGAATAGAAACCACTGGAGCATTCTGAGCTACACTTCAGAATTTGGATGGGCCTTAAGATAATTAAAATGGTAGCACTCTCCTTGGGCACCAGGTGGGGCTCTTTTTCTGTTTGTGGCAATGCTCTAGGCGGGTCAAGGCTAACCATACCCCTCTTCCTCTCATACAGACAACCCTGGACTTGAATAGATTAAGTCGGCCAGTATATTACTTTGTGCTTACCACAGATGATATGAAATGTCACCTCCAGCCCGGAACTAGGGAGAAACAGCAAATATTAATAATACAGATAAGCCTGGAAATCTAATTTTGGAGGAGAGCTGGTCTCAGGAGGTAGACCAAGTTATGCAATCTGAATTTAAGGATATCTGTAATATACAATTTCCTCAATCTATTGTGTAGCTTCCAGATTTCTAGCATTAAAGATGATCTTATCAATTCCAGTGGTTCCTGTTTAAAATATAAGATGTTTAAGCCAATATTTATTGAACACCTGCATCATACCAGGCATTGCTGATGCAGAAGTGCACAATAATCCTGATTAACTTATCTCATTGATGCCTTAGTATGAACCCATTTGTTAGAAAAATGTTCTCCTCAGAGCGTGAGAGGAGCAGGTGGGAAAGAGAAAAACTGTTTAGATTACGGGGATAAGTGGGCATTGTTTCATAAGAGCTTTTGGTTGTAACAGAACACAATTGGAACCATCTCAAGAATTTATCTTTTCAAAGAACCAGCTTTTGGTTTTATTGATTTTCTCTATTTTTATTTTCAATTTTATTGGTTTCTACTCTAATTTTTATTATATGTTTTCTCCTGCTTGCTTTAGGAATAAATTGCTCTTCTTTCTCTACTTCCCTAAAGTGGAAGCTGAGGTTATTGATTGTAGATTTTTTTAAATCTTTCGTTATATACATATTTAATGCTATAAATTTTCATTTAAGCACTGCTGTGCTGCATTCTATATATCTGGTAAGTTATATTTTCATTTTTATTTGGTTCAAAGTATTTTAACATCTCTCTTGACATTTCTTTGATCCACATGTTAGTTAGAAATGTATCATTTAATTTTAAGATATTTTGCAATTCTCTAGTGATGTTTCTGTTATTAGCTTCTAGTTTATTTCCATTGTGGTCTGAGAATATACTTTGTATGATTTGTATACATGTTTTTTCAGGTGCATTTTATAGTCCAGAATGTGGTCTATCTTGGTTAACGTTCCAGGTGAGCTTGAGAAGAATGTGTATTCTGCTGTGGTTGAATGGAGTATTCTGTAAATGTCAATGAGATCAAGTTGATTGATAGTCCTGTTCACGTTATATATATCCTTACTGACTTTCTGCCTGCTTGATCTATGAATTATTGACAGCGGGGTGTTGAAGTTTCCAACTATAATAATGGATTTGTCTATTTCTTCTTTCAGTTCTGTCAGTTTTTGCCTCACGTATTTTGACAGTCTCCTGTTAGGTGCATACACAATAAGGATGGTTGTATCTTCTTGGGGAATTGGCTCTTTTAATATTATGTAATGCCCTTCTTTGTCCCTGATAATCTCCCTTGTTCTGAAGTCTCCTTTGTTTGAAATTAATATAGCTATTTCAGCTTTCTTTTAATTAGTGTTAGCATGGTATATCTTTCTCTACACACCTTCACTTTTAAACTATTTAAGTTTTTACATTTAAAGTAGATTTATTATAGATAACATATACTTGAGTCTTGTTTTGTTTTTTAATCCATTATAATAATCTCTTTTATTTGGCATATTTAGACCATTCATATTCAAAGTGATTACTGATATAATTTCTATCATGCTTGTAACTGTTTTCTATGTGTATTTGTTTTTCATTACTCATCTCCCTCTTTTCTGCCTTCTCTGGTTTTAATTGAGCATTTTACCTAACTCTATTTTATTTCTCTCTTAGCAAATGAATTATACTTCTTTTTTAGTATTTCTTAGTGGTTGTCCTATAGTTTACAATATACTTTTTAAGGTTTTAAAACATTTTTTGGTAAAATATACTTACCAAAAAAATTATAATTTTAGCAATTTTTAGGTGTAAAATTAAGGGGCATTAAGTACATTCACATTGTTGTGCACTTATCCGGAACTTTTTCATCTTTTCAAAATGAAGCACTATACCCACTATGCAATATACATTTTAAATCTATGATCACCTTCAAATAACACTATAGTCTTCTTATGTAATGTAGGTATCTTAAACAAAGTATTCTTGATTAGTACCCACTGTCCTCTGTGACATTGGTATCATTCATTTTCCTCATCCATATGCTATAATCACTAATACATTGTTATTATTATTTCTTTTATTTTCTTAAATTTTATTGTGTACATTTAAGGTATACAACATGAGGCTACCAAATACATATGTAGTAAAATGGTTACTATAGTGGATCAAATTAACATATCTATCACCTCACATAGAGACCCATTTTCCCTCTCTGTGTCAAGAGAAGCTGTAATCTACTCATTCAGCAAAAAATCCTAAATATAATACACTATTATTAACTATAGTCCTCATGTTGTGCATTAGATCTTTAGACTTATTCACCCTCTCATCTGCTACTTTGTATCCTTTGACCTACATCTCCTCATTTCCTCCCTCCCACCTCACCTCCAGTAACCACTGTTTTATTCTATCTGTATATTTGAGTTTTAAAAACAGATTCCACATATAAGTGAGATAATGAAATACTTTTTCTGTGTATGGCTTAGTTCACTTAGGATGTTCTCCAGGTTCATATATGTTATGGCAAATGGCAGCATCTCCTCCTTTTTAAAGGCTGAATAATATCCTTTTGTGTATTTACATATATATGATCTTTATATATACATATCTTTATCTATATGTAGTTTCTTTATCCATTTTTCTGTGGTTGCTACATTGCTTCCATATCTTGGCTACTGTCCATGCTGCAATGAACATGGGAGTGCAGGTATCTTTATGAAGTGGTGATTTCATTTCCTTTAGGAATATACCCAGAAGAGGTATTTCTGGGTCATATGGTAATTCTATTTTTAATTACTATTATTTCTTTTTAAAAAGTTACCTTTTAGATCAATTTAGAGAAAAAAATTAAAGGAATTTGTCTTATCTTTATTCCTTTTCTGAAGCTTTTCCTTCCTTTATGGAGATTCCTGTTTTGATACATACATTTCCTTCTGTCTGAAAGACTTCTATTAATATTTCTTGCATGGAAGTCTACTGGGATGAATTCCCTCAGTTTTTGTTTGTTTGAGAAAATATATATCCTTTATTTTTGAAGAATTACTTTTGCTGCATATAAAATTCTAGGTTGGTGGAGGCTTTTTGTTTTTTTCTTTTTTTTTCACCACTTTAAATATTTTACTCCATGCTCTTGCTTGCATAATTTCTGATGAGAAGCATGCTATAATTCTTATCCTTATTCCTCTATTGGTAAGGTACTTTGTTTCCCTGGGTTCTTTCAAGATTTTCTCTTTGCCTTTGGCTTCTGCAGTTTCAATGTGATATGGCTTAGTGTGGTTTTGGTATTTATCCTGTTCAGTATTTTAGCAGCTTTTTGGATCTGTGATTTGGTGTCTATCATTAATTTTGCAAAGTTCTCAGCCATTACTCAACTGTTTCTTCCTCTACATTCTTTCTTTTCCTTCTGATATTCCAATTATGTTTATGTTACACCTTTTGAAATTGTCCCACAGTTCTTGGATGTTTGTTATTTTTCTTTGCCTTTCAGTTTGGGAAGTTTCTATTGATTGACCTAACTTTAAGCACACAGATTCATTCCTGGACTTGAGGTCAAGTCCACTGATGAGCCCATTTAAAAGCATTCTTCACTTCTAGTACAGAGTTTTGATTTCCAGCATTTCCTTTAGACTCTTTCTTAGAGTTTCCATCTACATTACCCATGTGTTCTTGCACATTCTCTATTTTCCCACCTAGAGCCCATATCATATTAATCATAGCATTTTAAATACCCTGTCTGCTGTTTTCTACACCTATGTCATATCTGATTCTGTTTCTGATGATTTCTTTGTATCTTCAGACTATCTTTTTTCTTGCTTTTGGCATACTTTGTAACGTTTTGCTGAAATTAAGACATGTATCCAGGCCGGGCGCGGTGGCTCACACCTGTAATCCTAGCACTCTGGGAGGCTGAGGCGGGCAGATCATTTGAGCTCAGGAGTTCGAGACCAGCCTGAGCAAGAGTGAGACCCCGTCTCTACTGAAAATAGAAAGAAATTATATGGACAGCTAAATATATATATAGAAAAAATTAGCCAGGCATGGTGGTGCATGCCTGTAGTCCCAGCTACTCAGGAGGCTGAGGCAGGAGGATCGCTTGACCCCAGGAGTTTGAGGTTGCTGTGAACTAGGCTGACGCCATGGCACTCTAGCCCAGGCAACAGAGTGAGACTCTGTCTCAAAAAAAAAAAAAAAAATACATGTATCCAGTAATGGAATTTCAGGTAAACAGGCCCTTTGTGTGAGGATTTATGATAATATGGATAGGAGTTGGATTGTGTTTCATGTTTGATATAGCTACATGTGCCAGAGGCTTCAAATTTCTCTAATGTTCTTGTCCCCCCCCCCCAAGATGTTGGGCTTACCTAAATACTCTTCCTTAGATAGAGTCTTCATTTTGCATTTCTTTTAGCTATAGTCTAATAGTATTCTATTGGGGTCCTGTTCATGTGGTGCTAAGGGTAGGGGAAGGGAACATTCTATAATCTTCTAATTAAATCTCAGTGTTTTAGTGAGCCTGAGTCTCTGGGTTGTGATCTTCACAGGTGTTTCTCCAGCAGTACAGCTTATCCCCCCTGCCTCCCGCTCCCTCCCCTGGCTGCATCATACTTAATCTGTTTCCTCAGAGTCCAAACTGAGTGTTTCATTTTTCCTCTCTTAGATGATACAGGAACGCTTGTGGAAGGAGTTGAAAGAATGTCCTTTCCCCTACTGAATAAGGCTCTGGCAAAGTCCTTTCTCCTGGATATAAGGTCTTTTTTATGAAGAACAACTCTGGGTGAATTTTACAATGATTACTTTTTCCTTGTCCCTGCCAGAGCTACGATGGCATCATTCTAGGATTTTCATTATGAAAACCTGGTGGGGTTTCTGGACGTAATGCTCATGAAGTGTGTTCCCTCCCACAAAGACTGTGGTCCTCAGGAATTTCACAGAAAGTCCAAAAAAAAGTAATTGATTTTGTGTGTCTAGGTTTTTCTTGTTGTAAGGATGAGAATGTCGCCCAAGCTCTTGATATGTGAGAGCTAATACTGGAAGTCTCTTTCTTAAGAAATTAAGATATATTTATTTACCTATATAACAAATTCATGGGAAGGGGAGACAGATTGGATTCAGTAATCACCAGGACTACAGCCTTGAATGCTGCCAAACCGCTTTTCCACGTTTTGACTTCTCCCTGTGACAGCACTGTTTACTATTGCCAACTGTAAATCTGCTTCCTCCATGGCTGTAGACAGCTCTGGACTCACTCCCTAACAGCTCTGTTACCACAGAAGCAAAGGATCTTCCCCTTCAGCTTTAACAACAACAATAACAACAAATTCTGCAGGAGGACTGTGATTGGCTCAGCTTGTTTCACATGCCCACAGCCTGGACCAATCACTGTGGCTATGGAGCTGTGAGACTGTAATTGGCCCATCCTGAACCATGTGTAGACACTTGGTGCCATGGAGATGGGATCATTACCAGAAAAGTTAATGGAGATTTTTACTAGGCATAGGAGGGGAGAGTAGGAGGAAGAAGGAGGCTGTTTTATAAGGGGAAGTGTAGGAAGGAAAAGGAAGACAAATAATCTATGCACAGGAAGGAGAAATGTGGACTAGCTCACTCAAAGCAAAATTTGCCCCATTCACAATTTCCTCAGCTTAGAAATCCCTTTGAATCCTTTGGGATGTTTATGAAAAGGAATGATTTCCAACTTTGCCTCTCACAGTCCTTACTGAAGTGGATAACTGAGTCTATTAATCTGACAATGCATTTAAACTGAGTTATTGTGACAAGGGATTTCCATTATCTATTTCATCGAGTTGCAAACTGTCAGAATAAATCTCCTGAGGGGGGAAGATCAAAGCTGCTTTCTTTTATTTCCCATTTTTATATTCCATGAATGCTTAGATTCAACTTGGTTTAATGCATAACTCAGGACAGAAGAGCAAGGTGGTGATTTCCACTGTAAGCTCCTGAAGCCCCAACTCCCGTAAGATAAAAGTAAAAATCCCCTAAGATGACAATTTCTGGCAGCTCAACCTGAATGAAATTGCCATTTTAAAAAAAGTTGATTAATGTTTGCTTATTCAAGTTTGCCCCGTGGTGGCTCGAATCTCATGGAAATTTTCAAAAATAGGAATAAAAATTTCAATAAAACTTCCTGCAAAAATAATTAGAAGGTGTGTAAGTTCTCCTGTTAAACCCAACTTGAACTGGTTTAAGCAAAAAAGGACATTTATAGCCTCACTCCTCACACCCCCCAAGAATATATATCTCCCTGTGTATCAAGAAGGATTTCATCTGGGGTTTTAAATGTTGTCTGAAGACAGGACCCACTTTTCCATCTCTTGGCTTTGTTCCTTGTAATGGGGCTTCATTTGCAGCCTACTTCCTTATGAGTTGATGTCCAGTAGAAGAGAAAATATGTGTCTCTCTCACGAAGCCATGAAATCTAAAGATTACACCTCATTGGTTAGACCGGCTCACATGCTGAAACCTCAATCTGTCCCTGAAGCCGGAGGATGATGGCTGCAATTGGACAGGCTGGGAGAGTGGAGTCAGTATTTATAGAATATAATCTTAACTGAAGAAGAGGTTGTTCCCCAGAATAAACTCCCTGAAATAGAAGTAATAGCTATAACAAAAGGAATGATAATAATAACATACATTTATAGAGTGCTTGGTATGCACCCAGCACTCTTCTGAGCATTTTAAATGGTTTACATAATTTATTCCTCATCACAACCTCATGAGAAGACAGAGAGGTTGTGTAACTTGCCAAAGGTTACATAACTAATAAGTAGTAGAATCAGGGTTTGGACCTAGTTAATCTGGTTCCCGAGTTAGTGCAGTTACTGCTCCTTACTCTCTTCAAAGACATGGGCAATCCAATCCAAAGGACTACCCTAGAATGTACAAGTACAAACAGTTGCCAACATCCCTTCTAGGAAGTTATTTCTTCCTACTCCCTTTAGTTGACTGTAAATTACATCCTGATCCCAGGCTGCCCCCTAGCCCATTAGGAAAATGAATACATCTGGGATCAAAGGCTAAAAATCTCTACTTTTAATTTATATACACTATTTTGGTCCAGTTTCTCCAGTTTCAGCCTCAATAGATGGATTTCTACAAAGGATTATGTTTGAAATGAACTCATGTTTGTGTGTCTGTCTCATCCTTTCTGTGTCTCTCTTGAGGAAAAAAAAAGTATCTCCAGTTTACACATACGTAGAAGCCCGCCTGCTCCTCCATTCCCATGAACTCCGTGCCTTTTCTCCTCAAACCCCATGGGAAACCCACTGAGTGGGAAGTCTGGAGATCAATTTCACCCTCTGTAAACCACCTGCAATACCCTTTGACAGCAGATGAGTTTTAAGGGAATCTCAAAGAGAATTTGCACCGGCAAGTCAAAACATCTTGTTTCAACCCTTTACAGATATTTATGGAGTTTGTGGGGAAAATAGGCTGAAAAAATTTTAAAGTCAGGAGAGTCAATGGGAGGAGAGAAAACATCGGAATTTTGGAGTTAGGAACTCTGAGCAACCTAGTTTGAAAGAAAAAAAAAACAGCTTGATGAATTCAGTAAAAAATATTTTATACAAGAACTTAAGTGTGGTTTTTAGTTGAATAAATTGATATGTTACCAGGTTCAATGAGAAATATATCTTGTTTCTAAAATGGTTTATGTTGTGTAACAAACCACCCAAAACCCAATGGCATAAATCACGTCTTATTTCTCAGCAGTCTGCTGGCTGACAGGGTTGGCTCATTGAGGCTGGGCTTGGTCAGGGATGGCTCCACTCCACGTGCTTGTCGTCCTCCTCTTGCATCAGGAGGTCAACTTTGGCATGAACTTCTCATGATGATGGCAGAAGATCAAGAGGGTAAGCTCAACTGTGCAAGCACTTTTCAAGTTTCTGTCTTATATCTGACAACTTTCCATTAGCCAAAGCAAGTCAAATACCAAGCCTGGCATTAAAGTATGAGAAGTGTGTCCTACCCAAATAGGAAGGTACTGAAAAATTACACAAAAAAGCCAGCGGGTACAGGGAGGGGCAAAGAATTGAGGCCTTTAATGCAATCTACCATGCCCTGTCACCCAGCCTGTGCTGATTAGACCTCTGGGTGGCAGTTGACATGAGATGAGACCTAAAATAATTTTAGGTTGACGAGGGGCCCACCCATGGCTTGACTGAGGCAATCAGATACTAATGAGAGCTAACAACTCCATCATGCTAACTATATGCCAGGCGTTGTTCTATCTTACATATATTATTTAATTCCCACAGCAACCTCAGGAGATAGGTATGGTTATTAGCCCCATTGCACTCATGAGGAAACGGAAGCACAGAGAAGTAACTTGCTCATTTGGTAAGCAGAAGAATTGTTAAGTAGAAGAGCCAAGACTCAAATCTGGGCTACAGTGCTCATGCCTTTAACTCACTAGGTTTTTCTCTCTTGGAGAGAAACAGAAAGAATTTGCAAAATAGGAGTCAAGCAAAAGTTACAAGGATGCCATGACCAGCCAAAGCCACATGTAAGCTTTTTTTAAAAAAGGAGTTAAGAGCACATGCAGAGGTTGAGGGAATTGGTATGGAAAGAGGAAGAAAAGAGACGTAGGCAGAAGTGGAGATGAGGAGAGCTGAGAAATGGGGAGAGAAGGGGAATGAGTCCCCGACAAGACCCCAGTGCCAGCTTCTCCCACAGAACCCTCTGCTTTGATGGGGAAAGAAAGGTAACAGTCCCTGTGTCCTGGAAAGTACATTGCTGGTTACTGAGCATTTAGTTTGGAAAAGCGCTAAGAGAAAAAAAAGATCTAAAAAGCTTTGTGATTTAAAAACTCATGGCGTGCCACAGTTTTAAACTTTTTATAAACTTTTATAAAATCGATCTTTGATTTCCAAAGTATAAAAGAAGTAAAAGCAGAATGATTTTGGATGAATGAAGATGATACATCGTCTATGTGGCCCCTTCTTCAGGGCCTTCCTGCCCCTTCCCTGCTCTGAGATGAGCTCTGTTGAACCACCAGGATCCTCAGGACATTGTTTTAAAAACATTGACATACATCTAGCCAAACTGTTTCTTAAAAAGTCCAGTAGTAAATACTTCAGGTACTTTAGGCTCTATGGGCTGTCACAGCTACTCAGCCCTGCTGTTGCAGTGTACTATGTAAATGAGTGTACATGGCTGTGTTCCAGTGAAATTTTGACGCTAAAATTTGAATTTCATATCATTTTTGCATGTCACAAAGTATTATTTTCTTGATTTTTTTCCAACTGTTTTAAAATATAAAAACCATCCTTAGCTCACAGACTGTATAAAAACAGGTGGTGACTAGATTTGGCCTGTGGACCACAGATTGCCAACGCCTGAACTAGATTTTGTCAAGGGTCCCTGGGCAAGCACTCTGCCCTTACTTATGTGTTGGGACAAGGACAATGTTAGATACAGGCTAAGGTGCTATGTAGTCTATAGAGTATGACTTCAGCAATTGAGGTGAATATTCCCACCCCTGAAGATTTTCTCTCTACCAACTCACAGCTATTTTCTGTCCTTTTCAACCCATGGCATCATTTATTCCACAATAAATAAGAAGATTAGAAAATCCATCTGAGATTCTGCAAGTGTCAGATCCTTTTCTGAGTTCAAGCTTTGACCTGAGGGGGCAGGGAGGGAACAGCTAAGCTTTTCCATTCCAGAGGTTTTAAGATTCTATAATGGAGTTAGAAGGTGGGGGCATGGAGAACATCATGAAGGCAGAACTTCACTGCCTCATCTGGGGCCAATGCTGGCTGCAAATCTATGGTTGCTTCCTAACTTAGGGTTCTGGAACTGTATTGCCAACTTTCAAGTTGCTAAGCCACCATCCAGGAGAGCAAGCTTGGATGATGAAAATCTAACAACTCCTGGCAACTCTTCTGTGTCAAAATCTTTTTGTTTTAATCCCAACTACACATTTTTTAAAATTTCAGAATATTATTGGAGTACAAATGTTTTGATTACATGATTTGTTTTCGTGTAGTTTGAGTCAAAGGTGTAAGTGTGCCCATCACCAAGGTAGTGTGCATTGTACCCATTAGGTGTAAATTTATCCATCCCTTCCTCCCCCACCCACCTACTTGGTTTCCGTTGAATTTTACTATCATATGTGAACATGGGTGTTGATGGATTAGTTCCAATTTAATAGTGAGTACATGTGGTGTTTGTTTTTCCATTCTTGTGATACTGCGCTTAGAAGAATGGTCTCTAGTTCCATCCAGGTTCTTAGAAAAGGTATTAGTTCACCATTTTTTTATGGCTAAGTGGTACTCCGTGGTATACATATGCCACATTTTATTAATCCACTCATGTACTGGTGGGTACTTGGGTTGATTCCATATCTTTGTGATTGTGAATTGTGCTGCAATAAACATTTGAGTGCCAATATCTTTTATAAAGTGACTTTTTTTCTTTTGGGTAAATACCCGATAGTGGAATTGCTGGATGAAATGGTAGGTCTAATTTTAGTTCTTTGAGGTATCTCCACACTATTTTCCATAGAGGTTGGGAAACAAGTCAATAGAGTGAGTAGACAACCTACAGAATGGGAGAAAATAATTGCATGCTATACATCCGATAAAGGGCTGATAACCAGAATCTATCAAGAACTCAAACAAATCAGCAAGAACAAATCAAACCCCATAAAAAAGTAGGCAAAAGACATGAACAGAATCTTTTCAAAAGAAGATAGATTAATGGTCAGTAAATATATGAAAAAATGCTCAAAGTCTCTAATCATCAGGGAAACGCAAATCAAAACCACAGTATCACCTAACCCCAGTAAGAATGGCTTTTATCAAAAAGTCCCCAAACAACGGATGCTGGCATGGAGATAGAGAGAAGGGAGCACTTATACACTATTGGTGGGACTGCAAACTAGTACAGCCTCTATGGAAAATAGTATGTCAAAATTTTAACCAGTGCTTCTGGAGTATCTGTGGTTTCTTTCTCCCCACTTAGAGCCAATAAACATAAAGAAGGAAAATGCAAGAAGGAAGAAACAAGGTCCCAAGAAGGCCCCACATGTAATCAGCTTTAGAGCAATTAAGGATTGACTATATTTTTATTATCATCTAAATCCCCTTTGTGGCCAATGTTAAAAGCTAATTCACCTTGTATCTTTAATGCATCAGATTTATTTTTTAAAAAAGTCATTTGCAGAACAAAAATAAAAGATGACAAAACTCTTCTATTTTGATTGACCACGATTTGTTACTTGTTTGACCAGGCAAGTTAGATTGAGTTGAGTGTCAAGTCAACCAAAAAAGTCAAGTGCTTCTCTATAGATGAAGCCACAAGGATATACAGTAGAAAGTGGATGGAAGTAATTAATCCTCCCACAAATTTCTACTTCTCTCTTACTTTCTATAGCAACACTTCACAAATCAATCTTCCCACCCCCAGCCCGCAAACAATTGACTTAACCCGAAGCTTTGCTTTTCTTCTTTTCTTTGACTAATTAAACCTCTGAATAAAATATTCTCTAAAATACCTGCTGAAAACACATCATCAAACTTAGGAAAACGTGATAAAATGATAATTTGTGAGTGCCTTTTTTTTCCCCAGCAGTAACACTGGCTTGTGTGATTAAGTGATCTCTGTTAGGAGGAGACCTGGTTCAATGAAAACATTACCCCACTCATGACGCAGGAAAGTGGTAAGAGAAAATAAAAAGCACACATCTAAGACTCCTTCTCTGTTGGGGAATCAGCAGTTACACTGACTAATTGTATTTTTGCAAACTCTAACTATTCTATAAAGTGCTAAAAAAAATCTTAATTCATGATTTCCCCTGAAGCTGTCATTTGGTCTCAGTGGGTGGTCAGGAAGTGAAGTGCAAAACATGACTTTCTGCATCTCAGCCAGTCTTCCCTTTGATCAAACTTGGAGCCCAGACAGGAAACAATATGCTCCTTGCTTTACTGCCATTGCGGATTGTTCATTAGTTTTAATTATTTTCTAAGATCTAGAGGGAGCCATCAAAAAAAATTAATCATGAATGAAAGGCAAGGCAGCCTTCTGTGATCATAAAAACACATAAAGCATTTTGGATTATGGACTTTTTATGATTTACACTCAAATTTGAACTGAAGGGGGCATATGGTATATCAACATTTGTTAAAAAAAGCATGGGAACTTATGATAAATCATAAGTTTTGTTGTAAAATCAAATAAATTGCCTTTCTTTCTGTTTTTATGATTGATTTTGTGAGTGTATGTAGAGGAATCTTTTTCTAATTTTAACCTTGCTAGAAAAATAAATAAAAACATAGCATCTTATTGCTAGGAGGGATTGTAAAGATTAGGCCAATTATGCAATGGTTGTACTTCTGTCAGCATTCCTGCCAAGTGCAGGAAAGGTCCCTTTTCTGGAGCAGCCTATTCTATTCTGGAAAGTTCAGAAACACAGAACTCTGCCTCTGCCTAACTTCACTTATGACCTCCCATGGTTTCATAAATTCAGCTCAGTCTTTCTCTATGACGGCCCTCCAAGTATTGAAGCAGCTGCTGAGTATCCTTAAATCTTTGACGGTTTAAGATTGTGGGCTCTGGAATCCAACTTATCAGGTTCAATGTGAGTTTCCACCATTTACGAGATGTGTCATTGGGCAATTATTTAGCCATCCTAAGCCTCAGTTTCCTCCTCATGAAAAATTGAGAAAATAATTATGCCTACTTATAGGTCGGTTGTGAAGATTGAATGAGGATGTTTGTCTAACGTCCTTCACAGTCTGCCAAATGGCAAGTGCTCAGGAAATGCTATTATTGTTAATATTATGACTATGTTTCTGATGAAACCAATTCCCATATATCCTCATGAGACATGGTTGTGCATCTCCTCCCTAAAGGGTGACCAAGTTGTCCTGGTTTAATGAGTAAAAGTCCCATATCCTGGGACTATCCCTCAGTCCCTGGCAAACGGGGATGATTGGCCACCTCTTCACTATATTGGTTACTTAACTTGAGGATTTTCCTACTCCAATTAAAGTACCTTCTAGATATCCCTGAAAAAACCTGCCACTTGGGACAGTCCCATTAAAAACTGCCTGGAGTGCCAAGAACTGTGTTGGGGATATTGTCTGGCTTACTTTTTTATTAAATCTTCCTTCTGCTCTGATAACTGTCTAGAACCTTTAATGCTGTGCCCTTGGTGTTCAGATTTGGGCTTATTCTGGATTGGTGTTGAGTGCTTCCTTATAAACCTTCTTATCTGACCCTTCACTTATCTGTCTCCCATATCACAGATGGAACTAAACTTACATTCACTTGTGCTTACCTGGTGCTGACTTGCCGTGTCCGCCTCCATCCTGCCCTAGGAGACTAGATAAATTACCCTACACTAAACCACAAAACATGGGATTGGAAATAAATGAAAATTAATCAGTCTGCACCCTTAGAGATTGGCTTCTTAACCACATATAAACCCTTTCAATTGTTACTGTCCTCTAATACATACCTCTGTATCTATCTATAATCATATAAAAGAACTATGGCTCACTGGAATTTCAACATGCTATTTCTCCTACATTATTGATGCTTTGTTTTGAAGACCCTTTCAGGAAGGGAAATGAGGTTGAGCTGTCATAGTAGTTGGTTCCTGTGATTACTCCTTCCTTTTTGAGCAGCTCCCAAACCATCTACCTGCTTGTTACAAGGTATGTGATTCATGAAAAGACACTGATAGAAACAGGAAAAAGTTGTAAGGGTTCTTTAATTGCAAAAGCTAAGAAAATTTATCTGTTTAGAGGTGTGATCTGAGAGACCAAGACAAATGCCCATTTGTCAACTAAGACCAGCTATAAGGAAAAGGAAACAAAAGTTACCTACAGGTCAAGGATTCAGGGCCTAGGTGGCATGGCAAATTTCTAAATTCCTATGGGTACAAGAAAAACCACACTCTTTCTAAACTTCCTAACAATAGGAGTTATCAGGCTGATTTACAACCCAGACCATGAGGACCCTGACTGGACAGAGGACCAGCCTTACAAACATTCTTTTCTGATAAGCTACTCCAGACCCGAAGCCAGTCTCAGCCAACTTATGGAGACTGTGTACAAACTGTCTTTGTGTCCTGTAGTTCACCTTTTGACATCAAGAGCCAAGTTCCACCTCATTTTAATGCTAAAACTCCACCCCAAAGTTAATATGGGATGTATGCCACATACATGATTACTCATTGTACATGTGCTCAATTCCTCTCATAAATATGCAGAGCTTTTCCTCCCAAATCTGCTAAATATGTATGAAAGGCCCTGTGAGGCATAAAATCCAACCTGTCCTTCCCCTCTTTGAAGAGAGAGCATCTTAGGTACACACCGGAGACTCTCTCTTCCCTGCTTGCAAACCAATATTGCCAATAAAGCAATAATATTTCTACTATATAGCCATCTGGTGGTCTTCTGGACAACAGAGGTAACTACTCAAAGCAGGTATGTTTTCGCTTCCCAGGTCTCTCAAAATTCCCCATGGAGACCTACGGCTGGTATCCGCCTCATGCAGTGTTGAATCCTCAGTATGCAAAATGCCTGCACTATCCTATTCTCAGAGATCCTTATAACTTTCTTGCCTTCTAACTGCCCTTAAGCCAACTACTATAAGGTGACTATAAGCCACCTACTCACCAGGTGAGTCAATTAATAGAAAACAGCCTCAGTACATTTCTGAGTGTTTACTGCCAGGTTTAGGTGAATCTAAGATGAAGTTTTTAGGCATACCCCCTTTCTGTCATGGCCAACTTTCAGACTTGCTTTAGGTTTCCATTGATATTATATGCTGGAAAAAATGCCTAAGACCGTTACTAATACCCTGGTCAATAGTGTACCGAATCTACTTTTCTCCTTCTCTCTAAAATTCAGAACTAGACTAGCTAATCTTCAGGCTTCTGAAAAGGTGTTTGTTCTGAGACTTACGATGTTTCACAAAGTATGGAACACAACCAGAAGTTCCAGAGGGTTAGTAATACATTAACTTACAAGCAGGTTTTGAAGAGGATGAAGTGGTCTTTGGAAATCTTTATTTTTTCTGAACTTCTACAGAATGCAATAATGCCTTTTTAACATTCCATATACATTTCATC